>NC_135577.1:27513928-28776785 GCF_965152235.1 Eretmochelys imbricata | reverse complement strand
TAAGAAGAAGGGCTCAGGTGTGGGGCCCTTCTTCACATCCCCTGCAGTAAAGACTGATGCACAAAATTAATTTAGCTTCTCCACAACAGCCTTGTCCTTGAGTGCTCTTTTAGTACCTTGATTGTCCAACGGCCCCACTGACTCTTTGGCAGGCCTCCTGCTTCTGATATACTTACTTTTTTGTTGTTGTTAGTTTTTATATCCTTAGCCAGCTGTTCTTCAAATTCTTTCTTGGCCTGACTTCTAAAACTTTTACACATGACTTGCCAGAGCTTGTGCTCCTGTCTGTTTCCCTCACTAGGAGTGCTTTTAGCTATTTATTCTTTAAGGATTGGCTCGTCAACTGGTGTAAACCAGTGTAACTGGTGTTTTCAGCTAGATCGATTTAGCTGAGGAGCTGGCTGAGAACATAAACTACGCTGCACTGCATCAGCTCTGACCATTTATTAAAAGGTTTTAGGGTGTGTCCCTGCAACCTTCACTCATGTAACTAGCACTTACTAACCTGAGTAACCTCACTGAAGTCCACCCACTGAAACAAAGACTGTTCGTGTAATTAGGCACTTATACCCTCATTTTGCACCACGAAAGTCAATGGGAGCTTTGCCACTGATGTGCACGGGAGCAGGATTAGGCCCCTGATGCCTATTCATTTGTATTTTACTCAGGGGTTTTTAATCCACTAATTTTAAAGAGTGAATCAGAGAAGGAGGGACAGAATTTCCCTAAACAAGGCCCAGAGCAGAAAGTTCAACTCTGGGTGCATCCCACAGCCTGCAGTAGGGGACAGGCAGGACCATATGCCCTGGGTGGAGCTGCAGGAAGCAGTGTGTCAGGCAGGCACAACACCACTGAAAGGAGCTTGTAGGAAGCATACCCACTGCGCTACCCTGGAACAGTGTGCAGTATTCCGCTTCCTCCTCAGCAAGGCATGGAGAGGAGGCCAAACCCTCTTTCTGCTCCTGCTAGCAACTCTCATACCAACAGCAGTGTTAGAGTCCAGTAACCCTTGCACTAGTGCGATCACAATGGCTATTGGTCATGCCCATCCAGTGCACTGTAGGAGTGGGAAGGATGATTGACTCTCCCTCTGCTTGCCCAAAGATTGGGTACCATTAACACCTTAATGTTTTGTTTCCCTAGTGCTAAAAGTCCTCTTTGGCAACCGATATACAACAAAGACTAGAACATAGGTCCCCAAGTCCCTGACACACTCTTGTGGTGTTAACGAATCATGTCAGAGAACCATCATCTGGAACCTGATCTCCTCTCACCCCGTTTTCCTGGAACAATGACCTGGTCTGGTGTGGGTTGGGATTATGTGTTACACCTCCAGGGGATGCAGGACAGAAGGCACAATCCATGGGGAAGGGGAACTTTAAGCCACCTTTATGACTGTGTGTGACCAGACGCCAGACTTATCAGTGATGTTGCCTAGTGATTAGGTCATTGGGCTCTCAATTTCCCCTCTCAGTCTCTGATGCTGCCTCTAGGCAACTAGTTGTGACCGGAGGCCAGGCTTCTCGGTGGCATCGCCTAGTGGTTATGTCGTTGGTCACTCAAATTTCCTTCTCTCAGTCTCTGATGCCACCTGTTGGCAACTCCTCTAGTAGTGGGATGGCCTACCTTTTGGTGGGCGGCAACTCAGCCCTCTGTCTGGGTCACCAATTTAGCTGAACTCCCCCGCCCCCTTTCGGGGTAGCTGTGTCCAATGAACTGTAGAGGGCCTTGCATCCTTACAACTTGGAAAGACCCTCACTTTATCACTTGGCCCCCGTAGGTGGCTTATCCTTGCCACGAGGATCCAACATCTCTATCTTCTCTTTACACCCGGGAGGGGTGGAAGTGAGATTTATGCTCCTATCTGGGAGGTTGGAAGGGGAGCCTAGGCCTTCCACTCCACCAGGCTTTGACCCAGGGCGCTCTGAGAAGCAAACTATGACAGGCATTAGGGAGTGCCCCAAGACTGCCCTGCTGGGCCGCTTCCTACCATCCACCCCCCTCTGCAGTCTCAAAGTCCAATTTAAAATAGCAATGGGGGAAAAGGGTAACTGAACCATCAGCCCAGCTGGGCTCCGCTGGTAGTCCCTTGCTCCCCAGTGGAGACTTCTGTGGCACCTTTGGTCAGGAGCTCTCAGGGTAGATCTATCCTGTTCCCCCGCTTACCCCCATCTGAGTTGTCTGATTCCTTTTTAGATCCTTCCTCCAGCAGGAGCATGCTCTGAAGGTTGGGGGGAAGGGGCAGAGTCTCTGCTGGGACCCAAACTGCTCCGTAACCTCTTCAGTTCTAGTGTGGGATTTATATACCTCACCACAGCATGAGATTCTAGGCTGCCAGCGGGGACAAGATGGCTCCCAGCATAAATGAGAGCCTTTCCAGGGATGCTCTAATTTGTGGCGGCCTCCCATCAGCTGCCTCAAAGTCCAGAATCTCCATAGCATCATGGGCTAAGGGTGAATCCCCCTCCTGTCACTGACATGCCCCCTCCCACCCCGCCCCTAGGGTGTGTGAGGGAGGCCAGTTTAGCATCACTATGCCTGTACTGGAGGGAAGTTTCGCTTGACTCCTTGTGGGTAGAGGACAGGTGGGGAGGCACAGTTCCAGCCCCAGTACCTCCCCAGAGTTCCCTCGGCCCCTGTGGCTTTCTCTGTTCTACTCAGACGTGGTCTTACTGATAGGATTTGGAAAAGTTGTGACTATCTGGAAACAACAAGCTTGTTAAGAGGGAGGTGAAGGAAGATTTCTGCTTTCATAGACCACATTAAATGTTTTCCTTCCCCTCACATCTCTTGTTCTTCTCCCACCCTTTCCTTCCCAACATACAATATTTTTTTGGCACAGGTGATGGGACTGGGCAAAGGATAGGAAAGGGGAAATTCTTTCTAATACCAAACACACTGGGAAAAACCACATTTTACTCTCATTTACACTGGAAGCCATAGGCTCCGTCTTTCACTTTTTCACCCACACTCCATCCTGAGGCCCGCCCCCACTCCACTCCCTCCCCAAAGCCCCCACTGCTCGCTGCTCTCCACTTTCCTCCAACCCCTTCCCCAAGCCTTCAAACAGCTGATTGGGAGTTCCGCCCAACAGCTGTGGCTGGTGGGTGCTGCAGCCCCAGAGGTGCTAATGGGAGAAATTTATTTATCACACTCCTTTGATCATCTCACCTGCTCCTCTGCCTGGTAAGCCATACGGCTTGGGACTTATTCTAAGATTTCGAAACCCTAAGCAACTTCACACAGTTGCCATTGTTTAAAAATCAACCTCCACAGGAATGCTTCCTCCTCTCCTCCCAAATGTGGAATTGCCTCTCCCTCCAAATTACCCTTGTCTGAGCCAAAGAAGAAGAAAGTTTCAATCCTAGGCCAGCGACAACTTTTCTATACATAAAAATGTCATTGCTTAAGGTCTGCTACTTTGCACAGAGCTTTATACCATTAGAGATGACTTGCTTCTCTGTGGGACTAGTACCAGCTTCAAAGGCCCAAAATATCGGACTTTAAAGATAAGGCATTTACTGTCATATATTGCTGCCCATCACCAGGGCTCAATTTGTATCTAGGTCTTTGAGCAAGAAAGAATACAAAATGATAGTGTAGGCAAATCCTTTTCCCTTGGGGCAGAGATAAATCATGGGGACCATATATAAATTGGGTAACCCCACCACACAGAGGTGATTTTTGCTCATTCTTTCTAGTGTGATTACTTCACCATATTTATGATGATTGCATCTTATTAAACATCTGCAAGTAAAGTTGGGTCTTGAGAAATGGATGGCCAACACCATTAAAGTACCTGTGACAAAGATTCAGTGCGAAGAATGGTAATTTTGTGTCAGTCACTGAAGATCAAGTTGTCGAGTCCATCCTCCAGCTAGTGTAGGATTATTCCCTACAGGATATTTTCTAAAGCTTTTTAAGCCTAGTTTTAAATGCCTCAAGCAATGGTGCTTCAAGGTGGTATTTCATGAGGTTCCTTGTTTTTTAACTGTCAATCCTCCCACCCCAAAACAGTGAACAAAACAAAAATTAAAATAAAGCTAATCATGTCAGAGAACTCTTTGCCACTCCAGATACCCACAGCAAAGACAGTTAGTGAATATCGAATGCTTTAACATTACAGACAATATTTATTCATGTAAAGTTTACCTTCTCTTCAAGCTGCCACGGTCCTGGTTGAGCCCTACTATGAGTTTTCAGACCATCAGTGGATCCTTCTGTATCCTTTGGCTGATGTGAAGCACTGTAGAGAGTTCCAGTCTCAGGAAGACAGCTGGGTCCCTCAGCACAGGACAAATATGGATCTAAGTAGTTCAAACTTTAAATACATACTGGCCTCTTGGGGGCTATGTAGTTACATCCATTACACTGACTTCAGCAGTTTCACATGCTTGGAGGAATAGGATGATAAAATCTCAGGGCAAGGATGGCTATATAACAAGAATAACCCGTCTGAAGGTCAAAGAGATGGCTTCTTGGAGCTTTTCTCAAGATATGTCAGGGTGTGATTTCAAGATCTTGACCAAGCTCAGATACCTTTTTATATTCAACTTAACTGTTTTATTTTGTTTGTTTTTAAATATAAAACATTTGGGGTCAGATATTCAAAAGAATTCAACACCCAAGAGCTTCTCTTAAGGCACCTAAATAAGAGACCTGATTTTCAAAAAAGCTCAGCACTCATTGAACAACCTAAATGAAATGGCCAGATTTTTTTAAAAAGTGCTCAATGCCTAGCAGCTTCTGTTGTTCACAGACCTGACCACTTGACTTAAGTGTCCAAATGGGAACGGAGCTCTTCTGAAAATGGGAACTGAGCTTTTTTGAAAATCTACCCTTTTATATTCAGCAATAAACTCTAGATTCTGCCACCCTTCCATGTGGAGTAGTACTTTACTGAAGGAATAATCCTGCTGAAATCAGTGGGAATTCTCCCAGAACAGGGTGTTTCTCAGCATGAGTAAAGGTAGCAGAATCTAATCATTTAGTTCTTTTTTTATTTGACATAATAATAGAAATGCTAAAATAATAAATACGTAACAGCAACAACAACCACCTTACATTTATATAGCACTTTCCATTCCAAAGGATCCATACTAGACCTCTTGTTTGTGCCGTGGCTGAAGTAGCGACCACACCTTATCATCGTTTGATGTCCATTCAAAGTGCTGTTAGTCTGGTTACCCTGGATTTATGCTAGGTGTAAATGAGAGCTGAGTCTGGTCCAGGAGGACTCTGGGAAATAACCCACCATTACTTTTTAAAAGTATAGGAGCCTAGCAAAACAAAGACCTGAATGCAAAGAAATCTCCATCACTAGTTGGTTTCCAAAGGTCATCAGAGAGAAATGACTTGCACGTAAAACCTCCAAAGCTTTCAAATGGTAAATTCATGGAATTCTGGCTACTTAGTTAGGTGCCTGAATACATATTTAGTTACCTATCTTTGAAAAACTTGGAACTTTGTATAAAATCTAGAAATAGAACCTCAATCACCTGACTCCCAGTCCTTTGCTCTAATTACTAGAACACATTCCCTCCCCTTCCTCTCCCTCTGATATGGGCAATATAATAGGGTGACCAGATAGCAAGTGTAAAAAATCGGGACAGGGGATGGGAGATAATAGGTGCCTATATAAGAAAAAGCCCCCAATATCGGGACTGCCCCTATAAAATTGGGACATCTGGTCACCCTACAATGTAAGAACCCCCACTAAGCTATTCTTTCCTTTGCTCAATGGATATCTACCAATATGCCAGAGCGTCTTCATTTCTTACATCCGTTTTTCGTATGCACAGTCCAGGGGCACACCATTTAAGCATGCAAAGGAGAAGGATTAGAGCAGGAGGGGCCGTGCCGGACTCTTTCCTTTTGATCCCCGGAGAGAAGTGCTGTTGCAAAAAGCCTTTGCCTTATAAGAAGAAAGCAGAAGACTTGCAGCTGCCACTGGGACCAGAGGAACTCAAGTCAGACATAATAATAAAACTTTGACTCAGGGAAGCATTACAACTTCTCAAAAGAGAAATCTCTGTAATAAGACACATGCTGCTGCAGGAATTCTCTGTCTCGTGGACTCAAAGATGTACTGACGTTAAAGGGGAACCGGAGGAAGCTGATCACATTGGAAGGGGACTGGCAGGACACACTCTAGAGGGCAGGAATAATGCCCAGAAAACAGTGACAATGAACATTTTAGAATAATAATGGAGCTGCGTGGTTCCTTGTTTGCATTCTGAGAAGCCTGAGAGTGAGACGAGACAAAGAAAAACAGCACCTGAACACCAGGGTCTGGTGGAGAGAATAAAGGACTGGAAATCAGGATACTGGCATTCTCTCTATCTTAGAAAGAAAAGGAGGACTTGTGGCACCTTAGAGACTAACAAATTTAGTCTCTAAGGTGCCACAAGTCCTCCTTTTCTTTTTGCTAATACAGACTAACATGGCTGCTACTCAGATATCTATCTTAGGGCTTTGTACAGCAGACCATCAACATAGTAGCTTTCTTTCAGATACTACAAGCCATACTGCAAGCACTGAAACCAACTTGCTGCATAGCTCTGAATAAGTCACTTAACCTCTCTTTGCTTCTCAGCTTCCCCATCAGTAAAGTGGACATAATACTAAGTAGCCTTTTTGGGCCTTAAGGGTATGTCTACTCACCTATTAAACAGCTGTGGCTGGCCCAGGTCATCTGACTGGCTTGCAGGGCTTGGGCTGCAAGGCTGTAAAATTACCATGTAGATGTTTGGGCTTGGGCTGGAGCCTGAGCTCTGGGACTCTGGGATGGGGGAGGGTCCAGAGCCAAGGCTCCAGCCTAAGCCCAAAGTCTACATAACAATGTTTAGCCCAGCAGCCTGAACCTGAATCAGTTGACCTGGGCCAGCTGCAACTGTGCCGCAGGTCTTCTATTCCAGTGAAGATGTACCGTACGTGGCCTGTGTAGGCCATCTACATGGAAGTGAATTTCACATCCAGCTGCTGAATTCCATTTGGAATGTGGAGTCTATTGTACTAATGTATCTGGAGTCTGAGAGGAAAGTGTACTCCACCTTCTATCACAGTATAATGCATTCAACTGTCTGGGGTAGGGGAAGAATCCCTTCCTGACCTCAGAAGGCAATCAGCATGCACACTGAAGCACGAGGACTGTCAGCCCTTAGAATGCTTTGCCCTCACAAGTACAGCTGCAAATGTTACTTTCACTCATTTGCATTTCTAATTCTTTTTTGAATGCTGCGAAACTATTTTTCTCTCCGGGAATCCTGAGCTGCCCCTTATTACCATATACTCGCATTTACCCTCACAGATGTCAGAAATTATACACATATATTTAGGCTTGGCAGGGTGGGGAAGAGAGTTTAACCTCACAGAAAATATGCTTTAATTTTTTTCAAGCAAAAATACAAAATATTAGTTTCACTTAAAAACACCAATGAATAGGACCCAGTTATGATTAAGAAGTTGTAAATTTAACCTCTCATTTTCTGTTTAACATCTCCCCCTGATAAAAATGTCACCAGCCATAACATTGAAATCCCAGTTTTCAGGTTTACAACCCAATCCAGATTCAAACATGCACCTCATAAGATTGCCCATGTGCAAGTTACACAGTACCTCTGCTCCCCCTGCTGTCTCTGCCTGAAACTGCAGGGAACTGAAATGGATAAAGCTGCTGTTTACAGACCTCTTCAATCTCAAGCATTTTACTTAGCTCTTACATAGGACTTTTCATCTGTTGATCTCAAAGCACCTAACAAAGGATGAGAAGCATCATCACTCTCATTCTACTGCTGGGGGGAAACTGAAGCAAGAGGTGTGGTTTGCCCAAAGTCATACAGCAAGTCAATGAGTGACAAGCACAACCCAGATCCCTCCTCACCACCAGTCTTCATGCCCCATTCACACCACGTTTCACAAGCTGGAACTGCTCACATGACAAGACAGAAGAAAGACTACCGCTGATTATGCTGAGAAAAATAATTTTTGGTGTGTTTCGAAACCACACGCTGGACACAGGAATTTGTTGTGGTCCTATGGGAAACGCTGTGCACTACAGATGCTAAGTGAGGTCTCTGATATAAGACCACCTGCTGAACTTTGTGGAGCAGGGAGGTAAAAGTGTGGTAGGCCTGTGGTTTTTCACTAGATAAAGTGTCTCCAATAAGAAAAGTGGTAGTGCCCATTATCAGCTGAGTTCCCCCTGTCCTTAGCAGGGCAGCTAAAAATTTCAACCTATTAAGTAGCAGGAAAGAAGTAATCCTGCCCATTTTAAACACCTTTCCTTATACAGGAGCTCTCCTTCCTCTGCTATATTCAAATGCTTATCTAATTGTCCCTTCAGTTCTTAAACTTTATAACCGGAGAGAGAAATATGTGAATGATGTTAATTATGGCAAGGCCAAGCAATAAATAGGCGGATTAGTGCCAAGTTGGTAAAACAAAATACCATCTCATGAGCCATTTGAACATTTTGGGCATGAGTAACTAGAATGCTCTGCCTGTGGTGATGCAAAGCAGCTGTAAAGCCATTTGAACCAGTCAGTTAAGCCAGGTTTATGGCTGCTTTGTATCAATGAATGGATGCAAAGCAGTGAAAATGCACTGGTGAAACTGGCCGTACATTTTCAAGAGCCCCTCAGAGCATGCTATTAATGCAAAACAGGAGTGAGCAGCAGGCTAGTCTTCCTTAGGTTGAAGTCCATGGAGCTACACTGATTTACACCAGCTGAGCATCTAAGCCTCTGTGTTGATCTTATGGAGCATTATTTACAGTAGTTCCTACTTTGTTTGCTGTGGAATGATTCTCTACTAGGAATTCTCCTCAGAAAAGAGACAAATGTTTAGATTCAGCTACTGTCCCATACCCACATCGCTATCCCTCATCAACAAATATTCTTTATTTGACGCATGGCATAAATCGTGAGAAAACATGTCATTTTCTTCACTTACTTGGTTTGAATTGAAGGGCACAAAACATCTTAAAACATTATTTGGAGGGGGAGGGGCAGTTTCCATTTACAATGCCATTCTGACCATCAGTGATGCTTGTTTCTATGAAAGGGTCATTAGACGAGGGTAATGTCACCCTTATAAAAAAGTTGGTAGCAAGGGGAGTAGATACCTGGTAAGTTTTACATAAAACTAACAGTCATGTTATGCTCAAAATGCTTAAGTTTATTGCTCTATTTAATGACTACCAACAGTTTTTAAAAAAAGAACGCCAGTTCACTCGGTTAGCGTATCACTGAAGGAAATATTTTAAATACAGCAATAAAATCAAGTGGTTTAAAGATAACACATTTTGCCACATTCATGCAAACCCTGCTGACAGGATTTTTACAGAGGCACGGATACAAGGTAAACACAGGTACTGAACCAACAGAAGACATGTCTTGAACTTTTGGGAAAGCTTTCCCCACAGTGACACAGTAAGTTGTATATACGCACAGCTCTTCAGGCCCGATCCTGTGCAGAACATCAGTGGGAGCAGGCGCAAGCCCTTATTGTTCTGAATGCTGTTTTTGATCCCTTCTTGATCAACAAGTGCCATAAATTCTCAGAATTTTCAGCACTTCCTAGAAATGTTTTTTGTTTTTAAAAAAAAGTTGTGGATAGCTTTAATTGTTCACTAGGGTCCCAGTTCAGCAAAGCACTTAACTCACATAGTCAAGTCCATCCATGCTCAGTAAAGTGCTCAAGCATGTATGCAACGATGTGCATGCTTGGAGTCCTTTGCTGAATTGGGGCCTAGAACACAGCCAAGAGCAGCAGAGTCTCTATTGCCTAAAGGGAACTGTTGCTGCACGGATCAGGGGTTTTAGGAACCAGAGACAATGACAGTCTGAATTGATTTTCAAAGGCAAATCTCTAAACACTGGCCAACATATTAAGGCTGAGGTTTTTCAAAACTTCCTATGGGATTTGGATGCCCCGTTCCCATTAATTGTAATGAGAACTGGGCACTCAGATCAATTAAGGTATGTTTACACTGCAACCAGGAGGTGATTGCTGCTGCTTTGCTGATATTGTTACTCGAGCTACCTTTGATCTAGCATGTCCGACGTGCTGCAATCACACACCTAACTGCAGCGTAGACATTCTCTCAGGGCTTGTCTATACTTAAAACACTGCAGCGTCACAGCTGTAACTCTTCAGTGAAAAGGGAGAGCTTCTCCCATTGGCACAGGTACTCCACCTCTGAGAGGCGGTAGCTAGGTTCATGGGAGAATTCTCCCATTGAGCTACTGTTGTCTACAGTCAGGTTTAGGTTGGTTTAACTGCGTCACTCAGGGGTGTGGAATTTTCACACCCCTGAGCAACATAGTTATATCAACCTAACTTCCTGGTGCAGACCAGGCCTTAGACAGCTTTGAAAATCTCAACCTAACTTCACAGTGCACACGTGACCTCCTTTACTATGTATTCATTAGAGAAGAGCTCAAGTCACAACATTCAGAATCTGTGTTAAAACATCCCAAAATTCATGGGAAATTGTATCATGGATTTTGGTCTGGCTCATAAAGAGAGGCTATTTGCCAAATTCAGATCTGGATCCAAGTTAAGATTTCATAATGCTCACAAAGATTGGGGGAATGCTTGAGTTCAGGGTTTGGTTCAGACTCATCTCTAATGGTCACCATACTTTTCCATTCTTTTCTTGATTCCATGGTATATTGGAGATAAAGAAGTGGCAATCGCCTCATGTCAATGAATTGTTTTTTCTCCCCTCCCTTGGTTCTGCTACATTTTGTGGAATTTTTCTTTTTTCACAAGCAAACATGAGGTGTAAAACATGATTTCAATATGAATCAACTTGAATCATTTAATGCAGAGGCTCAGAAGGTTTATGATATACACAGTATTCGGTAGTTTAAAATGTAAAAACAATCAGAAAAAGGCAAAAAGTTAATTTCAAGCTTAGTCAACATACCATACATATTTCAGCATGACAGTTTCAAAGAGTTCCACACTGTATTTGGATCTATTAGCAATTAAATCATTTTTTAAAAACAGCAAACTCAAGACAGCTAGTGAATTTTTTTTTTGATTTTGTAACAAATGAAGCTACTATTCTTATTTACAGTATAAATAAGCCATTTTTTTGGTGATTATGTTCTGCCACATGTTTAAGACAAGCAGTATCTCAGCTCTTAAAAGTTGATGCAAACAAGAGCAAAAAGAAAGCAATATCAAAGTAAAACAAATATATATATATATATATCTATATATATATATATATCTATCTTCAACAAAGACTGCCAAGTTACCATGTGTCTCTTATCAGATCTAAAATATAGCTGACTCCCGTCAAGAGTTCTCTTGGTTTTAACCACTAGGAATATCATGAAAGCTTATTCTTCTGCTGCTCTAGAGAGCTGTTTTTCATACAAGCTCATGACATGGTGGACAAATTGATATTGTTCACAAGTCTGGATCATTCCTCCCCTGAAAAGGAAAGCAGAAAAAAAGGGGAGGGAAACAGTCCTTTTGTTACATGTAAACAGTGCACTTAATGGTGAATGGCACAGCTAAAATGAAATGGATTTACGCTCCAAGAGCCTATTCCAAAGCCCAATGACTGAAGTCAATGGAAAAGCTGCCACTGACTGCACTGCATTTGGATCTGGCCTCAAGTGCCTCTGCTAACCAGTAAATGAGAGGTATTCAGAACAGAAATAAGTTTTACCTTTGCTTTTCTCTCAGTGAGACCCTAATTCATTGACAATATCATAATTTATTATGTGTTACAGGAGTCATGCTAGGCACTGTATAAATACATAGTTAGACAGTCCCTGCCCCCAAAGAGCTTGCAGTCTAAATAGACAAGACAGGCGTGAGGGGAAACAAGTTAAGGGACTTGTCCAGTGTCACCCAGCAGGTCAATGGCAGAGCTGGGAACAGAAGCCAGGTCGCCTAAATCCCAAACCAGTGCCCTATCAACTGGGTCTCACTGTCTCCCATGCAGTAAATTAGATTTCCTCTCTCTTTCTCTCTCTGATGTCACAGGATGATGCATTCCAGAATACTTCCAGTGAACCAGGAAGTGCCAGTAGGATTTCAGACTAGGCAAAGACATTTCAACAGAGAATAGCTCAGATTCTGAACTGACTACCACCCACATCCTGATTAGTAAGGACTTTCAACATAGAAATCTGGGCTTCACTCAGCTTTCAGTCTAACTGAACTGAAAACCTGAAATGAAAACCGAGTTCACCTGAACCCATACTATAACTAGGCAAGAAGAGAAACGTGATTTGCTGTTACACTCATTGTAATCGTAGGGCGAGGTTGTACGTAAGTGGCCTCTTCCCTTACTTCCCTGCGTAGTGGCTGTGCCCAATCCCAGTTCCTCTGCTCAAGCAGCTCAAGGAGTGCAATCACTGCATGAGGCAGATGCTCCAAAGTCGGCAGGAAGATGGTGGTGTCATGTGTCCCCCCACAACCCCTGCACCAGCTGGCAGGGGTGGGGAACACACGCTGCACCCCTTCAAAGAAACCCCATTACCAGCTGAGCATACCTATTTGTCAATCTGCTCTATTTAGAACAGCATCTTTGTTCGCCTGCTTCAGAGTGTTTCTGTGCACCGCATTTCTGCTGCACACAGCACTGAAAATGTATCTCCATCAGGCTGTGACACACAAGGAATGTTAGTCATATCCGGTGATTACTCCCCATGCAATTCCATTAACAGCTAGGTTGGACCCTGACGTTGTGGCAACAGAAGCAGTGGGGTGGCCATCTAGTTTCAGACCACAGGAAATGATTTTCCTTTTATCTCATTTTCTGCTATGCTGCTGCTTCCTCCCTTCCCCCACTCCTCCCCACACATCATGAGTTCACTGTCCAAGCTTTGGCAAAGACTCGAGAATCTACATTTTCACCCTTCTTTGCCACAGAGACCTTTCAAATACATGTTTTTTTCACTGACAGAAGGTACCCAACATCCCTGAACACCGGCTGAAGGGATGCAGGAAGCATTGCTCAGCCTGTTCTTTGTCACGTCGACTATTTTTCGGACCAAATGCTGGACTCCTGTACAAAGTCCAATACACAGGCCCTTGCAAGGGACCTAGGGAGAAGGAATCTTTGTCCCGTTAACCCGACAGCAAGCTGAAAAACACCCCACTGGCTTTAATAGGAACTACTGCTGTGTAGTCACAGATCCACTGATGACATTACCCTAGAAGTATTTGTTCTTCCATGGAGCAGTGCTTAGCAGCAGCACACGGAGGTGTGTATCGCCCCTACCCACCAGGGGTTCTATGCAGTCTCTCTCCAGACAAAGAACCAGTGTAGTGACACTCCAGCTAGGGCCTTCTGCAGCTATTGTGGCAAAAGGATTTCTCCCTCCATGGCAAAAGAGGGCACTTCTTTTGCAGATAGCAAAGGTCAGAAGTCCAGGAGGGTGGTAACTGCACTACTCTTTTATCACATTCACCTTATAATGCCAGACTCCAGAATGGGCCTGAGGAAGGCCTCCCCTTCCCGGTGCTGGTGTCTGTTATTTCAGGTCAGTAAAATTAGCTTCCCCAAACCAGATATTGGACATGGCACTGACTGTCTGAAGATGCTCCCTGCTGTTCACACGCAAGAGGAGGATTCTTAGTGCCAACGCTCGTCGTAGGGCTACTGTTCTGCATGTCTTGCAGTGTTTTCCTACTTTCACCTCCCTTGCTCAAAATGTTCATTCCAACCTCTCATCCCCCAACACCACCATGTCCCTGGAGGCTCTTCCATCCCTGCTCAACTGGTTTTCTCTGCCGACTCAACTGGTATAATGGTGATGGGTCAAAGAGGTTGCTGTCTGCTATGCTCCTTTGCAGTGGCTGCCGCCGTCCATGTGCTTGCTCCTGGGGCCACAACGAGACACGGGGCCAGAGGGGCGGTGGTGGCAGCAGACAGACACATGGAGAGATGGTTTCAAAGGGGCTGCTAGCCCCTTTCCCCCCATTCCCTGGAAGCAGCAGGACCTTGCTAGCCATCAGGCCTCTCTCCTGTGATTCATAATGCTGTCCCCTACCCTCATCCCATGAAGGGACCTTCAGGGACAGAGGAGAGGCAGGCCTCCCAGCCTGATCTTTCCCAATGTATCGGGGGCTCCTGCAGGGCCCCGGTCTTGCTCCCCCTCTGATGAAGCAGTAGGTATTAGGCACATTTAAATACCTGCTGTGCCCTCCTCTTCTTCTGAACTCCCATCCCCACAGGCCAGCATTAAAAAATGTACCTCTTGTAGCAAGCACAGTGTTTGTCTGGACACTTTCCGCTCTCATTCCTGTGGCTACCTGGCTGTGAAATGCACCCCCCATATTACGCTCAGACAGAAGTAAGTGGAGGGCATTTCAGATCCAGCGACTCTCTCTGTGCTCGGACAAACCAAGGCTCTGTTCAATGTTTTCTTTTTTTTTTTGTGACCGTTCATTGTCTGGGTTGACCTTCATTGAAACAGCCAAACTCCCAGCATCTCTGCAGGTTTCTGCCTATCAAGACCACAGCAGAGTGAAAAGCATTTCATTTTCTGCCTCCCACTGAGCAGAATGACTCACCTGAAATAAGGTTCAGCGTGGGGTTGTGTTTTTCATTCATTTTTTTAAAGAACGTTGATATGTTTTTCATGACATTTCTTCCCCTCACTCCATTTATTATTATCGTTAGAGAGAGCATGGGGACACGTTTTGACAGAGCTTCAAATCAAGGAGAGAAGAAAAATAATCTCTCTGGTGCAAAACTCAGGCCCTTCCACGTCGTAGTCAAACCCAAAGGCAACTGGCATGATGAGAAGCCCTTAAACAGAAACCTTTTGATTGTGGAGAGCTTTGCATCTCCTTTTGCATGTCTGCAAACATCTCTTGCCTGTGCGTAAAGAAACATCGCCCAGCCTACACTATCAGCAGCTTCCATACTGCAGTGCTCTTCCACTGAGGCTTGCGATTCCAGCTAGACTATGTTCATTTTCTTCATCATTGGTGTTCCATCCTCACAGCTGTGTGCTGGTCTGTGATTCTGAGAGCAATGGCCCTCTCAGCCGTATTCTTTTAGCTATAACTGTGGACCAGATCCTCAGTCAGCGTAAATGAGCAGTAGTTCCATTAAAATAAATCAGCTGTAACTCCATTAAAGTCAAGGCAGTTATGTCAGCTGAAGATCTGCCCCCACTGTGACTTGCTGGGGTTGTCGTCTGCTGCTGGGATTTGATAATTTTGGTATCACAGGCTAATACCATAGCACAGATGAGAGGTGCCATTTAAAATTCTCAGTAGTATCTAAGGCCCAAATCCTTCAAAGGTGTTTAGGCACCTATCTCGCATTGATTTCACTGGGAGTTAGGCACCTAAATACCTTTGAGATCTAGGCCCAAGCGACTTAGAAGCCTAAGTCTCACTAAAGGTCAATTGGACTTGACTCATAGCCACTACTTAGGCTCAGGTACTTTTGAAAATTTTACCCACTGACCTAAGGTTTGTCTTTTTTCCCCCCTCATGTTTCTTTTCCCCCTTAAACATGTGGAAATTTTTTTTTTAAAGGAAGAAAATTCTCTTACCTGTCTAGCCGTAACTGGCAGGTTGTTCTCAGTATGTCAATTATCCCCTCGTGCTTCAACTGTTTACAACAAATGCTGGTGGCAATAAAGCAGCCAGTTCTCCCAATCCCTGCACTGGGGAGGAAAAAAATTGTGGGCAAATAACCCAGAAAGAAAAATGTTAAAATTTCATTTATAATGTACGGAGGCTGCTGTCAAATGTGTGAAATAAACAGAATCTCCCATCATCCCTAGGGGCGTGTGTATGGAAAAATCATTACTAATAAAAGACATTAGCTTCACTGGGACTTAAGTAATAATAATACAGCTTATACAGCACTTTTAATCAGTAGATGGCAAAGCATTTTACAAAGGAGGTCAGTATCATTATCCCCATTTTAAAGATGGGGAAAATGAGTTACAAAGAGGCGATGTGACTTGCCCAAGGTGACCCAGCAGCAGAACTGGGAAAAGAACCCAGGATGCATCCGATGAAGTGAGCTGTAGCTCACGAAAGCTTATGTTCAAATAAATTGGTTAGTCTTTAAGATGCCACTAGTACTCCTTTTCTTTTTGCGAATATAGCCTAACAGGGCTGCTACTCTGAAACAGGTTTCCAGAGTCACAGTTCAGTGCTCTATCCACTAGGCCCAGCTGCCTTTCTATGGTAGCATGGGGAAGGTTTGCATGGCTCTAGTTAGCTTCAGTGGTGTACTGTACAAGATAGTAAAGTGGTCTTCCACGTTAGGCCCATCACTGTAGCCTCTGAGCACTAAGATGGTGTCTGTTGAAATCTCATAGATAGTAGTTTCACTCCCTTGACATGTTTCAGAGTATTAGATGTTGCTAATATTTCATGATTATGAAAAAAAATAACAGGTACTCTCCCCAAAAGGCTGTATTCAGCAGCAAAGGAATTTTAGTGATGCACATTATAAAGAAAAAGAGATATGACCTCATGTTGGTGCATCATGCTACAAAACAGAGGATCAGAGACTGAATCCCAGGCATGGACCTTCATTTTGCACACGGGAAGGTGGAAGGACTGGAATGCTGTGAGGTGTATGCCAATGGCTGGTCCACCGCTCAGTTTGGTTGGGAAGCAGCACATCTGATTGCGGCTGGGGGTGATGCCACTGCGGCAGGGGTCTGATGTAAAATGGGATGGAGGTGCTCCTATGGAATGCAGGGCCGCAGTGAAACAGGGATTGAAAGATGCCTGCCATGACTCTGAACCTTGATCCTTCCCTCACCACCTAGGAGCTGGTTGGTTCATTGTTGATGAGGCAAGCCAAGTACAGAAACTTGGTGTCAGCTGAGAATATCTCATGGTGGAGTAGGGATGGCCTCCATGTACAAAAGAGATTAGAAAATAAAGTGGGAGTAGGTACTTTGCCCCCTCCCCCTCAGAAGCAATTACTTACTAATCCGTGGAATGGACAGTCAGACACAGCAAACCATGTTGTAACCATGAGCTTATTTTTTTCAAGAGAACCTAGCACTTAGATGAGGGGCCCTGCAAGGGCGGGGGGGAACACCCCAGAGCCCGGGCTCCAGCCTGAGCCCTAACGTCTATACTGCAATTTATAGCCCCACAGCCTGAGGCCTGTGAGCCCAAGTCAGCTGACACAGGCCAGCCATGGGTGTTTTATTGCAGTGTAGACATACCCTAAATAACAGAGATACAAATAACCATTATTCCTTGGTCAGATTAAGTTTGAAAGATCTCCCGGGTGTGCACGTCTCAAGATGAGTTTTCATTCATACATGCTGTGACAAATATTGCTTAAATAATTATGACTAACAGCAACACACGCAGTAAGTCTGATGCCACTTCCAAAGTCATTCAGATCTGGAATCTCACAATTCTCTGGATTTGTGCAGGATACAACAATTCACCACTAAAGAAACCACTGATTTTTCTCTTCTGTTATCAATGTAAAGACATTTTTCTGTATATCTGTTTCAGGCCCTGGTTAATGACTAGAGATGATTTTGTTCTCACATGTGCTATGCTATTGTGGCAAAGAGAAGCTGTGAACTCCTCTTACTACCACCATGAAGAATGAGCAGCAAAGCTGACAACACTTCTGCATGTTAACTAATTAAGTGAGCAGTCTCAGGAATAATTACCCTTCACAATCTCCAGAGAACCTACATCCATTTAAACAGTGTTAAAATCATAGTGCAAAGACACTGGCAACAAGTGTTCAGGCAACAATTGGACTTATATATGGCTGTGGCTAGCAAAGTTCCAGCATGGTTTCCCTGACCACTAAAGACAGGATTTTGACCACGTTATTTAAATTTTCAGGGAGAAATTCCTGACCAAGCTGGTTAGGAAAATGGGGCTAACAATAACTGTGCTTAAATGGTGTTAAGCTGTAGCAGGAACATGGTTAAAATGACAAAATGCAGGCACTACAAAGGAAGAAGGACGATCTTACTTTTCAGGCATAGACCAAGACTAAGGCAATCTAGGTTCAATTTCTGGTGCTGCCATAAACTTCCTGTATGACCTTCAATAAGTCATTGTTTCTATACCTCAATTCCCAACCTTCTTCTTCCACGTTGCATCCCATTTCCCATCCTTTGTCTGTCTTGTCTATTTAGAGGGGAAACTCTTCAGGGCAGGGACTGTCTCTTACTATGTGTATGGATAGCACCTAGTTCACTGAGGCCTGGAGGATGGTTGGCTCTCTAGGTGCTACACTGATACAAATAACAAATAATATACAGATCTTCTACAATGCTTTTCATCCATAAATGTCAAAGCATTTTACAAAAGAAGGTAAGTAGCACCCCCATTTTACAGATTGGAAAACTGAGCAAAGAGAGGTAAAGATACTTGCTCAAGTCACATAGCAGGTTAGTGGCAGAGGCAGGAATAGAAACCAAGTCTTCTGAGTCCAGTGCCTTACCCACAGGTCTATGTTAGGAATGACAACCTACCTTTAACATGTACTTGTTATTAAGAATACTTTCAGGATTAGGCTCATGTTTGATTTTTTAAAAGGTTTACTACTTTGTATTTAAGAGGGCTGACAGTATCGGCATCTTTGCAGTGGTTATGCTCTCCTAGAAGATCAAATCCTGAGCGCTGCTGAATACCTGCACCTTCCACTGAAGCCAATGGGAATTGTGGGATTCAGCACATTTTAGGGCATAGGCTAAGGTTTGGTACACTTCCTAATCTTGAATACATACAGTTTACTACATTCACAGCATATATTTTTTCCAAAAGGGCATCTGAAAAAATCAGACACTGCTCTAGTCACCAGCTGTCATATAAAATTCTCTAGACGCCTACTACCCTCTATGTTAATACTTAGGTAAGAAAAATGACCAAATGTCTTGCATTTCCAAAAATCACCAGTATGCTACTGGAGATGGAAAGACAAAGCAGTAGGCGAGAGAGTAAAACAAGCATGCAAAGCAAAATATGAAGCTGTGGACTGGAGTCAGTATTGCCTGTGAAAGCTACCATGAGATTTCAGTGAGACATACACGGATTCACAGATATTAAGGCCAAAGAGGACCATTATGATTATCATGAATCATTCTTGTAGCTCTTTTCAGAACACTTTCCAATTAATTATATACAGAGGTAATAGCTCCCTGATTACTTGTACCTGGCCACCATCAGTTGTTAGCTCAGTGATCAATTCCTCTTTATGCATCAGCATGAGATCTAATATAGAATTGCCCTAAGTCAGTTGCAATACTTTTTGTGTCATAAAATTATAATTATAATTTTTAGAAACTCCAAGGATATTTTACTAGTGGCTGCATGAGACCTCCAGCATATGTCTCCCAGACTGAATTTCCCTGTGATAAAGCAGTTTTTCTTTTTACAGATTATAAATAAACGTTTAAGGAGATGCTCATCCTGTTTCCTTGCAATTGCATGAATTTTTCTTTTCTCTGCTAGGTCTTTAAGACACTCTATGTCCCAGAGCTCCATGGAGACATAATACAGCATTAACTTACCTGCAGTGGACAATGACTGGGGCATTCTTTTCTTCTGCACATTGCATGGCCTCTTCCACATCCCGCACCAGTTGCAAGAGGGCTGGTGCTTGATCTGGTGTCTTTTGGTCTGGCCAGGATGTATACCAGTAATGTCGCAGGTTTCTTACTTCACCACCTTTCTGTGACCCAGTTATACAGAAAATTAGTACACTACTGCAAATATTTTCAAAGATTCTTCATCAAAACTGATAAACTATGACAATCTGTTTCTTTGGGCATGTCTATGCCACCAGCGAGTCTCCGAGCTTGTGTCGACAGACTTGGGCTCACAGGGCTTGTGCTACAGGGCTAAAAACAGTTGTGTGGATGTTCAGACTCAGGCTCAGGCTCTGGCTCTGA
This sequence comes from Eretmochelys imbricata, assembly GCF_965152235.1. Classification (NCBI taxonomy): domain Eukaryota; kingdom Metazoa; phylum Chordata; order Testudines; family Cheloniidae; genus Eretmochelys; species Eretmochelys imbricata. The sequence continues at coordinate 28,756,893 of NC_135577.1, read as the reverse complement.
AGTCCAGGGAGGATGGTGGGGCTTCAGAGCCTGAGCCACAATGTCTACACTGCTATTTTTAGTGCCACAGCGCAAGCCCAAGTCTATAGATCCTTGCTGCTGTGAGTTTCAAAATGCAGTGTAGCCACACCCTGTGAGAACAGCAGAAGTAAACCAGTGCGAAAGGAAAACGAGCACCCACACACAAAGCCACAAAATGCAGAAATTCTGATTTCAAGGCTCACTACTGCACTTGAGCAAACTGTTAAAAAAAATTCACTAAAAACGCTGCTAAACTCTCATGTCCTTTTTCAGAGTTTTCTGTCCCAGCTCCTCCACATTAGTGCCAAGAGTTGTGTGCAAAATGATGTCTCCTTTATACCAGTCTACAGCCATCTTACTCTCCTCCTGACAGATTCATTCAGGAAGGCTACAGTGATTTATAACACAATTGTTTTAATGAAGTATTTGATAGACTCTCAGATAAATTGATCGATTACCCTTTCTGTTTGTATATTTTATATAAATAATAATATACACACACACAGCAAGACATTCAGAGACATTGAGGAAAGCGAGATTTGTGCCTTTAGTTATGGCCTCAAGCTTTTGGGCATCAACACAACCCACCTTAGGCCTAAGTTTCAGAGGTGCTAAATGGAGCTAACGAGCCTCAAAGTCTTGGGCTTAGCCTTGCAGAGACTGTCTGGAGCAGCCAGCATTTGGCTAAATAATTCTCTTCAAAAGGCAGGAAAGCGTCCAAGGAAAGTAACCTTTAGCTTCCACAGACTTCCTTTAAACACTTGACTGAGTTTTAAGGAAGCAGTGGAGAGCAATTTTGGTTTCAGACTAAGAACTAGGAGTAACATTTTCAAAAATGCCTAAGGCCCAGATTTTTAAAAAGTGTTGCTCTGCTCAGCATTGCAATGCCTAATTAATTTAGTCTTATTTTCAAAAGTGATGTATACACTAAGGAAACTTAGTCTCACTGAAAGTCAATGGGACTGCAGGCTGCATGACCATCCCTCCCTGTCACACTATGAGGGAGGCCATGCCTCCTCGCTGCCATGTACCTGTAAAGGTGAGCTCAAAAGGGAGGAATTAGCTGCACCCAGTGCTCCGTCTGTCTGAGAAGGATGGCAGTTTGTCGTCAGCCAGGGCAGGGCTGCAAATAGTTAGTAGGCTCTGACCTGCAATCAGGGCAGAGTGGTCAAGCAGTATGTGAGCCCCAGATAAAGTCGAGTACCAACGAAGTCTAGAGGCTCCGGCAGGGGTGAGCACCAGCAGAGTCTAGAGGCTCCAGCAGGGCTGAACAGTAGGGTACCACAGGCCTTCTGGCCAAAGATGGGGGTGCTGCCACCCCAAAGGTAGGTGGTAGGGGGATGTGGACCCACCCAATTCCCTCACATCCCAACCCAAGGCCTTAACAGTGGCAGAGTAGTCCGCCACTGGGTCAGCTGGGATCCGCCAGCAATATGCTGACCTTGTATCCAGCCAACACTCAACCAGTCATCTAGTTCCTTTGGGCTACTTCCTACATCCCTGGAATTTGGTACCTCTGTACTGTGGGGGTCATCTGTCATCTTGGAGAACTCTGGCCAGTCTTCAGGCAGCAGGCCCAGCCCCCAGCAGCTCCTTGGCATCTCGGTCGGCTGGCAGCCGGGAGAGATCCGGCCAGTCCTCAGCCGGTAGCCCCAGCAGCTCCTCGGTGTCTCAGTCGGCCAGCAACCCTGGGAGCTCTGGCCAGTCCTCAGGAGGCAACCCCCGCAGCTCCTCTGCAGGCTCCAGCAGCAGGCGGGATTCATCTGTCTCCCGTGACAGCTCCAGCTCAACTTCTGCTTCCTGTTCCGCCCTTCCGTTTATGGCGGGGCAGACGTGGCTCCCCTGGTTCTGCCCACCAGAGGGCGTGTCGTGGTCCCTCCCTGTCACTCTCTGAGGGAGGCCATGCCTCCTCACTACAGGGACTTGAAACTCTTAAGTCACTTTTGAAAATGAGACAGGCTCTCAAGGCAGTTAGGATTTGCAAAGCTGAGCAGAGAAACACCTGAATACCTTTAAAATCTAGGCCTAAGTCTCACTGACTTTCAGTGGGATTTGGGCACTTTAAGTCCAGATCCTCAAAGGTATTCAGGCTCCTACCTTCCACTGAAAACAGTGGGAGTTAATTGCCTAAACACCTTTGAGGATCTGGGCCCAGAGTCACTTTTGAAAATGAGATGTACGAGCCTAAGTCATTTGGCATTTTTAAAATTGCACCCTAGGCTCCTTGAGAGTCAAGCCATGGCAGTTAAGAGCACTAGTTTTATAACTACATTTTGAAAACAGATTCCAAATATTATGAAAAACAGTGGTTCCAAAACACAAATGCCAGAAGAAAAGAAACAAGAATACTTATGTGAAGTTACTCTTCCAGGGGATTGGAAAAAAATAATCACTAGTTCAAGATACATTTAGTTTTCTTTACATTGTTCCCAATTTTAAACTTTCCAATCAGAGAACCCTGAATTCAGTGACACTGTATACATCCATTCCTACTGAAAAGAAAATACTCTTTTATCTATGCTTCATTGAGATTCAGGAGGCGTGGGGTTAGGTTGGGAAGAAACAAGGTTTAATTGGTGGTTCAAAGCCCAGAATCATGTTACTGCTAAAGCTGGGATAATCAGTCAGTGGCTAGACCCTTGTTAGGTTCCTTTTAAAACGAAAAAGGCTTCTTTCTCCCTTTTGCTTTATTTGTTTCTGAATTCCCAAAGCCTGCTAAGGCCTGACCTCTGTCCTGAAAGAATTATGATAAACCATCCTCAAACCTTGTTGCTGAGAAATGCACATCAGTCTCTGGAGTGCAGTTGGTGGATCACATTAAATTTCTAATCAGTTTAGATGCTGCAACATCCTACCTCTATCTAAGGGAGAATGTCCATGGCATTGGAGAATGTGACGCAATTAATGGTAATGGTTTTCATTACCATGCCATTTATTGTAAGTATGGGTCCAGAGTGACAGGCATTATTGCCATTATATGATGAAAGAACAGTCCCAGACAATGACATCTCACTAAACAGCTCCTTTATTTCTCTTCTGGCAGCTCGGAACCATTCACTTATCAGCTTCGTTTTTTTAGTACTGTCCCACTGATGCTGAAAGCTGAAGTGTTGCTTAGTTGAATAACCAAGTGGGGATGTGACCTTAAAATGAATGAAAGGAACAGGTTGTATGGAAAAGGAACTATGGGCTTGGACACATGCAATGCCAATCAAAGCTTCACTGTCATGTGTGTCAGCATAACATTCTCATTTCCTGAAGGGATATAGATTATAAATTTAAACCGTTTTTAGTCCTCTCTCCTTTTATATCTGCTGCCTGCTTTCTCCACCTCTTTTCATCTGCCTTGGGGTGGCTGGTGTTATCAGACATCCCTGATCCCAAACCACAATTTGGTTTTAAAATTCTATTTTTTCCCTGGTAGAATCCTACATAACTATATACATAAAAGGGGCCAGATTTACCCCTGCACTAAATGCACATCTGAGCAGAGTTGGCTGAAATCAGGATTTCCAAACAAAACCACATTTTTTTAAATTTTTCACAAAGCAGAAATTCCCATAAGAATTCACGGCCAGGATTCTCGGGGCTTCTTTGCTCCCTTGTGCAGACCCAGGAGCCAAGCCCCGGCTAGAGCCAGGATTCCCAGGACTTTCAAGCTCTCTGCTCCACGGCAGGGAGTCTGGAAACCCTGATATCCCTAGCATGGCAGAGCTGCCCTGCAGTCGCAGACCCTGGTAAGCCTGGAGTCCCCAGCCCAGGAACAGTGCATGTGAAGGAGCTTTCCCAGAGCTGTGGCCCTATACAGTGTGCTTGGCGGGGTTGCCCAGGAGCATTGAACCTTGGAAGTCTGGGGCTCCCGGCCCACCAAGCAGTCTGCCTGGTGCTTCTTAACTGAAAACTTTTTGTGCTTTTGTTTTTTTTTGTTGAACTTTTCCATGCAAAACAGACAGACATGTCTTGCAAAAAATTTTATTTGGCTGAAAACTCAATTTTCTGTCAAAAAACAGTTCTGACGGGAAAATTTTGATCAGCCCTGATCGCTAGTATTAAACTGCTGCATTTAACCACAATTCTTGAATGACCTTGTGGACACTGCACCCTGACCGGGATTCTCAATTTCACTGAGATAGCTGCAGTAGCTGAGTGAAATTAACAAAAGCCTTGTCTGTGAGACAAGGGGACTCAAATGGACTTTGGCTCAATTTTATTCTTTCTGTTGTGTCACACTGTCTGAGACATGGTTGTATTTAAGGATTATGCAAGTCTGCACATGCTTGGAAGTAATCTTTCCTTCCCCTTCTCACTTGTCTCAGGGTGTGATCTTCAACTCATCCTCTGCGCCAAATGCATGATTGACAGACTCTCCATGCTCTTGATCCAGACACAGGGTTTCATAAGCCGGCTCCCTGCATATTAGCACATGGCTGGTGAGACTCAAAGCTGTTTGTGTGAAAGGAGGCTTGTTCGCAGTTTGGGAAGCAATTCTGCTTTGCTATACTGAGTTCAGGGCTGGATCTGATACATGAAAAGATGTGTGAAGATTATACGAAGAGACTTTTCCTATTTAAGTATATGCCTTGAGACCATGGAACCTAGTGAGTTGTAAAATAGGATGGTGATATCCTGGATCAGGTAGCAATAGAGTATTTAACAAAATAATTATGTGCTGGAATTCAGTATTCACATGGTGGCATGGCTGTTATTCGTTGGGAAATCTAAGTGTTTTATTTCGAACAGTTAACAGAAAGGATACCGTAATTAGAAAAGTTAACTCTGGGGATGTAGTGGTGGAAAAGTGCTCAACAAGCTACCAGCAGTTTTATTCTGTTTACTGTAGCATATTTCCTTTAAGCAGTTTCAGTGCTAGTTCACCTAACTGCTTAATAGAATAATAAGGATGATACAGATCAAAAAAGGGTTAGCCGCATTGAGCAGTAGTGGAATTACTGTACCACCAGCATCTGCTAAATAGATCGGTGGACACATTACTGAGGGAAACGGGGAGGAGACAACACAGAGGCCAAAGGAGTAGAACAGATGGTCTAGGAGGGACAGGACATTAGACTGAGATTCCTGAGTTCCCTTCCCAGCTCTACTGCATATTCTCAGTGGCACAAAAGTCATCTTAGCTTTCTATATAACATTTTGCACCCAACAATTTGACAAACACAATAGTATACAAGAAGTTTAGTAATGTTAATGTGAAAACTAGAAGCACAGTCTAAGCTTTTCCAAGATTAACAGCTTCCAGAGATCTCTACACAACCTAGAAAATGTAAAACCTCACATAAGGCCAAATCCTCAGCTAGCATACATCAGTATAGCTCCAGGGAAGCCAATTGAGCGAAGCCAATTTACAGCAGCTGAGGAACTGACCCCTATTGCATAAAATTCTTTGTACTCCATACAACATCATCACTAAGTTCATGATGTTAACCTAAAGCCAATGTCTTTAGTATGACTTATAAAGGCCAGTTCAAAGTTAGGTAAGACACTATCCCCAAGCTAGCATGTCAGCACAGAAGACACTTGCACAGAATTACTCACTGGTCTCTTCCAGTGAATGAACACATTCCTGTTACAAGTGGTCTGAAAGTCTTTAGACTGTATGCATTCACTGTCTACATCTCTGACTGCTTTTATTATTGGATTGTTTACATTTTTGGGATCTGATCAGGGGCATCACAAATGCAGTAGCGACAAGGGATATATGCACAGTAGTGCACAGTGGATACGATTTGTACTCAGTTCTCCATGAACAGTCCTGTTTAAGGCTTTGAATTTCTACGCTATTGTAAATACATCTGAGCGATCTTACCTTCAGGGTGATGAGTCTTAATCGGTAATCATCTGCTTGTATGACCTGGTCAACTGTGATTTCTATTCCTTCATAGGTGACCTGTTCCTCTGGCCAGTACTCTGTACATTTCTGCATGCAACATAAAATATATTTAAGGAGACACCAACGGTGGTTCCCTTCACTATGCAGAAACTGTGCCAAGTGCATGTTTAGATGGATCAGGACGCAGAATGTTTCTATAACAGGATGCAACTCAACTTTTTATTTTAAATATAGGGGCCAAAGTTTCAGGTAGTCTTCTTTGCAGTCACCTGGTTAAAATCCAATGTGCAATTACCTACCTCACTCACGTGCATAAAACTTGATTTGTGAGTGTGCACCATGTGATGTATATGCACGTTTTAAAATTTCATTTGGGAAGCCGGAAAGAAATGTAGCAGGGTTTATTAATATTCTATTCTATTCATTTTTATTATATAATGACTGATATTCATAAATAATCTGCTCTTTGATCATTAATATTTCTGTGCTGTGCACAAACTGATATGGAAATGTACAGTACACCTTTTCTGTCTCTAATAAAGAGCCATTGCTCTCTGAATTTGAAATTATAAGCTGCATTTCTTTTCCCTACAAAAGGACATGACTGGAAATGATTTTGGAATATAGAGTGTGTTCAAAACCCCACTATAAAATGGGAAAAGATCCTACATCAAAGCAAAGGAACAAAAAGGAAGAAAGTGTCAGAATACAGATTTTAGTTTTGCTAAATCACTTTGGCCAAATCTATGGGCTCATTCAGTGTAACTCAAACAGTCTGAATAACTGAAGCTATAGTCCACATTTAAGGATATATTATGGCATTTGTGCCACAGTGTTGCCTGAGAGGTAATGGAGAGCAAAACTTCCCAGGGAAAGTACTGGGAAAGATTGTCTCTCACCGATACAATTTCTCCTGGGGCTGCTCCGTGCACACGGAGTAGGCCCTCTTCACATCAGCAGAGATTGCTCCCCTTGTAAGCCTATTCCAGGGACTAATGTGGAGGGGGGTCAATTCTGAACAAATGGCTCCCCAGGGATAAAGCAGAGAGCAAGCAGCCCGCATGCTCCCCAGAGTACAGGGGCTGCTATTGTGGGAGGTCTTTGCGCACCCACATAAGTGAAGGGAGAGAGAATACTTGCAAGCCCTCCCTTCTGCAAAATCCAGCACAATCTGGCCCTTAACCTTAAACTTTGTGAGCAAGTTAAAAAAAAATCTGCTGGAAGGGAAGGGCCAAGAACTAAAAAGTGTCTTGAAAAGTTGCTGGGCCAAATTCTCTTATGGTGTAAACGGCTGCTGCTCCATTAATGGAGCCGTGCCACTTCACACTAGAAACAAACGTGGCCCATTATGTCACTGTGAACGCAGACTGAATTTTTCCCCTCCTCCTAAATTGCAGAATCCATGGTAAAAAGCGTCAAATGCGCCAGCAGCTATCAATAGCACAGACGTTATGTTGCTGAAATGAGTGGAGTAGGATCGCCCACACATTTCTGTGGGCTGTCTGTCAGTTTGGATTAGATGTGACAGAGGGCTGGGATACTGAGCTGTTCATCCTCACGTTAGCAAAGCCACTGTGTATAGCAGAAGCACAAAGACTTCCTTACTAGCATCATAGCAGAACAAAGGTTTTAGTTCTGAATCTACGCACTGTGGAGACCTGATATTTATATATTAATATGTATTAGAAAAAAAGGGAATATAGAAGACATTGGCATGGAAGAGCTTACCCTATATTTATGTCTGAATCCCACAGAACCATTTAATTTTTGATACCACAGGTATCAGGAAAGACTCAGTATCTCTCTATGTTAGATATATGCTGCAGCCAGCGTCACTACTGTGTCGGTAGCATGGCCGTGCAGTGTTTCCTGAGGCTGACATGACAGGTGGGATAGTCTGTCAGTGTTGAATAACAGGAAACACTGACGCTAAAGATTATTTTGCATTCTAGTGGTACAACCCAGATGTAAAAACAACAGTGGGAAAGCTTCAGAGCAGAGAAGACAATGAAGGACATGATCGCTTCTTGGTCTCTTCTTCCTTCTCAAGTGTAGGGTCGTAAAATTTTCAAAAGGGCCTAAGTGATCTTGAAGTCTAAGTCCCATTTTCTAAAGTGACCTAGGAATTTAGGGCCAGATTTTTAAAGGTAATTGATTTCAATGGGAGTTAGGCACACAGGTACTCCCAGTAGGCACCTTTCTGCATCTTCAGGTGCTTAAATACCTTTGAGAATCTGGCCCTAAGTCTCATTGAAAGTCCATGGGAGCTAGGCTCTTCAGACCCAGATTTTTAAAGGTATGTAGACATTGCTCTGCTCAGTGTTGCAATACCTCTTCGGAGCCTAAGTCTCATTCAAGTGTGACTTTCAACAAGACCAATGGTCCAAAGTGCTTAAATCACTTTTGAAAATGGGACTTAGCTGTCTAAATCACGTAGGCCTTGCAACACTTTAGAAAATTAGCTCCTAAATCATTTGGGCACTTTGAAAATTTTACCCCACTCTTATTTCTGGCCTCACAGTTTCTACGTTGGTGTTGCAAAGTCCCGTGCTACCAGAGTTTGCATCACCACTGTTTTGGGATCCTGTGGAATAATGTTATGATACTGGCCACAGGATCCCAAAACAGTGGTGATGCAAACTCTGGAAGTCTGGAACTTTGCAGACAGAACTGTATGGGATGGATTGGTAGAAATACATTCTATAACCACAGACGTTAACTCTCATAAATACCACTTATAGCAGGGGATGATTCAAAAAAGTTTGGAACATTTTAATAGTTGCAATATTATAACAGCATTTCCCCAAAATGATAAACAACTGGGGCAGTCCTCCACATACAAATCAGCTTTAACTGCTTCTCAACATAACTAACATTATAACAAGACATACTATGTTTAATGAAGCAAGGACAGCTTAATGGAAAAAGGATGCAGAAGATAAGCCAAAATAAATACAGGATAAAGAGGTTCAGTCTCTATTACTCTATTGTTTATAGGTATTCATATACAAAAATTAATAGGGCTTGAACTTGGTGGGGGTGTTGCTTTTGAAACCTTCAGCGATGACTTCAAAAAAGGTAACTGCAAAGCACGATAAACTTTGGTCACTGAACCAACTCATTTATTTCCATGGGTCTGGCACCTGTCCTGTGAAATACCTGCTACAATAGAGGATTGAGACATAGCTCATATGTAATATCATTACCTCATTCATCTCTTCTATATTGGTAATCATGACAATGATGGGAGAACGCTCCTGCCACACCATTCTCCAGAAATCACTGACAGTATTAACTATGGGTCCCTGAGTAGCGATATACACCTTTTCCTCTTCTCCATAGCCCTGCCAACAAAGCAACAATAAATCACTATCACACAGTGTGCGCACACACGCACATGCCTGGACACGTCAATCTTTACCCAGGGAAAGCTCTCATTGTCTACAATGGGATTATTGCCTGAGTAAAGTCTGCAGTATCAGGTCAACAGTTATCAATCCAAGAGGTATTGTGCTCACGCGCACTCTTCCTCCCGCGCGTACACACACACACACAGGCAAGGTAGAAGGTACAACTTCAGGTTACACAAGCAGCAGGCAATACTATGGCAATGGGATTGATTCATGCTACAACAGCCTGGTGTTAACTCTAGGTCAAATCCTGCAAGCATAATTCCCATTGACTTTGCTGGGAGTTTTGCTTGCATCAAGCCAGTGAGGCAGGGAACTTCATGTCAAAAAATGCAAATATCTTGTTTTTATTGGACCAGAACCTTTACAGTTGCGCTCTGAGGTTCTGCTTCCAATAATAGAAAAACAAGACAGAAAAAGAAACCAAAAAACAAGATGGTCTTTAGAAGCCAATGGACATGGCGATTATTCTTAAATGATCAGTTGCAAACAGTCTATGCAAGTACATTGGACTGCTGAGCTCTTACCCGGATGTAGTTAGCATTGATATATGAGCTAAGAGGATCATCCTGATCAGTTGAGGTAAGGCACACTCTGCTGTGAGGATCTACAGTGTGTAAAGAGAGAGTTAATAGTTATCTGTCAAGAGGAGTAAAAGATTTTTAAGATCGTTTTCTAACCTTTAGTAATACAGCTAATTACTCAGGCATATTCATTAGTCGCCACAACAGATACCTGCGATGCTCTAAAGGGGGCACTGGGGAGTCTCTGATTGAAATGTGTGTATATATCACTGCATTTACTTTCAGTGTGCAACTATCAACAGATATTTGCATGCAACAAAATTAAATATCTTACTAAATTAATATTACTGCTCTAAGTAGAGGGGTAGTTCATCATTTATAACTGCAATAGCATTTGAATGATTCTTGGCATTTGACTATGTCATCTATGTCTAAGCTTTGAGATAAATTTCATGTAACGTATGCAAGCTCACTACATTACTGTAATTTGCTTTTGCATTAATTTCATTTTTACGTGCATTAAAGTATTATTTAGCAAATAGTGTTAACAAGTAATGACTTCAGTGAGGCTTTCTGCCTAAGTAAGGACTGAGTAAAAACTGTGTTAGGACCTCAAGATTTGCCCTATTTGGTTTTATAAACTCTATCCCTAACCTTATTTTTTGGCCTTAAATTAAGGCCTTGTCTACACAGAATAATTGCACCATTTTCACTATGTTGGTATAGTTAAAGCTATACAACCCGTGCTAGAGTGGATGCAGTTATATTGATATATCTTAGGGCCTGTCTACACATAAACCACTACAGCAGCACCTCTGCAGGGGTGCTTCTGTAGCCCTTCAGGAGAACCCCTCCTGTAATCCACTCCATAGGTAATCCACCTCCCCAAGAGATCGACAGAAGAATTCTCTCATAAACGTAATGCTCACCATCCCAGGAGTTAAGTCAGTTTAACTGGATTTTTCACATCCCTCAGGCCATGTCTACAATACGAAAGTACTCCGATTTTACAGAAGTCGGTTTTTGGGAACAGATTGTATAAAGTTAAGTGCGTGCTTCTACACTAAGCACATTAATTCGGTGGAGTGCATCCACAGTATCGTGGCAAGCATCGACATTCCGAGCGGTGCACTGTGGGTAGCTAGTCCACAGTTCCCGCAGTTCCCGCTGCCCATTGGAATTCTGGGCTGAGCTCCCAATGCCTGATGGGGCCAAAAATTTGTCACGGGTGGTTATGGGTAAATGTCGTCAGTCAACCCTCCCTCCGTGAAAGCAACAGCAAACAATCATTTCGCGCCTTTTTCCCTGGATTGCCTGAGCAGACGCCATAGCACCGCAAGCATGGAGCCCGTTCAGCTCACCACAGCAGTTATGACAATTGTAAACACCTCGCGCATCATCGTGCAGTTTATGCAGAACCAGCATCTGAAAAACCAGGCGAGGAGGTGATGGCAGCGCGGTGATGAGGACATTAACACAGATTTCTCTAAAACCGCGGTCCCCAGCAATTTGGAGATCATGGTGTTACTGGGCCAGGCTCATACCGTGGAACGCCGATTCTGGGCCCGTGAAACAAGCACAGACTCGTGGGACTGCACAGTGTTGCAGGTTTGGGATGATTCCCAGTGGCTTCGAAACTTTCGCATGCATAGGGGCACTTTGATGGAACTTTGTGACTTGCTTTCCTCTGCCCTGAAGCGCAAGAATACCAAGATGAGAGCAGCCCTCACAGTTCACAAGCGAGTGGCAATAGTCCTGTGGAAGTTTGCAACGCCAGACAGCTACTGGTCAGTCAGGAATCAATTCGGAGTGGGCAAATCTACTGTGGGGGTTGCTGTGATGCAAGTAGCCAACACAATCATTGAGCTGCTGCTATCAAAAGTAGTGAGTCTGGGAAACGTGCAGGTCGTACTAGATGGCTTTGCTGCAATGGGATTCCTCAACTGTGGTGGGGTGATAGACGGAACACATATCCCTATCTTGGGACCAGACCACCAGGGCAGCCAGTACATAAACTGCAAGGGGTACTTTTCAATGGTGCTGCAAGTACTGGTGGATCACAAGGGACGTTTCACCAACATCAACGTGGGATGGCCGGGAAAGGTTCACGACGCTCGCGTCTTCAGGAACTCTGGTCTGTTTAAATGGCTGCAGGAAGGGATTTACTTCCCAGACCAGAAAGTAACTGTTGGGGATGTTGAAATGCCTATAGTTATCCTTGGGGACCCAGCCTACCCCTTAATGCCCTGGCTCAAGAAGCCGTACACAGGCACCCTGGACAGTAGTCAGGAGCTGTTCAACTATCGGCTGAGCAAGTGCAGAATGGTGGTAGAGTGTGCATTTGGACGTTTAAAGGGTCACTGGCGCAGTTTACTGACTTGCTCAGACCTCAGTGAAACCAATACTCCCACTGCTATTGCTGCTTGCTGTGTGCTCCACAATCTCTGTGAGAGTAAGGGGGAGATGTTTTTGGCGGGGTGGGAGGTTGAGGCAAATTGCCTGTCTGCTGAATATGTGCAGCCAGACACCAGGGCGGTTAGAAAAGCACAGCAGGAAGCGCTGCGCTTCAGAGAAGCTTTGAAAACAAGTTTCATGACTGGCCAGGGTACTGTGTGACACTTCTGTTTGTTTCTCCTTGATGAAAACCCGCCCCCTTGGTTGACTCTAAATTCCCTGTAAGCCAGCCGCCCTCCACCCTTCGATCACAGCTTGCTTGCAAAGGAAATAAAGTCACTATCATTTAAAAAACATGTATTTTTTATTAATTGATTATAAAAATAGGGAGATAACTCACAAGGTAGCTCAGATGGGGTGTGGGAGGAGGGTGGGAGGGAAGGAAAAGGCCACTTTAAAACTTGCTGAATGACAGCCTTCTGTTGCTTGGGCTGTCCACTGGGGTGGAGTGGTTGGGTGCCCAGAGCCTCCCCCTTCTCCCGTTCTTGGGTGTCTGGGTGAGGAGGCTATGGAACTTGGGGAGGAGGGAGGGCGGTTAAACAGGGGCAGTCTGTGATCCTGCTGCTGTTCATGAAATTCCACCAGACGCCGGAGCATGTCTGTTTGATCCCGCAGTAGCCCCAGCGTTGCCTCATGCCTCCTCTGATCTTCCTGCCGCCACCTCTCCTCACGTTCATCGGCTATTTTCCTGTACTCTGCTATCGTGTCCCTCCACACATTCTGCTGAGCTCTGTCAGTGCCGGACGACTGCATGAGCTCAGAGAACATTTCATCGCGCGTGTGTTTTTTTCGCCGCCTTATCTGAGATGGCCTTTGGGACGGAGGAGGGAGGCTTGAAACATTTGCAGCTGCTGGAGGAAAAAAAGGGAGTGAAGTGTTTAAAAAGATACATTTTACAGAACAATGGCTATACTCTTTCACAATGAACAACACTATTCACATTACAGAGCACATGTGATTTTGGTACAAGGTCGCATTTTGCATCTTATATTGAGTGCCTGTGGCTTTGGTGTTAGAGATCACACACGCGGGCCGGGCAACAGAATTCGGTTTGCAGGAGGCCATGGTAAGCCATAGCCTTTTGGCTTCTGCAATCTTCAAAACAGCAGCGCCCTCCTCTTCCATACCAAGCAAAGCACGTTGAGTTGGCCGTTTAGTGCTGCGGTTTTCCTGTTAACGTGCAGCAACAGAAACCAAACTAACCCCCCACCCCATCCAATTCTCTGGGATGATCGCTTTACCCCTCACCCCACCACATGGCTGGTATCAGGGAAGATCCCTGCTAGCCAAACGCGAACAGTTCAGCGCCAATGCCCCCCCCGCCCCACTGTGTGGCTAACTGCGGGGAGGATTGCTTTTCAGCCACAGGCAAACAGCCCAGTCGGAATGGCCACCTCTGAATGTCCCCTTAATTAAATTCCCCTATTTCAACCAGGTTACCATGAACGATATCACGCTCCTGAGGATAACACAGAGAGATAAAGAACGGATGTTGCTTGAATGCCAGCAAACACCGGGACCATATGCTGCCAGGCTTTGTCATGCAATGATACCAGATTACTTCCTACTAGCATGGCGTGGTAAAGTGTCCTACCATGGAGGATGGAATAAGGCTGCTGTCCCCAGAAACCTTCTGCAAAGGCTTTTAGAGTACCTCCAGGAGAGCTTCATGGAGATATCCCTGGAGGATTTCTGCTCCATTCCCAGACACGTTAGCAGACTTTTCCAGTAGCTGTACTGGTCACGAATGCATCTCAAGTCCTCAGGGCTACTTAATCATTAAAAAACGCTTGTTTTTATAACATGTATTATATTTTAAGAGGTACACTCACCAGAGGTCCCTTCTCCAGCTTCATTGGGTTGGGAGGATATTTCAGTCAGGGTGATAAAAAGATCCTGGCTGTCAGGGAGAACGGTGTGATGTGTGCTCTCCTCAAGCTCGTACTCCTCCTCCTCCTCTTCCCCGTCCGCAAAATCTTCAGGCATGGCGGAAAGTACCCCATCATTGGAGTAGATGGACAGGGGTGGGGTAGTGGTGGCGGCCCCCCCTAGAATTGCATGCAGCTCAGTGTAGAAGCGGCATGTCTGGGGCTCTGTCCCGGAGCATCCGTTTGATTCTTTGGTTTTCTGGTATGTTCGTCTGAGCTCCTTAAGTTTCACGCGGCACTGTGTTGCATCCCTGCTGTAGCCTCTGTCCCTCACGGCCTTGGAGATTTTTTGAAATGTTTTGGCATTTCGTCTTTTGGAATGTAGCTCTGATAGCACGGATTCCTTTCCCCATACAGCGATCAGATCCAGTACCTCCAGTTCGGTCCATGCTGGAGCTCTTTTTCGATTCTAGGACTGCATAGTCACCTGTTCTGATGAGCTCTGCATGGTCACCTGTGCTGATGAGCTCGCCTGGCCAAACAGGAAATGAGATTCAAAAGTTCTCGGTGCTTTTCCTGTACACCTGGCCAATGCATCCGAATTCAGAGTGCTGTCCAGAGCGGTCACAATGGTACACTGTGGGATAGCTCCCGGAGGCCAATACCTTCAAATTGCGTCCACACTAATTCGAAATGGCGATGTTGATTTCAGCGCTAATCCCCTTGTTGGGGAGGAGTACAGAAATCGGTTTTAAGAGCCCTTTATGTCGAAAAAAATGGCTTTGTTGTGTGGATAGGTGCAGGGTTAATTCGATTTAACGCTGCTAAATCCGACATAAACTCGTAGTGTAGACCAGGCCTCAGTGACAGAGTAATACCGACTTAATTTCCTAGTGTAGACCAGGTCATATTCATTGGGGAATAAGCCATACCACCGTAACTATTTTTATACCATTGTAACTGCATCCACATCAGGAGGAGTTATACTGGTATAACTATTTTGGTAAAAAAACAAACAAAAAAACCCCCCAACCAATAACTGAAATAGTTATACCAGTATAAAAACAGTGCGCAGACCACGCCAAAGTTGACAGTGTCCTTTAAAGTACTGTCATACACTCACAGCACAAAGAAGCAAAACAATGTTAGTTATTTTTCTACAGACTTTTCTAAGAGTGTTTTGAGCCTACACTAGGTTTTGTAGTAGGATCTCCCCAGGCTGAGATTTTTTAAATTAAAGTGACAGATGATAATACCTAGTTCATAGATACAAATTTTCATTAGTAAATCTCAAAGTAGGTTAGTATCATTAATGCCAGTTTACAGATGGAGATACTGAGGCCCAGAGAGATGAAACGACGTGCTCTAGTGGCAGAGCCAGGAATAAAACCCAGTTCACCCAAGGCCCATCGCAGTACTCTATTGCTAGGCCACACTGCCTCCCTAACAATAACACTTATTGAAAAGTCTTACAAAATTTAATAAGGAGTGAAAGCAATGTGGCTGTATACAATTAAATATGGTTGCCTAGAAATTTTGCTTAGAACCAAAAAGACTGAAAGAGAATGATATATAATATCTTTCCTTTTTAGATTTTGACCCTCTATGGAGTTCTATAGCAAGGATAAAATATCACATTCTACAAGATAATCCAAAAAACTATAGAAAAATGATCATTTTCTATTCGATTCTGTGGCACTTTTCCATAAGGGAAGAGGTTTCAGATTTTCTGTCAACATGCAAATTTAGCAGTTTGTGAAACAGCCAAATTAATCTGCTTAGCTTGACACATCTCCAAAATCAAACACACCCTCACCCCTTAAAAAGACTCCCCAAAACTTTGAAATTCTTGATTTTTATTCCAGTCAGTGGAAAAGTCTGATTTCCTCTGGATAAATTCCTTGTTAACATTTATCATCAGTCTAGAGTGGGAGCCAGTCCTCCCATCTAGATGGCTCACAGCAATGGAAATGAGCATTACCAGATTTTGTAAGACTGAGGTGAAGTTAGCATCAAGAGAACTAGCCTGAGGAATGACCAAGCACTTACTGAATGCACAGGGGAAAAGCTAACTGGAACCTCATTAAAAGTGATAGGACAAGATTTTCAAAAGTGGCTAGCAATTTTGTGTGCTTCCATTTTTGAGTGTTTAACCTGAGACACGTTAAAGAACTCCAATCCTCAAAAAAGTGCTGGACAGCCCCCTTTAGAAATCACGCTCCTTTAAGGTATATCAATTTGGGTTCCCAAATGGAGGCACTCAGATTCACTAGTCATTTTTGAAAATCATCGCTGTAATGTCCAAACTAACGTAAAGTTTGAAAGAAATGATAAGGCACCCAACCGTTAGTATGTTTTAGGACGAAGGTTCTGAAATGTTTGGCTGAGTGTTTTTAACACTTCTGGTCCCAGAAGGGGTATCTATATGGGATTTCTGACTCAGACTGGAAGTTTAAGAGTTGGGGGTTTCAGGAGAAAGCCTATTCTTGCCAGATTTCCACTCCAGTTTTGCAGACTAAAGTGATTTGCATAGTTGATCAGATTCTAATTTCTGGATACTTATTTATCTGAGCCTAACTAGCACTCTGAACCATTTGGGCTTCCCTAACAAAGCTGCAACAGAACTTGATGGCAGCATCTATCTGACAATGGCTTAGAGAAAAGAGAAGGATCTGTCAAAACATTAATATTCAGACACGACATCTTATAATTGTATCACTTTCCAAACTATCTTTAAGTGTGACAGAGGGGAAAACGATAATGGCTGTAAAATCAATCCCAAGCAAAATGTTTCTCAAAATTTCCATTCTTGGCTATAAGTAATGAAAAACCTTACATTTAAAAAAGAAAGATGTATTATATTTTCTTGAAGAGACTGGGCCAAATCCTGAGGCCCTTATTCATTTTTCACTTGGGGCCTGATCCTGAGAAGTGCTAAGCACATTAGGCCCAATCCAGCACACAGTGATTTAAGTGGGAATCTTGTCATTGACTTTAAAGGGCACTAGACCAATGCCCTTATGACTTATGGCACCTTATGACTCAAGTAATCCCACTGGCTTCAAAGGAAGCACTTGGATAGTAAAATACTGCTCAGCATGAGAAAGGGTGTCAGAATTTAGCCCTTAAACACGAGTTTACCAGAGGAAATGAAGTAAAACCTGAATAAAGCATCAAGATTTTGGGCAACATTTTCAAAAGCACCTAAGTAATTTAGGAGCTTAATTCCTATTTTCAAAAGTGATTTAGGAGCTTGCATCCCATTGGCTTTCAATAAGACTTAAGCACCTAAGCCACGTCTACACTACCCGCCAGATTGGCAGGTAGTGATCGATCTATCGGGGATCGATTTATCGCGTCTAGTGTAGACGCGATAGATCGATCCCTGATTGCTCTGCCTTCGACTCCGGAACTCCACCACAGCGAGAGGCGGAAGCGAAGTCGACGGGGGAGTGGCGGCCATCGATCCCGCACTGCGAGGACGCGAAGTAAGTGATTCTAAGTCGATTTAAGATACGTCGACTTCAGCTACGCTATTCTCGTAGCTGAAGTTGCATACCTTAGATCGATCCCCCCGCCCAGGCCTTAGTCTCTAATGAAAAGGGGACGTGGATGCTCTTGAAAACATTACCCTTGCTCAATGTTAGCTTTAGCCTAGCCGAAGTATCCTGGAGAGGATTTGTGAAATTCATTCCACCAAAAGCAAGAAACTAAGCAAATACTGGATACTGAGACTTCTCTAAATACTGCGTCATCGAATTGCAGAATGACAAAATAGGTCTGGAACTTACTTGGGAGAATTGTTTTGTAGCGATTCTTCCGCACTAATCCTGGAATATCATATTCCTTTGGATCAACGAAGTTCATTGGGATTTCCTGTTGGAAGATGCACAATAGACTATATTAATAGATTCACGAGGGGGAAAAAACCATTACGTCTTGACTGTGGAGGAGTAGCAGAGATTAAGTCAATTGAGACATATGGTATAGTAGTTCTAGCAATTTACCACCAAAGCACGACTGATGGTTTCCTTTTTGTGTCAACGGTTTTCTTTTTTGAAATCATGAATATAAAAAATGTTCCGGATGACTAATTCTGTGAGTGGTGCACAGTATGGCGCTATTTCCGCTCCTAATATTCTTAGAAGTGTATTGTGACTTGAGGCATAAATGTAAGCCAAGGATGGTGCGTAAGGTGCAGCACCTCAGGAAGCACCGTACTTCAGACACGCCCTTCTGAGTCACAATCCCTCCCCTTCTTCCTCCTTATTAAAACCGGGTCAGTAATTTGCTGCTGGCCTGCATCTGCAAAGTACAACACCCTCCATCACAGCTCACCTGCACTAGTCAGTAGTATGGGAATGGGGAGTGGAAACAAGGAACCACTCAGTTTTTGCCCCTCCCCATCCACCTTCTCTGGGAGGGGGGACAGTAAGGAGATACTGTGTGTACACCTACCTCTCCTATACAACTAAACCCAAGGTCCAGGTAGCTCACACAGGGCTGTCAGGGGTAGGTTCTTACTCCCTTACACAGGTGTGCAGGCCAAGTCACTAACTGGCCCTTAGAGGGTGAGGTCTTCCGGGCATGGCCCTGATCCTCAGTGGGGTCTTTGGGCTCTACCCATGATATAAATATTACATAACAATAGTAATTTCTTAAATGAGCTTTAACAGGGCTACTTCTTTATCAGAAACAGCCACAGGGAGAAATAACAAGAGAATTAGCAATGGGTTATGGAGCCTTTCACATCTATATTACAGACTGAAATCTCAGAGCTCAGGCTGGTTTCATTAGGAGCCAATTGATTGCTCTTCAGTGGGCTACAGCATGTGAAATTAGTTGATCAATTCATAGTGGATGCACAGCCATGTAAAGCACTCTCAGGTGAGAGACCAAGGACTGAATGTGACCACAGAGACTAAACTCCCCCAGACCCTGATTTTTCCCCTTCAGAACAGGATAGAGGCACAAAGGCAGAGCTTGTTCTGGTTCTGTGTTTAATATGTTCTGTGGGTAAACAAAAGGTAGAAGACTGTTAAAATTAAACACTGAGTTTTCTACTCCAGGTGCTCTCAGCCTGCCTCTAACTCAAATTCATGGTGGAAAAAGCGTTAGTAATCTTCAACCTTAGCAAGCACCCAACTAAAAAATAAATACATTGCTAGAATGGAGGTCATATTTCATGGTTGATGCTATTTTGCAAATGCAGTTTTGCTGATCTTTGCTTTACCTAATTATTTTGCAATTAGCCATGTGTTTTCCTTGCTTTCCCTGTCCCTTACCATCAGTGATTTTGGGGAGATGATGTCCCAGAATACACCAGAAAGGCCACATTTTTATATGCTTTTATTCAATTTAATTTTGAAAAAAAAAACCTCATAAATCAGTTCCTATTGGGTCCCATAGGGAACTGAATGCAGAGGTCGAGGTGTTTACTCTGACAGATGGACAGATGAGCAAGTTGGAACTGGTAATGCAATTGACCCAGAGTCTCTTCTTGCAGCCAGTTTTATTAGCTAGAATTCTGTTTATAATGTATCCAAGAATTAGCTATAAAAAGACTGAAAAAAAATCATACTTTGTCTCCCCAATCCCTATTACAATCAACACTCTCTTAATCTGTCAAATAAAAGGAAAAATTGACAACTTGTAAATCATTGTTGATAACAATTTTCCTCAAACATGGGAAAATGAATTAAATCCCTTTTCTGTTCCAATAGGACACACTTGTCCTCATCCTGATTATCTCCCACCTTTATTACTAGCACTTCCTTTTCTCTAGCCTCCAGGATGCCCACAGTACTCACTCAAAATGCAGCTGCTCAAGTGACCTTCCTTACCAGTCAGATTGACGGTCACCCAACTGAGCAAATCCTTTCACTAGCTCCCACCACTTGTATGCTGCACCAAATTTAAGTGTCTTGTCCTTGTCTTCTGAAGGCCCTGTAAAATTCCACTCTGGCTGACACCAACCATTTGTCTCGTACTACATCCATTCCCCACTCCTAACCACCTCTGCTTTGCTGATGATGCCATTTACGCAATCTCATTCATTTCTTTCTCTCCTTCCAGGCCTCATGATTTTTTCCATGTTATCTCTGGTGTGTCAGACAAGATGGCAGCCATTATCAATGAAGTGTTCTCTTCCCGTTTCATCATGACACCCTTCACCCCATCTCTGCACTGAATATCCCCATCTGAGATATCCACAGGAAGGGCCACAAACAATGATAAAACTGAACAGTAAGAATAGCAATTCCAAATCTACTCCCAGCCCATGCTATTTATTTCTCTCGTCTCCTCAGTGCTCCTCTGTTTTCTGGGCTAGATTCTAATCTCTTTGGGGCAAGAGCTGTACGCATTGTGTGTCTTGTACAGCACTGAGCAAACAAATTGTTTGTTAAGCCCCAACATTTCATGGGACTAATTTCCACCTTTTCCAGGTGTACTGTTTAGGGCAAAATCCAAAGGGTCTTCCTCGGGTTTTACTCACTCACTACTCCAGTAAACTCTTGCTGAAGTCAAGGGGAATTTGCTTGCGTGAGTAAAAACTAAAGCCAGGTCTATACTACGGAGCTATATTGGCATAACTACGTCACTCCAGGGCATGAAACATGCACAGCCTGGAGCAACGTAGTTATACTGACCTCACACCTCATGTAGATAGCTCTCAGGGAGCTGGATTAACGACGCCAATGGAAGAAACTCTCCTGTCGGCACAGTAACATCTTCGCTAACGCGCTGAAGCTGCGCTGCTATATGGGAAGACAAGCCCTAAGCCATTCAACACTCGGACCAGCAGATATTGCTCTTGACTTTCCCTTCAAAGCGTACACACAATTTGATGCTTTCTCCACCATGAATTCGAACATTTCTAGCCATGCGAGTAAGAGACAGACTGAGAGCACATGGCATACAAGTTCAGGGTTTATTTATTATTCAGAGCTGGTCATCATTTTTGCATATAAATCTTTTTTTGACAAAACATTTTATGGAAAAAAAATTCTATTTTTGCCCCACTGAAAATAAAGTACATTTTTGACTAGCTTTAATATCACTTTACTAACCTGTAATATAGGGCAGGCCACATGGGCTACAACAATTCACTCTTGACTTGCCCACCTTGACTACAGTAGCCAGCTCAGGCACTTCCTCAGCAAAGATGCATCTCAACAACTACTTTCCTCTAAAACAGCACTGTCCATTATTAAATGTTTCATTTTTAAACAGTCAGGATTTGTCTACACCCAAAAGTTGAACTGCTTTAATTATACCGGAATAGTTAAAGAGATATCACTCTTCTCATGTAGACATAGCTATATTGATATTATGGTGCTTATACCGATTATTCCCATATGGGAAAGGTATAAGGATATTATATCATATTATGTATAAGGCACTTTCATACCTGCATAATTACATCCACATCAAGGGTTGTAATGGTATAAACTATACTGGTAAAAATAATCACACCTCTTACCCACGTAGTTTTTGTATGGGTATAACTACGTGAAGACCTGGCCTCAGTAGTGACAACCGTGCTCCTCCCCCAGAGTAATGTGATAACTAATTACATTACTCACAGCCACCAAGGAATCAGTGATGAATCACAAAGTGGATTTGGCTTGATGGTTTTCCTTTGACAGATGCTTTGTCTGCCTCCTGTTTTCTTTAGCCTATCGCTTTTGAGCCCTTTCTGATGGCCAAATCTTAAGGTCTTTAATCAGCTTTTCCTCAGTGCTTCCTCAAAAGGGAGTGTGGGACTGAAGGAAAACTGAGTAAAAAATGAGTAAGGACCACAAGGGTCTGGCCTTCTGTTTGGAAACTGTGCCCCAAAATGTCTTCTCTGCCTGTGCTTCTGAAAGGGAAGAAAGCCCAGCAGCTGCAGGTGTGGGGAAATAGAAAGGGAGTACTCTGAGGTGTTGTTCCATTCCTTTCTCTGCTCCATAAAAGGTCCTCCATGGATTCTCTGTCAGGTCAGGAAGTAGGTGGGCTCTGGGGACAACAGCTGTGCAAGGCATCATCTTCCTGCCACTCTGCTGGGATTCCATGCTTAAGAGAATGCAGACTGGGTCAGCATTAACTTAGGCGGTTCCTACCTGCGTGCTCTGAAAGACCCTGGCATGAAAAGAGGCAAGAAGTTGGGTGCAGGTGAAGCAAAGGGCCCGATTCTCTGTTGCTTAGCATCCTGCACAGTCATTTTCACTCATGTAAAATGGGCATAATACACTGCTAAGTCAGAATTCTCCACTCACTCACACTCATACTATCCTTTTGCGCTCACTTTGCCCAGGTACAAATGACAAGTTGCATGACAGTGGAGAATCGAGCAGTTAGGACAGAAGCTTGGATAAAGAGCAGAGAAACTGAAAAGCCATTGTGCTAACTGCAATTAAACATAGCCGGTCTTTTCACAAGGCTGCTCAAAAACTCCAATTCTACTTGTATGTGATGCTTGTATTTCCACCAAAAGCAGAGTCACAATGCTCCCCAAAAATAAAAGTGGATACATGAAGTCAGGGAAAGATACTTCAGATTCATACTGTCAACTGAAAAAGCAGCTAATATCTAATGAACATTTTCTAAGTGGATGACAAGGATAGTTAGTGCAAATTCTCCGTGGCATTTGTTAAGTGGGACAAACACCCTATGTTTCACCCATCTGGATAACTTTCAGACAATTCAGAAGAGCAACTCTGTACAGAGTATCCACCAGTAAAGTGGATATACGAGGCTGAAGTCATGCCCGGGGTAACCCTCTGGGATTCAAGAGTTATACCCAAAGCAAATTTGACTCTTTTTCTTTAGTCTAGTGCAAAACTGTGAAATTTTTGTTAAGAAGTAACATGGTGAGAAAAAGGCTTCTGAAAACAAAGCTAGATCTTCATTACCAAGACTAGGACTGCAAATGAAAAGATAGCTGAAAGCCTTCTAATCCAGTCATTTCCAAGTGTAACAAATTTGGGGATTTAATAAAGCTCTTCACTGAAGGAACTGGAGTGCGTATTTATTTATTTTGGTCTTCCAGAAGAACTTATAGAAAATTCCCGTGAGAGTCACAGGAGGTGGCAATGTCCCATTTTTCAGATACCACAAACTCTTCTCTCTACTTGAGAAGTCAAAATACTCACAAAAAACTCTGCCTGGAGTATGAAAGGATCTAATGCTTTCTTGTGTAGCTCCTCTGCAGTAAGAATATTTGATGCCGTTTGTAGGTACTCTCGGGCTGATTGTTCTCTTGGTGACATCACATAGCCGAAGACTTGCTCGGAACAGCCTGGGGTACACATGTCCAGTGTGAGTGAAACATTTGAACCTCTCCTGCAAAACACAGCCCCAAGTGAAGACATCAGTTATGAAGGCTATGTGAAACACTCTGCATTAATTAAAACATGTTTTCCCATTTGGCCTTTATCTGCTTTCCTTGAGACAATGGTGCTTTTGATGGTGCAGTGAAGATTTTGGAACTCTCAGAGCTTGTCTAGAATAGAAACAACTGACTTGTTGCTGACAACAGGTATCAGCAATAGGCGCAGCTGAATCAGTGCTAAGGCAGTTTAGCAGCAGGCATAGACAAATGTGCAGCACTGGTTCGCTGCATTTGTTGCTGACTCCCACTGGTCAGGAAAGGGTAATTTTTCTGTTGTAGACAAGAGCTCAAGCAACTAGTCAGGCTATCACTGATGTGGAGTGAAGGTATTGGTAGACCCAGGCCAACATTTTCAAAACTCGAATGCCTAAAGTTAGGCACCTCTACCAATACTTAGTCACCTGAATAGAAGTGACTTCATTCTCAAAGATGTGGAGCAGGAAATTCCAGGGAAGCTGCAGTACCTCTGCAAATCACATCACATTTATTTAGGTATCTAAATATGTAGCGAGCTACCTAGCTTTAGGTACAATATTGAAAATTTTGGCCATAGTTTTCTTTAGGCCAGATTCTGACTCGTTACTCATGTTGAATTCCACTTTATCATTAAACCACTTTATTTCAGTGGAACAGCAGGAAGGATAACATGTTATTCAACGTGAGTTCGGGTAGGAAAATCTGATCCATTAAAATGGATCATCTTTCTGCTTGAAGAGCTTTTCTCTCCATTAAAATATCAACAACCCCTACAAGGGGAAACAACCTCAAGTCCCAGCAGGTTAAAAGTAATGATAAAAATGAGTGCCATGAGTGTAGAAATGACTAATTTATACAGGTTATTCAAGTAACAGAATGATAGAGCCAAAATGAAATTGCTTGTAGATGTAGTGATACCGAGAGATAAGCTTTATCACGTCCCCTGAATTTATGATTGCTGATTGATTTTAGATTAGTATCTGTTCAATTTTAAAAGGCTTCACAAATTTCTGCCAAGTTCACACGTAACATTCAACAGTAAAATCCAAATGCCACCACTGAATCTGTGTTAAAAATAATACA
The DNA here is from genome assembly GCF_965152235.1 of Eretmochelys imbricata. Lineage (NCBI taxonomy): Eukaryota > Metazoa > Chordata > Testudines > Cheloniidae > Eretmochelys > Eretmochelys imbricata. The sequence goes on along the minus strand of NC_135577.1, from coordinate 28,732,339 downwards.
ACAGGCTGATTACTAGGACCTAGTTGTAAGGCTTTGTACAACTATACAGCAGATTTATGTTTGCTTTCTCCTTTGGCGGAGTCTGGGGCTACTGTGGAGGCAGATGCCTTAGCCTCAGGAAGTATGTATATTTGTCTGCCTCAAGGAAGACAGGGGCAGAAGGAGTTGCATGGATCACTGCCCTTTGGCTAATTAAGGAATGGCGCTGATAGTCTCCAAAAGAAGTCTTGCCCAGCTCTCTGTCAGGACAGCAGCCACGACACAAAGTCAGAGGGGAATGGTCTTGGATGAGACACAAAACTGAGGCCCTAAACACTTACAGTCATGGAGTATTAAATGGCACTTTTCAGAAGAGTTTGGCATGTTTACTCATATCCTCCTCAAATCCAGTTCATACATTTATGTTTTGCCTAATTAAATTCTCCTCTGCTGTTTCAGATAGAAACAGTATTCTCTTCACTTCCCATCCTACAGTATTGTGCAGCATTGCTGTGAACTGTGAAGTAACTGTCACACTCCACCCCAGAAGTGGCTGTATTGCTGTGACAGCTCAAGTGACTTGGTTCTTTCAGGATGGGAAGATGCTATGCAAACATATTATTAATATTCCTCCAGGGATGGAGGTGACTCGGTAGAGTTCCTTCCCCATCTCAAGAACTAGCATTTAGTGCCATATGCCTTTAGATACTTGGGTTCTTTTCTCCAGCATAAATGGTTCGGAAAAGAAAGCGGTGGAAATATTTTGAGCGGTTGGGAGAAAGGGTGGATAGATAATTCAACAAAATAGCATAAAAACTAAGACTGACAAACACTTCCTTGCTCCGTGCTACAGTATAATCCACATCTGAAATAGAGATTTGCCTTCCCAAGATATGTTTCTGTTGGGAATAAAAGGTTATTTTACATCCCAATTGTACATATTTCTCCTAATGAAAGGATTTCAGTCAGTCACTTCCTTCCTTCCCAACTGACAGTTTTATTATTGCCGCAAAAATCTACATTGACATTAGCTACTTCTAACAAACTGGAATAGTTCGTATCCTCCTTACTGGCTATGTGTCCCCTGACAAAAAAGCAGCGATGAGTTTTTTTATATAGAGATGCTGTAACAATTTGTATAGTGGGGATGCTAAGAGCCACTGAACCAAACTGTAAACCCTGTGTATGATGGAAAACACTTCAAGCCAGGGCATGCACCAGCACCCTCAGTACCCCTAGTTCCAGCACCTATGTGTTTACGAGTAAGTATGGACAGTAATTGGGGACAGCAGAATGCACAAGTGACCGTGTTGTTATTTCACAGCCTAAACCTGCTCTTCCTGTAAAAAATGGCAAAGGGATCATTGATTTGGGTAGATAAGGGGTCATGCCCTAGGTCACTGGAATGTCACATTACAGAGCAAAGCAACATAAGGAGTTTGATGGCACACACGACAAACAATGCAACAAAATCATTAAACTGCGAGAGCAAAAACTACTCTAAACCCAGCTAGACGGAAACCACTTATTTAACCCCAATTTTGTATATCATTTAGCAACTCCCTGGAGCTCTGAAAAATCACTAGGTCAGACACACTTTAATTATCTGATTTAAATCGTGTGCATCCTGCTCTCAGCTTCAGATGAATGAATTAACTACTAGCTAGTGTCTCTGACAAAGCCTGAAACATGGGAATAAAGATGGGAGATGCTTACTACAGTAGCATACTTAAATGACCTTATTCTCATTCACGCTATCTTGGCCCTCAAACAGGGTTTTGCAGAGCTCCCCTGGATGGGATTTCCATCCTCAGGATCCCTCTGTTTGACTGACACAATTGATAGGAAAAAGGAGGAAAGAGAAAGAGTTACGGGCAGTGAAGAAACTGATAAAACTCAGGCTTCCGATGGCTGCAGCCCACACTGAGATGAAGAGAAAGGGGGAAACGATCTTTATCTCAGCCTTAGCTGCAGTGAACAGAAGTGCTGAATGTATTTCAATGTATGTGAAGGCAGCCCTGTTTCTCTCATAAACATGCACTTAGTCTTTAGATTGTCAGAATGAAACAAATAATCCTGGGGATGAAAGTCTCAGACATAATTCAGGCCAACTGAATGCTCAAAAACCTCTTCCAGACTCCCAACTACACATCCTGAAGTGCAAATACTTGTCGGACACCTGTGCTTTCCAAACAATGCCTCTCACAGCCTGAATTTTTTGTGTGACGGAAGTACAGAGCTATGGGCGAAAGAAAGAAAAATCTATGCCATGAATATCTGATATTCTGACATATAATCCTCCTTCCTTCCACTGTAAAGTTGCCCTTCCCCAGGAGTGAATCCCCTCTAGCAGAAACACAACTTCCCCAGCTGGTGCAAGCAGTAAATTAATCAATAGTGGGTCTATTAGTTTACAATCCAAAGAAGGTTACTGACTTGGGGAATGGCCCGTTTATAACACAATTACTATGAGTAGTCAGATGTGTGACAATTTATTTTTGGAAACGACCAGTCCGACAACAATGAAGAAATAAATGAAGAAATAAAGTATGGGAGAGCCGTTCAGTAGAAAAGATGACAGAGAGTCTTATATCAGGATCAAAGAGATTTTATAATATACAGTTACCATTTTCAGAATCTAAACAAAATAAACATACAGACAAAAATAAGAGGCTGACCAAATACAAATAGGTTTTCTAAAGGCAACAAACACAGATTATGAATGAGATTTGGTAACACTTGTACTGAAAGTTAATAATGATAAAACAAAAGTCACTATATATCTCATAGTTGTGACTGTCCTAGAAACAAAGAGCAAATTAAATAGCCATTCAGTCTAGAACTGATGTTTTAAAACAAAATACATTAATTTCATACAGTGAAACTACCAATTTGGTCCATTCAGAACGTCTAAACTCTATACAACTTGTGCCAAATGCCTTGCTCTCCATCAGAACTATCCTACCTTTCTTGCAATCCCACTGATTTAACTGTCAGAGTCGCTGGATCCGTCTCTGCTTTAATATCCATCACGCAGTCAAAGACCGGCGTCTCTGGCACTGGATCCAAATCTAGAAAATCATCCTCATTTTTATCCTCTGTCCACTCTGAGTACGTGAATGAAGGCTGGCGGCTCACAGACTGACGCCTGTCCTCTGGTAGGGGAAAGGGGGGATCCGGATGGGTTTTCACAAGATACCAAATCTGGAGGAAACAAAAACAGTTTTAAAACTATCTATGTATTTCCAGATTTTCTGTAAATCTAAAGATAGATACACCCTTTGAGCAATAATATCATTCATTATGCCCCAGCAAAATTGAATTGCATTAAAGAGAACAGGAGAGTTCCATACAAGAGGAACTTTCCTGTACAGATCACAAAGAATACACCTTTTCCTATTCTAATTCTGCTTCCAGGCACAGAGTGTTCCCTGTAGCCCATCAGGCTTCGCTCTGGAACACAGTGGAAGTATTCTATGCTTGTGACTATTACATACATGCCAATGTGAAATCACTGTCCCTTTGTTTAATTGATCAACTTTCACTGTGTTAACAAAACTCTGTTAATCTACAGATTATGACCTTCCCTGATTTAGATGCTGTCCATCTGGGATTTGGTTGGGTTTAAAACAAGTAAATACCAGTTTCCTAAACCTTAATCTCCGATGATCTGGCACCGTATCCCAAATTCATATCCAAACTCACATTTGTTTTTCATGAAACCCCCATTTTACAACGGTTTCTGATGGCTGTTAAGCGCTTCATAATGGCCTGCATCCATTTTCAGTTCAGTGATAGAAACCTCTTCTGCAATCTAATAATCTGATTTAAACAAGACAAGCTGTATAATAAATTCTGTTAAATTATGTGAAATAAATATGTTAAATTAAATGTCTATAGTAAAAGGAAGGATCGAGAATGGCGCAAATTTAAAGACGACTGTACCATAGGACCATTATGATCACCTAATCTGATCTCCTGCATACCACAGATCATAGAATTTCACCCATAATTCTTGCATTAAGCCCATTTCTCTGAGCGATACTGACTAATGCACAGGCACCAATTATTGCTAATATGTTTTGTTAATGAAACTTCATTGCTCCTAAATTAAGCCTACTGCTTCGCTCCCCCAGCGTACTGACTTTCAGTGGAAGTTAGGCCCCTCTGAAAATCCCAGCCACACTGGTTTACACAGATGCTGTGGCAGATTATATTGTTTGGGAACATTAGGTTGGATTTATTTCCAATTAGCAACAGGCCCTAGTGGCAAAGTCTGAGATCAGATCTGAACTTTGCCAAAGTCCTGAGATGTTTGGATCTGGGTCTTGGGCTGAGCCGGTCTCTACTGCACAGGGCTAGGAACAATCTAACTCAAACTCATTTGGGGTTAGGTCCTGCAAAGTGCTGCACTCCTCCTTTCGCATGCTGAGTGCCCTCGACTCCTTTTGAGTCCAGTGGGCGTCTGAAAGCACTCAGCATCTTGCAGGATAAAGCCTTTCTTGGTTTTCTTTATTTTAAAGGGACACTGTCAAATGTGAAAGTCGTGCACTGTCAAAAAATCAAGTTTCTTTCCTTACATTATAAACAACGACCTAGAATATTAACTCAGAGAGGATTTTAAAAGCCAATTTTCTTGTCACTAGACATACTTGTCATTTACTTTTGGCATTTCTCTGAGCTTGAACAATGAAAATTAATGAAACAAGTTTTCACTTTTGCTTATAGACAGCTTCAATGTTAGGTTCACACACACTAGCACCGCACTGCAATGTTTGGGTTACAAACACTGAAAGGGAACGGGCATCTGTTTACACATATCTGTTTACATGGCAATTATTTAAAAGAAAAAGTATGGAAACATTTCTATTGGCCTTATGTTTTAGAAAAACTTCGGGCCAAATATGAATCGACAGTGCCCTTTGAAGCTTGGCTTGACGCATGAACTCGTTATTATTTCCAAAGTTCGCTTTTGGAACTCGCAAATGCCACAGTTCTACGGACCTCTATTGCCCCCATCAGGGTGTAATGTTTGAGCACCTCCCAATCTTTAAAGCATTTATCCTCACCACACTCCTGTGAGTAGGGCAGGGATATTACCCCTACCTGTGAGATAGGGAACTCAGGCTCAGAGAGACTAAGCGACTTTCCCAAGGTCACAGAGGGAAGTCTGAGACAGAGCAGGAAATAGAATCCAGATCTCCCATGTCCTAGGTTAGCACTTTAATCAACAGATCCTCCTTCCTCTCTCAATTGAATGACAGCCCAAATTGTTATGGCGGGGTAGGGGGGGTCTGCTGTACACTGAGTATATTGATCAAAAATGCTCCAGCCTTAGGCAGAAAAGTGTGGGGGGGAGACAGAAAGGGGCAGATTCACTTTGGCACAGGGACTGAGGGGAGATGACTTCAGCCTTTCCTAATCAAGGACAGTTGGAGGCTGTTATGCACGCTGTCACAGTCTAGAACATATGCGCCTGTCATGTGAACACTTCCCTTCTCTGGCTGCCCCCCTCTGGGGATCTTGTGGAGTTGGTGCACAGTCTCCCTCCAAGAAAAACCAACGAGGAGTCTTTGTGGCACCTTAGAGACTAACAAATTTATTTGGGCATAAGCTTTCGTGGGCTAGAACCCACTTCATCAGATGCGTGGAGTAGAAAATACAGAGCACATGAAAGGATGGGAGTTGCCTTACCAAGTGGGAGGTCAGTCTAACGAGCCAATTCAATTAACAGTAGGATACCAAGAGAGGAAAAATCACTTTTGTAGTGGTAATGAGAGTGGCCCATTTCAAACAGTTGACAAGAAGGTGTGAGTAACAGTAGGGGGAAATTAGATTTTGTAATGACCCAACCACTCCCAGTCTTTATTCAAGCCTAAGAAGTTTATCTGCCAGATGGTTCCTTTGTACTCAGCATAGCAAGGGGTTGTATCAGCTACTAACCTGACCCAAAGAGATCATCATAGGGGAGAGAAGGGCAAAGAAGGTGGAATGGAGAGACCAAGTGAAATCTTCCCCCAAACCTCAGGAATATATTGTATATATGACACCCAACAAGATCAGCCAATGGGATTTTGTTTTGATAGTGATAATGTTTGTAACTTGACATTCAGCTGATGACCGGTGATGGAGCTGGAGTTTGTATGTACTCAGAAATGGAGGTTACTTACCTGTAACTGGAGGTTCTTCAAGATACGTGGGATACACATGTGCACCATGCACCGGAGTCTGGAATTTTTTGCAAGGACTGTCCACTGGCCCACACATGCCAAACAGAGAGCATAAAAGGTGGTTGGGCTGGTTTGTGTTACAAATACTGAAAGGGAATGGGCATCCATGCCTCTCCAGTTTCCCAGTCTTACTGCAGTTCAAACAGTCCGCAGCAGAGGGGATGGAGGACAGATAGTGGAACACAGAGGGACAACACATCTCAAAGAATCTCCAATTACAGGTAAGTCACCTCCATTTCTTCTTCAAGTGACGGCCCCTGTCCGTATTCCACACATGGGAGATTAACGAGTGGTAGTCAGGCAGCAGGTGGGTGCAGGGATGCAGAAGTGATAGTTGACTGTAGTACTGCTGTCCCCCCAGCTGCCTCCGCAGCTGACAAATGGACCAGACCATAATGTCTCATGAAGGTATGCAAAGAGCTCCAAATAGCTGCCCTACATATCTCTGAGAAGATACCATCTCTCAGTGATGCAGCAGAAGGTGCTAGCCCCCTAGTGGAATAAGCCCTCTCTCTCTAGGGAGGAGGAATACGAGCTAGTTGGTTACAAAAGGATAATAAATCTGAGATTCATTTTGAAAGTCTCTGCATCGATATAGCTTGACCCCTTGGGCTCTTGTTATGGAAACGAACAGTTTAGGTGCCTTTCAAACATCCGTTGTTCTTTGCAGTTGCAAAGGCCAAAGCCCTTCAGTCCTCTAGAGAATGCAGCTGTCTCTCCACATGCGAGACATGGGTTTTGGAATAAAATATTAGTAAGTGGATTATCATATGAAACCTGGAAACTACTTTAGGTATGAATGTAGGGTGGGGTCATAATGAGACCTACTCGTACCTGCTCAGGCAGTCCGCTGGGGAGTTTTGCACCCCTGGTAAATACACTGCTGACAGGGTTATGTGATGGCTAATGCACCGAGGGTGACTGCCTCTATGCACAGAGGGAGAAACCTCGCTCCCCCTGCTTATATAAAATATCACTGTCATATTATCCAACATCTGGATTGGATGAGTGGGAGGAAGGTGTCACAGGCTCAACAGACTGCCTGGAGTTTTAGTGCACTGATATGCATTCTGGATTCCCATAGAGTCCAGAAGCCTTGTGCCATGCGATTGCCCATGTAAGCACCCCAACCCAAGAGGGGGTCTGCCACACAGCATTAGTGATTTTGGAAACCCCTTCATGAAGGGGTAGGGCCACCTCAGGAGCTGAGGACATCAAACAGAGAGTCCAAGTGCTCTTCCAGAAGCCTCAGGTTGGAAGTGACCCTCTTCAAAAGTTCCTGGTGCACCTTGGGTGTCATCCTGAGGAACTGGGTGAGGGGGCCCCATGATAGCCTTGTGTGGCGACAACAAGGACAATGCCGGTGCCACAAGAACCTCCATTTCCATTGGTGGTCCAGCAGCTTGCTCTCCTGGGTCCCCCTGGACCTGTGCGGTCTTCCCACCCAAAGGCTTGAGCACCGGAGGGGGATGGGATACCTCTGGCCTCTCGGAGGCTCCCAACACCGAGCAGGCAGCCTGGGAAGGCTGGGCAAACCCCGACGGGTTCCACGGGTACCATGGCACTGGCCACTCCGCCTGGGGCCATGAGACAGGTTTCAATGTTGATGATCTAGGCAGCCCTGCAGGTATCAGGGCTTGTCCCGTGGGCAGGGAACCTCGCTCCAAGATGGAGGTATAAACAGAGTAGTCAGTACTGAGAGACCAGGACTGGGCGGAGCGGTGGCTCTTGTCCAACCGGTGCCGGTCACTGTGTCCCGAAGCCAACCTGTCTGAGTGAGATGGGCGTCTTGTTCGGGATCTCGAGGACCCATGGCTTTTGGTAGATCTGCATCGGACACCCAGCAATCCATGCCTCATGCTACTCAAATGGTACTGGGATGTCCAATGGGATCGGGAGCTAATATGGGCCGGTTGTCAGGAAGATCTTCCTGAGTAGAGCAACCTACTGCTTGGAGATGAACGATGATGGCCTGGCAATCTGCAATCTCTGATCCTTGATCAGTCTCGTGATCGGTACCGGGCCCCTGGAGACAGTCAGGGACAGTCCGGGAGTTCTTGCCGGGTGGTGCGTGTCTCAGAGGGTCTGTGCCAATCTACCGGCGAGGTACATCTCAACTGGTGACCCCGCTGAGCCTGCCTCTCTAGTCCTGAGGTGTGGTGGCTGCGGGCAGGCGAACGATGGTGGGACGCCCCTCTCGATGACGAACGGTGCTGCTGAGGCGGGGACATACGCATAGGTCCCAAAGCGGGTTTTCCCCCAGACCGGGATACTGCTGGAGCTGGTGTGGGTGGCATTGGGAGCATCAGGATCTCCTGAACTGCTTGAAGGGCTTCGGGCATCAACGGCACCTGAAGCTGGCAGGGGCCCACACCGCTATCCGGAGTCGCAGGCAAGGCATGGGATGGGCTGCACTGCTCAACGTGAGCTGGGGCTTGACTTCCCGAAGGGGGCGTTGAGCTGCCCAGCATAGGTCATGGCTTGCCCCCTGCCCTCTCCTTTCTCTTATGGGAGGTAGGAGATCCTCACAGTCTTTTTTAGCTTCTTGACCGGAGTCGTGGAGGGCGACCAGTGCCGGTTCGTGGAAGGTGCTTGCGGAGCACTGCGTACAGAGGCCGCAGTGCTCGGTGCGGAGTCGGACCGCTGCTCTGGTGCCGGAGTGAGTGCCGACTCCATTAGGAGCGCTTTCAGACAGATATCGTGCTCCTTCTTCATCCTAGGTTTAAAGAACTTGAAGATGGGCAGCTGGTATGTGGATCGCTGATGGACATAGGCCGTTTGCAGCAATCACAGGGCTTAAAGCCTGGGGACCAGGGCATGCCCCATCCCCTGACTGAGTCCCGTTCAGGACTAATGAGGTGTTTGAGGACTAATGAAGTGTTTGAGAACTACTACTAAGGGTAACTAATTAACTACGAACTATATTACAGGTTTTCAAAATTTGTAAGAACAAAGAATGGAACAGCGCTACCCAAAGCAGCGGACGTTCCAGCACCATCAGCGCAGCAAGAAGGAACTGAGGGTGGGGGAGCCGGCGGTGTCCCTTATACCGCGCCATGGGGGTGCCTCTCCAGATGGCACCAAAGTCGGTTCCCTACGGATACTGCTGAGGGAAAAACTTCTGGCACTGGTGCACGTGGCAAGCACACACATACCTAATATGGAATGGACATGAGCAAGCACTTGAAGAACAGTAGCATTTTTGAGGGGAGCGATTGCTAGGGAGTTGGGGAGCCTCACTCATGCAGACTGACCCCTAGCCTCTTCCAATCAGTCAGGCATATCTGCCCTGTCCCCATGTGTCCCTGCAGCCCCCTTCCGCCCATCCCCATGTGTCCTTGGCAGGGAGTCATCTCCCACACTCAGCAAGGCGGGATAAGGAGGAAGTGGATAAGATGACTGGGACAGAAAGGGCCCAAACAGATAAGGGAACTGCACTGAAGCAGAACAGGCTGTGGTAGGGTCTCAGACCCTGGAGGAGTGGGTGCTTGGGGATCTGCAAGGCAGGTAAAAAGAGCTATAGGGGAGACTGGTAGCTACCGAGCAGGCTCTGCAGAGATCCAAGGAGGCCCTGCAAATAATGGAGAGGAACTCAGAGTTCCAGAAGGACCAGGCACGGTAGGCTAAAGAAGAGAAGGAAAATATCTGTTTCCTCTTGTGGGCAGTAGAGCAAGAGAGGGACAACCTGTGGGTGCAGCTTAGCACGTGCAGGGCAAGAGGCATCCCTACCCCCAAGGGTTGCAGGCTTGAGGGTAAGGGTGTGTAATGGGGCATCTGCCTCACACTGGCATGTAGGGGGTTAGTAGATCCCTAGGGAGGCTGTGCGGGAAGCAGCCAATAGGAGAGAGTTGTTTGGGGCAGTCAATCTGGGCCCAGCAGGCCCATATAAGAAGAAGCACAGGGCAGAGCAGGGTCAATCACTGCCTGGAGCGTAAGGAGGGAGGACTACTTCCTAGCAGGTGGATGGAAGCTACCACCATGGACAGAGCAGTGCTGGCAGGGAACGGGGGAGTGAGATGGAACTCCTGGCTGACTGCTAGGACTGACATGATGAGGCCATGAGGTAAAGAAAGTGCTGGGACTGTGGAGAAGTGGCCCAGGAAAATGTACTGAGAAGTTGGAGGGGACGTAACACATGGCTGCTATCTACAGGGACCCTGGGTCGGGACCCAGAGTAGCAGGCAGTCCTGGTCCCCCCACTCATCATTGGGGAAGTGGCTGGACAGTTGTTCTAAACCCCACAAGGGGAAAGCAGAGATGGTGACACAGCTGGAGGGCTGTGTCATGAAGAGGACGCCCTGGAGTGATACGGGTCAGAGGGCAGACGTGACAGCAAGAGAAGCACCATTGGAAGAGAGTGTACACTAATCCCCAAGACGGCCAGCAGGGGACACCAGCGTGGTGACTGAGCCCCCGTCACACAGCCTGTTAAACCAGAGGCTCTGGACTGCTTTGGACAACAGTACCTGTGTACCAGCCAGTGCCTGTCACCTCTGATGCCACTGTGCATGCTCTAACCCATTTGTGGAGCTGGGGCCCTCCATATGCTAATGAGCAGCCTAAACTCCACGGTCACAAGCTTAACACTAAGGGCTCTCCGCTGTGCCTTAAACCCATGTTGGAGGTGATGTGGAGCCAGCCCAATTCAGGAAGGCAAAATTCCTCTCTGAGTCCCCCAAACCACTCACCGCTACAACTTTTCAGTTGCTCTCTGCTGCATACCTGTCCCGCTGCCCCCTCTGGGATGTCTCTGCCAGGGCACTTGTATGGAGCCGTTCGCATGCTGCAGGCACCACAGGAAACATGAACGTGCCCAGTCACTGCACAGAGGCAGTGTGTGTGTGTGCATCTGTAAATCACCTCTGCAGAGGGCCCTGCTCAAGGCCTAGGCAACTCTTAAGCATGATGGACTCCTGTGCAGAGCTGACCAACCAGGTAGGGGTGAGTTTGTCAGTGGTTCAATGGGCTGGAAACCCAAAGGAACACAAGAACTTGCTTTAGAAACAAAGGCGCTTTCCTCTAGGCTGAAAAGGCATGTGGGGAATAAGGATCATGAAGAGACTGGAGGAAATTACATTACATTTAAAATTAATAGAATTTTAACTAAATTAATAGATGATAAATTCATCAAGTCAGTTTGGAAAATCGTAACCCTGGTTTTAAGTTCTAGAGGCTTTTGTGCCGGCCTTTTCTGCAGGGGTGAGTATCAGGGCACAATCTAGTCCTCAGGTAGTGAGGGAAGCCTACTGCACCACTTACAAAAGCCCCAGTCACGACCCATTAGGCTAGAGCTGGTCCACGTCCACAGTTGAGAATCACTGTGTTCGGTAACATTGCATCACAGCCAGGATTCCCAGGAAAGGGCGTCATAACTTACGCAATGAATAAAGACACGTTTTCTGGAGTTATGAACTCTAATATTCCATAGGGATGAGCTGGGCTCTGGATTTCAGGCAATCTTTAATGTGCACACAGAGCAGACAGGACCTCAGTTTTGAAGGTGTAATTTGTAAGATACCCCCCACGCGCAAGGGCCTGCACTCAGTTTATGTACCATCTTGCAGAGAAGGAAGAGCTGAATAAACCTTGCTTCAGGAGAATCTAGGTGCCCGATTTGCTGTTGCGCTATAGAGGTGCTACTACAAAGAGGCCACAGGGCAGACATGAGGTGCACTCTTCTGGGAATACCCCCAGTGCAGGGACCCTGTACGCCAGGTGCACAGTCAGCTTTGCCAGATCTTCGTTGCCTCCACTGCAAACAGGGGGTACTCTAGGGCAAGCGTGGGCTGGAGGTGGGAAGGTTGGACTAAGGGCAAGAGGAGGCATGTTGGGGCAGACCTGGACTTGGGCAATATGACCCCCTTGCCTATGCCAGTGAAGCAGGGGCATAAATTAGGGCAGCCCCTGAATAGGGGATGCATAAGTTGCCTCCCCTCTGTCTGTGACTTTGACACTAGCATCAGTGCAGGGATGGATCAGGCCCCAGAATTTTAAAGATCATCACACTCTCCCTTTCTGTCTTTCTTGGGAGAACAGTATGCAGGATTCTTTCTTTGGTCAAAACTAATCTCATCATAAATGCACTTCTCCGTCTGGAAAACATCGCCTTCTAGCCTTCGTCCTATGCAAATCCCTTCTAGGCAGAGATCATGGTTAAAGAACCAGAAAAAGCAATCGGAAGAGCCTAGTTTGAGAGGAGACTGGGGGGAGATAGAGAAAAACCGACTGATAAAACTGTCATTCTCCTACAAGCTGGGGTTCTAGGAACACTGCCAAGCTCCACTGTTTGCATTATTTTCCCATTTCTTGGTAAGTAAGCTTTTTATTTCCATGATGCTGTTCTGCAAATGCCTGTAACAGCAGATTTGTTCAAACTGTAAAACCCGTATGACCTGGCATGAGAAGGAGTTGCATTGTGACTTGTCTGTGGAGTACTATGAGCAAACAGTGAAATTCAGCCCAGTGCAGTAACCCTGCACTGCCCATTATTCACAGCCGACTTGTAGAATTCCCATTTAGTTTATAGTAAACCAGGAGACTCTGTTTTGAAATTGCTTTGTTACACAAAAGTCCCAGACTACTTCAACACATTACAGTGACTGCATTGGGCCAACTTCTGCTCTCCTTCACACAGGTGTAAATCAGGAGTAACTCTAAGCTTAAATGGAGTTATTCCTGATTTACAGCAGTAAAAATGAGATCAGAATTCTTGCGCATAGTGAACTTTTACTTAGAGTTAACTCATGTGATATAAATGACTTGACTATAAAGGCGCCCCATAACGTTCTAACACACCTACAAACGGGTTAGATACACTTCCCTAGGGAAATCGCACCCTTGTTATTCTGATTTACCTCATAATGCAGCTTGGAGTGTTTCCCTGTAAAACTGCCTTAACTTCACACAGTTCATAGAGAAGATGAAAAGTCCAATTCTTGTACTTTAATAAGTGCAATTGCACCACTCGTCAGAAGTTTATTATTTGATCACACAATACACCTGGCTAAAGAACAGCGGCATCAAAAAAGTAGAAAATTACACAGCCAGGCTAACCTCACTGCCCACACTAGTGATCAGAATAATGGAGGTATTAACACTAATTTACTGTGCTTTCTGCATGCTTTTAAAAAGCACATTCAGCCTGATACATTAAGCAGAACCCTTCAGCAGTATATTGCCCCAAAGTGAACTTAACGATGGTATACACTGCATTACAATGCTTACTCATGCACACCACATGCATGTTAACTGTTGTTACCTCCTGGGCAGTCAGAAGGTATATTACAGAAAGGGCACAAGATCATAGTCTATCAGCATTTCCATATTTGTAAATGCTATTTTCAAGAATTTCATTCCCTATCTCCAATATAAAAATATACTAGGGCCTTGGCACCCTGCGGTGTGTGACTGGAGTCCCCTGAATCACAAAGACTTCTTCCTAGATTTTTCAGGCAGCGCATGCTTTCATGCCAGCTACACCATCAGTGGAGACGGGCAGGGTGCTCTCCCTCTGTTCCCAGCTGACTGAGAGCTAACAGAACGTTAACGGTAGGGACGTGATTGATCTTACTAAGCAGGTAGGGCCTTGACTTACATATATAGGTGCATACAGCCCCAAATTTCTTCAGTGCTATGGGACCGCTCCCGTTGCCACTGCAGTTAATGGGTGCTTTGCAATTGACTGCTAAGGAAGTAAGATTAGATCCTTCTTTTGCTGGACTCCACCCTCCTGTTCAATGTAAGAATACATTCTCCACCTGCGCGTGGAGGAAATAAAGGGATCTGATGAATCACCATTCATCAAGGAAACCGAACAGGGGAAAGTGCACTCCACACTTTTGCTACATAAAGTGTGCAGTAATTTGTGGAAATAGCCCAAAGGTATTATTTTGAAATCAAACAACTCAGAGTAAATGAGACACCCTGTAAGAACACATTGCAAGAGGGTGTGAATCCATTTAGCACTGTTCAATAAGAACATTGGATTTCTAATACGGTCGCTTACCAGAGTTCCTATGAGTAACAATCCTATCGAAACTAAGGACAGCAGGAAATATAACATCGCAATGCTTCCAACTCTGGTCAGGTCCTGTGAAACAACAGAAATGACAACCACTCACAGAGCGATTAAGGGATAGGACATAAGGGAACATGTGAGAAACTCTACTTATTGTACCTGGTATTCATTTCACAAGTTTTTTTATAATGCCATGTTTCTTTAGCATAAACTCTATGATCCAGAAACCTTGGGTTTTTTTACATGTTATGTAAAGTGCTATGTCTATTTACAGCACCATGAGCGAAATCCATGCCTTTGCACGATGTGCTATCTGCAGGTCTTAAGTTGGCAGTAAGTAGTGCATAGGCCTCATGCTGGCCCTCTGCACAGGGGTGACTTTCACTCAATATGATAGTCAATAATGGGAACAAAATCCCAAACTCCCAATAACTTCTACAGGAGTTTTGCTTGAATAAGGACTGCAGGATTTGGCCCAGTACGGAAGTGCAAAAAGATCAGAGATGAAATCCTGGCCCCGCTGAAGCAAGTGGCAGAACTCCTACTGACTTCAATAAAGCCAGGCTTTTACAGAATTGGCTCATTAAGTACAGCTAAGGAGATCCATGCTGAAGAGTCACTTTCCTGAACGTTAGCAGATTGTTTCCTCTTTACTGTTTTAAAGCTTTCTTTTGCAAGGGAATGGTGTTGTAATAAATAATAACCAATGATATGCATGAACATCTGTGCGTATGCAAACTTGTAGTATTTTTTTAAACTATTTATTTAGGAAGTTTTAATAGGTTTACAAATTCTTGCCATGTAAATACCAGAAACAAAACAACCACTGCAATAGTTAGCTTTTGTTAGAGAGACATTATATGGGAATATAGTAATCAGATCTTTCTATGTAACAGGATGTTACCATATTACAGAGTAAGCATCATTACACTACCTATGTCATTTTTAGTGATTTTATTAAACTGAGTGAAATCTCTATGTACACATATTTAACAGACCAGGTATGTCTACCAAATGTTTCTATTCAAAAATTGGAGAGGAGTGCTGGGCTTTTTTGCAGGCGAATGTACTTTCAGACTTGTCGTCTCATTGTGCTGCATTCTGAGAATCACACTCCTCCATACTCAACCTGCTTTATGTTTACTTTTACTTAAAGTCATGTAAGTCAGGACATTTCTGGGCTGAACAATTAATTTGTGATTGACAAATTACACTGCAAATAACATGCAGATAATTTAAGTGCCTCCTGCTGCAGGAGGAGTTTTGATTATGCACAATGAATCCAACTGAGAAAAAGTCATATAAAAAGCACTTGTCTATAACAAACGAAAGGCCAGGTAATATCCAAGTTCACAAACACTGTTCAGGGAACACTGAAAGCAGTCTCCACTGTACTTTAAGCACCTGATATAAGCAGTCAGATCCCCTATATGCATTGCACAGCTACTACTAGAAAAGTTATGCACCATGACTCTGAACACCCACATGGTAAATATTTTTGCCTGATTTTCAAAGGTGCTGATCATTGTAGCCCCATACGGAGGTGACTATATGGCAATTGGCTGTAGCACAAGTCGACATGCCTGGGCTAGCTTTGGTATAGCTAGCATGGCTAAATATATCAGCAAAGATGCACTGGCATGGACTTCAGCATGGGCTGTACAAGCACGCTAGGGACCCTGGGTACATACTCTCATTGTTAGCCTGTGCTTTAGCTATGCTAGCTAAAGTTAGTGCAAGTATACCAGCCCATGCTGCAATCACATCTCTGACTGCAGTGTAGACACACCCTAAGGCTCTGTCTACATTAGAGACATTTACACCAATGTAATTATACTGGTAACTCACCAGATTAAGTCACACTGGTGTAAATCCTGCATTAGAGTGGTGTCACACGCTAGGAGTTTGCACTGGGGAGGTTTCATAGATATAGTTTTGCCAATGCAAATTTTTCTAATGTAAACACAGCCTAAAATGCTCTAAAAAATAATCAGGAGAATTACTTTTATTTATCATGAGGTTAATGATTTAAAACACATTTCTAATGAAATTACATAGGTTACGTTCATCTTCTCCAGTGGGGACGCATGGGTATAACCGAGGCCAGATTCTGGCCCGCTATGTTTCTAAACGAAGGCTGGAATTGAGTTGGTAAACTGTTCTGGTGAGTCTTGTGAGCCTCCATCAGCTACTGCAGAATCTAAGATATTTTATTTGCCTTCAGAAATTGAGTTCTAGCCCTTCCCTTATGGTGAAGTAAACCTTATGGGCTTGATTTTCCCCTGCCTTGCTCCCTATGTAATCTTTTACTTCTCTGTGAAGCAGGTGCAAAGGTCTTCATTCTGATTTAATAGCAGAGCCAAAAAGATCTGGCCTTGGATTTTTAAAGACTAATTCAATAGACGTTTGTTTCCGGAGAAAGTTCTTCTCCATTCCAGAGCAGATACACAGCACAGCAATCACCATGTTTTAATACAGTACATATTTTTATACATTTAATCCAAGAAGATACCAAAATGATTACTCAAGGCTATTGACCTTAGCCCTGCACTTCAATAGAGAGAAACAAGCAAACTTACCTCTCCTGGATCTGAGATGAACTGTTCAAATGGTGTTAGCAAGTAGGACAGCAGGTCAAAGGCATTCTGAGCTGTTGGGATTGTCCCGAAACCGCTGTACCATAACATCATGCAGAAAAGCTGTGAAATCAATCAGATAATACATAATAAGCATTCCTCATTAGACAAACATTCATTTTCATTTCAAGACTGCATAATTAACTAATTTAGTTCTCATTGATTTTATGTTGATCATCATTTTCACTTTCAGAAGTCAGGTATTTTCTATGCTGCAGCTTAACCAGAATAAAAAGACAGCGAGCCTGATGCTCAGCTGGTGTAAACCAGTGTAGCTCCCTTGAGCTCAACAGAGTGACGCTGATTTACACCAGCAAAAATCTGGCTAAGGGAATAAAGAGAGAGAGCATTTTAGGCTTCCATTAAGAATTCAAGAATATTAGAATGCATAAAATGCACAGTAACACAACTCTTATAAACGTATAAAGCTTTTGCTATATCAAGACAGATATACATATAGATATATACACATATATATGTTAATACACACAAAAAATTCATTTCAAGCAGTTAGGATTGCTACTCACAACATGGCTGGCACCAACCCCCCAAAACAAGAAAATGAAGAGTTAAGCCACCTACATGTACATACCCTTTACTCCTCCACACAGAAGCACAAACCTTACCATTACCATATCACATACCATGCACCACAATCTTAACTCTATCCCCACCCCACCCCGTTCGCACACTTAACCAGATTATTCTTCCCCAACATTATGGATGTTTGGTATAGCAGTTGGCTGTGTTGGGAGAAGGCAGTCTGGCAAAGGGGTGTTTGCAGAAGGGTGGTTAAAGAGGGCGATGGAAGGCTGGCATATGCAGAGGGGCAGAGTTAAGGTTGCGAGGGTGGCCTGTGATGCACAGTAATTGTAGTAATGATGAGTGTAGCACTGACTTCAATGCAGCTATGCCAGTTGACACCAGCTGGGAATTACACAACAACACATGACTGAAATCTCTAACAACAAGAACAGTTTTAAAAATTAGGGTTTCATGTTGATCTAGTTATAAAGTATGCTAGTGCCTTACCAATATCTGCAAGAGGGCGAACAAATATACACCGCCTCCTGTCGTTAATCCGTTCCACCAGGCAGCCCAGCCATGCTGCAGAGTTCTCGGTGAGGCTTTCTGGGATTGTTCCTTCCCTCTTTGCTGTCCTTGCTGTCCATCAGCTTCATCAATTGACTCCATCACTGTTGGCTTGGAGAGACCTTCAAATGCAAATTACATGTGCAGGGAATGAAAAGCAGTGTAACTCTGCAGCCGTCATGGAGGCTTTGAGGAATATTATCTTTGTAAAGATGTTGGTTACCTCTCAGTTCTGCATCCTTAAGTGCAGCTCGAGATTCAAGCGTCACACTCTATTAGTACAGCAGTATTCACTTACCTTCGTCAGAAAAAGTAAGCGTGGGTGGATAAATTATTTTTCTTTTATTTCTGTTGTAACGGAACCTGGGGCTTTGTTGTTAATAAATTCTCATTTACATTGCTGCATCTTTCTTTTCTTCTTCATTTTTTTTCTAAGGAGCCCTGGGTTTGGTTCCCAACTCTGGCCACTCACCTGCTGTATGATGCTGGGTAAATCATTTAATCTCTCTCTGCCTGTTTCCCCTCTTACCCATTGCCAGTCCTGTCTATTTAGACTGCAAGATGTCAAGACAGACACAGTCTGTTACTATATATTTGTACAGTTCCCTAGCACAACACAGACCTTGATCTTGGTAGCAACCTCTAGGTGTAGCAAAAGTAATAAATAGACTGGTCTGATTTTGCTCTGATAGCTGATTACTATTGGTGCAGTGCCATTGGCCTCAATGGAGCTATGCCAAATTACACCAGCCAACTGTCTAACCACAGAGTAGTAGCATTTTATCCCCACTTTGTATAGGTGTAACTGAATTCACAGGCTGTGAAGCAGCAAGAAATCAGGCCCACTAACGTCAATGAAATTACTCCTAATTTATACTGGTGTACATTAGTAGAGAATCAAGCCCAAAGATTACCCTGTGAACAAGACCATAGCCATGGCAAGAAATCCTAAGCCAAGCACACCAGCATAGGATAATGGCCACAAAAGGGCTATCATTGTGGTTTGCTAAGCTAAGATTCCTTCAGGATGCATCATCATTCATCATTTATTTTTCTAAAGATCCAAAAACTGCAAACTTTGGGACAGATCCTCAGCTGGTGTCCATTGGCCACAGCTCCACTAAAGTAAATAGAACAGTGGATCTACATCAGTTGAGGATCTGACCTTAAACACAGAAGATAAGACTTTATAGAAGCATGTTATCTCCCTTCTAAAACAGAATACTGTGTGGAGGACAGAGTCACAAGCTTCTTATTCTCCCTTATCTGGCTGTTCTTCTCCTATTCAAGTGAAGGACAGTGCGGATCTTATGGTGCCCGTTTGAGAGAACAAGAGATGAGCCCACATCAGAGGTTTTTAGGCATGTAACTCCCATTGAAATCAGTAGGAGTTAGGGAGGTGCTGACAATTTCCTATCAGATTCTCAGCACACTTAACGACTCACTGACTTCACTTCGAGCTAAGAGTGCTCAGCACCTGGCATGGGGTGCTCCACATCTGAAAGTTTCAGAGTAACAGCCGTGTTAGTCTGTATTCGCAAAAAGAAAAGGAGTACTTGTGGCACCTTAGAGACTAACCAATTTGTCACTTACATCTGAAAGTGACAGCCTTGTATTTCTCACATTAATAAAACTCCCATTGATTTCACCTAAAAGTCCTAGGTTCAAACCCTGCTGATAACTTATGTAGGGAGACAATATGGTACCAGAGAATGGATATTTTTATTTTCCAGTTTTCTATATAAAAACCTAGGAAATTACATACAAAATGTACGTTAAAATAACATTATGACTTCAAAGTCAAGAAGTCAGATGTTAGGAAATTCCAGAATTAAGGTCAGCCTTTTCTATGCAAAGAAGTTACACCACTCTAATTAAAATCAATTTTGAAAAAGTGTACCAAATGCAGATAAACCTATATAAACCAGTGGAAGCGTCCATGCAAGCTTTTGTGCTGATTTAACTATATCCATTTTAAAACACACCTTTAATTAACTCAGTGCTAATCTGTGTGTTGACCAGGTGACGACAGTCTTTAATTACATGGTCTCATTCCATTTGTTCTAGAGCAGTGGTTTTCAATCAGGGGCCCTGACTTAAATGAACTCGACTCAATATTTTAAATCCTCTCTGGAGGAAGTCCAGATTTTAGCATACAGAGCAACCAAAAGCACTTGTTCAGTAAGCCTGTCATGTGAAACTACCAAGAGACCCATTTCAGAAGATCAGACAGCTCGGTTCAAACACTGGAAACAACTTGGATAAATCCATATGTCCCAATTTGTGCATCACTTTATGCTGTAAGTCATCAAAGCAGTTCTTAAGCCAGTTTGATATTTAACTGAAAGCCAATGGAATTCCCTCAACACTCCTTCATGCAATTTATAATGTTAACTACAACACTTTGCTTCAGTTGGAGCCTAAAATAAAGAAGGGGAAGGGGATTTAAAGAAGAAATAAAATAGGACAATGATAATTATTCTAAACAAGAGGCTGGAACAGGCTTTGATTACTGTCTCAGTTGCAGAGAAAAAGAAGTTCCCCAAAAAGGAATCAATATGTATACCAGAGAGTTGATTTTCAGAGGTGCTGAATCCCCTGTCGTATTTGTTTTGACACTAAATTCCGTTTATTTGACACTGTCCTCACATTTTCAGTTTTCAATATTCTGCTCATTTTTGCACTGAAAACACCTAATGCCTCATAAAAGTTGGAGGGTGGAAGGAAACTAGAAGTTTTGATAGTTGTGTAGGGTACAGTTGAGACTTTCAGTACTCAGTGAATCTGCTTGGGATGGCAGCATATGCATATTGGCTAGATGTTCAGGCTAAAATGATCAGTGCTGAAATAACTAACAATGTTGGGATTTAATCTACCACCTTTAGGGTTTCACGGTTAACACCCTAATTGAGAGGAATGGGGAAGTTTATAGCTTTCAGAACCATTGTTTCAGGCTCTCTGCAAACACAGGAAGATATCACATGATCTGCTTAGACTTGGTTCCCTTTTCCATGCTATCTATGTCATCAGAAAGGGTTAGAAAGATTTTACCTTTTTAAATTAAAGTTCAGACTTAGAACACAATTCTGCAGCTGTGGAATTGTGTGACACACTGGAACCCTGAATATAGGATCT
Organism: Eretmochelys imbricata; assembly: GCF_965152235.1. NCBI lineage: Eukaryota > Metazoa > Chordata > Testudines > Cheloniidae > Eretmochelys > Eretmochelys imbricata. The sequence continues at coordinate 28,711,250 of NC_135577.1, read as the reverse complement.
TACATAAATGCACCTACAGATAGAAAGTGCCCACTTACTTTTCTTCAGTCTATTGTTGGAGCAATATCTATCTCATCCCCTCCTCCCTTCTGAAAGGGAAAAACAAACAAACAAACAAAAAAGAAAAATCCCTTTTTAGCTCCAAAAATGAAAGACTTCAAATGCTTGGCCAGATGCTGGTGTGGTAGATGACAATCCAGAGATACCTGTGCTCATCCTTAAAACTGCCTTCCTTGCTATTAAGCTACCCCAGAAGTGGCAGTTTGGATGAAGCTAAGTGACCCAGACTTAGCTTCATCCAAACTTACCTTAGTAGGTGATTGTCCTCAGCACAGTATGCAGGCTGTGGAAGAGGTTCAGTAGTGGGGATGGCACGTGATCTCTGGGGAGATGTAGAAATTGTAATGTAGGGAAGTGGGCATTATCAGTGAATAAGGATAGGCACAAAGATGAGGTCTCACTCCATCTTTCATGTTTACTGATGCTAGAATTTGAGGCTGCTGTCTGAGATCATCTCTAATGACTAGCAAAGAAAGAAAACGTCAAGAGAAACAAAAGCCAGAATCAAAATGAACTGAGAGTCCTTTCAAGTAGAGGGAAGTTGCAGAACAACCTGAAGCCATTTAACAGCAGATCAAAAACCACATGAAAAATGAAATAATAATAAGGAACTCTTAAAGCCTTTCATTCTACAGGAGCCCAAATGAGTTTATTAAGTTAACTATGGGCTTTCAATGGGAAATGTGCAAGTGCAGCCACGAGACAAGTGTGGACATATTGCTCTAGCTGCCTATACTGTAGGAATCAATCCCCCCCAGTGAAATGCAACCATCTCTGGGGTGGAATATGGCAGATGAGCCACAGGGCGGAATAAGCTGGCCCAAAAAGGTATGCTTTTTTGAAGATGTGGTTAAGAGATTAAGAAATAAGTTTAGATTTGAAAATAGTGAGTGCATCTGCTGGTGGCATGTTCCCGCCCTCATTTTCTTCTTGTTTTATGTTGTCTCTTGCCCTCTTTCACGCATCTAGTTAAGTTCTCCCTTTCTCCTTCTGCTCTGTTCCGTCTTTCCCTCATCTCCCTAATGGCTGCTTCTTGGAGCAACTGCTCCTTGGAGCAGTCCTGGAACCCACAAAGGGAGAGGCAATTCTTGACTTTGTACTAAGTGGTGCACAGGATCTAGTCCAAGAGGTGAATATAGCTGAACCGCTTGGTAATAGCGACCATAATGTAATTAAATTTAACATCCTTGTAAGGGGAAATATCAAAGAAACCCACTGCAGCAGGGATCGGCAACCTTTGGCACGCGGCCCATCAGGGAAATCCGCTTGCAGGCCAGGCCAGTTTTTTACCTGCAGCGTCTGTAGGTTCGGCTGATCGCAGCTCCCACTGGCCGCGATTCACCGCTCCAGGCCAATGGGGCTGCGTGAAGCAGCGTGGGCCAAGGGATGTGGGAGCTGCGATCGATCGAACCTGCGGACGCTGTAGATAAACAAACTGTCCTGGCCCGCCAGGGGATTTCCCTTTTGGGCCGTGTGCCAAAGGTTGCCGATCCCTGCACTACAGTATCATTTAACTTCAAAAAGGGGACCTACCCAAAAATGAGGGGGCTAGTTAAATAGAAATTAAAAGGAACAGTCACAAGAGTGAAATGCCAGCAAACTTCATGGAGACACCATAACTGAGGCTCAAACTAAATGTATACTCCAAATTTAAAAAAACACACACAAAACAAAACAGTAAGAGCACCAAAAAATGCCACCATGACTAAACAACAGAGTAAAAGAGGCAGTTAGAGACAAAAAGACTTCTTTTAAAAATTAGAAGTCAAATCCTTACTGAGGAAAATAGAAAGGAGCATAAACTCTGGCAAGTAAAGTGTAAAAGTATTAAACAGGCCACAAAAGAATTTGAAGAGAAACTAGCAAAAGACACAAAAACTAACAACACATTTTTTGAAGTACATCAGAAGCAGGAAGAATGCCAAACGATCAGTGGGGCCACGAGATGACAGGTGCTAAAGGAGCACTCAAGGAAGACAAGGCCATTGTGGAGAAGCTAAATGAATTCTTTGCCTGGGTTTTCACGACAGAGAAAGTGAGGGGGATTCCTACATCTGAGCCATTCTTGTTAGGTGACAAATCTGTGCAACTGTCCCAGATTAAGATGTCAATAAAGTAGGTTTTGGAACAAATTGATAAATGAAACAGTAATAAGTCACCAGGACCAGATGGTGTTCACCCAAAAGTTCTGAAAGAACTCAAATATGAAATTGCAGAACTACTAACTGTGGTATATAAACTATCACTTAAATCTACCCACTGTACCAGATAGCTGGCAGATACCTAATATAAGACCTATTTTTTAAAAGGCTCCAGAAGCAATTTTGGCAATTACAGGCCAGTAAGCCTAACTTCAGTACCAGGCAAATCGGCTGAAACTATAATAAAGAACAGAATTATCAGACACATAGATGAACACAATATGTTGGGGAAGAGCAAACATGGCTTTTGTAAAGGGAAATCATGCCTCACCAATCTATTAGAATTATTTGAGGGGGTCAAAAACATGTGGACAAGGGTGATCTGGTGAATATTGTGTACCTGGATTTTCAGAAAGCTTTTGACAAGGTCCCTCACCAAAAGGGTTTAAACAAAGGAAGCAGTCATGTGATAAGAGGGAAAGTCCTCTCATGGATCAGTAACTGGTTAAAAGGTAGGAAACAAAGGGTAGGAATAAACATCCGATGAAGTGAGCTGTAGCTCATGAAAGCTTATGCTCAAATAAATTTGTTAGTCTCTAAGGTGCCACAAGTACTCCTTTTCTTTTTGCGAATACAGACTAACACGGCTGCTACTCTGAAACCTCTCAGTTTTCATGGGGAGAGAGGGAAATAGCAGGGTCCCCCAAGGACCTGTACTGGGACCAGTACTGTTCCACATAGTCATAAATTATCTGGAAAAGTGGGGAAACAGTGAGGGAGAAAAGTTTGCAGACAATAGTAAATTACTCCAGATAGTTAAGTCCAAAGGTGACTGCAAAGAGTTATAAAGGGATCTCACAAAACTGGGTGACTGGGCTATAAAATAGAAGATGAAATTCAATGTTGATAAATGCAAATTAATGCACATTGGAAAACATAATCCAAACTATACCTACAAAATGATGGGGGTCTAAATTAGCTGTTACCACTCAAGAAAAAGATCTTGGAGTCATCGTGGATAGTCCTCTGAAAACATCTGCTCAATGTGCAGCGGCAGTCAAAAAAGCTAACTGAATGTTATGAACCCATTAGGAAAGAGATAGATGATATGACAAAGTGTCATAATGCCATTCTATAAATCCACTGTATGCCCACACTTTGATTATCACATGCAGTTCTGGTCACCTCCTCTCAAAAAAGATATTCAGTAGAACCTCAGAGTTATGAACACCTTGGGAATGGAGGTTGCTCGTAACTCTAAACAAAATGCTATGGTTGTATTTTCAGAAGTTTACAACTGAAAATTGACTTAATACAGCTTTGAAACTTTACTATGCAGAAGAAAAATGCTGCTTTCCCTGTATTTTTTTAGTAGTTTACTTTTAACACCATACTGTACTGTATTTGTGCTTTTTGTGTGCACGTGTCTTTCTGTCTGTGTGTGTCTGCTGCTGCCTGATTGTATACTTCCGGTTCCAAATAAGGAGTGTGGTTGACTGGGCAGTTCATAACTCTAGTGTTTGTAACTCTGAGGTCCTACTGTATTAGAAATGGAAGAAGTGTGGAGAAGGGCAATGCAAATGATTAGGGGGGGGTGGAACAGCTGACACACGAGGAGAGATAAAAAGACTGGGACTGCTCACCTTAAAAAAGAGATGAGTAAGGGAGGATATGACAGAGGTCTATAAAATAATGACTGGTGTGGAGAAAGTGAATAAGGAAGCATTATTTACCCCTTCACATAATACACGAACCAGGGGTCACCCAATGAAATTAATAGGCAGCAGGTTTAAAACAAACATAAGGAAGTTCTTCTTCATATAACACACAGTCAACCTGTATAAGAAGGAGATTCCACCACCTCCCTAGGTAACCCATTCCAGTGCTTCACCACACTCCTAGTGAAAAAGTTTTTCCTAATATCCAACCTAAACCTCCCCCAATGCAACTTGAGACCATTACTCCTTGTTCTGTCATCAGCTACCACTGAGAACAGTCTAGATCCATCCTCTTTGGAACCCCCTTTCAGGTAGTTGAAAGGAGCTATCAAATCCCCCCTCATTCTTCTCTTCTGTAGACTAAACAATCCCAGTTCCCTCAGCCTCTCCTCATAACTCATGTGTTCCAGTCCCCTAATCATTTTTGTTGCCATCCACTGGACTCTTTCCAATTTTTCCACATCCTTCTTGTAGCATGGGGCCCAAAACTGGACACAGTACTCCAGATGAGGCCTCACCGACGTTGAATAGAGAGGAACGATCACGTCCCTCGATCTGCTGGCAATGCCCCTACATATACATCCCAAAATGCCATTGGCCTTCTTGGCAACAAGGGCACACTCTTGACTCATATCCAGCTTCTCGTCCACTGTCACCCCTAGGTCCTTTTCTGCAGAACTGCTGCCGAGCCATTCGGTCCCTAGTCTGTAGCGGTGCATGGGATCCTTCCATCCTAAGTGCAGGACTCTGCACTTGTCCTTGTTGAACCTCATCAGATTTCTTTTGGCCCAATCTTCCGATTTGTCTAGGTCACTCTGTGTCCTATCCCTACCTCTCCTCCCAGTTTAGTGTCATCTGCAAACTTGCTGAGGGTGCAATCCACACTATCCTCCAGATCATTTATGAAGATATTGAACAAAACCGGCCCCAGGACTGACCCTTGGGGCACTCCACTTGATACCAGCTGCCAACTAGACATGGAGCCATTGATCACTACCCGTTGAGCCCGACAATCTAGCCACCTTTCTATCCACCTTGTAGTCCATTCATCCAGCCCATACTTCTTTAACTTGCTGGCAAGAATACTGTGGGAGACCGTGTCAAAAACTTTGCTAAAGACAAGGAACAACACGTCCACCGCTTTCCCCTCATCCACAGAGCCAGTTATCTTGTCATAGAAGGCAATTAGATTAGTCAGGCATGACTTGCCCTTGGTGAATCCATGCGGACTGTTCCTGATCACTTTCCTCTCCTCTAAGTGCTTCAGAATTGATTCCTTGAGGACCTGCTCCATGATTTTTCCAGGGACTGAGGTGAGACTGACTGGCCTGTAGTTCCCAGGATCCTCCTTCTTCCCTTTTTTAAAGATGGGCACTACATTAGCCTTTTTCCAGTTGCCCGGGACTTCCCTCGATCTCCATGAGTTTTCAAAGATAAAGGCCAATGGCTCTGCAATCACATCCGCCAACTCCTTTAATCTGTCACTCTTCTCTCTTTGTGTGTGGGGAGCAGCAAAAGGGAACTGGATTTTAGATCCACGGTAGACAGCACTTCAGAGAGCAAGATTCGAATAGGTGTCACAGTGCTGTCAGTCCATTAGTACTACATAAATGTATTATTACCACTTATTTGTATATTTTAATTGCACCAGAGGCCCTAGGTAGGGTCACGGCCTCATCATGCTAGGCACTATGTAATTACTAACATATTGAAATCACAGCATCTTCCGTACAGAGCATGAATTTAAGAAAATATACTAATTAGTTTTAGCGTAAAGGCAGTGCCTGGGCTTCCCAACTGGGATCAACCTATAAGCAGAAGTATTATTTTCTGTTTTACAAATGGGAAACTGAAGCATAGAGATCAAGTGTCTTGACCAGGTTCTGGACCCAGATTTCCTGAGACCCATGGCTGTGCCTTAACCACCAGGACATCCTTCCTTTGCTCTGTGAGTTTCTGTACAAACTCCGAGAACAAACCAACCATTTTGTGTTCCTCCTCTCTACTGTAAATAAGCCTGCAGAAAAACAAACAGCCACTTTTTCCGGTGCATTAATCCATAAGGGTCTATCCTAATCTCTGGGGGAACTGAATGGGAATCTTGCACCTGAGTGTTTGAGCCCAGTTAGCTGACTTTCTGCTCAGAAGTTCCCAGCTCAACTGCTGAGTCACACACTCTCTCCACTTCATTTTCACACTGCTCCCACTCAGTCCACCTGCCATTTCATATGGGAAGGGTGGGAGGGGAGAAAAAGAAACAAAGTCAGAAGAAAGAAAAGGAGGACTTGTGGCACCTTAGAGACTAACAAATTTATTTGAGCATAAGAAGAGTACCCAGAAGTCACCTGCTACAGGACAGGCCCAACAAAGAAAATAACAGAACGCCACTAGCCGTCGCCTTCAGCCCCCAACTAAAACCTCTCCAATGCATCATCAAGGATCTGCAACCTATCCTGAAGGACGACCCATCACTCTCACAGATCTTGGGAGATAGGCCAGTCCTTGCTTACAGACAGCCCCCCAACCTGAAGCAAATACTCACCAGCAACCACACAACAAAAACACTAACCCAGGAACCTATCCTCGCAATAAAGCCCGTTGTCAACTGTGTCCACATATCTATTCAGGGACACCATCATAGGGCCTAATCACATCAGCCACACTATCAGAGGCTCGTTCACCTGCACATCTACCAATGTGATTTATGCCATCATGTGCCAGCAATGCCCCTCTGCCATGTACATTGGTCAAACTGGACAGTCTCTACGTAAAAAAATAAATGGACAAATCAGATGTCAAGAATTATAACATTCAAAAACCAGTTGGAGAACACTTCACTCTCTTTGGTCACTCGATTACAGACCTAAAAGTGGCAATTCTTCAACAAAAAAAACTTCAAAAACAGACTCCAACGAGAAACTGCTGAACTGGAATTAATTTGCAAACTGGACACAATTAACTTAGGCTTGAATAAAGACCGGGAGTGGATGTGTCATTACACAAAGTTAAACTATTTCCCCATGTTTATTCCCCCCCCCCCCCCCACCACCACTGTTCCTCGCACATTCTTGTCAACTGCTGGAAATGGCCGACCTTGATTATCACTACAAAAAGCTCCCCCCTCCCCACTGCTGGTAATAGCTCACCTTACCTGATCACTCTTGTTACAGTGTGTACGGTAACACCCATTGTTTCGTGTTCTCTGTGTATATAAAATCTCCCCACTGTATTTTCTACTGCATGCATCCGATGAAGTGAGCTGTAGCTCACGAAAGCTTATGCTCAAATGAATTTGTTAGTCTCTAAGGTGCCACAAGTACTCCTTTTCTTTTTGCAGATACAGATAAACATGGCTGCTACTCTGAAACAAGTCAGAAGAAATATTCTCATTCACCCATGCCCATTCTTACGGTATGCCGGGACACAAGCAAGAACAGGAACCCAAGCTGCCAGAGAGGGGTACTGAAAAAAATAATCAGAGGGAATGGCACACTGCCTCCCCCTCTTCTTACAGTCCCAGCTAGCATGTTGCAAGCCTGAGCAGATTCCCAACCAGTCATTTTAATTTCTAGTGCTTGAGAGCCTATTCCAAAGGGAGGGCAGTCTGTCAATGAGCTTTGGATCAGCCCTTGAGTTTGTCCCTGTGTTCTCTGCATCACAAAAGCTCTTCATCAGGCTGTAATTTTTCTACACTCCAAAACTTTTTGAGCCACTGCCTAGTAATTGACTGTTGCTGAATGAAGATAGCACGATGACAGGTTAAAAATACCATCTGGGCAGATCACATCCCGCCTAAGGCCATCTTTATGGAAAGGTACTCCTAAAATAACTAAAATGTCCAAGGGCCCCTGAATCCTTCTTCAAAAAATAAAGATAAGAATTCTATTAACAATTTTGTGGACACTTATGAGCCCGTAAAGAATCCAGCTCATTGACGAGGAAGAGCTAAACAGGAGTTAAAAACTAGTAAATGATTATTTTAATCTGTAAAATGAATTATGTGACTCTGAAGTGACATGGGGACCAAATACGCTGAGCAAGAAGATGCAAATGTACATACTCTTTTTTCAGAGTAGAACCACCCTTTATGGTTTACACTCAGCTTTGTACCATTGCTGAGGTAATACAATAAATAGATACTCATCACAGACTCAGACTGTAAGGCCAAAAGGGACCATCACGATTAGCTAGTCTGACCTCCTGTGCATCGCAGCCACAAACTGTCTCCCACCCACTCCAGTAATAGGCTCAAAACCTCTGGATAAAGTCCTCAAATCTTGACTTAAAAGCTTCAAGTTCTAGATAATCCACCATTTTCTCTTGTTAAAACCTATGTCCCATGGCGCAGAGGAAGGTGGAAAAACCCAGGGTCTCGGCCAGTCTGACCTGGGGGGAAATTCCTTCCCAACCCCCAATATAGCGATCAGTTAAGACCCTGAGCATATGGGTGAGACCCACAAGCCAGATACCAGGGAAATAATTTTGTGTAGTAACTTTTGTGTAGAGCCCTCCACATCTAGTGGCCCATCTCTGTCCATTGGAGATATTGCTAATAGCAGTCGTGGATAGGCCTTATGGCATTGTAGGCAATCTCATCATACCATCCCCTCCAGAAACTTATCAAGCTTAGTCTTAAAACAAGTTAGATTTTTCTTCTCCACTACTCCCTTTAGACTGCTGTTCCAGAACTTCACTCATCTGACGGTTAGAAACTTTTATCTAATATCAAGACTACATTTATTGATGGCTGGTTTATAGCCATTTGTTCTTGTGCCAATGCTGGTCCTTAACTTAAATAACTCCTCTCCCTCCTTGGCATTTATCCCTCGGATGTATTTATGGAGAGCAATTGTATCTCCCCTCCTCTTTCATAAGAACATAAGAACGGTCATAGTGGGTCAGACTAAAGGTCCATCAAGCCCATTATCCTGTCCTCTGACAGTGGCCAATGGCAGGTGCCCCAAAGGGAATGAACAGAGAGGTTATCATCAAGTGATCCATGCCCTGTCACCCAATCCCAGCGTCTGGCAAACAGAAGCAAGGGACACCATTCCTGCCCATCCTGGCTAATAGCCATTGATGGACCTATCTTCCATGAATCTATCTAGCTCCCTTTTGAACCCCGTTATAGTATTGGCCTTCACAACACCCTCTGCCAAGGAGTTCCAGAGGTTGACAGTGCGTTGCATGAAAAAATACTTTCTTGTGTTTGTTTTAAACCTGTTACCTATTAATTTCATTTGGTGGCCCCTTGTTCCTGTATTATGAGAAGGAGTAAATAACACTTCCTTATTTACTTTCTCTATACCACTCATGATTTTATAGACCTCTTTCATATCCTCCCTTTGTCACTTCTTTTCCAAGCTGAAAAGTCCCCGTCTTATTAATCTCTCCTCATACGGAAGCCATTCTATACCCCTAATAATTTTTGTTGCCCTTTTCTGAATCTTTTCCAATTCCATTCTTTTTTGAGATGGGGCGACCACATCTGCACACAGTATTCAAGATATGGGCGTACCATGAATTTATATAGAGGCAATATGATATTTTGTGTCTTATTATCTATCCCTGTCTCGATGATTCCCAACATTCTGTTCACTTTTTTGACTGCCGCTGCACACTGAGTGGATGACTTCAGAGAACTATCTACAATGACTCCAAGATCTCTTTCTTGAGTGGTAACAGCTAATTTAGACCCCATCATTGTATATGTATAGTTAGGATTATGTTTTCCAATGTGCATTACTTTGCATTAATCGACACTACATTTCATCTGCCATTTTGTTGCCCTGTCTTTCGTTTTGTTAGGCTAAATAAGACAAGCTCCTTAAGTCTACTCCTGTAAGACTGGTTCTCCAGTCCTCTGATCATCCTAGTAGCCCTTCTCCGCACCTGGTCTAGTTTGAATTCATCTTTCTTAAATATATGAGACCAGAACTGCACACAGTATTCCAGAGGAGGTCTCGCCAGTGCCTTGTATTGTGATAATAATACTTCCCGATCTCTACTGGCAATACCTCACTTGATGCATCCTAGGATTGCAGAAGCCTTTTTCACAGCTGCATCACACTGGTGGCTTACAGTCATGCTGTGACAGACCAATACACCCAACTTTTTCTCCTCCTCTGTCTCTACCTACTGATAAATCCCCAGCTTATACAAAAAATTCTTGTGGTTAGTCCCTAAATTCATGACCATGCACTTTGCACTATTACTCCAGTTTTCAAAGTTGTCCAAATTTTCCTGTATGATATTCCAGTCCTCCTCCATATTGGGAATACCAGAAGAGCTCTGTATAATCTCAAAAGCTCGTCTCTCTCAGTAACAGAAGTTGATCCAGTAACAGATATTAACTTACCCACCCAGTCTAGCATGATCTATCTTTAATAAAACCATGTTATATTTTAACCCAATTATCATTTACCATTTAACTACTCTCTTTTTCAAAATTTCTTCTAAGACTTTGTATGCAATTGAGGTCAAACTAATGGGCCTGTAGTTTCCTGGATCATTTTTTTCCTTTCTTAAATGTAGGTACTATATTTGCAGGTGTCCAGACATATGGTACAATCAAGACTTGATGGATTCATTTAAAATCCTTGCTATTGGTCTTGCAATTTCTGGTGCCAGTTCCTTTAATATTATTAGACGGAGATTAACCAGGCTCCCCGATTTGGTCCCATTAAGCTGTTTGAGTTTGGTTTCCACCTCGGATGTGGTAATTTATGCTTCCATACTCTTATTCCCATTAGCCACCCTGCTACTGTCCTGAAGCTCCTCATTACTCTTATTAAAAACTGAGGCAAAGTATTCACTTAGGTATTGGGCCATACCTAGATTATCTTTAATCTTCACTCCATCCTCAGTATTTAGCAGTCCCATTTCTTCTTGCCTGGTTTTCTTTTTATTTATATGGCTAAAGACCCTTTTACTACTGATTTTACTTTCCTTTGCAAGGTCTGCTTGGCTTTCTGCAGGTCTCACTTTTTCTCTATACTTTCTGACCTCCAAGTGGTAGCTTTCCTTGCTGATCCATTCCTTCTTCCATTGCTTATAGGCTTTCTGCTTTCTCTTCAAGATGCTTGTTCAGTTTGGTCTGCAACCCTTCCCTATGAATTCCTTCCCTTGCTTGGGATGGAGGCCTCAGATAGTTTCTGCAACTTTGACTTAAAATAATTCCAAGCTTCTTCCACATACAGATTTTTGAGTTCTTCAACCCAGTCCATTCCCTAATGAATTTCCTTAATTGTTGAAAGTTTTCCCTTTTGAAATCAAGGACCTTAGTTGCAGACCTGTTTTTGTTTATCCTTCCATTTAATTTAAATAGAATTAACTCATGATCACTTGAACCAATGTTGACCTCTACAACCAGTTCTTCTATGAGGTCCTTGATACTTATCAATATTAAATCTAAAATAGCATCACCTCTTATTGGTTTAGTGACTATTTGGTGAGGAAATCTATCCGCTATCTCCTCCAGGAACATAAGGTCTCTACCATTATTAGTAGCACTTGTCCTCCAATCTATATCTAGTAAATGAATGTCTCCCATAACCACACAATTCCCAGTAGCATTTATTTCACTAAAAATATTAGAGACATCTCTATCCATATCGGATCCTGAGAGTCTGTAGTAGACCCCAAGGACTATCCCAGTGGACCCTATATTACCTTTCTTCCCCAAAGTGATTTTGACCCAAACAAATTCCATTTTATCTATTCCATCACTTCTAATTTCTTTACTGTCTACCTAATCATTAAAATACAATGCTACTCCACCACTTTTACCTTTATTTCTGCCTTTCCTGAACAGCACATACCCTTCAATACCTGTATTCCAGTCATGATTACTACTCCACTGTAATATCTGATTTCATTTCCTGCACCGGTCATTCTAGTTTCTTATCACAGGATGTCACTTGATTTCTACAAGATCTTATTTGAAATGAGCCATACTTTTTCTTCCAAGAAATGCAATTGATTATAAAATAGTTAGAAATGGAGTTAACTTTTTAGTATTCAAAATAGACAACTAAAAACCAGAATATAATAATTTCTTCTACATTTTAATAGCATTAATCTATTGTAAATTTGAATGGATGTCAATGCAAATGACAATTATTTTTATTTAGAAGTGAACACAAACCCATCCTGTACTTTTGCAGGGAAGATACACATTCATTAGCTATATAAATTCCAGTTACATGCATTTGGTTGGTGTGATACCTGGGTTGGTATATATAAAGTGATTATAAAAGACATTTTCAAATGTGTTTTGTAAACAAATAAAGAACATCATCTTTTGTTCAAAATGATTCAAACTTTTTCTGGAGTTAACCTAGTATTTTCCTCCCTAATAATGGTTATTAATGCATTAAGGCACATCTTCACTGTTGCCATGATCCAGGAAACACACGTACATCTGTTTAACTTTAAGCTTGTGAGTAGCTCTACGGAAGTCAATGAGATTACACATTTAAATATGTGTGAATTTGTTTGCAAGATCAGGTTCTTCAGTCATTGGTTAGCAGTGAATGGGCTATACATTTTTCAATGCAACCTTCTTCTTTTAAGTTAAGTTAGGGGAAAGCAAAACAGCATCTGGATCAAAGGTGCTGCTTTTTGCGGGAGAGGGGTCCTCTTTTGTTAAAAACAGCCTAATTAATTTCTTTTAGAATCTGCAATTTATTCATTTCTGGGCTGAACTGAAGTGAATGCAAATTGTCAGCCTGGAGCAGATTTTTATGGCTGAGTACGGTTCCTCCTCTCAAGAGCCGTAGCAGCAATGATATGAGCTAATAATGAACATTTTTCACATTGCCTATTTGTTGATGAACACTTTGACGAACATAATGTACGCTCTTCTAACACAGCCGACTCCTGCACACATCAAAACTCCTTTGAAAAGAATGAAGCAAACCTTTCATTTCCTTCATAATGCACAGATTCAATGCTTAGTACAAAGTCTGAGAAGAGGCAGTTGCTGTACTTTTGCAGTAACTGCTTTTAAGGCCTTAAAAGCCTGCATTTCATTTACAGCTAGGGCCACACTCTGCCTCTCTTATTCAGGGTGAGTGGTACCTTCCTCCAAGAGCCGGGTGCTACTCAAAGTGGGTAAGGACTGGGGGGCCTTACTCTGGCCTTTAATAAATACATAAAATCAGTTAGGGTAAAAAAATTTAAAACTGACTGAGGAGCCTAAGTCAGGTGCATTTGAAAATCCGATCTTTAACTATGGCTACACTACAACCTAGGGCTTGTCTACACTTACATTTTATAGCGCTCAGACTTGCTTTGCTCAGGGGGTGATTTTTCAATTTTTAAAATTGATTTAAAGCGCTAGCGTGGACAGGTTCCGAGCGCTGGGAGGTGGATTACCGGGGCGCTGAGAGAGCTCTCCCCCAGCGCTCGCACACGATCACACTCGCGCTTCAAAGCGCTGCCGCGGGAGCACTTTGAAGTTTCTAGAGTAGCCATGCCCCTAGAAGTGTGATTTCCAATTTGCAGATCCTCACACTAGCTCTAATGTGTATAAAAGTGTAGCTGCAGTAGCATGGGCAGTGGCAGTGGAGATATGGCTTAGCCTTACCAAGCACATGCCTACTGGTTTTAGGCAAGTTCGTACTCAGTATAGCTAAGCCGATCTTCCGCTGCCCATGGGACTGCGGGTACACTACTATTTATACTCGTGCTATTTCAATGAGAGTTGAGTTAGAGCCCAGTATATGTATGCAAGCTGTGAATCACACTTCTAGCTCACAGGGTAGACCTAGCTTTAGTCCACTTTACAGGACTGCCTACAAGATTTCATCAAACACACACACCCTTCCACTAGGGGTTCAATGCTAATTGCCAATAGAGCCAGATTGTGACCCTTTATTCCATTGCACCAGATACCCATATCACTGAGCAGCAGCAGAGGAAGGAGATGGGTGATGATAATGATTTAGGGCATAGAAAAGCTTTCATGTGAAAAGAGACTGAAAGGATTGGGAGTGTTTACCTTAGATAGGAGACATGAATGAATCGTATAGGGAAGGCAGATCAGGAACCGCTATTCACCCTGTTTGGTAATACAGGAACCAGGGGACAGTCATTGAAATTGAGCAAACTCAAAACCCAAGATGGCAATATTTTTACAAACAGTGCACTATTAGCCTGTTATGCTCTGAAGTTCCCTAGAACAGCAATCTCCAAACACGAGCAAACAGAAGCAGACACGCAAGTAGGTGGTCAAACAAAACATGTAATAACCATGAACCAGTTAACAGAGCAACAGTCTGAACAAAACATAACAGTCCAAATGGCAGGTATGTAGCAGCAGTCCCTGAGTAACTGCACACACCCAACCCTACATACACATGCACTGAATTCAGGGAACAGGAACCAGGAAACAAACAGGAACAGGAAGGCAATACACATGCACGCCAGTCATCATACTTGTAGAACTCATTGTCATAGGACATCACTTAGGCCAAGGAGAGCAGCAGGATTAAAAAAAGGATCAGACATTTATATGGATAATGAAAATCTCCAGTGTATACAATATTAAAAAAACAAACAAGAATTTTGGGAGGGATAGAAGTCTTCAGGCCGTAAGTCAAACTCTAAGGATTGGAGGTTAGGTGGAAACTTTTCCTGGGGCAGGTTTTACCATAATTGTCTACTACAGTGTTTCTTGCACCTTCCTCTGAAGCAGCTGGTGTTGACCACTATTGGGGACAGGATAATGGACGAGATGAACCAGGTGGTCTGATCCAGTCTGACAATTCTATGTTCCCAACAATATACAAAGGTTTAAAGGTTAGGATGATACAAAGGGGGAATAACTAGGAGTAAAAGGATGCAATATAGAATGGGAACTTTTAGATATAGATACCAGGGAAAAAATATTCCTGACATTGAAATTGATAGAGCTGTGCAATCTTCCAAGGGAAATGATGGAAACTCCAGCCTTGAGCACAGCACTATTTTTTATTAATAGTATTAGTACTACAGGGTGCTCAACCAAGATTTGGGCCCCACTGTGCTAGGACCTACATATACACCCATAGTAAGAGATAATCCCTTTCCCAACCGTTGTACAATCAACGTAGACAAGACAGAAAGGGTGGGAGAAAGGAAGTATTATTCCTATTTCACAGATGGGGAACTGAGACACAGAGCATGGATAATTTGCCTGAGGAAGTCTGTGGCAAAGCTGAGAATAGAATCTAGAGCTCCTGAGTCCCCCTTCAGAGTCTTAACTTTGCTAGAAGATATACTGAAGGGAACAAACTTGCACTGGCAACCTGGTGGTCTCTATTGTTGGAGGCTATACGCAAAGGTTTCATTCTAAAGCTTTAAGGAAGGTTCTAAAATGACAACAGCAATTACCCACCATCCTTTCAGAGACATTTCACCGTTTAACAGGGGCAAGCAGTTATGGACATTTGAACCTTCATAATGAGCATGAGGCAGACAGGATTGTGCTGACTAGGATTTCAACATAATAGCCACAATTCAACCCTCAGTTACACCTATGTGATCTCTCTAAAGTTACAGAGGACATCCCTTGGCCCAATAACAGAGGACATCACTTGGCCCAATAATTAAGGGCCAGATTCTGTCACCCGTAAGTGTTCAGAGTGATTACTTGTTAGGTCATCACCAAGTCTCTCTTTCTACCTACCTTAGGTACTTATGTGGCCTCCACTACCATGGTATCTTTAATGCATTTATTCTCACAGTAACCTCTTTCTAGGAAAGCACTATTATTATTTCAATTTTTTAAAATGGGGAATTGAGACACTAAAGATAAAAATTTCAAATATGACTTAGGAGTCTAAATCTCAGTGAAAGCAGCTTTGAGTAGGGGTTGGGGGAACAGTGTCTATTCACCACCTTTAGCCCCCAGATTCGGGGACAAGTTTGAGATTGATCCAATCTCTGTGTGATACGGTCAGCCTTAGCAACACCCCCTTGTGGACCACCATGGCACTATTCACCCTGCCTTAGTTTCCACCCAGGGAAACTCTCCCAGGCAGTAGTCTCTCTCTGCATCACCTGACAAGGTGCTGGTAAAAAACTTAAGACAACAGTTCCAAGTATAACATAAACAAAAGGATCTTCTCAGTTCTCCTTGGGCTCAGTTCTCAGTTTTCCTGCTGTTCTCCTACAGTGCACTGACTCTGGGCTTTCTCCATCTGGGAGTCTCCTTTCTCCTAGGGCCAATCATAAGAGCCATCCTCCTTCCTGTAACTCTACAATTCCCTACAGTTCCCTACCAGACCACCCTTTTCCGGGACCTGCCAGAGGACCCAAGCACCTTTCAGCTGTTCCCTCTCCCTAGCTGAGCTCTCACAGCCTTTTGTAGGCATCCCATGACCCTTCCCAGCTTGGTTTAATAATTAAACAAGGCCATCTAATCTCCAGCCATCACAAGTGAGGCTGGGTCTAACTCCCTGTAAATGACTAGCCTGCGACACTGATGTAAATGAGACCAGTCCAAAGTAGGGCTATCAAGTGATTAAAAAAATTAATTGTGATTAATTGTGCAAATGTTTAGCATACCTGGCACGTAAATACCTTGCAACACCAGCTACAAAAGTGCCATGCACATGCTTGTTCTCACTTTCAGGTGACATTGGAAATAAGAAGCGGACAGCATTATCTCCCATAAATATAAATAAACTCGTTTGTCTTAGTGGTTGGCTGAACAAGAAGTAAGACTGAGTGGACTTGTAGGCTCTAAAGTTTTACACTGTTTTGTGTTTGAGTGCAGTTATGTAACAAAAAAAATCTACATTTGTAAATTACACTTTCACAATAAAGAGCTTTCACTATAGTACTTGTAAGAGGTGAACTGAAAAATACTATGTTTTTTGTTTATAATTTTTACAGTGCAAATATTTGTAATTAAAAATAATCATATAAAGTGAGCACTGTACACTTTGTATTCTCTGTTGTAACTGAAGTCAATGTATTTGAAAATGTAGAAAAACATCCAAAAATGTTCAGTAAATTTAAACTGGTATTCTATTGTTTAACAGTGCGATTAATCACAATTAATTTTTTTAATCTAGATTAATTTTTATTAGTTAATGGCGTGAGTTAACTGCGATTAACCAACAGCCCTAGTCCAAAGGCTTCTCTACTTTATGTCTATTCATGGCCCCAAGGAGCTGTTCTGGTAGCCAAAGCACAGAGGCTCTCTGGATAACACCCCACACACTAGGGGCCAATGGAAAGATGCCCTTTCCACAAAGGGATTTCCCAGGTAACCAGTTAAAAATGGCTTTCCAGCTGCCACAGAGCAAATGGAGTAGAAGCCTAAATTTGGCCCCAACGGTAAAATCCTGAGACCTTTTACTCAGCCCTTAGGCAAACATCCCTTGAAACCCAATGTGAGTTTTCCTGTTTAAAACTGAGTAAAGCATGTCAACATTTCACCCAATACTAATTAAGAGCAATATCAGTTAACACAGTCTTGCAAAGATTTAATTTTGTTCTGTCATTTTCAAATGGCATTTATCTCATTTACAGCACAGATGCAAATTACACAGCAAGTGTAAAAATATTCTGTTTCTAATTTGTTTAGCTGGGAGACTGCAAGAACCGAAGACAGTAATGCTCCCCAAACTGTTGCTCTGTGCTTTCATACAGGGAAGAGTCCTGACTTGGGGTGGGGGGTTGGGGAACCTCATTAAAACCTCTAGCCACACATACAAAGCAGATTGACTTCTATTCATTATACTTCCCACTGGTTGAGACACAAGGGTGAAATTAAATTGACTCAGAGCACGGCACAGCATTTTAGCTTACAAGCAAGATCTGCTTGTATCTTTCCTTTTGAGGCACTAAAGAACATTAGTGTCACCATTCTAGACTCAAAGTACAGACAGTGGGACATATTTTTGCCCTCTGACACACCCATGCAACTCCATTCACTGCAGTGAGGTTACACAGGCATAAATAAGGGCTGTATATGTTCCCCTGCGCATATGACACAGAGGAGTTTGGAAAATAGGGAGCAATTTTTGTGAAAAACATTCAAAATGTTCATTTTTTATTTTGGTCAAAGCTTTGTCTTGTGTTTGTAGAAATTTTCCTACTGGCTCTATACAGAACAGAGTTGGAACTGATCCTTTTTACTTGTCAGTGAAATATAATTCTGTAAATTACACTACATTGAGAGAATATTAAGGCTCCTAGCCCAGATATGCAGCCATGGGGGCAGCCCCCTGCACTCATAAGACGAGGATCAGGCCCATCATATTCTTCCTTTTGATGAGCCAGTTCAATGAGAAACTAAAGAAATGGAGTAACATTCTACAAAGAGCTGAATGAGATTCTCATCAGCATGGAATAACCCCCACAGGCTTAACAGAATTAGGTTATCCAGAATATTTTTACAGGGCAATAAATCACAGCAGGACAGCGGAATGACCCAAGAGGATTAAAACAAAATACAACTACACTCAGCAAGGTCTTTTCTGCAAGGATCAGTGTTAAATGACAAGACAGTAAAATAGGCCAACACATCCAGAAAGGAAGCAGAACCCTCTGCTCCCCAATGAAGGTACATCCCACCGCCATAGGGCCTGGGTATGGCACTCCACTTCCAAAACTCATTCTCATCCCTATCTCTGTCAAGCTACTCTTTCCCTGAGCACCTAGGTGGCAGAAGGAGGAAGTAGAGTTAAGAAGTAATCCTTTTTTCACTGGGAACAACTTGGGAAGTGAACTTGACAGAGGCTATTCTTCAAAGCCAGATGCTGCCGTCAGATGTGCTCACATAGCTCCCTCTTGACTTCCACAGGAGTTATGCTTGCAGATCTAAGCACAGAATTTGGCACTCTAAGGCTTTGTCTTCATTGCCAAAAAAGGTATGTTTTCACCGAAGCGCAACTAATGCGTGTTAACCTCCCACGGTAACATCCTAGTAACAACAAGGCACTGTAGTCTTACCACCAGGTCAACCACAGATTGGTGGGGTCGGGGAAGCACAGTGCTGACCTCATCTAGCTACCTCATGGTTAAACATACGGGTGCCTTGTCTACAACAGGATTCCACAGCAGGATTGCTAACACACGTTAGTTATACTGCTGCAAAAACATACCTTTTTTTGCAGTGAAGCCCAAGATGTGTGAGTGGTTTCCAAACCTTGGTGTCTTGCATGATAGCACAATGAGATATTGAATGATCTGTTGGGCCATCCCCTTTCCACTCACATACCAACTTAAGCCAAAAGGGTGAACTTGGAATTCAAAATCATTACAGAGAGAGGCTTTCAGTCAGGTTTAGGTCTCTCTTGATTCAATTCTTCTTGGGTGCAAAAGAAAAATACATTTCATTAAATTACCAAGACAGTAGGTGTTTGTTTGTTTAAATGAGATTTCTTGAGAATACAGTTTGTAGGTCATTGAGGAAAAAAATGTCCAGACATTTCCTAGTTTTATTAATCAATGTTCTGAAACATCACTTGTGAAACTCACTGACTTTTCATACTGAGTCAGAACAACTCTGATTAATTTTCAGGGTAATTCATAACTTAGTATTATTGTTTGTATTTAGAGGGAAAACTGGGGGGTTGGTAAAACCTGGATAATGATTCTGTGTTATTTAGCACAATTAGCACTTCAAAAGAGAGTGTAGTGTGCTTTTTTCCCCCATGGGAAAGTGAATCTGTTCTGAGCTAATGCTGGGACTCTGGGCTCAGTATTGCTTTTTGTGCAGCCTACAAGCTTGAAAGTATGCTTGGGCTCTATGGACCCAAAGTGTTTCCATTAGGATCCTCTGTCTGGCAATGTTACACTTAGGGTTTGTCTACACATGAACATTAATCCAGAATAAACAAGGGTATGAATTTAAAACAGATGAAGTATTCCTGATTAACTCCCTCGTGGATGCTCTTATTCCAGTGAATTAAACTAATTCAGAATTAAGAGTGTTCACGCACTGAATTAATCAGGAATAGGTATTCCAGAATAATTCCCAGTATAGACAAGCCCTAAAATGCCTTCCCTCCCACCTATTTTTTTCTCCTAAAGGGATCATTTCAGGTTGTTTAGCAGATTGTACATAAAAAAAACAAAAACATGATTTCTGAAAGACAACACCCTAAACCTCTTATTGTTCTTCCATTGCAAACAATCCAGATTATCTGAAAAACTGCATCTTGCATTACAGGTCCTAATCCACACAGCCTTCCTGGGAGGGGAAGGATGTAGCCGCCAGGGTCATGTGCCCCCAGACCTGGCTCCACCAAAGGTTGAGAATAAGACACAGCTAGGCCTCCCCCCCGCCCCGGCCCCCGGGCTGATGGCACTAGATACTGCTGAATATGTCCTTCCTGGGCATGCCTAGTCCTTCTAAAGGGCCACTCCCCCTCACAAATTACACTGAGTGCTCCCACCCACATGGCGTTCATAGTAGTGAATACCCATAGCCCATCTAGTAACAAACTAAATTAAATCAGCCCACCAGGTTGCCCATCTGTAACAAATTCATGTTCATCATGCATGCAGTACAGACAGCATGGTCAGCAGCTACATTGCTCACAGACAGCACTCTGCATGAAATACTGAGCCTTTACACCACTGTAAATAGGAGTAATTCCACAAGTGAGGGGGCTATACTTGTGTGAGAGAAGAGTCAGGCCCTCATCAGGCTTTTTGCTCCAAAACTATAGGCTTCTCCCACTTCAGGTTAAAGAAGAAACTCCACTAGCTGATACAAATGGTAAGAGCAGCAGCAGGAGTAAAAACCCAGTCAGAAAACAGCAGTGATAGACTAGCCATTACATCATATACTGTGGGTCTGATTCTCCTCCCACACTGGTGGTCCACTGTTATGACTCTATTGTTCTCACTGGAGTCACTCTTGATTTATACTAGCATAAGCAGAACAGAATCAAGCCCCATGTGTGCATATATAAAATGTACTTTGATTATTCAAATCCTGTAAGCAAGAGATTTATTCTTAATAGGATCTGTTAATATTTACAGGCTGAAACCCATGACTTGTTGCTAAGGGCTGTCCTGTTTTTTCCCCTTGGAAACCATACCAGATTAGAGCATATGATATTTCTAACAGCTGGAGCCTCTTAAGTTAGTTTTGCTTTAAAAATAAAAATATTAAATGTGGTGTCAAATTACAGCTCTTTAAAAAAGTGAATGTAGACCCTTGGTGGGCAGAGGCAGTGAATATTAACTTCTGTCACACCCACACATAATTAGCATTTGCCATCTTTCAATCAGAGCTCTGTTCAAAGCTTCTTTTGTCTTTGCACAAGGACCTTCCTTCCTTTTCTGTTCAACAGCTCACAAAGGGTCCTTCTGATTATTGACCAACAATTAACTACAGTCTAATTTAAAAAAAAAAAAAAAAAGATACATCTCTCTTTGTTTCCCTGTTTTTTTTCCGTGAAGATTTTGGAATACATGGGAGTAATTTGTGGGTGCTCTAAGCTTTGTTAACAGACAATAAATGGCCTTCAGCTATGTTCTTTTTCCCACACCAGTCCTAGCTAGCAACCTCTCTCTTTAATTCTGAAAATGGAAACACACAGAAAAGCTCTATAATTCTATAGCTAAAATAAAGAGTTGCAGCTTTAACTGTCCACAAATCAGCTTAATGGAGACAAAATAACGTTACTGAGATTTGTCAACAATACAGATGTAGATGTAGATGCATAGGGCCAAGTTCTACTCTTAGACCTGGTCTAAGTTACGCAACTTCAGCTACGTGAATAACATAGCTGAAAGCGAGGTACTTAGATCGATTTACCCTTGTGTCTTTACCCGCAGTGAGTCGACTGCTGCTGCTCCCCCGTCAACTCTGCCTGCGCCTCTTGCCGAGCTGGAATACAGGAGTCGACGGGAGAGCTAGACTAGACGCGATAAATCGATCCCCGCTGGATCGATCGCTGCCCGCTGATCCGGTGGATAGTGAAGACATACCCTTAGAAGAGGATAGCCCAAAATAAAATACTACTTATATCTTTATCCTTTTGGCAGACACACACTTAAGGGTATATTTAATGTAATCACAAGTGTGGAATATTTTAATTTTAAAAAAAACTTTTATAATACAGTAGCCCATTCACACAAATTAAAGACTGCAATTTAAGTGTATTTTGTATTTGTGTTACTATTGTTATTTTGCTTGATGAAAAGAAAGTGTTTTATAAAAAATAAACTCTCTGTCTAAGCAGTGATACAGGATAAATGGCATCTGTTTCTAACTTCCTAGTGATTTATTTGCCTACTGGTCAATAGGCCTGAAAGTAGCTTTCTGCTGTTGGGAAGTAGTGGGTTTTGCACCTTAATGCACATGGGTGATGGGGCCGTCTCTCGCCCTGCTGAGAAAATGGACCTTTTGATGACATTTTGTTGGGGTATAAACTGGCTTACTAAATGCCTTCTTACCTCCCTGAAGCCACCTAAGGAAGCACTAGCTGAGTCACCATCAAAAATTACCTTCACTCCAAAGACATTCTTTCATGAGCAAGGCAGGTTATGGGAACCAATCCTTAAAATTAACTGTAAGCCCCAAGGGCACTGTCCAAAGAATGGATGTTTCTCTTCTTCCTGAGAATTGAAAAGTGAAGTATTGTCCTTGAACTGCTCACACTACTGGGGAAGCAGTGCTCAGCTATTACAGTGCTAGACACCAGAATAAGCACCTGGGCAGATAGATTCATAGAGAGATGGCCATAAAAGCCTATCAGCTCAGTTTTACCTCCTTAGTGTATGATTGGGACTGCTGGTAAATGCCTTTGTTTTCCTCAGGCCTCCTTGATTAATCAATTTATTTTCAGGAGCACCTGATTTCAACATTTCATCTCATTCCAAACACAGCAGATCACATTCTTATACATACATGGCTGTCCCAGCTCATTGCTTCCACATCAAAACACTACGACAGTTATTCCCTCTGAAGTTTTTGCATTATTTAAAGTGTATTATATTTTTAAGCATATGCAACTCATCTGCTATCTTGGCATGCTGCTAGTGTGTTGGTGGGCAGTTACTTGCTTTGTCCAGGTGACAGTTTTGTATCAGTGGGAACCAGGACATCTTTCAGTTATACCTCTCACCAGTACAACTATTCCTGTCATTCTGTCCAGAATGTTCCATTTGCACGGACAGACATTTGAGGCAGTTACATCACCCTACTCCTACTCCCAGTGGGAGCTTTACAGTTGACTTCAATAAGACCAGAGTTAGGCCAATACTGACTGGTTTTGAAAATCCCATCCTTCACCCTGGGGCTTAAATAGAAGTTTCAGACAAGCCCCCACCCAAGACTTTCTCCTTTAGTTGAGGCCCAGTCCTGAAAGCTCCAGACCAATTTTTCCTGAGCGCTCTCAACTCCCACTAGCTGAGGAGCTCAGCCCATTGGGTGGGCCTTTTGCAGCAAAAGTAGGATCACTGGTGTTAGTGACATCATAATGGAAATTGTAACAGCATTGCCTACCTGGTCTGGCTTTGTGCTAACCACTACCTCTGTTTCTCCTTCCACACTCTGGATCACCCAACCTCCCAGTCTGGTCACAGCCACTTCTTCCTCAGAGTCTCTTTTCTCAGCCCCATGCCACTCCCAGACTCTTTGAACCTCTCACTACTCTTTATCTATCAGCAACTCCCACTGCTTCCTATACTGAGTCTTTCTTTCCTCCTGGTCACTCTTTAGGCGCTTCTCTTCAGATTTAATAATTTTATTAAGATGATGTTGAAGTAAAAAGAAAATAGTACAGAGTTTAAGCATAGAAGTTTCTGGTTATCAGGGAATAAGGTACAGATTATCAAGGGGTGCGAAATTCGGTTTAGGAAAGGGTGGCGTAAGGAATACATAATCTGCAATCTCCCCAATTGGGGGTAAAAGTTTAATGGGTCAAAGTAATCTACACTCTGATTTAGCCACATGGCTGCCTGTTATGTGACTTTGCTCATTTTCTCTACCTGAGGAGGTAAGCTAAGTATCCCACAGGTGAGGCTGAACCAATTTCCCTTTCAAGGGCCAGTCACCCTGTGACAGAAATGAACAATAAAGATCCACTGTTTATTTCTTTTCAAAGTAAAAGTGCCATGGCCTGTTTCAGACAGACAGAAGCAGGAGAAGTGAGACTGACCAGGGAAATAGCAAGTCCTTTTGCTTAAGGCAAATATAACATTGTCTTAAAGGCACTGCCTTTCACCTCAACAGACCCCAGCGGGCCTTACAAACTACATACATGCAGCACCACTAAAATGCAGCAGCCTCTGGATTAGAGAGGTGGCAACCAAAGGGAACACAGAACCACCATGGGATAATGGAACTTCATCAAGGACTTTTGAGCAAACCCCTGCTCTTATAGAGGTGCCATAGGATCTTTAAAGTCATGCAGAGAAGACCCAGGCCTAGATCCTCCAGACCAGCACGGAAAGCACAGCAAAGTTCAGGAGGGAGATACAAAAGTAACCATTGCTATGTCACATAACAACGGGTATGTCTGGGGGTGTGATTCCCACCTCAGGGAGACATACTTATGCTAGCTCTCATTGAGCCAGTGTGCTCAAAACAGAATATAGCTGCAGCAGCTTGATGAGAGCTAGTGTGAAAATGTCTTCTCAAGCTGGACATCCCACCCCCCAGCTTGAAACATACCCATACTGAGACAATCCCTGCCCTGAAGAGCTTACTATAATAACCCTCAACTCCCAGAGTAACCAATGGGATTTGATGGTATCCAGCACCTTGCAGGAGTTATCCAGCCTCTTGCAAGCTTGACACCTCCATCCTCATCTAGTCAAAATTCCTACTGACATCAGAGGATATTTTGCTTGAGTAAGAATGTCAGGATTTGACCTCCCTCATTTGACCCATCTAGCCATCCATCCAGCTTCCGTAGGTAGGAGGCTTTTTTGTGCACACGGGACAATGGTATTCAAACCACAGCAGAGACTTAACAAAGCAAAAACACTAGTTTGAAGGTCAGTCATCAACATATTGTATTTATATACCTATTGTCAAAACTGATGGAGCAGAAAAGAGCTTTAATGGAATATTTAGTTAGTTAATTAAATTTGGCATGTTAATGGGTTTTTTTCCATAACACTGTGGCACTGTTTCTATGAAAAGCAGTGAAAAAAGCGTTCTACTTTGAAGTGCTAATAGCTTGTGTCTTTCAAAAAGAAACGTATGTTTAATGAATAAATATGTTATAAAAAGGGGCATGTCTGTTTGTGTGTGTTGGAGGGGGGGGTATTAGGTTTGTTCTCACTTAAAGAGCTCAATAATAGCAATAGCCAACAACGTGTAGCCTCTATTGTAAGGACAAAATAAAAATCATCTTGGTTATTCACTTCCAGGTGCAATTGCTATTTTTTAAAATAATAAATTCTCTCTGCTAAAAATCTGAGTTGAAAATAAATTAAAACAAGATATTTGGGAAACTAGATAGTCACTTGCATACTGTGGGGACACATAAGACTCTGAACAGAATAGACTATAGTACCCAGGCACTTGGCTAGCACAGCAAGGGTTGCAGGATGTTTGAATAGAATAGAATAGAGTACAGTATATAGGCACTCACATAGTATGGTAAGGTGTATGGTGCACCTGAATAGCATACACTATATAGGAAATAGCGCAGTGGTGGGCACTGTATGAGAACCTGAACAGAGTGGGATACTGCTCACCGGTGCTCAAATACAATGGCAAGGAGTGTAATACAAAAACCTGAACAGGATAGAATATAGTATAGAGAGGTTTAGATATTGAATAGTATGCTAGCAGAACTTGACTAGAATAGAATATGCCATGGAACAAACACAAAGCACAACAGATAAGCTCGTCTATTTCCACATATGCAAATGTGACTGCAAAAGGACTCGTTCATGAAATTAAGCTGCCACTTCCTGACAGTAGGAAATAAAAGTGTGAAACCCTCAATGGTGGCCGCGAGGTTTCTTAGGAATTTTGATAATTTTTTCCTAAAATATCACATTTCCTGTACTGCAGCATTTGCCAGGGAGCCTCACCTCAGTCCCTGGAAAAATCATGGAGCAGGTCCTCAAGGAATCCATTCTGAAGCACTTAGAGGAGAGGAAAGTGATCAGGAACAGTCCGCATGGATTCACCAAGGGCAAGTCACGCCTGACTAACCTAATTGCCTTCTATGACGAGATAACTGGCTCTGTGGATGAGGAGAAAGCAGTGGATGTGTTATTCCCTTACTTTAGCAAAGCTTTTGATACGGTCTCCCACAGTATTCTTGCCAGCAAGTTAAAGAAGTATGGGCTGGATGAATGGACTATAAGGTGGATAGAAAGCTGGCTAGATCATCGGGCTCAACGGGTAGTGATCAATGGCTCCATGTCTAGTTGGCAGCCAGTATCAAGCGGAGTGCCCCAAGGGTCGGTTCTGGGGCCAGTTTTGTTCAATATTTTGATGAATGATCTGGAGGATGGCATGGACTGCACCCTCAGCAAGTTTGCAGATAACACTAAACTGGGAGGACAGGTAGATACGCTGGAGGTTAGGGATAGGATACAGAGGGACCTAGACAAATTAGAGGATTGGGCCAAAAGAAATCTGATGAGGTTCAACAAGGACAAGTATTGAGTCCTGCACTTATGACAGAAGAATCCCATGCACTGCTACAGACTAGGGACCGAATGGCTAGGCAGCAGTTCTGCAGAAAAGGACCTAGGGCTTACAGTGGATGAGGAGCTGGACATGAGTCAAGAGTGTGCCCTTGTTGCCAAGAATGCCAAAGGCATTTTGGACTGTATAAGTAGGGGCATTGCCAAAAGATCAAAGGACATGATCATTCCCCTCTATTCAACATTGGTGAGGCCTCATCTGGAGTACTGTGTCCAGTTTTGGGCCCCACACTACAAGAAGGATGTGGAAAAATTGGAAAGAGTCCAGCGGAGGGCAACAAAAATGATTAGGGGACTGGAACACATGACTTATGAGGAGAGGCTGAGGGAGCTGGGATTATTTAGTCTGCAGAAGAGAAGAATGAGGGGGGATTTGATAGCTGCTTTCAACTACCTGAAAGGGGGTTCCAAAGAGGATGGATCTAAACTGTTCTCAGTGGTGCCAGATGACACAACGAGGAGTAATGGTCTCAAGTTGCATTGGGGGAGGTTTAGGTTGGATGTTAGGAAAAACTTTTTCACTAGGAGGGTGGTGAAACACTGGAATGCGTTACCTAGGGAGGTGGTGGAATCCCCGTCCTTAGAGATTTTTAAGGTCAGGCTTGACAAAGCCCTGGCTGGGATGATTTAGCTGGGGATGGGTCCTACTTTGAGCAGGGGGTTGGACTAGATGACCTCCTGAGGTCCCTTCCAACCCTGATATTCTATGATTCTATGACAAAGACTGAAACAAGGTGGGACACATAATCAGATTCTGTAGTGTTTACCTACTTCCCCACTCTGTCTTTTTGAGGTTCGTCTAGTCCAGTAACAGGGTCACGTTCTCTCACGAGATCCATGGGAATTTTGGGTGGTTTACGTGTCTGGTTGACCGCTCAGTCAGAATCTTATCAGTCCTGGGAAAGGTGCACCAAGGCAGATTTCTCCACCTGTTCTTCCTCTCAGTTACATGCCTTGCCTTACTTGGGTAAACACGGTGGCTCAAAGGAGGAGACTGCTCTATCTTTGTGCTACAGGAGGAGCTCCCAAAGAGTGCATACTGCAGCTAATAGTCTGTCAGCCAGGGAGTGAATGCGGCATATGTATTCCCCTCCATACCCTGTCAGCTCCTCTGGGACAGATGGCGTTACCCTGCCCCTCTTGGCACTAGGCAGGCTCAGTGCCTGCACTCCCTCTCCAGATTGTGGCTGGCCTCTGCTGTAAGTGGGGAAGGCTCCTTTCGCCCACTTCCCAGCTTGTGCAGAACCAGACACATTCTGGCCTCCCACTGCTGACTCTGATATTTTTGATCAGCTTCTTCCCCATGAATGTACATAGCAGATCCCGATTAGCAATAGGTACCCATCAAGAGTGGGAGGAAGGAGATAAGAATCTGTACAAAGATAGAGCAGTCTCTGGCTTCCTCCTCCTCCTCTTCTACAGCTGTGATACAATGAGGAAAATGTTCCGTCATTAAAACCTCTCATTCTTGGGGAGGCCTTCCCCTCCCACCCTCCTCTCAATGCAATTTTTATTAATGTATCTTCCCATTGAGATTTATCCTTCCCTGTGCTGTAAGGTGCTGAGATCTCAAGAGGGAAAACATGAAATCACGAGCTGTCGATCTGTGAGAAAAGTGAAGAGAGATTACATTTCTCTGGGCTTAGGCCTTGTCAACATGAGGAAAATGCACCAGTCTAACTAAAGGGGTGATTTGAAACTGATAGTTAAGCCGGTGCAAAAGTCTGAGTAGACACTCTTATTTGGTTTAAAGCAGGCTCATTGCAGTTTAGCTTAAATTGCTTAAGAATAGATTTAAACTAAACTGAAATAAACCACTCCTAAATGAGAATAAGAGGCTCCAACCAGGCTTTGTACCAGTTTAACTAACTTGGTTTAAAAACGATTTAAGTTAAATTGCTGCAACTGTTCCATGCAGACAAGACCCTAATCTTAAAAATGACTAATATATTTTTAAGCCTGCACAGACCTGATTTTCAGACAGTTTTGATATGCAGTTGTGTTCTTAGTTTCGGCGTGTAATTAACCAGTTTCCCAGTCGATCAATAAATATATAACGGTGATGAATATGCACACAAATTAGGTATGCTACCTTTTAGTGCCCGGTCTAATACCCAGTGAAGTCAGTGGGGGTCCGCCCATTATTTTCGATGAGCTTTGGATCAGGTCTTTAGTGTGTGCAGCTGCATGCCTGAAAGACAGTCCACTCGCTACTTATTCAAAGTCTAAAATGTTCCTCCTACTAAAGTTTGAAGGTCATTTTTATGCTTTCACTAGAAAGAACAGGGCATGTGTTAGGGAAAAGTGACTATGGCAACAAACATAGAAGCAAAAGAAAAAAATGAGACAGAGAAAAAAGACAAGAGAAGATGGAGAGGCTCAAGAAAAAAAAGGAGGAATGAGGAAAAGAGGATAAGCTTAGTGATACAGAGCAGAGGAAGGGAGGGAAGAGAGGGGGAAATAATAGAAACAAAGAAAAAAGACATTATAGAAGACAAGCATAGAGAGGAGGCATAACCAGAGTGGAAACTAAACACAGCAACAGGCAATATCTCATATCACACAAAGCAAACATCAGCCAAAAGCGCAGCAAACAAGAACTTCCCTGCTTCAACCCTGATCTCAGAGCCTCAGTAAGAAGCCCTACCTCCATCTCCTATGTCTCTGGCAGCCCTTCACCTGAACACTTGTGGAAGGGAAGCTGGGCGTATCTATGAATGGGGCATATTCATGCAGAATATGTACTCTGTGTTGCCTTTGCTAGGCATGGAGTCTTTATTGACGTCACTGACAAGAAAGCGACAAGGGTCTCATTGCAGGATATCAACTCCTATGTACATGTAAACTACCCAGAATTGGGAATGATATAAGTTCTATCACATTCCCACATAGGTGGAGCATGGTCTTATTAAAGAGGCGACACATCTAGCTGCAAGATATGCCATGACATGGTGTACCCTGATGTCTGGTTTGTGCTGTGTCCTGGATCTCTTTTATCTTTATGACTGACCTTTCCGAAGATAAAGCTTTGCACTGGGAGACCTGTGGAGAGCCAGGAGACTATGTCAAGGGTGCCCTATGAATGGCGACAGAAACTTAGATGAGCTGGCCCCTTAAGATTCTCTTGGGAGCTGTGGTAGCCTGGATGCACAAAAGAAAAGATTATTTTGCTACATCTTTGCAACCTTGCCCTGAGAGGCTGTCAAATATTGTTGGGTTTTTTGTTTTGTTTTATTTTTGAACATAGATCCTTCAGTCTTTACTGGTACCAATGAGAGTTTTGCCTGAGACAGGACTGCAAGATCAAGCTTTTAAATACACTACCTACTTCTGCTAACATCTAGAAAGCTCCCTGATAAGCAAGCATGTTTGCCTCAATTCCCTTTTCAGGATCAGGTTTGACCTCTTCATGTATCTTTAATTGTACTGTTGATATTCTTCAGTTTATGTACAAAGACTGAAAACAAAAAGAATAACTGGTGCAATCAGTGAATTTGAACATATAAACCCAATGTATTGCTCATCAGCCTTCTATGTCAGTTCATTATAGCAGCCACCGTGCCATAATCCCTCTCCCGTAGACACAAGACAGCATTATCAAACAGACAAGAGACCACTTGATCTTTCAATCAGTTTGGATAAGCTTGTAAAATACACAGCAAAAAATGTTAATGATTCCACTGTTGCAATGGGAAATAAGAGACAGAGGCAGGGTAGGAAGCACCTGCAGGAAAGAAAAGGACCATCTTCAATGGGTATTTAGGGAGGATTAGGATACAGAAACTGTTCATTCCTATTTGCCTTCTCGCACAGCAGCAAGTTCTTAGTGCAGCTTGGAATCCAAAGGTGCAAAGGCACCACCAGCAGTAAAATGCCAGCATTGCACAGAACAAGCCAAGTTCACACCTCTTTCCAAAGGAATTATTAAAGTAACTCAACAGGGTTTGCTGAAATGGTCTGATCGTTGGTTTCCTTCTCAGTGGCATAATGTGAAGAGCTGGAGTCTCTTTATTGTGATCTAAAAGAAAATTATTATTAAAGGGAAAAAAATAAACCTGGATGGTTTATCAGTAAAATGAATCCAATTCAGTGCAGAACACTCTGGCTGGCATTTTCAATGGTGTTGAATTTGTAGGGGAGTTGGCACCTAATTCTATTAGTCTCCTTTAGAAATCAAAACCGGTAGCACTATCCCTGGTATGGATGGTATGATGATTTTTGACATCAAACAAAGACAATATTTAAGTGTAATTCTTATATTGCCACTAATTAAGGATTGGATAGAAAATAAGAACACATTGGGGACCTGTTCCTAAATTGGCATCAATGGAACTATGCCAGTCTACAATAGCCAAGGATCAGGCCCATGGAGAATAAATAGTTTTAAGGCAAGAAAACTAGAAATAAACTGATTAATGCATGGGATAAAGAAAGAGAAGAAAACCGAGTCAATTCCCTTATCATTTACTGTTCTCTGGAAGGGGCTATGCATAGAAAGGAAGGAGTACTTTATAATCTCTCCAACTCTTTTAACCAATATACCACAGGGGAGGCTCTCATTCCCACACAGGAGATTCAGATTCATGCACTAACCACTGTGCCACCACTTCTGCTTCAAAATCTTGACAAATGCAGAACGTTCACTGTTGGTGTGTCACCCTCATGTAACAAATATTAAGCTTGCCAACAGGAGTTACTCCTTTTGAGTGCCGATGTTCTTTTGTGTTCTCATTGGGACCTCCACTAGCATCACCCAGTATGCTATGGATGCTGCTCCTTCATGATTGATTTTTACAAAAAAAAAAAAAAAGAAGACGACGACAAAGTGCAAATCTTGCATTAAAACAGGTTGATTTTCTTTTTCACGGTGAAAAAGTAGATTTTTCCATGGTTCTATTTGACTTCCATATGCAAACATATGGTTAGCCAAACTCCACTGATATGTTACTATGCAAATACATTTCACAAGCATGAACCTGTCCTTTTGAATGGAGCCTTCATTATAAATGCTGACTCTTGTTTACAATTGCCATAATGAAATCATGGAATGCCCATGTAATGAAAGCTCATTTTTAAATGAGCAGTCCCTATATTTGTATTCATCAAACTACTAAGTAATAAAAATGATCTTTCTTCCTTCCTCTTTGCTCCCCCAAGCAGCAAGCATTCGTTCCAAAGTGTGTTTTGCTATATTTTATTTCTGAAACAGAAATAGTGTAAGCACATAGGACCAGATTGACAAACCCTTACTCGCCGTACACTGTTACACATCCAAGAAATTCCAGTGAGGTCAATAGGACTGTCTGTGTGATCACCAATGGGAGTAAGGGGTCACAATCTGGTCCACAGTGAGTAGAAAATTAATTAGGACAAACAGAATCCAATTTTGGGGCACTTCTCTTCTTAGTTCAGGATCAAAATTTAAATTATGGTAAGTAAAAATGGAAGGGGAAACAAAGCCTCATATGAACAGAAGGGTTTTCATGAAATTAAGACTTATTTTCATTTAACTATTCCTTATGCAGTTTTATGAGCCCCAAACCCACAACATTATGTTGGTGCATACAAAGCAGAAAGTGAAACTAACTGGAACATAAAAGTGAAACTGGTCAGTTTCATTTTATAGTCCAAGCTAAGAAAAATGCAAAAAGTAAACTACATCATAAATGGCTAAAAGGACTGTATATTTGATTTTTTTACATCTTTTTGTCTTAATAATAGAAGGTATTGTAAGTAATACAGGAAAACACTAATATTTATTTTTAAATATGTGATTTTTGTATAGGCAATGGTCCAAACTCATCCCTGGTGCAATTCAATTGATTTCAGTGTAGTTACACCAGATATGAATTTACACAGTGTTTTTTAAATATTATTTTGTGTCTGTTATAGGAGTGGAGTTGTGAGCAGAACTGTGTATACCACTCTCTGAAATTAACACAAAATAATTTAAGGATGTTTAGAACAGACAACACCAAACTCTACAACCTTATTCAGGCAAAACTAACAAAGATACCAACATTTAGACTGCAAGTTCTTTAAAGCAGTGATTGCCATTTGCTATATATTTGTATGGGGTCTAGCACAATGGGGCCTCCACCTATTTGATGCTTCTAGGTGCTCCACTATATAAATGTTGAACAGTAATAATGTGAGGTTTTTGTGCCTAGACTTCCATTGGCTTCAAAAGGCTTTGGATCAGCTCCTTACTGTACAAAGGCTGCAAAGAGCAAGCCTTAGCATGGTGATGTGAATTGACATTATGAGATACTTCCTTCCTGCCCTCAAGTGAACACTGAATACATTGATCTTCAACTGGCCAAACTGTCACCTGATCCCAGTTCTCAGCAGAGAATGTGAGGATCAATCAGACATATCTGCATGAGAAATTATCTTATGCGTGCTCAGGACTCTTATGTAAAAAAAAGAGAGGTCAGCACCTCTTGCAAAAAATCACTTCTGAAATGAGATAAGCAGAATGTGGGTGGAATAATCCCATTTACCTGACCAGCTTGTTCTTGTAAGGCGAATTATTTTTCCCACCAAACATTTTCCAGTATAGTATTACATTACCCCCTTTTCCACAAGCTTAATTTTCAACATGGAATTATGTTCAGATTCCATATTCACATAGCTTGAAAGTACTTTTGTACCATAAAAACAGCCATGGATTATTGAATACAAGGTAGCTCGGCCTACAGAGTACTATAAAAAGCTGATTTAATGGAAGTATAAAAGCATATTTATGATGCAACAGGAAGGCAAATATATCAGATTTCCAGCAAATTAAATCAACCTTCTACTTAATACTTAAAAAAAAAAAAAAGATTTACTATTCTAAGGGCCTGATTCAAAGCCCACAGACTCCCACTGACTTCAGCGGCTTCTCATCCTGCAAGGTGCTAAACACTTCTGATGGGGCACTGAGCACCCTCAGCTCCCATTGACTCCAACGCGACTTGAGAATGCCAAGCACCTAAACCACTGGGTCCTAAGTCATTTAACAACTGTTCAGCACAGTATCATTAACAAGTATGATGAACAGTCTAAAAACCCACTGGATGCCCATGAAGTTCATTTAGGCTGGGATTTTCAAAGGAGGCGCAGAGAATTAGACATCCAGATCCCATCCAATTTCAATGGGATCTGGGT
The DNA here is from genome assembly GCF_965152235.1 of Eretmochelys imbricata. Classification (NCBI taxonomy): domain Eukaryota; kingdom Metazoa; phylum Chordata; order Testudines; family Cheloniidae; genus Eretmochelys; species Eretmochelys imbricata. The sequence continues at coordinate 28,677,547 of NC_135577.1, read as the reverse complement.
GCCTAAATCCCTTATGGGCCTTTGAAAAGCCCAGCATTAACATGAAAGATGAACAGATACTTCCTGAAAGGTGGGACCTGTCAGGATTGATGATCTGTTCATGAATATTGTCCTTTACTGGAAAAAAAGCAACAAGGGCTCTTTCTGTGTTAACTGGGCTTTGGAAGATGTGTACAACCTGCATTCATTTTCTTCCCTTTCCTCTCTACCTTTCCCCTTTATTCCACAGTAAAATTAGGACAAATCCTCAAAAAGAATATTGTTGGATTTTTTTCCCCTCCAGTATTGTAGTGTCATTGTGATGCAATGAACGATTAACTTCTGTACTTACCATCTGACATGCAGTGAGTACCCTTAGTCACATGGTAAACCCTTGCAAAATCTCCTCCAGGATTCGTCTGATTGGCACACGGCCCTTTGAGATGATAGTTTATGTCCTTATGTGGTTTACACTCTAGAATCCTAAAATAAAAAAAATTAAAATCTAAGTCTTTCAGGCATAAGTGGGGATTTATTACATTATAGGCATGAAAAGAAATATTTTGGGGTGATGCATGGAATTTACACACCTGTAACTGGAGGTTCTTTGAGATGTGTACTCCGTAACTGTATTGCACACGTGGATATGCATGCACTTCATGTGCCGGAGACCAGAGTTTTCTAGCAAGTAGAGTCTATTGGTCCACACCTGTACAGTTGTTCCCCTCATGCTTCAAAGCGAGGGTGTAAGGCAGGGGTTCTCAAACTGGGGGTCGGGACCCCTCAGAAAGTCATGAGGGTATTACATGGGGGCTTGCGAGCTGTCAGCCTCCACCCCAAACCCCGCTTTGCCTCCAGCATTTATAATGGTGTTAAATATATAAACAAGTGTTTTTAATTTATAAGGAAGGGTCGCACTCAGAGGCTTGCTGTGTGAAGGGGGTCACCAGTACAATAGTTTGAGAACCACTGGTGTAAGGTGTGGTATTGACCAAAGGCTCTCCAGTTCCTCCTCTTACCATGAATCAGAGAGGATCCAAAAGAGATGGGAACGAAGGTAGGTAGTAGAATACAGTTAGGGACCACACATCTCAAAGAATCTCTAGTTATAAGTAAGTAACTTCCATTTCTTCTTCAAATGCCGGTCCCTATGTGTATTCCACATGTGGGTGACTGGTAAGCAGTATTCAAACAGGAGAGGGGTGTGAGGCGCAGTTGATATAGATATCTGCAATGCTGCTGTCCCAACAGCTGCATCTGCAGAAGAGGCCTGGGCTAAGGCATAATGCTTCGTGAAGGTGTGGCTGGAGCTCCAATACAGGAACTTCTTGAAGTAAGGCTATTGAGGTTGCCTGTGCTCTAGTGGAATGTGCCCTCAACACATCTGGGAAAAGCAGACCCACCAACTGATAACAAAAAGCGATACAGCCAGAGATCCACTTAGAGAGCCTCTGAGTAGATCACACTTGTGCTTCAATTGCTCTGCTATACCAATAAATATCGTATGCGTTTTCCTAATTGGTTTAGTTTTTTGTAGGTAGAACGCTAAAGCTCATCTGACGTCCAGAGGGTGAAGTTTCCTGTCCTCATTGGAAGCATGTGGTTAAGGGAAGAATATTATTAAATAAATAGATTGATCTACGTGAAACTCAGAAATTACCTTAGGTGTGAATTTTGAGTGGAGGCAAAGGAAAACCTTCTCCTTATGAAATGTGATGTATAGGGGGTCGGCCTTGAGTACTCCCAGTTCACTAACTAATTAGAAGACTAAAATTCATGTTAAATTTGTTGTGAAACAAGCTTAGATTAATCACTAGATTAAAGGTTGTGTCTACACCACAATTTAAGGTGTAATTGTAGCTCTTGTAGACATACCTGCTCTTGCTTTAATCTAGTGATTAATCTATGCTTGTTTCACAACAAATTTAACATGAAGGAAACCACACGGGCACACTGGGTTCAGTGCGAGGAATATGTTTTCTGCACATGACTTGTACGTTAAATATCATTCAAATGTCATTTTTTGAGAGCAGCAAAGTTATATGTAGGACACATTTACAATCCATGTATCATATTTATAGCCCTCAGAGCTGGTCAGAAAATGGCTGGGAGGATATTTCTGAGGAACATTTTGATTTTTCAACCAAAATTCAAGCACTAAAAATTTTCAGGAGAAAGTTGAAATATTATGGCTGAGAACTACTCCGTAGTCAGACTACATTTCCCACAATGCACCACGCTCTCCTCTATGGGAACCTGGTCCATAAACGAGAATAGGGACATGAGGCATTACATCAGCATAACTAAATGAAAATATTTTATTTTTCAGCCAAAAATTGTTGGTTTGCAGGTGTTCTGGTTTTCGATGAAATGTCAAAATTTTCCAGGCAGACACTTTCCCCTCAAAAAATTCATTTAGACCCAAATCTAATTTTTCTCAGAACAGTTTTCAACCAGTCCTAATAGAGTCATATGTTGTAAACCATCACAGTCACAATACACAGGTATTTCTATCAGTGCCAATTTCACAGAATCACAGAAATGTAAGGCTGGAAGGGGCCTTGAGATGTCATCTGTTGCAGCCCCCCGTGCTGAGGCAGGGCCAAGTATATCTAGACATGGGGTCTCACACTCAGATGACCACGAGGGCCACATGAGGACTAGTACATTGGCCCGAGGGGCGCACCACTGACCACCCCCTCCTTGCTGCCCCGCCCCCACTCCACCCCTTCCGTGAGGTCCCACCCCTGCCCCGCCTCTTCCCATCCCTTCCCTGCCCCCATTCCAACCCCTTCCCTGAAATCCCCACCCCAACTCCGCCCCCTCCCTGCCCCCAGGGGGTGCAGGAGGGGTGCAGGGTGCGGCAGGGGGCTCAGGGCAGAGGGTCAGGATGCGGCAGGGGGCTCAGGGCAGTGGGGTGGGGTATAGGAGGGGTGCGGGGTGAGGCAGGCTCCCTGCCTGCCTGCCCTGCCCCTGTGCCACTCCGGGAAGCGGCCGGGAACTGCGGGGGGCGGTGAGGGGAAGCGGGGGGCCACAGGGATCTGTGTGTTGCCCTAAAGCTCCTCCAGGTACCTCCCCCGAAGCTCCCATTGGCTGGGAATGGGGAACCGCAGCCAATGGGAGCTTCGGGGGAGGTACCTGGAGGAGCGGCCAGGGCAATACACGGACCCCTGTGCCCCCTCCTCCCCCAGGTCCCGGCTGCTTCCCGGAGTGGCACAGGGGCAGGGCAGGGCAGGGAGGGAGCCTGCCCTGCCCCTGGTTCGCTCCGGGCTGGAGCCGTTCTAGGTAAATGATGGGGGGGGCCGCAGGGAGCTGGCGGGCCGCAGAAAATAACCCCGCAGGCCACAGGTTTGAGACTCCTGACCTAGACCATCCTTGACAGCTGTTTGTCTAACCTGTTCTTTAAAGCCTCCAATGACAGGAATTCCGCAGCCTCCCCTGGTAACCTCTTCCAGAGCTTAACTAACCTTATAGTTCGAATATTTTTCCTAATATCTAACCCAAAGCCCCTGTGCTGCAGATTAAGCTGATTGTTTCTTGTTCTAGCTTCTGCGGTCATGGAGAACAACTGATCCCCATTCTCTTTGTAACAGCCTTTAAAGAGAAGAAGTGGGTAAGGTAATACCTTTTATTGAACCAACTTCTGTTGGCTTTCAGGTCCCGGAGAAGAGCTCTGTGTATGCTCAAACGTTTGTCTCTCTCACCAACAGAAGCTGGTCCAATAAAAGACATTTATTTCACCCACCTTGTCTCTCTCTAATAACCTGGGACCAACAGGCTATAACAACCCTGCATGTAACAGCCCTTAAGATATCTGAAGACGTATCAGGTCCCTCCTTGGTCCCAGAGCTCCTTTGGCCAAGAATTGTGTGTGTTCAGGAAGGCACCCCTGAAGGAGATATATCTGTGTGGGTGGCTCTGATCTCTGAGCATAGGGATGACTGCACTCGGTTTGAAGCTTGGCTACACACTTTTCAATGTATAGGAAGCAAGAGCTGCCTCTCACTGGCTCTCCCTAGCACCTAGACACAATGCTGTTTTCCCCTATCCCCGATGTACCTGTCTTGTAAGAGTCATAATTTGGCTTTTAATATATGTGCCTTGTCAGTCCCTGCATCTTATTTTTGCTTGTCTGCTTGGCATCTGTGGCAGATTCTCATATGCCCTCTGGAATTAGGCATTTCCCCCCAGCAATATAGGCACACTTTTGATTTTCACTAGTTTGAAGGGATGAGACCATTCAAAAATGCCCCCCACTAAATGCTCCTGACTTTTTGCCCATTTTAAACACATTTTGAGTGTACTGGAAGGAAAGCAAGCAAGCAAAGCTGTCTGATTCAGCAATGTCTCTGAAGACACAGAGTCTGATTCTCCGCTCTCTTGCACCTTATGTAGTCACTGTCATGGGTGCAACATGGGCATGAAATACAACCATTCAGATTCAGTAGAGTTTTATATCCACTTTGAAATCACTTTGCGCTGGTATAAATGACTAGCCCAGGTGCAAGGCAGTGGGGAATCAGGCCTTTAACGTCAGGAAAAATATAAGAAGAGCCAGCACTAACATTTTCCTCCGGCTCTGATTTTACAAAGCAACACAATTATAACTGGGCCAGATCTATTGCTGAACTCAGTGGAGCTACACAAATTGACACCATAGTATGAGTTATATATTGGCCTTTACAATACTCACAGCACGTCATAATTAAAGACTAACTACAGGGAGGGAAAAACATGCATATCTCCCATTTTTGACTTAAACGAGAAGAAATTCAGCTGTTCACAATTATTTGATTCTACTGCTTTGGTGCATAATCACTAAAAGACCTGACTGACGTTTCAAATTGATATTGACGGCATTCCACATAAGTAATTTCAGGCATATCTGAATGTGTGGGAGTCCTCAGGGCATGTCGACACGGCAAGAGCTGTGCATGGGGTAGCCTACCTGAGCTCCACCTAGCACAGGTAACAGCCGCCGTGATGACAGTGCCACATGGGCTTCAGTGCGGATAGCACAAGCCCAGCATGGACCCTGGGTATGGATTTGGCTCTGTAGCCTGCTCTGAAGCCCACACTGCTCTGTTTTCACCGCTGTTGTTACAGCACTGGACTGGGGCTAGCTCAGGTAGGCTGGCCCATACACAGCTTTTCTCGAATGGACATTCCCATAGTAGCAGGAAATCAGAAAGATATGCCAAGCTGCTGTTGTTATGTGCCTGTAAGTATGAGAAGACTCTTAAAATCAAAATGCAATTTTAAAGGCAGCCCGTGATTTTAAAAAACAGGGCCACAGTGTCTTAAAACTCTTCTGTATGCACTTAACTATACTCACGTGAGTAGTTCTAACTACACACAGGAGAAAAGTTATTCATGTGCATAAGTGTTTGCAGGGTCAGGCTCCAAGTTAGACAAGAATTCAGCCTAGTTTCTATTGTAGTATTTGAAACCTCTGAAGGATAAGTCACGGCGAACGGACTATTAAGGAATTGCGAGACTCAAGCATAGTGACAGCCAAATACTAAAAAGCCTATTTAGAGTATTTCACAGAAGCAGAACTACCTTCACCCAGTGCACCGTACTAGCACAAATTCATATTTTAAGATCTTGGGTTGATTTTTCATTGGGAGCTTCAACTCAGGCCAGGTCTATACTCAAACGGTTAGGTCAACCAGCTATGTCGCCCAGGGATGTGAAAAATCCACAACCCTGCGTGACATAGTTAAACTGACCTGACCCCTGGCATAGACAGCGGTAGAAGAATTCTTCCATTGACCTAGATATTGCCTCTTGGGGAGGCTGATTAACTACAGCGACAGGAGAACCCCTCCCATCACCGTAACGAGTACCTACAATGAAGTGCTACAGCGCTGCAGCGGTTTAAGCGCAGACATAGCCCCAGGCTCTGCCCGTGCACATACACAATTGTACATGCAGCCATCCGCACACATGCTCTGGCTCTGCAGGAGTAGCTAAGAGACACTAACACCTGCAGGCAATGCTACACAGAATTTTAATGCAAACCTAGGAAAGAGGAAACATTTCACAAAGTGAGATGGCAGCAGAGGATTAGCAATTGCTACTCTTTTCTTTTCTTTTGCTGGAAAGAACGGAGAAGTCTTCGTTTCTGGAAGACAGTCGTTGCACAGGCAACTTATGGAAACAAGTCCTGTGGGGCTTATAATACATATCACCATCACCACTACTATGGCACAAGATGCTGTTGGAGAAATATTCTCCCACTTTTCCTTTGAAGCCCTGAATCAGCAAAGCACTTAAGCATGGTAAGTCCTACTGAAGTAAATGGGTTATATGTGTGGGGTTAGGTGTGTTGCTGGATAGGAATTGTGCAGAAGGATCTCTTTAAACCACGCATCAGACCCTTTCTCTGCCTCAGTTTCCCCTTAGTGTCAGTCATTCACCAGCTCCCAGTGCTGTCAGGTCCTTGCAATTATTTAGCCCTCCAGTTAAGTCCAAAACTCCACCCCTTCCAGGGGTTTAAGTCCAATATAAACTCCAAACCAAATTTTCTACCCCAGGATCTTCTACAGGGTACAACCCTCCCTCTGAAGATCTGTCCTCTTTCACCTTGTCTTCAGCCACACTGGGATCTATTCAGCTCCTCCAGGGGTTACTGCACCAACTCATGGTGTGGTGGTATATGAGGAATCCACATACACACTCTACTGTGGGTTCCCAGCCACGTGTGCTCTGCAGCCTAAATTTCCCGCTCTTTACCTCCATGGGCCTCTATACACTCCATGCCTGGCTTCCTCACTGGCACTTTCTTGACTGGCCCCAGGGGAGCTGGAACAATTTTTACAGTGGGGTGTTGATGATGGAAACAGTGTATTTGGTGTTTGTTATTACTACTTCAAGGCACGAAGTGTGGCAGCACCCTCAGTTCCAACACCACTGACTGGCCCCTACATTTTTGATGGAATATTGACTCCTAGGTCTGCTCTTCCTAGAATCTCTCTCAGATCTGCCCTCCTTTTGACCACAGGCTACTGGTTTTTAGTCACATACTCCCTATCACTCTATCTATCTAAGAGGCATTATTATCGAGTGGTTAAGGCACAGGACTGGGACTCAGGATACCTGGGTTCCATTCTTGGCTCTGCCACTGACCTGTGGTGCTGCCTTGGGCAAGTCACTTCACCTCTCTGTGTCTCTGTTGCCCCATTTGCCTTGCATGTCTAAACTGTAAGCTCTTTGGGTCAAGGATGGTTTCATACTATGTGCCTAGCACATATTCTAGCACAACGGGGCCCTGATCTTGGTTTGGGCCTGTGGGTGCTACTGTAATTCAAATAACTGTAACCATGTATGGGTATTTATTAAGAGCTATTTCTCTGGCACTAGGCCTAGTAGTGTCTGAATGCATATTTTGTCTCATATACGCATATCTGAGCAAGAATTAGATGGAATTAATTTCCTTAATACAACTTTGTTAGGTTTTTTTATCACATATATTTATCAAGGAAAGAAAATCAAACCCAAATCATATGGCTTACGTGTGAAACTTTCCCGTCTCCAGCAACACCTCTGATAGAAAAAAAAAAGTTCATTCAGTACTTACTAATATACTCAAATGCTAAGCGTGATGCTCAAATCTTTCCTGAGGAACATTTATAGCAACCACTTTAGGTACTGATGTCACTCAAGGTGCATCCATATTGGTTATCTGTTTTAAAAACGCTATTGTCCATTAAAAATTATGATCAATATTGTTTTCCAGGCACAGAGATAAACATCCTGCTCAGTGAGCTGAACTCTCATCTAAAAAAAACCCCCAAAACAAAACAGTCAGAATAAAAAGCATTTGGTATGTGTCTGGTGCACATATGTGGCAGCATAGCATATTCCCTGCCTACACTGAAAGTGTGGGAGCACTTAGTCATCTAATGTGCATATTTGATTGGCACAATCTCTTTGCTTTCTCACATGGTGAGAAAGATGATTGCCAATTTATTGTATTTTTACATCTTCATTACGTACGCATCAGTCAGAGATACCGGAACCCCTCAGGTTAAGGTGTCTGTAACTATACATTGTTGGAAGCTGGACTGGTCTACAGTGAAGTCCCAGTTCAGGAAAGTACTTAAATGTGTGCTTAAATTCATCCCCTTTCCAGGGTAGCACTTAGACACGTGCTTAACTTTAAGCATATACTGAAATCCCACTGGTTTCAGAGTAGCAGCCGTGTTAGTCTGTATCCGCAAAAAGAAAAGGAGGACTTGTGGCACCTTAGAGACTAACAAATTTAGTGAGCTGTAGCTCACAAAAGCCTATGCTCAAATAAATTTTTTAGTCTCTAAGGTGCCACAAGTACTCCTTTTCTTTTTGAAATCCCACTGACTTCAATTGGATTTAAGCATCTACTTAAGTGTGTCACAAATAGGGATATTTTCCTTAACTGGGGCCTAATTTAAATTCTGATCCAAAGCCCGTTTAAGTAAATGTGAATCCTTCCAGTAACTTTGGTGGGTTTTGGATTAGGCCCTCAGTTTTTTTGCTTTGAATGCCCTGCTCTCAGTTTTGTACAAAGCTTCAGCAGCTGAATGTAGTGCTTGAAGTAAAACTATATATTCACTATAGATTAAGGCCCCAAGAAAGCAACAGAATCCATATGGGTTGACAGACCCCTGTGCCTTTGCAGAGTCCTGTTGAATTCAGTACATGCCAGACACATAACATGTCCTTTTTAAAGTCAATGGGGGTCCACATATATTGGTACAGTGGAAGGGATGGCATAATGAGCTATGCATAAATAAAATTTGATGTGGCATCCCAACTAGGGTTGCCAATTGTGTTTGGAGGTATTCCTGGAGGTTTCATCATATGACATAATCTTTAATCAAAGATTAATCTTTAGGCCTGGAGATTCCAGGACAATCCTGGAGGGTTGGCAACCCTAATCTCAACAGGCTCAACACAGCCTTCGTTCTTCCCATTTATATAAACTGAGTACCTTAACGTTTTAATGCACGTGTGACTTTTTCAGATGAGACTTTAAAACAGTGAGGTACTCTCTGCTTTGCATGAACATGCGCTCCTGGGCCATATTTCATAAAGTTTAGGGTCTAGGCCAAAAGATTCCTTTTGCTTGTTATCATTTTGATGCCATCTAATTGTTACTGGCTGTGCCCCGAAGACCTTATACTCAACTCAAAGGCATTTCTGTCTGTCTGTCTGTAATGGAGTAACTTTTTGAATGCTGTGTCTGATCAATTCTATGATTCAGGGAACGTTCTAGGCAACTAACTTTTGAGGAAAACTGGAAAACTAAGGGGAAATGGGGGACACATAAAGCCCCTGCCAGCTCTTTATCACACTAGGGATGTAAATAGCAGTTAAAAAAAGTAACCGTGTAACCAATTAAAATTTTATCGGTTACACGGTGAAACGTTTAACGGGGGAACTATGGGTGCAGGGGGTGCTGCAGCACCCCCACGTTTTATACAGGTCCCCGCTGCCGGCCCCCCGCGGCCGAGGTCACAGCCCTGCACCTGAGACTCCGCTACCAACCACGTACTCGGGGTCCCTCCTGGCTGCTGCCCCGGGCGGCCGTGAGGGCCTGTGCTCCAGCCGGCAGCGGAGTTTAATCGTTAACCCTGAACTGAAACCGATAAGACTGATGCTTATCAGTTAACCGGTTAAATTTGTACATCCCTATATCACACAACAGCCTTAAGCACCTCTGCCTTTGTCTATAGAGTAGGGCAGTGGTCCCCAAACTTTGTACCTCGCACCCTCCCTCACCCCTTTCCGCATCCCCCTGAGCTGGGAGCAGGACCACGGCTCCTGAAGAGAGGATGTAGACAATGTGTGAATCCCCATTACCCCCCCATGTCCAGGGCTCTGTCTGCCCCCATACCCTCCTTCCTTCTCCCCCCACTATTGGCTTTGTATGCCCCTCTTCCCCCATGCCAGGATCCCTCAGAGAACCTCATCCATGGGGCAGGGAGAAGGGGGACCCTGGTGCTTGCAATAAGCTCAGCCTACACAAGCTAGGAAGTGTGCACCGCCTACCTAAGTATTATTTGTATGGTGGGAGGGCCCAGAGGCCCATTGTACAAACACATAACAAAATGTCAGTGCCTACCCTGAAGAGTTTATAGTCCGAGTGTAAAATGTGAGACAGCATGAGTAGAAAACAGACGGGGGAGGACAAGGTAATGGTGAGATGACTGGTCAGCAGGCTGTGTGCTGGCTGCTGTTCTCCACACACAGCTGCTGGCATTTCAGCTGTGCTGTATGTATATAATCTAAACAAGTATGCTGGATTCCACCACAATATGTCCTACACTATAAATGTAAAATACTGAGGGCCAGATTGTTTGCAGCCCTTGCATGGGAATGCAGGATTGGAGGGGCGTCCAAGGCGTCCAAGCGTGCTGTGGAAGGGCTACACACAATAGCAACCCCTATGCTACCTGCATTCTACGGCGTACAAGGGACTGCTCACCCCTGTTCCTCCTGGGACTCAGAGGAGAAGGCAGAGCCATGAACGGAGCAGACTGCTTTCCCATATTACCTTCCACCCACACACACACACACCTTGCAAGGAGCAGACGGAGGAAGACAGAGTACCCACGGCACAATCTCTCCATTGTAGCTCCACACCTATAAAGGGCTGGCAATTGAGCCCTTACTATCTAGTACAAATGAGGCGGATCTTTGAATCTTCAAGACTCCTATAACATAACATGACAGAGACTGATTTTCTTTTCAATTGCTCACCCGTAGTTGCTTGTTTTGTTCTTTTAAGATTTTCCCTCTCTGGGCATGTGAATGCTGTGTGTGTCTCCCCCAGGGCCACTGATAAACGGTGCAAAAAGAAAAGGAGTACTTGTGGCACCTAAGGGTATGTCTACACTAGGGAATAAGGTCGAATTTATAGAAGTCGGTTTTTTAGAAATCAGTTTTATATATTCGAGTGTGTGTGTCCCACAGAAAATGCTCTAAGTGCATTAAGTGCATTAACTCGGCGGAGTGCTTCCACAGTACCGAGGCTAGAGTCGACTTCCGGAGTGTTGCACTGTGGGTAGCTATCCCACAGTTCCCGCAGTCTCCGCTGCCCATTGGAATTCTGGGTTGAGATCCCAATGCCTGATGGCGCTAAAACATTGTCGCGGGTGGTTCTGGGTACATATCGTCAGGCCCCCCTTCCCTCCCTCCCTCCGTGAAAGCAAGGGCAGACAATCGTTTCGCGCCTTTTTTCCTGAGTTACCTGTGCAGACGCCATACCACGGCAAGCATGGAGCCCGCTCAGGTAACCGTCACCGTATGTCTCCTGGGTGCTGGCAGACGCGGTACGGCATTGCTACACAGTAGCAGCAACCCATTGCCTTGTGGCAGCAGACGGTACAGTACGACTGGTAGCCGTCATCGTCACGTCCCAGGTGCTCCTGGCCACGTCGGCTGGGAGCGCCTAGACAGACATGGGCACAGGGACTAAATTTGGAGTGACTTGACCAGGTCATTCTCTTTAGTCCTGCAGTCAGTCTTATGGTCAGCAGGCAGGCGATACGAATTGCTAGCAGTCATACTGTACCATCTTCTGCCGGGCAGGCAAGAGATGAGGATGGCTAGCAGTCATATTGTACCATCTTCTGCCGGGCAGGCAAGAGATGAGGATGGCTAGCAGTCGTACTGTACCATCTTCTGCCAAGCAGCCATGAGATGTGGATGGCATGCAGTCCTTCTGCACCATCTGCTGCCAGCCAAAGATGTAAAAGGTAGATGGAGTGGATCAAAACAAGAAATAGACCAGATCTGTTTTGTACTCATTTGCTTCCCCCCCTCCCCCGTCTAGGGGACTCATTCCTCTAGGTCACACTGCAGTCACTCACAGGGAAGGTGCAGCGAGGTAAATCTAGTCATGTATCAATCAGAGGCCAGGCTAACCTCCTTGTTCCAATAAGAACAATAACTTAGGTGCACCATTTCTTATTGGAACCCTCCGTGAAGTCCTGCCTGAAATACTCCTTGATGTAAAGACACCCCCTTTGTTGATTTTAGCTCCCTGAAGCCAACCCTGTAAGCCGTGTCGTCAGTCGCCCCTCCCTCCGTCAGAGCAACGGCAGACAATCGTTCCGCGCCTTTTTTCTGTGCGGACGCCATACCAAGGCAAGCATGGAGGCCGCTCAGCTCACTTTGGCAATTAGGAGCACATTAAACACCACGCGCATTATCCAGCAGTATATGCAGCACCAGAACCTGGCAAAGCGATACCGGGCGAGGAGGCGACGTCAGCGCGGTCACGTGAGTGATCAGGACATGGACACAGATTTCTCTGAAAGCATGGGCCCTGCCAGTGCATGCATCATGGTGCTAATGGGGCAGGTTCATGCTGTGGAACGCCGATTCTGGGCTCGGGAAACAAGCACAGACTGGTGGGACCGCATAGTGTTGCAGGTCTGGGACGATTCCCAGTGGCTGCAAAACTTTTGCATGCGTAAGGGCACTTTCATGGAACTTTGTGACTTGCTTTCCCCTGCCCTGAGGCACATGAATACCAAGATGAGAGCAGCCCTCACAGTTGAGAAGCGAGTGGCGATAGCCCTGTGGAAGCTTGCAACGCCAGACAGCTACCGGTCAGTTGGGAATCAATTTGGAGTGGGCAAATCTACTGTGGGGGCTGCTGTGATGCAAGTAGCCCACGCAATCAAAGATCTGCTGATATCAAGGGTAGTGACCCTGAGAAATGTTCAGGTCATAGTGGATGGCTTTGCTGCAATGGGATTCCCTAACTGTGGTGGGGCCATAGACGGAACCCATATCCCTATCTTGGCACCGGAGCACCAAGCCGCCGAGTACATAAACTGCAAGGGGTACTTTTCAATAGTGCTGTAAGCTCTGGTGGATCACAAGGGACGTTTCACCAACATCAACGTGGGATGGCCGGAAAAGGTACCTGACGCTCGCATCTTCAGGAACTCTGGTCTGTTTCAAAAGCTGCAGGAAGGGACTTTATTCCCAGACCAGAAAATAACCATTGGGGATGTTGAAATGCCTATAGTTATCCTTGGGGACCCAGCCTACCCCTTAATGCCATGGCTCATGAAGCCATACACAGGCAGCCTGGACAGAAGTCAGGAGCTGTTCAACTACAGGCTGAGCAAGTGCAGAATGGTGGTAGAATGTGCATTTGGACGTTTAAAGGCACGCTGGCGCAGTTTACTGACTCGCTTAGACCTCAGCGAAACCAATATTCCCACTGTTATTACTGCTTGCTGTGTGCTCCACAATATCTGTGAGAGTAAGGGGGAGACGTTTATGGCGGGGTGGGAGGTTGAGGCAAATCGCCTGGCTGCTGGTTACGCGCAGCCAAACACCAGGGCGGTTAGAAGAGCACAGGAGGGCGCGGTACGCATCAGAGAAGCTTTGAAAACCAGTTTCATGACTGGCCAGGCTACGGTGTGAAAGTTCTGTTTGTTTCTCCTTGATGAAACCCCCCGCCCCTTGGTTCACTCTACTTCCCTGTAAGCTAACCACCCTCCCCTCCTCCCTTCGATCACCGCTTGCAGAGGCAATAAAGTCATTGTTGCTTCACATTCATGCATTCTTTATTCATTCATCACACAAATAGGGGGATGACTACCAAGGTAGCCCAGGAGGGGTGGTGGAGGAGGGAAGGAAAATGCCACACAGCACTTTAAAAGTTTACAACTTTAAAATCTATTGAATGCCAGCCTTCTTTTTTGTGGGCAATCCTCTGTGGCAGAGTGGCTGGTTGGCCGGTGGCCCCCCCACCGCGTTCTTGGGCGTCTGGGTGTGGAGGCTATGGAACTTGGGGAGGAGGGTGGTTGGTTACACAGGGGCTGTAGTGGCAGTCTGTGCTCCAGCTGCCTTTGCTGCAGCTCAACCATACACTGGAGCATACTGGTTTGGTCCTCCAGCAGCCTCAGAATTGAATCCTGCCTCCTCTCATCACGCTGCCGCCACATTTGAGCTTCAGCCCTCTCTTCAGCCCGCCACTTACTCTCTTCAGCCCGCCACCTCTCCTCCCGGTCATTTTGTGCTTTCCTGCACTCTGACATTATTTGCCTCCACACATTCGTCTGTGCTCTGTCAGTGTGGGAGGACAGCATGAGCCCGGAGAACATTTCATCGCGAGTGTGTTTTTTTTTCTTTCTAAGCTTCACTAGCCTCTAGGAAGGAGAAGATCCTGTGATCATTGAAACACATGCAGCTGGTGGAGAAAACAAAAGGGACAGCAGTATTTAAAAAGACACATTTTATAAACAGTGGCTACACTCTTTCACTGTAAACCTTGCTGTTAACATTACATACATAGCACATGTGCTTTCGTTACAAGGTCGCATTTTGCCTCCCCCTACAGCGTGGCTACCCCCTCAACCCTCCCCCCTCCCTGTGGCTAACAGCGGGGAACATTTCTGTTTCGCCACAGGCAAACAGCCCAGGAGGAATGGGCTCCTCTGAGTGTCCCCTGAAGAAAAGCACTATTTCAACCAGGTGAACATGAATTATCTCTCACTCTCCTGAGGATAACACAGAGAGATAAAGAACGGATGTTGTTTGAACGCCAGCAAACATACACTGCAATGCTTTGTTGTACAATGATTCCTGAGTACGTGTTACTGGCCTGGAGTGGTAAAGTGTCCTACCATGAAGGACGCAATAAGGCTGCCCTCCCCAGAAACCTTTTGCAAAGGCTTTGGGAGTACATCCAGGAGAGCCGCGAATGCCAGGGAAAAGTAATACTTTCACATGCTTGCTTTTAAACCATGTATAGTATTTTAAAAGGTACACTCACCGGAGGTCCCTTCTCCACCTGCTGGGTCCAGGAGGCAGCCTTGGGTGGGTTCGGGGGGTACTGGCTCCAGGTCCAGGGTGAGAAACAGTTCCTGGCTGTCGGGAAAACTGGTTTCTCCGCTTGCTTGCTGTGAGCTATCTACAACCTCATCATCATCATCATCATCATCATCATCTTCTTCTTCGTCCCCAAAACCTGCTTCCGTATTGCCTCCATCTCCATTGAAGGAGTCAAACATCACGGCTGGGGTAGTGGTGGCTGAACCCGCTAAAATGGCATGCAGCTCATCATAGAAGCAGCATGTTTGGGGCTCTGACCCAGAGCGGCCGTTCGCCTCTCTGGTTTTCTGGTAGGCTTGCCTCAGCTCCTTCAGTTTCACGTGGCACTGCTTCGGGTCCCTGTTATGGCCTCTGTCCTTCATGCCCTGGGAGATTTTGACAAAGGTTTTGGCATTTCGAAAACTGGAACGGAGTTCTGATAGTACGGATTCCTCTCCCCATACAGCGATCAGATCCTGTACCTCCCGTTCGGTCCATGCTGGAGCTCTTTTGCAATTCTGGGACTCCATCATGGTCACCTCTGCTGATGAGCTCTGCATGGTCACCTGCAGCTTGCCACGCTGGCCAAACAGGAAATGAGATTCAAAAGTTCGCGGTTCTTTTCCTGTCTACCTGGCCAGTGCATCTGAGTTGAGAGTGCTGTCCAGAGCGGTCACAATGGAGCACTCTGGGATAGCTCCCGGAGGCCAATACCGTTGAATTGTGTCCACAGTACCCCAAATTCGAGCCAGCAAGGCCGATTTAAGCGCTAATCCACTTGTCAGGGGTGGAGTAAGGAAATCGATTTTAAGAGCCCTTTAAGTCGAAATAAAGGGCTTCATCGTGTGGACGGGTGCAGGTTTACATCGATTTAATGCTGCTAAATTCGACCTGAAGTCCTAGTGTAGACCAGGGCTTAGAGACTAACCAATTTATTTGAGCATAAGCTTTCGTGAGCTACAGCTCACTTCGTCGGATGCTGTAGCTCACGAAAGCTTATGCTCAAATAAATTGGTTAGTCTCTCAGGTGCCACGAGTACTCCTTTTCTTTTTGCGAATACAGACTAACACGGCTGTTACTCTGAAACCTGATAAAGGGTGTGCAGTGGAATCAGCAGGAGAGGAAACAAGGGGAGCAGTAACAGGGTCTCAGCTACGGAAGCAACAGAGTAAACACAGCGAGGGCACATCTTCAGTAGACTGTTGCACCTCTCTTTAATTGATTGCCTAATAACTCGAGATAGTTAACACATTTGTAAAGACCAATGTGGGTGCTCTCCCCCGCCCATGTTTGATCAAAGGTACAAAGGTTACCAGGTTACCCAAGGGATCAGTTTAAGGTAAAAAACAAACAGCTTGGATCAAACATGTGGAGGGTCCATACCAACCTTTCCAAACATGTTAACTTCCTCAAGTTAATTGGCAGTCAGTTTACTGGAGGCACAGAAGTCTGGTGAGATAAGCTCCAAGACAGATTCTAATTGCAGCTACAACTTGTGTAAATCTAGAGGAACTCCAATGGAGAACTTCAATCTCAGGAACAATGGTTACTCCAGAGTTACACCAGTATAACTGAGAGCGGAATCTGGGCCCTTGTTTTCACAGCCACGTGGAAGAGCTGTCTCCACCCAAGCACCTCTGCTCTCACGAGGATGGCACAAAGTGCACAGTTACATTTTTCCTGGATTCTCATGTAAGAAAAATAAGTGTGTGAGAGGAAATGAAACCTCCTGCTTCTGTTTAAAACACATGCTCCTCCACAATGGACAAAATTCTTGCCACAGTGCCATTTGGTACCAGAGGTCACAATATAATCTGCAAATATTACCTCTAACATCTAAGGGCTCTAGGATGGGCTCATCTAGCTGGGCCTTATGTAAATATAGCGCAAAACGGCTGGGAAGCAAAATTACCACATCCCCCAGCCTGGGACATTTATGAGAAATATTAAGACAGCTAGATCCACATAACTGCAGATCCAGTAGCCTTACCCCTTGCTCATCCTCAATGCTACACTCCACACTAGCCTGTCTAAAGGTGATGCAGAGGTCAAGGCCCCTGTGCCAGCTAATCACTTTTCCCTCACCTCATGTCACTTCGGGCAATTACTGGGCTTAAGTGGCATGGAGGAAATTCATGGAAATTCAACTGAATTTCACTCCTAATATGCAAAACTTCTGCAGTGCAGCTCATGAAGTTCAAGGTTGACACAAGCAGCTAAAAGTTTCTTTCACGGAAACTAGAATATGGCCTACGATCGACAACAACATACAAGGGATAAAAACAGGTCACATGCGCATTAGTCCATGTACAGAAGCTGAAATACTGTAATTCTGTATTCAGCGTATACTCAGAGGTATTGCCAAAGCATTCATGGAGATATTTAGCATTAGTGAGGCCTCTCCACCAACTGGCTTACGCTTAAATCTTTGAGCATCCTCTGAGCAGGCAAAGTAAGCTGTGGGAAGGGTTTTCCGGAGCAAACTAACACCACCCCCATAGAAGACTACCTTTTAAGGGAACCTGCCTGTTTCTTACTTGCCTACCTACGTTCTGCTAACAGGTATTTTCATACTGCTGTTCACAACTGTGACCACCTGCTATCTTATTCTTTGCAGGGACTCACTATTGACAGGAGCCCAGAACCTGTTCACTCCTTCTTTAAATCCTACACAATGAGGGGCTTCCTATGTAAAATCAACAAGTTGAAAGCACCTATTCTTTCCCTGGGAGAGGGTTGCAATGATCACCATTACACTCTGGACTAGTTGCCTGATTCTTACGTAAATATCTTTCTGAAGACTCTATTGCCAGCACACATGACTGTGGGTGCATGATCCCTTGATTCTTACTTCCTATTGAAATGAGTGAGCACAATGACCTCCCAACAGAGGGGCAAGAGTGTAGGTAGCCAATGGCCCTTCATGCTTCCAAAGAACATTAGTTGAGTTTAAGAGTTGCTAGTCAAATTTATCCACGTAGCAACCAACCCTATCACAGTGTGCCCACAGCGAAGAGGATATGCCATTCCTAAGTGAGTGCCTGGCTGGGGTAACTTGCTAAAATTTAAACAAAAATAGCTTCCATGGCTAATGAGCATCTGTGCCTGTCTTCGGGGCTGGGGGGGGCTGTAAAACTGCCTGGGGAGGTATGATGGTTGTGAAGTGATGCATTTTAATGGTCCCACTACTAAGAGGCCAGTCATTATAATGGCCAGATTTTTCAAAAGAGTTCACTCCCTAAGTAGGCACTTAAATGAAATGATCAGGTATTCAGAAAGTGCTCAGCACCCAACAACTCTCACTGAAAACAGTGGTGATTGCATGGCGTTGAAAAATTTAGGCTCTTCATTTAGGTGCCAGAATACAAGCCAAGCTCTTTTGAATTATCTAACCTCAACAATGCAGGAGGAATTTTTTCTACACTCATCAGTACAGTCATAGTTTAAGTCAGTGGTTCTCAACCAGACGTCCGAGGCCCCCTGGCGGGGGCCGTGACCAGGTTTCAGGGGGTCCACCAACCATGGCTGACATCAGACTTGATAGGGCCAAGGGCAGAAAGCCAAAGCCTCGCCTCATGGGGCTGCAACTGAGGCCCCCGAACCCCACCATCAGGGGCTGAAGCTGAAGCCTGAGCAACTTAGCTTTGTGGTGCCCCCTGTGGCATGGGGCCCCGGGCAATTGCCCTGCTTGCTACCCCCTAACAGCAGCCCTGGCTTTTATATAAAAACAACTGTGGCACAGGTGGGCCGTGGAGTTTTTATAGCACGTTGGGGGAGCCTCAAAAAGAAAAAGGTTGAGAACCCCTGGTTTAAGGCATTCCAGGGGTTTATAAGCATCTAAGGGCTTGTCTACACATTAAATTTATTCCAGAATAAGGTAGGGTGTGAATTTAAAATGGAATAACTATTCCAGAATAACTCCATGTGAACACTCTTATTCTGGAATAGGAGTGCCTTTTCTGGTTTAGCTTAATCCACTTCCAAAGTGGATTAAGATATTTTGGAAGAAGGGACTCTTACTCTGGATAAGAGTATCTACATGTAGTTTTTCAAGAATAACTCTATGCCTAGGCAAGCCATAAGGGGTACAAAATATTTTCAGTAGGATGATTAAAATCCTATATCATGCTGAAAAAGGAAACAAAATTCTTGGTGATACAGGAGGTCTGGAAAAAACTGGCTCAAATCATGATAAAGCCATCCTTAAAGTACTAATTGTGTATCAGAATAACACAGGGACAGATTTTCCTGTTAAGATTGCTGAGCAGAGAGAATCCTCCCTTAGAGTGGATGGCTCCCTTTCTGAGCAGAGATGGGCTGCCACTCTTCCTGCATGACCCCCACCTTTCTATAGGGTGAGGAAATCCATGCATGGGAATAGTGTGGGCTGCAGACAGCATTCACTCACCAGCCTAATGGGGAATCTACTTAAAAGTAAATTGAGTTCTCCACATTATGAAAACCCCTGTGAAAGGACTGAAAATGGCAGGCAGGCAGGCAGCTGTGCACTGCTGACAGGGTGCTGAGGGAGGGCTGGGGACTCAAAAGCCAGTGAGAACGCACAGTGACAGTGTACAAATAAACCTCGGCCTTCAGTGATTTCCATCAGATCCACGGGGACCTCACAGTATCAGCACATATTCTGAGGCCACAAGGGAGAGGTCGGACACACCTCACAAGCTGCTTCAGAGGAAACTCCACAAAAAGAATGTTGTGGTCTTTCATTCCCCAACTTCATCCCCCTCCAGAGGGTTTTCTATGGGAGGAGGCAATCTAACCCCCCCCCCCACACACACACACACACAATGCATTAATAAGCTATTTATATCTTACTCTAGGTCTGCTAATAGAATAAATGCTAGGTACCAGTTACACAATGCTACTGGGCAAGAATCTGATCTCAATTACACCAGTGTAAATGGGGAGTAACTCTTCTTAATTCAAAGGAGTTATATCAGATTTATACGTGGAGTTGAGATCAGAATTTGGCCTGTTGTTGAGGTCAGGGCAATAATCTCCTACAATACTAAACAGGCACTAAATAGACTTACCAAGGATACAGTCATTATACCACATCTCCAGGATTTCCCCAGCTGAATCATCAGATGCCACAGCCCTCACCTAAGGCATGGAAGAAAAAAAGGGGAGGGAGAGTGCTCTTTAGCAGAGATGAAAGAGAAATGTAAAGTAAAACAGAATCTCAAATTATCTGAATCAAAATTCCTTTGTACAGTAATAAGAGGGAAAAGCTAAAAACAAAACTGGAAACCAATTTGCAAATTGCCAATAAATTTCCACCAGGCTAATTCACCAAGGAGCATACTGCACACCAGAGATCCCTTAATTAATAGTGTCACATTTGCAATGGGATAGTTAAGGTTGTACCAGCGTTTCCATTATAAATCCCTAATTATACTTCAGCAAAACAGTTCATTACTTGCTGAAACACAATATACACGATACAGGGTTTTAGTCCAGGAGGCAATGTCTTTATATAACATATTTCTTAAAAAAAGGTTGAAATTAATCTAGCTTCTGGTTCAGGTTTTTGTTTGTTTGAGGATAGCACAAAGCAGAGGATTTTTTATTTGGTTTCTGACACTTTGAAATAATAATAAATAATAATAATAATAATAAAAGGCAACATTTGGTCCAATCTTGGAAGGCGCTGAGTGTCCTCCTTTCCCACTCTCTTCAAAGGGAAGTGAGGATGCTCAGCACCTCAGGGTGGGATTCAGAAAAGAAATTAGGTGTCTAACTCCCATTGAAATCACAGTCAATGGCAAAACTCTTATTGGCATCAGTGGAGAGGATCAGAGCCATATACACGGCATACCATTGAGACATCTTATGAAATATAAAGTCCATGTCATAGCAGGGCTCTTTTGCATTCATGGTATATTTTATACTTGACAGAAGTGGTATTGGGCTGTTTGTAATATTTATATGTGCTATACTCTATTTTGCTGGAATCTTGATAGTGTTTTTGTAAAAAAAGATTTTACAGTTTCAAATGCATAGGCAAGGGCTGAGCATGTAAGGTGCTGAGCACCCCAGCATCGCCAATAAGAATGTAGGGCACCCAGCCCCTTGCAGGAAATGGTAAGCAGTTTACTGAACCGGGCTCCCAGCAAGCTGTTTACTGTCTAAACACTTTAACTCATCAAATATTCATCATTGTGCTCATGGTGGGGGCAGCATGGCCAACATTCAAATTGTTTATCGACAGAACAAGGAAAGAACTCTATGGCCCAATCCTGAAGTCAGTGAGAGTTTTGCCATTTTCTTATTTAAAGAAGGATAGTCCAGTGGCTGGTGTGCTAGCCTAGCACTCAAAAAGAGTCCTGGGTTCAGGTCTGCCCTCTCCTAAAGACTTCCTATGTGATGCTGGACTGTCAAGGTTCCTTCCCCACTCTGAACTCTAGAGTACAGATGTGGGGACCTGCATGAAAAACCCCTTAAGCTTATTTTTACCAGCTTAGGTTAAAACTTCCCCCAGGTACAAATTATTTTACCTTTTGTCCTTGGACTTTATTGCTGCCACCACCAAGCATCTAACAAATATAACCGGGAAAGAGCCCCCTTGGAAACGTCTTTCCCCCAAAATCCCCCCAAGCCCTACACCCCCTTTCCTGGGGAAGGCTTGATAAAAATCCTCACCAGTTTGCATAGGTGAACACAGACCCAAACCCTTGGATCTTAAGAACAATGAAAAAGCAATCAGGTTCTTAAAAGAAGAATTTTAATTAAAGAAAAAATAAAAGGATCACCTCTGTAAAATCAGGATGGTAAATATATTACAGAGTAATCAGATTCAAAACATAGAGAATCCCTCTAGGCTAAACCTTAAGTTACAAAAAGACACAAAAACTGGAATATACATTCCATTCAGCACCTAATGCATATCTAACTAGATTGCTTATTAACCCATTACAGGAGTTCTGACCTGCATTCCTGCTCTGGTCCCAGCAAAGGCAACACACAGACAGAGAGAACCCTTTGTTTCCCCCACCCCCAGCTTTGAAAGTATCTTGTCTCCTCATTGGTCATTTTGGTCAGGTGCCAGAGAGGTTATCTTTAGCTTCTTAACCCTTTACAGGTGAAAGGGTTTTTCCTCTGGCCAGGAGGGATTTAAAGGTGATTAGCCTTCCCTTTATATTTATGACATAGACTAATTGCTTAGTGTCTTTGTACCTCAACTCCCAGCTGTAAAATGGGGATAATAGCACTGCCCTACCTCACAGGAGTGTCGTAGATAACTATAATAAAGTGTGTGTGTGATGCTGAGAGAATACAGTAATGGGGACCATAGAAAGGTATAAATGAGAGAAGGGCTGAGCCCTACGTATACCTGGGTTTCAAGGGCTGATCCTAAGAACCCCTTAAAGTCAGCACCCATAGCATTTGCAAGGCAGGATTGTTGCCTTCCTAGAGTGAAGATTATTGACTAGAAATCATATTATAAACCAAACTCTTCTTCCTTTCACTCCTTGATGCATGACAGGCTTTAAATTGTGGTTAGAATGACTCAACTCTTGGTTTGGGAAACTGTCTCTCCATAAATAGGCTTCCTGAAATTGACTAACTTTATACACAGAATAAATTGATGTTAAGTAGCAACTCCATCGGTAAGCAGGTTAAGATTTAGACATAATCAGATCTGTTAAAGTCACTAGTATTTGCATCTAATGGGCCAGATTCCTCTACCCTTAATCACATTAAGTTCTATCTTAAGTAACAAAAAAGGAACAAAGGATTTTTAACTGGTTTCTGACACTTTAAAGTAACAATAAAAGGCAACATTTAGTCCAATCTTGGAAGGTGTTGAGTGTCCTCCTTTCCCACTCTCTTCACAGGGAAATGAGGGTGCTCAATACCTTGCAGGATCAGCACCTCAGGGTGGGATTTACAAAGACACTTGGGCACCTAATACCCACTGAAATCAAAGTCAATGGCAAAACTCCTATTGGGAGCAACGAGTCCCAATGAAATCAATCAGTGCTAAACCCCACTGAAATCAATTTGCAAAATAAGGTGCTACTCCACATGAATAAAGATATCAGAATTGGATCCCTTAATTTGACTAATACAGTATATAAAAATATCAGCATATCACTATTGTACCCATATAGTCTATTCACATTACCGTTGGGTTTTTTTTTTTTCAAATATTGATGAATTTTTCCAGGAAAACAGTAGCACCAAAAACAAAGTGAGCTGACTGCAATAAAAAAAATATTGGCACTAGTTAGAAAGCATATCACTACATAACAGTGGGATTTGCCAGTTGGCCACATTTCAAGATCCTTTCAGACAGGGAAGTACCTAATACACATGGCAAGGCCTAGCATCAGCAAACTACCATTTGGGGCCTGATCTTGCTCCCACTGGTATCAATGGGAGTTTTGCCACTAAATTCAATGAGAACAGGCTCAAGCTTCATTTTGGGTCACTTTTGAAATTACCTTTTATTACATTTAGTTAAGCTACTTAGAAGCTGAGACTTATTCTTGGACAAGTGTCAAAAAACCTTGCTAGAGTGAAGGACCAATGACAGTTTTAACATCCAATATCTTACACATCACCAAGACTAGCAAGCAATGCTTTTACATCATCTGATGACAGCACTAGATCTTAGCTTTCTAATGGTATAAGGATTAATCTCTAACTTCAGCAGTTTGTGAGATATCAGCTGCTAAAATCATGTAGCAACTGAAGTGAGGAAGAAAGTAAGATGACAATCATATCCAGTAAAATGCCATTTTAAAGGTCAATACTTCATTAATTGTCTTGGCTAGAATCACTTTGAGAGCCCACTACTGATAATTTCAGGTTCAATAAATTTTCCAAACACTGGTTCGGGCTTTGATCTCATGATCAGAATGGGAAAAAGTCATATTCATACCCTCAAGTGGTATAACAGGAAAGAAAGGCACAGAGAAAAATGTTGTTTGACTATTCTGTTATAACCTTTAATCTCATTTCATCCCATCTCAAAGTCCCTAAAGAACTGGCTACTAAATCCATTTTTTCCCACTGGTTGGTGTCTTCCAAATCTCAATGAAGTCTCAGCTCCCCAATTCACTGTCGTAGTCTGTAACAAAGCTCAGTCTCAAAAATGTCAAACATAACAAAGAGGCACTCACAAGAGGGAAATTGGCCACAAACAGTGCTACAGCACCCACTCTCATACGCTCAGCATTTATCAGCCAAGTCTGAGTAGGAGTGGCAAGCTATCACTACTTCTACTCGTGCTGACATGAGCTGCTGTTGGTTACCAACCTGAGAAAAATTATCATAACTACTAAAGCCCACCAGCAGCACTTGTCCCTTCCTGCTACTTCTAGCCCACTGAATGAACTTTTGAAGGACAAAGACCAACAGATGTCATAATTCGATTAAGCACTAAAGAAACTGCACACTGCAGCACTTGTACAGCCAATTTGCAGCCCAAATTTTCTACTCACCAGTTCAGAAACCAGGAAGACAGTTCAGTTTAATAATTAGTGTCAGAGGGCATGGACATCACTCACTCTCTTTCTATGAAATAACTGTAGTTAACTATATACCCACCTACCTCCCCAAAAACCAGGCAGATAGCCG
Organism: Eretmochelys imbricata; assembly: GCF_965152235.1. Taxonomy (NCBI): domain Eukaryota; kingdom Metazoa; phylum Chordata; order Testudines; family Cheloniidae; genus Eretmochelys; species Eretmochelys imbricata. The sequence goes on along the minus strand of NC_135577.1, from coordinate 28,653,141 downwards.
AAAAGTGTAAGCATCAGTCTGCTAAATAGCAACAGTTCTACTCTATGTGTATGAAAGTTTATCCATCAGCAGATGATATCACACTGATAGCTTGACTTATGGTAGGTTGTACAGTGCCCTGCATTATTTGGTTGTGTGTTCATGTTGCATCTTGCCACACCTCTGATTTACCACTATAATTGTAATCTTTTCTGAGCTTCTGAACTGCATTCCTAATATCCATTCTTCTTCTTGACTTTGCCTACCTACTTGCATCTGCTGCTACCATCAGCTGCCACTAATTCTATGCTCTGCATAACAAGAGACTTTTCACAGCTGAGCTGATTACTGTGGTTATGGACAATCTGTTGTGTCTGAGTCTCCAGAAGCCATAAATATAGGCACTTTAAAGCATCTAGGTTCACACTGCCTCTTACTTGATGGGAACATCCATCTTTACTGAAACCATCTCCACTAGCTACTGCTGCTCATGTTGCTAATTTGAAAGGATCTGAGGGACAAAAAGTCTGCAGTTTGTAATTCTATGTTTGGGAGGCGGAATTCTTAGAGCCTCTATTTTCCTTACTCCAAAGTATTGTTATCAGGATCTTTGCACTTTGTGACAGTGAAAGAGATACACAGTGGAGAGTGGAGAGGACAACTGGGGCTAGAGGGGGATAAGAGAAGCAGATGGAAGGGATGAGAGACATGGCCAGATGAGTGGAGAGATATAACTGTGGCAGCTGAAAAATAAAGACATGAGAGTTGTAGCCAGAAAGGCCAGGAGACAGAGTCAGGAGATTTTTAGATATTTAGGTGGGAAAATCCAATTTTTTAAAAAACTGTATTTGCAGGCAAAAGTGAACAGTCTATATGTCCTACTGTATGGTCCATGTAGTAGTTTTGGAGAGGGACCAGATCCTGGCTCTGGCTTCAGTCAGTGACTGTGATACTCATGCCTTACTCACTTGGGTTGTCAAGGCCTTGCCCACAGAACAGGCAGACAGCATGAAAGCTCTTTCATATTACCTCCATGAACATGCCTTCATCCTGACCCAAAGGGACCACTTCCAGAGATGAGGGGTTAGTTTTGTCTCCAAGCTTATCCAGTCCTTAGCCTTCTCTGCTGAGACAGCCAATAGGGAGGCAATCGGTGCCAATTGTAATCAGGATGTTTTGTGATGTCTCCACTGAAGAAGTGGACTGAGAGACTACTCAGAATCCATCAGATGGTAACAAACTTTGGCCATTGACAATCTGAGCTGGATATACACCAGCAATCTGGAGGCGAAACACACTGAAACTCATTACTACTCCCTTGTTAACCAACCATACTACACAATTGTACAGCACGTTTAGGGCTGGAAAGAGATAAAGGACGAGACTACATTACAGTGCATGTGATTGAGAGGGACAGAATACTAAAGATGAACAAAATATGTTATAGGCAGGCATGTCAGAATTCAATTTTTAGTTTTTTAATGTTGATGGAAAATTTTATTTTTATATTTTACCTTTTTTTCTGGATTTGTATCTATTTTATTTTAATTTAAGTTTCTGTAGGGTGTCAAATGACCTGGACAAGCCCATTACTATTGGGAGAGGTCACTCCTCTGCTGAATGGCTCCTGCTGGGGGGGGTGTTCCTCCTCCTCTTGCAGCCCTAGCCAGGGGTCTCTGTTCTGCCCCACCAGGACAGCAGCCTCCCCCAAGACCCCTCCAGCACCTTGTGCCTGCAGGGATCATGTGTCAGTGGCCCCCATAACCATGCGCTGTCAGTGGCCCTGCTGCCTAAGCTAACTAATAGGAAAAGCCCAGGAGAGGAGTACATTTTAAGCCCCACTCCTCTCACTGGAGATAGGAGCCTAAGTCTGGGCTGCAGGGAGTGCCTATCTCTGCTTGTGAAATCAGAAACGCTCTGCTGGAGTCAGATGGCTTTGGCACTTCAGTCCTTACTTGTGAGAATGAGTGAAGCTCCTGCCTCACACTGCCCGTGGCACGCCCCCCTCCCCAAAGTGGCCAGAAGAGGAGAAGGTAGTTCTAGGGATGTCACCCACCTTATAACTTTTAGCCAAGTGGCTAGAGCATTCACCTGGGATGAGAGAGACTCCAGTTCAAGCTTCCCCTCTGCCTGAGGGAGAAAAATTATATGAATAGGAGTCACCTACCTCTCAGGAGAGTGTGCTAACCACTGAGCTGTGGGACATTTTAATTGGCGGGGGGAGGCTCCCTCAGTCTTTCCTGTTGAAGTTGTTCCACTGAAGACAGATAATGAAAAAGCAATTGGAGCAGGGGGACTAGACCCAGGGTCTCCAACCTAAGTGCCCAAACCACCAGGCTACAAAGTCATTCTCACGCTTTCTTTAATCTTCATCAGGCAAGATTACCAGAATATGCCATAGCTCAGTGGTTAGACCAGTGGCTCTCAACCTTTTCTGACTACTGTACCCCTTTCAGGAGTCTGATTTGTCTTGTGTTACCCCCAAGTTTCACCTCATTTAAAAACTACTTGCTTACAAAATCAGACATAAAAATACAAAAGTGTCACACACAGCACACTGTGACTGAAAAACTGCTTACTTTGTCATTTCTACCACATAATTTCTACCACATAATAATAAATCAATCAATTGGAATATAAATACTGTACTTACATATCAGTGTACGGTAAATAGAGCAGTATAAACGAGTCATTGTCTGTATGAAATTCTAGTTTGTACCGACTTCGCTAGTGCTTTTTATGTAGCCTGTTGTAAAACGAGGCAAATATCTAGATGAGTTGATGTACGCCCTGAAAGGCCTCTGCATACCCCCAGGGGTACATGTATCCTTGCTTGAGAACCACAGGGTTAGAGCACTCCTGTTCAGATCCTTTCTCGCCTGCTGCCTGAGTGGGGAATTGAACCTGGGTGTATCAAATTCCACATGAGTGCTCCAAGCACAGGGCTAAAAGTGATAAGACCACTACTTCCACCTCCTCTTTCTCCAGCAGCCCACTTTCAAATGGGACCCAATACATATGAGCATGCCCACTGGATCAGGCCCCGCTGGATCAGGCAAACACCTGTCTTCCCCTGGTTCATAGACTGCTCTGGGGCTTAGTTGGGAGAGAGAGGCCCCAACACATACCATCAGGCAGCGGTGTGCATGCCAGGAGACTGAAACTTAGGAGCCCACGGAACATTTACTGCAAAAACTTTTAGGCGCCGAGTGAGTTTAGGCACCGATAGGGTTTGGCAGCAGCTGAAGAGGAGTTCTGTGGATCACAGTGGAGCCTAAAACTGGGACTTAGGTGCCTAAGTCTGGGGGCATGTCTATACTCACAGCTCGATCGGCACTGCTGCAATCGATGCAGTGGTGTTGATTTAGCGGGTCTGTCTGATGAAGACCCGCTAGGTTGATTGCAGAGCGCTCTCCCATCAATTCAGGTACTCCAGCTCCCCAAGAAGAGTTAGGTAAGTCGTCAGGAGAGCATCTCCCGTAGACACCGCGTAACTGAAGTAGTGTAACTTTGGTTTATATACAGCTAGTAAGTAGACCAGCCCCGGGGTTAGGTGCTTGGGCACATTTGCAGATCTGAGCTTAATAGAATAGGGGGGGGAAGATTTTCAAAGGCACAAGTGGATGGCTGCAGCAGAATAAACTAAAGCTAAAGTAGTTATATGCTTTTTAGTCACAGGATTTGTCACAGCTATTAACGGAGCTCCCACAGCTTCACAACAAGGTAAAATCACATCCACAGTTTCAGAAATTCATGGCTCTCCCAGAGTTTCATCTTGTAAACATTCATGTTCTCTGATTTCCATGTTTAAGAGGGACTTAAACAAGCCAATTAGCTGAAACCATTCCACCTCCCTTGCTTGCCATTCTCAAACTTAAAGAACAAGACACAATGGTCAGTGAGTGTAACAGAATGGTGGCAGTGATTCGTACTGACAATAGTAAGGCTCAGCTTCTCGATGAGATGGCGAATCCCTGGCCCCAGGCTAGCAGAGTGCATTGTTACAGAAACAAAAAATTATAGAACAGATGTTATTGCAGGTCTGACTGGGAGATGCTATGCTAAAGAAAACAATATTCAACAAGTCAAGGCAAGTAAAGATTTACGAGAGAGGGAGCAAATCCTTCTTGTTTTAATAGTAAATCAGCTTTGCAAAACCATCAGCAAAATTTACTAGCCCAGGCACCAAACGACTCCCTTTCAGCAGAATGACAGACGATGCTGGAGGAAATATTAATTATATTTTACTTACCCATAAAAAAAATCGAGTGAGCAGAATTTTGTGAGGCTGCAGTACATTCAAACGCAGCATTATGTATTCAGGAGCTAAGGTACAGCGGTAACCAACATTTCTGGCAAAACATCTTCTCTCCTGCTGGAGCTGATGGAACCAAGATACTTGGGGTGCTATAAGCATCTTGGCTTGTCCAATTACCCTGATCCTGCAATAGAAGCAGGCAAGCATAACCTGATGCCCACGCAGCCTCATTGTCATTAATGGGGTTCTGCACAGGTGTAGGGGTGTGCCTGCATGCATCTCATTGCAGGAACACAGGCCAAAGAGTCTGTATTTTGGTCAGAGTCTGAATGTCTACACAGCCATTTTTAGCCCTACAGCCTGAGACCTTCGAGCCCGAGTCATTGGACCAGAGCCAGCCACAGGTCTTTTAATTCAGTGTAGACATACCCTTAATGAACACATTTGTAAGTACTTTTCACGTGAGCATACAGTTCAGTTTTAAAAATAAACCATGCATGGATTTAGTGCTAGTAAAAGGTGTCAGCCTGACAACCTTGTAATGAAGTCCTATCTGTATCTACAGGGTGAGCTTCCCCCCCACCCTGCCGCCATACCACAACCCTGATCAGGTGGCAGGGGAATCTTCCTCTTGTGGTAACAGGGACAGCTCAGTCTCTATAACCCATGGAGTTCTGGACGTCTATGCTGAGTCTGCCAATTAATGCAAAGCGTGGTCATGGGCTTTTGTGGAGGGAACTGCATCTCATTGAGGAGCCACCAAACATCTATTAGATGGGAACAACAATTTTTGTCCCTATTGAGCTGGGTTGGTAGAAAATCAAGAATCTGGATGGGAATCTTGCCACTGACTTCAGTGGAGCTAGGATTTCAGCCCACAACTTAAAATAATCTGCTTCATAGCACAAAGGGCCTCAATCAGTTCTGTAAATGTAGGGACTTTCCTATGAATTTCAAGTACGGTGGCAACCTCAGGAAAAGGTTTACCTCTGTCCTGTGCTTGTCATATAACATCCTAGTCTATAATCCAAGTCAGGTAAGCCTTCACTGTGGAGTTAACTCAGATGATCGGCAGCGGGTCTGAGCACTCAGGTTAGCCCGCCCCAGGGGTGAGTAGCCACACTGCAAAGCCCTGCCTGAATTACTGTGTCCTCACCCATGTGTGCTGCAAGGACTTCTGGGGGCACATCCCATGTTTCTTTGTGCTGCAGTAAGACGAGTCACTCCATGTTTCTTTCCCAGTGGCCTGTGGTAGAACTTCTATGTCTTTCTGAGCACACAGGGGGAACTATGGGAAGGCACTGGAGGACTAGCAGCACCCATGTGGTTTAGCATGCATCCTCCCTACAAACTCAGGTGAGAGGTTTTTGTGTGTGGACAAGAGAGGGATTGGGGCAATACCTGAGTTAGCTCTGCAGTGATGACATATACTCAGGCCATGCCACACTACAAACTTTGGCTGACACAAGTTATGCCAGCACGAAGCCACCACAGTTGGTATATTGCTTGTGTGCATGCATACTTGGCTCCTTGTGATGGAGTTGGGCATACTCACCAGGAGAGCTTGGGTCGATGTACAGTATAGTGCACCATGGGTACATATCCCAGTGTGCAACCATCCATAGCAGTGTCTTTTGGGAAGTTTTGGCAATTCATGATAAAGCAGAAATGAGTCACATAGGAGTGACTGGAAGCAAGGGCTCAACTTCCTAGCATGCAACTGTCTCCATCCCAGAATGTCATCTATATTCCATAATTTTTGCATCTTTTAGAAAAATTCCACGAACCCGTGCTGCCCTCCTTGCTGTCCACTATCTATGACAGAAGAATGGAGCCTGCACGGATCTGCAGTTCTGCTATGAGCACTGCAAGCACAGGACACACAATCCTCTGGTGTTTGCAGAGTCATAAGAAAAACCAAATAAACCGGGAACATGACAATTCCATGGAGAACAGACAGCTGTGGGACACAGCGAGAAACAATTCAAGGTTGTTGGTAGTGTTCACAAAACAGCTGCAGATGGCAGAGCACCTCTTCAGGGCCTGAGAAATGAGCACTGACTGGTGGGATCGCATCATAATGCAGGCTTGGGATGACATGCAGTGGCTGCACAACCTTCAGATGTGCAAGGCCACATTCCTAGATCTGTGTGCCAAGCTTGCCAGCCCTCCAGAGCAGGGGACACCACAATGAGAGCTGCACTGATACTGGAGAAGCAAGTGGTGATTGCATGGTAGAAACTTGGAATGCCAGATAGCTACCAGTTAGCGGGAAATCATTTTGGAGTTGGAAAATCCACTGTGGGGGCTGTTGTCATGCAAATGTGCAGGCTATTAATCATCTTCTGCTACACAGGACTGTAACTCTCAGCAACATGCATGACATAGTGGATGGGTCTGCAACAGTGGGGTTCCCAAACTGTGGTGGAGCAACAGATGGCACGCATATCCCTATTTTGGTACCTGACTACCTTGCCAAAAAGTACATCAACAGAAAGGGCTGCTTTTCTATGGTTATGCAAGTATTGGCGGATCACCAGGGACACTTCACTGACATCAGGGTTGGCTGGTTAGGGAAGGTGCATGACGTTCACATCTTTAAGAACACAGGACTGTTCAGAAAGCTACAATCAGGGACTTTCTTTCCTGACCAGCAGATTACCCTTGGCAATGTTGAAATGCCAACAGTGATCCTGGGGGACCCAATCTAGCCTTTGTTCCCCTGGCTCACGAAGCTGTACACCAGTCACATCAGCAGCATCAAGGAAAGATTCAACTACCGGGTCAGCAAGTAGTGCTGAATGACAGTTGAATGAGCTTCTGGTAGACTGAAGGGATGCTGGCGTTGTTTACTCGCAAGATTTGGATCTCAATTATAAAACATCCCAATGATTATATCTGTTTGCTGTGTTCTGCACAATATCTGTGAAGCAAAAGGAGAAAGATTTCTACCGGGATGCAGGGTGGACGTGAAGCAGCTGTCTGCTGAGTTTGAACAGCCAGACACAAGGGCTATTAGGAAAGCTCACTGCAGAGCTACATAGCTCAGGGAGGCTTTGAAAGAGCACTTTAACTGTGAATCACAGTAATGTGTTGTGGTGTACTGTGCTTTACATGGCCCTGCTGTTTTGGGGGCTGTCACGAATTGTGTGGTGCTTGGTGTAAATCTATGAATATAACACTGACAATGCACCTATTAATTCTGAGGTGCTTTCTGCACATTTATGATTATTACGCTGTTTGTCACTGATCCTATGAGTTGTGTCACACTGTACAGTAACAAGTAAGTGGGTGCTTGCAAAATTGCTAGGCACTTTGCAGCATATGTTGTGAACTAATAAAGATGAATTATTTTCCAAACAATGGAATTTATTCACTAACAAAACCAGTTCAAAAAAATCTGTGCTATTTAAAAGCAAATATATTAAAAACTTAATATATTAATGGAACATAACCTAACAAGGGGAAAAAATATTCATGTCCATTTTACCTACACATACAGCAACCATGGTTTTCACAGGTCAACGTATGAGAAGCTGTTATTGTCCATAATGTCCCCTGGAGTGGACTGGTAGGGGTAGTGCAGTGGCCTCTGATGTCATGTGGAATGTTATGGAAGGTGTAGGGAGGTGCTGCAAAGAAGTTCTCCATGGACTGCAAAGGGAGGCAAGCCAATGATTGTAGGTCCATAAGAGCCTACAGCATCTGTGTTTGCTGCTGGAGGAGCCCCATTATGTCCTGATGCATCTCCCACTCCTTTTCCTGCTGGGACTTTCTCCTCTCTGCTCTTTCCTTTTCCATGCTGTCTGCAATGTTCACTCTCCAGGCCCTTTGCTCACAGTCTGATGCAGCGCAGGCGTGCAGGATCTCATTGAACATGTCATCCCAAGTCCTCTTCTTTCTCCTCCTTATCTGGCTCAGGCATTCCACAGGTGTAGAGGGGGAGCCCCTCAAGGCCTCAACAGCAGAAGCTGCAGATAAACACAGGTGTCATTGTCAGTATGGTCACAATGGAAAGTGAAAGTTAAGATTCAGAACTCCCTTCCCTTGCTCCCCTAAAGTTCTAAACTAGACATGCTTATTGACACTTCTGCTTCGGACTGCTTGTGCATGGCACCACTCACAGCTCCAGCCATGGTGAGTATGGCCCACTGGGGTGAGGGAAATGAGGAAGGAATTGCTCAGTTGCCTGAAACTATGAGTGTAGTGCAATGGTTCTGAATACCGGCAGCATTTTCCACAGGCAGTGGCGATTTTAGGTGATATCTCACTCCTCAGGGTAATAAAGGCAGAGAGAGCACAGCTGCTGATGATGTCCCAAAGCTGCCCAGGCTTGTATGCTGCTAGCCTGTTTACTGCAGTGGTGCCTGCTGAAGTTATCACTGACTTGAGAGGGAAAGCATCCTACCACTGAGGAAGAAATAAGGCAGCCATCCCTACAAACCTTCAGGAGAGGATTGCAGAGTACCTCCATGAAAGTTCCATTAAGATCTCCCAGGAGGATTCAAGGGACATTCCATTGTACATAAACAAAGTGTTCTGCATGCCCCGCTCCCCCTTACCTAAGTCTACAGCGGAATGAAAAGCAGATAACGCTACTTCTCTTAGCTGTACCACCACCTCCTCTAATACAAGTAAATTAATGAAAAGTCAAAAGCTGTGACCTGTTAAGTTGGGGGTGCCATCACTCTAATGGGAAATACATTTACACACTTACCCAAGAGTCCTTCCACTGCATCGGGCTCGCCTGCCACGACTGACTGGACTGCGGTGGAGTTCAAACAGGTCCTGGCTCACAGCATAGCTGGACCCACTAGATGCAGGCCCGCATCCTGCTCCTCTTCCTCCTTCACCTTCTCCTTGTTCCCACGGCCATATGCGGGGTGGTAGTGGGGTCTTCACCAAGTATGGCCTGCCACTCTTTGTAAAAGCAGCAGGTCTGTGGCTCAGCACTGGCTGCCTGGCCTTCTGATGTGCCAGACTCAGTTCCTTTGCTTTCAAGCAGCCCTGCTGCTGGTCCCTGTTGTACCCTTCTTCTGCATCCCCCGTGCAATCTGCTCGTAAATGTCCATGTTTCTACAGCTGCTCCGTATTGTACTTGCACAGACTCGTCTCTCCACAGGCCCAGGAGATCCAATATCTCCTCTGTACTCCAGGTCAGAGAGCATCTGGAGTGCGTAGCCAGCATGGTCAGTTAGGCGCACAATAAACGAGAGCTGCTACATGTGCTCGCCAAGCTGGACAATCAGGAAAAGGCATTTAAAAATGTTATAGGGATTTAAAGTGGGGGAAGGCTTCCGGTAAGTATGAGCCCTGGGCAGTGGAGTTCACAATTGTGACCACAGCAGCCAGTGTTGGACGTTGTGGGACAGCTGCTTGAAGCCTGTTAGGCTCAACATAAGTAACACAGTGTCTACACTCGCACTGCGTCAACCTTACTACACCAACCATGGCTTAGTGCCGCTCGGGGAGGTAGTGTTGCTGCGTCGCTGTCATGTGTCACTTACATCAGTGGGAGACAAATTTAAGTGTAGACACATGCACAATTAGGTCGACACAAGGCAGTTTACGTTGATCTGACTTTGTTGTGTAGATCATGCCTCAGTCTTGCTCCTGCCCCACTGGTTTAAAATATTTAAACAAGGCATTGGTGTCATGATTGGTGGTGGGAAAGAACTGAAATGCTTATGAAAATTTACGAACAACTCTAGCTGGTGTCAGGAATACTGTGAGATGGATTGATTTTGGCACCCCCTGGCTCTGTTCGGCATTCGCAGACAGAGAAGGCACAGGAAACTGCCTTCCAGGAATCTGCAGAGATACTTTGTCCTGCCACTCTAATGGTGCGCTGCAACCCAGGCACCAGGTTGCAAACCCCCTCACTCAAATTTGGCCAGCACACGGGGTCACATTGCCACTTCTATTTGGCGCCCACCATCAGTGAACTGTCAGGCTGGTGGGAGGTTACCAGTGGAGTTCCTCAAGGATCGGTTTTGGAACCAATCTTATTTAATCTTTTTATTACTGACCTCGGCACAAAAAGTGGGAGTGTGCTAATAAAGTGTGCGGATGATACAAAGCTGGGAGGTATTGCTAATTCAGAGAAGGACAGGGATATCCTACAGGAGGATCTGGATGACCTTGTAAACTGGAGTAATAGCAATAGTATGAAATTTAATAGTGAGAAGTGTAAGGTCATGCATTTAGGGATTAATAACAAGAATTTTAGTTATAAGCTGGGGACGCATCAATTAGAAGTAACGGAGGAGGAGAAGGACCTTGGAGTATTGGTTGATCATAGGATGACTATGAGCCGCCAATGTGATGTGGCCGTGAAAAAAGCTAATGCGGTCTTAGGATGCATCAGGAGAGGTATTTCCAGTAGGGATAAGGAGGTTTTAGTACCGTTATACAAGGCACTGGTGAGACCTCACCTGGAATACTGTGTGCAGTTCTGGTCTCCCATGTTTAAGAAGGATGAATTCAAACTGGAACAGGTACAGAGAAGGCTATTAGGATGATCCGAGGAATGGAAAACTTGTCTTATGAAAGGAGACTCGAGGAGCTTGGCTTGTTTAGCCTAACTAAAAGAAGGTTGAGGGGAGATGATTACTCTCTATAAATATATCAGAGGGATAAATACCAGAGAGGGAGAGGAATTATTTAAGCTCAGTACCAATGTGGACACAAGAACGAATGGATATAAACTGGCCACCTGGAAGTATAGACTTGAAATTAGACGAAGGTTTCTAACCATCAGAGGAGTGAAGTTTTGGAATAGCCTTCCAAGGGAAGCAGTGGGGGCAAAAGATCTATTTGGCTTTAAGATTAAACTCGATAAGTTTATGGAGGAGATGGTACGATGGGATAACATGGTTTTGGTAGTTAAATATTCATGGTAAATAGGCCCAATGGCCTGTGATGGGATCTTAGATGGGGTGGGATCTGAGTTACCCAGGAAAGAATTTTCTGTAGTATCTGGCTGGTGAATCTTGCCCATATGCTCAGGGTTTAGCTGACTGCCATATTTGGGGTTGGGAAGGAATTTTCCTCCAGGGCAGATTGGAAGAGGCCCTGGAGGTTTTTCGCCTTCCTCTGTAGCATGGGGCATGGGTCACTTGCTGGAGGATTCTCTGCTCCTTGAAGTCTTTAAACCACGATTTGAGGACTTCAATAGCTCAGACATAGGTGAGAGGTATTTCGCAGGAGTGGTGGGTGAAATTCTGTGGCCTGCGTTGTGCAGGTCAGACTAGATGATCATAATGGTCCCTTCTGACCTAAATATCTAAGAATCTATGATAGTGCAGGGAGTGACTTGCCCACTCTAGCTGGGCTCAGATCCTATTATTGCTGTTGCTGGCATCAATGCGCCAGGCCCAAGGCGACCTGCCAGGCCAAGAGCGCAGCGGTAGGAGCCGGGTTGGGGATACTGCTCTCACCAACAGCGGGGCCAGAGCTCAGAGAGAAGTGGGACTGGGAGTAGCCCTTGACCACATGCAAGGCAGAGCCCCCATTCCCATGGGGAGAGTAGAGACCCCACAGTCCTGGGCCCTTTCTGACTCCCCATTCCCTTACTGCCCCCCCCAACCCCCATTATCTTAGCATAGTGCCCCCATCGAATCAAGAGGCTACATCTGTCCCTGTCCTGAAGAGTCCAGGGATGAGGCAAGGAGTGGGGTGTTCTAGTAAAAAGGGCGGGGGGGGGGCGAGGAAAAAGGAGGCCTGAATAGGCAGAAACCCTGGAGAGGTGCAGGTTGTTCAAGGCCTGAAGATGCAAGAGGGAAAAGAACTGTGGGGAGGGGCAAGAGATTCAGTGGAATAAAACACTTCATTGAAGCGGTAAAGATTGCGACCTGGAGAAAAACCAAAAGGAAGAAGTTTGCTATGAAAGCAGCACCGTGGGTTTGACGCCTGGTGCTTGCACCTGCAGGGCTTCTAGAGAGGGTGGTAGGAAGGCTCCCTGCATCAAGGAGCAAGACCAAGGTGAACGCTGAGCAAATGACTGTGTTTTTCTGCTTACTTTGACCTTTTGCTATCCCAGACAGGGTGGACTCTAATGCTGGGCTGAAAGGCCACACTCCCAACCACCAAGAATGGGCCTGCCATTCCTAGAGAGTGAGGCACAAACTCTCTACCAGCAGAGGGTGATCGGAGATTGGTGAGCAGAAGCTGAGGCATAAGCTCACTTAAAGCCATAGAGGTAAGACAAATACCTATAACTCATAACAGAAGGATTTCCATATGCTTGGGCCCAGTTCAGAGGTAAATAGATTGATGTAAGCAATTGTACAATAAGCAACTACAGCCCTGATCCTACACAAATCTGCTTAATTCTAGCAATGTGAATGGCACATTGACTTGAATGGGACTATTTTGTTTGCTTATAGTTAAGCACGTGCATAAGTCTTTTCAGGATGGGCTCTAAGTTAGTGTCTGGAACATACTTAGAGGCAAAAGAGGGATTGTAGCCACAGAAACTCCCAGAAAGAAGGTGCAAGAAGGTATACAACTGGAGTTAATCAAATACTTCAAATGAAAAATGTCAATCAAAATTAGGTCTTTTTAAAACAGATTTTTTTAAAATTAAACCTTGAAACGTCTTTAAAAGTTGTCAAACTTTAAAAACCATGATTTTTGTAACCAAAAAAAATTAGTTGGTTGTCCTGCTAAATGTGTAGGGTTTCGTCTGTTTTTCTGGGTGGTTGTGCCCCCCACCTGCCAGAGTTTTGATGGGTCAGCATCGTCACATAGTGGGATTTTCCAAAAATAAATAAATAAATAAATAAATCTTTAGGACTCTTATTTATGATATTTAAAGGGGAGTCAAATATTTCTATTTTTTTTTTAAAAAAAGAACTGTTGAAAAGAATTCTGCAGCAAATAGAAATATTGGACAGCTATTAAAGAACAGAACAAAAATGCTTTTTGCCTTTGCCAAAAGAGCTGCAAATCACTTTCTAATCTTTAAACAGCTCTATTTAAAAATTCCCTATTATTCCAGGTTTCAGAGTAGCAGCCGTGTTAGTCTGTATCCGCAAAAAGAAAAGGAGTACTTGTGGCACCTTAGAGACTGACAAATTTATTTGAGCATAAGCTTTCGTGAGCTACAGCTCACTTCATCGGATGCATGCAGTGGAAAATACAGTGGGGAGATTTTATATACACAGAGAACATGAAATAATAAACACCACCCTATACCGGAAACCTACTGACCGCTATGCTTACCTACATGCCTCCAGCTTTTATCCAGAACACACCACACGATCCATTGTCTACAGCCAAGCTCTACGATACAACCGCATTTGCTCCAACCCCTCCAAACACCTACAAGATCTCTATCAAGCATTCTTACAACTATAATACCCACCTGCTGAAGTGAAGAAACAGACTGACAGAGCCAGAAGAGTACCCAGAAGTTACCTACTACAGGACAGGCCCTACAAAGAAAAAAACAGAACGCCACTAGCCATCACCTTCAGCCCCCAACTAAAACCTCTCCAGCGCATCATCAAGGATCTACAACCTATCCTGAAGGACGACCCATCACTCTCACAGATCTTGGGAGACAGGCCAGTCCTTGCTTACAGACAGCCCCCCAACATGAAGCAAATACTCACTAGCAACCACACACCACACAACAAAAACATTAACCCAGGAACCTATTCTTGCAACAAAGCCTGTTGCCAACTGTGTCCACATATCTATTCAGGGGACACCATCATAGGGCCTAATCACATCAGCCACACTATCAGAGGCTCCTTCACCTGCACACCTACCAATGTGATATATGCCATCATGTGCCAGCAATGCCCCTCTGCCATGTACATTGGCCAAACTGGACAGACTCTATGTAAAAGAATAAATGGACGCAAATCAGATGTCAAGAATTATAACATTCAAAAACCAGTCGGAGAACAGTTCAATCTCTTTGGTCACTCGATTACAGACCTAAAAGTGGCAATTCTTGAACAAAAAAACTTCAAAAACAAACTCCAACGAGAGACTGCTGAATTGGAATTAATTTGCAACCTGGACACAATTAGGATTGAATAAAGACTGGGAGTGGATGTGTCATTGCACAAAGTAAAACTACTTCCCCATGTTTATTCCCCCCCACCCCGCACTGTTCCTCACACGTTCTTGTCAACTGCTGGAAATGGCCCACCTTGATTATCACTACAAAAGGTCCCCCCCGCACCGCGCTCTCCTGCTGGTAATAGCTCATCTTACCTGATCACTCTCGTTACAGGGTGTATGGTAACACCCATTATTTCATGTTCTCTGTGTATATAAAATCTCCCCACTGTATTTTCCACTGCATGCATCCGATGAAGTGAGCTGTAGCTCACGAAAGCTTATGCTCAAACAAATTTGTTCGTCTCTAAGGTGCCACAAGTACTCCTTTTCTATTATTCCACATCTCCTTTCAGCCTCCCATGGTAGCTTCTCCTGCAACATCCCTCGCATGCCCCTCACTTCTAATCATTCAACATTTATTTAAAAACAAATTTACTTTCATGCACCCTGCGGAACATCTCACGGCTCAGACATCCATTTGCAGGATGGATCTAACCCTTAGTGACATGTAACTTACACTACCATCCACATCACCTCTGATTTTGATCCCTTGAAGTTGAATAGAGAGTTGGCATCCCAGACAAAGGAAATGCAAAATATCAAGCCAGATTCTGATCTGTTACCTTGCGCTAAGTCTGCTGATTTCAGCTTTACACACTGGGGACGTGCAAATGTTATGGGCCTGATTCTCCACTGCACTGACAACACACTGTGTATTCATATCTGTGCAAACGGCAACCATTCTGACTGGAGAGTATTTTACAGTTGTGAAAAATGGTTAAATAAATATACATCCTACAAAGCAGTGGAGATTTGGTCCCCAAATTTCTTGTATTTTGTTTAACAAAGTACAATGTAAATGCCTCTTACAAGATATTCGTGTCTTGGTGGTCCTTGTTCTCATACTAGTATTTGGTATTACTACTGGACGCTGCTGCAGTTCTTCTCTGGATTTAGACATGACTTCCCCATCTGAGGAGGAGATTCTATTTATGGACTTGTCTAAACAAGGAAATTTACTGCTATAACACTATATACGACAGTAACTCAGTGTCACCACAGGGAGTTGTACTGTTATAATTATGCTGGTATAGTTTTGCTGGTAAATATTCCTGTGTAGACAAGCCCTAAGTTTCCCCGCCAAATATACCTGTCTTCCTGCCTCTCTTGGGGTAATAGGCATGTATGACTAGAATGGGAGGATTTGGTCTTTGCTGACTTACAAATAGAAACATGCTTTGTAAAGTTGTTTTCTGCATTCACGCCTCATGGTTGATGCTAGTGTATAAACCCTAAGATGAAGGTGAAAGGAAATGGAAGCTCGAGATGTAATTCTTGCACTTTTAAAAATGGTTGAATCTAAACCCACTAACTACGTTGAATGTTCAGTGGAAAGTATTAACTTTGATTTTTTTCCTCTAACACTTAACAATCTGCCATGTGTGGTGTTATTTTTGTACTCTATATTTAACATGAGCTACAACCGGCAGTATGCTGTTTTCCTTTTCATTTGTCATAGGCCCCCAATCTTGCAAACTGCTCCCCAGTGGCCGGCCTTTGTGCTTGCAAAGAGCCCCACTGATGTTAACATCTGACCGTGCAGAGATCACCCACATGGAGCAGCCTGCAGGATCAGGGTGACAGCTGACACAGTTTCTTCATGATGTGGGCAGTTTAGTAACTATGGGAAATTGCAATTCCACCCCCGCTCCCCAACACACATCTGTTGCACCTGAAGCTTCACTTTTATTAGAGGGGGATTTCTTTGCCCCGATGAAACAAACCCCTGTTATATTGTTAACCTTAAAAATTCATGTATCTTAGCTTGCTCTTTTACTATTTTTCCTAAGATGTAATACATGTTTAAAATAGTGGTCCGGATTCTGATCTTAGGCAAGAACAGTTTTTAAGGCAGTCAGTCTAACTGCATCAGTATAAATAAGATCAGAATCTGGGCCAGCAAAGTTGACTTAGTTACTCTGTATTAACACTAGTGTAACTGACTGGAATTTAGCCCAATGGCATTGCACAGGTGAGAAGCGCTGCATCTGGCCCAATATCAATTTTTTTCTCAAATCTAATAACTTTACTTGTGGAAATTTGAGGACATCTTGTTATTCTGAGACTTACTATTTCAGACAAATCTACAGTAGCATCTTATGCTTGCAGCACCAGGCTCTGGGACTTAAGGGAAACTATCTTCTATCCATTCCTTAAAAGGAATAGTCTTACCTTGCACCAAACTGCTGACTTGTTGTAATCCGAGTTGTGAATGCTATTTAGTGTTTTCAGTGAAAGTTGATCTATTAGAAGTCTATGAGCCAAACCGAGAGTGCTAGTGTAAATCTAATGACATATAAATGACACACTTGAGCGGTAGAATTAGGCAATGGGATTCAGACTGGTCTGTACCAGTGTCATGTTCCAGAGTATGAACAGGGACTACAGTTTGCTTCATCTTGTTTAAATAGCATACCGGCTGTATATACCAGTGATACCAGCAAAATTCCAGTGCAAGGCCATGTGCAGCAGTTAGACCTAAAGAGGTTGTCTGTAAATGGTAATGTGTTTTGAAGATGCATTATCTGCACTTCACATCACCCACTAGTAGCTTTAATTGTAGCTTTCAAAATAAATCACAGATCCTGTGGCACATCAGAGTACAGCATTTGCATGAGTATTAGACCATAAAAAGGATGTGCCCTTCCACAATTTTTTATGGGTGCCAGCCCCATGTGCTGTGCCAGCCCCATGGCACATTCTCACTTGCCTTTGGAAAAGTGCCTTCAGGGTTTTGTTACAATGCAATGACTAACTTGGCTATTCTGAAAGTGCTGGTTGTCTTCTGCTGTGCAACAGATCAGAATCAATCCATATTGCAAGAGTGTTGCTTATGCCCTTAGGGTAAGCCTGTTTCAGAACTAGGAGTTCCTGGTAATGTATATATCTGTGTCTGTGAAAACTTTTTGATGGGGATAGATAAGGGTATACCCATACTATCTAAATGCTGTAGTGATGGATACACTAGAAATGCCTGAGATCAGGCTAGCAATGATCATTCTATCAGAAGTAAATTAACCTAAGATGAATACAAAAACAAATGTGTTAATGCCAGAATTCACTCCATTTAGAATATTAACCGTAATGTGCAAATTATTTCTAAATCAGGTCTTATAAGAGTTACTCAAAATCACAGGGACAGGATTTGGCTGCATCCTGCATATCACTATGGGAACATGAGTCTGAACTGGGACAAATGTCCTGCAAAAAACAAGTACTGTACTATTCTAACCCAATGAGCACTCTGCAGTGGGCGAGACTGTATGGTACTTTCTCAGTGACTTACAATACTGTTGCCTTTTCTGGACATTATTATTTATTTGTAATGCAGTGGCACCCTATAGGCCTCAGCTCAGGATCTGGGCCCCAATGTGGCAAGCCTTTTACATACATACAATAAAGACAGTCTCTACCCCAAAGACCCTGCAGTTCGCATGGCAAAGAACAGATTACCAACCTTCTGAAAGACAGCAGATTACACATGCACAAATTGTCGAGGAAAACTGACGCTTTTTCGCTTTGATATCCTTATTTGATTTTGAATCAACACATTTAAAACAAACAAAACTGTTGCTTAATGCAAATTGGGGCTTGAAGAGGGCAACTAGTCTGGTACTTTCCTCATGTACTGTTCCACTGAAATAGGCCTAGAGGAAGAGTCAATTACCAGTTTGTTTGACTTCCACTTGGGGATGCTGGAACAATTTGTATAGTGGGGGTGCTGAGAGCCATTGAAATAAACTGTAAATCCTGTATATGATGGAAACAAGCCAGGGAATGCGGCAGCACCCCCAGCACCTATGCTTCCACCTGCATGTACCTTGCTGTAACTTGTAAGATTTCAAATATCTTGTAAAATGGAAATACTTCAAACCTAAAACCAAATTGTGGCAATGAAATGACTTATACTGAGTGTACCACAGGTTAAGTAAGGGACAAATTTGACTCCTACATCACAGCCACAAACAAAAAGCAGTGGCAGAGTGTGAGCGAAGCTAAGCAGAATAAGAAGAAGATGTAAAGAGCCTACATAGGATGAGAGGCTAAATAAAACAGGAAACCACTACACTGACTTTCAGTGGGAGTTATGCTGTGAGGAATGCAAGGTCAGGCCTGGCAAGAGGAGTTCTTGCACCCTCTTCTATATACTACATTAATCTAATTAATTCATTTCAACTGTACCCCCTTAATCCAAGCCTCGATTATCTCCAGTGAACCAGTTTCT
Source organism: Eretmochelys imbricata (assembly GCF_965152235.1). Classification (NCBI taxonomy): domain Eukaryota; kingdom Metazoa; phylum Chordata; order Testudines; family Cheloniidae; genus Eretmochelys; species Eretmochelys imbricata. The sequence continues at coordinate 28,634,542 of NC_135577.1, read as the reverse complement.
CCAAACACTGCCCTCAGATGCACACACCTGGATCCATTAAGCCAAGTGGCTGCACAGGAGTATAAACCAGGGTAAAATTTAGCCTGCTGACATTAAGAGTTGCACTGAGGGTTTTGATTAGCTTTTGTTGTTTGGTTGGTTTTATTGTATTGTTTTTCTAAAGCCTACTATTGGTTAACATTTCAAATTGTCCAAAGTAGGTGAAAGGAAGGTCATTTTAAACTATATACAATCTTACGTCAAATGTGTTGTTGAAAGAGTGGGGTGAAAAGAATGGGGTGAGCTGCGGTTTGTTTGGACTAAAGGAATCAAAGAATGGACATCTTTCAGACTTATATTGAAGATATAAAATTGATACAGCAACAGACCAGAATTTTCACGGTGGGAAGTGTCCATGCACAGATCATTAGAAATATTTTACTGAGTAATCCTGATGGGACAAGGCTGCCCATTAATGACACTGCTTTCACTGAGATCATTTGGCAATGGACTCAGGGTGGCAGGGCCATTATGGGTAGCGTCATGCTTAGCACTTCAACCAGCATCACTGTCTCCATGGGCCTTAACACAATCAGATGCTGGGACCTCTGGATTTACAATCATGCCAGTAATCTTCTTCCTGATCCTGAAAAGCTTCTGAGCAGAGCAGCTAAAGAGAGGGAACTAAGTGACATCACCAATTCCATGGTTTGTCTTAAACAACCCCTAAGATGTGCACCTAAAGCCATTATCCAATCCTAAAAAGAAAAGGAGTACTTGTGGCACCTTAGAGACTAACCAATTTATTTGAGCATGAGCTTTCGTGAGCTACATGCTCAAATAAATTGGTTAGTCTCTAAGGTGCCACAAGTACTCCTTTTCTTTTTGCGAATACAGACTAACACGGCTGTTACTCTGAAACCTATCCAATCCTAATGTGTCAATTTCCACCCTTACCTTTCTTTATCATCTATGTAATAAAAGTCCAGTGTGGCAAACCAGGACAAATATAGCCTTGTAACAGCTTGCTGTGACCAGTTTGGCAAGTCAAAAGCAATGCTGAGCAACTTGGCCTCAATACTTGCCTCTAACAGACTGGCTAGAGGAAAATCAGACCAACTTAGCCAAACACTTTCCACAGCCAGGGGAATAAAGCCGAAGTCTAGGGGTGGCTAACTGGATCACGTGCTGTGCCTGTTGTCTTCCAATAACTCAACTAAAGCCTCAGACAGAAGTTGTATCTTCCTGTCTCTTGCTATCCTTTTCTCTCTTCTCCGTGTGCATTTGTCTTAAGAAGAGAGAGATTCAGACTAAAAGGAGATAAGCTACCAGCCAAAAGCAACACTAACTTTCCTCCTCCAACCTGAAGACTTTATGCTATTTGTGAAAACTTTAAAGTAGTGGTTTCTCCCTGTAAAAGACAGTACAAATGGGGGGAGTAATGGGCAGGAATAAGCATTTGTTATAATGAAGACAAACTGATTTTTCCCCCTTTTCTTTAAGTTTCTAACTAGTATAACTTATCACATGTCCCTAGTATAGACAAGGCTTGACTTTCTCCATGATTGAATGATTAGGAAAGCTCTCTCTAAGTCTTGACACACAATGAAATTTCGGACAGTTTGTCAGTGTGATTCACCTCCAGGTCTAGAATACACAGTAAATTCGCCTTTCTCTTTTCCATACCCATTTTTGCATAAATGTCTAAATTCCATTTCGTAATGGAAGCAAGCCATTCCAGGCACTGCATTTCAAGGCAAGTATAGCACTTCCCAGGTGATTAAAGCTCCTTGGCCTTCAGCCTTGTGTCTTACAAATACCAATGGAGTATTCATCCAAAAATGCAGTGCCTGTTGTGTCTTATTGCTTAAAATGCTTGTCACATGTTAATTGGGAGCACTGGACCTTTTATTGTCTACAGTAAGAGGAATACTGCTCATCTTAATCCTAAAGGAAGTTGCACAGCTAAAGCCCCACATCCATATCAGTTTTATTCTCAGGTTTCAGAGTAACAGCCGTGTTAGTCTGTATTCGCAAAAAGAAAAGGAGTACTTGTGGCACCTTAGAGACTAACCAATTTATTTGAGCATGAGCTTTCGTGAGCTACAGCTCACTTCATTGGATGCAGTTTTATTCTCATATACATTAAGCCCCCTTTGGTCTGAAAGGGGCCTTAGTGTAAATGAGAATCTGCCCTTTAGGCCAGTTAGACCAATTCTTGAATTTTATGAACTAGTGTAACACAAATCTTGCAATGATTTAACTAAACTAAACTGACTTTCCAAAACCAATGTAGTTAGTCTGGTGCAAGTCTGTTTGTGGACACTTATGCATCCGATGAAGTGAGCTGTAGCTCACAAAAGCTTATGCTCAAATAAATTTGTTAGTCTCTAAGGTGCCACAAGTCCTCCTTTTCTTTTTGCGAATACAGGCTAATACGGCTGCTACTCTCAAACCTTACTTTGGAACAGAAGTTTCTATCTTAGCCAAGGAGAGGATTTTTTTTTCCAGTGACTTCTACAGGCTTTGGATCAGGCTCTGAAAGTAGCAAGTAACTCTGCATTCAAATGGCCCTGTGTTGCTACTTTTTGAGTCTACTATTCCATTCAATATGATCTTAGACTTACTGAGTTGTTTTCTTAATTCCACTGAGTAAAACAAAACTAAATCTATAGCAGAATTCTTAAACAGTTGAAGAACTAACATTGTAAGGAAAGACTGCACAAACTAGCAATCTACACAGTGGATATTTCAGTAACTTTGCCAGAGATAAACAAACAAAAAACCCAAAATATGAAGGCTTGCAAATCCCGTAAGGTGTGTTGCCCTGAAGTCTGCTTATAGTAGAAATTTTTGAACGGTTGTAGCTACAACCCTGTGATGCCACCCAGCCCCTGTGCAGATACTCTGAACCTGTGCCACTTATATCCGTTTCAAGTTGCCCCAGCCTTTGAGTGTGTCTTAGAGTCACTATGACACCTCTCCAGCATCCTGAGAATCCCCTTACTCAAAGAGAAGCCTGCGTGAGTAGTTTAACTCAGCTTTATGGCTGCTTTGCACCTCCCCAGCAATGCAGAAGGGAGTAGTGCAGGATAAGGGCCTGAATTTCAGAGCAGATTTTGCTCATTGTACATGCTATTTAATAAACAAAGACTGAAGGGAATACATTTATTTTGATCCCTTGAGATGTTATAAATCAAAATCACGAGTAGGAGGTTTCTTACGCATGATTGTAAGCCTCCAGTATGTGCAGCTCTTCACAGTGCAGGATCTGTCTGGAAAGTGCACTCTATTATGATATGGAATTCTATTCTCGATTGATAAGATTTTTAATTAACTCTAGTTCAGGAGCAACTGATTTCACAAATAACAGTTTGGGGGAGAGAAACATCAAATTAAAAATAAATGTCTCTTACATTTCAAGACTAAGATATTTTAAAAGATTTCCAACTGAGATAAGGCATATGCAGTAAACAAGCATTTTCGAATAAAACTGAATGACTTAAATGAGTTCAAGAGATTAATACAAGTTAATTATTAAGGATCCCTCTTGGTTTTGCAGAGGAATATGCTGCAGATCCCTAGGGATGGGACGACTAACATGCACATGGTATACTGCAATTCATTGTCATTTACACATCCTCAAACTGCTCCACACCATGGAGAACAAAGAGTTGTCATATCAGGTGTTGAAAGGACCTGGGAAAGGACCCCAGAGCAACTACTCCCTATGCCCTACTGGCCAAACAGCTGCACTGCAGCACAAGTTATCCTGACAACATACTGCAGCTCCCAGGCTGGAAAAACAGCTCCTATGCACTACAAAGCTATGGCACAGGAATTTGGAGGCATACAGTCAAGTGGCACATACACATAACCACCATTCTCATCTTTCTTGTCATGCATAGCTCTAGGACTTGGGTGTAAAAGCAGCGCATTGCTGCTGAAGTGGATATGAGAGAGGAGCTTATGGACTGTTGGACAGCTGCATGTAATCAATGAGCCAGTGTATTTTCTGCCAATTGTAACATCGGAGTATGTACCTAGCTAAGGTATTTCTAATAGATCTATTGAGGCCACCAGTTGTATTTACTTGTATCAGTGGCTGTAATGGTGCTTTGCCAAAGTGCACATTGTCTGTAGGCAATTTCTACCTGGTGTGCAAGGTGCAGCTACTTGGATCTGTGTACTGAACTTCAAAATATCACCTGCACTGCCCCTTCCTGCTCATGCTAGAATGGGCGTGACAAGAAGTCAACAGGGAGGAAGGTTGCTCTTGTGGCTGAGGCACTGGACTCTGATTCAGGAGTAGAATTCCTGACTCCACCCAGACTTTTTTATGTGACCTCACGCAAATCACCCCTCTCTTCACCTCAGACCTCATCTGTAAAAATAGGGATAAACATACTTCCTGTGTCTGTCCTGTCTGTATACGTTGTAAATTCTTTAGGGCCAGCCTCTTTCTTAACATGTGCCCGTACAGTGCCTTGCACAATGGGATACAGCTCTCTCTAAGGGCCTATAGATGCTACTTAAAACACATGTAAATAGTCACAGCAACACTCCTGCAGAAGTAGATGATAAATGGAGGATAGCATGCAGGGGTGGTACAAACCCTCCGCAGGCGTCTTCCATGGCTAGCCCTTAGCCCTCCTCCTGTCAAGCAACCAACTGAGCTCTGGCACTCTGCAAAGTTAAGAAACATGAAGACTGGCTTGCTTTTATTTCTTTGTATTTTTTTTAAATTCTATCCAACAAAGTAGTCCTTCTCTTACGGAAATATAAGGGATTGGGCTCAAATAAAGTAGAATAAAGTACACCAGTGACATTTTAGTAAAAGATATGGCTTTATTTTAATTAGTTGGAGAATATATATATCTCATTTTAGTCTAACAGTGTATCCATGAATGTGTGTGGCTGCTGTTTAAAGGCTAATAAACTTTCTTGCTTCACCCGTATGACATCTAGCTTGCAGATCGCATTGTAAGAAAGGAATGAACACTCTTTAAAAGTTCAGATCCTAAATTACTGGCAGTAATGCTATATTCAGCCTGGACAGTGGCTATCAACAAAAGATCACTACTGCAAAAGGTTACTCCTATTTCATTTCAGCAAAACAAAGTTACACACTTGGAGTCCTAATGCTTGACTTTGCTCGTGTATTTACACTTATTGAAATGAGTGGGACTTATCAGGTGCATATGTGTTTGTAGCATCAGGGTTGTGGGTTCCAATTTGGCCAAGTAAGTCAATGGCAAAGTGCCCACTGATTGCAACTGGAGCACAATCAGACCTCTGAGGCATAAATGGAAGTGACTCTAACTATAAACCTTTTAATCCCAGTGCTCTGATACAAATATCTTTTAAAGTGCTGCACTCTGTGCTCGTCTCTGCGTTCATAATGGGATATCAAAAAACAAGTGTAGGAAAAGTTTATTTTTTTATTCAAATATTATAATGAAGGACAAAATTTTGCCTTAAGTGATGTATGAACAATTCCTGCTTTAGTCTATGAGACCTCTGTGAGTATTAGAGATCTGAATGTGACCGTGAATGCATGATTCATGCAAGAAATATTTTCTCAAACTGTTTGATCTGAATACACAGCTCACACCAACAAATGCTGTCCCATTACACATGGCTACCAAGAAACAAAGAGAGGGTATTGCTCACACATTTCTTTGAAAGCTATCATTTATTAATCTAACACATGGAAAGGGCCTAGATCCTCAGCTGCTATCAAGCGGAATCCCTCTGATGAAATCAATGTAAGGAATGTAATGTAGTAATAATCGTGTAATGCAAGAGATCTAAAATATTGAATTGTTCTTCTTTCCCGAATACGATGTAAGAATTACCCTTCACAGAAAGATACATATATATGCTAAGATAACCATATGAAAAATCAGAAAGTTTTAATAACTGTTTAACTGTAAACAAGCCAACAAACTGGCTACACACAGTCACTGTTTTGTTCCATTCTCTGCTTTGTGCCACCAAAACCCCTTCCAAACAAACCACCTCACAGACCTGCAGTTGCACAAAAGTCCCCAGCTTCCCAGGACTTCATTACCTACATTAACTATACAGGTCTCAGCACTGCCATCTAGTAGAAAGTAATAGTCTACCATGGCGTTGGCTGTCACATCAGCTCGAAAGGCAGCATTATTCCAGGAGAGCATCGCAAAGCTGTTGCTATTGTTAATATTTTACTGCAGTGAGTAGTTATCAGGTTAACCACCCAGTACGTGATTCGAAACCAATTTCCCCCAAACCCTGGGTCCTGCCAGCTGCATTATGTTCATCCAGAAAGATCCGTTAAACAACTAGATTAGCCTGGGTTTGTTTTGTATTTTTAACGCATTACTTCTGATTTTTCTATTGAAAACACTCCCCCCCACACACACACACACACCCCCTTCTGCACATCGCAACAACAGCCCAGCTCCTGCTCGCAGCTGGAAAAGACCGGGGGGGTGGGGGGAGACCGGAGTCCCCTAAGTATTCGTGCCTAGGGGATGTAAACAGAGATGGAGAAAATGGGTCTTATCGATCACTCGGAATCTATACGGCCGCCTTCAATGCTGCTTGCAGATTTACAGCCAGATGCGTGGAAATCGGAGCAATGTCCCCGCACCTCCGGCTTTCTCTCTTCCCCCCCGTCACTCAACACCGGCGGGGTTCATTTATTTAGCGGCTGTTCACCCTCCAAGATGAACCAAACGCAGCCCCCACCCCAGGTCCCTAGCCCTGCCTGGAGCTGGGGCTGCCGGTGCCTCGCGCCCGGTGGAGCAGCGGGGGCAGCCAGCAGGGCGAGATGGGAGCTGGGACGCGGCGGGGGGAAAGGCATGCAGGGGAGCTGAGCGGCTGCACACGCGCGCACACACACACACAGAGACACACACACACACACCGGACGAACGCGCACGAACTGAACCAACCCGTGCGGCCCGATCCTGCCCCTCGCTCGCCTCTCACCATCGAGCGCAAGCTGGTCCCGTCGCTCCTGGGAGCCGCCACCGCCGCGCTGCACAACCAGCCTCCCCCCCCCCCCCCCGCCTCCTTCCCCCAGCCTTTCTCCAGAGCTCCCCGCAGCGCTGCCGCTGCTATGCATGCTGCCCCCCCCCCCCGCCGCCGCCGCCCCCCAGCCTGGCTCCGTCCCTCCCGCCCCGCTCAGGTACGGAGGGCGCACAAAGAAAGAGCCCCCGCCTCACTCACGCGGCAGGAGAGCGCAGCCCCAGCCGGGCGAGGAAGGCGACGCGAGGGCATGTGTGTGTGTCCTGCACACCGCACAGCCCCCTCCTCGCGTCCGCCCCGGCTCCATGCAGGCGGCGAAGCCCCCCACCCTGCCGCGCGCGGCCAGTCCCCCTAGCACGGCGGAGCTCCACCCCCCATTGCAGCCCCCGAGCCTGCACAGCCCCCAAACGCTGACTCGTCCCCACCCCTCTGGAAACTGCAAAAAAAAAAAAACAACCCAAAACACCCATCCCCACAATGCAAAACTTCCCTAACCCCTTAGGCGCTTCAGGGCACCCCCCCCTCCACATTTTAAAGCCCCACCCCACTGCATAGTACAAAGCATCACAACCACCACCACCCCCGCCACAGGACAAGGGCTCCATAACCCCACTGCAGGCTGCAAAGAACCCCCATCCCCCTACACAATCCAAAGCCCCTTCAACGCTATTACACCTTGGGAAGCCTCCCTACACACTGCAACCTCAACCCTCCTGACTCTGCAGCGCTCCACCCTACTACCCAGTGCGCCCCAAGCCCCTCGACAGCCTGCAGAGCCCCCAGCACACCGTGCAAAGCTCCCCAACCCACCCTGCATGCTGCAGAGCTGCCTTCCCCTGTGAAAGGCAAAGGCAGCCCAGCCAGGGGCCCTGGGGGTTAGCTAGGCAGAGCACCCGCTAAAGGGAAGTTTCCCCCCTTCCTTGTTTGAGGTGGTTTCGCAGCAGGTGATGAATGTGGGGTGGTGCCCCCCTCCCCCCCCCGAGCAGGTTTGTGGTGCAGGAATCACTCCCCCTGTCTATGCAGATGCCCCTGGGAAGAGCTGCAAGGCTGGCGGCAGCAGCGACAACAGCCGCCCACCACCCCCATTAAAGCTGTTCTCCCCCCATCTCTCTCGTTCTCTTTCTTTTCAGTTCACCGCCTTGATTGACAGGGAGCCTTTCAAAGGCCGCCCACACACGTTTTCCCTGAATCGGAGAGAGAGATGGCGAAGGAGAAAGCATGAATGAAATATTCAGCCTGCAGGAGCGCCCAGGAGCAGGGGGCGGCCAGGGAGAAAAAGACTCCAGCCTCCTAGGGAGCCAGAGTATCTGGAGCGCCCCCCTTTCGAGCAGCAACAGCCTCTACTGCAGTTGTGTGTGTCCTGGTTCAGCACATCCACAGGCCGGCATATACACTGTAGACAAAATGTGCACATAACACACAACGCAGACATGTTACACAGACAGACATGTAGATAATATAAAGATACCTGATGTAAATTACACACACTCAGGCAAAGGGAGACGTGCATACATTACTGGCAGAGAGAGAGAGAGAGAGAGAGAGAGAGAGAGAGAGAAAGATACAAACACAGAGGGAGACAGACAGACATATTCACAGATATTAGACACAAGTTACACATACACTATGCACAAAAAGATTACAGGTACACGCACTCTCACAAACAGAGACAAACATTACACATTAAGGCCCCTGTTCTGCAAACTAATGAATTGGTGGAGTGCTATGTTGTGAGCCTTACTGAAGTCTATGGGGTTCTGCATAGTGCAGCTGCCCACCAGTGCAGTATCTATTGCAGCATCCAAGTCTAAGATAGACACACAGGACCAGATCCTCATCTGATGTAAATCTGCTTAGCTTCAATGGAGCTACATCATTTAACACCAGTTGAGGATCTGGATCATAATATCTGATCCAGAAGTTTTATCTAGACGTTATAACAGGGAACTGAGGCCATGAGGATGGGGTTCTTTCTCCATCTTTGACATCTACAGGGGGTCCCTAGTATACGTCAGGGTTGCGTTCTTGAAAGGGCCACGGATACCGAAACAATGAATACCGGGGAATTTTTCCCCGTAAGAAATAATGGAATAAGGGGGGGAGATGAGTTCACAGTGTTGCCACACTTGTCTATGACAATGCTCTTTTCACCTAAACAGTGCGCCTTTTTACAATGACAGGTTATACAGCACAAATTTTACACATAAAACATTGAATAAAATAAGGTAGAACCCTACAAACACCGTTCAAACACATAGAACATTTTAATAAATAATATAAAACAGTGTCAATTAGGCTTACAGTACCTTACGTAGGGGTGGCGGCTGGGTTTTCTTGGGCTGGCTTTTCCATGGCTGGCTTTTCAGTTGCAGAAGTCCTAAAAAAATATTATATCGACGTCTGCTCTCCTGCATGAATCTTTGACGGATAGATCTCTCTGTAGCAAGCCACTGCATCATTGAGAGCCCTGAAGACTTTGGCAGACGGTTCACGAAAAGGATCAGCGGTCCATGTGGTTTCGATCATCGCATACAGCAATCCAAAGAAACGGGAGAGATTCTTTGTCGTTGGATTCCTGGCTTCCTGCTCTATGTTGTCATCGTCATCCTTGCTTTCTTCAGATATCCGTCGTTGGTGCAGCTCAATCAGTTCCTCATTTGTCAGTTGTTCAGTGTGAGACTCCAACAACAACTCTACATCCTTCTTCTCCACCTCCTTGAAGCCAACATCCTTCTCCAACTTGATGATTTCTTGCCGGAGAGCAGGAACGGCATCAAATCCCACAAAGCTGTGCACAGCATCTGGCCATGCATGGCGCCGAATTGCATTGCGAAGTGACCTCTTCTCACAATGCGTCAATGTTTTCTATGCCATTCAAGATGTTGTAGGACTTCCAAAACTCCTTTACATTGGGCTTTCCTTCACCTGCTGTCTCCTTAATCAGCATAGAGAACGTCCTCCGTAGGTAATAAGCCGCGAATGTGGCCAAAACACCCTGGTTCATAGGCTGCAGCAACGATGTGGTGTTGGGTGGCAAAAATAGGATCTTGACATTCAGGCAGATGGCTTCCTAGTCCAGTTTGTGGGCACTTGCGTTATCTAGCAGAAGGGGAATCTTAAAGGCCAAATTTTCCTTCTGACAGTAAGCCATAAATTGAGGAACAGCATGCTCTACAAACCACTCATGAAAATATTGCATGTCATCCAGGCAATGTTCAACTTCCAAATTACGGGGAGACAAGACTTGACATAGTCCCTCATTGCTCTTGGGTTTTCACTGTGATAGACAAGCAAGGGCTTCAACTTCTAATCACCTTCTGCATTTCCCCCAAGCAGAAGCGTTAAGCTGTCTTTGGAGGCCTTGAATCCAGGAGCAGTCTTCTTGTCATGAGAACTGTAAGTCCTCATTAGCATCTTCTTCCAGTAGAGGCCCATCTCATCTACGTTAAAAACTTGTTTTGGAGAGTAGCCACCTTCTGAAACAATTTTCTTTAGCTACGCAGGAAACATTTCAGCCGCTTCTTCATCCACACCAGCCACTTCTCCTGTGAGTTTTACATTATGTAGTTTGGCATGCTTCTGAAATCTGCGGAACCACCCATGACTAGCACTGAAGATCTCCTTTTCTGCTGTTGAGCTCTCTCCCTCTCTTTCCTTTAAATCATTATACTGGCTTCTGGCCTTCTCCTGAATCAAGCTTAAACTCACAGGCATTTTCTTTTGATGGAGGTCATCAATCCAATCAGCCAGCAAACATTCCATCTTCTCCATTGTACTGCTTCTCTGTTTGTTATCTTCATCTATGAAAATTTCATAGCACTTCTAGCGCTTTCACGAATTCAATCAGCACTCTTAAAAATTGTGCGTACTGTCGTAGCAGGCAAGCTGAAAATATGAGCAATGTCAGCTGCACACTCACCTCTTTCAATACGCTTTATAACATCTAATTTCACTTCTAATGTTACACTTTTATGTTGCCTCTTAAACACAGGCCCACTCTTAACACTTTGAACTCATTTTCCACTCATGATGGGTAGTAGTGTTCTGTACAGTACTGTACTCACGGCCCGCCCCCCCCCCACCCTTGCCCCTCCTCTTCCTGGCCCCTCCACCCTCTCCTTGTCTCTTCCCACCCAGTTCCGCCCCCTCCTCCAAGCATACCCTGTCCCCGCTCCTCCCCCTCCCTCCCAGCGCCTCCTGCATGCCGCTGAACAGCTGATTGTGGCAGGTAGGAGGCGCTGGGAGGGAGGGGGAGAAGTTGACGGCTGCTGCCGGATGGGAGCCGCTGGAGGGTGAAGGGGGGCACTGGCTGCCCCTGGATGCTAAGCACCTACAGAAAAGTGATGCAAAAGGTGAAGCAAGTAAGTTGCAAATGGCGAATACGTGGATCGGGACAGATGTGAATCGGAACACGTTCCCCTATTGATAAGTGATGGATATGCGAAACGATGGATAAGGGGGAGAGGTATACTGGTGACCCCTTGTACTTGTTTTGTGACCCTAGGCAGCCACTTAACTACCATATTTCTCCATTCAGCCATTTGTGAAAAGAATATAACAATGCTTGCTAAAGACTCACTTGCAGATCAGAACTTCCCCAAAGCTTTGGCCTGCATAGTGTAGGATTCTGACTCAGGCACATCACTTATTTACCTAAGTTTAGAGATGTTAGGGGTGTGTTGGGGCTATGACTTCAATGGGTGTGGTCCACTGAAGTCAAGAGAGCTACACTAATTTAAACCAACAAAGGATTTGGCCCATGAGGTATAGGTAATATTTGTAAAGCACCCTTGGGTTAAAATTTAGCATTTTTATTTATTAATAATACTTATTTGCAATCCTTGAATGGAAACACTAGTAATATTATTAACCTATATCTCTCCTACAGTTTAAATTGAAGATAGCATTTTTTTCTTCTAAACTCTCATATAATGTTGTTGAGTGATCTTCCACATTGCACCCAGAGGTAGCCGCATTCAGTGGTGTGTAAACTGATTCCTGCCTGTAGTCATATAGAGCCAGATTCTCAGCTGGTGTAAATCAGCTTTAGCTCCACTGAAGTCAATATACACCAAATAATTTACATCAGCCGAGGTTCTGATCCATAGTTTATAAAGCAATTAGGGATTCACATAATGACATATGCTAAAGTAATATATTATTATTATTAGTTTTTAAAGTTTTGCAGTAGTTATTATCAAAGTACATCATAAAATGTTGACAAGCCCTTTACTATAACATGACAAATGCATCACTATAACATAGATGGGTCAGTGTAATACTTTAGATATTTGTCTGGGGGTTATAAGGTTCTTATGTTCATGCTAACATTTCAGTATGACTCACCTACAGTACATATCACTGCCACAGCTGTTGTAGACCTTGTTCTGAGTCAGAGAGTGACTTTGTGATACAGGATTCTGGCAGTCAGTAAAATCCTAGTGATTTTCCCAATGAAGAATGAATTGCTAGTTGGTATCTGCAGCATGAGTCAGGATTTGATGTAGGGGGTGAAACTGGACTCATAAATGATAAAAAAGGCATGGGCTTTTACTAGTGGACTACTCCAATAATGTCCCAACTTGAATAACCTTCTTGAGCTGGACATCTGATACTGGTGTATAATGCACTACTTGTACCCTGTTTAGAATTTTCACTTAGCAAATGATTCCTATTAATGATTCCTGCAGGAGCTCCCATATTGTTCAGTATCTAATATGGCACGAAAATAACTTGGACTGACTCTAAAATGTGAGTCTATTTGAGGTTCAGCCAATGTTAAAGGAAATTGTGGGCCTGATATGCTAGATCCCAGGTGGATCTTCTTTGCTGGGAATCTCTGTGGGGCATTAGTAGCATACATCAGGGGTTCTCAAACTTCATTGCACCATGACCTCCTACTGACAACAAAAATTACTACACATTCCCGGGCCGGGGGCGGCGAAGCCCAAGCCTCGCTGCCCCTGGCTGAAGCCCTATGTTTTTTTTTCCTGTCTCATGAGCCAGATTCTCCTATTGATCTAGGGCTGCAAAGGAGCTCTAAAGCCAGCCAGAGAGGCCAGGTGGCACATAGCTGAGGTAGATTGTGCCTATGTCCCTGCACTCCGAGCGTAACGTATATGAGGGGGAAAGACATGGCTGGAGCACTTCTGTACTCCAGCAGTCCTTGCCTAATGTTCATCTCCATGGGGATGATAGCTAGCTGGCATACTTGCATTCCCTGAAGATTTTCTAAGCTACACCAGGGCCAACATACTATTGGCCTCAAGGTCAACACCTCCCACATCTGCTGTGCCTAGAGGATATTGAGAATCTGCGCCTGTACCTCTAGCCCCCCTGTAATCTTTTGTAACTAGTAGGTACAGGTGCCTCATGTATCTGAGGTTTCTTTGCTACAAGGAGTTTCCCAAGTTTTCCATAAGAGAACTGTAGGCTGTGACTTATTTGGTTAGGCTTATGAGATGTCACCTGCCAGGTTTATTGTGAGTATTTTTTTTTTTGTTGTTGCCAATCTTCTGTATACAAAATGGCTCTGGCTTTTATAGGTAAGTTTCCCCAGTACCTTCGCTGTAAGTTACTGGACACTATTTTTTTCATAATTATATGAAAACACACTGTAACTTGCAGTAACATTTTCTTTAAATCCACTCATCTTTGTCGTTCCAGTATGTATCATTAGCATTTCAGGAAAATGTACAATACACCAGGGTTTCCCCATGGAAATGTTGTAATGTCATTAATGGAATATGGAATATCAATGCAAGTTACAATGTTTTTATGTATATAATGCTGAATCAGGTGGAAATTTGACTAAAAGCTTCTGCTCTGTAGCTAGTTTTCAAATGGAAATATGCCTAAGGTGGTCATACTTTGCAGACTGTATCGCTAAAATACCCTTATAATAAAGCACACTGGTCCTGGGTTTCATGTGTACAACCCACAGCCCTGTTTCAAGACCTTGGCTGCCCAGCTGAATCAGGTGATCAGTAGTGATGGCTCAGAGGCATCATTGCCTATGAGAGGAAGTCTGTGGAGTCAGGGCCTGATGCTGTACCATTTAAGTCAATAGGAACAGGAGTAGACCCTTGGAGTCGGGGGATGTGGGGTCAAGAGAAGGATGCAGGGGGAGCTTTCTGCCCCAGGCAGGTAGAAGATCTGGTAGGAAATACCTGCAGGGATAGAAGGGAGAGACTTTAGGTAGAGACCAGGCAGCAGATCCTGGCTTTCAGAAATGAATTAATGGAGTGTGTGGAAGACTTGTGTTGTGTTGTTAAATAAAGTGCTGAAGAAAGGGTAATAATTTTGTTGCTGTATGAAACTTTGTCTGACATACTGGCTGTTGAGTTGGCCTCTGGCTTCTAGTACTCTTCATATCTTCCCCCATGACCTCACTCTTCGTTATTACACATTGGGCCAAAACCTCAGCAGGTGTAAATCAGGGTAGTTTCAAAGAAGTGAATAGTTATGACAAACTACACCAGTTGAGGATCTGGCCTGTCTTTCTTTTCTGCACTGACATTCTTATATTAGCACCTATGCCAAGACAAGGAAAGGAAGGGAGACCACAGTAGGTTGTATGAGGCAAAAACAAACTGCATTTGTAAGAGAAATACATGTCTTCATATGATGCATATAAATGCCAAGAAAGCTACAGAGACAAGGTGTGAAGATAGCCCCCAGGTATAAAAGTGCATGGGTGAGACTTAAAACACACTGCACTTATGGATGTGCTTGTTAATTTTGTAAATGTTTTATTTTTCTACTGGATCTGAAAAAAATCATTCCCTTTTCAATTAATATATACCCATTCAATTATCTAAATGCTTGATTATTAAAACCTAGTATATCATACTTGCTTCAGGTTAAATATAAAATTAAAGGATTGTGTTGGGAGGAGGGAACTTGAACTTTGTAGAACTTTAAGAGGGGGAAAGGTACTTAAACTAGCGGTTGAGAATTTACAGTTTGCTTATTGCTATCTATAATGAAATGAATAATATCTGACTGTTGTAATAAAGGAAAATCCTTTGCTATTGAAATAGCTGGTAACTGCTTTTGGATATTACATAAACTAAAGGGCACAATTTTGGTGACGGCAGCGTTTGCCATGCAATATTGATTTACTCAGGGGAGTGTGTCACTCTGGCATTCACAGCAACCAGACCACATGGAACTTCTTCCTCCTTCCTCCCACCAGTTTTTTATTTTGAATACAGAGTGCTGTAAAAGAAACATGAAGATTAATCATGTGCAGCTTTAGCCCCAGTACTCCCCGGTCTCAGTGCCCATTGGTACACATAGGCCCTGATCCCGCAATGACCTCTGTGCAGGTGGGTCTCTGCACTCCCATGCAGGCCCCTTCCCATCAGTGGAGCTATGCGAAGGGTCAGAGCTAAGCCTATGCAATGCTCATTGCAGGATGGGGCCTTTGGTTCGGAGGAACCTGCTCATTGGCAAGGAAGCTGTATTAGTCAAACTGCTTTTAAATATAATTTAAACAGAGTTTGCCTGGCAAGTGCACACCAAACCATCATTTTACAAACATGCTGCCAAGTGGCTCCCATCTGCATTACATCTACAGGTGTCTCAGGGGACTCTCTTACAACATGGTTTTCCCCTCACCTGGGTATTTCACAGTATCATTTGTAATGTAGATGGTACCTTAATGCTAGTCCTAAACTAACTGTGCTAAAGTGGAAAGACGCAACAGAGGGAAGTTTACCTTTATAAGCTATAAAGATGTTCCTGACATTACCGATGAAGTGAAGTAGGGCTGCTTTCTGCAGGCTGGTCGAGGGGTTTGGCCAGCTCAATTAAATATAAAACACAACACATAGCTGGGGGAAGGAAGTCTGATGACACTATTCCAGCTTTGTTATCATGGTAACCATGATGTCATGAGAATACCATGGTTACCATGATATTCCTTATATTTCAAACATTTAAAAAAAAAACAGGAGGAAAAAAACTTTTTAAAAAGTTGATGTGGTGACATCTTTACCCAGCATAAGAAAGCTGTAAATGGAAAAACCAACCAGCATTTGCTTCTGTTTCATAGTTCACCTTCAGAGAGGACATTTTGAAAGAAAGAGCATTTCAGCTAGTAATTACTGTTTACAGTACTGTCCCTGTCAACATATAGTGTATATCCTTGGGCTTTCCCCTCTCTCAGCTTCTGTCACTTCCAGCAGCTTTTTGGGATGAGCACAGTCTTCAAAAGGCTGAAGATCTTGTGGTTGTTTCTGAAACTTTAAAAGTAGTCATTTTCATGTGGGATAAAAACCTCAATCTGTGCAGAAGTGGAAAATAAAGCCATTTAACATTTAAAAGTTACCACAGGGACTCTCACCTTCAGGGGAGGAAGGCATGCAAGATGACTCTTGATTTCAGTCCTTAAGATGCTTCCCAGATGCAAAAATCCTAGTATGCTGCATTAGGCTGCTCAGGGGAAATCAAAATGGTGCTTTTGTTATTTCATTGGTGAGTCAGTGGACTTTCTAGCCCTGGTATCTGACACTTGCAGGGACACAACCCTGGATAACAAGAAAGAGTGGGAGAATGCTTGGGTCCCTATTGACAGGCATCCCAGGGGAAAGGATGTGTATGTTGAGGGAGGACACATGTGATGTAAAGATCATTTATATTTTTAAGGTGATAATAGGTACAGGAGTTAGCAGTAGTCTGTGTAGACTAGGTTGGAGAACTAACAAATAAATAAAAAAATCAGCACCTGCATTTTCAGAAGTACTAGTGATCTCGGGCGCCTCAATGTTTAGGTGCCCAACTTGAGACTTCTCAAAGGAAGTCTGATTTTCTGGGGGCAGATGCTCAGCATGTTTTGAACATCAGACATATTTAACGTGTCTCAAGCCAGGTACTCAGAACTCAAAACAACTTAAAATCACTAGATGCTTTTGAAAAATTTGGCTAATGAGCCCAAGGTCATTCAAGTTATATGCACTGTTAACCTTATATCACTTCTATTGGGCTTTTTTACCTGCTGTTTGTTAATGTCACTTGGCATATTTTGCTTTGAATTACATTGTAAACTCCCGGGGTGAGGACTATATCATCCTATGTGTTTTGTATGGTACCTAGCACAACAGGGCGTCAATCCTAACTGAGCAGTATGAGCTTGTTATTACAGAAGGTGTGCAAATATATCATTTCGAACCATAAACCACACTGGAAATGTCAGCTCTTTCTCCTTTTGTAGATACGATATGACCAAAAAAAAAAAAAAAAAAGGCTTAGAAAACTCATCAAACCTGCCAAAAATGCAGGTGAAAATGGAAGTTTTACCACTGACTTCATCCCTGGTGGTTAGAGTGGAGCCCCTTAATCCATTTTAGGCATCTAAATGAAGATTGCCAGAGTTAGGATGTGCTGAGCACCCTCGCATTCCATCGGCATCTGTGAGATCACCTCTATTAGGGTGCCTGGGGATTTAGGTGCTGCTTTCTAGGCCCAACTTTGGAAGTGTCAGCCTTGCATATTTTTTCATATTTAGTGCCCTGTAACCAGGCAACTGCCTTCTGAGCATCTCCACGTTGCCAGAAGTGGTCCCACAGCAACTTGCCTGTTCTCTTCTTCACTTCTTCAGGGCCCTTTACAACCCACGTGCGGTCTCTCTTGTGGCTAGCCTCCCCCCAACACACAGCTGGGGCCAGTTTAATCATAGAAACAGTTCAAAAATTATTCTCAAAGTCCCACAAGTAAAGTCCATCACCATGAACAAAGATTCCTACTCAGCTCTGTCTCTTCTACCTGGTACAGAGCTCTTGTGTCCCAGTTTGCTCTTCACAGAGCCACTAGACCCAGCCCTTTCTATTTGGAGGTTTGGCTTCCTTCGCCTCTCAGCATCCTTCCCTGTTCTTTGCCTATGGTTGCTTTTTGCTACAGCAGCCTCATCATACAGGCTATGACCGCCACTTTCTTCATTCATTTTTAGCCAAGTGTTTTGTTTGTTATAAATATCCTTTCACTCGGTCTACTTTCCTTAAAGAAACATAGTCAGGGTTTTTGGTTTTTTGTTTGTTTTTTTCTCAGTATTCCATTTCTTTGACATTCTCACTAGTCCCTTTAGGGAAAAATCTTTGATTCCAAGCCGACTTAATTTTTCATAATGAAACTTTCATTCCATAGAATATTGCCCATAATGCCATAGAACAGAATCAACAGTTTCTTTGGTTTTGCACATATTACACAGCCTGTCTTCATGTCTTTTTAGTAAGTTTAACTTAGTTAAGGCACAATGACCTGCTAAATGCCTACTAAATGTGCCTACTTCCCTTTTTCGGTCATGACTGTGGAGTAGAATATTATTTTTGATTTTTGAGCATACATCTTAAAACTTTTGTCATTCGTGACCACACTTTTAAATTCTTGTCTACTTAAGAGTATCCCAATATCCACCTCCTCATTTTTTAGAGCTTGTTTTGCTGCTGTGTCAGCCCTCTCATTTCCAGATATTCTGATATGTGCTGGAATCCATGCTGTTGTTACACAGATACTGTCTTGCATTATTTCCGTAATTCGGAACATTATTTTACTTATTATGTAATTTCTGCTTTCCCAAGTCATAATACCTGACAAGGAATCAGATACAATTACAGATGCAGCTGGTCACACATCTCTTAGCCAGGTTAGTGCCAACCTTATCCCTATTAGTTCAGCCATCAGAAGAGTCACATAATTCGATAGCCTTTTAGATTTCTGGATTCCAAGACTAGGAACACAGAAAGCTGTTCCCACTCTATCTGTGCTGTCATCTTTTGATCTGTCTCTATAGACTTGGCAAAGCTGGCCCCATTTCTCATAAATTCAGAATTTTCAGTGGGCTTAATATTTTTTTCCCTTCTCTTGTTTTTTTCATATAATTCCAAATCCACAAGTGAGGAAATAACTGTCCATCTGTAATTTTATTTCCTGTGACTTAAAGTGAGAGAACTAATGATTTTTTCTTTTTTTACACATCTCCTTTACCCATTTTTTGACCCTGATAGTATGAGGCAAGCCATATATTTTTTTGTCCACTCAGCTTCCAGCAAGTCTCATAAATCTGTTGTATACTTCTGTTTTCATGCTTCCCTTTTACCTTTGCCCAAAAGATTAGATTGAATAGTTTCATAGGTGCTCCTCCAATGACTAGTTGCAGTACGCACATTGGTGTTATCTTTGTACCACATGCCAAT
Organism: Eretmochelys imbricata; assembly: GCF_965152235.1. Lineage (NCBI taxonomy): Eukaryota > Metazoa > Chordata > Testudines > Cheloniidae > Eretmochelys > Eretmochelys imbricata. Next base: position 28,615,352 of record NC_135577.1, on the reverse strand, counting down.
TGCAGAGCTTGGGCCTGAAGCAATTCCAAGTTTCTAAAGTTGTTTTTGAACCAAAGGCTTGGTATCCAAAGTCTAAAACTGGTCTTACCAATGATCTATATGGAGCGTTCCATTTGTAAATGCGTACGTTTTTGATAAAGGTGTTTCCATTTTGACTTGTATAGTTGTGTCGCTTAAAAAGTCCTTTATCACCCAAAACATTCTCCCTTTTATTTCAATTTTGGCTAGTTTATATAGGAGGCCTTCCCTCCATGGCATGTCATATGCTTGTTCAATGTCCAGGAGGACAGTTATCATAAAATTCTTACTCCTTATGCTTTTTGTGCCTCCATTCCTAGTCTCACTAGGTGGTCAGTTGTCCATCTTCCTTTTCTGAAACCACTTTGTACCTCAGTTATTCTATCATTTCCCCCCAAGGATTCCAGTAGTCTTACATTTATGACTTTTTCTCGTGATTTTCCCTATACATAGTGTGAGGGCAATAGGCCTTATAAGCATTAGGTCTTGTACGTAGCTTGCCTGGTTTCCTAATTGGGAACACCAGTGGTTGTTTCCATTCTATGGGCGGAAGTCCTTTTTCTTTTATATATATTGTTATATAGCCTCAATATAATCTTCGGACTTCCTTCTGACAAGTGTTATGAAATGCTTCAACTTATATTATCTTTACCTGGAGCTGTATTTTTCCTTCTTCTAAAGTCTGCAATAAGCTCTTGCACACTAAAATTTTTGTTTAACATATCATCAGTATATTCTGTCAAGCCATTTAATACTTCACAGTTTTCCCCAATAAACCTCCATTTTCCCCTCACAAAACTCATTGCTTTGATTAATGTCACTATTGATCCTTTGGAATTCTTTTGCTAAAATGTCTGCCTACCCTAAGTTGAGACCTCAGTTTCATTGTTTATGATAAGACCAGGCATACATTTACTTTTACTTTGAATTCCATTAATTCTTTGAAATTGCTGCTATATTTCTGAAAGCTCTGAATCTTTGTTAAATTTCCCACAGACATTTCTCCAACTGCCTTTTATTATCTATTTTTTTAATAATCCTTTGTGCCACTACCTTACTTACGTCTTTTATAACTCATTAAGTCTTTATTATTCATTATGTATTTTGCTTGCCTGTATGCCTTATTTCTTTTCTTGATTGCTAATTTTCAATCCTCATTCCACGAGAGATCAGGATTTGTAAATTGGGGGCAGTTTGATGTTTTGTAGATGGCCAGATCAGCTGTTGCTGTAATTCCTTTTATTATATTATTACTGAATTCTCCTAAATTGCCACTTGTGTAGTTACTACACAAATACACATCACATTTACTCTTGAAAAGGCCAAAAATTCCAGCTAGGAATTAGTTTTGTGTTTTTCAGATTTCCTCTGCCTTGTTACTCAGTAAGCATACGGAGGTGATCACTTCCCATTCCATCTTCTTTATGAATTTCCCAGATGCATTTACTCGTCATTATTTGTTGCAATTCCCAAATCCGAACAGAAAAGGATCCATCCACTCCATTAAATCAAGCAGATGCTCCTGTATTCAGGGTATGCATATCAATACATTATTCTAAACATTTACCATTTAGGTTAGTTTTCTTACTTCCCCGCTCATTGTGACTGTTAAAGTCTCAACAAATTATGAATGTTTTTTTGACATTACCTAGTTTTTCTAATTCTAAAATAACTATTTTTACCTGGATTATAAACATTATTCATTTCTATGTGTGTATGTTCTGCATGGGAATCTCAATAGTTTTATAGTCAAAACTTAATATCTGCATATTCATTTTGACATAACTAATTCCCTCTTTCATAAATATGCAGACACCCTCCCCCCCGCGGTAGCCTCTCAATTCCTCTGCCGTATATTGTATTTGGTAGATTGAACACAAATTTCCTTATAACTTATGTTTCTTACACACATATTACATCAGGCTTTTTTCCCATTTCAAAGAAGGCTTTCTTAAATTCCTGCCACACATTATTAAAATATGCACATTCCAGCTAATGATCATTAAGACCATGTTATTTAAGCTGTATTGTGTCCTTCGTTTAAAATTGCGTGACTGTGGACTATTGAGAAGTTGTCTATCTTTAAATATCTTTTTGCTGCTTTTCCTCAGAGCTGGCTCTAGGCTTTTTGCCGTCCCAAGCTCAGGTGGGGCTGGGGCTTGCAGGCGGTGCTGGAAGCGGAGGGAGTGATGTCACCTTTTCCCAACACCTGCAGGGGCTTTACCCCCTCCCCCACGCAGAGAAGCCCCAATATGAGGCACAAAGCAGCGCAGCAGCCACTGAGCAGATGAGGCAGTGCAGCCCCGGCTCCGCGGCAGGACTCGCCTTCTCCTCCCCAGATAGCGGCTGGGCCCTGGCAGCTCAGCATCCCAGGGCTGGGGCTTCCCCTTCCCGCTGCGGCTGGGGGCGCAGAGCCCTCACCCCGTCTAAGTGGCGCAGCTCCAAGAGCACAACTGCCCTGAGAAAAAAGGATGGCTGGAATGCTGCCCCTGGAAATGTGCCACCCCGAGCACGTGCTTGCTTTGCTGGTGCCTAGAGCCGGTCCTGCATTTGCTATGATTTTGATCCTTTCACGTTTTTTTCCCCGTCTTCAAGGGGCAGATAAATACATCTATAAGGAACACTATAAACTTCTTTTTTACCCACAAGCAAAACATCATATCCCATTCCTTTCATATTCTCCTCCCTGAGCAGAGGTGTGTTCTCCAGCCCCTGTACTTTTCTCTTGAGTATTTTGTCTTTTTTCTATTTTCTACAGTGTGTAAGGGGACTGTTGCCCCCTTACTAAATTCAGTGGGGGTGTTTTAGTTGCTAGCTCCCGGTACTAAAAAGGGGGAAGGGTCGATGGGGAATCAAGACCCTGAGACTGACAGCCCGCAGGAACAATGGGGAGAGGCCAATGCTCAGGTCAGCCTGAATGACCGGGCGGGCAGGCTAACCAGGGAGTCAGGAGGCCAGGGAGGTCCCGTCCTCTGTGTGAGCTGGAATTGCCTGGGTCAGACAGAGTGGGGCCGAGCTAAGGAGAAAGCAGGGGTGCAAGCTGAGCTGGGGAGCAGAGCTGGGCCAGATCCGGAGGGACCAGAAAAGCAGCCCACAGACAGCAGACCCTGTCCTGCGAGCAGAGCTGCAGCCCCAAAGCCAGAGGCACAGCCCAGAGAGAGCAGACTTGTCCTGGGAGGAGAGCTGCAGCAACCAGAGCCAGAGGGGCCAGAAAAGCAGCCCAGGAAGCAGGTCACTGCTGGGACCAGAGTCACAGAAGCAGCCTGCAGAGCAGACCTGTCCTGGGAGCAGAGCTGCAGCAACCAGAGCCAGAGGGGCCAGAGAAGCAGCCCAGGGAGCTGGACGCAGAGCAGCAGCAGCGCTGAGACCGAGTGGTGCAGCTGGGGCTGGAACAGTCCGCAGCTGGGTGCAATGAGCAGCTGGGGAGAGCGAGGGGGACCTTGGGCAGCGGACCCAGCACAGGGAGACGCCTCAGCCAAGAGGCTCTGCAGGCCAGACTTGGATCGTAACCCTGACAGGGCGGGGGTGACACTGGGAAGAAGGGCCCTACCACTTAGAGCCTGAGAGTGGGTGGCCATCACCAGAGCTAGTGCCCAACCCACAGCATCCCTGCAGCACAACCAGGGCCTGAGAAGGAGGCCTGGGACTTACAAGGAACAGACTGTGAACTGCCCTGACTTTCCAGAGACACTGTTTGTGATGTTCCCTGCCACAGAGCGGGTTGATGTGTTTCCTTTAACCTTTCCCATTTTTCCTTATTCTTTTTAAAATTAATTGTTGATTAAATAACTTGCATTTGTTTTAACTTGTATGTAATGGTCAGTGGGTCAGAGAAGTGTCCAGTGCAGAGAGAGTACCCCGGAGTGGGGACACCCTAGCCCCTGTCCTAGGTGACCACAGCAGGGTTGGGGGTCGAGCCCCGCAGGAATCCTGGGCCCAGCCTTGTTGGGGTTACGAGGACTCTGCCAGACAGGAGAGTGGAAGGGGAGTCCTAAAGGGCAGGGAGACCACTGGGTAAAGGAAGTGGGAGCGAGGACTCAGCTCCTTTTGCTAGCCCACTTCACCGGGTTAGTGCAGAAGCCAGGAAAGTTCCCCACAATAGCAGGACTATTCCCCCGCTTACAAGGGGTACCTTTTGGTAGCCTCCGCAGTTAATATTTTTTTTAATAATTTTAATTTTTTCTATTTCTCTAGCTCATTCTGCTACTGTACATCCTTTATATGCTGCACTCTGATTTCTCCTGCAATTGCTGTATTTAGGTTCTGTTCCTTCTACACAGTTCTCATATGAGTGATTTCCTCCATGTTTACTACACCTCATTGTTCTCTTACAAAATGGCTGCCACATGTTCATACCTTTGACAGTTATAGTACCTCACAAGGGGGCAATATATAGTTTAACCCACACAGATTGATACCCCATGTGGATCCTATCTGGAAGTGTCCCACATCTAAGTTTTATATGTACAGCCATAGATGTCTGTTTTTCTCCCTCTCTCCTACAATGTACATGTTTAACAAACAATATTTTCTCCTACATTTTTTTAATATCATCCTTAGACAATCCTAGCAGCATTCTATACATAACCTTTCTTGCTGATGTAACCCTTCTGCCCATCAGAGTTGGCAGCAACAAGGGCCGGGTTCAATATCTAGGGGATTCATTCCAATAACACAATGCAAACCGGCTCGAGCCCCCACCCAGTAACCTGTGACAAATATATACCACTCCCGCTAGGTGCCTCCAAGAGGCAATACTTCCCCTCTCGCAAGCACATAGTCTGAGTGTAGCAAAAAGCCTTTTAATAACAGAGAGAAACAATGTGGCATTATGTTGGGGAAACACCACCAACAGGATTCATAACACAACCCATGAGCAAAAAAACCCACCCCAAGCAAATTGGGGCATGCCCCTTTCCCTTTGGTTCTTGAGTCCAGCAACCCCAAATCACCCAAAGTCCCAAAAGTCCAATGACCCAAAAGTCTCTGTCCCTGGTCAGGGCGGCCCCAGAGTTCGAAAGTTTATCTGCGGAGCTTTACCTCCCAACCTGGGTGGAGATGGGACGGGGGTAAGAGGCACCTTACATGATCTGAAGCTGACCACCCCACAGCTCCATAGGCCTTCGCTTTGCTCCGCCAGCCGCCCCACGAACCCCCCCCACAAACTCCTTCACCCAGCTCCACGGCCCACAAGCAGCTCCCGTCGTCCTACGAACTGCTCCACCAGCCTGTCCACAAGGCACTCCAGCTGTCCTGCAAACTGTTCCACAATATATCTTCAGGCTCCCCCACTACTTAACACAACACTCAGTGATTTCAGCTCTTAGGTGAATTCAGCTTGTAGTAGGGGAACCTCAGTGCTGGTACACCATTAGCCCAAAGTGAGCTCAGCAGCCTGTAACTAGACTCCTAATGGAATCAAAATTAGCTCTGATATTCCAGGGTGGAGAGAGGAGGAAGTACAATTAGCATGTAAGGCCCTCATCAAGGGACCCATGCCACCAAGTATTAATACTTGTCCCCAACCTCTCTCAATTCACAGAGTTTTAAAACCCATGACCCTTGCCTAGCGAGTGCTACTTAGTTGATGGTGAGTGCCTCCATCATAACAAAAGGCCCAGTATAGTTCCAAGCACAGTTCCCATAATCAGGGTAATAACAATTTATTCTTCCTGCCCCAATAACAGAGACACTAGGGATCCCACAGCAGCCAAAGTGACCATTTGGGCAGCTATGGCCTCATTCTAGGCAGGGTGGGTGTGCCTATGCAAATGAGATCGGCCCCTGAAGTTCTTTTCCACAACTTGCCACACCTCACCACCAGATGTCAGGGTGGAGCTCATCCTGACACTGCTTACACTGAATTGAGGCACTTCACAAGTAACTGCAAAATTCCCTAAGGTTACAGTTTTAAGAAGATATTTCAGCTTGCTTCTTGTATGTACATTCTGTCAGTAGATCTCCACCATGCATTTTCTTAGCTCATTGTATGCCACCAACGCTTCGCTTTATCCATTCTGCCATTTTCAGGGGGTTAATATCTCCTATTTTCCCACCTTCTGTCACTGATTTGACACATATAAAATGTTTATCCTGTTTTTGTTTTCAATTCTATGCATTTCTTCTTCAAATCCAGATATAGCTAGTCTTTCCCCCCCCTTGATCTGAGACCATTACGCATCCCCTGCTGCTTCTCCTTCATAGCCCATGGCAACTTTCTCTTCCCCCTTCTCTGTCTCTTTTGTTAATTTCAATGTTCAGCTGGCGGTTGGGGCCAGCTGCAGCCCATCACCCATCCTGTTCCTTCAGCCCACCTCACCATCTTCAGCCACACACAACCATTCCGTCCGAATCAAATTCAGGCCAGGCCAGGCCACACTTTCCCCTGTTCTGCTGAAGAAGGCAGCATTTTTACTGCCCTTCTTCAGAGAGCTCCTCCCAATTGTCTGGGAGAGAAGGGACTCCTGCCCCACCCTACAGTAAGGGGCTCCTGATTCTGGGCCCTTAAAAGGGACAATATCCTGGGTTTTTCCCATCCAACTACTAATTCCCCGGGACTGCTTCCTCTCTTCTGGCTTTGGCCATTTACTGTCCCTTTGTTCATTCCAGTGTTCCTGGAACAGGGTCTTCTGGCCCCAGATTTTAAAAATAAATAGCCAAATTAGATAGGAATTGGCAAAAAATAATTCCTCTGCCTGCTTTCTCCACACAAACGAATTTGTTGTCTGATGGCAGTCACAAACATTTTAGAGAGAAAGTCGAGGGGTCGAAATCACAGTTATAATGGAAAGGCTGTCACTATGGAAAAGACCTCTGCATTATAAACAATGTTGATGCCAGCAAATAGCTAGAGGTGTTTCTAACAAATGCTTCCTTTGTAGAGAAGCAATCAGATGGCCTTCTGCAATGCTCACTGCACCCTAGCTGATTTTTCACATCTGCTGTATTCTTGCAAATATTAGTAAACAACAATTTTGAAATATGCATTGCTGTGAGGCAGATTCCATAGACACTTCAGACAGCTGAGTCTTAAACATCTGGGCATGGCTGGAGATTCTTTCCTAGTTATAACCATCCAGTATCTAAATGCATTAGTCTTCTCTTCCTAGTTCAGGAGGGAAAAAAGAATGACTATCAAAAACCACCCCTGGAACCAGAATGCAAGTGCCTGTCTGAGCAAGAGGCATCATGTTCATTTGGTCTATAAATCGAATACAGCAATATTTTTATAAAAATCAGATCATTCCTATAAAAACCAGAATTGTACAAAAGCATGGATTGAAGGGTGCAATAGTCGCTCATTTGAGAAAGGGCCTCTCCAGTGATGTTACTCAAGCAGTCCACATGGCTTGGACAGATAAATAGAGTTCAGTATTGTCCTCAGCTTCCACTGTCAGCTGTAGTGGTACAGTACCAAGTATATGGACAGCAATGGTTCCTATGGGATCAGTTTCTGGCAAGTAATAGCTTATTTTCTGTGGAATAGAATTCTCTCAGTTTGAACAGCATCTTGGTGTCTCCTAAATGCTTTCAGTAGATAGAAAAAAGATCAAATCTTGCTCTGGTGTCAGTGGGGTTGCAGGGAGAGAAAGCCAGTGCATAATTTAGTCTATTGTATACATATGAGTTAGTGTGGAAGGGTGACACAAATATATTTGGAGTCCTTTATTTGCAATAAAGCATTTAATTGATCAAGAAACTGAAGACCTATACGTTGTACATAGTAAGACGAGATTTGCATAAGTTCTACAGCTTGTTTCTGTCTGGCACCTGAAACTGTCTTAGATCTTTCCCTTTGAATTCTGTTAGTTAATATTGTGTCACAGTCTCATTGTCACTCAGCATTATTGAACTGCCAATAACAGGAGTGCCCTTTCCTTGTGACCATTGTGTCAAAGCCCAGTTTTCCAAGACATGCTCAAAAGTTACACTGACTTCTGGTTTGCAGATGCTTGGGAATTCATGTTCTGCTTATTTACAAAACAATAATAAACAATGGAAGAGTAATAGGGGATACAAAAGATAACTATTGCTTACCTTTGCCATAGCCCAGTCAGATTTTTCCTTATGCAGTTGTATCATTTCTCCACTACGTGGCCTAAAATGCAGTGGTACAACTCTCAGACTCTACGGTAACTGACCACTTTCTCACTGTGCTATTCAAAGAATACATGATACTTCACTCATTCTGCAAGGCGCATTTCTTCATTTCCTCAGTCCTCGTTATATATACAAGTCTCTTTACTTTTCAGTTATTATTAAAGATTATACAAAACCTTCCTGGCACAAATAGCCATAATATACTATGACTTATTTTGGTTTAAGCTTAAAAATATGTAGAATGTTAGTACAAAAGTCAAGGTCAGGAGCATAGCTCAGACCAACCCATGTGAGCAGTTCCTTTCTTTAGCAGAGCAGATTGTCCTTGAATTTAATATTTCTGCGTGAACAAAATGTTACATTCAGTAAAGTTTATACACAGTATACTGCAAGACAGAGAACAGATTTTGATGGTACCATGGACAGAATCATAGAATGTTTATATGACTTACTGCTTGGATATTATAGAGTAGTAGACAAATACAGATGTCTCAGTAGAGGGCATTGAAAAGCATAAGGCCTACAGTGCAATTAAAAGTACAGAATTCAAAGACAGTCTGGAAAGTCACCTGAACTGAAATGAGAAGGCAAGCTTTTTCCTCAAGAAAAAACAGATTACTTAAGTGTGGCCAATAAAATACTCATGAAGGACAGACACAGCAGATGTTTTATGGGATAACGTTCTCTGGTAGAACTATACTGTTTTTACTGTAAACCACTGTACTAATACCCTGGTTTGAAATTCTTCTTTTGTTGTTTTCAAAACTACCATTGTGCACTGCACAATATGTAGCTTAAATCCTGCAACTCTTATTTTGTGTTATAAAACACTGAGCCAAATTCAGGGACTTTAAGTGGGTTGGGCAAGTTAATCAGTACAGAATTTAACCTGACATTTGTGCTTTACCCTCATTTCATAAAGAAAGGCTTTACATGACTACAGTCCACTAATAAGACTTACTAATCAAAATAAAATGAGGAATTGAATGTCATGGATCAAGGGCACAAGAATTCAAAGGCAGGATTAAAATTTAGACATGTATGAATAAAAAGAATATAATCTGCAGTTATTCTGGGTACAAGTTATGAGGCTATTAAGCTTCATGCTTCAGGGTACCGCCTGATCACCAGATGGGGTCAGGCAGAAAGTTTTGCACAACTGAGTGCATTATGGGACTGGAGGGGAGTGGCACAGGGAGTTGTATTTATTTCATTTCTTGCTTTCCTTTGAAGTGTCCTGGATACTGGATTTGGGACTAGGTGGACCACTGGTCTGTTCCAGAATGGTAATAGCTGGGTCCCTGTAGTGAGGCAGAGGGGCCTCCCTCCAGACTGGAGAGCGAGGGAGCATTACACTCCTCTTGGTGAGCAAAGCCAAACCCACCCCGCTCCCCTCGCCAGAAGTACCAGGGCGGGGCTGGAAGTATAAAGCGTGGACTCTGCAGCTCAACTGGCCCAGAGCCAGCAGAGGAGATAGATGCCTCTGCCTTGCTGTGGCACCCAGGAGCGGAACCTGTGCTCTGCCATGCCCTGCCCCCAGAGGAGACGAATGCAGATGAGGAGTTGCTGGGACTAACTTCAGCTGTTTACCCTGAGGACCTGTGGAGGCCAGAGGTACCAAACCCCAGGGAGGTAGGAAGTAGCCCAGGGCAGCCAGCAAATGGCTGGCTACAGCTTGACTGTATCTCGGTTGGTGTCTTGCAGCGGGATCCCTGCTGACCCAGTGGCAGACATGGAGAAAATCATGGAGACAGAACAAAGCGGAAAACAATCATGAGGGTTGTTAATGGTGGTGTCACAGATTCACAGGGTCTGGTCTATGCCCCAGCCTGTAACCAGTCCCTTGAAAGTGACCCCTTTTGTGTGCCAAACCCTAAAAGTTCACACAGGGCAGGCCCTTGGCCTCCAGAGGTTTGTCTACACAGCATAAGAATAAACTGCAGCTGGCCTGTGCCAGCCGACTCAGGCTCACAGGGCTCGGGCTGTGGGGCTGTTTCATTGCTATGTAGACTTCTGGGCTTGGGCTGGAGCCTGGGCTCTGGGGCCCTCACACCTCACAGGGTCCTAGAGCCTGGATGCCAGCCTGAGCCTGGAAGTTTACATAGCAATAAAACAGCCCCGCAAGCCCGAGTCAGCTGGCATGGGCCAGCTGCAGGTTTTTATTTGCTGTGTAGACAAACCCCAAGACTAGGCCTTCGGGCACCAACAAACCCTGTTTCTTTCCATGGCTCCCTGCTGTGAATCCAACCATGCCAGAGCCCTGCAGGAGGCTTGTACTGTCCCCCTTTTGGGCACAATGCTCTCAGTGAATATTTGCAGTGACACAGGCAGCCTTTAACAATTTGTTAGTCACCGGGCATACAGAATCTGGACATCCTTGAGTTAGCAAAGAGAGGCAAAAGTTAAGCCATAGTGTATTCTGGCCACGCTAGAGCATGAGCTAGCAAAGCTGTAATGGATTCTATCTCAGACTCTCTCTCTCTCCCTTTTTTTTATCTACTCAGGAGAAAGCAGAGCCAGCTTCCTCCAGAAGCCCACACTTTATCCCCTGCTGTCATTCCTTTATTCTCTGTTCAGCTTCCTTGTTCAGAGGTGGGGGGAAATCATCATTCCTCTTCATCATTGTTTGGTAGGTGTGAACGTTCTGGTCACTGGGGCTTTCCATTGTCTCTTTCTGATTCTGCACTGGTATGGCCCTTTAAATCGCCGCCCGAGCCCCACTGTTGGAGCCCAGGGGTAGTGGCAGCAAGGCTCCCCACAGCGGCAGGAGCCCCTGGCCCTTTAAATCACCACCGGAGTCCTGCTGCCACTACTCCAGGGCTCCGGCAGCGGGACTCGGGAGGCGATTTAAAGGGCCCGAGGCTCCGGCCGCTGCAGAGAGCCCCTGGCCCTTTAAATCGCCAGTCTGGGGAAGTCGGTCCGGCCTGGCACTCCGTACCGGCTTACTTTCACCTCTGCCCCCATCTCATGTTTTGTGCTGTCCCCAAGATCAGACTTAACTCTTCTCCCCTTTCCCCTGCGGAGTGGCAATGCAAACTGAAGCACGCACAGGAATCATAAAAGTATTATAATAAATTCCAGCTTCGTCAGGTGGCCATTAAACCATATTCCAAAGAAGGACTGTATTCCAGGGAAGTGGAACTTGTTTAATTGAGAGTGGAAGCAATTTTTATGCAGACTGATGAAAACTTTTTGTTTTTTCCCCCTTTTTGTTAATGCCTATTTGACTGCTTGATAAACTGTTGGGGGGAAAAACGGTTTCAGTTCACCTCTTATGTGCTAAGAAAGCTCTCACTCCAGTTGTGTGGGTTCACTAAGGAGAATGGCTGCAAAAACTGGAAAGGCCAGAGTTTATATTGAAAATTTTAAACTCTTTACCATTATCCAGGCTTTTTCATACATCATAAACCTACTTTGTTCCCCTGTGTAAGTCACCTTTAAGCAATGTTGCTACATCTTTACTCCTTCACAATGGCTCTATCTCAATCACAGAAGCGTCTAACATACAGTACTCAAAAATGCAAATGCATTCTAATCTGCTGTGCACACAACAAACTGACAAAGGAAGGTGGCAGATATTTCAAAAGCTGCAGAGGTGGGGAGAACCCAGCTGGACCATCAGCATGTGTATTTATTCTTTTTAACTTTCTCAAATGGAAGCACATTCAGAAGCATACATAAAACAGCCTCATCTGGCCATGTTCCTGTTTAATTTTCATCATGTGGATCATTGGATGTCACTGCAGAAAACTACAGTATCCTGCAACTGGATATTTTCTATTCGGTGCCTTTGTTAGACTTTTCCTTCCACTGCTAATAGGAAAGGAAATCTCTTTTTAGTGAAGGCACTTGACTGGATGCTGGAGGCTTGGCTTGAGCTCCCTGTAGTGACACAGCATTGGTTTGGTACCGTAAAAAAGTCACTTAATATCTCTGTCTCATTTCTGCAGATATAGAAAGGTGATGATGCTTTGCCTAACAGGGGTGTTGTGTGGATATATACATTAATAGGTGTGAGATGCTCAGATACTGCAGTGATGAGGGCCACATGGGAACCTAGACGGATAAAGCAGTTTTCCCATTACTCAGAGCTCTCCGTGTGCCAAAGTCCAAAGCAGTGTTGCCAGCTCTCATGATTTACCCCAGCGATTCTGGGGATATAAGCAGGGGCAGCTCCTTTTGAAGTTGATTGGAGCTGTGTCCACTTATATCTGGAATGAATTTGGCTCTAAGGGTCTGTCTACACAGACAAAAAAGTCTATGAGCAGCAAGGCTCAGATACGTCTCCATTGGAATAAAAGACCCGGGGCATGGCCGGGGCTGGCTTGGGTCAGCTGACAGGGGCTCAGGCTGCGAGGCTAAAAATTGCTGTGTAGATGTTTGGGCTCAGGCTGGAGCCGAGTTCTGAGATCCTCCCCCAACACGGGGTCCCAGAGCTGGGGCGTCAGCCCAGTCCCCAACATCTACACAGCAATTTTACAGCCCTGCACCCCGAGCCCAAGTCAGCTGAACCAGGCCAGCAGCGGGTGTGTAATTGCTGTGTGGGCGTAGCCTCAGAGCGCAGGTCAACTGACGTGGGCTTTCAGGGCTCAGGTTGCGGAGCTAAAAATAACAGCATCCACATTCGGGCTCGGGCTGAAGCCCAGGCTCTGAGACCCTCCCCCTTGCTGGGTTTCAGAGCCCAGGATCCAGCATAAGCCTGAACATCAACAGTGCTATTTTTAGCCCATTGTGCAAGTCAGTTGACCCAGGCTCTGAGACTCACTGCTGCAGGACATTTTTTGCTGTGTAGATTCTTAGGGTATGTCTACACAGCAATTAATACCTGCGTCTGGCCCAGGTCAGCTGGCTCAGGCTGTGGGGCCATAGAATTGCTGTGTAGATGTTGGGGCTCAGGATGGAGCCCAAACTCTGGGACCCTGCAAAGGGGGAGGGTCCCAAAGCCCAGGCTCCAGCCTAAGCCTGAAAATCTACAGAGCAATTTTTAGCCCCACAGCCTGGGCCTGGTGAGCCTGAGTCAGTTGACTTGGGCCAGCCACAGCCATGCTTTGGATCTTTGTTTCCAGAGTAAACCTACCTAAGGGCTTGATTATCTCCTGTCATGCACCTCATGTAGTCAGCTGTAGCTGGGTGTGTTCAAATGATTATTGGGGAGATTTAGCTTTTGGGAAGCAGAAGGGTTAAGTGTTTTGGTTTGTTTTCTAAACCATCATTCGAAAGACCCCTTCCCTAGTTCTCATTTCTACACAGCCTCAGAAGAAGAGCCCACTCAATGTGACAATGATGCAGGAGTCAATTTGTATTTTAAAGTAGCTCTGCTAAGGTTGACAAGTTTGCAATGTGTTTTGCTCCCCTAGTTGTAATTTCAATGCTATAGGTCTTTGCTCTCTTATAAGGTGCAGAAACCTATATTTATTGACACAAATATCTCTGAAAGCAAGACGGCAACAAAAGGGCAACTTTTAATTTCTGTGTAATGTTGCTCAGCAACCAAGCAATCTAATCTCTCTTATTGATTCAGAGCAGTCACACGTCACTAATATATTACATGCACACACAAAAATAACACAAGAGATGCACTTGATTGGATTATTACTTACTTCCTACTTCTAACTTAAGGATGTGTTAGTAGGAGTGTTATACAAACTGTTGACACAGTATTAACAAGAAGAAATACAGTACAATGCATTGTAGGAGTATGGAGCAATACAATTCTCCTCTGTGGGCTGGAAAAAGTATTTTTTAAAATATTCTGATTTCACAGACTATACACTGTTAGCTCAGTTGTCTTCAGTTACAAGTGTTCCAACACCCACCTAGCCCTATTATATGGTTCCTATCATGGGTTGCGTCATCATCTAATTGTTACAGCGTTGGACAGGGAGTTGGAACTCGTGGCTTCTAGTCCTCGCTCTGACAATTAATTGCTGACTGTCCTTGGGCAGGTCATAGATTAACTTCTGTGTGCCTCAATTTCCCCATCTGTAAATTGAGATAACACTACTTAACTCTGGTTTGCTTATTTATACTTAGGACTCAGTCCCACTCTCTAATATTTAGTAATAGAGCTGGTCAAAAATCGGCATCCCATGTGAAATTCCAATACTTAAAAATTTGTTTTAATCTAAAATCAGGATGAAAAGTCAAAATATTGAATTTTTTTGTAGAATGGAAAGTTCCAATAAATGTTGGTTTGGAAATGTCAAACCAAAACATTTCTACATTCCTTAACCAAAATGTTTTGCTTTGGTTTATTGAACCAAATCAAAAGATTTTGGTTTGTCTCAGGTTGATATTAATTTATGTCACCCTGAGCTGCTTCAGTGCCTCATGGGAGTTGTAGTGCGGGTGCTGGACTACATTTCCCATGATGCACTATGGTCATGACTCCCATGATGCACCATGGTGGTTCAACTAGCAACAAGACTATTGTGAGTCCTGGGAGATGTAGTCCAGCCAGAGAGTCCACTCCACAGAGGAGAATGGGTGCATGAGGCACGCAAGCTGTAGCTTCCATGAGGCACTGCTGCAGCTCAAGAGAACAAATTAATGTTGAAGTGACTTGAAGCAACAAAACACTTAGATTTGGTTCAACAAACTGAACTGTTTTGATTTGGGTTGACCCAAAACAAAATATTCTGTTTTGGTTTTCCTGATAGACAGCTGAAACATTTTGGTAAAATCAAAATTTGTTGAGGGAACTTTCAATTTTGTGGAAACTGCATTTTCCACTGAAAACACATTTTGATGGAAAATTCCCGGCAGCTCTAATCAAGTAGCTTCATCATGTAGTGATAAAAATGATTAACTACTGTGGGGTAGGCCTATCCAACAGCAGATTTTCAAAATACCTCATGAGCGCATGTTACTATATCAAAGGGTAGGAGCAATGCTCAGATCATGTAGCATCAGAGGATTTGAGCAATTCCTTGGACTCTTATATGGCATAGTTGCTACTGAAATCAATGAGGAACCCCACAGAATGAGTGACAGAATAAAGTTAAAAAAATACAAAATGTAAAAGAATATTATTAAAATAAATGCAGAGCTATAGGGAGGAAATGGTCATTTCTCAGGAATGGAAGGATGGTTAAAGTACAGGTCCAAAAGTTTTGGGTTCTGTCATTCGCTCTCCGGAAGACTCAGCACCCAAGTCACATGGATTCCAGCAACTTATATTGTCAGCAGGCATAGAATTCTGGACCTTCAGCTCCGAACCATGAGCCTTTCCTTTTGGAATAAAAGGAGTAATTCTGTTAGCTGGTAGCAGTTGTAGACTGTTATTCTTTATATGGACTATCCATGAGCAAGGGACACACTGCATGTAGTCAACATGTAGCCTGTGGAGTACACCAGCTCTCCCTCTTCTGGGTTGAGTTACTTTTGAGAACAGCTGCCCCACAGATACAGGGGTGAGAGAACTGTACAAACCTCTGCCTACAGAGGTGAATGGCCTTTCCTGGATAACCTTGGCCAAGTCATGTGCAGGGAGATTTCCAAGGACCTCCTGTGACTACACAGAGCATTTGGAAGCTGGTTTTGGCAGAAAACCAGGAGGAATTTCAAGGCAGAATGTGGGTATCTATTTACCTGCAGCACACTGTTTAGCTTCTAGATGTCCCAGTGTGCTAGATAAGGTCCAAACTGGTTGTGTTCTTTGGTAAAGGAAGGGAGGCAAAGCTGGGATCTGAGCAATTTCAAGAAGGCCTGTAATTCTGTATATTGTGACACGGGGTGACCACGCTGTCTGGGTCCTCAGTCCTCAGCAAGGTACCAAGCCAATGGAGTTTTCCAAACCTCGCTGCTGTTCTTCCTATATCTAAGGCTACATCTTACTAGAAACGCTGCAGCGTGTAGACACAGACTTCTCCTGTCATTGTAATTAATCCACCACCCTGAGAGGCGGTAGCTAGGGCAACAGAAGAATTCTTCCATTGACCTGGCACTGTCTACACTGCGGTTAGGTTGACTTAACTATGTCATTTAGGGTTGTGGATTTTTCACACCCCTGAGCGACATAGCTGGGCTGATTTAACTTTTTAGTGTGGACCAGGTCTTAATGTCACACCCTCCACTCAGAGTCACTCAAGGCACTTCAGGAATCCTGTCATGAGGCAGCCATGGCCTTCTGGGTGCAGGGGAAGAAGGGGGACGAGATTACAATAACCTCTCCTGAATTGCACTTGAATTGTTAGAAAAGCCTTGAATGGAGATGGGATGGAGGAGAGGGACTTGGTCACTGTTTTTACAGTGACAGTGAAACAAATGTTTGCATTTCATGTTTGAATGTTGCAGAAGTGGAATGGAAAGCAGGCAAGGGCAGTGTCTGCGCACTAAACCAATAATATTCAGTAGTGCAGGCCGGTGCCAAGAGCCATATGGGTGCTCATCTAAGGATAGAAGAGGAAATTTAGAGTCCCGGGGTTTTTTTAAGCTGATGTATGGCTATTCAAGTTGCTTGAGCATTTGGTAGTCAGGTTTTCTGAAAGCTCCCCATGCAGATTTCCTAAGTGCTTGCGGCTCAGCTGAAATAACCACTGGAGTAGATATATATTAGTATACGTGAAGGAAAGGAGCATCTGAATTGGTAGGAAGCTGCTGGCAGGGTGGTCACCATGACGTCTCCTTGCCTTTGGATCCTGCTCTACCTTGCTCCAAAGTAGCGCAGATTTGCTGACATTCAATCACACTCAGCTATTCCGGTGGCTTTGGAGAAGGTGGATATTTCTTAATGGTTAATTTTTTTCTGGAGGGCTGGTTATTTTCCTCCCTTTTCCCCCCTTCTGCTGTAAAGTCTAATTGGTTGCTGCTGCATGCAGTGGAGGTTGCTGCTGGTCAAAGGTGCCTAGGGCTTTGAATGAGTGTCTTTTCTATCTGTTTATATAAATCAAATACACCATAAAAAAAGACAGCTGTGCCAGTTCTCCCCTCATCTCCTACATATCTGTCTTCAAGGCACTAGATCAAAAGAACACTATAAATATTCGACAGCAGGGACTGTGAATCCAAGGGCTGGCACTGAACAGTCACAAATGGACTTTTAAATCTGCATAAGTAACCATTCCAAAATACACATTTAGAAAACAATAAACCCACTTTCCCAGTCTTCCTCTTGCCAGCTGGGGGAGGAAGTGCCTCCAGTTGTTTTACAACAGCCCCTTCTACCTGGGTCATGGAATGGCCTCTCTGGAGGGGGCACAGTCTAGTCATGATAGTTAAGGTATGTTTACACTGGAATGAAAGACTTGCGGCTGGCCCAGGTCAGCTGCCTCAGGCTTGTGGGACTAAAAATCGTGGTGTGGACGTTGGGGGTTGGGCTGGAGCCCAGGTTCCTCCCCCTTTGTGGGGTCCTAAAGTCCAGGCTCCAGCCCAAGCCCCAGCATCTACAGAGCAATTTTACAGCCCCACGAGCCTGAATCAGCTGACCTGGCCAGCCATGGGTGTTTAATTGCAGTGTAGACATGCCCTTAGAGGCCCACTGTATTAAATGGTCTGTCAGAAACTCAAAATTGCTTTCACTGGGTTAGAGAAGGATGGTCTTGTGATTAAGGCAGTGGAGGGGCTTGAGAGATCTGAGTTAAATTTCATGCTCTGACATACATATCTTGTGTGACTAGAGCAAATTACTTAACCTCTCTGTGCTTCAGTTCCCCGTCTATAAAATGGAGATGTAATAGCCCCTTTCACCCTTCCTTTGCCTTGTCTATTTAGACTGTAAGCTCTTATTATATATGTGTAGGGCATCGGTTCAGGCCTTTAGAAAATAAATACAAATAATAATAATGATAGGAAATTCTGATTCCTAACATCTAGGGAGCTAACTTTGGGCCTCCTGGCTCTTTGTTTGTATTGATTCTAATTATTACATAGAATGTAAGATTTCTCTTTGTAAGGACAAAGACAAGCTTTTATTGAAGGATACAAATACTTGCCTGAGAGATTGGTGCCAGTAAATTGGTTTGAATGCAGGCAAATACATCTGCTTCAGATAAAACCACAGAGGTAAGATATACAGTCTCGTGTTGTATTACTCTCCGCGTACAGCTGTATTTTGTCCTGCTTGAGTTTGTTGGAAGATTTTGGATGGAGAGTGATGACGAACTGCCAGGTTCCAGTGATTGTGTTCTGGGTGTTGCTTTTTTCCAGTTTATTCCAGTCTGATTCTGCATGTCAAGAGCCGATAATAGCAAAGAAAAGGTAGACCATATATTATGCTGCCCTTTTTATGTCTCTTGTTTTTGGTTGGTAAATGTAGTGCCTGATATAACAATATGAGTTTCCTGAAACTTGCTTAAAAGAAAGTTGGGATTTTATGGAAGAGAAGATGTCTGTTCCTTCCAACCAATGCTTTCTATACATAGTGTTCTTAGATTTCCAGAAAACCTTTAACAAGGTCCCTCACCAAAGGCTCTTATGTAAATTAAGTTGTCATGGGATAAGAGGGAAGATCCTTTCATGGACTGAGAACTGGTTAAAAGACAGGGAACAAAGGGTAGGAATAAATGGAGAGGGGTAACTAGTGGTGTTCCCCAAGGGTCAGTCCTAGGACAAATCCTAGTCTATTTACTCATAAATAATCTGGAGAAAGGAGTAAACAGTGAGGTGGCAAAGTTTGCAGATGATACTAAACTGCTCAAGATAGTCAAGACCAAAGCAGACTGTGAAGAACTTCAAAAAGATCTCACAAAACTAAGTGATTGGGCAACAAAATGGCAAATGAAATTTAATGTGGATAAATGTAAAGTAATGCACATTGGAAAAAATAATCCCAAGTATAGATACAATATGATGGGGGCTGATTTAGCTACAACTAATCAGGAGAAAGATCTTGGAGTCATCGTGGATAGTTGTCTGAAGACGTCCACACAGTGTGCAGGGGCAGTCAAAAAAGCAAATGGGATGTTAGGAATCATTAAAAAGGTATAGAGAATAAGACGGAGAATATCTTATTGCCCTTATATAAATCCATGGTACCTCCACATCTTGAATACTGCGTACAGATGTGGTCCCCTCATCTCAAAAAAGATATACTGGTATTAGAAAAGGTTCAGAAAAGGGCAACTAAAATGATTAGGGGTTTAAATGGGTCCGAAATGAAGAGAGATTAAAGAAGCTAGGACTTTTCAGATTGGAAAAGAGGAGACTAAGGGGGGATATGATAGAGGTGTATAAAATCATGAGTGGTGTGGAGAAAGTGAAAAAGGAAAAGTTATTTACTTGTTCCCATAATATAAGAACTAGGCACCGCCAAATGAAATTAATGGGTAGCAGTTTTAAAACAAATAAAAGAAAGTTCTTCTCCACTCAGCACACAGTCAACCTGTGGAACTCCTTGCCTGAGGAGGTTGTGAAGGCTAGGACTATAACAGGGTTTAAAAGAGAACTGGATAAATTCATCGAGGTTAAGTTCATTAATGGCTATTAGCCAGGATGAGCAAGGAATGGTGTCTCTAGCCTCTGTTTGTCAGAGAGTGGAGATGGATGGCAGGAGAGAGCTCATGACCTGTTAGCTTCACTCCCTCTGGGGCACCTGGCACTAGTCACTGTCGGTAGACAGGATAATGGGCTGGATGGATCTTTGGTCTGACCCAGTGTGGCCATTCTTATGTTCTTATTCATTTAGACTGAATGGTCCTGATTTGCCGTTGCCCTGCACCATTTGTACTCTTATACACGAGTGCCGAATGTTTTTGAAAAGCTATCATTCTGATTCAGTAGCATTTTGCACTCTACATTGGTGTAAATGACTGTATGAGGTTGTACAGGGCTGCAGAGAGGAAGGACCAATACCATGAGTTATGGTACTCATGTATTTATTAAGTTTTACCGTTTGTCCTTAGATTGAAAATTCAATCTGCATACAGTAGGGCAAGGGGAATTGCAGTACTACTGCAATTCTGCAGATGTCACCATTCTTTCACCCAAGGAGGCATCATTCTCTGTGATATCTATCTGGCTGCTGTTTTATTTTGTCTCCCAAGAGTTATCACTGTTTGCTGACGGAATGATATAGTGTCCAAGTTAAGAGCTGCAAACAATTGGTTTTGCGTGGACAGGGGATACTAAATGGAAAATATAAATAGTAATACCATACTTATTCAACTGCATCTTAAGCAAACATACTTACTTACTAATCTTTCAGCTATAGTCAGAACACAGTGTGAATTTCTGTTCGTTTGAAAATTGCCAACTAAATCAATATGACATTTCCTGAGCTTTATTCCCTAATGATTTCTGGATTTTATTTTCAACACTTCTCCTTCTCCAGGAATTTACATGTTAAAATCCAAAGTGCACACAATGTCCATAAGCCTGCATCAAGGAGGCAGCATTCTCACCTCAGTTGTGGAACTGAATCTGCAAAATGGCAGAGAAGGCTTTGAAAAGAAAAAGCTTGTGAAAGATGCAAACGCGCCATCAAAACATTGGATGATTCGGGTGTTGGACCAATGTAGTGAGCAGGGGTGTTTCTCCTGGCCTATTTAGTGAGATGAGATTTTTTGAAAGTGTAACCAGACTCATGCATTAATTATTATACTTACTAGTATTACAGTAGCACTTCAAGGCCTATCTGAGACTGGGACCCTTTTGCTCCAAGCACTGGATACCCTCATAGTGAGAAACAGTTCTTGGCTCAAAACATTTAAAGTCATAGGTCCTAGTTCAGGAAACCACTTACACACAGGCATAATTCCATCCCTGCTCAGGATTTCAGTGGGATTTAAGCACATATTTAAAGTTAAGCATGTGCTAAGTATTGACCTGAATAGTGATGCTTTCCGAAATCAGGGCCTGAATACACAAGACAAACAAAGGGAGGGGGAAAGGTGAGGCACAGAGAAATGATGTGACTTGCCCATGGTCATCCAGCAGGTCAGTGGCAGAGCTGGGAATAGAACCCAAGTGTCCTGACTCCCAGTCCAAAACATTTCCATTTTTGACTAAGGCCCATGTTCTTATCTGATACACATGGGCATAAATGCAAAGTAACTCAGCTGAAATCAATGGTGTTACTCTGAATCTAAATTTATGTAACAGAGAGTAGAAGCTGGCCCTAAGATGATAACATGGAGGCGGTGAAACGTGGACAGATACTATAATACCACTTTTGGTAGTTTCCAGTACTAGTGTTTGTTCCTTCAGAATTTGAATCCTGTGGGTTGAACTAATTTCAGGTAGATTTCCTGCCTCTTGAGCCATAACAAAAACCAGACAGCTGTATTTGTTACTGTTTTGTAATATATTTTTCCAGGAAAACACAGCTTAGAGGTTCAGTTCAACTGAAATACCTCCGCATTGTTTGTTCTTTTTAAAGTGCCTCAGTAGACAGTTGACCAGATCACAGGTCCTGCGCCAGAGAATTTAGAAATCTACTTTCAGTACAATATCATATCAAATAAGGTGTTTTGGAAATTGGAGCTTAAGAGTCATGTTCCATGAAAAGAAATGCAAAAAAATAGATTGATAAGATGCGGAGGTGGTTGGGTTCGAGTTATTCATTAAATGCAATGCAAAACACATTCTGTTTGAGAAGAAGAAAGGGAGGTCACCTGACAGACGCCATTTGGGCAATCAAAGCACATAAAATGGAGGTGAGAGTAGAAGGATACAAAGACACTAATCCTTAAGTGCTATGCCCAAACTGGGACCAAACAGAGTAGTTCTCAGCAAGACCTGCTTTTTCACCAAATTTCCTTGCTGAGGTATAATTAAGTGGAGTCACTTGTAGGGGCGAGAGAACATAGAGACAGTCAAGTTTAGATTGGGGCTAGATTGAGGATCACAATGTTGGACACAAATCAGAACTTGTGGGACTCACTGGTGGGATTTCCAAAGGAGCTGGATGCCTGATTCACCCAGGCTCCTTTGAAAATCCCAGCCTAAACCCACAAGTTTACTCTTCCTTGAGCACTCTGGGAATTGGGTCCCAGGACAAAAAGCTCTTAATCTGTTCCTTCTCAGTCTCCTCCTGCTTGGAATGCACACTTTTTGTCTGGCAATATTAAGGAACTAGCTAGTTTTGTCTTCCTTCCTGAATTCTGAGGATGGGTGCTGGGCAGGGCCTGGTAATTCCACTGGCTTTACACAAGGGATGAAAGTGGCCCAGTGGTTCAGACTGGGAGCTCTTTAGTGGTCAGTCAGAAGGAATTAGTTTGCCTTGTCCTTCTACACATGGTCCTGATACAGGATCTTGGGATTCTCTTGACTAGCTGCCTCTCCTTTGCTAGCTGGGCCATTGAGCCTAGTTTACATATAAGCCATTGAATTATTTTAAGTGCAGTGTCATTTGGAGGTGGGCACTTATAAATACATTAAATTCATAAACACTCATAAGCCACCCCATGTGTTCAAATTGCAGGGGGAAAAAGCCCTCTTATTTCAAGAGAAAGAGGGAATCCCTCTTCTGTTCTATGGATTTTATGTAATATATTAATGAACAGACACAAAACCTATTTAATGTTTTCTGTAATTAATATGGTATGTGATTGAAAAAGGCAGCATTGTTTCAATTAGTTACAACAATTGTCAATTATAACTCAATTTTAATTGAAGAACAGAGAGAGCCAAATGAATGTCAAATATATTCATCAAGATCAACTTCATTGAATAGAATAGTGAATGAATAACGATGAAACACCAAAAATAAAATGTCATGGTTTGGAAGTAACACATCTTAGCCCTTTTATGCAGGTTATCAGGATTACTTGATGTAGTACTGAACTTTATGGTTAGTGGTGTGTTCACTACTGCTGGAATATAACTAGATATTGGTCAAAATCTAAACCATTTATCCAAACTTCCCTACCTTGATGCATTTGGGTCTGGGTCTGAACCATTTCAGTTCTGGTTTTGCAAAACAAAATGCAGAGGACCAAGATTTAGCAAAATCAAATGCAAGTCTTTTTTGCCCTCCTGTATTAAAGACAGAGATACGCTAAATCAAAACCATGTGCTTGAAACCTCTGTCCTCCCTAAAATTGGATAAAATGAGATCCAAGACCTGATTTGGTTTTACAAAACCCAACAGATAAAGTTTTCCAAACCAACATCAAGAAATCATCCAATTTTGCATATCATTTATTACAGTAGAATAAGTACAGCTTCATAGAATAATCTCATACCAAAGGCCATAATTCATTAGTGGTAAATGTGTGGATTTTCTTCACAGAACAACAAAGAGAACTGTGTGGACCCTTCAAAGTTTGTTTGGGAAGGTGTTTGTGTCTCTCTGTGTGTGAAATTGTGTCACACATGAGCTCAAAGACTCTGAAGTCTGAAAGAGCTCATGTACAAATGAATCTGGAAAAAAGGGTAAACAGTGAGGTAGCAAAATTTGCAGATGATACAAAACTATGTAAGGCAGTTAAGTCCAAAGCAGACTATGAAGAGTTACAAAGAGATCTCACTAAACTGGTGATTGGGCAACAAAATAGCAGATGAAATTCAATATTGATAAATGCAAAGTAATGCACATTGGAAAACATAATCCGAACTATTTATACAAAATGATGGGATCTCAATTAGCTGTTACCACTCAAGAAAGAGATCTTGGAGTTATTGTGGATTGTTCTCTGAAAACATCTGCTCAATGTGCAGCAGCAGTCAAAAAAGCAAACAGAATATTAGGAACCATGAGGAAAGGGATAGATGATAAGACAGAAAATATCATATTGCATCTATATAAATCCATGGAATGCCCACACCTTGAATACTACATGCAGTTCTGGTTGCCCCATCTCAAAAAAGATATATTAGAATTGGAAAAGGTAAAGAGAAAGGCAACAAAAACGATTCAGGGTATGGAATAACTTCCATACGAGGAGAAATTAAAAAGACTGGAACTTTTCAGCTTTGAAAAGAGATGACTAAGGGGGGATATGACAGAGGTCTATAAAGTCATGAATGGCATGGAGAAAAAGAGTTATTTATCCCTTCACATAACAAAAGTACCACGGAGTCACCCAATGAAATCAATAGGCAGCAGGTTTTAACAAACAAAAGTACTCTTTCACACAACACACAGTCAACCTGTGGACTTCATTGCCAGGAGATGTTGTGAAGACCAAAACTAAAACGGGGTTCAGAAAAGAAAAGATATATTCATGGAGGATAGGTCCATCAATGGCTATTAGCCAAGATGGTCAGGGGTGCAACCCCATGCTCTGGGTGTCCTTAGCTTCTGACTGCCGGAAGGTGGAAGTGGATGAAAGGGGATGGATCACTCAGCGATTGTCTGTTCTGTTCATTCCCTCTGAAGCACCTGGCTTTGGCCACTGTCGTAAGCCAGGATGAATATTGGTGTCACCCAGTATGGCCATTCTTATGTTCTTATGTCACTCTGCCTTCACTTTTCCCTCTTGCACCTACCAGTCAAATCTTATTGCAGACACAGAGGCAAGGTTGTGGCTCAGTGATTCACACGGATCTGAATGGACTGATACAAGTTTCCTGGAACCTGAAGTGGGAACAGGCAGCACTGACACAACAATGAAACTAGAATCTCAAGGATGTTTATTCCTTGTTTCTAGGGGGGCGTATGTGAACATTGAAGTGATTTGAGTTTTACTGGCAAAAAGTGTTTGTGGAGAGTGAATTCCAGTCATTTGTTGCAAGTTTTTGCGTCAAACGAACTTGTGCACTCATCCAATCACAGAAGAGAAACAGTATTGTAGGGTATTTCCTGTCATTTACCTGTTTTTTCATTGATTCATAGAGTTTAAAGCCAGAAAGGACCATTAGATCAAAGTCTGACCTTCTATATAACATAGGCCATAGAACTTCATCCATTTACCAATGTAATGAGCCCAATAATTTGTGTTTTAATTAAAACACATCCTCCAGAAAGGCATACAGTCTTGATTTTAAGACATCAAGAAATAGAGAATCCACCCGTTCCCTTGGTAATTTGTTCCAATGGTTAATCACTCTCCCTGTTAAAAATTTGTAATTTATTTCTAATTTGAATCTGTTTGGCTTTAAATTCCAGCCATTGAGATGTACATGATCAATATAACTCCATTGACTTTAGTGGAGTTACTCCTGACGAGAGGAGAGACAGGCTACAGGCTATTGTTTCTGACCCCTAGTTGGGTGAGCACACCAAGTGCATTTAGCATGAATGCTTGTGCATGCTATTCTAGACAGAAGGCTGGAATGTCTGCCCTCTGTTGGGGGTATTGGTCAAGGGGTCCTTATCTACATATGTCTTCCAGGTGTACCCTTCCCCACAACACAGGATCTCCAGAAGGTGCACGGAGCCTTTCATTTGTATGGAGGGGCCAGGGGTGAAGTAGTGTTCATTCTGACAATTTACAAGCTACTCCTATTGTCTTAAACAAACAAAATCTGTTTTGCAGACTAATGCTGAATGCGGTGTCAATTACCCCCACTGAAATAATCCACCTGAACAACATCTTGACTTTAAAACAAAAGGCAATCCCATAAATAGGGACTCATAGCAAGCACAGAATGTCATATAGTTGCTAGAATTAGTAAATGTGTAATTTTATATAAATAAAATATATGCAAGAGTCTGGAGTATAATCACTTTAACAAGGCAAGATAATGCATTTTTTTTGATCCATTACTACTATTACACATTATTAGTATTAATTATACCGCCACCTGATGGCTGGTAGCAACACAGAGTGTTGTGCAGAAAATCCAGTATTTCTATTACAACTGCTGTAGTAAATTTTAGAGATGGATCTGATATAAAACTCACTGTTTGAAGGATTTTGTGTGTGTGTGTGTGTGGTGGGGCGGGGGGACAGTGTTGAAATATGAATCTGAATTTTACAACTTGGGCCCTTCTGTAGTTTGAAGTGTGCAAGCTGTTTCAAACCTTTCATTAATCACCACTCCCATTTTTAAATCCAATGCTTAACTCAAAGAAATCATGGTTATTATTTTTCAAACACAGATTCTGTTGTACTGGAGGGAAATGTTTACTACATTGGAGCTGGATTCCGCTCACTTTACTTTAACTGCAGTCTCTCTCATTTCAGTGAGACTAGTTATGGAGTGAAGTACTTATTCCACATGTGTAAGGGTGGTTACACTGGATCTCAGAAATTATGGATAATAGGGTATTTTCATTGTTTAGACATATGGGATAGATCACATCCAAGGATTAGCTTTATTATCTTATTGGGCTTCATCGTTATATAACAATTCCCTCAGCACAGACTTTCTCCCTTGCAATGTCCTGACACAGTTCATATGTTACATCAGCACCACCATATGAATGAGGCCTGCAGCCATACCAACTTGGCTGTCATCTTGCCAGCTTTCAGACTGGGCAGTGCCATTACTGTACTTAGAAGGGAACCAAATTGGGCTGTTGGCTTCACGGGTAGCAGCCTTCCCTGTGCGTCTGTACTCAAGGGAGCACAAGGACGGCTTCCTCCACACATTATCCGCAACGGGGCATATAGGAGGCACACTAACACTGCCCCACTGTGTACTAGATTGTACAGACAATTTACTGCCCCTACGTAGCAGGGATCTTGGCCCGGTACAATCACTTCCAAATCTCCTTCTTCCCTGCAACTCCCCACCAACCCCTACTTAGGGCATTAAACTAAAATGGCACAGCCTGGCTCTAAAGGCCTGATTTTCAAAGGTGCTGAGTGTCTTAAGTTCCAGTTGACTTCAACGGTGGGTGCTCAGCACTTCTGAAAATCAGCTCTGCTGAAATAAGGGTTTGTCTAGGCAGCATTTTGGATGGGAGTCAACAGATTCAGGCTAAGGAGGCTCGTGTTAGTGCTTGATAAATAGCTGATCAGGCAGTGTTTTGAAGTGGCAGCTTGGGCTGGAGATCCGTCTCTACCCGCCCAAATCTTTAACTTCAAAGTGCTGTCTAAACAGCTATTTTTAGAGCACTAGTGTGAGCCCTGCTAGCCCAAGTCTGTCAGCCTGGGCTGGGAGGCTTGTTCCAAAATGCTGTATAGACACACCCTCAGGTAGTAGTGGGCCAAATTCTTACCTGGTGGTAATCAGCCACATCAATGGAACTATGCTTGTTGATGCCAGCTGAGGATCTGGCCTGAAGTATCTTTCGGTCAAAAAATGGAAAATATGGAAAACTTTCACAGATATTCCATTTTCTGTTCTGAGAACTTTCCTGTTACCTTGCCAAGGGAATTGTCATAACTAACATTGATCGACATGTTTAAAATAGATCTCAGCTGCTTGAAACAAAAGAGGATTGTTTTTCACTATTAAAATCTTCCTTACTGTAGAGTTTCAGAGCAGCAGCCATGTTAGTCTGTATTCGCAAAAAGAAAAGGAGGACTTGTGGCACCTTAGAGACTAACCAATTTATTTGAGCATAAGCTTTCGTGAGCTACAGCTCACGTCATCGGATGCATTCAGTGGAAAATACAGTGGGGAGATTTATGTACATAGAGAACATGAAACAATGGGTGTTACCATACACACTGTAAGGAGAGTGATCACTTAAGGTGAGCTATTACCAGCTCACGAAAGCTTATGCTCAAATAAATTGGTTAGTCTCTAAGGTGCCACAAGTACTCCTTTTCTTTTTGTGAATACAGACTAAAACGGCTGTTACTCTGAAACTTTTAGGTCTGTAATCAAGTGACCAAAGAGATTGAAGTGTTCTCCAACTGGTTTTTGAATGTTATAATTCTTGACTTCTGATTTGTGTCCATTTATTCTTATACATAGAGACTGTCCAGTTTGACCAATGTACATGGCAGAGGGGCATTGCTGGCACATGATGACATATATCACATTGGTAGATGTGCAGATGAACGAGCCTCTGATAGTGTGGCTGATGTGATTAGGCCCTATGATGGTGTCCCCTGAATAGATATGTGGACACAGTTGGCAAAGGGCTTTGTTGCAAGGATAGGTTCCTGGGTTAGTGGCAAAAGGTTCCCCTCCCCCCACCCCCGCTCTCCTACTGGTAATAGCTCACCTTAAGTGATCACTCTCCTTACAGTGTGTATGGTAACACCCATTGTTTCATGTTCTCTATGTATATAAATCTCCCCACTGTATTTTCCACTGAATGCATCCGATGAAGTTAGTTGTAGCTCACGAAAGCTTATGCTCAAATAAATTTGTTAGTCTCTAAGATGCCACAAGTACTCCTTTCCTTATTGTTGAGTGACAGTTCCCTTCAGCATCTCTGTCCTCTTCTACAGGTGCAGATGATCACAGAAAGTATTGCTGAGCCACTCTGGGGCCGAAATACCAAGAAATGGTCATTTTAGTTTTCTGATTCAGATGGCAATGCATTCTACAATTAGTATGACAGCAAACAAAGACATTAATCTGGAGTTGTATAGTTCTTGCACTTCCTGATGTGACTCAGGAAATGGTAGCTCTAAGGAAAAAGTGTTTAACCTTTTTGTCAGAGGTTAAACATATAAAAGGGGAATTTCAAGCTTTTATATACCCGTTGTCACATTAAATGGAGCAATTGAGTGCAATTGTTTATGGACTTCATTGTAGAAGATAATTATATATCTATGACGTTCTTCCCACCTAACTGTTTTTCTTTCTCTGTAAGTGATTCAAAGCTGCAATTTATGGGTCTTGTTAATTTATGTGTCTTCGAATCTGGCTATTCACGAAGAAGTATTATTATGAAGTAAGATTTTCAGCAGCATTTTGATTAAGAGAGTTGCTCAGAAGTTTTCAAAATTTGAAATTTGTGTTAAATTTTATGAAAAAAATCTCACCCAAAAATGAGGTGGAAAAAACCTTGTGAAAATTCCCCATTTTTAAGTCCTCTCTATTTATGATAGTTGAGGATTTTTGTCTAAGAATTAATAGGGATAAGAGTCATATTGGTTTGTTATGTTTAACTCCTTTTTTGCGCTCAGACACAACTATTTATTTATCTATCTACCTGTATTGTGGAAGCACCTAGGAGCCCAAGTTATGGACTAGGGTCCCATTGTGCTAGGCGCTGTAAAAACACAGAATAAAAACATGGCCCCTTTTGCCAAAGAACTTCCAGTCTAAGTAAAATAACAAGCTCCCTTTAGCTCAATCCTATTTTATTTCACATCTTTATCTCTGCACATTTTTAATGACACCATATAGGTCAGACAGGATTTCCCTGTGTAATGCCAGACTTTTCTGATTGCCCACTAAGTAGAGCCAGTAGAAACTTTTTGAATTTAGAAATGTCATCAAAATTTGAAAAGTAAAAACATTCTAAAAAACTTGTGAAAAGTTTTGGTTTAATGTCATTTCTCCACTACCTACCGGTACCACTTGGTCAGCAATTTCGAAATTTGAAGGAAAAACAAGGGGGGGGAAATGAAAACTTTTCATGTGAAATTTTCAATCCCCAGCAAGCACACATGTGCACACACTAGCTGTACTGATAAGCTTGTTCCTAGATTTCTCCATTTCCCTCAGTGAGAGAATTCTGCCTGCTCTGGTATTTACTGAGCTGGAGCCTCTTACTTCATCCCATCCCCCCACGCCGAATCTTGAGTCAATCCCGAGAGAAGTGACAGTGGGGAGGGGTTTGCGATCCTCCCTTTTTCTTACCCCTTCACTCTCACTGGATCTCAGCAGCAACTGTTCCAGTGTTTCCACGGAGATGGCAGATGGGAGTCACTGTGAGGGACCTGTAGCAGCCATACATCACTCAGCTGTCATCCATCATGGTATCTATTCCATTTGTATGTCTAGCACCTTTACCTCCCTCCATCCTTTCTCCACACTTCTTAAGGATTTTACTGACAGAGACCTTTTCCCAAGGGGCAGGATCCAACTCCAGCTGAAGTCAATAGAAAGACTCCCACTGGCTTCAGGGGGAATTGGATCAGGCCGCAAAACTCCCTTTTTCAAGTTTTTGGACAGTAGAACATTCCTGACCCTTAATGAAAACAATGTTGTGCAGAATGGAAACATTATTCAAGAAAAGTATCTACTTCAAGTATTTTACCTGTTATTACTCATATTAATGGCTTAACAATGTTACACACTTACTATTACCTACTGTTTCTCCATTGTACTGAGATCTAGCTGACTCTTCCAGGTAGCTAATTCTTAAACGTCCTGTTTGTTTCCAGTCCTGCTGTGTGGTCTTGACCTTGCCTGGATTTCATAAACCTTAGCAATGTCCTACCTCTATTAAGCTCCACAACTCCACAGGTGAGTTTCTGGGTTATTTCACAACTATTCAACCACTAAAGTTAGTTCATCTACATTTATTTTTAAGAGGCACCTTGTTCAAATTTATGGCTGTATCTGAAAAAATTAATTTAATCCAATTGACAACAGTGCACTTTGGTTTATCCTCTTCAGTGGCCTAGAAATGATATATGATATACTGTATATGGATCAGAGTGTCACTCATTGTATCATAACATCTTACATACATCCCTGATTTAGTGCCATCTTTCTGGTGCTATTGACCCTGAATTTTAGCATCCTAGTAACCTCTGAGGTTTCTTATAAACTCTTGGCATATAGATATCAAAGGGGTAATCTATTAGAATCTGAAAGGTTAAAGTTAGGATCTGAAATCCATATTTAACAGGTAAATATGTGGTCTGATTTTCAAAAGTGTTGCATATCTAGCAGCTCCTATTGAATTCGGTATTATTTGTAGGTGCTTGACACTTCTGAAAATCCAGCCAGTTTTATTTAGGTATCTAATTATGGCTTTAGGAGACTTTAGGCATCAGCGTTTGAAAATTTTGAGCGAGGAGTCTCTTCCAAAAATATGAAAGGAGACATCTTTTCATCTGTAACCAAGATAATTTATCTTTGTCAGATGGAAGAGAATCCTAGTGATTCAAGGCATGTTTGCAGAGATGAGGAAGTTACATAAGTGGAAAACGGAACCTTCATAATAACAGTGCATAATAGTTTACAGCTTCCCGCAGAGGATCTCAAAGCATTTTGCAAATCTAGGTATCTAGATACTTCCATAGTCCCTGCCACTGACGTCACTGAGCACTCCACAGATGTGAGGATAAGTTCATGAACATCACCCCTTTTGAGGTAAGAAGGGTGACACAGAGGTGGGGGGAACTAATGCTCAGAGAGCCTAAGCAACTTGTCTAAGGTCATACAGGAAGTCTGTGACCAGTCAGGAACTGAACTCAGTCTTGGGAGGTTCAGTCCAGTATCTTAATCATAAGACCACTTTCCTGCAATGAGTTAAAGCTCACAACAGCCCCTGTCTGGTAAGTATTGTTATCCACTCCATTTTAAAGATAAGGAAACTGAAATACAGAGAAGTTACATGAGTGGCCCAGGGTCACTCAGCAAGTCTGTGAGAGAGCCAGGAATAGCGTATATGTTAACCACTAAGTACAGGTTTGCTCCTGAATCTCAGCTGCCTAGGGCCTCTATTCTGTCATATAATTAGATTGTTGTTGCCTGGCTTGGGTTGGTCTGCTGCTCTCTAGGATTGTACACTCCAGACACCAGTCCTGCAGGGTTGGAAAGACATAGTTTGGGGAGTGGCATAAAAGAAACAACAACTAGAAAATAAGAACAATTTTTGAGAGAATGTCCATGACATTCTGTTAATTTATTGTTGGCACATCCATAACCTCATCCAGCATCTCTGCTGATGAATTGAAGGAAATTTGCACTGAAGAAAATGCATCATGTGAAGTTAAACCCATAATAGTGGACCAGCCAAAAACAACACCACGGAACAGGAATTCCTCTAATTTAACAGTACCATAATCTGGAGTTCAGTGCAGGCCAACCAGTAACATTAATAACCGCGCAATTAATACCTATTTTAATAGCCAAAATTATGGCAGCAGACTTTTTTTAGAAAAACCCACCCCAAAACAAGCCAAAATCTCTCTTAGCCTTGTCTCATTTTCTTGATTCAAAGGATTTATCTGTTAAACATTTAAAAATAAAAATCAGCGTAGTGGTATAATCTGTCTGTCAGACTGTAGGCCCATGAATGATTCACATATTACAAAACAATTCAAAGCTGTCACCATGTCATCGCTAGATTACAGGAACTGTGGAGTAGTTTTTGATTTTCTGTTGCTCTTTTACATGCTTCATCCGATGAAGTGAGCTGTAGCTCATGAAAGCTTACGCTCAAATAAATTGGTTAGTCTCTAAGATGCCACAAGTATTCCTTTTCTTTTTGCGAATACAGACTAACACGGCTGCTACTCTGATACATGCTTCAGTAGCTGTAATTTTGTCTTCTCATGTTAGGCAAACTGGGACTGGCTGGGCTTTCATTAATAGCATCACTTTAAGTGAAAGGACAAGAGTCACCACTGGGAATCATGCTGTAAAAAACTGGTGTGTCACTCCCTGCATTTTTTCTTCTAAATCATAATTATAAAAGCTTGAGGGCCAGATTCTCAACCTTTGCAAAGCCTGGTCTTTGTGTGGGGGACGAACTACTGTTCAGGGCTTGGTAGTGATGGAATCCGACCCTCCAACTTGGATCCAATGCACAGAGCAGCAATATACACTATAACTTTTGGTTTACAGTAGTGGCCTTGACCTACTATGTGCTCTTATGGGGAAGGTGGGGGGCCCTGAGGCGGTAGATCTGTGTAGTTTGCAGAATTGTGGGACAAGCACTTGCCCTTCCTCCTGCTTGCAGCTGCCTAATATGGATGGAGAGATAATGCAGAATAGTGTCACATTGCATGTGTATCTGGAGTCCCTCTACATAGCTTCTCTGTGGCCTGCACCCAGGGCAGCTCTGTCAATTTAAAGGTCTTGGATGCAGGCATAAAGGGGGCACAATTTTCCCCTAAACTGGATATTTTTGTGCACTTAACTTTCTTAACTTCCCGGGGTCTGCTAAACTTGTTCCCTTCTCTTAGCTTTAAGATGCCGCATCATCCTTTAACCTACCCTCTCAGACAGCCCTTCAAGTTCTCCTTCCCTCTCTCTTGGGATCCTTACTAGTACCATATTTGCTATTCCAGGTGGAATGGGAAGATCCTTGCCTGGAGGCCAAGCCCCATCTAACGCTGCCCTGCCTGAAGAATACCAGCATGTTAACGCCAGCTATAGAGGGGTGAAAAAAAATATTGAATTGACCAAATGAAGCAAATAGTAATAATACTCTGCTGTCCAAGTTCAACTGGGGGCAGGGGAGAGAGACAGAGATGACAGTTTTACTATGTTCCAAATGCATGCACAGAAATAACCTGCTATTGTGACATTGCGTTAGGAGGTGATGAGTCTAAGTTGCACTGCAATGTGACACAGCAACATTAACAACACAATGTCTAATGTTTGATGGGCTGCCGCTACTATGTAGTAAAAGAAAAGGAGGACTTGTGGCACCTTAGAGACTATCAAATTTATTTGAGCATAAGCTTTTGTGAGCTACAGCTCACTTCATCGGATGCATTACTATGTAGTAGTAATTAATAATAATGGTAGTTCAGCCACCCTTT
Organism: Eretmochelys imbricata; assembly: GCF_965152235.1. NCBI lineage: Eukaryota > Metazoa > Chordata > Testudines > Cheloniidae > Eretmochelys > Eretmochelys imbricata. Next base: position 28,581,831 of record NC_135577.1, on the reverse strand, counting down.
GGACTAGCATTTTAACCTGACTCTGTGTTTAGCCGCTGTTGTGGAATGAACAGGAATTTAAAGTTGCTCTGCCTGACTAATGCCTGACCTAAGAGTAGGTCACAGAATGGTAGAGAATCTACCAGTGATTCAGAATGGAGGCAGTGATGTCTCATCATTCAAATGGAAGAAGACATGCTGGGAATGATATAAAAGTTGGCAGGCTAACATACTGTGCTTGAGGTATCCACAGGTAGTCTAGGGAAGCCAAATATCCCACTTCTGGCCATCTCTAGTTACATTTATGTTTGCAAACTGTGGGTCTAGGTTCTAAACTTCAGTAGGAACAAATTATTACTGATCTTCCCATTTAGTGGAAAGCGAAGCATTTTAGCAAATAAATATGCATGTTGTGTGAGATATACTGTCACTACAACACATAGTGGATCCAAAGTTTTTCACAGAAATCCTCCTAAAAAGTCATTAGGCAAACACAACCCAGCATGGTGGAATGCGTTTTTGTAAGGGTCAAGATATTAAGGAGACAGGGTTCTGAGGTTAAAGCCAGAGCATAGGGCATATTTGGTCCAGTTACATGATATGGTATCTGGGAAAAGGGATGTATCAATCTCAGAATTAGCCTTTGTCAGTCAGTTAATGGGAAGTGATATTTATAGAAGCATGTGCTGGGACCCAGCCTGATGCAGGAAAGCATTTATGCAGGTGAGTCATAGCACTGGTTTCAATGAGATTACTCACAGGCTTAAAGTTAAGCATGCGCTTGAGTGCTGTGCTGGATGAAGACCCAGGCTCTTGCACTCCTCACAAGAGTGTTGCCAGTTCTCATGATTGCATTGTGAGTCTTGCGATATTTGGTTTTTTCCTTAAAAGCCCCAGCTCATGGAGAAAGGCTTGCATGGGAACCTCAGCATTCATTTTGAAATGAAGAGTAAGCTTCCAGCCCTAGTGATTGTGGAGAAAAACTGGAAAATGTGAACCCAAAGCCTCAAAAAATAGAAGGGGGGGGGAAAAAAAGAAAACAAAGAAGAGGATCCCAAATGTATTTTTTAACAATCTCATGTTTTTTTATTCCAATCTTGTGATTTTTTGGAGGACTGGTGCACAAATTTTGAAAGTGTTAGATTGGCCATACTTCTGTGATGACAAGAAAAGGAGAAAACAGGAGATTAAATCTAGAAAAATATATCCTTGGAGGTAATGGGGAATAGGCTGGGAGGTCTCTCTCTCTCATGCCCGTGACCCCTCTCCCCCATTAACAATTTTTAATATCAAATTTGTCCTCAGTTAAACAATTTTTTAAAATATATTCTTGTACCTTGCAAATTTTCTTTTCTTTCCAGCCTCCTTAAGGGGCTCTTACTTCTCTCTCTCTTGCATCCTCCAATATTAAATACTGAAATACCTTCATAACACTCGGTTAATCACAGCATTAGCCTATTCACCAGGCGAGGGCACCTTGCTACTGCTGCTGCGCTATGCTGGTTGCTGAGGGAGCCCCTGTTCTTTGGTGCTTGAATTACAGTCAATGCAAAGGAGAAGGATCAAATATCAAAACAGAAGAGAAACGAGGAAGTTGTTTGTTAAGGGTCTTGTCTGGCAAATACTTATTATTGGGCCTTATTGGAGTGAGTAGCCCCACTGAAGTCAACAGTAAGCACCATACCCAGCCCACTCAGGATTAGGCCCTCGATGAAGGGGGAAAACATGAAATAGATCAGGAACAGAGTTGATAGGAAACTTCTGGAAAATAATAATTAGGAAATGGTAACGTCAGAAGTTAATGGCGTATTCGCCTGCTATGGGAATATGAAAAAAACACAGACTATAACATGCAGGGCCAGGTGGATGATTCAGACAAGGATAGCAGTTATAGTTCATATGGGCTCAGTCCTGCAAGGAAGCTGAGTGCTGTGATCTTCAGGAGCAAAGCCTGTAAGCACATGCTTAGCTTTAAGCACGGGAGCAATCCCACTGAAGTTAATACATGAAGAAGTTAATCAGAAGCTTAAATGCTTTTCTGGATTGAGGCCAGAAGGCTCAGCACCTTGAAGGATTGAGCCCTGAAGGAGGACTGTGTTTGCCAAAAATACTTCTACTTCTTTGAGCCCTGGTCTACACTAGGAGTTGAGGTTGAATTTAGCAGCGTTAAATCGATTTAACCCTGCACCCGTCCACACGACGAAGCCCTTTTTTTTACTTAAAGAGCTCTTAACATCCATTTCCTTACTCCACCCCCGACAAGGGGATTAGCACTGAAATCGGCCTTCCCAGGTCGAATTTGGGGTACTGCGGTACAATTAGATGGTATTGGCCTCCAGGAGCTATCCCAGAGTGCTCCATTGTAACCACTCTGGACAGCACTCTCAACTCAGATGCACTGGCCAGGTAGACAGGAAAAGGCCCGCAAACTTTGAATTTCCATTTTCTGTTTGGCCAGCGTGGTAAGCTGCAGGTGAGTGCAGAGCTCATCAGCAGAGGTGACCATGCAGAGCTCATCAGCAGAGGGGACCATGATGGAGTCCCAGAATCGCAAAAGAGCTCCAGCATGGACTGAATGGGAGGTACGGGATCTGATCGCTGTATGGGGAGAGGAATCTGTGCTATCAGAACTCCGTTCCAGTTTTCGAAATGCCAAAACATTTGTCAAAATCTCCCAGGGCATGAAGGACAGAGGCCATAACAGGGACCCGAAGCACTGCTGCGTGAAACTTACGGAGCTGAGGCAAGCCTACCAGAAAACCAGAGAGGCAAACGGCCACTCCAGGTCAGAGCCCAAAACATGCCGCTTCTATGATGAGCTGCATGCCATTTTAGCGGGTTCAGCCACCACTACCCCAGCCGTGTTGTTTGACTCCTTAAATGGAGATGGAGGCAATACGGAAGCAGGTTTTGGGGACGAGGAAGATAGCTCACAGCAAGCAAGTGGAGAAACCAGTTTTCCTGACAGCCAGGAACTGTTTCTCACCCTGGACCTGGAGCCAGTACCCCCCAAACCCACCCAAGACTGCCTCCCAGACCCGCCAGGTGGAGAAGGGACCTCTGGTGAGAGTACCTTTTAAAATAGTGTACATGGTTTAAAAGCAAGCATGTTTAATTGATTACTTTGCCCTGGCATTCGCGGCCCTCCTGGATGTACTCCCAAAGCCTTTGCAAAAGGTTTCTGGGGAGGGCAGCCTTATTCCGTCCACCATGGTAGGACACTTTACCACTCCAGACCAGTAGCACGTAGTCGGGAATCATTGTAGAACAAAGCATTGCAGTGTATGTTTGCTGGCATTCAAATAACATCCGTTCTTTATCTCTCTGCGTTATCCTCAGGAGAGTGATATCATTCATGGTGACCTGGTTGAAATAGGGTCCTTTTCTTAAGGGGACATTCAGAGGTGCCCGTTCTTGCTGGGCTGTTTGCCTGTGGCTGAACAGAAATGTTCCCTGCTGTTAGCCACGGGGAGGGGTGAGGGGCTAGCCACGAGGTGGGGGGAGGCAAAATGCGACCTTGGAATGAAAGCACATGTGCTACGTATGTAATGTTAACAGCAAGGTTTACCATGAAAGAGTGTACCCATTGTTCTATAAAATGTGTCTTTTTAAATACCACTGTCCCTTTTTTTTTTCTCCACCAGCTGCATGTGTTTCATGGATCACAGGATCTTCTCCTTCGCAGAGGCTAGTGAAGATTAGAAGGCAAAAAAAACCTCACTCGTGATGAAATGTTCTCTGAGCTCATGCTGTCCTCCCACACTGACAGAGCACAGACGAATGCATGGAGGCAGACAATGCCAGAGTGCAGGAAAGCACAAAATGACCGTGAGGAGAGGTGGTGGGCTGAAGAAAGTAAGTGGTGGGCTGAGGAGAGTAAGTGGTGGGCTGAAGAGAGGGCTGAAGCTGAAAGGTGGCAGCAGCGTGATGAGAGGAGGCAGGATTCAATGCTGAGGCTGCTGGAGGATCAAACCAATATGCTCCAGCATATGGTTGAGCTGCAGGAAAGGCAGCTGGAGCACAGACCGCTGCTACAGCCACTGTGTAACCAACCGCCCTCCTCCCCAAGTTGCATAGCCTCCTCACCCAGATGCCCAAGAATGCGCTGGGGGGGCCTCTGGCCACCCAGCCACTCCATCCCAGAGTATTGCCCAAGCAACAGAAGGCTGGCATTCAATAAGTTTTAAACTTTTAAAGTGCTGTGGGGCCTTGTCTTTCCCTCCTCCACCACCCCTCCCAGGCTATCTTGGCAGTTATCCCCCTATTTGTATGATGAATTAATAAAGAATGCATGAATGTGAAGCAACAATGACTTTATTGCCTCTACAAGTGGTGATCAAAGGGAGGAGGGGAGGGTGGTTAGCTTACAGGGAAGTAGAGTGAACCAAGGGGTGGGGGGTTTCATCAAGGAAAAACAAACAGAACTTTTACACCGGAGCCTGGCCAGTCATGAAACTGATTTTCAAAGCTTCTCTGATGCGCACCGCGCCCTCCTGTGCTCTTCTAACCACCCTGGTGTCAGGCTGCACGTAACCAGTGGTCAGGCGATTTGCCTCAACTTCCCACCCCACCATAAACGTCTCCCCCTTACTCTCACAGAGATTGTGGCGCACACAGCAAGCAGTAATAACAGTGGGAATATTGGTTTTGCTGAGGTCTAACCGAGTCACTAAACTGCGCCAGCGTGCTTTTAAACGTCCAAATGCACATTCTACCACCATTCTGCACTTACTCAGCCTGTAGTTGAACAGCTCCTGACTACTGTCCAGGCTGCCTGTGTATGGCTTCATGAGCCATGGCATTAAGGGGTAGGCTGGGTCCCCAAGGATAACTATAGGCATTTCAACATCCCCAATGGTTATTTTCTGGTCTGGGAATAAAGTCCCTTCCTGCAGCTTTTGAAACAGACCAGAATTCCTGAAGATGCAAGCGTCATGTACCTTTCCGAGCCATCCCACGTTGATGTTGGTGAAATGTCCCTTGTGATCCACCAGTGCTTGCAGCGCTATTGAAAAGTACCCCTTGCAGTTTATGTACTCGCCAGCTTGGTGCTCTGGTCCCAAGATAGGGATATGCGTTCTGTCTATCACCCCACTACAGTTAGGGAATCCCATTGCAGCAAAGCCATCCACTATGACCTGCACATTTCCCAGAGCCACTACCCTTGATATCAGCAGATCTTTGATTGCGTTGGCTACTTGCATCACAGCAGCCCCCACAGTAGATTTGCCCACTCCAAATTGATTCCCGACTGACTGGTAGCTGTCTGGCGTTGCAAGCTTCCATAGGTCTATTGCCATTTGCTTCTCAACTGTGAGGGCTGCTCTCATCTTCGTATTCATGCACTTCAGGGCAGGGGAAAGCAAGTCACAAAGTTCCATGAAGGTGCCCTTACGCATGCAAAAGTTTTGCAGCCACTGGGAATTGTCCCAGACCTGCAACACTATGCAGTCCCACCAGTCTGTGTTTGTTTCCCGGGCCCAGAATCAGCATTCCACCGCATGAACCTGCCCCATTAGCACCATGATGCCCACATTGCCAGGGCCCATGCTTTGAGAGAGGTCTGTGTCCATGACCTCATCACTCTCGTCACCGTGCTGACATCGCCTACTTGCCCAGTTTTGCTTTGCCAGGTTCTGATGCTGCATATACTGCTGGATAATGCGCATAGTGTTTAATGTGCTCCTAATTGCCAAAGTGATCTGAGCGGGCTCCATGCTTGTCGTGGTATGGCGTCTGCACAGAAAAAAGGCGCAGAATGATTGTCTGCCATTGCTCTGACAGAGGGAGGGGCGACTGACGACATTGCTTACAGGGTTGGCTTAAAGGGAATTAAAATCAACAAACAGGGTGGCCTTCCATCAAGGAGAAACAAAAACAACTGTTACTCAGAATGGCCCCCTCAAGGATTGAACTCAAAACCCTGGGTTTAGCAGGCCAATGCTCAACCCTCTAAGCTATTCCTCCCTCTGGTATTTCAGGCAGGACTGAATCTTTATTAAAGTTTTCAAGGTGCCCCTGACAGACCTCACCAAAACGATTGTCGGCTGTTGATTTCACGGTGGAAGGGAGGGAGAGAAGGGGGAGCAAATGAATACAAAACAAATCTGGTCTATTTCTTGTTTTGATCCACTACATCTGTCTTTTACATCTTTGGCTGGCAGCAGACAGTGCAGTAGGACTGCTAGCCATCCTCAGCTCCTGCCTGGTTGCTATAAGATGGTACAATAGGACTGCTGGCGGGACTAAAGAGAATGACCTGGTCGAGTCACTCCTAATTTAGTCCCTGCACCCATGTCTGCCCAGATGCTCCTGACCGACCTTACCGAGGCGGCCAGGAGCACCTCGGACATGTTGACAATGGTTTTCAGGCTGTTTGCACCGTCTGCTGCCACAAGGCAAGGGGTTGCTGCTACTGTGTAGCAATGTAGTACCATGTCTGCCAGCATCCAGGAGACATATGGTGACAGTGAGCTGAGTGGGCTCCATGCTTGCCATGGTATGGCGTCTGCACAGGTAACTCAGAAAAAAAAGCGCGAAACGATTGTCTGCCATTGCTTTCACGGAGGGAGGGTGGACGGGTGGGCCTGACGACATGTACCCAGAACCACCCTCAACAATGTTTTAGCCCCATCAGGCATTGGGATCTCAACCCAGAATTCCAATGGGCGGCGGAGACTGCGGGAACTGTGGGATAGCTACCCACAGTGCAACACTCCGGAAGTCGATGCTAGCCTCGGTACTGTGGAAGCACTCCGCTGAGTTAATGCACTTAGAGCATTTTGTGTAGGGACACACACAATCGACTATATAAAAACGATTTCTAAAAAACCAACTTCTATAAATTCGACCTAATTTTGTAGTGTAGACATACCCTCAGAGGTGCAACTGTAACCCACACACCTCCAGGGTGTGGTGTTCTGTGCCATCTTAGGGGCACTGGGACCACTTAAAGAGAGAGAGAGAGAAAGCAATTAATGAGTCTGCTCTACAGCTTTAGCTAACAGCCAGTTAGCTTTTAGCCCATGCGGTAGAGGCTCGTGCACTAAGTCCCAGAGGTCCCAGGTTTGATCCCGCCCTCCGACAACCGGGGTCCATTGGCGTTACACAACCACCACAGAAGAAGTATTTTGTGAAGTTGGAGAGCAAGATGGATAAGGTCTGTAGCCAGGATGAGGGGGACGTCGAAAGGATAGTGATCCAGCCAATATGCCATTTCATGTTGTTATTATCCTTCCTGGGAATGCACAGGAACAAATACATTTTGGGACAAGGACTGTGGAACCAACGATGGCATATTTCAGGACCTTCTTCTATGTGAGCCAAAGCTTTCTGCCTCTTGTGGATAAATCTGGCCCCAAAGATTCCAATGTCTATTATAAGATTTTAACTGTATCTAGCTAAAAAGTAAACATGTAGGGTGGAATTCAGAAAGGTATTTAGGTGCCTAACTCTGAGTTGGGCACCTAAATACCTTTGTGAATGCCACCCATTACTGATAGCTATCAGAGACCAGTCCTTCACTGGAGCAATGATTTTCCTTCAACAAAAAAAGTGACTGCTTACAGAACAGAGTACATGAGGCCTTGTACAGAAAGCAGCTCTCTTTGAAGAAAAGTGGTCAATCATGCTGTTATTTTGCAAAATCTCTATAGTCTGTAGCATAGTATGTGCCATAGAACACTGAAGGCTGCCTCAGTTAGCACTCCACCTGAATTGAACTAGTATATTCTCATTCTATTTGCAACATCTATACAATCCTGATGTGCATCAATGCAGATCATTAAAGGGGTGTGTGTACTTTGCTAATGATGAATCTGTGACGTTGCACCCCATAATGCTTTATAGAAATATGCTTATGGGTGTAAATATGACATAACAGGAATATGTTTTATGCTAGATATGCCATGTAACATATCTTTGCAAAGGTTATGTTCAACTGAATGTATTCATCCTATTTGTATGCACGTATTATTTTTATATCTGAAGTTATGAGCATTGGCTCTATACTTGTATTTAAAGTGTTTGCTGTAGAAAGCACCTAAGGCAGATTTGATCAACATAGTGTGAAAGGGTTATTCAAGTAAATGGAAGTACTTGGCTAACATCTGAACTTTCCTGGGAACGTTCGGGCTAACATGTGAGCAATGGCTCGGCCTGTAGAGAACTGAATCATGCATGGACATGTGACTTGCCTATGTGACTCCAAAACTCCACCTTGTAGCTGTAATTCTACACAGAAGGAGAGAGCCAGGGTTTCCACCCACAAGAGAGAGACTATATAAGCTCCTGGAAATTCCTCCATTTTGTCTTCAGTTGGCTCTATGCTTGTATTTAAAGTGTTTGTTATAGGAAGCACATAAGGCAGATTTGGTCAACATAGTGTGAAAGGGTTATTCAAGTAATGGGGAGTACTTAGCTAACAGTGGACCTTGGGAGATGACATTCCACATTGTGGAACTGGATAGGAGACCAGGAGTTCTGGCTTCATTCCCTAGCTCTGTCATATACATCCTGTGAGATCTTAGGTCTGTCTATCTTTTTTGTTTTAGACTGTAAGCTCTTTGGTGCAGGGCCTGTCTCTTACTATGTGTATGAACAGCACCTACATCTTCATGCATTACTGTAAAATAATATTAAAATGAAAGTAATAGGTTGTGAGGTGGGACAGGCATGCCCCCTTCTAGTTGTTCGTGCAACACAGTTAATAGAGAGAATGATGTCTGCTGTGAAAAACAGGCATTTTAAATGATCCCTAATATTTATTTTTTCTTTATCATAATAAATCTCTCCCAAATATAAAAAAGACTTCCTGGTGTTGAAGTTGAACTTTGAATCCTGGGGCTGCCTTTTCTGCTGCTGTAAATCAGCATAGTTTCACTGAAGTCAAATGTCAGTGTAGAGGCTAATTAAATACATAGTACACTTGTCTTTTTATTTTAGTATTAGAGGAAAAAGGAATGTTTTGGACAGCCAATTCCCCAGTATCTCAGTTGCAGTGACGTTTAATGGTGTTTCTTTGTAATTAGGAGTTTCCACATTTGGAAATCCTTTTGCATTGTCACATTCAAAGATGCCATAATGAAACGCTGTCATACATATTCTGCAGCTTCATTGTGTAAAACATACTGACCCTTGGCTTTTACCTTAAAAAATTCAAGTTTCAATACAGCAAACCTATGATGACGAGCATGAGTTGATCTGGAGAAGAAAGGAAACAGATGTATCCTCTTATTCTTAACATAAATTGTTGGCGTTTATTTATTTTTTTTTGTGAACTGCAGTCATATCTCTCTCTTGATCGAGTGCAGAGGAAAAGAGTAATTAGCAAAGTATTAGTGTTATTATTATTTCCTGATATTAACTCTCGTGCTACTTGTCCATCCTTTTCTCAGGCAGAGGAATGCAACTTATGGATTGAGAATTCAAAATGGGTTTTGTGTTGTTTGTTTTACAGAGTCAGTCCTTTTCTAGGCATAAAAGTTGTACCACTTTAACTATATCGGTATAGTTAAGGTGGAACAACTCACCCTAGAGTGGACACAGTAACAGCAATATAAAGCTGGCATACCTTTTATAAGTACAGCTTATTCATGTATGGGAAGAGGAATAAATTATGCCAATATAGAGCACTTTTATACCAGTATCACTGCAACCATACTGATATAACTATTTGATTTAAAAAAATACCCTTTACCAAAATAGTCATATTGGTCCAGAATCTGTGCCTGGACCAAGCAGGGAACTGCGAAACAGGAAGAGAGATGCTGGCTTGCCCAAAATCACAGAGAGAGTCAATAGCACATTGAGAATTTGAAGCTACAGGCTCTGTATGCCAAACCAGGACTTTAACCAGAAGGCCAGACTTCCTTTGCAGTGATTTCTGGGAGGACCAGTACGCCAATGTGCTCCATCCCTCTTTGCTTGCACAGTTGCAGTAGTACTGTCTTCACATGCAGTTTCTGCAGTGTGCTGAACATTCCCAGCTAGGCTTAACAAGCACACCGCACCTTCAGACATCTGGTGAGAATAATCCAGATGGACACCCTGGGAGTAGCTATGAGGCTAGCCATTATTTTTTTTAACTATTACATAATAGATGGGTTTTGTCTGCATCAGTGATCTCTTGTGAAATGAGATTTTCAGCTTCCTCCACAATCTTGATACTACTCAGTACGAGTCAAATTCAAATTTTGTGTTATTTCTCTTATATAACACATCCTGCTGTGTACCCTTTATCAGTATATTACAAAACTAGGCAGCTTAAGGTTTTTATGAGAGACTGTTGCTCCTATATATTTCTTTCTTTTATAAATGCTAAGTTCCAAGATATATTGTGAAGAAAATCCTGTTGCAGTTAGAGAGTTTTATTCAAGCATTTATCTAGTCAAAGTGAAAAAAATAATTCAAGACCCTGCTCAGTCCCTTTTCAGTGTCCTGCACCAAATTTCACTTCACCTTCTACCATCGCACTATAAGCTTCGGTTTTAATTGTGGTTAGCAGTTTATTGTCTTCTCACACTGTATTATATACCATGCCAAATATTGCTGTATAAAGTTAGTGGGCCAAATTCTGTTCTGAGTTGCACTGATGTAACCCAGTAGTTGTTCCACTGTAACTAGAAGCAGAATTTCCACCATCAGGACACTGCTATCTATGAAATATCCTGGGGTTATTCCTCTCAAGCAGACCCTGGATTGACAGGGAGAACAAAGGCAGAAGCTCCCTTACCTGAAAAGCAAATGCCTTTTCTGCAGCCACACACATGTTGTCACGTTCAGGTATTTATTGCAACTCATAATTTCTTACTCCAATATGTTTTTCACCCAAAGAAACCCTTATAGCAGAAAATCAGGAGGCAGCATGGTATAAGTTGGAGTATTTATATAGATTTGCCCCCAAAGTAGGTTTTTTGCCCCTTGTGACAGGCTGCCATTAGCAGCTACAAATCAAGCCCTTTGGAAGCCAGCACCTTGGTCAGTTAGGGTACATCTACATGGGCGTAAAAGACCCATGGCTTGGTTGCGGCTGTCTTGGGTCAGCTGACTTGGGCTCATGGGGCTAAAAATTGTTGTGTAGATGTTCAGGCTTGGGCTGGAACCCAGCCCTCTGGGGCCCCCCCCCCCACTAGGATCCCAGAACTCGGGCTCTACTCTGAGCCCAAACATCTATACAGCAATTGTACAGCCCTGCAGCCTGAGTCAGCTGACCCAAGCCAGTGATGGGTGTTTAATTGGTGTGTAAACATACACCCAAGGCTCTGGGTGTAGTTAGAGTAGGAGGCACTTAGGTAGTTTGGGTTTGGAAGGGTAGAAGGGATCACTTACACCTGTAGGGAGCCTGATGAACTCAAAAGGCAATTAACTCAGCAGTTAGATAGCTCTCAGAAGAAAGCAAGCTGTATAAAAAGCTGAGCCAGGGAGCACAAAGGGATGGGGTTCTATATAATTGTTACGTTGTGATATACCTTGAGTATGAACAATAATAAAGATGCTTAGTGAAGGTACTCTATATATGCTGGTTAATTCATCCAGAGGGCTTACCAACCTGGGCTTCCAGTTCCAGGAGCTGAAGGAGGAACTCATTCACAACCCCTGACAGAAAATTTCAACTTTTCATTGAAATAACAAAAACCCCAAACATTTTTGGCCAAAAGCTGCCGAAAGCTGAAAAAAAAAAAAAGGTTTTCAAATGAAAACTCAAAAATTTTCAAGGGGAAAACAATTTTCTGTGAATATTTTTGTTTAGTAAACCTCCCCCCCCACACACACACATACTTCTTCTGTTGAAAAAAGTGTCACTGGAAAACTTTCAACCAACCCTTTCTGATGACTGCCTGCGTAGATAAACAAAACCGAATGCTCCGCATACCTACTGCAAAGAACCACACAGGCATCAGTGATTCAGAGATGTATGCTCACTGGTACAGAGGGGGCAGTTGCCATTCTTTGGAGACGTTCTGCTTGTTCTGCTGCAACGTCTGGAACAGAGGCAGATCTCCAATTCAAGGTTGTGCTGCATTAATTTTGCCATATGTTATTGACGTTCATAGCTTGCACAGTAGTAATACTGAGTGTGATAAATGGATAATGCAGCTCAGAAAGGCATCAAATTGCATCATCTTTGGTGCTTGAAAATAAAAGTTCCCAAAGTAGGTGGGAAAGGATTATTGAAATCCCCCACCACACTGAAATGATAAATCCTTGGAATACTGTCAACATAATTAGTAAGAGGTGGTTCAACAAATACTTGTTCCAAGCAAAATATATTTTAGACTTATCACTAGCCTGATTGTTTTAGATGGTATTCTTGATTTCTGTTGTTTGCAAGTCATCAGATGAACTTTTTCAGTGTTAATAAAAATAAGTTTTGAGCTGTGTGGTTACTATGGAACACGCTACTGGATTTTCTGCCAAGCTCTAGTTGCTGTTTATCCACAGTTAATTCCTTTTGATATCAGCTTGTGCTCTTCTTCCAACAGAATATTTTGTTACCATGATCAATGGGGAGGCTAGGTAGAAGTTGGGACACTGGGTAATAGACAGAATTAAGGGGTGTGGGACAAACTTTCCTCCTGGAGAGGTTGCAGTGCTGTAATTGAGCAGAGAATCTAACCTGTAAAATATTTTTGAGTTGATTTAAATTAAAAAAGGCAAGCTTCTGCTGCTGTTACTTGCCTGCAGGTCAATGATACAAGTTCTAGCTGATGCAAGACAGTCTATGTCCATTGAGAAGATCTGGGATAGAACAGAGTTGTGACTAAAGCTGGTCAAAAAACAGTTTAGGGGGACAATTTCAAAATTTTGAAACCATTTCCATTTCATAGGCTCTAAATGGCCCCCTTTCTCTTCCTTCCTAATGCTTCCATGATAATGTCATTGATTTTTTTAATCAAATGTTTTATCAAAATCATGTTTGAACTCATTATTGGACATTTTCATTTCGCAAAAAAGCAGGTTAAAAAGTTTGCTAATGATTTCAGCACCATTTCAACTAAAATTTTATTTACAAAATTAACAAAAACGCCATGGAAACTTGCCTGAAAAACACAATATTATGTTAAAGTTGAATTTTTGTGTGTGTGTATGTGAAAAGCTTCATTTTTAAAACAAGGTCATTGCACAACAGAATGTATTTATTCATTGCAAAAAAGTTTGTCTAGCTTTAATTGACCCATGTTGCTGGGATCTTCTTGAATCCAGGCATAAAAGCTCAGAACTGAGATATATAACTATCAGTTTTTTCAGTCACGTACTCACTGAAATGAGGCATCAGTGGAAACTGAGGATGCTTAACACATAGTAGGATCTATCCCTAAAGGCCTAATTCAGGAAAGCCCTTACATACCTGCTCAGCTTTAATCACAAGCTTATGCACTTTGCTGAATAGGGGTGCAAGTTAAGAGTGGCTATTCCATCCCGCAGTTAGGCGTAGAATGAAGTTGCTCAAGTCACTCCTATCTCAGGCTATCATTACAACATGTGCATCTTCTTTGCCCCTTACGTGTGAACAGCCAAGTATCCTTTTGACAGAATGCCTAGTGATGGCTCTTTTTTGTCCCCTCATCTATAGATCTGTAGTGGTAGCTGGCAATGTGTGTGTGTCAAAGAGAAGTGCGTGAACAATATAGTTCTCCCCCATGCTAAACAGCTTAGCAGTAGGTCTGTTGGCAAACCTGGTTCTTACCAAATAAAGCACCAAAAAGAGAATATGATAGACAAGCACTTTTCAGCATGGATAGGTAGCTGAGCAGAAACATTCCCAAAATCCACAGTGTGGAGAATGGAAGTCTCTTTAAACTACAACTGAAATTTTAAGCTGTATGTGATTCCTTCCAAATGAAGAACAAAGCCCTGAAGTTAAACAGTGTGTGAGATGATATGCTCTGACGAACAGATTAATAGAAAACGAGACTTAAGCAGAGTAATGTTAACTTAGAACTGTGGTTGTCCAGTTATTTCATGCTGTGGGTCACTTCTTAAATAGCCATCCTGTTCTGGGTACTTCCCAGTCCCAGTCTCATACTTCCTCTGAGAAAGCTCTCATAGTGCTTGTTTTCATGAAAAGATAATATAGGAGCAGTATTAATGAGATAGACAACATGGTCCAGTGGATTGGGCATTGCTCTAGGAGAAATGGGTTTTATCCCAACTGTGCCACTGAACTGCAGTGTGACTTTGGGCAAGTCACTTCACCTTGTTTCCTTTCCTTTGATTTGTCTCTTCAGACAGTAAGCTCTTTGGAGCAGGGAATGTTTCTTGCTCTGTGTTTATTACTTAGAACAATGGGGTCCAGATCTCAGAGGAGGCCTGGGGGTGTATTGTAACATGAATAATAATTACACAAAAATGATGTTAAGAGACTGTTATTTAGGTTGTGAAGTCAAGCACTTGAAAGTTAGGAAAGGCCAGATTTATGGTGCTCATGCAAGCTTAATTTGGCCTCTCATATGTATGCATTAGTACAGTCTTTAACTAGGGTACTGCACACCTTGTAGCTTGTCTGAGCAAAGCTCACCAGGGGCTTCTTGTGAATACCTCCATTTGTGACAAAGTCAGACTGGACAGCCACCAGACTTGGGGAAGGCAGGTATATTAGCCCTAGAATGCTAAAGGTTCTTTTCCCTATGAGCTGAAAAGGGGTTACCTTGGGTCAGTTAGGGACACCTGAATCCAATTAAGGGTTGCCTGAGACCTTTAACCCTTCCCCCACTTTCTGGGGCAAGAGAAGGAGAAGAGGTGAGGGACAAGCTACAGCAGAGAAAAAAAGAGTCTTCTGTGGGGGATTGGCTGAGCTCCTTTCTGTGGAGGACACAACTGAGCGAACTGTGCTGGGGAAGGACTGGCAGCCAGAGGCCCGCATAATAGGACAACCCCCAAAGAGGGGGCAGGGAAAGGTATTCCCTTGTTGTGTTACAAGTTTTTCTCTTTTTTGGTTTGGCTGAGGAGTACTGCTTGGGCTTCCCCTGAGGCCCACTTTGTAGATATTGGAAAATAAAACCCGAGTGAGGAATAAAAACTCTCTGGAGTTGGACTTACTCCAAGCCCCTTGCCCCCACATTGCTAGAGGGGGACATGCTGAGCCTGGCAAGGTGAAGGAAGTGCCTTGCCACACTTTTCTGTCCCCTCCCCCCCCCCACCAGCTTCCTGTGTGCCACCTTCCAATCACCTGCTAGGTCAGAGTCATCCTGCAACTCCCCAGGCAGGGGTTCTGCGTGCTCCCCATTTCCTAGGTTGTTGGTTTTTTTTAACTGGTAAAGAAATGGTATTATGTGCAACTGTAATCACTGTTGGCTGCTGGTGGTGCTCTTTCAGCTGGGACTATTCCTCATGCTGGTCAAGTTTAGACGGAATGTTTATAGGGACTATGTCTCTTGCTCCTGCTATGAAAGGAAAGCGTGTATAATGCATCACAAAGTATCAAAACTGCAGCCTTTGAGCTGGCAGGAAATTTAATTTAGTACATGGGATTCAATGCTCATAAGATTAAATGCCTTATTCAGATCAGGATGAATGCCTCGTGATTGCCTTATCAACTGAAACATGCCTGGGGGTGCCAGCCTCCAAGCAATAAAGGCTGTGATATACTGCTGTACGCCACAAAGGTCTTACTATTCCTTCCTCCTCTTGCCGTGCTAGAAATAGTACAGCTAGAGTAGGAAAGTAACCAAGCCCAGAGCTTACAGTGTCATTTGTGCCCATTTAGCTCAAGCACACAAAAAATCTCTTCCCCAAGAATCTGTAGAGACTCCAACAGTAGTGATGCAGGAAAGAGAGTGAGAGGCAAATGACACTGGTCCAAGTACAGAGCCTGTGGTGGAATTTTCCCATCAATGAACTGAATGTTAAGCCTATCCATTTACTTGGCTTTACAATTATTTTGACTTTAACCGAGTGAATCTAGCTTTAAAAGTCTGACAGTCTTTTGAGAAGTGAGGGGTCCCCTTCCCTCCCCGATCTAATTAATATTTGGTTTTCCATGCGTGGTCTTGGAGATACTCTTCCACAACAGAGAGAAAACCAGAGTTCTAACTATGACATTCTGATGTGCAATCCAGACCAATGAGGTGCCTTTCAACCTACCTTTCAATGTGGGGTGCCTCATAATGCTTTGCTGCTGTAGCTCCCAACCTGGGCCCCTCATAAACAGCACACGGGTCACAACCTGAGCATCTGTGTATAACTGCAACCTGTCAGCATTGTCCAGTCACACTCTGGCTTCCACCAGCCTGGGTTACTACTTGCAAGATGACCCCAACACACTTCCAGTCCTGAATTTCCCACCAAAATGTGTTCTGAGCTGTCCAGCTCTCTCCTGGACAGTTCAGATATTTTAGTTCCATTGCTCCTCAATACCCAACAGTTAGCTACTTTAAATGGAATTACCCACATAGTTCAGTTGAAACACAACAGTGGATTAGTTTTTATTAAAGAATAAAACAAGTTTCTTTAACTACAAAGAGAGGTTTTAAGTGAGTACAAGTATAAGGCATTGAAGTCAGAAATGGTTACAAGAGAAATAAAGATAAAACAATTTCTAGTACTTAAATTAGACTTGGTTCAATGTGAAACCCCTTACCGCATGTTCCCAGTAATACTGCTGACTAAATTCTCAGGCCTGGATTTGCTCCCAAAGTTTGTTTCTTTTGTCGTCTTAGGTGAAAGAGAGAGAGATGGATAGGGAGAGTGTTTGGAGTGTTTTTTGCCCCTCACTTTATAGTCCAGTTTCATTTTTGAAATGCATTTTCCTGAGGGTTACCCCTAGATAAAGTTAATTCCTGCTGTGAAGTTGGAGTCATGGAGTCTTGTGGTCTAAGAGATTTCATGCTGCTGTTTGCTAAGATGCAGATCTGTTTGTTCCTGCTCCCGTTCCTTGCTGAAGAATGGCCACTTGATAGGTGATTGTCCATCAACTCTGATGATGCATGGCTAGAGGCATCAGCTTGTCCTTTGTCTTTGAGCAACTGGTTTACCCAGACTTGTCCAGTAAACGCATTTCAGACCTAATTTCAGCTCATGTTTATAACTTTATATATAATGTTGCTGCACCCATTTCACTATGACATTATTGATCAGTGACCTGCTTGTTTTCAAATGATACTTCACAAGGCATATTTTGTACAAAGAGTATTACAACAGTGTGTAGGGTGGGAATACAGGGTGCATTTGGTCACACTAACCACTTATGGTCATTAAAGTTTCATAGATTTTTTTTAAGGGCAGAAGGGACCGTTTTCATCATGTAGTCTGACTTTCTGCATAACACAGGATCTTCTAGCATATCTTATGAGCAGTTAACATTATTTGTCTAAATGGGTAATTTCGAACTTGGGTAATTATTACATTCTCCCTACCTAAATCACACCTGCAGTGGATATGGTGTTCTTCCACATGTCCTGATCTACGGCTCTGCATTGGTAAACAGCTGCTATGTTGGACCCTAAAGGAGGCCGCATTTCAGTAACAGGTGATATAATCTCTATAAAACTCTTATGGACTTTAGAGTAGACTTCTGAGACTTAAAGCACAGGAATGGAACAACACAACATTGGAGCCACTTGTTCTAGTTGACATAGTGCTCAAAACCTAATGGCAATCGGTGGCTCTGATATGCAAGGACTTCCAATGGTGGTGCTGAACAAATTTTAGCGATGGTGGGGGATTTTTGAAAAAACTTTTCTCGTGTTGATAGGGCCACTGACAGAACAATCTGGCCTATTGTCTGTTTTAATTATCTGGTATTCGGATTTTTTTTAAAAAAAAACTTTTTATTCAGGCAAAATTACAATAAAATGTTAACATACTACATCATTTATTACTTACTCAGAATCAAGTTAATATTCACAGAACCTGGCTCAAGATTCCGGCTTGCTGGCTGGGGAGCCTTCCTCATCTGAGTAGGCTAAAAAGGGTGACACAATTTCCAAATATTTATCCTATTTTTGGTGCTTCTCTTGCATATGTACTTGGTTTGAAAACTTTTCCATTACAAAGACAGTCCATACTTTACTATACCACAATTCCTTTGGAGGAGGTCACATTTTTCCAATAATGTGTAATACAAAGTCTTGTTGCTGACAATAAAAAAGAAATTTTCCAGTATTTGTCATTCTGTTTAAAATGTAGATCCTTTATAGGAGCATTACGCAATCAGATCAGGGAATCTCTAGGAAGTCAGCATTTTGTCATAAACTGAATCTTTTAAATAATTTCTTCCCAAAACTATCTAATTTCTGGACACAACCACCACATGTTCAAGTATGTTTCCCCTTTCCCTGCAACCCCTCCAACCAAGTGACTCTGTGGTAGCAAAAATATGATGAATCTTAACTGGAGACAAATTCCTGATTATTAATTAAAGTAGCTAATGGTGAGGGCCTTGGCAACAGGAATTTTAAAAAGTTGTCCAAAGCTGCTAAGGTGGTCTGGATGAATGGGTGATATTTTAATTTTCGGTGACTTAAATTTCTTTTTAATCCAACAATTATGCTGAATAGCTATATTTGGGTTCCAGTCTTGTTTAACTTTTACCCAGTGTTTGGATGGTTTATTGTTAACCCAACTGATCATATCTTTTAATTGTGATACATAATAATAATAATACTAATAAGCCAAATTAGAGAAAGCTAGTCCACCCCACTTTGTAGATCTATAGAGAACTTTAGACCTCACCCTTTGTCTTTTATGTTTCCATACACATTTTAATAACACACCCTGCCATGTTTTCAGTGTCATGTCAGGGGTACCAGTAGGGATGCACTGAAAAAAAAAACCAAACTTTGGGAGTACATTTATCTTGACCAAAGCCACCCTACTTACCCAAGAAATTTCATATTTGTTTCATTTTTCCAAGTCCTTTATTGTCTTATTTCACAGTGGAGAGTAATTTGCCTTAAAAAGATTTTTGTTTCTTCACTATGTTTATTCCTAAATATTTTAAAGATGTCTTTACCCATTTAAATGTATGTAACTAACTACAGTTTGGTGTGACCCATTCAGGAATATTAATTCCTAAAATTTCAGATTTATCTTAGTTTATTTTGAAGTCTGATAACTGTCCAAATTCCAAAGTCAATTGTTCTATAATTTTAATGAGACTTCTGGGTTCTGCAAATTTAATAAGACCTCGTCAGCATACAAAGCTATTTTGTGTTCTCATCCAGAAGACATTTTGATGCCCTTTAACAAGGGGCTGTTTTTCACATTTACTGTAAATGGCTCCATTGCCAAAGCAAACAACAGGGGAGATAAGGGGCAACCCTGTCTTGTACTCTGTAGACAAATTAAAAGGAGGGGATTGAAGACCATTAACCAAAGCAGATGCTTGAGGATGAGTATATGGGGCCAATACGTCTGCTGATTTCCAAAACCAAATCTTACCAAAATCTGTCGGAGGTACTCCAACTCCAGCTGGCCGAAGGTTTTCTCAGCTTCCAAAGAAAGCAGTGCACAGGAAGAATTACTAGAATTAACATTATAGATCAAATTCAGAGTTTTTCTGATATTATCAGATACATGCTTTCCAGCAAGGAACCCAGACTGGTCAGGGTGAACATATTTGGGAAGGTGTTACTCAATCTGTTTGCTAACACCTTGGCTTACATTTTAGCATCCATGTTAATTAAAGAAATAGGTCTGTTTGCACAATTGGTAAGATCTTTTCCTTCTTTAGGAATGACCACAATTTTTGCTCCTTTCCTTGACTCTGGACTCTCATTCCCCTGCACTATATCATTAAACAATCCAGTTAGTGTTTGGATGTTCTGAAGTCTCTTCCTATTAGCTGTGAGGTTGTGTATGTTCATTAAGTGAAGATAATGTTTGTTAATAATATTGATAAAATTCTCTGTTTTCATATGAGCTATAATATTCTTTAGAGTTATGCATAAAGGGAGCCAGGCATCATTTTTTTGTTCTGAAGTTACAGAAAACTGAGGGCCCTCTATTATAATTTAGAAGATCAATAAATAGTCCCCTTTGTTTAGCGACCCTGATTTTAAAAGAAAAAACCTCTTGTTTATGTGCTGCCTTGACCTACTAGCTTCTGCTGTTAATAAAAGTTCTTTCAGAGCACTCTGAGCAGTCAGAGTCTTGAACAACTTTCAGTAACCAGCAAGAGCACTAGGCAGGAAAAAGAGAGGGTAGAAAAAACCTTTTCTATTTTGCATGGGCAATGTGTACTTTCTGGTATGCATTTCAGAGTGGGTAGGCAAGGCGCTTCAGCTGGGCATGCAAATATACTCCGAATGGAAAGAAAAAAAAAATCAGGAAACTTTGTTAACCTATGAAGCTATATGAGCAATTTGGCAGTGACCTGTTTTCGTGACCATGATCTGTACATGCTTCTGAACCGTTATTACAAAACAGGAGGAAGGGGGAAGTTTAATCTTTTTTTTTTTTTTTTTTTTTTTACATATCTTTTAACAGCTGTGGGTAGGGGAGCATGAAGCCTACATGGTTCTGTTTTTGAATGAAAAAAAAAAAAAACTTCAGAAATTTTCACTGGACAAAGTTTTTAGAAAAACCAAGAACACAGATTTGTGTGTGTTGTTTCAGACAAGACAAAACTGGCCATTTCGTGAAAAGCTTGGCTTTTCAAATTGTTGGGGGTTGCAAAATGGTTCGGAACTAAAGTGTAGATAATTTATCGACACTTTTGAAAAATAATGCCCTCATTTTCAGACACCATTGCTTGTTGTGGCTAGAGAGAAATAAATGAGCATTACAAACATTTCAATATTGGAATAAGGACAGTCTGTTTAAACTACATTTTAGAGCGAGTGCCTATATTAGGAATAACATTTTCAAGGCAGACTGCCTGAAGTTAGGCTCTTTAATCCATACTTAGGCCTCTAAACAGAAATGACCTGATTTTTCAGAAGTGCTGAGCACCCACATATTCCATTGAATTCAACAAGGGTAGCAGGTGCTCAGCATCTTTGAAAATCAAGCCACTTATATTTGGATTTAGAGGTGGGATCTTCTTTCAAAAGTGCCTAAAAGTCAATGGGACTTGGGCTCCCAAGTTACTTAGGCCATTTTTAAAATGCCACCAGAAGTGGGGCGGATTGGCTGCCCACAGACCTGGAGGGGGAGGAGCCACTACCCCCCCCCCCCAACGGACTACACACCTCAGGAAACTCCCATAGGTGTCCAGCTTTGGAAAATTTTGTCCTAGGTACTCTTTTGTCAAAAAGAACAACAACAAAACACAACTCACCATTGCTACCTCTCCACTGGAGATGAACTTCAATGATGTGAAATTTGTAGCAAAACCCAAGTGTTGGCAAGGCCAGAGGGGCTGTTTCCTGCTTTCTTGAATACCTTAAGGCCCCAGTCCAACAAAGCACTTAAATCTGCTTAACTTTAAGTGCATGAGTAGTTCCACTGACTTCAACCTGACTACTCATGTGCTTAAAATTAACTATGTGCTTAAGGTATTCATTGGATCAGGGCTCAAGTGAGGATTTCAGACCTTTGCTAAGACTTTTCCACACTACTAGTTACTGAAATGTGAGATTCCTTCATCTGGCGATCAAGCAAGAAGGAAACTTATCCACTGCAAGATCTATGGGCCACCTTGATGGGAATCCACTTTGCAGTGTCATCTTCCTTCTATCTTGTGATTCTGTGCTCCGCCGCCTTCCCCCCTGCTCCACCCCCAGTCTCCCAAGCCAAATAAGTACTCTGCAGAAAATGTCAAACCTCATTATTAATTGTTATTATTATTATTAATTTACAGGTTTCTTTGCTGATCCAGTAATCCCACAGTGATACAGCAAATGTAGGTGATGGGGAAGGAAAGCTTATTCCCGCATTACTGTGAGGCCACATACAAGTCATGGTTCCTAAAAGACTAATTGCAGACACTGGATTTCTTGCTAAATTCTTGCTGATTTCAGCTGACTGAATATGAGGCCAGTTCTCAACGCCTTGTGTGACCTTCGGCAAAGAGGAAGCAAAAAAAAAACCCCTCCCCCCCCCAAACAGAGCCTAGAGAAGGTAAAGCACAACCACCAGTTCAGTACCCTGAATACTCTGTTCCTTTCTATTTACAGTGTAAATTGCAAGGGACATGCATTTTAGTTGCAAGTACATATTGGTATTTGTGTTATAAATAAGCCTGGATTTTCTCACAGCTTTCATTGGAGCCATGCCATGACTTGAGACATTTGGGGACTTTTGCCTGTGAAAGAGTTGAGGGACTATGTAGGAGGATGAGGATAGGAGTGATCATAACAACTTAATGGAGTTCAGTGAGAGCTGGGTCAGAAGGGAGATTGACAGAGCAACAGCTCAATGTCAACGCTTTGGTGAGTCATCTAAGGATTGACAATGAGGTCAATGGTGGCTCTGACCAAAGCTGACAGGGGACTACACCAGTGCACTCTTGGGGATGTTGTTTCCTCTCACTTGTGAGATTAAAAGACTTTTTTTTATAATCTTAGAGAGCCAGTTTCTGTTTACAGAGCTTAACTCCATTACAGCAGCTCCAATGTACCATAGTAGAAGGACTTGTGTTTTTTGCACTAAAAGGGAAAAATAAAACCTGTTAAGATCCTGGTCTGGGACTGAGGAAATCTGAGTTAAATTTCTGGCTCTGCCACAGACTTCTCAAGTGACCTTGGGGAAATCACTTAATCACTCCCTGCCTCAGTTTCCCATCAATAAAATGGGGATAACAATGCTTCCTTTCTCTGTTTTGTCTACTTCAAATGTGAGCTCCTCAGGGCAAGCTCTGTCTCTTCCTCTCTTTGTGTTCAGCGCCTCGCAACAATGGATGACCCTTCTAGATGTTACTGTAGTACAAATAAAATAATGACGATGATGACAATGCTATATTTGGGGAATCAGACATAGCTTGTCTGAGCTTTTTATTACACTGTTTCCTTAACTTTTCCATGACTCACCTCAGGACTTTTTCTGAAAAGTTTCTATGACAGAAAGCACAGCCCTAATTGTCACATATTTCCCACAGTTCAGTCTGCTTCCTGGTCTCAGAAATAATGAACCTTGAGCCCTGCAAGTACAAGTATAGCCCCATGGCTATGGGGAAAGTGGATGATGTATATAAGGTCATGCTAGTAGTGCCTAGAAGCCCCAGGACCATTGTACTGCTCTTTTTCTTTTTTTTTTTCTGCCGAGCAACTGGTATATATGACAGTCATGTAATTAACAAACCCCTTGAATTGGACATTGTTTTCTCCTTGCCTGTGTGCAAGTCCCACTGATATAAATCCCTGGTGTTGGATTTGCGCTGGGATCTCTGCTGAATTTTCTGCATTCGTTCCACATGAACACCCCCATTGACGTCAGTGTGAGCTTTGCTTGGGCATCAATTGTAGAATATGTAGCAGAGATCTGAACTGCAGATAAGAGGCTCCCCATCGCCAGTACAGATCTGAGAGCTGAAATTTACCCCTAAGAGTATTCATCAAGAGTAGACTATCTGCCTTTTGACAGGTTTTATTTGAAAGTTTTAAGATTTTTATTTGAGTCCTGGCATCTACACGATATGGTACTGTTGGCAAGTAACCATGTGAGAGGGAGGTGTATTATTATTACTCATTATTTGTATTGTAGTAGTGTCCAGAGACCCCAGACACATTGTGCTAGGCACTGTACAAACATATACAAAAAGTCAGTCCTTGCCTTGAAGAGCTTAGGGCTTGTCTCCATTGCAGTGTTAGCTCGTGTTATCTATTTTGGAGGCAGCCTACCTGAAGTGAGAGCGACCATATTGCGAAACAACCTTAGAGCTGCATAGGCTAGGGCTAGAAGCAATGGGCTTAAATTGCAGCAAGGGCTGTTTTGGTTGGACATTAGGAAAAACTTCCTAACTGTCAGAGTAGTTAAAACACTGGAATAAATTGAATTGGGAGGTGATAGAATCTCCTTGGTTGGAGATTTTTAAGAGCAGGTTGGACAAACACGTGTCAGGGATGGTCTAGATAATACTTACTCCTGCCATGAGTGCAGGGAACTGGACTAGAGGACCTCTCGAGGTCCCTTCCAGCCCTATGATTCTACAGTGTGTTTGCATTAGCAGTACAGAGTGGTTGAGTCCCCACTGCATTAGGAACTTGAGGGTCAGCAGCACTTGAGTTTCAACTCACCCCTCGCACCCCGACACATACTGTTTCTGAGTGGCAAGCTAGTTTGAGGTTAAAGCACCACTTAATTCAAGCTAGAAATGTTTGTGTGTGGATGTGAGTTGTTGGGGCAAAACTTGTTATACCTCCAGCTTGCATTTCAGTGGAGACAAGCCTATGTCCTAACAGACAGTGACCATCATCTGTGGCCTGGTTTACACTTAAAACTTAGGTTGACATAGCTATAGCATGCAGGGGTGAGAAAAATCCTCAGCCCTGAGCGATGTAGCTATGCTGAATTAACCCCTGGCATAGATGCAACTAGGTTGCCAGAAGAATGTTTCCATCAACCTAGCTATCATCTCTGGGTGAGGCAAAGATCCCACAATGAATGAAAAGCCCTGTGACGTTATCTGATTAAAATATGACCACGTAGATCATTGTTGCTACCACTGTTATATAATTGCAACAAATCTTGTACAAAGTATGCCAAGTAAGGTGTCTGTGGAAAGCTGATGTTTTGCTGAATATGATTATGCTATTTGTATGCATGTATCATTTTTGTATTGGAAGTTAGGAATATTAACTATGTACCTGTATTGCAAATGTTTACTCCTGTGGTAATACCCACAAGGTGTTTAGCCTGCACATCTTGAAGGGACTATTCAAGTGAAATGGCCCATCAAAGAACACTTAACTCACAACAGACCATGGGAGATGCCCATCCACACCTGACAGATTTTCATGTGCGCATTCTAACTAGAATCTGGGTAAAGGCCTCTGCTATGACTAAGTAAAGTCGGCATGGACATGTGACTTGCCCATGTGACTCCAAACTCCATCTTCTTACCTGTGATTTCCCACAAACTAGAACAATGGGTTTCCCCTTCACTTGGCAGAAGGTATAAAAGACCCTGGAAACATCTCCGTTTGGCCTCTTTCCTGCTCAAACCTCTGGACTAGGAACTTATACTAACCATGGGAGTGAGGACCTTCCAGTGATTTGGAAGCAACCAGAGACTTAACAGACCAGCAGTTTATTCCCTTCATAGCTACAAGCCTGATCCAAGAACTTTGCATTTATTGTATGTATTTGATTCCTTTAACCAATTTTAACTCTTTTCTTTCTTTCTTTGTATAAATAAATCTTTAGATATTAGATACTTAAAGATTGGCAACAGCATGATTATTGGGTAAGATCTGAGTTATATATTGACCTGGGTATGTGGCTGGTCCTTTGGGATCAGAAGAACCCTTTGGTTGATGAAATTAGTTTTAAGTAACCACTCATCCATAAGTCTAGTGTTTTGGGTGGTGGTATAAGGACTGGAATACCTAAGGAGGCTGCATTTCTGACTTCTTGTTAGCCAGAAGTGGTGAGACAGAAGTTTACTTTTATTGCTGGTTTTGTATATCTCATGGAAGAATAACCACCAGTTTTGGGGGGTGTCTGCCCTTTTCCCCAGCAGCTTGTCCTGAGTTTGGTATTCTTAGTTGTGACCCATGGAGGCCCGGTGACAAACCCCTTCTGTCATAGTGCGATAGCTGTGCTGCTGTAGTCTCTGTAGCGTAGAAATGGCCTAAGTCAGACGGTGACATTAATACGTGGTTTTATTGAGAACAAATTGTTGCATGAGGAGAAAAGAAAAAATAACAGGCAAATGGGTCCACAAGCCAAGTTTACATTCTTAATCAGTTTCAGGGGGTTTCAGGTTTCCCTATCACCTTTCTTACACATCTCTCCCTGTCTAGATACTTATATGGCCCCCAAACCACTGTTTCTGAGGGCCTCCCAAGTGTTTAAAAAATAGAAAAGAACAACATTTCAAGGGCTCCCAAGTACAGTGGACCTCTAATCCACTCTCAGATGCACCTTTCAAACAGACCTAGCTACTGGTGCAGATCTGTGTCAGTAGCACAGCATTGTTCCAGGGTCCTTCGGAAAAAAACAGCTTGATAGTGTTATTCAGGAGAGAACTAAAAATCAAAGCACCTTTAGCCCTTTAGGGCTTGATTTTCAGAAATGCTGAGAACCCATAGTGCTTGGTAGCTGTGAAAACCAGGCCTGTGGTGTTTAGGAGGCTTCTAAGGATCACGGACTAATTCTTTTGAAAAGTGAGCAGCTGGTTTTACAAAAGAGAAAATAAAACGGAATAGCCTCTGGACGGGCCAGCTCCAGTCGAAAAGAACTACTATGTTCCATTATTCGGGCTTTAGGTTTACTGTTAGCTTTTCCTTTTGGAAAAAAAAATAAATCTGGCAAACTGCCTGTGAGCTATTTCTGGCAAACTGCTCCCCACATAATTAAAAGCACCTGTGCTGACTTTCCCTTGTCCAAAAAACACTGTCTAGCCAGGGCAGCCCTTTGGGTCCACGGGTTCAAACTCTGCAAGGCTTTGGCAATGGCAACAGCTCTGCTCAGAAATTAAAGGGGTTCTTTTCCCTTTCTACATGCCTCAAATTTTGGGCAAGCCATTTTTAACTAAATCTGCCTTGCCTACGGTATTCCTAATTCAGCAAAGAGTACAAAATATAAGTGAATGCAGACCCCTGGCCATTTCAATATCAAAGGCTTCTCAAAAAGCCAGCATTGCCAACCCCAAGCTTTCAGAAATCATGTGATTGGCTTAAAAATTAAGTGATTTTTTTTACAAGTAATAAATGTATTGACATTCTGGTTTCTGATCCTTTAGAGTCCTGTTTTTCAAGCTTTTCTCTGCAATCACATGGGCTGGAATCTCATGGTGTTTAAAACAAAAGATGAGGTTCTCACCTAATCACAACTCCAGAACTTGGTGCTTTAAGAGAAACACCAAATATTTTGAGAGTGATGACAAAATGGCGACAGCAGCACTAGCCTTCGTAGCCCTCAGTGCCCTCCTCTGCAGGGGGGAAGGAGAATTGGAGGCTTTACTTAGCAGCCATACGCCCTGGCCCAATTACCAAACTCCTCCCTGAATACACATGCAGGGAGTCTCTATGAAACTAGATCCTGTAGAAGGGCAGACTATGCCCCTAAACATTCAATAGCTTCCTAGCTGGGGAGTAAATTTTCCTCTCCTCTTTGTATTTTTCCTGTGGCTTGCAGTATTATTCGCTTGGTATATGATGACCATACTGTTTGTCTCAATCCACAGCTTTGAGACTTTTGAGTAACTTACCCCAGCATCCTCCTCGAGAATGTTATAAATAAATCGCAGAGAAGATATGTGTTGATCCTAGAAGGAAGGGAAGAATTATTGACTGAGGTTAAAGGGTTTAAGATAAGGAGGTAAATAATCTCTTGAAACAAGAAAAGGAAAATTCAAATTGGACATTAGGAAGATACTCTTAACTGTGAGGTTAATCAGGCAATGGACTCTTTGAAAAGGAAGGCTTACAATATTTGGGCCAGATCCTCTGATGGTATAAACTAGCATCACTCCACAGAAGTTAATGGAGCTATGTGGATTTACACCATCTTGAGAATTTGTCCCTTTCATAGTAACAAAAGACCTGTGACTCCACTGTCTTGTACCTCCTGTAGTCACAACTATGCAGAGTGAGTGTAAAATGCTACCATTCTGATCTGTTAGTGATTTACACCTAGCGAAATTGGTGTAAGTGTCTATACAAGGTGCAGTGCTGTGGAGAATAAGGTCTATCACATTATTTTATTTGTATTACAGTCGGAATCCATGGATCAGGGCCACATTTGTGCTAGGCACTGTACAAGTGCATGATGGAGATAGTCCATGCCTTGAAGAGCCTACAATCAAAGTGATATTACTCCAAGAGATATTTGTCCCATGTTGGTTCTTGCCATGTTACCTTTGTGGCTGTATCAGCTCTGAGATTTTTTTCTTAAAATTTCCCACCCCATCTGGTAGGAACAGTGGGTGTGTTACTATAGACAAGACATTAGCACTTTTACCACCATGTCATTTCTGCTCAGAGCAAGTCTACACAACATGGGCCAAATCCATTCGAATCAACGAGGCTACGCCAGTTTATATCCCTTGAACACCTGGCCCCATGCTTCTAAAAATGCCAGTAATCATAAGGGTCTTATCTCCATTAGCTCTTACCATTGCTACCATCACTGGAGCTGCGCTGGTGGTAATATAGTGATGTAAAATTTGAAGAAAAAGTTCACTGTAGGTAAGATTTCTCTCGACAATACGTTATCCTGGTACTGCCAGTAAATGAATGTCTGAATGAGCTTTCAGGAAACTGTCCTTTTCTGCCCAGGTAGTCATGTCTGTAGTCATGTCTTAGAGAAAATATTCCTCCTGCTTCAGACAAGAATCGGGTAAAGCTAGATTGTCTACATTTGTTGAATGAAATTAACCTCCATCTTTTGTTGGCATTTACATTTGGTGGTGCACAAACCTTTAAAAATGTTTTATATAAACAAATGTAAATGGGCAAGGAGAGATAGGGTAGGCCTCCCATCTTGTTCTCAGCTGTCGCTGTTCCTCTAGCTTCTCTCAAAAGGCCACTAACTTCCAATGCCAGGGCTTGAGCTAGCTCCCGTTAAAGTAAATGAGAATCTTTCCCTTAACTTCAATGGGAGCTGGAGTTGGATGAGGCTCCAAGTCTTTTAGAGTTGATCCTCAGGCCTCTCACCGTCCTTCCCTCTGTTCAAGTGTTCTTCCTTTGTGACCATGTTAACTGACAAATTAGGTGAATTTCTGTTTGGTGCTCAGGAGCAATTTAGATATGTAAGGACATCTCTCGGCCTCTTCTGAGTAGCTTGACCTGTTTGATTCACCACCGAAGAAACATAGCTGAGCATAATGATTGCATAGCATATTGGGGTAAAGAATTCATGCTCCTGCGTTCCTCTGTTGCCAGAAAAAGCCACAGAACTTCTTTTCTGGCACTAGCAGAGGCTTCATTTTGTACTAAAAGCCCTGTGTGTTAATGACCGTTGCACCTGTAGTAGTGAAAACACATGAATTCTGCGACTGAGGAGGTCCGAGATGTCCTTTACGGATCCAAATTACTCATGAGCACCAGACAGAAATACACCTCATTTGTCCGTTAGCATGACTGTGACATATCTGATAAAATATGACCATGTAGATCATTATTGCTACCACTGTTATATAATTTTAACAAATCTTGTACTAAATATGCCGAGGAAGGTGTCTATGGAAAGGTGCTGATTTGCTGATTATGATTATGCTATTTGTATGTGTGTATTATTTTTGTATTTGAAGTTTATAAGCATTGGCTCTATACCTGTGTTTCAAATACGTTTGCTCCTGTGGTAATGCCCACAAGGTATTTAGGCTGCACATCTTGAAGGGACTATTCAAATAAAGTGGCTTGTCAAGGAACACTTAATTCCCGATAGACCATGGGAGACACCTATCTACACTTAATGAATGGACTTTCCTGTGAATGTTCCATCTGGAGTATAGGTAATGGCTTCTGCTGTGTCTAAGCGAAATCATGCATGGACATGTGACTTGCCCATGTGATCCCAAACACCTTCTTGCTACCCGTAATTTTCCATAAGGAGAACAATGGTTTTCTCTTCAATTGGCAGAAGCTGTAAAAGGCACTGGAAACATCTCTATATTGCTTCTTTCCTGCTCAAACCTCTGGACTATGAACTTATACTATTGGGAGCATTCTAACCAAGGGACTGAGGACCTTTCAATGATTTGGAAGCAACCAGAGACTTAACAAGCCAGCAGTTTATACTATCATGGCTATAAGCCTGAACCAAGAACTTTGCATTTATTGTATGTATCTGATTCCTTTAACCAATTTTAACTCTCACCTTTCTTTCTTTCTTTCTTTCTTTCTTTCTTTCTTTCTTTCTTTCTTTCTTTCTAAACCTTTAGATTTTAGAAACTAAAGTATTGGCAACAGCATGATTTTTGGGTAAGATCTGAGTTATATATTGACTAGGGTATGTGGCTGGTCCTTTGGGATTAGAACCTTTTATTTGATGAAATTGGTTTTAAATAACCACTCATCTTTAATTCTAGTGTTTTTGGTGGTGATACAAGGACTGGAATGCCTAAGGACACTGATTTTCTGACTTCTTGTTAGCCAGTGTGGTGAAACAGGAATTTACTTTTGTTGCTGGTTTTGTATATCTTATGGGAGAATAACCACCAGTTTTGGGGTTGTCTGCCCTATTTCTCAGCAGTTTGTCCTGAATATGGTATTCTAAATTGTGACTGACGAAGGCACGGTGACAATGACCACACAGGGAAGAACGCTTGTAGAGAGGGAAGGACAGTAAAAGGGTTTAGGATGTAGGCTCTAGGATCACACTGATGTTTTTAGCATGCTAATGTGAGCAGAGCTAGCCCATGTCTGTCTGCCTATGCTGAGAAACACCCTCCCAGGCGCTGTGAAGATATAACCTTATAGAAAGGTTTCTGTACTCTGGGGGAAAACGATGCTACCCAGAATAGAATCTTTTTTCTCATGTCAATTAAGATTGATACTAAAACCAATAATAAAAAATAAATTAGCAAAGGCCCATTTACTTAAGTCACAAAACTATAGGTTAATTATGATAATAAACTCAAAATCTAGTACAGAAAAAATATCCATTGCAAAAAGAGGAAGCACATAATCTGTGTTTTATTCCCTGGATTAATTAGAAGCGTGCTGGAAACAGGCAAGAAATTAATTCTGCCAATGCCCTGTTATGAATTCCTGTGGTCATCATTGTAACAACAGCAATCACTGACACCATTTCCTGTTTTTTGATCTGGAGAGATCAGGGGACAGATAACAGGATCTAGAGTCTTTCAGTGGTTGGTCACTGATTTGACTGAGGCCCAGGGCAGCGGCGGTCACAACTCCGTACTGTCTGATGGCTGTTAGATGACTGTCTGACAGGAGTTGGTCGGACTGGTATCCTCATTGCACTTGGTGGCCGTCACAGCAAAGAAGCCAATGACTGAACTAGGTGTGGAGAGTGAACTACCATATCAGCCTAGAGTTGGTTTTTCTAATTCATGGCTGAAACCCATTGTAGGGGCACAGCAGAGAAGCTTGTACTACCTCCATCTGTACTCAGCCTGTTTTGTGGAAGTGCTCAGCACATCAGGAAACCCAGGTTATTTATTTACAAACATTTCTATGGTGCTTGCAACTAAAGCACCCAAGCACATAGTTAGGTTAGATTGCTGGTTCCAGTCTCTTTTAGGCTGGAAATGCTGCAGAAGGAAAATTTAAAAAAAAAGAAAAGAAAAAAGGACTGTCAACATGAAATAAATGGCAGAATGCAGGTAAAACAGAGCAGGGGACATACAATTCTCCACCCAAGGAGTTCAGTCATAAATTTAATTAACGCATTATTTTTTTAACGAGCCCCATCAGCATGGAAGCATGTCCTCTGGAATGGTGGCCGAAGCATAGAGGGGGATACGAATGTTTAGCATGTCTAGCATGTAAATACATTGCAATACCGGCTACAAAAGTGCCATGCACATGCCCGTTCTCACTTTCTGGTGACATTGTAAATAAGAGGGCAGCATTATCTCCTGTAAATATAAACAAACTTGTTTGTCTGAGTGATTGGTCGAACAAGAAGTAGGACTGAGTGGACTTGTAGGCTCTGAAGTTTTACATTGTTTTGTTTTTGAGTGCAGTTATGTAACAAAAACCATCTACATTTGTAAGTTGCACTTGCACGATAAAGAGATTGTACTACAGTACTTGTATGAGGTGAATTGAAAAATACTATTTCTTTTGTTTATCATTTTTACAGTGCAAACATTTGTAATAAAAAATAATATACACTTTGATTTCAATTACAACACAGAATACAATATATATATGAAAATGTTGGAGACCATCCAAAATATGTAATAAATTTCAACTGGTATTCTATTGTTTAACAATGTGATTAAAACTGCGATTAATCACGATTAATTTTTTGAGTTAATTGTGTGAGTTAATTGCGATTAATCGGCAGCCCTAAAAAACAGCCAAACTAATGTATTTAAATTTTTTAAATGTTTGTTGAATTGAGTGCTTCTGTGCCAAGCTTCAGTCCAACTTTGATCTCTGTCCCTGTTGAGCTGCTCTTTCCCTGCTCTACAATCATCCGTAGGTGCAACCACTGTGGCAATATAAGAATGAAATAGTCCCCACTCCTGTGACTTTTTACTGTGCTTTTGATGTGCCTGCCAAGGTGGTTTCATTCTCCCACCCAATTCCCCTCAAATCTCCCCACTCCCCTGCAACTTTTTGGCTGTGACTTCACTGCCAACTACTGGAACAATTTTTCAAAAAGGATATTTATTGAAATATGTAAAAATGCAAGCTGGGGTTTTCAAAGGGGCCTTGGGAAGTTAGGCATTCAGTTCCCATTGAAAGTTATGGCTGCTGAAAATCGCATCCTAAGAAATTAGCCAGCTAAACCTCCATGTGCCCGGTAGGCTATCTAGCATTGTGGTCCCACAGTCAATAACATTCTATTGCTAAAACGTCATCTCAAGTCAAGCAGAATGTGTAATAGTGAACAAAGGGGATTAGGGCCCATCACTGGGGATTAGTATCACAGATGCAGTGATTCAAATTCAAAAATCCAGAGTTCAGCCACGCTAGATGTAATGTGAACTGTTACTTCTTTGATGTCAGATTTTGTTTTCCTCTGTGATCTGTGTCACTGACCTTTTTGTCATGTTGCTTTGCAGGAGTAATTTCCAAGATATCTGAAACCATTCCAATTCAGAAAAGACTGGTTTAGCGTAGCAAGTGACATCCAATATCCAGCAGGTAGCGTCACTGGAATATTTTACTGATCTTAATCCATCTCAGTCTACATATATTAACATTCCAATGACTGAGTCTAGCTTTTTCGTTACACTCTCAGCTTCCTCAATCTTTTTACATCCTTACTATGCAAAAACCAAGTGATGCTGGGTTACAGCAGGTACAAGGTAATACTGATTAGATGCGGAATAGGCCAGTTGTGTTCGTTCATTTATTATTTTATTATTACTAAATTAATTGGTCCTGCTTTCTCCTTGCAATACTGCCAAACTCGAAACAGCTGAGAGTTTCTGGATCTTGGAATAATCCTTAGTTCAATAACCTGTGTGAAATGAGTTTAGTTTCAGGGGGTCCACATCACAGCTGGCACCCTTTGTTGGCAGTCTCTAAAGATAGACCAAGGACTGAATGAGCATGCAAAGTGATCTACCCTCAGCTCCAGAAGTGGTCCCTCTGTAATCCACTTGATCCATATTTGCAGGGCCATGTGAAGAAGCTCAAACTGCCTTTCCCCATGCTTGTACTTGTTGTTTGGATAAATAAAGGACTTTAATTTTCAGGTTCAAGAAAGCACCTCAAATCTCTAACATGGGGAGAAGAAAGTGGGAAGAGCAGGATTGGTTATTTTTGTCCCAGATTAGAACATGTTATGCTTCTAAACTTGGAACATATAATGAAGTAATGAACAAAAATATGTATAATTCCAGAAGCTGAACTGATGTCTGTGATGGCAGAAGTAGGTTAAACTTAACCGGGGCAAATCCCAGCCACATTGAAGTCAGTAGGAGTTTTGCCGTTGACTTGAGTGGAGCCAGAATTTAACTCATAGGGTTCTTGGTTCTTCAGTTCTTAGAGAAGACCAGGATGTGTTGTGTGGAGGATTTAATAAAGTGAGAGACTTCGGGGTAGGAGGTTATTCTCTAGCTCTCTACTGAAGCACATGACTATAGTTGAACTCTACATGCATAGAACGTGTTGCAGGATTTTGGCTCATTTCCCCCATCTTGTAAAGTAAGCACTACTTGCAGGATTATATCTTTTCAGGATTGGGTCCTATATTGTGTCCAGAAATCAATTTATCCAACACTGGGGGCAAAACAACCACTGGTTAAAGGGGCAACATCAAGTTTAAATCTAGCCAATTTAAAAAAAAAAAAAGATCAATTCAATGTAGTTCAGGAACTACACATGCCTCCAAGTTTGCCAGTTTGTTTTTACATTCACATTCTTTCTTTCTTTCTTTCTTTCTTTCTTTTTCTTTCTTTCTTTCTACAGTTCCTATCTATAAAGTACACAAAGCAGACTGAAAAAAATTAGAGATTTTTCCCTCCTTAATTCCCTTCACTCATAGTAATTTGGAGTATTACTTGTAAACACAGTAGGCAAAAATATTTTAAGTTGGCTATTTCTCTTTTACAACATACAACTTTACACAACCCTTTTGGTAAGGAAGAAAAAAAGGAACTAAAAAACTCCTTGAAACCACCAGGGGAATTTGGATAGAAAGAATATAACCATCTAAACTGAAATGTAGCCAGAAATCTGGGATTAACATTGGTATTGTTGCAAAAAGTGAGATGGCGTCTTTTAAGTGGCTCTGTCTGCTCAGGACATTGGTTTTATGATACATCAGAAAAATGACACTTCCTGCATCACAGTATGCTCTTAACTACTGTACATGAATTTTGGGAGAAAGGAAAGAGATGCATTGGCTCAAAAATTAGAATGCTATTTACCAATTACCAACCCCTTCTTCCTGCAGCTCCCTGCTTTGGGGATCTTACATCCCAGTATAGACTAGGCTAAATCACATTTAGCTTCTGAGGTCTTTCAATAGCACTGTTTGTGGTGGTACAGAAGAAGGATGTGGCACTAAATCTGTTCTCTGTTCCTAGTACTCAGTGCAGGAACAGGATGTGGGACAAAGGTGGCTTTGGGTGTATTCTAGCTCCTCCCTCCTCCTCCATTTCCTTGTCCAACAAGCCACCTGAGTCAGCAGCTAATTCCATGCTGGAGGATGGTGTAAAGCAGGGGTGGCCAACCTGAGCCTGAGAAGGAGCCAGAATTTACCAATGTACATTGCCAAAGAGCCACAGTAATACGTCAGCAGCTCCCCACCCCCCCGCTCCCAGCACCTCCCACCCACCGGCAGCCCCACCGATCAGCGCCTTCCTGCTCCCTCCCCACACCTGCTGATCAGCTGTTTCCTGGTGTGCAGGAGGCTCTGGGGGTGGTGGGGGAGGAGTGAGGGCATAGCAGGCTCCTGGGAGGAGGTGGGAAGGGGTGGAGTGGGGGCAGGGCCTGTGGCAGAGCCAGGGGTTGAGCAGTGAGCACCCCCCGGCACATTGGAAAGTTGGCACCTGTAGCTCTAGCCCCGGAGTCGGTGCCGGTACAAGGAGCCGCGTATTAACTTCTGAAGAGCCGCATGTGGCTCCGGAGCCACAGGTTGGCCACCCCTGGTGTAAAGTCATGCTGCCCCAGGGAGATCCCAGCACACAGAGGGAAGACATCCATGTCTACATCTTTTCAAGAGGTTCCGTGTACTCCTTGCTGTGCACTATTTCTGCTCCACAGGCCCTTATCCCCCAGAGACTGCACAGAGGAAGCAAGGAGCACAGAGACCGCACTTGTGACAGATTCTTGTATCAGGTGTGCAATATTAGCAGGTGGATAATACTTTTGTTCTCCCTGCTCTGACCCTGGCATCCTGTCAGTCTGACACCTAGTATTTACTCTACGGCATGATATTATCTTAATTTATGTACAGTGTTTATCTTGCCCATGATGAGCTCAGTCACATAGACTCTGGACTGCAAGGTGTTACCCTCCATTAAAACAGGAAATATCTAAACAGAATATGTTTGTCCTCCTTTTTCTCTTCTTTAGGGATAAAAGATTGATGCTACTTTTGTATAAAAATTACATTTTCCTGCCCTTACCGAAGTCTGCAATATATAAAAACTAATTGTATTTTATATATATAGAGTCTAAAATACAATTATTTTTTAAAAAATCATTAGAAGAAAAGAGCATTAATTAATTCCTGGAGCAGTTTGTATGTTGATTTTCTTAGCTAGTTCCTGTCCCAGCCTGGGACTTGGGTGTCCTCTTGAGGCACCAGTGCTAAGCACCTCTCAGGATCAGGCCCCTGCTTTAGTCAGGTACAGTTGTGTAAGCTAAATTCAAAACTATAGCTATAGCTAATGGGACAGAATACTTATATAGCATTTTCTGATTCAGAGCCCTGGACAGTTATTGACAGGAAGAAGGATGGTTCTGTGGTTAAGTTCCTGGGCTAGGACTCATGAGATCTAGGTTCTGTTCCTGACCTACCCTGTCATTTTACACAAGTCATTTAGGACTTGATCTTACCCAGAACTGAGCACTCCTGTGTGTTTTGCTCTCCTTCAATGGAAAGCAAGAGCACAGAGAGAACACCTTGGAGAGATAAACTCTAAATCACTCTGTGTCTCAACTCCACATCTGTAAAACTGTGATAATAACACTGGCTGTCTTGTTGATTTAAATTGTAAGCTCTGTGAGATAGAAATTGGTCCTCAATGTGTATTTATACAGCCCCTAGCACAATGAGGCTCTGATCTTTGTTACCAATACTGCAATTAATAGAGCACAATACTGTGCTCAGGTATGTTGCTTTGTAAGCAGTTAAAGAATAGTTGTGCTCAGACTTTTTCCTTTTTGTTTCGACAGAGGTTCCTTTCTCCTGACAGGGAAAAGAACACGGCAAGTCCCATCTGCAAGATGAGCCTTATCAGCAAGATTCATTCTCCTTGTCGTTCTGGGCAACTCTATTCTCTTTTATACATTTTTTTAAAATCTCACCTCCTCTCTCTCACCCCATGCTTAAGTAGTAGAAGCATAAACAGTTCTCCTTAGCAGAGGCTCCTGAGTGCCCATGAATAAGGCAGCCTGCACATTCCTCCCAGGCTGATGTAGAGGAGCCTGAGGCCATCCTTGAACTCAGACCTCTGTTCAACAATGTGATTATAAGGATTTAGAAATATTTTTCTCCTAAACCTTGTCAAGGGGTTCTATGACTCCGCTGTAGAAATTAACTTCTGGGTGAAAGTAGAATACAAAGTTCAGTCCAGGAGCAATCCTTACTCTCCTTCTTAATCCTTTTACACATATAGAATTTTTAAAAAGCCCTTGGTATAAACAAAAATGAAATTTGCAAGCCATGAAGCAATAACAATTTAGGTACAGGGCATTTCCAGATGGTTAATGACCAGCTGTTAAGAACCAATGGCCCTAAGGTACAGCCATGAGCCACTAATTCCCAGGAAATGACTTGGGCGGTGGTAGTTATTGCTGCTGTAGGATGAGTAGGTAGAAGAAACATTTTGACCCCCCCCCCAATTTTGTTAATTTTTCTTTTCCATTTTCAGCATGTGATGTCCCTGATGGCAGTGTGACTCACAGCTCTTAGCAAACCAGACATTTCTAGAGATTCCTATGCCCAGGACACTGGCAAAGCGCATTGTGAAAAGCGGAGGCTGTCATAGGTGCTGGAACTAGCGGTGCAGGTGGTGCTGCAGTAGCCCCTGGCTTGAAGTGGTTTCCATTATATATGAGTTACAGTTTAGTTCAATAGGTCTCAGCACCCCCACTGTACACATTGTTCCAGAACCCCTGTAGGCTCTGAGTCAGCAAAGCACTTAAGCTTGTGCTTAATTCCATTCCTATTCACTTAAGCACATGCTTTTGTGAATCAGATCGTTCGCTGAATCAGGGCCATAGGGAGAAAGGACAGTTTTCTGGCGAAGGCAGGGGACTAGCTTATCTGAGTCCTGTTGCTGACTTACTATGTGAAATGTACAGGTAACTTGGCCTCTCCCTCACTCTTTCCCAGTGTGTAAAATGGGAATACTTGTCTCTAATACTTGTCTACCTCACAAGTCTTGTGAGACTTAATTTAGTGATAGGTTTTTTTTATTTGTATTTAGTGATTGCTGTGGTACTCATCTCTGTTGTATTATATCTGAGTGCTTTCTACAGTGCTTTGGCATCCTCGAATGGAGGGTGCTGAATAAGTGCAAAGTATTATTATTTACTGCATTTTATAACTAGTTTAGAATATGGTTTGATTATGGTAGCTATTTAAAGAAATTAATTTAAAACCATGAGTATTTTTCAGGAGGATTTTTTACTGTTAACAGAGTTCAGGAAATACCTATTCACACAACAGAGTGTGATGTTCTTTAATGCCTGTATTGACAGAATCCCACTTTTAACATTTATTTGGAGCTGGACTGTTAAAGACATTTGAACTGTTTCTGGAGCAGGCCAGAAGGGAGATTGTGACTAGTGGACTCATAGTCACACTCCCTGTCTCTCTGCTGCTCCAGGGTGGGACCAGGCCTATATCTGGTGTAGCGTACGCTCTCTGATGTGCTGGCTTAGCTACATTGCAGGGTGTGTTGAGAGGGAGGAGTCAAGGCTTCTCTCCCTCCTGCCCATATGTATGTGTGTGAGGGGGCAGAAGGGTAGATAGGCTGCTCTGTGGAGCCTCTTACCTCCTCGCTCTGGGAGCAGCAATGCAATAGCGCAAGGGGGCATCTTACATCTCCTTGCCCGTATGCAGGTTGGCCCACAATCTGCCCTTGGTTTTGTTTGGTTTTATTTTTCCTACCGAAGGCACTGTCCTGATTCTAGTTTTGCTTACGTCAGTGGAAATCAGGTCTGACACCTGTGTAAAACTGATGTGAGGTTCAAATCAAGCCCCCTAAGTACAACATCCAGAATAGAATTCACCAGCTTGTAATGAGCCCACACGTGTCTCAAAGCTAGCACTCCTGCTCTCATTAAAGATTTTTACAGTATTATTAGTAAAACACTCAAAGACAATACATACGTACACAAAAGACATGCAAATAGCATTAAGGATCTGCCTTAAACTGACTAATTCAGGAAATTCAGATTTAGGACTGAAACTCTGTCCAAGCTTAAATGTTTATGCTATGCAGCATTATGATATGTAAAAAGCTTTTGTGGTCTCCTGGGGAAAGCCAGAGAATGTTTCATGGCGAAGCAGATCTGAAAAATTAAATCAGTTCTTCCTTCCTCTTCATTCTTTTTTCTTTCTGTTATTACTTTCTCTTTTGTTTTAATTGTATTTATACAGCAGCCATTTTTGAAAACCTCCATATGTCTATCCCAGCTCTTTTGGCCATTTCTATTTATCTGTATCTTTCTGCAGGACTGGAGTCTAAGGTTTATGGAGTTGTTTAGAAGTCTATCTTTGTTCAGTGAAACACCTAAGCTTTTGACAAAGTCCCACAGAAGGCAAAGAGACTTAAACATGTGCTTAAAACTACGCACATGAGTAACTGCTTGGCTGAATAGGGATGGCGTTAAACAGATAAGTATAGGTCAGTACCTGCTTTCGCACTTTGCTGAACTGAGGTTTTAATCAGCACCTTCCGTACATGGATCTGGAATGAAGACATGGCTCCTGGGAATGTTGATTCAAGAGCTGAGTGCACATTTGAAACCTACAGTTTACCTTTGTATGTTATTGCTGCACAAGGAACTGGAAACTCTTTGCATCTTGCAGAGTTTCTGACTGATTATTCCCTCAGGAGTTGGAGGGGGAAGTGGGATTTACCCCCATTGGCTGGTCTACGGAACCTACCAATCTTGGAAGATTCACCAGGGGTTCAAGCCATCAGTACAGATTTTTTTCTCTAGTCACAAGATTTCAGCCCTGGCTGGAGCCTGTCTGCCAATAACACCAGATGCTCCAGCCCTCTGAGAATTTCAACATAGCCTGGGGAAAATACCACTCTGATTGGCTGCCTTCCCTACTTCCTCGCCTCCTGGAGAAAAGCATCCAATCCAGGCTGCTGCAAGAAGCAGGCTTTGCTCTCTCCCTCTACCTTCAGGAGCTGAAAGCATTTTCATAGGAGGGGAGGGAGCAGAAAGACTCCAGCAGCTCAGCAAGATCCTAGTTCCTTCTCCTCCTCCTTCCTCTTCTGTGAGCAATGTGATGCCTCCTCATCTCCCCTCTCCTCTCTCTCCTGGCAACACTAGACCTGGGAAGGAGCAGAGGGGACCTTGCTGCAGTCCCTCCAGGCATGGGAGAAAGGAGTGTAAAACCCCAGGAGCAGCAGAAATAAGGGCGGGAGGAAGAAGTGAGGTGGGGGATGGAGGGCAGATATGGAGGCAGAATTGATGGGGATTGGGGGACAGGACAAGATTAATTTGGAGTTTGGGGGACAGAATTAATTGCTGGGCAGGGGGATGGATAGAAATGGGTTTGAGATCTCTTGCAGTTAGAGGCCAAAATCATCTTACTCAATAAACTGGGGAGAGCTGATATCATTAATTTTCTCTCACATGGAGGATGGGCAGGGGGAGTTCAAAAATCCAAAGAGATCAAAAAACACAATGTAATCTCTTTTCAAAAAAATCTCAGGATTTTTGGGGGTCATGATTTTTGAACTGTTGGGGCTGGCAATGACCGCCAGATGCTTTTGAAAGGACCACAAAATATTTTTAATTACTTATTATCATTATTGTTATTATTTTTGTATTATTTTCTCTGGAGTCTGGACGTTGACTATAACTTGACTAAAAAATTTGGATCTTGATAAAAAATAATTATTCCTGCTATTCAGAATCTTTGTCAGAAATAGCCTTTGGTAGACGTATTGGGGTAGGTTCTATTCCCTAGGCAGTATGAGTTTTTCTGATGGCCAGTGCCAGCTACCTCCCATTGCCCTTGTTGAATGATAATCATGAATGACATCTCATGTGCTACATTGTCCCCTTTATGCTTGCTATAGGTCTCTTGCATCAGTAGCACGTGCTATTTTTGGTCATATGGACTATTTTAAACTAATTGGATTTGAAGAAAAAATTCAGAGGTTAATATCGTCTCTGCAAATCTCCTCTAACCCATTTTCTGCATGTAATAACCAAATTGTTTACAGTTGTGATGAATTAGCGGCAGAGTCCAGGTCAGACAGTTAAAAGTAAATGATAAATGCCATTTAGGTTGTCTCCACTATGCATGTGGTGTGTGGGTGTGTATGTGTAATATATATTTCTCTGTTTAGAAATAGGTGGTGGTGATAACCATGTAATAAATTTTATTAATTGAGCAACTCTGACAATCTCACTTGCACTTTGTCCACTCATGCATCTGTATCAGCACAACTTTCACCATTCCAAACCTCTCAACAGCTTCAGACCACAACTATTTATTATAAATTATCAACCTCTACAAAAATGTTTCCTATTTCCCAAATATGGAATTTCCCTCCTAAAATTGCACTGGTTTGTGGTCTAGGCTGGACAATGTTTAGGCCTCGACCGGTGACAGATATAAGATTAGATATTTCATGATTCCACAGGACTGGAAATGTTGGGTGAAATCCAGACCTCATTGAAGTCAATGGGAGTTTTGCCATTTACTTCAAAGTTGTGGATTTTACTCATGGACTTTATACTATAGGAAAGAGGAGATTTCCAACTTTTAAATGGGACATACAGCACTTGCTTCTAGTCCTGGAAGTTCCCAAGATATCTGACCTTTAAATCACTACATTATGTTTACAAAACTCTATTGAAAATAATGGTAGAGGTTATTAATATAATAAAATAATATACACCAGACCCTTGGTAGAATGCACGTCTATATAGCGTGAATTCGCATATAACGCGGTCGAGGCCATGGATCCCAAATTTAATTACTTTAATTGCAATTCATTTTAACGCGGTCCCCGTATTAATGCGGTACTGCGCATGGATCCCAAATCCTGTGTTCTAGTGAGGGTCTGCTGTATATTAATTATAATTAAAATATATTCGTTATATTTCCTGTCTCTCTCCAGAGCTTGTACAGTTGGACTTATGGGAGCAGATCCTCAAGATTTGGATGAACTGAGCACAGGACCTGAAGGGAAGGGGAAGGTGTCACCCACCGTTCCATTCTTCTGATTTTGGGGCTAACCAGATGCCCAAGGCATGTAAACATCCAGAAGAGAGGGCAAGGTGGTGTATGCAGAATAAAGGACGGTGCACTGTGGTATGAAGGTTTTGGGATAACCTGCACAGCTCATTTGTAGAGCTGGGTAAAATTTTTCAACCATTTTTTGTTGTTGAAAAATGCAGTTTCATCACAATCAATATATTTCACAAAAAGAGTTTGATTTCAATGTTTGTTTGTTTTTACTTTTTCAAGGAAAAAAATCAAAATTTTCTACAAAACATTTTGTATGTAATAGTTTTTTTTCCCAAAAAAATGTTTTGTGGACTTACTTTTGGATTTTCCAACCAGCTCTACCCACTTGTTTTCATGAGCACTTGTGAGTCATCCCAAACAGATGCTAATAAAACTTTGATATCATACCACCCCATCATGCATTCTCTTTCTCCTTTTCACTAGATGTGTGTGTATAATATTTCAGTGAGTCATTTTCAAATCTCAGATGTATCTGTAAAGAATAAACCTAATCTTAATTAGGCAATAAATCAGTTACTAGCATACTTTACAACTAAGGCCCCAATTTAGGGGCTTACCTTTAAGTATATAAGTATTCCCACTGAAATCAATGGGATTGCTTATGTGCTTAAAGTTAAATATGTTCACCAGCCTTCACAGAATCAGTTGTCTGTGTGCTAATTTGGAGACTCGAGAGATGAATTCCCAGGATCCAAAAGTTCTGTCTATTTGGGTGCCTGTGACATGAACAGCCTGGGGATGCGAGGACTGACAGTCTATACATGGCTGGGACTACCAGAACAGGTGAACTGGGTCTAGACAGACAAGGTTTGGGGGCAGGGAGTTTGGCACCCAGTGGTAGGAGGATATGTAGCCACTCAGTTGCTCTCTGAAGAAAGGAGAGAAGTTTCGCTAATCTAGGCCTAGTTCCAGAAAGGGACTTAGGCATAGGGTGATCACATTTTCCCAAAGGTTAAATGGGATACCGCATGGGGCTGGCCCAAGGCCCCCCTCTTCTCCCTGTGTGTGGGACTGGCCCTAGTTCCCTCTGCCACCTACCTGCGCAGGGCTGGCCTGAGGGCCCCCCGCCATGGCCCAAGATACCCTGCTGCCCGCCCAAGAGGGACTGGCCCGGCCCAAGCCGCTCTCTCAAGCCCTCCCTCTTGCACAGGGCTGGCATTGCCACCTGCC
Source organism: Eretmochelys imbricata (assembly GCF_965152235.1). Classification (NCBI taxonomy): domain Eukaryota; kingdom Metazoa; phylum Chordata; order Testudines; family Cheloniidae; genus Eretmochelys; species Eretmochelys imbricata. The sequence continues at coordinate 28,538,865 of NC_135577.1, read as the reverse complement.
TCCTCTCCCTCCCCCTCCCGTACATTCCTCTGCACCCTGTTAGGGGTCACACCCCACTTTTTTGCCAAAACTGTGTATTTGTCCAATTTGCTCTTGCCAACTGATGATCACTTGTTTATATATTTAACACCATTATAAATGCTGGAGGCAAAGCATGGTTTGGGGTGGAGACTTATAGCTCGTGACCCCCTGGGGTGTCCTGACCCCCAGTTTGAGAACCCCTGATCTCGCCCATCCCGTCACTCATGCTGGTGCTGCTGAGGCTGTACTTCTATTTTTTAGTGTGCTAGTTCAATCAGAGTGAGCACAGGTATATCTACTTGAGCTGGAAATTATACCTTCCAGTTCCAGTGTAGATGTACCCTAGGAAAGAGACCCTCAGAAGACAGCAAGCAGAGTCAGGAAGAAACTGCAGAGGAAAGGGGAAGGGCTTATGGCCCAGATGTCCTTAGGTGCCTAACCTTATTGATCTGGGCCTTACATGCCAGACTGATAGGCCAAAAATAGGCATACCCTTCCCCACCTCTTCCGCCCCGCCCAGGTTTCTCAGCCACGAACCAGCTCCTGGAGTTATGCACCTAAGTCAGATCAGTTACTTAGGGCTTGTCTACACTGGCACTTTACAGCACTGCAACTTTCTCACTCAGGGGCATGAAAAAAAACCACCCTGGAGCACTGCAAATTTCAGTGCTGTAACATGCCAGTATAGACAGTTCACCAGCACTGGGAGCTGCGCCCCTTGTGAGGGTGGTTTTTTTAGAGTGCTGGGAGAGCTCTCTCCCAGTGCTGTGCCGTGACTACACAAGGCATGTTAAAGTGCATGGCAGCGCTTTAACATGGCCAGTGAAGACATGCCCTAAGGTAATTCCTCACGAAAAACTAGAGAGAGAAAGAGAGAGATCCCATCCCATTATAGTCAATATAGCACTCACCTGCATTCAAGTCCCTGCTGTGTGTGATTTGAAACAGCGCCTTAAACCCATGATATCTCCCCCATCCCAGGCCCAGTAAACACCCAATAAAATTAATATTAAAGTCATCACAGGGACTCCCATTAATTTCAATAGTAGTTGGATTAATTATTCAGGGCTTGATCCTGGAAACTCTCATGTGAGAAATCCCATTACTTTCAGCAGGACTATTCTCATATGACAGAGTTTGCGAGACTGGATTTTTAAATTGAGGTTATATGCTGCTAAACAATTTTACAAAATGGGTGCATTTCTGGAGCAAGTGAAATGATCCCTTTATACAGGTCCCAGTTCTGCAATCACATTTGCATGGGTGGACCCCCCCAGTCCCCAATTGACTTGAGTGGGGCTCCATGTGGGCAATGGGAACCCCCCACAGGAAGCTCCTTGAAGGATCAGGGCTACAGTTTTTGTGCATCTGGGCTTAGCCTGCAGATCTTTTCTCACACAAGTCGCCTCACTGAAGCCAAGGTGGTATACAGGGTGGAACACTCGGTTGGTGAATGATTTTGAGATCCTTTGTTCTCAAAATTGCTATACAAATGTAGGGTAGTATTATGCTGTTTATTTAATTTTGATTTATAAACTATTGCTTATTTGGATATTGCTGTGGTGTCCATATAAATTAAAACCAAACAAATATAAAATATCTTAAGATACCCCTAAATGACTCATTAAAATTACTGCCCCTTTATCTACCCTACAATGATTGCTAACTCTAGCCTGACTGTTATTAATGAAAAGCCTAATTAAATGCTTGTTTATATTCATAATATACTTGTATTCATAATATTTTTGTCTCTGCTATGTAGGCAATAGTTTGTGTTTCAAAACACTCCAAATATCTGAACTTACACTAAAAAGCATTTTTTCTAAAGTACCTTAAGAAATGTAAAGTACTTTTCTAAAGTAGTTATCTAGGTATTTCAAAAATGAGGGAAACTCCCTCATTTTTACTAACAAGATAAAGACAGATCTATTTAGGCCCTAATCATGGAAACACTTCAACATATACAGAACTTTGTGTGCATAATCCCTTTGACTTTTAAGGAATTGTAAAACTATGTAAAGTTATGCACATGCTTCAGTGTTTGAAAGATTTTACATTTTGTAAAAACAAGGTCTTGAAAAAACGTTTATCAATGTTTTTATCATTAAAAAAGTCAATTAAAATAGATTTTAAGTGGATTCAGTCATTCACCTGCAGTGTTCCTAATTTAAGCATTACAACTTTGAAGCAGAGTTTAGAGCTTGAAAGTGGAATTAAGACCAAACTGACTATAAACCAAAATGGAACTAACTTGTCTGTTTTCATTGTCCAAGGTGAATGAAATGTAAAACGTACATTAACCCTGAGAAATTAGATTATAAAAATGTTCATTTGAAATTGCGCAGACATTTACAAAAGCGGTAAAAAAATACGAGCGTCAGCTGAAAGGAATTATTTCCGATAACTTCCTCGGGGTGAAGTGTGTTTCACTGAGTCATTTCAGAACACCAGTTTTTGTTTTGTCACCCATTCCTGTTTCCCCAGTTGAACAATGCTGCATGATCATAAAATATAAATCTAAACGTTAAGGGGGGGGGGGAGGAAAAGAAAATCTCGTTAATTAGCATACTCCAGAACTGAGTAGCCCTGTTAAATCTCACCCTGCATGCGGGCTCACATCAATGCTTCTGGGAACTCATGAGTATCACAAAGAATATTTACATGCCATTCGTCCCGCTGTGTGCTCGTTTTAATCTGTTCTTTGAGTTCTGTGCATAATCTTCCGCTCTAGAAATATTGTAACAAGCCCCATGTGCTCTGAGAAGCGGAGATCTCGCTGTTTGCAGTACCAGAGAAAGCCCCATTAAGAATGTCCTTTTTCAGAGACTGAAAGGGGGAGGGGGGAGAGGAGAACATCCCTCTCCGGCTCCATTTCCCAGTCGATTGCAGAAAGAATGTGGGAGGGCTAGAAAAGTTTTGAGTGAGCCACTTCCTCGTCCAGCCCAGCTGGGAGACAGAAAGGGGGAATGTCAGATTGAGGGGGGGGGAAGTGCAGCAACAACTTCCCAGCAGCAAAATGGCCTTTTAAACCCTTGACAACAGGAGGCGAATTCCTCCCCCTGGCAGCAGCGGAAGCGATGAGTGTTCAGAGGGGAGGTGACTGACTCTCTCTCTCTCTCTCTCTCTCTCTCTCTCTCCCCAGAGCAGGAGGCGAGCTTCACCGGGAGTCCTGCCTGCGCATCTCGCTCCACCCTGCCCGGGACTTGCCCCCGCTCCGAACTCCCGCATTTTCAGCGCGGGGCGCGCGGCAGGCGGAGCGCAGAGAGAGAGAGAGAGAGAGAGAGAGAGAGAGGCGGGAGGGGGACCCCGCCGGGCGCCGCTGAGTGCTGGGGCGCGCAGCCCTGCCATGTCCCCGGGGAAGCCGGAGTCGGGCTAAGTGGCTGCGCCCGCAGCGGGGAGAGCTCTTCAGGACCATGAAGCAGCCAGGGCAGCTCTTCCTCCGCCTGCTGCTCCTGCTCTGCCTCGCCAAGGTAAGGCGCCCTGGGAGAGCCGGGGACGGGCTGGAGGGCGCCCCTGCCAGATCCCTCGCCTCATGCAACCGGCCCCTCTCTCCCCCTGGGCGCTGTAGTCTGTCCCCGGCGTCCCGCCATGCAGCCTGCCCCAGGGCACTCCTCCCCGCGCCTGGAACCTGTCCTCTTCTCGCCTTTCCCCTCCCTGTACTGCCCCCTCCCCAGCCACCTGTCAGTGGGGCTGGCGCTGGGAGGCGGGCTCCCGGGCTCGCTCAGGAGCGCGCGCGCGCTCGGTGGTCTCTGGCTGTGCCGCGCTCGGGGTCCAGTGGAAAGCCGTTCCGCCGGCGCCGGGCTGGGCGACCGGCCATGTGGCCGCAGCGGGCACAGGCGGGAGGGGCAATGCGGGGCTCTCGGGGCTCGCACTCCGGCGGGGGCCTGGGTCAGGACAGTACGGGGTGGGGGCTGTCGCGTTGCCACCCGGGCCGGGCGGGGTGGGGTGGGTGAAGCTGCAGAGCCAGGCAGGTGCGCTGCTAGGTCATGGGGGCGGCGGCAGGGAGGCTGGGTGTGTCTGGAGGCCAAGTGTGCTGGACTTGTTTCCTGGACACTGACAGCGAAGGAACTATAGTTCCTCTTAAGGGCAAGGCCCTGAAAAATGACCAGTGATCTGGATTTATTTTTATGTTTCTGTTGAGGTGCTCCACTTCTGAAATACCTTAAAGGAGCCTGGCCTGCAGAGGCCAGGTACTCAGCACTTACTGAAAATCAGGCCTCCCTAGGGTGTTTCAGGTTGGGCACCTGAACACCAAAGGACCCCAAATCACTAGTTACCAATTTTGACAATCTTGGCCTGCAGATGAACTTTAGCTCATTCAGTGGGAACAACTACAGCCCAGTAAGCTTGTGAAGTACACAGACCAAGTCCAGTTATTAGCTTCCTGTCAGCGGCGAATCTGAAACTTTTCAAGTCTTGAACCAGACCAGGAAGGGGTTTGATTCTCTGCTTGCTTAGACAAGTTTCACGCTTGGGAGTAAATCCACTTAAATCAACAATTTAAAGCAGGGCAAGAGCGAGAATCCAGCCTGCAGTTCAGTTTCCAGCTATGGGAGACCTGATATTATAAAAAAAAGACATGGTGTAGCTATTTATTTCTTGCAAACTTGCATTTCTTTTAAGAATACTCTTCCTATGGTTTACCATTGTGTTGTGACCAGTTTGGTAAAGGCTTATCACAGTCAATCAACATTAAACTGTTCATATCTCAGACATTAGAGAGATACAGATCACCAGCCCTGTTATCTCCTTTCAGAAGTTGGGAATTTTTAGGGAAATGGCCCACTTCTGTGGGGATTAAGCAACTCTGGAGTGTTGGATCCCAGAAAAATGAAAAGGCCTCTACCCATACTGTTTGTATATCCCTCTGAAATCCCTTCCAATCATTACCCAATATTTGTTGCAAAAATAATGCAGAGATCTAAGACTAATTTAGAGATGGGATCCAAATATATCCCTTCCTAGATCTGAATACTCCTGAATATGGTAAAAGCTTGTATTTGTTGAGACTTGGGCAAGGGCTGTCTTTGGCCACCACCTTGCAATCTGACATTGCTGTGCTGCACCGGGATCTGCCTGCACCATGCCCCATTGATTTCAGTGGGGCTCTACACTAGCATAGGGATCTGCTTGTGCTGATCATCTTTCAGGGTCTGGGCCTTAACTTATGACCAGTGTTTTAACTTACGACCAAAAGAAAAGGAGTACTTGTGGCACCTTAGAGACTAACAAATTTATTTGAGCATAAGCTTTTGTGAGCTACAGCTCACTTCATCGAATGCTGTAGCTCATGAAAGCTTATGCTCAAATAAATTTGTTAGTCTCTAAGGTGCCACAAGTACTCCTTTTCTTTTTGCGAATACAGACTAACACGGCTGCTACTCTGAAACTTATGACCAGTGTTTTAATAAAAATCTCTCCTTAAATCATGACACCTTCCTAATTATGCTCTGATATACCTTCTCCGTTTCTTTCTGTATTTCTTTCTTTAAAGACCCATTGCATGCAGAGTAATAAATTTGTATAACTTCATTTCATTTGTGACTTATTTTTGACACTTCTGTGAATGTCAAGAACTATGCTAGAATGTTTTAAGTTAGTAACCTTAATTTCTTAATTGTTGTTCTTGATCTTTTTGTAGTGTTTAAAAGCCAGTTCTTTTCAGGAAGAGGAGACAAAGCCAGTGACGTTCATACTTGAATAAAAACTATAGCGGAGACCTGTCTTTGCTGAGGGCCTGATTCTGCAAACTCTTGCTCACATGAGTCGTCCTACCTCACTTGATTTCAACAGGGCTACTCGCATGAGTAAAGATAATTTTTGTGATCTGGCTGTTACGTTTGTACAACCCGATTGACTGCAATGGGGAAACCATTTTTAAACTTACTAAGTTATAGCAAATACCATATTTGTGAGAATTAACAACTTTAAAATTACACTAAATATTTGACATTAGGGATTTGACAACATAGACCCAGTTTTCCAAAGTGGGGGCTATGACAGCATATTCCAACCCTGATTTGGATGGCTGCATTGTCACTTAGGTGCATAAATGCCCTTTAAAATACACCTAGCAACCTGATCCTATAGCTTTACCATACACAGAAATCGCACTGAAGTTATATCAGCTATAGGATTGTGATGTAATTGTTGATTTGAGTTTCCAGGTAAAGGATTGGGATGTCTTACTAGGGGCACAGTATTTGAAATTTGGGCTTGCTATGTCTAAACATAATTGGGTACATTTAATACCCGGTGTAAATCGTTGAAGTCAATACTGTTATAGCAGGGATGAATTTGGACCATTTTTGCATTGCATTGCATTGCACAAATATAATAGCTATTGTTAACCATTATGGTTGAGTCTTGTTTAATATCTTTGGCCTAATAAACTGCATTATGTATTAACTGTTTGCTAAATTTCAGTTTTGAAACTGGAGTTGTTATAAGTCAACTTAATTTACACTTCAAATTAAAAACAGTTTAAAAATAAGAGTTTAATAAAAATATATAGCAAATTGCTCTATAGCAAAGATTTAAAGTGAAGCTGATTTAGGGCTCAGTTAAACTTAAAAAATATAAGAAAAATACAAGGCTTTCTTTGCTACATTAAATATTCTATTTCTGGGGTGAATTGTTCATCTTGAAGTTTGATCAGCTTTTAAACCAGCTCTTATTAGGTAGGTTTCAGAGTAGCAGCCGTGTTAGTCTGTATTCGCAAAAAGAAAAGGAGTACTTGTGGCACCTTAGAGACTAACAAATGTATTTGAGCATAAGCTTTCGTGAGCTACAGCTCACTTCATCGATGAAGCTCACGAAAGCTTATGCTCAAATAAATTTGAAAGTCTCTAAGGTGCCACAAGTACTCCTTTTCTTCTTCTTAGGTAGATAGGCATAGGGAATGCTTAACTGTGGAGACTAAAAATTGATGCCTTATGGGATGTATTTTGGAGTGATCTGTTGCTGTAAAATATTTTGTTTGTTTGTTTTTTAAATCTGTGAAGTTACACTTGGGTATCCCTACCCCCCAAAGCAGATGATTGTTTATCTCATCGAATAGAGCAGAACTGCAGATGCTGGGATAAGTTCTTTCATTCTTGTTCTTAACCCCAATAAATGTTAAATGGTAGTCCTTCTGAATGTTCTAAACAATGAGCAGAGAACATTGATTCCTTCTATAATACTTTGCAAATTCTTTATTTTAAATATGACAGAAAATCAGAGAATGGATTCCTCTTCACCGCAAATAATGATGCATATACTGCATGTTCTGAAGGCCTCTTACAGTCGCGCACACACACACACACACAAATCCTCTTCTGCATCTTTGAGATCACAATGCAGGCTCACAGTGTGGATATACAGTCTGTGCAAACAGCATTGCTATTAATAGTACTTCCTTAACTCTGCTAGGTACAGGCACCCATGATCTAGAATTTTCATGCCATGTAAATTTTTTGGTTGGAATTACTAAGTAAGAGAAAGTGAGAGAGAGAATGCTAATGAATAAAATCTTGTTTGGTTGTTTATCATATAAGGCTGGATTTTACTAGCCCATGTAATTTTAATTTGTATACTTCCTTCTTCCTTCTAGAATTGCAGTGTACTAAGGGGGAGCGTTTCCACATCTGCTATGGGATGAAGGTTAGAAATTGTGGGTTTGAGTTCTAGTGACCTTAAAACCCACCACTGGTTTAATTAAATGCTTTACCTGTGGGAGGAGAATGCTGTTAAAATAAATTAATCTGTGATTCCAAAATTGTGGTGTAGGAACAACTGGTGGTCTGCAGAGACCTAGTTGGTCAGATGCTGCTGGTTCTTTCCCTTGGTGTTCAGGTCCTTAATTGCAACCAAGGCCATGTCTACACTAGAACTTATGTCGACAAAACTTTTGTTACTCAGGGTGTGAAACACCCTCCCCCCCCCCGAACGACATAAATTTTGCTGGCATAAGTGGTAGTGTGCACAGCACTAGGTCGGTGGGAGACGCTTTCCTGCCAGCATAGCTACCGCCATTCGCTGAGCTGGTTTTATGATGTCAACAGGAGAGAGCTCTATGATGTCAACAGGCATAACGCGGCTACACGAGCACTCTTACAGCTGTGCCACTGTAAGCTTGTAAGTGTAGACATGGCCTAAGAGCTTGAACACCTCTAAAGGTAACTGGAAATGAGGAGGAGCCAGCCTAGCTGCCTCTACAAAGGAGGGACCACTGTTCTGAGGAGAGTAAACAAGAGCCCCGCTCAAGGAGTGGGGCTACCAGTAGGACTGAAGCAGTCCTCCTTCAGCAGGAGAGGATTGTGCAGGAGAGAAGGGCTTAGGGAATCAGGGAAGAAGATAACCTAGCATGCCCAGATCAGAAGGGGCCAAAATGTGTAGGGGAAAATGGAGGATCTGACATCTAGGAAATGTGTGCAGAAGGAGAGGAACAGAACAGATGTCCACCCATCAGTTCTGCTAATCTAGAAGCCTGTACCAAGGCTCTTCACTAAGCGTAGATGGATCCAGTTTTTTGCATATCCATTCGGGCACACTTGGACTGCCATGCCTATGTACTAGAGAGTGCATGGTCAGGGCTTTAGACGTTCCTCCAAGACTCTTTGGTATTCACAATAAGGTGGGGAAGAGGAGTGTGGCCCATATCTCAAATCACATTAACAAGGCCCACCTTGGGAGAAAAAAAAGTGGCCACTAGATGAGATACCTTGCATCTTCCCTAAACAACTTAAAGCAAACACTTGCTACCCACTGATGTACCTTGTACATACATGTTCTGTGTTGGCCTTTTCTATTTTACTTCTGTCTCTTTTTTCTTTGACACCTCCTCCCCTCCCCCCACCACATGCATGCTATTTTTTTTTGTCGTGCAAAGCTATTTCAAAACTGAAATAATTAAGAAAAAAATTCTAGCATGACTTAAATTAGTTCCCAACACTTGCATAGATATGCACATGGGCTGTGTGGTGTGAAAGAGTATGTATGGATGGCACTATTTTAGGCCTTAGGAAAGATGCATTCTTTTTTAAACATGTTTTTTGTTTGGCCACTCAAAAGAGCTAATTTTGTTGTTGTTGCTTGGTTTTGTGGTACGTGGGAGCATGTCATCTGCAAAAACATAAAATTGTTCTGCGTATTCTTTGCATAATATTGGCCTGGGATTTGGACATGTGAAGAGTAATGAGAAAAAGGAAACAGTTTTGCCTGATCAGGCTATTGAAGCTGCAAAGGTTCTGATTCTGAGCCTCCAGCTAACTAGGAAGGAAACACTTGAAGGCAGGATCTTGAGCTGCATTATGAATTAAATTCCATTTGCTGCAGCATTGCAAGTAGATACTGTATGTCCATATTGCCTGGTCAAAGGCTTTCTCTGTATTCAGAGAAGGTCAAGACGTTTTCACATTATGAGTGTATATATTTCAAATCTCTTAGGTTATCTCAGCCTTCTCTCCCTAAACATGGCCCAGAGTGAAGGAGGCAGGTGACTAGCCATTTTCTTGGTCAGGATTTTATAATCTGTGTCAAAAAGGCAGATGAGTCTGTATGAGACTTACTCTGGGATTGATTCCTTGCTCCTTTGGGCAATATTGCGATAGTTGTTGTCTGTCAGTTTGAAGAGTTATATTGAAGGTGGGCTTAGTGTGAGTGTTCCGTGTAGGGGGTTATTTATCCAAAGCAAGTTTTGAAGACATTCAGCCCCATATTTACTCATTAGGGCCTGTGGCTGTGTGTATTCTTGAGGGCCTTAGTGGAGTCTATTAGTTCCTCTTCTTCCCCTGGCTCTGAGATTTGTTGCTCATGTGCAGTAAAATGAGTCGATTTGGAAATTGTGAGAAAACTCCGGGGATTCCTCCTACTTATGTAAAGGTTTTCTGTTCCGTGAGATAATTTTTTCTTAAAGTACGACAAACTCATTGCTCTCCCTGGCATCAGGGAGCTTCTGCTGCTCTTCCTTGCACCGGCTTCTCTACGTAATTTTGAAATAGGAAGAACTGGTGTTTTGGGGGTTCCAGATCTGCTGGTGAGTGGCCTAATCTCCCAGTGAAAATAGAGGAAGCCCCTCAGCGTTTGCAACATTTAAAATTAGATTGGTGGTAACGCTAGCCCATATAGAAAGGGGAGCAATCCTGCACTGGCAAGGGGCTTGGGTTAGCTGACATGATCCATCTTTGAGACCAGTCTGTAGCTTCTATGGATACTTAGGCTACGTTTATGCTACGGACTTTACAGTGTATGGCTATCTCACTGCTCCTGTGTAGACACTCTATGCCAGCGGGAGAGAGCTCTCCCGTCAGCATAATTAAACCACCCCCGACGAGCGACGGCAGCTATGTTGGCAGGAGAGTGTCTGCCACAGGCATAGCGCTGTCCACACCGGCACTTTGGTTGGTGAAACCTATGTCGGTCAGTGGTGTGGTTTTTTTCCACAGCCCTGACTGACAAAAGTTTTGCCGACAAAAGTGCTAGTGTTGACAAAGCCTTAGATGATTCCACAGCTCTGTGTGTGTGTGAGAGAGAGAGAGACGGAGAGAATGAAGGTCATGATGTTAGTAGTTGCATTACAGTAGAAAGAGTAGCTTGCATGAACCATTGAGAAAAATGGACTCAAAACCCCACCAATGTTTCTGTTACCATATCAGGCATACCCTGCCTTAAACACTCAAAACTGGTTCTGAAACCTGGTGTTTTCAGAATAATTGTGTCTTTGGCTGACAGTAAATTTCCATATGCATAATTATACCTTATTAATGTAAAAGCTGAACAGGAGTTGAACACTTGAGTGTGGAGGGGTGGGAGGCTTCTGTGATTACACTTGATTGCATTCTTTGGTGCTGCAGGAGTCTTTTAGACCTACAAAATGCTTCAGAATGGAACGAGAGGTAAAATAACTGAACTTCTCTAAATGTCTAAGGACTCTTTTGTTTAATTGTGTTTTTCCCGTGACAACAGACACAGGAATTCTAATATCTTACTAACACTGGTGAGCATGTACAAGTCTCAAAATTGCCTTTTAAATCTCATTGTAGTTCAAGGAATTATTGAAAACACAAGATTTTCCTCTGTGTAAAACACTCTTTCTTGGTCACACAACGTTTTGCTGGTCCCCTCGCAGGATTAGCGACTTTTTGTAATCCTTGACACAGTTTGCTTGGCTCTTTCATAAAAAGCAGTCAGTGCCAATTAAAACTTGGTTTGTTTCTGTGCATAGTTCTGCTCTCTCTGTGGCTAACATATGAGTATTTGCAATTTTGTCATTCATGGATTTTTTTTTTTTAAAAGAAAATATTCTTTCCAAGACAAACAAGATAAGCATATTGGTGTGCGAATTTATTGGCTTTCATGTTACTGTTGAAGGGTAAACTTCTAATGCATTGCACTGCATGTTAGCCGTGAGTTTCCGACTTTAAGAGAAGTTGCACAAATATGACCATACAGTGCACTGAAATCTCATCCCTGAGTCTTTATAAAGTGATATTTCCCTCAAAGCTTTAAAATTGCATAAAGAGAAACAGTGACTGGGAAAGATCAGTCTCTGTAACTTCTTGTTGGGGGAGGGGTGAGGAGTGCAAATAAACTGTACAATGCAGTTTTGTGCACCTGTGTTTGACAGAGGAAGCCAGAGGCACCTATCTGAGGTCTAAATCTGGCCTTTTTTAGATTGGTGGGATTCTGATTGTAATGCCGTGGTATAGAAATCTGAATAGAACCCCCCCCCCCATCTTTTGACATGACGTAAAGGGAAACTTAAAGTCAGCAGCATGAAAAACTGAATTCTTCTAAATGACACATTTCTTAAAAATTGTTAAAAGATTCCTGACAATGTAATTAGAGCTGATTGAAAAGTTCTGAATTTTCAAAATTTCAGTGAAAATGTTCTGTAGGAAGTTTTCATGCAAATTTTTTTCAGCTTGTTTAAACCAGCTTAGAGCAGTCAGTGTTTTTTGAAAATTTTAAATTTTGCCCCAAAACTTAGGTTTTGAAGACTTTTCACAAAACAATGTGTTTTTTCAATTAGCTGTATTATTAATATTAAGATGAATGGCCTAACAATGAAAATGGCTTGGATATTTTATAATTAACCAATTACAGATTAAATGTCTAAGTACAAACTGGGTTAATAATTGAAACAGGCATATATATGTTTAATGGTGTTTCCAGAGCTGTTAGATAGCTTTTTATGATGAGTCGTGGTTAAGTGCAGTAAACATTTTAAATGCCCCCTTGTTGAGAGATGGGGCTGTTAAATCTGGGATTGGATCTGTACGTCTTGTACTCTTCATAACAATGCAGTACTTGTAGTGATGCATGTTAGGTAACCATTAAAGCCTCACCAATGCTTGTCAGTTTGTTTGTTTATTTATTTATTTATTTATTTTATTTTATTTTTGAAGAAAACCTACAGGGCAAAGGAGTTATCAAGTATTTCCACTTGGAAATCTCCCGCAGATACCTCAAAACAAAGGAGCTGAGAGACAAAGGCAACAACAACGAAAACATGTTGACCATTTTTATATTGACCCTTCTGAATATAATGTCTTTTTTTTCACTCACGCAATCACAGATTTGCATATTAGAAAACCTGAAGCAATTTCATATTTAAGGTGAAACATCTGAACTCACTTGGTCCTCCAATTTCATGGCACAATGTGTCACTATCTTAATGTCACCCATCTCTTTCTTCCAATTCTAATTGTGTCTAGGTATTGGCTGGTAGTGGTTAACCCAAACTATAAACTGCTTTTTGAAATATAATTCTATTGGTTTGATGCAAAATTCTGTAACTATGAGTCTTTTTTTTTCCCATGGGTCTTTCTTTGATCCCCTCCTGAGAGCTCAGAGAAGGCTCACCTCCACAGAAGACTGCTCTTGTAGTCAAAGAGCAAAGATACAGTTCTCTCTGCTGTCCATCAAGACAACTCCATAACTATTACGAGGGTGTGGGACAAGCGCCTACTGCCAGTGCCATGAATGGGGAATTTTGCTATTGACTTCAGTGACAACAAGATCAGGCCCCAATTAAAAGAACAAGTGATAGATTTTAAAAAATTCAATAAATGGGACTTTAAAAATGTTGATCTTAATTAAAAAAAGCAATTCATGCATTAAACTTCATTTTGCAGTCATTTAATCGACTGAAAAAAAGCTAGTAATTCACACTATAAGCAAACTGTGAAACAAAATACACACACACACACACACACACATCTATATTATAGTTGGCAAAGTACTGACACCAATTTGAGACTTTGTATGCTAAGCGTTAGCCAGCAGCAAATATTTGCAGGTTAATATAAGTTCTGGAACTACCCTAAATGGTGCTAATTTCCCAGCACTACAACGTAGAGCCCACAGTGTGTGGTTTAACTGGTATTTAGCTATTGTCTTTGAATCAATCTACGTATTTTGTATGCATCTGTTGAACTATTTCCTGGTTTCAGAGTAGACGTACATGGTGCACCAGAAGTTAACAGAAGACGAGCTCTGATAAGTATTTATTGTTTTGGAGTACAATAGTATTGTAAAGAGTATTCAGTCCACTTCTCCGCCCCCCAAATGATTATGGCCTGGTAAGAATAATTCCCTTTACAATTATAAAATTTAACAAACCTCCTCTACACAGTAAAAATGAAACTGTTTTGCTCTAGATTTGCAAAAGGCTGATCTGTCTATAAACTCCATTTCCTTCTCTAAAGCTCCTACAATGTATCCTTTTTGGCTCAGCAGAAGTGACTGTAAATCACCCAATATCACAAACAATTCTGGGCAATTGCCAAAGCAAACCCTACTCCATACAAGTGAACAAATTCTGTGGACTTGCCCTACTAATGTGAGGTTGAAGGTTACTTGTGCTAAGAGGGGCTCAGTCTTCCTCTTAAAAGTATACAAACACCAAAAACTTTAACCTCTATGTGTATGTAGATGGAGCAATCAGCACTGCATATGAGCAATCAAAATCATACTTTTGGGCAAATCTAAATCAGTTCAAGTACACACACCCACTTGCACAAACCTCATTCTTTTCAGTCTCTGTTTGGGTCAATCTGTACATCATGTGAGTTACAGTAAGAAGCACCAATCAAAGTGTGCCAAAGATTTATTGTTGGAGCACACCCCTGATACATCCTTGCCTACCTTCATTGCCGCTTTCAGAGCTGGTCCCAGCAGCATGCTTCTTACTGCTCAATCGTGAATGAAAATGGACAGATTCCAATATGAAACAAAAAGAGATAAAGGGGGCGGGGGCGGAGACGAGATGTCTTGTGTGCCAAGTATCATTTCCAACTGTTGCTGTGGGTTCTGTTTGTTTCCTTTGCCCCCAGGACTTCGCATCATCAACTGAGATGATCTCTGAAGTAACCTGTTAATCTGAGACTTTCAACGTCAGGTTGACTATTTGGCCCCAGTAATACAGAATCCTGTGGGAGAGGTAGGAGGCATTGTGCTCCCTAACTTAGCTTCCCTGATAGCAAAGACTTCTTTTTCTGACACCAGGAAAGACCTTTTAAGGCTGTCTCCTCTCCTCAAATTGGAAGTTTTGCTGCTCTGCCTTCCAACGCAGCTAAAGGAACCATCTGAATCCCAGTTTGGCACATGAGGTTCCTAGTAACAACTCTGAAGAGGGTTAGGAGTAGCAGTGGGCAAGAGCTCTGTCTCTCTCTCTTCCACTGTAGAAACCCTGCTGGGAAAAACAAAGTTATTATCCTGAAGCTAAAGAAGTGGTAGAGGGACTAGACACTTCTAGGCAGTTTCTTAGTTATGCAAAACCATTGCCACGCTTCTCTAATTAGACTGCTAAGAAGAGAATCTGTTGATCTGATGTCTCTTCTTTTGTCAGATTGCTATACTTCTTAATAACTCCTGGGCAGGCCCTGATCCCAACTTCACACTGTTAGCTCATGTGGCTAACACGTACAAACTCCCATGCACGGGGGTAAGCTACATAAGCTCCCAAGTCAACTCTCTGGTCCTTGTCTCCTGAAGTCAACTCAGGTTTCAAATTGTACACATAGCCAGGCAAAAGGAGCATGGCTTTGTGGTGGTGGTGTTACCTTCATCCTTCCTCCCTCCTTCACTTCCTCCTCTGGTGTGCTGCAACCAGCATGTTTAGTGACCTTTACACTGTAAGCATTTGGGGCAACTATTACAAATTGGCATCGTACCTAGCAGAATACGACCCCGATCTGATTGGAGCCCCTGGGCACTGCTGTAATTCTTTTTCAGTTTCCTGCTGATTTTTAGGAAGTTAAAATAAAAGTTGATGATGCGTAATATCCACAAATATTTCCTTCTGAGCATCAACAGGGTCATAAATGACAGCTGGAGACAAAATCTTCTCTGCAACTACTTCCTCCTTTTTTATGAATAAAGTATTCCTTCTTTCTGGTCATGAATAGGTTGTAAATCAGACAAAAGCTGGGTTGTCTTTTCGTTTCTGAGTGAATTGATTAATTCTTGTCCCATTTATGTATAGCAAAGGTCTTCCTTACAACAGGCACAGATGAAAGATTGTTTCTCATACTGTAAGGGGAAATTCACCTCTGGGCAGAAGATAAGCCTGAAGTTGGGATCCACTTAAGTTTTTTTTTCTTTAAATGGCTTAAGTGTGACTTAAGTGGTGCACAGGCCTTGGGCTGCACAGCAGTAAATTTCTCCCTACCACCTGGTCCCTGATCTTGCAATGCATTAAGTCCCAAGTTACTTCAAGTGGACTTGGTAGTGGTGCTGCCTGCATACAAACCATTACAGGATCAGAGCCTAAGAGAGCACACTATAGCCTTGAACCTGCAAAGGGCCCTTATGCCTGCATAGATCCCTTTGAAAGATCAAGGTCAAAAATACTTCCTATTATATTGACATAGGATGTTGGGAAAATCAGCATGCTAATAAAAATGACTGCATTTAAATTGATATTATCAAGCTGTTTAGGCCCCACGTTGTACATATCCCTAAAGGTTATTATTCATTAAAACAAACCTGTTTGTAATCTTATGTTAACAAATGCTTAGTGTCTGTGTGTGGTTTTAACACTAACCTCTTCATAAGTCCCACATACAGATAACGCTGCTTGTGGGCAATCTGTGGTTCATATGCACTTGCACAGCTGAGTGTGAAGGATGTAAAATAAAAATAGCAAATCTGGGGGGTGTTACCCTCCACACTTTAGAAATGAAAAGATCAATATGAGAAATGTGTAGGGGTGTAATTCAGAAGGACTTGGAGTATAAACAGTTTTAAAGGTTTGTGAAATCTGGGGCTTAGACTCTTTCCTGCCTGCATTCTTAAGAAACTGAAATGCAAGTAGAGTCTTCCAAACCCAAGAGCCCTCAAAAGGAAATGGGGTGGAGCTAGGGAGAATGCGCAAAGAGCCAGATATGTGCAACCTTTATAAATTTGCAACATACGGGAGCTGCTGAAGCAGAGCTCATGTGCACATTGTTTCATTACTGTAAGGTAAAATTAAACTGTATTCATCTGTGAAATAAAAATTTAATCAATCCCCTTGCTTCTTGATGAGATCTTGTAAGAACATGGGGCCACTCACTGAAATTAATGGAAGGCAAGTGTAAAGCTATTTCTGTAAGGTCCTGATCCAAAGCCATTTAAGTCAATGGGAGTCTTTCCATTGACCTCAGTTGGTACTGGACCAGGCCCTAATTGAAGATAGTGATGTTAACATGTAAACCCTCTTCTCTAGGTTATGTAATGTTCCAATTCTCTTCCACCCCTCCCCCCTCCCCCACACTTCTTTTTATGACTGGCAACAGTGATATGGACCAATGCCCCTAATTTGAGAACTATTTAAAGCCAGTAAAAGGAAATACTAATTCATCCAGTTTGCAGTCATTCGGTGGAGTTTGCTCTTGCATGAGATCATCAATTTGGATACTGTAGTTGGCTTTAAAAAAGGTTGGCTAATGTAGATTTATGACCAATAACCTTTGTAGTTTATATATGTGAAGATAAGTGTAATAAATGTCACACTTTAGAGGGCATCAGCTGATCATCACAGTCCAGGAAGAAATATGACTCCACTGTCCATGTTCCGCACTACACACTAGAAAGGGTGCATTTTCCTCTTGCTCTAAAACGGGAGCTGGCCACTGCAGAAGAGGGCCAATGGTAATTGATTATACTATGTTTCGCTAATATGAAACAATACTACTTATTGTAGCATCCGGAACCCCAAGTGAGGTGCCTACAATTCTATATTACTATTACACACACAAAAGGATGGTAAAAGAACATTACTAAGGTTGCAAAGTCAAGAACTTCAAAGGTTAGGAAATGCCAGAATTAATATTCCATGTGTAACATTTCATTTTGCTCCCTTGAACTAATGCATTATGATATTGTCTTTAATTATATGATCACATACTATTTTTTTCCATAAGACCCCTGCCTCTTTCAGTGCACAGAACAGATCATGCTCACTTAATGAGCAGCTATTATATATTTTGTTTTAGCCTCACTGTTCAATGTGTGGCTCCAGGCCTTATTTATATTGCAAACTATTCTGCTCTAAAGGCAAAATTATTAATTTCCTCATTGGCTTTTCTATGACACTTACCGCTATAGTATCTGAGTGCTTCACAAATATTATCTTCACAAAATTCTTGTGAAGTAAGTGATAGTATTTTCTCCATGTCACAGATTAGGAAGTGAGACACAGAGATATTAAGGCCAAAAGTATCCACTAATTTTGGGTACTCAATATGAGAAACCTATGACATGATTTTTTGCAGAATAATTTGAACATGTGAAGCACAATATAATGCTAAGCACAGTTCCTATTTACTTCAGTTGCAGCTGAGAATGCTCAGCACTCATGCAAATCAGACCCCAGGGTTTTAAGTTGGAAAGTGAGGAACACACAGTTAGTGACCACCAATGAAAAATTTGGTTTACCCCTGGGGGAATTCTGTGCCACTGTGCAAGCATGGAATTAATGTCCCCCACAGTCTCCCTCCCCCAGCAGAATATTTGATTCTGACCTGGAGGCGAATGGAAGCCGTGAGATGGGTCACACTGCAATTAAACCCTTTGCCCACCAGGGGCTGATGAGGCACAACGAGCCATGGAGACATGTGCAGATATGCCTGGCTGAATGGGGTGTGCGGGACAGGGGCAAATGTGTCTGAATGGGAGAGCCAAGGGGTCAGCCAGGGTCTGCATGGGGTAGGTTCCCCAAATCCATAACAATTCCCCCGCAAAAAAACAAACCCTATTCCATACTTCTCCCATCCACACCCAACAACCCTCCAGGTTCACTCCCAGGCTCTTTCCGAGCAATTACTTCCCTCTTCCTTAGCTTCTCCATTATCCCGGACTCTGCCAAGCCTTTGCACTGCTTCTGAGGGGTGTGGGAAATACATTTCTGTACTGTAGTTTAAATGAATTATTACTGAAAGTTCTGTATTAATAAGCTTAGTAAGGAATCTATTTGTCAAAAAAAATTTCCTGAATCTTTCTTGTTGTCTGTATTGTTACAGACATACTTGCTGACAGGTATTTCGAAATAAATTACCAAAATAATTGAAACTGATGTGATTATATTGTGTATGTATCAGAGGGATAGCCGTGTTAGTCTGTATCCACAAAAACAATGAGGAGTCCGGTAGTATTTTAAAGACTAACAGGTTTATTTGAGTAAAAAACTCATTTCTTCAGATGCATGGAGGTTTCAGGGTTTTTTTACCCACAAAAACTTATGCCCAAATAAATCTGTTAGTCTTTAAGATGCCACCGGACTCCTCCTTGTTTTTGATTATATTGTGTTATTTTGACAAAATTATGCATATTATTGTGTGCAGAATTTTTAGTTTTTTTGGCATCCTATAGGAACTCTGGGGCAGGGATGGAATCCAGTTAGAGAGAGAAGTATTCAGCTGCCTTAACCTGAAATTTCTCTTCTTGAAATTTCCTGCATCATTTACTACATACCTTCTAGCTTCTGAACAAATGAAGCAGGGGTCCTAGAGACAACCGCCTCCTCCTCTACACAACTCGAATATGCTCCCACATTTGGATGGATTTTAACTGGCCAAAAGGACATCACTGACACAAAAGCCATCCCAAATTTCAAGTTTTTGCTCCAAAGCATGGAGGCATTTGACCTATTCAAAGAAAAGATTGCCAGAATTTTTAATACGGACAAAACATTTTCCCTTAGCTGTGTTCTCAGAAACAGCTGAACCGTTTTGGCTGATATTTAAAAATAATAATAATATTCAGTTAGAGGCAGACACACAGCATGAAAAATTTCAGCCCAGACAGCTAGTTTGACAAAGTTCTAAGCAATTGAAAACAGGATCTTATAATAGGAAGTATCAGGCAACTTTAATAATAAGTGGTGCTTAATAAAGTTGGGTGATATTAATGGGTTAGAAACTTCAGTGACTTCCCTTACCAGGTCACCCCATGCAACCTCTCCTCCTGCTTCTGTATCTGTCCCTGCCACTGTTCTTCCTCCACAACAAGCTTCTCTGTGAAGATACCATATTTGGGTGTTCTCAGTTTAGACCAGTGAACCCGCAGCAGTGCTCTGTGGAAATCTCTAGTGCTCTGAAGAGAGGAAACCTCACAGCACACAACTGTAATGGAGCAGTGACAAGACCCAGTACAGAGTTGCTGGCACACTTCTAGAAATGAAACCTTTTCTCCCTCATTCATTATGTGCTTAGGGTTGGAGAGAAGGATCTGAGAGTATCCCCAGAAGGAATCTAAATGGGGAAAAGGAGCCTTAGTGGGAAGTCAAGAAAAAAGGAAGAGGCCTTTTTGTGAGTGGGAATCATAGAATCCTTTGGCTTGGATGGTTCCTAGTCTAGCACATCCCCTTGCACCATTGCAGGATTGACTCCATTATTCATAACCCGTAATGACCATTGGATGTCAAATCTAGCTTTTAATAGCAGTTGAAGTAGATTTCACATATTCACTTACCAGCTTGTTCCATTGCTTAGCTATTCTTCCCCATCCCATTTAACCTAAATATTTCCTGTTGCAGTTTTAAAACATACCTATTCAATACAAATCCTTTTTTAATATATGGGTTCACAGTTATCCTTCCATCAGTCTACCTTTCTCCAGACTGAAGATGTCCAGTGTTCTTAAACCTTTTCCAGGGCTTTATATTTTATGTTTCTGTCCTGTGAATTTTTCTCCAATTTATCTGTATTTTTAATTAAAAAAAAAAAAGTGTCTGAAAGTACTGAACATAGTACTCCAACTGATGTCTAACCAGTGTGAAGTGGTGTGGAATAATTACTTTACTTGTTTTACATGGTGCTCTTATTGATAGAACCCAATATAGCAAATGCCTGTTTTGCAACAGCATCTTACTGTTGACTCCTTCAATTCATCATCCTTTTTAACTCCTAGATACTTGCCTGTAGAACCAATGTCTGGTTGAGTATTCTTCCATTGTGTGTTTCTATACTTGGCTATTCTTTTAATATTTGTGCTTATTGAGGTGCACAATTATTTATTTTTTTAAATCAGCAAATTTCTTTAATAGTCTCAGTATTGTATTTTTCTTTTAGCTCTGAATTTAACTAAACACACTCTATTTCCCCCTTCCAAGTTAGTGTTCAGAGATAGTGAGTGAGATGGAACAAATACCTGAGTAGTTTAATGAAAATATTTGACTTAGAACTCGGTCTTGTAGGATATCACTCAGTATTTCTTCCACCTTGCTGCTGAATTCTTTGTAATTAATGCGTTCATTTTTAAGTATATTTGTCATATAAATGTTTTTTTTTCTAATCTGCATTTCTCTATTTTCCTGATGAGAATGTAAAGTGGAACCATAGCTAGTTCTTTTATAAAATTGAGAGATACTATGTCACAGGAACATAGGAATTTCCCTATCAGATAAAACCTAGGTCCATCTAATCCAGTATACTGTCTCTGACAGTTGCTAGTATCAAATGTGACCTGTTGTATTTTAATTCTTGCATTAAATTTGTTATCCTGTTTTATAAAAAAAGTAATAATTTGGAATGTTTTTATTTCTACTGGATGTTGTCTAATGTTTGTTTTCCTCTTACGTGTTCACAAATGGACTGCTTTTATTCAGTCAAATTAGCATGTTCTCATTAAACTTACTGGGCTCTGATGATTGAGTTTCCTTCTCTTCCCTTTTTAAAACCAGGCAGGTTGTTTTCTCTTTTTGTGTGTGTGTGCGTGTGTGTAAATGAAATCTCACAAGGGAGGACTTCAGATTATCCTTCCTTTATAGCCAACCTTTTACTGTTATCTGACTCAGTGATGTCACTGTCCAGTTTTATGACTTCATAGCTGATTCCATGGTGATGAACAGTGTTGTTAGCAAAATGAGATTGTGATAAATAAATCATGCAAGAGGAGGGAACTGTTTGTTAAATATTACTTCTATAGCACCTTCTGTCAGAGTATCTTAAAGTCCTTTATAAAGAGTAATTTATTAAGCCTCACAACCTATGCCTCTAATTTAGGTGGTATCACCTCTATTTTATAGATATGGAAGATGAGGCACAAGGAGGTTAGGTGACTCTGTGAATTAATGGCAAAATAGAACCCAGATCTTCTGAATCCCAGTCCTGTGTGCTAATGTTTAGAGGACATTCCTCTTCCATGTAGTTCAAGGAGAAAACTTGTGTTGAATATATATGAGTAAGCATGGTCAACTGTCTTGATGCTAAGAGAGTAAAGAATTATTTTAGCACCACTAGCCAAGGCACATAGTGATATATGCTTGCCTGAATGTAGAGCAGGAGAACAGAAATGAGTTTTGTGTCCAAAATAATTTGTTTTAGTACTTGGCTTGTATTTGTTTAGCATCAAGTATTGTTTGAAAGAGGAATATTTTTGTTAAAGGAAAAGGAACTGTGCATTGAGATAAGCAGCAAGAGAATAAAATATGACATGTATTTGGCTTAAAATATGCCTGTCAAAACTTAATGTATTTCTGGGGGTAGTCTTTTCTTCTTTTATTAATATTATCAACAGGTTTTTGTTTGCTTTTGTTAGGTCTACAGGAAAACAAAAAATATTATTAAATTAGTTGTTCCTGAAATACTAATTGAAAAGCATTGTTACATAAACCCTTTGTGTTTTAAGAGAAGCATACCATAGTCACGGAGACTAAGCTCAGAAGTTGTTTTAAGAAGCTACCAGACTGAAATGACCAATGTTTGTGTTATGTTGCATGTAAGGGGTTTCTTCAGCTAGGTAGAGAAGCAACATGTTGTTGCTTTCAGTCTTGAGCTCCTCTTGGCTCAATGGTTGGTGGTAAGCAGTCCTCCTTAACTGAGTTGCTCTGTTAATTCGGAGCACTCCCTCTTTTAAAACCAGCGCTCTTTAAATCTCATCTCAGGGTCAGATTAAGGCATGGGCACAATAGGCCCCTAGCTCCTGGCATCATATGACAACATCAGAATCTGTTTTAATTAAAAAAATTCTAACCCTCATGGTTATTCCAAAGGTTATCTTGAAAACTCAACCTGAATGGAATTGATTCAGTTGTGCCTGCCTGAGTCTGCACACAGCCTTCAGCAGAGGGAAAAGCAGGATTCATAGATTCCGAGGTCAGAAGGGAGCCACTGTGATCATCTAGTCTGTATAACACAGGCCATAGAGCTTCCCCAAATAATTCCTAGAGCATTTCTTTTAGAAAAACATCCAGTCTGGATTTAAAAATTGCCAGTCATGGAGAACCCACCATGGTAAATTGTTCCACTGGTTCATTAAAAACTCACTGTTCAAAATGTATGCCTTAGTTCTAGAAACCATGAGAGCCAAGTAGGAAGCCACCAGCCCCACCCTGACCACAAGAGCAGACCAGGTCTGTTGTCTCCATCCCCTGTTTTGCAGCTACTTAGGGTGCAGAGAGAAGAGGGCACTGCATCGGTTCATTCTCTGTTTGGGAGGTGTCTGCACAGGGGCCACCTGTGGGGTGTGCCCAACGTCTCAGACTACCTTAATCTAGAATCATAGAATATCAGGGTTGGAAGGGACCTCAGGAGGTCATCTAGTCCAACCCCCTGCTCAAAAGCAGGACCAATCCCCAATTAAATCATCCCAGCCAGGGCTTTGTCAAGCCTGACCTTAAAAACTTCTAAGGAAGGAGATTCCACCACCTCCCTAGGCAACACATTCCAGTGTTTCACCACCCTCCTAGTGAAAAAGTTTTTCCTAATATCCAACCTAAACCTCCCTCACTGCAACTTGAGACCATTACTCCTTGTCCTGTCCTCTTCTACCACTGAGAATAGTCTAGAACCATCCTCTCTGGAACCACCTCTCAGGTAGTTGAAAGTAGCTATCAAATCCCCCCTCATTCTTCTCTTCTGCAGACTAAACAATCCCAGTTCCCTCAGCCTCTCCTCATAAGTCATGTGCTCCAGACCCCTAACCATTTTTGTTGCCCTTCGCTGGACTCTTTCCAATTTATCCAATTTATCCACATCCTTTTTGTAGTGTGGGGCCCAAAACTGGACACAGTACTCCAGATGAGGCCTCACCAATGTTGAATAGAGGGGGACGATCACGTCCCTCGATCTGCTCGCTATGCCCCTACTTATACATCCCAAAATGCCATTGGCCTTCTTGGCAACAAGGGCACACTGCAGACTCATATCCAGCTTCTCGTCCACTGTCACCCCTAGGTCCTTTTCCGCAGAACTGCTGCCTAGCCATTCGGTCCCTAGTCTGTAGCTGTGCATTGGGTTCTTCCGTCCTAAGTGCAGGGTCCTTATTGAACCTCATCAGATTTCTTTTGGCCCAATCCTCCAATTTGTCTAGGTCCCTCTGTATCCTATCCCTGTCCTCCAGCGTATCTACCACTCCTCCCAGTTTAGTATCATCCGCAAATTTGCTGAGAGTGCAATCCACACTATCCTCCAGATCATTTATGAAGATATTGAACAAAACCAGCCTCAGGACCAACCCTTGGGGCACTCCACTTGACACCGGCTGCCAACTAGACATGGAGCCATTGATCACTACCCGTTGAGCCCGACAATCTAGCCAACTTTCTACCCACCTTATAGTGCATTCATCCAGCCCGTACTTCTTTAACTTGCTGACAAGAATACTGTGGGAGACCGTGTCTAGCTTCGTCTCAATTCTTTTTTCCCCTTTACCTTACTGGCGCAAAGTGGCGTGGTGCATGTGGGGTTGGTTTGCTTATTTTTAATGACAGTGGGGATGAAACTGTAGGAAAAACCTTATTGTGCTACACCAGGGGTTGGGGCAGAGCTGTGCTCAGTGCATTTCAGGAGGGTGTGTGTAAAGGTGGGCCGGAGCCTTGCTCTTCATTCTCCTCCCCTCCATTAGCATGGGGAGACCTACTTTCCTGTCTCTCTCACAGCAGCAACAGGAGATAGCTTGCGGTAGGGATGACCTTCCCACCTCTGTAATGAAAGGAGACAGATTCCCCAAGTAGCCGCCTGGCCCATGACCGGGGGACCTGGCCAGCCAGCCACCACAGCTAGAAACTGCAGGATGACTGGCCTGTCACCAGTGCGGTCTGTGCAGGCCACAGGAGGATAACACTTGCCAACACTGTTGCTACTACGAGGAGGAGCTATTAAGTTCAAGAGCCTCCATGCAGTGCTGTGGAGGGAGGAATTATGGGGCATCGAGTGGCACTGTTGGAAGGATGATTTTAAAACGTTGACCATGCATTAGCTCAGTGTAGTGTAAAATCTAAGTTCTGCAACCAAGCTTGCTGCCTCTGTTCCCAATGGGCTGGCGGTAGAGGGGTAGGCATCTTAAACTAATCTCAAACAGCTCCCCATCTGGCCAGTCCAGAAACAGCATTGAACCAATCTACAGTAACAGTGTTTTGGCCCTCTTTGTCCAGAAGAACTGGTCAGAACAACCAGGACAAATGATAGGCAAACCAAGGCAGAGGATCTCCCTCAAAAATTAAATGTAGTAATATGCGTGGAGGTTGTGTATACTGAGGGCGTGTGGGCGTTTGATGGTTTTTGTGAAAGCACATATTTAACAAAGGGATTCATGAGATTCTGTGAACTGAAGACAATTTCTGAGAGAAGCTTTGAAGATTTTGTCTGAAGATAAAAAGATTAAATGGGGGTGGTTTTGTACTAAATGATGCTTGCAAACAGAGCATATCATGGGGGAAGGAGGGTTTTTTGTCCAAAGAACCCCGCCAGTGCTTCTGCACGTCAGCCACTGCGTTGATAAAGTGTGTTCACACGTCCATTTGAAATAATTGTCAACAGGAAGAAAAGTTTTAAAGCAGAGCTGACCATCCATACACAGCAGCTACTTTTGTTTATACATTGCTCAGTTGTGTATGGTGTTTTGTGTTTTGAAGGGAAGATGTGGGGTTTACAATCGATATACCAAGTTATGTAGGCTCTTCCAGTCCTTCTAAAAGTAAGAGAAGTTTCTTCTTTCTCTCCAGGGGTGAAATCTATTTTATAGAGTTGCATTTAAATTTAGACTGCATGGGGATGCTGTTCTTTTTTCCCTTTGGTTTTATCTAGCTAGGCCTAAGTGAAATCCACTGTTATTTGCAAAACAAACACACCCTCTGTCTCAGCATGTATAGTTTTGAGTTGACTACAAAGTATGGTAGTTAGACCAATACTTTTCAAAGCCAATATGACGGCAGGCTGTTACTATTTGTAAAAACCACAGTGCACACGTTGGAGTGTCTAGTTGGTGTGGAGTGCAAAAAAAAAGTGGGGGAGGAAATTAGAAGGTAATGTTGCATAGTTAATATTTGTTCTATAAAACTTTCTCTTCTTCGGTGTGGTTTCTTGTTTTCTGTTAGAAAATAGAGTATTATGGTGCTTGAATTCTTTCCTTTTATTCTAACTGGTATCTGGTGTTCGTGTCTCTTAGTAGGAGTATATCACTTCTTCTGGAAATGCTATCATGATTGGGCCTGCTAGGTTTGAGCCTTGTGGTGCATATGTATTAGAATGGTGTTATGGAACATTGAGAATTAAAAAGTGACAGTGGGATTTAGACAGTGATGTGAACTGAATAAGATTAGAAGGGCAGGAGCTCACATTGAGCACAGTTGTAGACATCTGCCAGTCAAGTTTCACTTTGTTTTGGTACTAATAATTTTATTTTAGAATCACGTAGAAATGTTCAGATTATCTTTTTCGACTCTGGCTTTTTTTGCAAATTGCTCTGAAACTGTAGGTTTTAAAGTATGAACAGTAATTTTTTTTTGCTGGAGGGAAAATTTTACCAAATAGTGTACTTAGAATTTTTTTTTTTTTAATAGCAGTGATCTTGCAATGCTGCTAGTTTTCACCTATGATACTGATTTTGAAGTTCATCAGGGACCCATGCCTTTGTCATGTACATAACTCTGTCAGTCATTGGGCACTGGAACTCACGCGCAATGGGAGCTATTCCCTAAATAATAATCTTTTCTACTATGTGGGTTGTCAGAGCCTTTGTTTAAATTAAGGTGTTAATTACAACTTCTGTGACACTTGAGATCTCCCTGGAGTTGATAAGAAGGAAGTTAATTGCCTGTGCTTGCTTTCAGTATTTCTGGCTTAAGGTTGTTCAAAGACTCATTTCAGAGGGTCTCAACTACCTTCAGATGTATTTGCTCTGTCTGACTTTAAAGGAATATTGTATTTGTACTTGTTTGTCAAATCCGCAGTTTGACAGGGATGAGAGTTTTGGTGTATGGGATGGTGGGGGTGGGAATTATTTTAGGATGGCAAAGAACAGCTGCATTAATCTTTTTTTCAAAGGTGAACATTTAAGTGAGAAGCTTAGAAATTATTTCTAACATTGCTTTCAATTAGACAACGGAATAATTTGTCAAAGGAGATGACTGAGGTACCAACAGTAGAGGCTTTCAGCATCAGAGAGCTAACTAATAGATTACAGAACAATCCAGTGCTTATACAAAGAAATACTTTCCATCCATATCTCTTTGATGAATCACCCATGCTGCAATTAATATTTAGGCACAGTCTGGTTCCCAGAATAGAATTTTGGCTTAAAAGGTATTGGACGTATTTGGATTAAAGGAAACCGTTTGGTGAACTTTTATTAGCAATATTTTAGTTCACTTCATACTATTGGGGCAGTAGGTTGTACATGTCACCATTGCAAGAAAGTGGTTTTTACAACCCCAAGGGATTTTTTGTTTTGCAACATAACCATTGCGCACAGGAGGGACTTTCTTCAATTCTTTTACACATCCTAGGCAATTGCCAAAAATGCTTTCATAGCCACGATCTGTTGAATGGTAAATGCCAAGAAATGACAATCCATTGAAGCTGGAGGAATACACTGCTTATGATTGTATTGATCTTACATGGATACTGTGCAAAGTCCTTCTAGGTATCTAATCCTATATACATTAATAATATATACTCTTTTCATCATGGACTATGCATGTTTTTCACTCCGGTAGTTCACTAGTTGTTAAAACAATTACTATGTATTGTGTACGTACCATTTATTGCTGTTAATTTTGAAGCTCACTGATGCAGTCCTGCCCCACTTCTGTTTACCTGCGAAACAGGTGATTTGTGGCAAGTCAATGCTGGTTACCTGTTCAAATAGGTAATTATATTTTGTATGTGCTGATAAATTTCCAGAAAACAGGAAGGAATTTATAGTTTCATTCTTCTTGGTTAACAAAATACAACCAGTAAATCAGTCAATAAGTGCTAGTGAAAGTCCCAGTATCACCTCTACTGTCAGAAATGCATGAGGTCTCAAAGTCTCTTATGGGCTGATGAAGAACAGATGCCAGAGAACAGTGTGGGGTGGATGGGAATGTTTGTCTTAGCTAGAAATAGTATCAGTCATATAAAATCTTCATCTTCTAAAAATATGCAAAATCATAAAAGCTGTGCACCGGTAGGTAAACCGGATCTTAACTGAAGGGATTTTTTTTTTTGTTAGCAGTGTTGAGCAGGAATGAGCAATGAATACAGTGACCTGGACAGTTTATAAAATGGGAGAATCTGCCATTTAAGTCAGTCCTAATAATAACTAAAAAGGGCTCTCTCTCTTTTTTTTTTTAAATTTCATCATCCTAATGTACACTGGTAAGTTTCTGTCTTGGTACACAAACTTAGTATTGTACTTGGTGCTATTTATAAACCGGGTGGGAGGGAAGAGGCTCTGGAGTAACTGATTCACAGACACAAAATATAGTGATAAACAGTGTTAGCAATGTGGCTTACAGTGATAAAATCAGGGTCTAGGACAAAGAATGAGAAGCTGTTCTTAACTAGGATTGTTACAAGGCTGCTTTCTATCTGACCCACCTGCTTCCTCAACTTGCAAAAGCTGGGGTCCAGTGTCATGTTTAGAGGGGCATTAAGTCACATTCATAAGTGCCGACTCCATGGGCTCTCCTGGGCTGGAGCATACATGGGGGGGAAGAGTGGTGGGTGCTGAGCACCCATCAGCAACCCCCCTATGAGCTCACCTCTTCCCCCACAGTGCCTCCTGCTGGCGGGTCCTGCCAATCAGCGCTTCCCCCTTTCTCCCTGTGCCTCCCGCCCACTGCAATCAGCTGGCTCGCGACATGCAGGAGGCTGGGGGAGGGGGGGAAGGGCAGAGGAGTGAGGGCGTGGCATGCTCAGGGGAGAAGGCAGAATGGGGCGAGAGTGGAGTGGGGGCAGGAAGAGGCGGGGTGGGGGCTTGGGAGAAGGGGTGGGGTGAGAAGAGGCGGGGCAGGGCCTTGGGGAAAGGGGAGGAGTGGAGGTGGGGCCTGAGGCAGAACCGGGGGTAGAGCCTGTGGTCACATTCCCAGGTTGGAGCCAATGCTAAAGAACGGGAGGAAATGGTAACTTAAAAGTGGTAAGTGTCTGTGCTGACCATTCACCTGCTGATTAATTGCCAAAAGGGCTTGTGGGGATATTGCTGCTGAGAGGGGTAGGGAGCAGAAGAATCAGGAGCTGATTTACTGGGTCATTAGACCCATGTGTCTTGCCCAGTGTGTTGGCATACACTGGGGGTGGGGTGTGTGTGTGTCTACAGGAGAGGAGGAATGTGAATGTGAACCTGTCCCTCAGCCTCATTTATAAATTAACATCGCTGTGATAAAAGCTCATGTGAACTGAAGAGCATGATCTAAAAATTATTTTTTTTCTTCATTGGAACTACCTGTGTGGATCAGATCTTTTGATCCATCTACTCTATGCTAAGTCTTCAGTAATGGCAAAAAGAAAAGGAGTAATAGTGGTACCTTAGAGACTAACCAATTTGTTTGAGCATAAGCTTTCGTGAGTACAGCTCACTTCATCAGATGCATCTGTAGCCCACGAAAGCTCATGCTCAAATAAATTGGTTAGTCTCTAAGGTGCCACAAGTACTCCTTTTCTTTTTGCAAATACAGACTAACACGGCTGCTACTCTGAAACCAGTAGTGGCAAACACATTCTTTACTCTCTGGTTTTCCTAATGCTGTTTCAGGCAGATTGCATCCATGTATGCTGTATCCATGCTGTATTTGCTGCCAAAGACAGTGCTGTGTCATGCCATGACTAGAAGAATGCCGTACAT
The DNA here is from genome assembly GCF_965152235.1 of Eretmochelys imbricata. Classification (NCBI taxonomy): domain Eukaryota; kingdom Metazoa; phylum Chordata; order Testudines; family Cheloniidae; genus Eretmochelys; species Eretmochelys imbricata. Next base: position 28,509,333 of record NC_135577.1, on the reverse strand, counting down.
TAGAGCGGAGACTGCACAGCTGTATAGTAGAAGATACACTTAGCAGGCACTCAGACATCATGGTAATGAGTTGGTAAACCTAGATGATGGGACAGGAGATGTAATGGGGACGGAAGCCCAAGGATGAGAGACAATCTCTCCACCCTTACTCATGTCAGAAATAGTACCATATTTTGCACAGCTCTATTGACTTCAGTCGAGCTGCACCAATTTCCACCACAGAGAATTATTTCTGCAAGTAATCGCGCTGAGCTAGTCAACGTGAATAAAGACAGCAGAACTAGGCCCTAAACTATTTTGGGGGGAAAAAAAAGTGTTTTATTGAAAAGTACTGTAAAGAGTAGTCAGTTATGTTTTGAGTCCACCCCTCTACATATAACCAAAGATAGTTCATCTACCTCCAAGAATAGTGTATCTGCCACTTACCACTAAACAAAAACAGTGACAAAATCTAGAACTATGTACAGAAAGGAAAGTGGAAAAGAGGAAGGACACTCTCATGATTGCTTGTATTATGGTAGTGCCTAGAAGCCTCAGCTGATATTAGGGCCTGACTGTGCTAGGCTCTGTATGTATACATAGTGAAGGACAGTCCTTGCCCAAAAGAGTGTTACAATCTACTAGATGAGAGAATGGATGGATGGGGAAAGAAACAGGCAGAGAGAGGTGAAGTGACTTGCCCAAGGTCAGACATTAGGTCAGGTGCAAATTTCATACCAGGTCTCCTGACTCCCAGTGCAGTGTTATATCAGCTGGACCCTGACGTTAGATGAAGACAAATAGCAATTCAATATGCAGGAGAGGAGAATGTGGAAGGTTTTAATAAAAGGTGTCCATGCGTGAAGTTAGGGTGAAACTTGCATAGGACAATGGTAGGATTTCCAAGCCTCATTCAATGACACAAGCCTATGAAAACAAAATTAATAATACATTTAGAAGGTTCAGTTCTCAACTAAGCTAAAGATGATCTATCATTATGTGTTTAAAAAACCACTCTGGTTAACAAGAGTGCATGTCCTTAGCTGGCAGGAGAATCCTATCTTTTACTTTCTTCTGTTAGTAAGTCTGTAAGATTGGAGGGGACCATTGCTGCTTTCCCTGTTAAAGGACATCTTTTTCTGTATAATGTCTGTGGGAAAGGAGAGCTGTCTGAATCGAGTCTTTGAGATGGTGTATTACAGAGAGTCACAGAAAATGTTCTGTGTAAATGACTATCTGTCCTGATTAGATGCCTCAATAGAATCCATTGTCTTGATATTGCTATTATTGGAGATAGCTGGACACTGACGTTTTTCAGACTGATGGTAAGATCATTTAGTGTTAGAGCCTCATTGCTAGGGTAGTAGCACAGCTCTGAATTAAGGCATAGAATTGAGTTAAAGGGAGTAAAAGGTCTATTGCTCTGTACATTTTTGCCTGTCTTTCAGAGACTGTGCATCATTTTAGCATTCGCAACAGAGGACGTCTGTGTCTTAGCCATAGTTCGGTTCATCTTTTATTGCTGGTTTTTAAAAATTCTCTCTTGTGGGGCAAAAACATGACAGCACCCACAACAGTTTTGTTTGAATGCTTTTTAAAAATAAGTTCAGAGTGTCAAACCCTCAATTTGCATCTTACTGTAATTGCACCCAATCTGAGGGCTTGTCTACACTGGCACTTTATGCTGCAACTTTCTCACTCGGCGGGGGACGGGGCGTACGACACACCCCTGAGTGCTGCAAGTTTCAGCGCTGTAAAGCACCAGTGTACACGGTGCACCAGCGCTCATAGCTACGCCCCTCATGGAGGTGGGGTTTTTTTTAGAGCGCAGGGAGAGCTCTCTCCCAGCGCTCTGCCGCGACTACACAAGGCATGTTAAAGTGCTGCCATGGCAGTGCTTTAATGTTGCCGGTGTAGACTAGCCGTGAGACAGTAGCAGGCTTTCTGTTCACCTTCCCTTCTCTGTGGAATATCTCACCCTCCAATCTTCGGGTCCCTAAGGACATAAATTATACATATTTAGCAACATTACAACGCTCTCTGGTTTTCTTTGTAACTGTTCTTTTAGATTTGTTACCTTGCCTTTTGGACTGTAGACTTTCTCTGTAAAAGTCTGAATGATCTGAAGAAGTTTCCTTAAAACAGTAGGATAAAGTCTGTACTTTTTTTTGCCGAGATGATAAAGTGATGTCCCTTCTGCATCTCTGTGAAGGGTAGTCAACTGGAGTACTGTTTGTCTATGCTGCTGTAGGCCCTCCAAGGGGAGTCCTTCCTGAGTCCAAATTTTTCCTGGGGCTCCAGATGCTCTGTACCCTATAATGCATCATATGATACCTAGGGCAAAATTTAGCTGCAAAGGTAAAATTTTACACTATGAAATTCACCCCTATGCAGAGGGCCAGGGCAAAAAGCCACGCACTGCTTAGATCCCTTCGTTTGAGGGCTTAAATTGGACTTAAGTGGTGCACAGGCCTAGTTTGCTTCTCTGCACAGAAGTGAATTTCACCCAGACATTTGTATTTCTGGGAGGGCAGTTGCCTGAAAATATAGTTAATTGGTTTTGTTGTTTGTTCATTTTTAAAAAGTCCAGTTTACTTAAAAAAATAATCTGGCAGATAAATCAACTCTGAAGGCTTAGAATGATTAGTCGATAATGCTTGATTTTCACGTAGGCCTCACTTTTAGAAGAATGAGAATTTTCCGAGAAGCTGTATTGTGGGGGATGTGTGTGGGCATGTTTTTGTAACACATGCTACTATCATTCCCTAACAGAATCTTCAGCCAGGGAATAATAGCACAAAGGACACTTCATTCCAAACTGATGTCATTTCTTAAAAAAAATACCAAAACAAAAAAGCCCCAACAATGATGCATCCGGTCAAATTGGTTCCATTCTGACTTCAGGAAAGAAACTCTTAATGGGAAACATTGATCTGTAGCTTGTTTACAGTTTGGTTAATGTGTATTAAAGTTAATAACTAACTAGAATTAACCACTATGCTCATTAGAACACACTGACCTTAGCTGAAGTTCTCTTCACTGAATTTTAAATAGCAAAAGGGAAAAAAAAACCAAAAACCACCCACAGCCAACGGAATGAAAGAAAACCCCACCAAACCTCCCACCTCCAACCACCTCAAAATCTTTCTTACTTTTCCCCAAGTGCTTTGAAAACTATAATTATTATCTTGCAGTACAGTGCGTACCACATGTAACATGGGCTGCAAAGAAGCCCCCAACATATAGAACATATAGAAATAGATTACTAGGACTCAGCAGGTGCTGTTCTGCCTGTGTATTATTCATTCTAACGTACAGGACAAGATTGTGCAAACCTTAATGACTGTGTAATACTCACGTGGTAGTCCAATGGACTTCAGTGGAAATGCTTGCATAAGTCAGCGTTACTCAGCATCGGTAACGGTGTTGCCAGGATTGCTCTTAAGCCCAGCAATAGCACTTTCACCAGTAGCTGCTGAACGCTTATGTCTGCAGCTGCGATCGCTGCTGAGCCTGCCTTCTTCCCAGCCTTGCTGCAGTCCTGTTCCTGCCTTGCTTCTGCGCTGCTTGGTTTCTCACTCCTGGTGCCCAACCCTGGCTCTGACTCCTGGATCTTGCCTCCGGCTCTGACCACTGGGCCTGAATGCCCACATCTTGGTCTGTGACAAGCTGTGCTTATGATATCAGCATTGCTTATGTATGTTTCGTTCCCCCCCTACCCCCTTTTTGGCTACATGAACACACATTCAAAAATCCTTTTTCACTTCTGGTAACCTAGGATTTTGAGATTCTTTTTTTTTTTTTCTTTCTTTTTTTTTTTAAGAAAGGAAGTGTAGCTGCAAAACATAACATTAACTCCATGTTGTCTTTTTATAGATGCAGTTTTAGGCTCTTTTTAGAAATGTCCTAGCTTCTCTGGGTTCAAAGACAGGTCCTTAATGCCACTTGATTTTGTAGCATTTTTGTGGTTTATCTAGATATAACTTCAGTAGAAGAGTATGCTGCAAGGTAGGAAAGGCATAGACCAATTTATGTATCTTAGAGCTGTGTTCACCTAGGGTGACCAGATATCAAGTGTGAAAAATCAGGACAGGGGGTAGGGGGTAATAGGCGTCTATATAAGAAAAAGCCCCAAATATCAGGACTGTCCCTATAAAATCGGGACACTTGGTCACCCTATGTTCACCACACTCTGCCCTTGCAAAACTGCTTGAATAGGGCCCAGAGGTAGAAATCAGTCTGTTTCTAAACACAAACTGGTGGAAAAACTGAGTAAGCCACTTGTCACTGAACTGTAACACTATGAATGCAAAGGGGTATTTTAATGCCACATTAAAGTGACGTGGTCTTTAAAACGTCATTTCTTTCCTACTATTGTTAAAAGTAACTCCTAAAATGACTATAATTGAAAATTATAAGAGAACAACAATTTTTATTTATCTGTGCATTTGACAACACTTTGTGTGTAGTCAGTTCCACAGTTCCCCCTGTATATTCAGTCAGTTGGTCCCCTTGTATGTGTTTCTCACTGGAACAAGGAAGTGAAAAACTTCTAGACAAATAGTAGGATAAGATCATGAAGCCAAAAATACTGGCAGAGATTCATGGATAGGAGTAGAATCTGAAAATACCTTTAACAATTTTTTTTTAAAATGGACTGGATTTCAAGTTGACAGTGCAACTGTTAAGCTAAAATTCGAATTGCACCTGGTTTGCTCTGTCATGTGCTTATATATAGTAAAAGATCCAGTTGTGATTCTGTATACAAGGGGGCACAGCTAAAGTTGCTACTGCAGCTACTTTAATGCTGAATCTTGTGGCTGTTGTGTAATTACAAGCTTCTCCTTAAATTAATCTTTTTCTTTTGCAACTTCATTGGGTTATTTAAAAAATTGGGGGGAAAAAGTATTTCATTAATGCTTTTGCTTTAATTTAACAGGCACGTGACATTTTTGAATGTCTGAACCTCAGTTCAGCTTCTTTTCAAAACATGGTCTGTCTGCAGAACACCTTGATACTCTTCAGGTGTGAAATTTTCCTTTTTTCCAAGCCACCCATTGATCTCCTCTGACCCATGTATGAAATGTTAAGAACTGTACTTCAATTTAAGGAAAATAAGAGTTTAATAGGAAGTGCTTTCTCAGCCTGAACCATGAATCACTTTGATGCTATAATCATAATTCAAATCCACAGAATGTAGAAGCCAAAAAAACCCTTTAAATAAGCTTTAAAGAAGGTAAATTACTATTAAAAATACACCATGTCAGGAAGCTTTGTATAGAATTTAAAAGCAAAATGATTTACAGCATAAAAAGGAATGTACAGCATATAGCTAAGCATTCTAATGAATTTAGAAAATATTTTATGATAATACAGCGATCTGTGGTTTAAGGTCCTTTTTTTAGTAGAACAGTTTTGGTAAAAGTTACCTGACTTGATTATGTATTCAAATACAGCATTGTGTCTAAATATTATTTCAGCAATAAAACCATGTCATGAAACTCAGAGATCTTAGGGGGAAAGGTTGGAGGAAGTTCCCCTGAGGTCCCCCACATTTCTTGTCTTTTATTTTCTTCTCCCCACTCCCTTCTGAGACCTACAAGATTCATTAGTCCTCACACCTTTCTCAATATGCTCTGTGATGCCAGCATAATCAGATGGGAGGAAATGAGACACTTCCCCTTAGTGTGGATTTGCTCTTTTTCATCACATTGGATTGCACCCGCCATAGTTTTACAAAATACAGAGTTTTATTTTTATGTATAAATCTGAAGTAATGCAGCTTGGCCAATCCAGGAGCCAGAGAAGATCACCCCATTCCCATTGGCAAACCCAGGGGGAAGAGGCTCAGGAGAAGGAAATCTTTCTGTAAGGATCTTGTTGCATTCTTCCTGAATTGTTCCAATAGAAAGAATGGTGTTTTTGCATTGTGAGTAAAATTCTGGCTCTTTTAAGTCTACAGGTCAATCTGAGTTTTGACTTCAGCGGGGACAAGATTTCACTGTATGGTTCTAAAACTGCGTTGTATGTTTTTTTATCTAGAACTCTAGATTGATAGCAGTTATCTTGCTTCTTCCTAAACTACTGCATCAGGCCTTTAACTTTTTATTAGACGCTGAGGTTTTGTCCCCAATCATGATCATTTCTGCCTCGGGCGAAATTTTTGTTTCAAACAAAAGAATGTAGCTCTAGTTCTCCAGGGAAAAAAATCCACTGGAACCTCTTCTAGTTGTTGATAATAGGAAGTGTAATTGTGATACTAAGACTACTTTACATTTCCGACAACTGCCCCTGCCTTTTGCTCTACTTCTGCACTGAAGGAAGTGGTGAGGATGTTTGCTGCTGTTAAAGGGATGCTTTGATCTGCTTCTCAACACTTTTAACATCTCTCTTGCTTTTTTTCCCTATGACCCCATTCTACAATTCAGTGGTTCTCAAACCTACTAGTCCAAGTCCTCTGAAGTACCACAACCACTTCCATTCCAATAAATAAATAACTCCCTGGAATCTATTTTAGAAGTTGGAAGGACAACAGTGACTGTTGCCCACTGAGCACTTTCACCGTTACGTAAACATTGTTGGTCATATTGATGCTGTTGATTTGTTTGACAAAAAAATTATTGCAGCCAATGAAACTTACATTTTTTTCCTAAAGTACTTTTCTTCTTTCTGCCATAAGAAAAATGAAAACATTATGCATCATAACGCATTAGATGTTAAGGTCTTTGGGACAGGTGACATCTTTGTTTTGTGTGTGTACAGCGCCTAGCATAGTGATGTCCTGATCCGTGACTGGGGCACCTGGATGCTACTGCAGTACAAATAAATAATACTAATGTGCATGAGACGGCTGAGGTAAAGTTACTAAAAAAGTCATGCTACATTTCCACCTGCAGGCTTCAAGCTCTGCAACAGTGGGCTAGTATTTTCCCTTCCCCATTAATGTTCTTGTGCAGGGGGAAGTTGGCACTTTATTTACAAACAAACAATTCATGGCTGTTGATCTAGGCGGTGTTTAGAGCAATTATTTGAAGAACATAATGTATCTTTTCTGTTGTTAATACAAAGTGGCTGTACCAGCGACAAACACAGACCAACTAATCAAATATTTTGGATCACGTGGTTTCCAAATGGTCCTTTCATTTTACTGTTGTTGCTGGCTTGAAGGTTGTTTATACTTACTCTGAAGACTAATCCTTCTCAGAAGCACCACGTCCAGATCATAATATTTGTGGAAATAACCTAGACAAGAGGTGCGTGCGGTTGGAGCTGTGAATGCTTGCCACCTCTTAATGAGGCTCACGCAATGTGTCTACCCCATCAAAGAAGCCTTACTAGTGCTGACAAAGATAGTGTATTCTAGTTAGAGTGAAGGGAGGTTCTTGGACTCCTATCTAAACTGAGTGACTCATTCACTGTTTGACTTTGGACAAGTCACTTGACCTCCTCTTGCCCTCAGCTGTGTCGTGTAGGGAGGAGAGAGAAAAGTCGGGCAGGAAGTTAATAACTGGTGGGTTACAGAAATGGTACTTCTGGGATTCTAGATCAGCAAGCCACATGCCCTCACCCTGCATGCAACTGGTAAAGGTGTTAGCAAACCGTCTACCTTTCAGGTTGGAAGCTTCACCTCCCTCACTCCCTATTTGAAACCACTCAGGTCTTTGCTAAGGTACTTGGATTATATCTAGGCATTGGCAATAAGTAAACAAATTATATTCTCTGTGTCTCATCACTTGGGTTAATATGAGTAAACTCTGGACTCTGCACCTTTATTTCATCAAGAAAGCATTTGTCTAACTAGCACAATAGTACTAGGGACCTCTCTGCAGCTGAAACCAGACACCAATTTTTGTGTTCTTAAACATTTTAATAAAGCATACTGTGGTATCTTAGAAACTGGTTAAAAATTACAAGTGATCACTTTAAGTGTGAGGGATTTCCCCATCCTGCTTGCAGGCTGGAGGTCTCTGAGGGAAGCCATGTGATGTGCGTCATCTGAATCAGTCAGCAGACAGGCTAGTTTGGAAAGAGCTAGCTTAAAAAAGCAAGGTGCAGTGAGTTGGGCCGACGACGTGGGTATTCACCCACAAAAGCTCATGCTCCAATACGTCTGTTAGTCTATAAGGTGCCACAGGACTCTTTGCCGCTTTTACAGATCCAGACTAACATGGCTACCCCTCTGAAGCTTGAGTTGGGCCTGTCTGCCTTAGGGAACAGCCTGTTTTCTCTCTCTGTTTATGGGTCCTTGTGTACTATCATTCTGAATTCTGAGAAATAAAGTAGTGTTACGTTGCAACATTCCGGCAAGAATATTTATTTTTTTATCTAACTTGTCAATGTGTATATTGTGAACTTAACACAAACTGAAGTCAAGCATGGCTTTCTACTCACTTGACAAAAGCCTGCATAATCAATGAGCTTCCATTGCTGCTTTCACAGGCCTGGCCTTCCAAATATTTGATGTCTGGAACAGATACTGTGCTTTTGGCAGAGTAAATCTAATTGATGCAGAGATAAAAAGGCTAGACATGGCTCCTGGAGCTCTAGCGAAGTGTCCCGACTGCGTTTACTATCAGTAGAGCTGGACTAATGATAACAATGGTAGGAATTTCTCCCCCTAAATTTCACTAGTGTAGACAAGGCTAAAGATTTGCATTGTGACAGGTGACCCTGAACTAACAAAGAGGCAGAGCTTGAAGAGATATGGCATTTGTTATAGAAGAGACAAAAGGATTTTACATCTATGATGTAGATAATATTTCACACTCTGTAACAAAAATCAGTTATCAGTGCACCATTGCCAATCACTGTCATTCGAAAAATAATAAGTTGGGCCCCCCAAAATCAGAAAGTGGTATGAGATTTAAAAAAAAAAAAAAAAAGAAGTGCTTTTTATTTGCCTTTTGTTTCTTGGCCTTTAGTGTACACTGGCTTCACATTTTCAAGCTTCTCACTGCGGCCACAAAGGCTAGAAAATGTTTTAAAAAATGAGAATCTCAACTTTCATGCAAACCTTTGATTCCAGCATCTGGGGCTTTAAGAAAATCGCAACTATCACAAGACTTGTGGTAAAATCACAAGAGTTGGCAATGCTGCATATGTTGAAATATTGCAGCAGTAATGAAAGTTTTCTGCCCTTCTAAACCGATGATCAGAAAATGGTTTACATTGAGTGTTCTGACACTGATCGTGGAAAGCAGGTGTTAAGGGTTCATGTCTCCTTGAAGCTGCCACAATGAGATTAAAGGCAAAGGTGAATTTCTTCAGAACCTTAATTGACTGGTCTCTTTACAGTTGGTATGGCAACAACCATTTTTTCACGTTCTGTGTATATATATCTTCCTACTGTATTTTCCATTGCATGCATCCGATGAAGTGGGTTTTAGTTCACGAAAGCTTATGCCCAAATAAATTTGTTAGTCTCTAAGGGTATGCTGGAGGATTGGCAGCGATTGATCCAGCGGGGATCGATATATTGCGTCTAGTCTTGACAGGATAAATCGACCCCTGAGTGCTCTCCCGTTGACTCCTGTACTCCAGCTCGGTGAGAGGCACAGGCAGAGTCAATGGGGGAGCGGCAGCCGTTGACTCACCATAGTGAGGACACTGCGGTGAGTCGATCTAAGTACATCGACTTCAACTACGTTATTCACGTAGCTGAAGTTACGTAACTTAAATCAATTTCTCCCCCCCTCCCCCTCCCAGTGTAGACCAGGCCTAAGGTGCTACAAGGCCTCATTGTTTTTGCTGATACAGACTAACATGGCTATCCCTCTGACTCCTTTTGTGAAAATTTTGTAATATAATTTGGACATTATGGGCCTGATTTACATCTCACACCAGTTTTATATGGTGTAGCTCCATTAACTTCAATGGAGTCACTCCTGATTTTACATCAGTAGTCAGTCAGGAGTACAGACCCTGCAGCTCCAAGCTGGGGCAGAACATCTGCTTTACAGTACTAAAAAATTGCCTTATTTTATTTTACTGATAACAATATTATGCTTTCACTGAAATCAGTACCTAGGGTTTCTGGGTTTGGCAAAATACTTTGAATTACTTATGTGCCCACCACTGCGTTCTCTCTGGGTACGGGAGCAAATATTACAGTCAGTGCCTGATTTTCAAAGACTTTCAAGAATAAGACACTTACTAATAAAAAGGAGGGTGATTAACCATTTGAATAATTTACCGAAGTTTGTGGTAGATTCTCCATCACTTGAAACTTTTAAATCAAGATTGCATCTCCCTAAAGTAGATGCCCGAGCTCAACCAAAAGTTACGGGCTTAATACAGGAGTCACTGGGTGAAATTCTGAGGTTTGTGTAAGGCAGGAGGTCAGATGTGGTCCTCATAATAGATTTTAAATCCTTTGACTTGCATTAGCTTACCTGTCATATTTGCTGTTGAGCAGTTCTAGAACGCTTATACTGCAGCGTTGTGCAAAATATACATTTTTCTTTTTTAAATCACTCCTGATATTTGGCTGTCTAACAAAAAGTCAGAGGGACTAAGATTCTTTAGTATCATTCAATATGCTTTCCATTCTTTTTGATTTGTGAAATCATGAGCTGGTAATTTTAGAGTTTGTGTAAGGGTCAGAACATGGGAATCTACAGTCAGAGTTCTGGGTTATTCCTCCCTTTTCCAGTTTACATTAGGGAAATAAACCAGTAAGACATAAGAATTATTTTATCAAAAGGCTCTTTTCCCCCCAACTAAAATACTGGCTTTTTAATGCATAATATTTTCAATGTACAAAAGTTTGTTACATTTTTAACTGAATATGCTGTTTTCATGTTGTTGTTTTTTCTTGGCATCAGGGAAATTATTTTTAATTGGTAGATTTAGTGCTCTGAACTGACAAAGTAACAAAACTATGAATCTGACTGAAGCTGTCATCTCCTTTGATGACAATTTTTTAAACACCTTCCTCCAGTTGTTCCTCATGGCAAACGTTCTATCTAGTTTGATCCAAGTTACTTCAATTTATGGGAGTCTAGCTGAACATATGAACTAGAGCTAAACATATGAACTAGATTTGAGCATAAATGGTGACTTTTTAAAAATGCAAAATCAAAAGGAAAATTTTACACTTAATTTCAGGTATTCTGTGTACTCCTGAAATTTCACTTTTTCTCCAATATTTTAGCATATTGGTCATTGTTTGTCCTGCAATATGTAGAAATATTTTTAAAAAACCCTTTGTTTGAAATGTCATGCTTGTAATATTTTGAACAGCAATTGTAAAGCAAATAGCATTTGATGTGTTTTTTCTTGGGTGTCGGGGGAGAGGGCAAATAGGGCTAGGGAGAGAAATCATGCTGATCCTGGCCTCGTCTTGCTGCACTCATTCCTGCACTTACTGGCCTCGTCATTCCTCAAGCTGATCCAAGCTGCATTCACAAAGATAGTTGAATTCTGATTACAGATCCACATACCTGTGGTGAGAGGGAACTGCCTTACCCATACAGCTTGCCAAGTCTGCAAGGGCAAAGAGAAGAAAACTTTTTTTCAACATTTGTTGCTAACATGGCAAAGGGCGGCATACGTGTAGGATGCAATTTAGATTTGGCAGGTAGAACGCAGGCCCAGATCAAACAGTGGCAATAGCAGGATTGGCAGAACAGGTGGCAATAACAGGATTGGCAGAACATGTATTTTAAGAGTTTTTCCTAGGACAATGGCTCTTCCCCTTATCGGCAAACATCCCAGACACCTTTTCACTGCTGCACAGATCCCATGGCCTTTCCTGTCTATCTGCTGCGTCTAACGATGTGCTTACCTGGTGTCAATCATCATAACAGAGTCTTCTCTGTGACAGCTTGGGAGGCAGGTGGTACTGCAGCTACCTAGCAAGCAACACTGCACACAAAAGCACTCTAAAATCAACCAACCAACCAACTAACCAACTTAGTCCTGTTCCCTCCCACCCCGAGTCCAATATAGTCTTAGGAGTACTAGTGAGCTACTATGCCTACGTTACAGCAGAGCGCAGACCAGAGCTGTTGGCGGACAAGCTTTAAAATTCTCATAAACCTTGTGAACAGTTGCTGGGGAAAATAAGTCATACAAACCTCTACCACCACTCCCCCCATGAGACAATATGCAATGCAGACATCTCTTCTGGGAAAGTGAATCAAAACAGCTTCCACTGACTCTGGTGTATGCATGGAATAGGCTTAGCTGATCAGAGAATTGGAAGAAATGCAACGTAGGAAATCCCAGCTCCGGTTTCAAAATACGCTGTGGAAAGGTGTCTTGCAGTTTTTTGGATGTTCATTTAACTTACAATAATTTGTGCTTGGCTTTGAAAGTTTTTCGCTGACATGAAAATTTTGCGAAACGAACAAACAATGCTGCATGTTTGCAAATGGTCAGCAAACTCAAAAACAGGCAGACTTCAAGTGATTTACTTTCACAACTGATAGTTTGCATTGACATTAGATATTCTCAGTCAGGGAACAAAAATTATGGAAAACATAAAGAAATCCATATGTCATCACTAGCTTCCATGTTTGCTCTCTTTCCTTTGCCATCTCTATTTGACTTGTCATGTTTTAAAAATTCATTAGTGCTCATCTCACATTACAGGGAATGGAAAAAAGAAGTTACTAAATGGCGAGGTCAGAAATAATATATACTGACTTATTTTTGGAGTCACTTTTTATTTCTAAAGGTAACGAGTTTCCTTTTTCTAAAGCCATAGATATAAATCTTTTACTTAAATAAACTTTTAAGAAATACAATAAGCCCTTTAAAAACAAAGCGTGGAAGGAAGGAAAGGCAATTTGTTGGCTCATTGTGTTGATGACATGTTAAGTACACAATCACAGAACAAATAAGTTGAAAGGACCTGGTTAGAGGGTCTAATTCAAACTTTATTCAAACATAACTTATTGTGTCCCTAGAAAGAGGAACACTGCTGGCTGAAGATCAAGGTAGGATGTAGCTATTCTAAATATCCTAAAAAATTTAATTCAATAGTTAATTAGCAGAAAATAACTAATTTTAATTTAATATTATTACCCAGCTTTATCCAGTAATCAGGCTTTCTTTTGCCAAAGTTGTCAGCTATTCAAATTTAAAATTTTTATTAAAGCTAATGTTAAAAAAATATGTATAATATACATAGGTTAAGGAAAGAGTGTCTGTACTGCTGGGTATAGTGCTTAGATTATCCACAGATACAAAGTTTGTTTTAAAAGTCATATATAGGTATAGTACATAATCAGCAATATTCTAAATTTAGGTGAATAAATTTAACAATACAGTTTAGATATTAGCCTCCAAGTATTCGGGTACATCACTCATGAAAAGTTGTACAGAGAGTACTCGTTGATTTTAATGTGATGTGAACTGAATTTACCTTGCATTGTGCTCAAGTTTCCTTGGTGTGGTTATAGTCAGTGAACCAGCTATATAAAAATGGCACCTTCTTACTCAACAGATGTGCCTCCTGCACATATTGAGTAATTCCTTTCCCCCCTGTAGTCACAGTATTACGTTCTTATTAATTACTTTCATTCATGGCTGGAAGTTGAAGCTAGACAAATTCAGACTGTATATTTAGAACAGTGAGGGTAATTAACCATGGGAATAATTTACCAAGGGTCATGGTAAATTCTCCATCACTTGCGATTTTTAAATCCAGATTGGATGTTTTTCTAAAAGATACGTTCTAGGAATTTTTGGGGGGAAGTTCTATGGCCTGTGTTATACAGGAGGTCAGACTCCACAATTGCAATGGCCCCTTCTGGCCTTGGAATCTATGAATCTGTGATGATGAGCCAATGAAGCTGTAAGCGAATGAATTGGGAGGTTTTCCAATTCGTGCATCAATAGAATTGTTAACTGACCTCAAATTACAAAATCCCTATTACTTGTGAAAATTGACAAACCAGAAGAGTTGAATTTTGTAGCACAGACAGTTAGTTTAAAATAAGCTTTTTTTGTAAACTGAGTCAATTTGATATGGAAATCACTAACTCACACTATATGTGGAAACGACTGTAAAAATAACAATATAGGTTTCAGAACTTGCACTTTAAAACATAACAGGCTATGATTTACAATTGGAGAACAACATAATTTAGCCATACAATTCTCATTTATCATTGACGCCAGTTTTTCTTTCAGCATAGAAGTTTTCTGCTTTGCTTTAATTCCGACTATGGAATCCTATGAAAGACTATATCCCTTTCAAATTGACATAATGTGAATGCAGCTTTTCTATTAATATGTTTTAAAGGAAACTTTTCTTATCTATTTTTTGTCTCAGTTGAACAGGAGTTTATTTAGAATGTAGCAGAAAACCGCAGGGTTAGTGGAGCAAAAAAAGGAGGAAGTGGTATAAAGATGTTACTTTTTCCTTAAAAAGTCTTCAAAAGGGCCTAGAAATAATGTTTACAAAGAACAACAAGAGAAACTGAATAGTGAAGGAAAATCTTGATGCATTCTCCTACATATTAATGAATAGCTGGACAGGGATTGAGCCAAAAGCACTCTGCAAGAACTCAGGTCATCATGAGGCACTTTGGTGAGGACCTGCATTGACGGTGTATAGCTGTGGGGAGGGGAAGAAGGAAGTAATTCTGAAACAAACGTAGAAGAGCAGTGTGTGTTCATTTGGGTAGTGTCATAGCCACAGAGATCAGGTAGGTTGTTCAAGGTACAAAGTCTCCCATGTGTAGTGAGTTAAGTAGTTATCATGTTATATCACATTCTTTTGATTATTTTTAGAATAAAAACATTTATCATCTTCCTTGAAAACTTTAAGTAAAAGTTATATTCCTCGTGCTATCAGCCAAAAAGTGTTGGATCCCTGCAGTGCAGATTCTGGGATCCTGTGGGATTTTTCTGGGTTTCTTATCCAATGCCATAGAAACGATACTAATTTGCATCAGTTTGCCACAAACATTTCAATTGACAGCAGTGTATGCATACTGCAGGCAGTATGCTACTGTCTCATTTATACTTTCTCCTTTCTCTCAGTGGCTCCTGGCTGAGGCTGACATGTTTGGTGGTTTGTTTTTGTTTTGTTTTTTGTTTTTAAGAAAAAGCTTTTGAAGATTAAAGTTCCTTTTGAGCCTGGCTCATAGGATGTTGTTTCTTGCAGGCGTCCAGGTACCAGGCTTGTTTGAGACACTCTGGGTATGTCTACACTGTGATGTAAACCCAGGGTTAGTGGGACTCGAGTCAGCTGGCTCGTGTTAGGGAACCATGGGCTTGAGCATCTTCATTGTATTTTAACCCTATGTTAAGACTTTTTTTTCTAGCTTGTGATTGAACCTAGGGCTCTGGCAACCACACCATAGTGTGCAGACATGAATCAAAATAACCCTATCTCAGAGTCCCTAGCCTGCCCCCCACCCCAAACGTGTCTGTTCTAGCCCTAGGACCATAGTGCACCATGGGAAAACTTTACTGCCCACCTTGCAGGTTACCAGGAAGCAGCTTGCTTTACAAAAGGCTTGATTGGTTCGTTCTCCATTGCAAACCCAGGCAGCTCTCTGATAGTGCGCTTGTAGATCGATGATCAGAAGAGAATGGGTTAATGCTGACCTGAGCTGTTGCCACTTGCAAAACGGGGGTGGCGTCTGTTTTCAGTAGAGTAGATTGCAGATTGTTGGGATAGAGAGGATTAAGGAAATTGTCCCATGGCATTGTGGGATACTTCCAGCTGATTCCTGGGACCCAAGTCAAGCGGAGCTGCGTCTACTCTGCAGAGCAATAGAGCTTGAAGCCTGGCTTCTAGCTTAACTCAAACTTGGACCTTTCAGCCCTGCAGGGTCTGAACCCTTGGTTAGTGCAATTGCAGTGTAGATACAAGGGGTGTTAGGGTTGAGCCCGGGCTCAAGCATTGACTTTCGTTGCAGTGTAGACATACCCACTGAGGCAGACTGTAGGGGGCAGCAGACATCCTAAAGCTAAGCTCACATTTTTGGCTTCTAGACTCAAGACATCAGAACTCTTAGTGGTGCCAAAAGGGAGTGGTCGTGAGCTATACTTGCAAGAGGAGGGTGAGAGAGAGAGAGAGAGGTCCTTTACAGGCAGACTCTAGAAAAGACACTGCTTTCCCGCACAATTGTTTGGACTCAGTATTGTAGGAGAGAGATTATTTCCCTAAGAAAGTACTGGTATTTAACATGACTTTTCCCCTCAGTAGCAGAAACCCAGAAGGGAGGATTGGGGGAAACACAGAGGTAAGCAGAGAAAAATCTCAGACTTTGCAGCACAGGAGGAAGGGGTTTGAGGATGCACCTGGACCTGCCACAAGGGAGTGGCTGGGGTTTCTGTTTTGGAAGAAACAATAGTCATAGTAGTGCGAGGGACAAAGCTGTGGATGGGTCTGCACGACTCCATTATTTTTGTTTCAGTTTCAACCACTGAACATCTCCCTGAAGTGATGGTAGACGTGATGCAGAATGAAGTGTCTCTGGACATACAAAGGGAACAGGGGACTCTTCCTTTAATGTGCTTATTCTATTCACAGCAAGATTTTACTTAAACTCAATTGCGAGTAAAAATCAAAGGGTTTCTTCTCTCCCCCCCTCCCCCCCCAACTTGCCTCTCTCCAGTTCAGAGCGGTTCCTGGCCCACTTCAAAGCGTCTGCTTCAAAGGCTTCAGACAGACCACGAGCAAAGAGGGCTTAAGTTGAAGTTGCTAGCTTCAACGTGCTTACTGAAATCTTAGCTTCCCAAGGATTCCAGTACTATTTTCCTATTACTTGTCTGAAGCAAAACAAAATGAGTTGGGGGGGGGGAAGTGAACACTTCAAAATAAAGCATATATGGCTACATTCATGGATATCTTAAACCAGTGTAAATAGAGTGGGAAATTGCTCAACCACAACTCACCTCTCCTATCCTCAGTGAGCAAAGAAGCCATCACTTCACTTACAGAGACAAGCAGTGTCGGGGGCCAGCCGAGCCCTGAAAGTAGGCAGTACTGCCCTAAAAGAGTGAATGAAACATCTGCCCATGGAGCAGCTTCTTTAGGAATTGCCAGACTGGATCAGAACCAAAGCGCATCTAGTCCAATATTCATTCTCCAACAGTGGCCAGCACCAGATGCTTTAGAAGAAGGTGTAGAAACCTCATGCTAGGCAGATGTGGGGAGCAGATTATCCCACATTAGCTCTCATCCTGATCTCTAATAGAGATTTTTAAACCTTGAAGCATGAGATTTAATAACCTTCGAGATTATTACTTCTTTTTTATGACCACTATTCTAACTCTGGATGTTCTTGGCATCCATATAAATGTCCACAACCTTTTTGAGTCTTGCTAAGTTCTTAGTCTTAGCGTCTACCTGTGGCAATGTGTCTGTGGATGAAAAAGCATTTCCCTTTTATCAGTTTTGAATTTGCTACCTTTACGTTTCATTGAATGTCTCCTTGGTGTTGTGTTGTGAGATGGCAAGAATTGGAATTGCTGCTGGCAGAGCACCTGTGGAATCCCATTGGGAGTTAAAGTTGCCTTAACCCCTATGGAGCAAAACCCATTTGCTCTAGTCTACAGGAGCAAATCCCCCCCCATAATAGGATGTGATGAGTTTCCCTGGGGCAGAGGATGCACTTTCTGTCTCCTTGAACCAAATTTCCTGGATTTTACCCATACAGTTTGAAACATACATACATAAATAAATTAAATAAATAAAATTTAAAATTAAAAAGGGAGGGGGGGAGAGAGGGGAATTTTCAGAAGTTCCCGGCATCAGCCTAAATCAGCAATAAAAATTCCATTAACTTCAGTGAGAGCAGATTTCAGAGTAACAGCCGTGTTAGTCTGTATTTGCAAAAAGAAAAGGAGTACTTGTGGCACCTTAGAGACTAACCAATTTATTTGAGCATAAGCTTTTGTGAGCTGTAGCTCACGAAAGCTTATGCTCAAATAAATTGGTTAGTCTCTAAGGTGCCACAAGTACTCCTTTTCTTTTAGTGAGAGCAGAGTTAGATTAGTGCTTAGCACTCTTGAAAATACCACCTATTGTAGGTTTAAAAAAACCCAAACTGTAATAAAATAACACCCTGCAGGGCATGCAGTTTTTGTTTGTTTTTTATTCCTCAAAAGGAAAGCAGTCCAGAGATATGTCATGTGCAAACTCTATATTATGTATTCTTTCCTTATTTCAGTGTTTTGTTTTCAACTGCTGTCCCCATTAAGACAGTGGCTCTAGCAAGATGTGTGCTTAACATGACTCATCTGCCTATTTATTTACTTATTTATTTAGCATTCGCCCCTTGTCCTTTGGGACCGTGCCCATGTGAAAATATTTTTAAAGATTTTTTTTTTAATTATAACCATTTTTTAAATATAAAAAGAATTTATTTTAATTATGTAGATGCATGACAAATCAGACATCAAGGTGCCTGCAAAAAACACAAGTTTAATACCCCATGGAGGGGATTCAGTTAATAGAATAAAGTTTTTAAAAAAAAAGCCAAATATTGTGTTTTTTCCCTTTATAACAATTATTAACTTTCTTATATAGCAATATGATAAAAGAGAGACTTTGTTCTCTCTGTGGCAGTAGCATGTAGATAAATGGGAACTGGAAATCCTGTGACATGCTGAGTGTCTGTTCCTCCAGTTAGACCTATGAAGATATGGTGTCCTCTGCCATAGAGTGGCATAGGCCATCGGCCATGGTCTGACTCTGGGAAATGGCATTAAAGGGGAGCCTTTGATACACACACATGCAGAAGCCTGGCAGTGAGGCCATATATTTGAGATCCACTGGGTCTTGTCTTGTCTTCAAAAGGGTTGATGCTGAGTTGGGATTGAAAGAGCAGTGCCAGAGAGTGGAGAGTCACCTTTCTGCTTCCACAGTCATCTCTCATGTAGGCAAAGCTGGCAAAGCCATTCACTACAGAGTGGGGAATAGGCATGAGGATATATCTGAGAGGAACTCCTCCAAATGGCCAGATGTTAACACATTGGGTGAGAAAAGCAGAAGTTAGCTGGTCTCTGTATATAAAAATGGAAAATTCAACTCAACCTTAATAGAGCTGTGACTGACACTTCCTTTAAATTGGGAGGAGTTTTAACTTTTTGGCGTAATCTTAAAGATGCAGGAGATCACTCAATTGCGGAAAATAGTGTGACCTTATTCCCCAGTAAATATACAGTTTTTAATGTTCAAAACCATGAAGTGAAACCATCAAATCCCCTGAATTATTAATTGTAACCTCCCTGATATTAAAACTGGAGTTAAGCATCAAACTTTATAAAAGGCAAAGAGAAAAAACTTGTTAGGCTCCAAAGTGTCTGGCCCCTGATAAAAAGCAAATTTCTCCAACGTGCTCTTCCCATGTACTCCTGGTTAGCAGCTGTTAAATGTAGATCTGTGATTCAGATTAAGCTATAATTTATCAGCCGCCCTTGAATACCGTAGCTGTGGCTGGTACAAATAGCAGGCTGTTATTTCTTTTCTTTTCCGCTAACTTGTAGGCATTCTAACTTTTATTAGTCCTTTGTACACAAAGATGGGAAATAAATGGTTAAACATAGCGATGCATTAATTTCAATGAACCATGCAGTAAACACTATCCCCAACTGATGCACAGTCTTCTTTGACTTGTTTGGGAGTGGAGTCCCACCCTACATAGAGGGAAGTAATGAGTAGCATTCCTATCGTTAGGCCGTGAATGGTTTTGATTCAGTGGAATGTACCAAATGGCCTGTGACAGAGGAACTTCACATTTATTCCTAAAGTTTGTCCACTGCCATTCAGTGGAACCATGGTGGAAGCTAAACAGAAAGCAAGGAGAACAACTTATACCTATTGTTTTTTATTACTCTGTCCCCATGCCAATACCCCTCCTACACATAACCCAGCCTGGTTTTTGTTTGACATTTACTATATGTTTGTACAATGGTTAAATGGTTCCTGGCCAGGTTGGCCTGTAGTTGCTACTGTAACAGTGACAGACCTTGGTCATCAGCGGGCTGAATCGAACCGGAGACCTCTGGAGCTGAGTGCATGAGCCTCTACAGCAGGGGTGGGCAAACTTTTTGGGCCGAGGGCCACATCAGGGTGCGAAAATGTATGGAGGGCTGGGTAGGGAAGGCTTTGCCTCCCCAAACAGCCTGGCTCCTGTCCCCTATCCGCCCCTTCCCACTTTCTGCCCCCTCACTGCCCCCCTCAGAAACCCCGACCCATTCAACCCCACCTGCTCCTTGTCCCCTGACCCCTCCCTTCCGGGACCCCATGCCCCAAACTGCCCCCCTGGGACCTCACTTCCTATCCAACTCCCCCGTTCTCTGTCCCCTGGCTGTCCCCCCGACCCCTATCCACGCCCCCACCCCCGACAGGCCCCCTGGGACCCCACCCCCTATCCAACTCCCCCTGTTCCCCGTCCCCTGACCACCCCCCCCCAGAACCTCCGCCCCATCCAACCGCCCCCTGCTCCCTGTCCCCTAACTGATCCTCTGGGACCCCCTCCCCTTATCCAACACCCCCCTCTCCCCCCAGAGCAGCAGGAGCTCTCTGCCCGGTGGTAGCATGGCTGCAGGGGAGGGGGGACAGCAGGGGAGGGGCCGGAGGCTAGCCTCCCTGGCCAGGAGCTCAAGGGCCAGGCAGGATGGTCCCGGGGGACAGATGTGTCCTGAGGGCCCGGCCGCAGTTTGCCCACCTCTGCTCTACAGCATGAGCTAAAAGCTAACTGGGTGTTAGCTAAGGCTGTAGAGCAGACTCATTTAACTGTCTCTCTCTCTCTCTAAGGGCTTGTCTACACCACGCAGCTTTTAGAGACAAGGCTGTGTCGACACATCCTTGTCGCTAAAAGTCGGAGTGTGTAAACATTCTTTTTCGGTACTTTGTTGGCACTTTTGCAGACAAAATACTTCCAGCCCCACGAGCGGCGTTAGCTTTGTTGGCAGGAAAGCACTCCTGCCGACAAAGCTGCGTTCACACTGCCACTTGCATCGGCAAAACTTTTGTCTTGCGGGGAGGCTTTTTAAGTACCCATGAAAAACAAAAGTTTTGTTGACCGCTTCGCAGCGTAGAGAAGCCCTAAGTGGTCTCGGTGCCACAAGATGGGACAGAACACCGCACCCAGGAGGCGTGTGGGTTACACTACCACAATATAAATGTTAATGATACAGTGGTCCACATTCAGACCTGGTATAAGCAGATGCAATTCTATGTGAGCTACTCACTTCCATTCTCAATGCACATACCCACTGTGGCCGGGTTCTTTTTAAATGTATTAGCTAAAAACTATCAAAAATCTACACTTTTCATTATAGGATAAAATGGAATTACATCAGCTTGGACCAGGTGTGAATTTGATCCACTATACATAGTGAGAAACTTTGGTCTTTTCAACCTTGCTCATTGTATATAATGCCATGAGATTTAGGCCTGGTATAAACAGATGCAACCATATGGGATCATAAAGATTTGTAGGAGTTTTTAACCTATAGCTCTTTAAAAGAAAGAGAACTTTACACAAGAAGCAGGGGCACTGAAAAATGAAGTGATGAGCTCACACCTTAAACACAAAGAAGACATCGAAGAGGCAGTATAAACACCCTATAATAATAAAGGAAACTTTAGTTATTTTAAACTCTGCCATATTGAAGGATATTCTGGTCGTGGGAAAGGCTGGCCACTGTTACAAAAGGAGGAAATTGTAATGTTTTATTAAGGTCCTTTCTGCAGAAGATCATCTGTTAGAAAACAATATTTTGCTCTACTTCAAGCCATGTAGCTCGGCTATGTACCTGTATTTCTTAAGTAATTAAATGCATCTGGCCTTATGCCTTGCATTTACACCAACACTTGCTGGTGTCTGGTGTAACTACATGCCTTGTCACAGGTACTGCTGATGTAATGTTAAAAATAGTAAAGAAAGAAAATTCACAAATAGTATGGTGCATTTATGAAAATACATTGATCTCAAGTAGATGTTTAATAGGCCTTAAGACTGCTGATGGTCACATTAAGGAATTACATTCTATGGCATTGTATGGCTAGAAGATCTGCACTGAATGCAAAACTTCTTTTTACTAAAGGGGAAAAATGGTGGCATTTTGCACACCGTAAATGTTAAAATATTGAATGATCAGTGTAACAGAAATCTCAAAATTGGCAATGTCTTTGTGTGTAGGGAAAATTTGTCTGTTAAATCAGGATAAAATATGAAAAGGCTAAAATATTTTCTCCTCAGATTATTTATCAATTTACTGTCTTCAAAGTGGATAGCACATGAATTTGAATTTATGGTGTAAAGAATATGCTGCAGAGCAGATGGTCTCAGAAACCTGGAAAATAAATGCTTTGATCTGTTTGTCATGTTTCCCAGTGTGGCACTGATATTTAAAGACAGCACTATCGATCAGTTTCTTAAACCAAAAAAAGTTAAATATGCTGTAAATTAAATGAAATATGAAAGCCTGATAAATCACATGGTCTGATTAGCTAATTTCACAAACTTCACGAATTTTCACAAAATGCCCTGCACGTTGCCATGTTATATGCTCACAAGGGTGTATAATAGATCGAAAAATGTTAAAGGATTTATTGAAAACTTTCCCACCAATATTTTGCTTAAAATGGAAATAGAGATCTTAGTGCAGGGGATTTCAAATTCTCAGAGATTAATGATTGGCCAAGCCATCAGCTCTTCCCAACCAGTCATCAACTTTCTGTGGGGTTTTTTTTTTTTTGGGCCATTAATTGTTCAAAGATAATTTTATTTTGTTTTTTCTATCTTCCTCTCTCCAGAGAAGTCACACTTTTTCAATAAAAACAGATAATTTTTCACTTCACTTCTGTTTGTAATGTAATACACAGTAATTTCCTGTGTGCAATGTGTATTATGACAGCTCAATGTAAAATGTGTAGTATTATTGTGTTTGATTAGATAAATTGGGCAAATTATGATTTGACTTTATCACAAATATTTATGTAACTATGTGCAACAAACTGATTTTTGGCATCCCTAACAACAGGCTTCTGGACTTGGTCAGAACTCACCAGTTCTCTGTTCGCCTAGCCATACTTTGTGAAGGCAGCTGCTGAAACAAAAAGAGATAAGAAATGGCTTGTTAATTTTCAGTCTTCTTTCTGGAGTGGCACAACTTTTCAGTGCTCACCTTTGACAGAACCTGAGTCTTTACGCATCCAGAATAACACTCCCAGGTTTGTCTTTAACTTTTTAAAACAAGGACAGAACCCTGCAGCTTCTGCGATTGTAGGTCAAACTCTCTCCTGTTTGTTTTGGCTAATGAGGACCAAACAGTTCTGCTTGGAAAGAGGATGCTTTAGTAACCCTTTCATTGGTAGACATACCAAATACTATGTAGTCAACTGCTATGTAATCAAAAAGGATTGTGAACACAGCATTTACTTTACAAGGCCAGATATTCATTTGCTGGAAGAAACATGAAAGTAAAAGTCAATCGTACAGTAAACATATTTCCGAAGAGCTAAAAAGAGTTCCAGGTCATGGAAAGTGAATGCTTTATTAAAACGCAGAAGCTCATTATTTTGTAGAGTTCCCTAGACCTCTGCCTAGATCATGGCATCTGGAGGCTGAGCAGAGTGCGTGACTGCATGGCACTCTACTCATAATTAACTCCAATTGAGTCAGGTGGCTTTCATCAGGCTTTCTGGGTTAAAGCCTTGTCCACACTAGAGTAATTAGACTGGTTTGGTACCCCCCTACACCCAATCAGTTGCAGCGCACCTTGTGTACTCCCTCTCTTGCTTCTCTCCAGCTGTTGAGGAGACGGTAACCAGAGGAACTTTGGGCAGAGAGGGTGGGGGAGAGACTGTATTCCTCACAGCAGGGCCAGGTGAGGAGAGACAGGACAGACAGAGTGGGACACATGGGGCTGCTGGGGCATCACAGACTAGGCTAGCGGGGGGACAGACTGAGGTGTGGGTTCAGGAGCTAGTGGGGTGACAGCATTGAGCAGAGGCTGAATGGGAGGGGGGCTGCAGTGCCACATGGGGATGGCGGAAAAGGGCTGTAGGGACATGTGGTGACAGGGTAGGGGGTGCAGGGACAAGTGGGGCAGGGGGGGCGGTGCAGGGACACATGAGGACGGGGCAGATGTGCCTGACTGAATGGGAGAGGCTGGGGTCAGCCAGGGTCTGCATGGACCTCCCCAAATCCCTAACAATCCCTCTCCCCAAAAAACCCATGTTCCATACTTCTCCCACCCACACCCAACAACCTTCCAGGTTCACAACCAGGCTGCTTCCCTCTCCCTCAGCTCCTGAGTTACCTCTGACTCCACCAAGTCTTTGCACTGCTTCTGAGTGGTGCAGGAAATAAGTTTCTGTATTGTAGTTCAACTGAACTACTCAAGGTTCTGTATTAATATGCCTAGTAAAGAATCTATTTGTCAAAAATGTCCTGAACCTTTTTGTGTGTGTGTCTGTATTGTTACAGACATACTTGCTGACAGGTGTTTTTAAATAAATTACTACAATAATTGAAACTGGTGTGGTTATATCGTTTTATTTTGACAAATAAAATATGCAGAATTTTAAAATACTGTGTGCAGAATTTTTAATTTTTTGGTGCAGAATTTCCCCCAGAGTAATCAGTGATGGCTGTTATAGCTGATAGCTGACAGCTTCCTCAGGCCATAAGTTTCTTTTTGTACCTGAACCCCTGTGAGGAAGACTAGGATAAAACTTGATAACAGCAAAGGTAAGTTTTATTCCCATCACTCTTTCACAGAGCTGAATTTCTTCCTTTCCTCACCTCTCTCCTCCCCTGGAGAATCCTGGGGATTGTAGTTCCTGGACTCAAAACTATGGGCACCACCTAGGAACAAACTTGCAAACGCAAACTCACAGTAGCTATCTGCACCTAACTAGATATAACACTTCTTTAGTTCACTGGCTGAGATTCACCTTTCTGCTACCTTCCCAGGCCTCGTGAGTATGTGTCCCCTTCCTTGCACATGCACACACTCATTTGCTCCCTGAAATAGTCCACTTGTGGCTCACCAGCTGAGTCTGAAATCTTTCTCCCATCACCAGTGTAGTGTTCCCTCCCCACTCCCCCAGCAATGTTCCCCCACCTGTGATGCTCCTCCCCTCTAGTAATGCTCCTGATCTGGTAGCTGTGTTCTTTCTTCAGCAGGAGATGATGGCCACCCCACGTGAATCAGTGTGAGACTGACTTAAAATAGACATAAGGTCACAAACTCCCCACGGTTGCTAGCACTGGGTCACTATGCTGGTGGTAGTGATATTGACAGCAATAATGTAGACTTGGCCTACTAAGTACCTTGTCATCCAATTGCTGCCCAGATCAGGTCTTATCAACATGATGCTTAAAACTATAGCAACATCTGATGACTCCATCTGTGGCGTTGTCATCACAGATACATTTTTGTTTTTTCCTTACAGGTAAGGAACACGTGTGAGCTATCCTGAGGTTAAAAACTCAGTGAAAACAAGGCATTTTAGTTCTACTGCAAGAAAAGCCAGGCAAGGTCAGCACTATAACTTTGCCTGGATTTGACCTTGCCTGGCTTACCTTGCAGTAGAACTAAAATGCCATATCTTCACAGTGTTTTTATCTCAGGATAGCTCATGTACCATAGTTACCTTGAGGCTAAAAACGAGACCTTTTTTAGCAGTGAAGACAAGGCTTAAGCTGCAGCTTCTACTGTTTCTGTCACTGGTGGAGCTGAACATATGTGTAAACAGAGCAGAAAAAGCTAATATGGTTCAGAGTAATAAACAGTACAGTGATTTTTCTGTGTATTTTATAATACAATAGGCTGTAAAAGTTATGTGGATTGTTCCTGTTGGTAATTATACTTGTAGAAGTCAGGCATTCTCTTCAAACCTGTTTTGCAGTTAGTCACATTTTGCCTAAAGGTTTCTTGGCATTATTAGGTAAATCTTTGAATGAGTGACTAGCTGTATTTGCTAAAGATAGAGTAGATACAAGGAAATGAGCTTTTAGACACTTGTTTATTTAACCCTTTTGCATAGGAGGAGGGGGAGAAGAGAGAGCACCAAACAAATGTGTAATTATCTTTTCTGGAAATGTAATGAAACTACCATTACTGTTTCAGAGTAGCAGCCATGTTAGTCTGTATTCGCAAAAAGAAAAGGAGTACTTGTGGCACCTTAGAGACTAACCAATTTATTTGCGCATAAGCTTTTGTGAGCGATGAAGTGAGCTGTAGCTCACGAAAGCTTCTGCTCAAATAAATTTGTTAGTCTCTAAGGTACCACAAGTCCTCTTTTTCTTTTTACCATTACTGTGTAAGTCTGCATAATCATGTATATGTTACATGGTACATTGTTAGTGGTCATTTTAGAGGCTGAAGTGCAGTTATTACTACTTACCATTAATTCTCTTTCCCTCCCCTCCCCTCCCACCACACATTTTATACAAGTAAGCAGTATGCAGAGGATGGTGAAGGACAATTATTTGCTTAACTTCTTTAGTGTGGCTGAATCAACTGTATACATCATCTGACTTTTCTGTGTGTCGTACTTCTTCCTTGAAAATGAGCCTATCTTTAAAGGTTTATTATTGACTTCATGCACATAGGGAGTCTGGCATGCAATGCATTATGGTCTGTAATGTGTGTACATATAACATATTGTGATTATAGAGGTTTTATCAGCATGAATCCGGTATGTCTTCATTACTTGTGAGTAGTGAGGCAAGGGTGTGCTTCATTCATTATGCACATAATATAGAATTGAGGCAGTTTCTTCTCCATCCTGTCTTATTCCATGCAAAGTCTCAGATCATATTTCAAATGCACCTACACATTTAAGTAAGGAGTTCTATTCAACTTGCATATGCAGTGTGCCAGTAGAAAGGTTGGAAAAAAAGTATTGAAAACTTATTGTAGATCTAGGGGAAAGCCTGTGCTGTCATATAGGTGTAATTTATAAAGTGTGAAAAAGACCAGAATGGCTGAGAACTTAAAAATTGGATGGTAACAGGTCATGAATCCCAGGGATGATTGAATGTAGTGATTATTCTAAACCAGAAGAGCTCTCAGCCATGCTGTTAGCTGTTTCCATCACCTCACACTGACTCAACAGCTATTCTAGGCTTCAGAATGACAATCCTGGAATCCAATTATATAGATAATAATAAATCAACATTCATATGAGAAGTATTTTTAAAAAATCTAAAAAAAAAAAAAAAATTGCTAGACCAATCAAAAGCCTACCGGCAAGTTGGATATTATTTTTGTTCAAAAATTCAAGTTTCTACTGCCTCTTTTTGAGATGTTAAAACTGTTTTTGTTTGGGTTTTTAAGTGTTATTTCTTAAATAGCAGTAGTCCTATGTGGTGTTTTTTGTTGTTGCTGTTGTTTTTACTTACCTTCTTTCTTCAAAAATGGCAGAACTGTTTCCCCTCAAATGGTCAACAACAAAACAATTGTTCTTGGGCTGAGACCAAATGTGAAAAGGTGAAAGTATGAGAAAATGTTATGCAACTGGAAAATATCCTTAGATTGGAAATACTTGTTCACTATTAATTACAGGCATGGTTTCATCTGTATATGCTAAATATAAATGTGTTTCTATAAATTGAGTGGCTCTTGTTCTCCTAGGATCTAATCAGTGTTTTGGTGATAAAGAGGGGAGTTATTTACATTATTTAACCCAACAATAGACAGCAGCTGGAGAGGAAGCTGAGATATTTTTCACAGTTGCAGTGCTTCCAAGGTGAGGCAACTTTGAGGAGCGTGTAGCAGAAGACAATAAATTGTATGTTCCAAAGAGTATAGCCATGAGGATTGGGCCAGATGATGAGGGTGACCTTCCAGGTTTAACTACAAAACCCTCTGGGGGGTCTTAAATTTAATTAGAGAATGAATGAAACAAGAAACTACCTAGCAGAAGAGTGTTGTTGAGGACTTACTAAAAGTAGAGCTCATCACAGGAAACTAAAGCTTATGGCTGAAGACTGACTGATGCTAGAATGATTGCTGTCTTGTATGTGAGAACTAACAAGCCACACATTTAAATTTTTTTTTATATATATATATATATATATATATAATTTACTTTTTCTATCTTCTTCTTTTATAACAAACCAAACATGTTCTAGGTGCTAACATATAGAATAAGTACAAAACTATTCTACATCAAAAAATTAGAAAAGGCCAAGTCATTGACACTGTGCTTGGATTCCCACATATTATTTGCTATATTCCCAGCATGCAGATTTTATGGTACCTATCAGAACAAAACAAAAGATTCAGAAAATCAAGGTCCAGAGGGAAGAGGGTGGGCTGGGGGAAGAGATAAAGAGGAAAGGGGATGGGAAGGGAGGCATGTGGATTTATCTCTTGGCTTTCGTCCAGGCCTCCTAGCAGCAATCTTTAGTTGCCCAATTCTAGGATACTGTCCCAAGTAAGTGGACTCAATGTATTCCAGGGTTTGCTTTCTGCTTCTACTGTATGTGATCGGTTCCCTGGCAGCCAGGTCCATTCAGTCCTTTATAGCAGCCTTTGTGCCTGTGGGTGGTGATGGTGGGGAGATAAGCACTATTTTGTAGGGTCTGGGTAGACTATAAGAAGGCTTTCCTTTGGATTCCAAAATATCCTGGAGAGGCCTTTTTTAATAAGTTTTTGAATAAATAGGTTTGGGATATTGCAGCCTCTTTCCTCAGATGCAGAGGAATGTGAGCAGAAAAACAGAAACATTGCTGAAGTAAATTGGTTTTCCCACTCTCTAAAAATTCTTCTACAATGTCAAGGACTAACACATCTTACTTCTTTTGTGCTCTGTTCTTCCTTTTCAATATCCCGCTCTTCACTGAGAACAACTGAGGCAGGAAAGTCTTGTTGCTGCGGGTGTATCTACAGCAAGGTGTACTGCCAAAGGGAGCTATTGCTTGCTCTGGATTGCAGCCTTTGCTATTCTCTTCTTTTCGTTTTCCCTGAGGGGAAGTAATCTTGAGTAAGGTAGATGAATGTAATAAAATTACTCTTAATAACACTCAGCCATTTCTAATAGTTCTCTTAATCCCAGATATATTTCAGTTAGGTTTTCCAGTCTGGCAAAATATAAAAACCCACAGTGAAACTTGCTATTTTATGCTAAACAACAGTAGCCTTATACACAGGTCTGCTAATTTTTTAATATGTTTTAACACATAAAGTAAGACATTGCCTTACTCCCTAAAGGCTTGATGTAAAACCTGTTGAAGTTAATGGAAGTCTTTCCATGTATTTGAGAGGGGTTTGGATCAAGCCACATTATTCAGTAGCATTAAGTTAGTTTACCAAAGCAATCTGTTGAAAAATAAGGTATCCTCTCTACCTTTTAAAATACAGGTATGTGATCACCTTCATAAATCCAACACCCATAGAAAAACAGTAGAATTTACATGTCTTAAAATCTGCTGCATATGTTGAATATCCATTATTTCTCTAGGTGAAAGAAGACTTTTATATTTAAACAATGCTACTCCCTGAGTTAGATACAAATATAATATGCCACAGTGGATGTTTGATGTTGATTACTAATCAATGAATTTGGATAAAAATGGGAAGAATCACTTAAGCCAGACTGATCCTACTACAAATCTTTGAAAAGTTTAATAACCTTCTGTTTTACAACTTTTGCTTTAACCTGGATTTCTGGAGTTGAACCATAATGTGGAAAGAGACTTCATGCTTACACACTGTGGTGATAGGAGCAATAGAAAAATCTAAAATTATATAGAAATACAAAAGAGGCTAGTTAGATGGTATTTCCGATCTATTCAAATGACTGTGGAAATGCCATAAGGGCTGATTTTCTTTTTTAAATAAATGTTTTCTTTATTATTTTTAATATAAAGCACAAAACCAAGCAAGAATATGGGATGCAGCATGCAAAATATTTAAATTAATATGATTATTACCAACCTCAGGACCAAGCACACAGGTACATCTGATTCCTAGACATAAGGGCTGAAATAACATCCAAACTTCTGGAGGTTTATCTGAGCTAAACCAAACCTACAAACCTGCTGAGGCTCCCTTACTATCGATTGGAAAGAAGGAAACCCCAGCAGAAATAAAACATGAACCCTAATTTCTCCGCTAAAAGTTCACAGCCAGTTAGGCCTGGAATCCCTCATTGTTCTGCAGCTGCACCACCCATAGATCTACCACAAAATCAGGCCCTATATTTAGCCTCTCGCAGCAAACAAGTGGCTATTAAATGGACCACTTATAGCCATGTATACTGGCTCTGAAATGAAAGAAAACTCAAGTTATCAGTGAATTAGCTTTTCTTCAAGTCTCAATTTATTCATAGAGGCCAGTAGGGTGGTCGGGTGATGGCAGGGCCAATTCTCATTCCTGTTGCTATTCAATTTCTTCTTGGGGGTAGGGGTGAAGGGTGGAGAGGGTGGCGACATTCTGCCAGAGCATAAGAAGATGAACTTATTGGAGCAGTACAATGGGATCTGTTGTTTTCTGTTCCAAGTAATACTACATGTTTTGGACTTTAGCAGTCTGTTTGCCTTTTGCTAAAGTTTAAATCCATTAAACAAGATACATGTACAGTTGATTAAAGGCAAGACTAAATGATTTGAGGGTTTTAATTTCTTCCTCATTGGTCTGTGACAATAAGGAAGTGTTCTCTGAGGGTTTCTATCTTGGAGATAGGCCTGAGAGAAAAGGTCAAATTGGAATCGGAATTTCTCCAAGTTTGAAGATGTTTGGATCTCCAATTTTTGCCATTGCTAAACACTTCAGATTTCTTTTGAAAAAGTTGATCAAATGTTAGTTTTATTTCAGAGAAAATTTGCATATAGGTTTAATGCAAAACAGTGCAATGTAGGATTTAGGATGAAGCAAATAAGTTGCTGCTAAGAAATTCTGAGGCCAAGTCAATAACGTAGCAAACAAACAAACCAAAAAACAAACAAACAAAAAAGTTGGCACAATCAGACAACCACATTGGTATATGGAAACACCAGTCACTGTGAACAGAAATATAAAATAATTGGTCTGGACTCAAAAAGCTAGGCGAGGAAGTGTTAAATGTAGGTCTGATGCAGTGTAACTACTCGTGAAAGGATTGGGTGCAACTGCCAAAGAATCCTCTGCTCAGTGCACAGCTCATGTCAAAGACTCAACTAGTGGTATGTGCTGTTATATAAGGTACTTGTTTGTTAACCCTCATCTGGAATGCTGTGGGAACAATAATATTGCATGAGACAGGATGCAATGTGGGGCAGCAAAGATGATAGTATGTCTAAAGAATCTAAGTTATGAAGAAATTTTTAAAGGGACAAGTTGAGGTGATCCAACTGACATTAATGCTTCTGAAAGTGATTGCTAATGTTCACTGGGAGGAATTAAAATTGATAAACCTTTTCATTTGAGTGCACACAGTAATTTGTGCATAGTTACTACTTTTGTTTCAGGTATTTGTGATACTTAAGGACCTAGTGAAGTCATAATAGTCCAACAGGTTCATTTGTTTCTTTAGACAAAAGAAAAGCAGAGTTGGGGGGAGGGGGGGAATAATAAAGTCTTAATGTATATTACAAGTTTGATAGATATCAATCATTTTGTAAGCACCTAGAGGATAATAGCATTTTAGGGCATAGCCAGAATAGATTTTTCAAAAACGAATCATGCCAAACCAACCTAATTTCCTTCTTTGACAGGTTTACTGGCCTAGTGGATAGGAGGAAGTAGTAGATTAATATATCCTGATTTTAGTAAGGTTTTCGATACAATCCCACATGACATTCTCATAAGCAAACTAGGGAAATGTGGTCTAGATTAAATTGCTATAAGGTGGGTGCAAAACTGGTGAAAGATCGTACTCCAAAGAGTAGTTATCAATGGTTCATTGTCAAACATGAAGGGTATTTAGTGGGGTCCTGCAGGGGTCAGTCCTGATTCTGATGCTATTCAATATTTTCATTAATGACTTGGATAATGGAGTGGAGAGTATGCTTATAAAATTTGTGGATGACACCAAGCTGGAAGGGATTGCAAGCACATTGGCGGACAGGGATAGAATTCAAATAGACCCTGATAAATTGGAAGATTGGTCTGAAATCAACAAGATGAAATTCAATAAAGATAATTACAAAGTACTTCACTTAGGAGGAAAAATCAAATGTACAACTACAAAATTGGGAGTATCTAGCTAGATGGTAGTAGTGCTGAAAAAGATCTGGGGGGGGTACAGTGGATCACAAATTGAATATGAATCAACAATATGATGCAGTTGCGGAAAAGACTAATATTCTGGTGTGTATTAACAGGAGAATTGTATGTAATACATGGGAGGTAATTGTCTGCTCTACTTGGCACTAGTGCGGCCTCAGCAGGAGTATGGGTGTCACACTTTTTAGGAAAAATATAGAGAAATTGGAGAGAGTCCAGAAGAGGGCAACAAATGACTGGCCAGGTTTTCTAAACCTTTTATGAGGAAAGCTTTAAAAAGGGGCCTTCTGTTTAGTCTTGAGAAAAGAAGATTGTAGGGGGACCTGATAACAGTCCTCAAATATGTTAAGGGCTGCTGTAAAGAGGATTGTGATCAATTGTTCTCTATGTCTGCTGAAAGTAGGACAAGAAGTAATGAGGCTTAGTCTTCAGCAAGGGAGTTTTAGGTTAGCTATTAGGAAAACTTTTTCTAACTATAAGGGTAGTTAATCTCTGGAATAGGCTTCAAGGATGGTTGTGGAATCCCCCTCATAGGTTTTTAAGAACGGGTTGAACACCTGTCAGGGGATGGTCTAGGTTTACTTGGTTCTGTCCCCAGCATAGGGGGCTGGACTCTCGAGGTCCCTTCCAGCCTTACATTTTTATGTTTCTGTGATGTATGGCTAAATCAAGGTATGCATCTGCTTTCATCCAATGCATTCTAGCAGAGTAATTCTAAGACATGTGCTTTCATAATGCATTAAC
Source organism: Eretmochelys imbricata (assembly GCF_965152235.1). Classification (NCBI taxonomy): domain Eukaryota; kingdom Metazoa; phylum Chordata; order Testudines; family Cheloniidae; genus Eretmochelys; species Eretmochelys imbricata. The sequence continues at coordinate 28,476,468 of NC_135577.1, read as the reverse complement.
TTGTATGGCAGCCTGACATTATAACTTTTCGTCATACAAATGTAGGTTTGGTGGTTTTATTGTGGCCTCTAGTGGCCCCTGGTCTGCATCACAGAAACAAGTACATAGCAAGAAAGTCTCCACACTGAAGGGACCTCTAAGGTGCCACAAGTACTCCTTTTCTTCCTGTATTTTTTGTCTGCTGGAAGGTTGTCTAGATGCTAAACGCAGGGAATAGGTCAAACTTTCTTCTTATCCAGGACAAGAGAATCAAGACTGGAACTGAGTAGGTTTTGTACAAAATGTCCCATGTAATAAACAGATAATATTTTGCATTTGAACACTAGCATTTAAACGGGAAAAAAATAAATGGAAAATATTAGGAGGAAAACTTGTTAAATATTTACAGGATAATATGACCCTGAGTTTATCAAGAACTGATCTTTCCAGGAAAACACGATTGCTTTTTTAAATTTGTTGTTGTTGGTAGACTTGCAAAATTAATGCATTGAAGGAATACAGGACATATGGCTTATTTGGATTTTAGTGAACAGTCCAGTGTGAAACAAGCCTATGATGGGAAATTTCCAAGAAGGCTCTCCATTTCTGTATTATGTTTTTAAAAACTGATCTGGACAATCAGGCTGCTACAGACGCCTTTGTGTATTTCCTTTGTTAGCTGTATGGCAAATTCTGGCTTCTTTCTGTTGATATTTACACCATTACAAACGTGCCATCACTATGGGATCCTATTTATTTTTTTCATTGTACACTCTCCCTTACAGGTAATGGAGGGTGTGCCTGCCTGGGCTAACTCTGGGTGTCTATGCAGGAATGTGCATTGTTTGTTTATTTTGGCAGTTGGCTCTGCAAACTTTAGTTTTACATGTAAGGATGTTGTAATTCATGTACCTGACAAAATCATAAATAAAAGACAAGATTACCAGGTACTGCTTTAAAGCCTCGTATTGCTCAATTTAGTCCCACTGACAATGTGTCTGCTTGGTGAAAATAGGGCAAGTTTGGCCCTTAGTAAGTAGCTCTTTCAAATATTACTTGTCGCCATCAGACAAGCAAACTATTCCCTTTGCAAACTGTTGCAAGACACAAACTCAACTGCACTGTCATTGAAAAGAGATCTTATGTAAAAGTATATGGAGTATTAGGATGACTTTGATATGTGAAGACGTATATAGTCTTTCTGCAAGATGAATTTAGCACTGTTGCTTTTTAAACTGTCTACAGAGTGGTGTTTTTTATTTATCTATGTATTTATTTATTGGAGGTGCTGGAGGGTCAATGACAGGCGTGTTGCTTTAGAAAACTCCAGGACACTAGGAGGTAACATCATTGGACAACTTAAGTAATGTTGGGATTGGGGAAAGGCTTTTAAACAATAACTCATAATTTGGTAGCTGCTAAAAAGTGGCTTTCCCCAGGTGTGTAGGAGATAGGAAATGGGGAAACTCTGTAAAGGGTATATTTCTGTTTGGGGTTTCAGTTGCAACTTAATGCATTGGCCTGCTAAACCCAGGGTTGTGAGTTCAATCTCTGAGGGGGCCATTTAGGGATCTGGGGCAAAAATTGGGGATTGGTCCTGCTTTGAGCAGGGGGTTGGACTAGATGACCTCCTGAGGTCCCTTCCAACCCTGATATTCTATGATTCTATGACGTGTCACAACTCCAGAGGCAGTGAGACAGCATGGCAAGAATAGATCCTACTCCTGCTACTCCAGTAGGACAAGGAGCATTCAACATTATTCAGGCACCAGCTGGTGCTGTTGTGGATAGCATTAGAATTTCTCTTAATTCTTGGGGAAAATGCTGGTTGTTAGCTGTGAAGCATTTCTTTTTAGTGCTTTAGCATATTGTCAGCCAAGTCTCTTCTACCTAAATCTCTCTGGAAGTATCATGTTAATATGTTCCGGCTGTTTATGCATTTTTCAGACACAACCAAATAAAGCATTACCTGGTGCCAAATCGCTTTGTGGGGAAGTGGCCTTCTGCCTCCAAAGAGCCTTTCTGAGACTGAGGAGAAGGAGAGCATGGGTGAGGGGAACAGATGTAATGCGTGATTTCCCCCCTCCCCCCCCATGGGAGCTCTTCACATAATTTTAGCTCCATTTTTTTAATGTTAGATCTGTTCTACAGAAATAGATATTCTGAAAGCTAACTGCTAGATCAGTCACCTGGTCCTCCAAAGGTTCAGTGGCAGGTACATTGGAGATTCCACAGGCCTTTCTGGTTTTGTATTTTTTTAAATTAAAAAAACAAATTTTTGAGCTCCTGCTTATCCTTTTAATATTTACTTTGATCAGTAGCAAGCTTCCAATTGTAGTTCTCAAAGGCCAGCTATGTGTGTGGGTGTTTGTGTGTGTGTGTGGGGGGGGGGGGGGGAGTACTAGACTGTCTCAGGTGTTATTCTTTTGGCTGAAGTAAAATTCCAGATCAGCCCCCTTCTGGGATGTATATTGAAATCTAGACCACACTGCAAAGTTTAATCATTCCGCTGTATTTAGTGTAATGGGAGATGAATATGGATGCTAGTATAAGTCGGAAGGAATTTTTCCTATGCCCCCACTGAAGCGTCAGTGAAGGTTATTTCCTGATTTACTCTCCCGCAGTTCAAGGTTTGCTACACAGCATTTCAAATATGAAGCTATACAGTAACTGAACGTACTTCTGCTATTTCAAGTCCATGGCAATGTGATAAATAACTCTGTCGTCAAAGTACTGTAAACTCCCTCCCCCCGCCCCTCCCCCCCAATAAAGATTGTTCAAAGAGTCCAGGTTTTGATTTTCAGATTCTTTCTTCTTCTGAAACCAAAACTACGTTAGGTTATATGGAGTACAGCTTTCATTCCATCAAATCCACCAAAGTTTTGGGTGGAGTGGAGGCTGGGTGAATAAAAGGTTCATCTTTGGACTGATTTATAGTGTTAAGGTTATCAAATTAAGCCCTTTTATCCAGAAAGATAATTCTGCCATTGTTTTGCACACTGCACCCATTTTACAAACCTTGATAATGTTGATAACGAGGCGGGTTACCCTAAGGTCACTCTTCTTGAAGTCACTGGATTCCTGGAGAGACTGAGAGTGGAAAAACACTGCCCTAAAAGGGGGATGCAGGGAAATGGTAGGGAGGACGAGGAAGGGAGGAGACAGAGCCTCTCCTCAGTACATTTGGTTGCAATTTTCTTTCGGGCCTATCTACAAGGCTAAGAGACAGGTATGTCTTACATATCTTTTTCAGCTGGGGCAAAAACATGGTTGCAACACAAATTAGAAATCCATCATTTTTGTCACAAAAACCCATGGAAATACCAAAAATTGGTGGTGATTGATCTGTGGTTGGGGCTGGGGGCAGGGCATGGCTTAGGGGATAAGAGAACTTTTACAAATGTCAGAGGTCAAATCTAAATACACACAAAGTGAAAATAAATGCTTAATATCTAAAAATGCCCTGCGCAAGCAAAGGCCACCAGTGTTAGTGTATGAATATAGATTGCCTTTACTTTTTTCATAGCTTCTTTCTGTGGAGTTGCAACACTAATAGTGTGTGAGGCTTGAATGGTTTCAGTCGATTGTCCGTCTGATAATGAACACCAACCGATTGGATTTTTTTTTCTCCTATTTTGTTTTTTCTTTGTCGTCTTTAGTGAAACTACTTTATTCAGGGTTAAAAGAGGGGAAAAAACTAAAGCTTTCCCAGAAAGTGACTTAGAATCATAGAATAACAGGGTTGGAAGGGACCTCAGGAGGTCATCTAGTCCAACCCCCTACTCAAAGCAGGACCAACCAATCCTGAATTTTTGCCTCAGATCCCAAATGGCCCCCCCAAGGATTGAACTCACAACCCTGGGTTTAGTAGGCCAATGCTCAAACCACTGAACTATCCCTCCCCCCCAAACTTAGCATGCTATTTCTAAAATTAGAGCCAGTTTACCTAGAGATAAACCCATCAGCACTCACTAAATGAGGAAGTCACTGTGGTCTGTTAAAGGGCTGATCCTGCATGCCTGCAAAGATATCAGAGGGGAAGTTTTGATGTTGGCATTTGCTTTAAATGTATTTTGAGTTCCCCACTGAAATGAGTTAAAGTTTGTTGTTTTGTGGAGTTAGTGTGTGTAGTGTAAATACATTTGATTAAGTGTATCACTGGTTAGCTGGAATAGGTTCAGCAGAATAACTCATAAAAGGCCTAGTGGAAGTCAGAAAACTGGAATTAATTAACTATTGTCTTCAGTAGAACTGTACTATATAACTAAACATTTTTTTGTGGCATTTGGATAACTTGTTATATTAACTCCCCTCCCCCACAAACACAAGGCCCTGATTTTCAGAAGGGCAGAACATCCACAACTACCACTGAAGTCAGTGGGAGCCATGGATTCTTAGTTCTTCTGAAAACCAGCAAATGGCTTTCAAATTCAAATCAGTATTCACTGACTCCTCTCTCCTTACTCTGGGTTTAATCCTTCATCCATTGAATTAATCTCAGATGTTGCCCTTGGCTAGAATGGGTGCATGTTCCCTCAGCTCTGCCTGTCACAGACATAGTGGGGGTGAAATAGCATTTTGGTTTCTTTGAAGAAGTTTGGTTATTCTTTCATATTTCTGAGTCTGAATTTCCCCGCTCTAAGAGTTGGATGCTGTGCATTGTTACCAGTCCCAGGAAAACAACAAGCCACTTGCCCGTAGGGATTGTGCATATGAGCTGCAAACATTCTAGACGATACACCTTTCTTTAATAATAAACTTAAATGAAAACCCACTATTGCAATATCATAATGATTTGATTGTGACTTTTTTCAAAATCTTTAGTTTAACGCTCTTACAGGGAAACTTTTTCTACACTTGAAATATTATTTTTTGGTGATAGGGTGTGGAAAGGAGTTGGGTGTGAAGAGAGTGCTCTTTCCATCAATTAAGTTTCTAGCTAGTTCACAGTTTGAGGGAATTGCGGTGTGGGGAGTAGCCTTATTATTATTTAGTATAGCCCCTAGGAGCTCTAGTCATGGACTAGAACCCTATTGTGTTATAGGCATTGTATAAGGACACAATAAATAAACTGTCCCTACCCCCAGGAGCATACAATCCAAGCATAAGACAAGAGACATCAGATGGATACAGACAGACAGATGGGGGAGTGCAAGGAAAGAATGAGACAATACAGATCAACATGATAGGCACACCATGGTCTTTGCACACCACTGGCCTAACTGTGGTCAAGTTATTTGTAGCCATGACGGAAAAAGAGTTTGAAGGAGGATAATGGGGTAGAAGACTTGCAGATATTTACAGGGAGTGCCTCCCAAGCTTGAAGGACAGCATGGGAGAAAGTATGAACATATGCATGTGTGAACAGTCTTCATCTTCGATGGGGGTCTGATGGATTTCCTGGTTTTACCTCTGAGTTGCTTAGCCTCTATCTACACTAGCACTTTTGTCGGTCAGGGTGTGAAAAAACCACCCCTTGACTGACATAAGTTTCACCGACAGAAGTGCTGGTGTGGACAGCGCTGTGTTGGTAGGAGACGTTCTCCCGCTGGCATAGCTACCGCCGCTTGTTGGGGGGTGGTTTAATTATGCTAATGGGGGAGCTCTCCCCCGCGGGCATAGAGCGTCTGCACAGGAGACCTTACAGCGGTGCAGGTGCCGTGGTACAGCTGTGCCGCTGCAAGGTCTGTAGAGTAGACATAGCCTCACATACCGATTGCTGAGCCCGCAAAGCAGGCAACACAAGAATAAAGCTGCTTCTCAGAAGTCAGGTCAGGATTTTTTATTTTTAATTTTTTAGTACCCTTAATGTGCAGTCAAATGGCTTCCTGCTCCTGTATTTACATGAACAAAACCACTTTGTTTTGGTTTTGTTTTGGAAACTTGAGTGGGTAAAGCAGGTGTTGTCCTGCTGGCAGGGTTTTTTCCCCCTCTCCGGGAACCTGGAGTTAAAAAAAAATGCCTCCCACTGAGTCATTGTACATGTTGCCTAATCATTTTACACAGGGGCTTAATATCACCACGTGGCAAGTGGCCACAACTCTTGATCAGCTTTTTATACCTATTTTTCCCCTTCTCAGAGAACTTTCTTCCATCAGCATCATTCCTCCCATTTCTTCATATCTCCATCTCTTGTCTCTTTCCCTCTGCAGTCTTTTCTTCCATCATTTCAGGACGACCCCAAAGAAGATTGCAAGGCTCCGTTCCCGGTACAGCCACGCTACAATGGGTACCTGACAGTGTGAGCCAAATTCAGCTAGAGCAACTCTGCCTTGAACAGTGTGTTCTTGACAGTTGACAACCCAACTTCAGAGTTCAGCCACTTTGATCAAGCTCGGAGACTTGCTAACTGCCACATGAAAAGATGTGGCCATTGAAACTACAATGAAAAGCTTGGTTATCCATCCCCCTGTTTTTGTTCAGCTAAAATGATCAGTGTCTCTCATTTTACTGCATTTTCCACCTTTGGTTTCTAAAGGCTTATTTCCTGGGGTTTTTTGTTTTTCCCCACAATCCAAATATTTTGTTAAAAAGAAGCTCCATATATGAATATATAAATTAAATACAATTGAAAAGGAAAGGGGAAATGCAAAGGCTTCTAATGTATCAGATGTGACTATGAGGAGAATCAGGTGTTCAGCATGAATATCCTCTGAGATAATGATCAAATGTTTTGTATAAATACAGTCTCATTCAGTAACCATATGGAGCTACGGAATAGTTTAATTTATGACTTGTCGTTACGACATTTAGGGCATGTCTACACGCACAGTGCTGCCGTGGCACAGCTGCACCGGTGCAGCATGTCTGGTGAAGATGCTATATGCCGAAGGCAGAGAGCTCTCCCTTAGACAAAATAAAACCACCTCCACAAACAGCGGACGTTCTGTCAGCGGGAGTAGCTCTCCCACCACAATAGCGCTGTGCACATGAGCCCTTATGTCGCTCAGGTGGGTGGTTTATTCACACCACTGAGCAACAGTATGTTATGCCAGCTTCAGCTGTAGTGTAGACATGGCCTCAGTTAGGTAAGACTGACCCTTACATATGTTCTGTGTCGTTTTTTGGGTGTTCTCTGGTGTGAAGGTGGTTGTGTTTTGGGAAGTTCAGTTTGTGAGGTCTGTGGCTTTGTCTACACTACAAGCATCAGTGTACACACTTACTACAGTGATGAAAGGTTTTTTGTTTTCCGTTACTGTAGTAAATCCACCTGGTAGCTAAGTTGATAGAAGTATTCTTCCATAGACCTAGCCATTTCTACACTGGGGCATAGATTGGCTTAACTATGTCTCTCAGACGTGTGAATTTGTCACACCCCGAGCGATGTAGCTAGGTTAACCTATGTTTTAGGTGTAGGTCAAGCTAGTGTCTGTGTTTCTGGAAAGTTAGAGGGGCATTGTGAGATGAGGAGAAGCATGTGATACTGAAGGGAACCACAAAACAATAAACTTTTTAGACTAAAAAGGAGGAGCAGTTTGTTCTTCACAAAACAAAAATTTGGGGTAGTTGCCCGTTTTGTTGTTTAAGCAGCATTTTCAAGTCACGTTTTAGATTAATGTTTAAATATATGTTTTAACTGGATGATAAACATTAGGGGTAGAAGGAAGAGAGAGAGACAGGTATTGCAGGATCATGGGCATCACTGGGCTTTTTTTTAATGGGAAAGGAAGTAACTAAAGGGCAGATCATGAATGGTGCTAAACTTTCAGGGAACAATCTGAAAGAGTCCAGCTGGCTACTCTGCCATGTCCCCTCCAGCTTCACATAGCCTGAGTTCTGCTGGTGGCAGAGGAGAATGAGTTAGCAGTGTGCCCTTGTTGCCAAGAAGGCCAATGGCATTTTGGGATGTATAAGTAGGGGCATTGCCAGCAGATCGAGGGATGTGATCGTTCCCCTCAATTCGACATTGGTGAGGCATCATCTGGAGTACTGTGTCTAGTTTTGGGCCCCACACCAAAGAAGGCTGTGGAAAAATCGGAAAGAGTCCAGCGGAGAGCAACAAAAATGATTAGGGGACTGGATTACATGACTTATGAGGAGAGGCTGAGGGAACTGGGGTTGTTTAGTCTGCGGAAGAGAAAAATGAGGGGGGATTTGATAGCTGCTTTCAACTACCTGACAGGGGGTTCCAGAGAGGATGGATCTAGACTGTTCTCAGTGGTAGCTGATGACAAGGAGTAATGGTCTCAAGTTGCAGTGGGAGAGGTTTAGGTTGGATATTAGGAAAAAGTTTTTCACTAGGAGGGTGGTGAAACACTGGAATGTGTTACCTAGGGAGGTGGTGGAATCTCCTTCCTTAGATATTTTTAAGGTCAGGCTTGACAAAGCCCTGGCTGGGATGATTTAGTTGGGGATTGGCCCTGCTTTGAGCAGGGGGTTGGACTAGATGACCTCCTGAGGTCCCTTCCAATCCTGATATTCTATGATTCTATGAGAAAGGGAGTTTCTTGTGTGAGTGGCATCCCCTTCTTGGGGATCTGTGAACATGGAAGGGAGCTTGAAGGCCCCGTGACAGGCTCCATATGTTTGTGATTCATATTTGACATAGATCAGAACTTTGGGTGAAATGTGTAATCATTAAAATATGGTGTTTTTGACAGTATGACCAAAGGTGGCTTATCACCAGAGTCAGGAAATGCAGGTATTCCAGTGAATGGGAGGAAAGAGCGTGTGAATGCTAATCTCATATGGAACTAAAAGATAATTTCCATATATTAAACAAGCAGTCTCAGCCAGGGATGAAAACCACTGCATAGAGGTGGGAAATGTGTGTGCCAAATGGTTAAGGGACCAGACAACTTTTTTGTGCACTGAATATTCAATCAGAATTATGTAAGAACACACCAGCTTTCCAACTACATTAAAATAGTGTGTGGAACATGTCATGGTGAACATGTAGCAGAACAGGACCGAGGGGAATCCACATTCTGTGCTAGTTTTATTGTGGCAGGTATTGGTGTCCAGAATGGCCAACTTCCTTTCTGATATGATGATGAGCGAAGTCACATCTTTACCTTTATTCTCTGAGCTAAAACTGGTAGGCCAGCAGAGCTGATGGGAAAAAGCAAGAGGCCAGGTGGTCTCTGCAACCCAGACTAGCCCTCTGAGAGGCTGTGGTGTTAGAGAGAAAGAGATTTGCAAGTGTACAAGTACATGGAGAAGTGAGACGAAACCTGAACCATAGAAGACGAATGTGCTATTTGTCTGAATCACTAATCTCTCTAAATGTGCGTAGTACCTCATCTACATGAGATTTTACATTAGTGCAAGGCTAAGCATGATTTCATTCAGGTCCCCAGCGTCTCCTTACCATAATATGGGGTGAATCGCATCAGAGTGGATGACCAGTCTGGCCTTTATAAATCTGGCAGTAATGCTAGAGGGGAAGGTGCTTGCCAGCTGCTCAGTCCATTCAGACAGAGGCTATCCTAGCCAATGCCAGGGACAGAGGTCTTTGGGAAGAAGCCTTCCTGTGCCTGGAGAATTTCCTCAAACTCTAGAATGAATTACAAAACTCCGTTTGATTTTGAGATTTTTATGGAAATGAAGTAGGGGCAAGAGGTGAATAAATGACACTATTTAGTTTTTCCAATATTTCTTTTTTCCTTTTCTTAAAGGCTTATTACACTCGATATCTATGTGTACTTGTATGGACTGTTCATGCGCATATAGGCAAGTTACACAACGTAAATAATTTTGTCTGTTTAATCCTTACATGTAATTGTTAAAATATATTACCACCATGCAGCAAAGGAAACAGTCAGTTTGCATTGGTAGGTTATGAGGATCTGAAAGTTCAGTTTGTTTTCTATGTGCATGTGCCTGCTGAACTCCATCTAGTGTTGGTCTTTAGTCTCTTTTATGTGCATTTTCCAATCTATATTGTCTGCTGCCACCTAGTGGTAGAAGAAAATAATTATGGGTGAGTTCCATTAAATCATTGGTTTTCAAACTGGGGCATTTCCCCTTGTCTGGGAAGGGAGGCACCAAGGTTATCCGGTGGATGCAAGGACCTGACTGTCGTCTCACTAGCTAAACCTGTGGCTCCAGCTGCTGCTGCCAGGCTAGAAGAGCTAGGAGGAGTTTGGGGCGTAACATCTCCCTGTGCAGCAGCTTCAGGGGGTGGGGAGCATGTCAGCTCACTCTCCCCTCCAGAGGCTTGTGTGCATGTGTCCCCTTGTGAGAGTTCCTCCCTTCCTGCACAGGCTCTTGTGCATGCATGCTGGGGATTGTGTCAGGGCCAAAGGAGCCTGTGGCCTGTGAGTGATTCTGGGGAGTCCCAGAGGTGGGAACACAAGAAAAGGGGTGCAGCCCAACTGTCTATCACCCACCCAGTGCATATCATGGAAAGGGGATGCTCAAAAGCTGGGGGACCCTGGCCAAGATGGACTCCTGGACCCCAGGTATCCAAAGAAACAGAGTTTCTTAGAAAGATGTGGGGTATACATGGGAGATGAATCTCCAAAGCGGAGTGCAGCAAAAAAAGCTTGGGAAACTCTGCATTAAATGTTTGCAGGAACTAACAACTTAATCAGAAATTGCAAGGCACTTCCCTGGATTTCCTTTTGCTAACACATACACGCATGTTGGCATTGCTATCTGAAAGGCTGCAGATTGGGTTCTTGGAGAATCATAAAAAGAAAAGGAGTACTTGTGGCACCTTAGAGACTAACCAATTTATTTGAGCATAAGCTTTCGTGAGCTACAGTTCACTTCATCAGATGCATACTGTGGAAAATACGGAAGATGTTTTCATACACACAGACCATGAAAAAATGGGTGTTTATCACTACAAAAGGTTTTCTCTCACCCCACCCAACTCTCCTGCTGGTAATAGCTTATCTAAAGTGATCACTCTCCTCACAATGTGTATGATAATCAAGGTGGGCCATTTCCAGCACAAATCCAGGGTTTAACAAGAACGTCTGAGGAAAAGTGTGTGTGTGGGGGGGGGAATAAACAAGGGGAAATAGGTTACTTTTTATAATGAATCAACCATTCCCAGTCTCTATTCAAGCCTAAGTTAATTGTATCCAATTTGCAAATTAATTCCAATTCAGCAGTCTCTCGTTGGAGTCTGTTTTTGAAGTTTTTTTGTTGAAGGATAGTCACTTTGAGATCAGAAATCGATTGACCAAAGAGATTGAAGTGTTCTCCGACTGGTTTGTGAATGTTATAATTCTTGACATCTGATTTGTGTCCATTTATTCTTTTACGTAGAGACTGTCCAGTTTGCCCAATGTACGTGGCAGAGGGGCATTGCTGGCACATGATGGCATATATCACATTGGTAGATGTGCAGGTGAACGAGTCTCTGATAGTGTGGCTGATGTTATTAGGCCCTGTGATGGTGTCCCCTGAATAGATATGTGGGCACAGTTGTCAACGGGCAACACCAACATTCCACACAAAGATGGACTACAAGCCGTCAAGAACACTATCCCCGATAATGTCACGGCTAACCTGGTGGCTGAACTTTGTGACTTTGTCCTTACCCATAACTATTTTACATTTGGGGACAATGTATACCTTCTGTTCCTCAGACGTTCTTGTTAAACCCTGGATTTGTGCTGGAAATGGCCCACTTTGATTATCATACACATTGTAAGGAGAGTGATCACTTTAGATAAGCTATTACCAGCAGGAGAGTGGGGTGGGGGGAGAGAAAACCTTTTATAGTGATAACACCCATTTTTTCATGGTCTGTGTGTATAAAAACATCTTCTGTATTTTCCACAGTATGCATCTGAGGAAGTGAGCTGTAGCTCACGAAAGCTTATGCTCAAATAAATTGGTTAGTCTCTAAGATGCCACAAGTACTCCTTTTCTTTTTGCGAATACAGACTAACACGGCTGTTACTCTGAAACCTTGGAGAATCATAGAATCATAGAATATCAGGGTTGGAAGGGACCTCAGGAGGTCATCTAGTCCAACCCCCGCTCAAAGGAGGACCGATCCCCAACTAAATCATCCCAGCCAGGGCTTTGTCAAGCCTGACCTTAAAAATATCTAAGGAAGGAGATTCCACCACCTCCCTAAGTAACGCATTCCAGTGTTTCACCACCCTCCTCTTCTCTTCTGTAGACTAAACATCCCCAGTTCCCTCACGCCCAGACAATTATTGTATGTCAACATATACAATAAAAATAACATTCTTAAAACTGTTTCCAGTTTATCAATGAAATATCTTTCAAATTTCACTGAGTTCAGAAAGCTTTTGATCAGAAACACATGGAGACATAATAGTAATGCTTATTGTATAGTATACGGAGGATGGGAGAATGTTTTAAATCATAGATGGAAAAGACTTCTTAGCTCTAGGCTCGTCCCTTCCAAGGGAAGATGATTCCCTAAGACACATTTTCTAGTATTTTGTCTGAGATCCTATAGGTTTCTTTTATAACTTTTTAGGTATAGTATAAAAAAATATTAGTTGTGTATACCTATTTCTATAATTAAATATTGAAATATTGTGATTGCTGTATAACCCCCCCGCCCCGCACGCAATATAGCTGAGCAATTTTTTTGTTTGTTTTTTTCTGTTAAATAAGTATTTTCTAGCTACTATTTTGTATGTCCATAAATTTTGGGTGTTCATTTTGCATATCAAAAGTTTTGATATCTACTAGCAAACATAGATTTGATCTGATTATATATTATCTCTGCAGCTGTTAATTTGAAGATGTTTAATTTCTGTTTTTTACTTCCAGTACTTAGTTATCTAACTCCTATTATTTATTTTATTTTCAGATCAAACCTGCAGCTGCCTGTAAGTGCCAATCTATTACTTTATTATGATTTTGTTTAGTATCCTAATTTCACAATGTGGCCACAAGAACAAATGGATATAAACTGGCCATCAATGAGGTCAGGCTTGAAATTAGACGAAGGTTTCTAACCATCAGAGGAGTGAAGTTCTGGAACTGGCTTCCAAGGGGAGCAGTGGGGGCAAAACACCTAACTGGCTTCAAGCCTGAGCTTGATAGGTTTATGGAGAGGATGGGATGATGGGACTGCCTACAATGGCATGTAACCGATCTGCAACTGCTAGCAGCAAATATCTCCAATGGCCAGTGATTGGACACGACAGTACAATTAACACAAAGTAAAAAAGTCTGATGTAAAAGCAGGGAACAGTAAAGTGGTATTTAAAGTGGTGTTACAGTCTGAAGAAAACCTAAACAATAACAAAAGTGAATACACATACATAAAGTGAAATACCAGAATTATGTGAAGGTGTTTAACTCCTTTTCTTTTTGCGAATACAGACTAACACGGCTGCTACTCTGAAACCATTTTTCTGTAATTTTTCCTTTTCCTATAGGCCTTAATGTTTGCAGCTCAATAAATGCAAATGCAACAAAGACAGAAATCAACATAGACACATTACCAGAAAATGTTACAATAAGCAATGTAACTTTTACAAATGGAACTCTGTTCCAGGATTCACCACTGAACAATTCAATAGAAGGTCTTTCCCCTGGTGTACAATACATTATCAACTTTAAAAATGGTACAGAATCATGCTGCAAAAATATTACAACAAGTAAGTGACATGAGGTTGTTGTGGGAGGGAGTATCTTTTCATTTTATAACTTTCTTACCATTTTAAGTCCTCTCTACACCACAAGAAAGCAAATGGCATAGCAGAGCGTGGCTCCACCTTGATTTCTGGCAGAGTATTGAACCATATTATGTCAAAGACCTATACCTGCTTAGTAGGCTTTGAAAACCGTTTGTGAACATGTGGCCTTACAACAGTTCATGAATGCAGGTGCTGTCACCTAGTTGTAGACTCTTTACCTATGAAGGGTTAGTTTCCTTTGCTTTCCTTTTCATGGCTTCAGCTGGCAGCATGGACAAATGTATAGAGTTGGGCTAGCGAAGTATGTGTTTGGATTGTGACTTATATTTGGAATACTTGTGTGACAAATCATTCCTGCAACTACTTATATACTATAATATATATGGTACTGTACCACATATCCAGATGATGTTGGCTGAGGGCCTTGTATTCTAGGGCCCTCTCCTTACATTGTTATACAGTAGGCAAGGCCCCTTTTCCCACAGTTGCAATAAGTATCTTTTAGAAAGACCATCAGGTTGGTGGTAACAGCCTTCAACAGCCTGAATGGTGTAGGCAGGAGAAATGAGGCAGCCTGACATCTGAGTGATGTGGAGGTCAGTGCTGCTGCTCCTCAGTCCTGGCTGACCAAACCCTCAGATGGAAAAGGGACTGAGGGAGCCAAGGGGTGAAGGGGATCAGTAATCAACAACGAGGAAATACCCAGTTGTGGATGAGGAAAGTTACTGCTAAGGCCTCCAGAGTCCAGACTGCCTCCTGGCATAAGTAGACTGAATAAAATAAGTCTTTATATGCACATAAATGAAAACCTAGCCCAGCATATTCTACCTGAGCCCATCAGTAAGTCCTTAAGGAGTTCTAAGGGTGCTGCCCTCTATCAGTAAATGTTAACCTCTTGCCACATTACTGTGTCTTGCTGTCCCCTTTCTATTTCCCCCGTTGTTACTCAAGACTTCCCATCACCATCCTCCTATTCAAAACTGCCCTTTCCTTCTTAATGCTCATTATAAGCTGTTCCCTGCTAAATTTACACCAGGCCTGGATTAGCTGATTGACGCTAAAAGGAGGGGTTGTGGGAAGCACTGTGAAAATTCTGTTGGAGGCTATGAATTAATATAGTCTTGTGGTTAGCATCAGACGTGTTTAAAGCAAAGAAATTCCCTTTGATAAGTTTCATTTTAATAAATCTGGCTGATCTATCAGGACAACACTGAGTGACTCTAATGGCATAATTTGGAATTATGATCTTTTATGTATATTCTTGTAATTGTTAGTATTGCAACCACTTGCCTGTCTGTATTACTGCCCATAGTGTTATATAATCTAGCTCCAGAATCTAACATTTATAAGGCACTTTTCCAGATTATTCCATATTCTGTATTGGAAAAATTACTTCTGAAATTTAGAAAAATAACTGAAGGGCAGTATAGATGCACTTTGTATATAAGAAGGCTACATCTCTTGTAAGGCCATGGAAGAAAGAGAGAAACAGTTACGATAACTTACCCTCACAATCCAATATTAGTAAAATGGAGTGGTCAAAAGTGTACACAGGTTTTGGGTGTCCCATAATTAAACTAGTAATTCCTAAAGTAGTTTCATATGAAAGATACAGAGCTACATTCACTGGTACACTCCAGCTGCTTTGTACTTCTTTGCTGATGCATAACCAGAGTGGTGCACTCAGCCAAAACATATCGATTAATCTAATCCATAACGGCTAGAAGAATGCCAGTTATAGTAAAAGAAGGAACTTTTTACATTAATAAGGCCATGAGATGGAGTATGGGAAGTGCTCAGAGTTCAAGCATATGATAATCCATGTTATGACAAATCCTAGAATGGCATTAAGAACTTCCAGAGCAAAGTCACTAGAAAGACATTACATGAAAGTGTACTCTGATACGTTCACAAGCAGAACAGCTTGTCTTGCCATGTCCATAATGACAAAAATGACATTTCATGCTCTACCCTACCCTATAAAATTAATATTAGTATTCACTAGTTCTGGGGCTAAATAAGACATGATTGTAAATGACAATTTTTTGGATCACTGTTATAGAATACTGCAGTAGGTCTTAAAAAAACTCCAACCTTATAGTGTAAAAACACATTTATTTTCTGTGAATTAATATTGGAGCACTAATTGTTTTGTTTTCCTCTCAGCAAATGTTCTTGCTGTACTAATAATACATATACTTTTTACTAGACAGAACCCAGTGCAGTTTTTGATATCAAAGTTATAAATATCACCACAGGAGAAGAAACCTTGACTTGGTAAAACAGTAATGATGAGCCTTCTCAGTAAACTTAAAGGATAGTCTATGCAGTTAATGAAAGTTTTTCTCCAAAAAACATCACTTCCCAAATCACGACTGCTACCATTATGGGATTCAATGCTGGTGCCTTTTATGCAGTTAGGGTCTTTGCACAAGCTGCAGGGACTGAAGGAGACCCCACTGCCACAGAGACCTTATGAGTAAGCAGGGCCAGCATTTCTGCCACAGGGGGCCCTGGAAAGCTAAGTTACATGATTGGGCTTCAGCTTCAGCCCTGCGCACTGGGGCTCAGGCTTTGGCTCCTTAGTTTCTGCCCTGGACCCCAGCGAATCTTAACACCGTCCCTGCGAGTAAGTCATTGAAACCTCTTTCAAGGAAACATTCTGAAATGATAATCTGTTGTTTCAACCTCTGTCACCTCATCACTTTGTCTGATTTATGAAATTTCTGTACATCTTTGACAGAAAACCCTACATTTTAGTTGATCTACTTGTAACTGTTCAGTCTAAGGCCTTGTCTACACTATGAGGAAAAATCAATCTCAGCTATGCAATTTGAGTTACGTGAATAGCATAACTCAAATCGACGTAGCTTAGATTTACTTACTGTGGCGTCCACACTACGCGATGTCGACAGGAGACACTCTCCCGTCAACTCCTCTTACTCCAGTAAAATACAGGAGTCGATGGACCCGCTAGACCCGCTAAATTGACTGCCGATGCATTGATCGTCGTGCATCAATCCCCTCGTAAGTGTAGACAAGCCCTGAGATAAGTGATTTCTGCCAACGCAATACTGCTGCAGTTAGTAGTGCTGGGCTGCTTAGTAGCTTTAAGAACATAATGTCTGGCCCACAGAATTAACAATAAAAGCTAGTGCTACAATAAATACAAGAGTGTGTGTTACAATGGGGAATCATCCCACAGTCTTCATAGCCTTGTGTGTGTCTGTGCGAGTGCGAGAGAGAGAGAGAGAGAGCGCACTCTTCATCCATAAAGATTATGGCCCTCTTGATCAAGAAATTTTCCTTGCATTGAGGGGCTGTTTGCACTTGAATAAATGCTCAGAAGGAAGTGCTATATTTCACTGAAGTTGTCCAGCTTTGTCACTGTTCTTAAATGAACTCATTCATGTTTGGTAAGTCCCAGAGGCATTTTAACCAGATGGTCTATATGGGATATCACTGAGCATTTCTGAGTTGCTAAAGTCTGGATTGTTGGTTTTTTGTAGTTGCTATGGTGGTTCTGAGGAAACATTCCTTTTTATTTGGAGTCAGGGGAACTAACGAGGATGTTTTTGCCTGCACTTGCACAGCTTGCTGTTGAGCATAAGCAGTGATTCAAGAGTCTTGTTTGTCCTGGCAAAAGTTTTATCCCACACCAAACAAGGCCACAGCATATGGATAAGGGACTGTGATAGGTGTTGGTCGGTCCTCCGAGCCCCTAGGGGCGATGGAGAGCAATGGTCTCCGTGGCAGGCCTCGGCCCCACCTCCCGGGTGTTGGGGAATTAGCGGGAAGGTGTGCCGGCTGGAGTCAATAGCGCGCCCCTCAGGCAGGGGAGCGCCGGGGTAGGGGAATGCAGGCCCACCCAACTCTATTGCGTTCCAGCCCAGGACCCTAACAGTGGCGGGAGGCGAAGGTCCTGCCGCTGGGTCAGCGGGGCAGTCCGTGGCCACTGACCAAACACACCCACCCTACGGTGTAATTGGGCCCCTGGGCTACTTCCTACCCAGTCTCTCTCAGGCGGGTCGCTCCGGTCCCTCCATCTCCTCCGGGTAGTCCGCTGCGGGCAGCTCCAGTTCCTCCATCTCCTCCGGGTATTCTGCTGCGGGCAGCTCCGGTTCCTCCGGGTATTCCGCTGCGGGCCAGTCCCGCTCCCCCTCGGTTTCGGACTCACGCTGGCCCGGGCTGCAGTCAGGCCCCTCCAGGTCCTCTGGGTACTCAGCGGCTGGCAGCCCTGGTTGCCACAGGCCTTCCCCCTGGTCAGGCTCCTCCTTGCCCAGGGCTTTGCCTGAGTCAGCAGCAGGATCGCGAGAGAGCAGCCTGTGTCTGTCTCCCTCTCTGGTGCTCTCCTCACTGGGCAGAAGGCCCCGCCCTTTGTACTTCCTGTCCCACCCTTCCCCTTCCGGGATTGGCGGAAGCTTGGCCTGGCCCCGCCCACTCAGGCTCAGAGGGTGGCTCTTTACCCTCTGGTTCGGAGGGGAGCCACCCTGGCTCCCTACATACCCAACCCCTCAAATCCAGCTCCCGATCTTTGGAGCTGGCGTCCTCACCTTCTCTGAGGCGGGATAGGAAATCCGCATTGGCGTTGTCTTGTCCCGCCCGATGGTGGATCGTGAAGGCATAGGGCTGCAGAGCGAGATAGCATCGCATCAGCCTGGCATTATTGTCCTTCATCGTATTGAGCCATTTCAGGGGTGCGTGGTCTGTAACCGGTATAAAGGGGGCCCCGAGGAGGTAGTAGCGGAGAGCATCGACTGCCCACTTAACGGCTAGGGCCTCTTTCTCCACGACGGAGTAGTTCCGTTCTCTGGGGAACAGCTTCCGACTGAGGTAAAAAATCGGGTGTTCCTCCCCGTCCACCTCCTGCGAGAGGACCACCCCAAGCCCAACGCCTGAGGCATCTGTCTGGACAATAAAGTCATGATGAAAGTCAGGGCTGAAGAGTATTGGATCGCTACACAGCCGTTCTTTGATGGTTCGAAAGGCCGTCTCGCACTCGTTGGACCAATGCACCCGGTGGGGACTGTCCTTTGTCAAGAGTTCCGTTAGCGGGGCCGTAATGCTTGCGAAGTGGGGTACAAACCGCCGGTAATAACCAGCTAAGCCCAAAAATTGACGTACTTGCCTCTTCGTGGTCGGCACCGGGCATTCCTGGAGTGCTTGGACCTTCCCGATGAGGGGGCAGACCTGTCCCCGGCCCAAGGTGTACCCCAGGTAAGTGGTTTCCTCCCGCCCGATTCGGCATTTTTTCGGGTTGGCCGTCAGCCCAGCTACGCGGAGGTCCCGGAGGACTGCCGCTACTTGGTTAAGATGCTCCTCCCAGTTATTGCCATAGATGACCACATCGTCCAGGTAGACCGCCGTGTATTTCGTGTGTGGTTGCAACACCCGGTCCATCAAACGCTGGAAGGTTGCCGGGGCCCCATGTAGGCCGAAAGGCATCCGGGTGAACTGGTATAACCCTGAAGGGGTGGCAAACGCGGTCTTCTCCTTGGACCTGGGATCCAAGGGGATCTGCCAGTACCCTTTGGTGAGATCTAAAGTGGTGATATAACAGACCTCCCCGAGCCGGTCGAGGAGCTCATCGACGCGGGGCATCGGATAGGCGTCAAATTTTGAGATGGCGTTGACCCTCCGGAAGTCAATGCAAAACCGCCGGCTCCCATCGGGCTTCGGTACGAGGACGATGGGGCTTCACCACTCACTCTGGGAGGGCTCAATAACACCCAGCTCCAACATCACCTGGACTTTCTCCTCTACGGCCTCCCGCATTCGCCTCGGCAATGGCTGGGTTGTCTCTTGGACCACCACCCCGGGTTCCATCTGGATCACATGGTAGGTGAGCGTAGTCCGCCCAGGTTTTGTGGTGAACGCCCTCACTAAGCAGAGGGCCTGTTCTCGCTGCTCGATGGTGAGTGTCTCTGCTAGCTGGGGTTCACCATTATCTGACTCCTCGGGTGGTTGGGGCCCCAGTTCCGGTTCAGGGGGATATGGGGCCACTAGGAGCCCTTCCCGGTCCTGCCAAGGTTTTAAGAGGTTTACATGATAAATCTGCTTTTCCTTACGGCGACCAGGTTGCCGAATCTCATAAGTTACCGGCCCTACCTGGCGAAGGACCTCATATGGACCCTGCCAGCGGGCAAAAAGCTTTGATTCCTCCGAGGGGAGCAGGAGGAGCTCTCAGTCCCCTGGCCCAAATGATCGAGCCTGGGCGCTCCGATTGTAGTGCTGCTCCTGGGCTCTTGGGGCTGTGTTTAAGTTCTCCCTCGCGAGCTCGCCCGCCCGCGCCAGCCGCCTCTGCAGTTGTAAGACATATTGCAAGAGACCCTGGGTTGTGGACGGGTTGTGTTCCCAAGTCTCCCTCAAGAGGCCCAACACCCCGCGGGGTCGCCGCCCATAGAGGAGCTCGAACGGGGAGAACTTCGTGGACGCCTGTGGGACTTCTCGAATCGCCAGCAGTAAAGGAGGGAGCAGCTGGTCCCACTGGCGGAGATCCTGGGTGGGGAAACGCCGCAACATCCCCTTCAGGGTCCGGTTGAACCGCTCGACCAATCCGTCAGTCTGGGGATGGTAGACCGAGGTCTGCAATTTCTTAATCCCCAATAGGGCACATACCTGGCAGAACAGCTTAGATGTGAAGTTGGTCCCTTGATCAGTGAGTATCTCCCGTGGGAGGCCCACCCTTGCGAAGATCTTCACAAGCTCCGCAGCGATAGTGCGGGCGGTGATACTCTTAAGGGAATGGCCTCTGGGAAGCGGGTGGCGTAGTCCATCAGGACAAGGATGTATTGATGGCCCGCCTTGCTTTTTGGGAAAGGCCCGACCAGGTCCATTGCTACCCGCTCAAATGGCACACCTACGACTGGTAACGGGACTGGGGGGCCTTCCGTACCCCGGCCGGGGCTGCATGATGGCAATCCGGGCACGACGCACAATACTCCTTCACCTCATGGTGGACGCCAGGCCAGAAGAACCTGGCCAGGACCCTGGCCACAGTTTTTTCCTGCCCTAAATGGCCGGTAGCCGGGATGTCATGTGCAAGCTTCAGGACAGCCCGACAATGGATGCGGGGGACCACGAGTTGGGACCGGACCTCTTGGGTCTGGGGGTCTCGATCAAGGCAGTAGAGCCGCTCGTGGTTGAGTTCAAACCTGGGCCACTGGGTGGTGCGCTGCGCCTCCACGACCTCACCATCCACCCGGGCCAGCTGCTCGTAGGCAAACTGGAGCGTAGGATCCTCCCTTTGATCTCTGCTAAAGTCCACCAGTTCAGGAGGGGGACCTGCCACTTCCAGGCGAGGGATGATGCCATCGCCACATTCATTAACTGCGTTACTCCATGCACCGTAATGGGGACCCGCACCGTGGGGTACGATTTTACATCTCCGTGGATGCACTGAATCCGTACTTCCCCGACGGTCTGCTGGGGGTCCGAGAAGAGCGCCTGGTGGACAAGGGTCTGCCCACAGCCCAAATCGACTAGACCCACCACGGGGACCCCGGCGACTTCCATGGGAGCTGTCAGTTTGGCCACGGAGGGCAGATGGGCCCGTCGCTCCCCGGCGCACACCAGGCCAAAGTTGCAGTCCATTGCAGGACAGTCCCGTTGCAGATGCCCATCCTCGCCACATCGGAAACAAGGTCCTACCTCTGGGCGCGCCAGCCGCGTGGGGGCACCGGTGGGGCCGCAGAGTGGGCTGGGGCCTGGTGGTCGGGTTAAGTGTCCAGGGCCGGAGAGTGGTATTGACTTGGGCCGTCGGGAAAACTCGGTCCTGCTGCCTTCTGGTCGTCGGGTATGGTGGGGTGCGTTGGTTTGGGAGGCGGGCCCCCTCCATTCAAGTTTCTGTGCATTGGGTCCAGGGTTTGGGGGGCGGGCGACCGGTCCTGTCGGGGCCTCAGCCTCGAGAAAGTCCTCCATAAGCGCGACGGCCAAGCTCAGACTTTGTGGCCGGTGCCTTAACACCCAAGCCTTCCCCTGGGGTGGGAGGATGTGCACGAATTGCTCGAGGATGACCTGTTCTGTCACCTCAGCTGCGGGTCGACGCTCGGGTTGGAGCCATTGGGTACCCACGTCCTTCAGTTCCTGGGCCACCGCCCGGGGTCTGGCGCCTGGTGGGTAGACCTTTTCCCGAAACCGTCGCCAAAAGGTTTCCAGGGTAATGTCGAAGGCATCCAAGATAGCCGCTTTCACTCGAGCAAAAATGTGGGCCTCATCATCTGGGAGCCCATGATAAGCCTTCTGGGCTAGCCCCGTCAGATATGGGGCGAGGAGTGCCGCCCATTGGTCAGGCGCCCAACCAGCCACTGAGGCCACCCGCTCGAAGGTCACTAGGTAGGCTTCCGGGTCATCCTCAGGCCCCATCTTGGCCAGACGGATCGGTGGGGCGGGAGGGGTCGGGGTGGCTGCCCGCTCCGGTTGAGTGCCACCATGGCCCGACCACAGGGTTGCAAGCTGCTGGAAGCACTGGGTTTGTTGTTCCTGGTGCTGGGCCCCCAGGTTTTGGAGCAACTGCTGCTGGTGGGTGCCCAGCTGTTGCACGAGTTGGTACTGCTGCTGTTGCTGGCTCTCAGCCAGGAACTTGATAAACCTTTCCATCTCCATCTTTCCAGTAGGGGAGCTTCAGAGGCGCCCTCGCACTTACCCCTTTCGACAGGGGTTGGGATTGCCTGCCCGCATTCTCCACCACTTGTGATAGGTGTCGGTTGGTCCTCCGAGCCCCTAGGGGCGATGGAGAGCAATGGTCTCCGTGGCAGGCCTCGGCGCCACCTCCCGGGCGTTGGGGAATTAGCGGGAAGGTGTGCCGGCCGGAGTCAGTCGCGCGCCCCTCAGGCAGGGGAGCGCCGGCCAGAGTCAGTCGCGTGCCCCTCAGGCAGGGGAGCGCCGGGGTAGGGGAACGCAGGCCCACCCAACTCCACTGCGTTCCAGCCCAGGGCCCTAACAGTGGTGGGAGGCGAAGGTCCCACCGCTGGGTCAGTGGGGCAGTCTGCGCCCGCTGAACAAACACACCCACTCCACAGTGTAGTTGGGCCCCTGGGCTACTTCCTACCCAGTCTCTCTCAGGCGGGTCGCTCCGGTCCCTCCATCTCCTCCGGGTAGTCCGCTGCGGGCAGCTCCGGTTCCTCCATCTCCTCCGGGTATTCCGCTGCGGGCAGCTCTGGTTCCTCTGGGTATTCCGCTGCGGGCCAGTCCCGCTCCCCCTCGGTTTCGGACTCATGCTGGCCCGGGCTGCAGTCAGGCCCCTCCAGGTCCTGGGTACTCAGCGGCCGGCAGCCCTGGTTGCCACAGGCCTTCCCCCCGGTCAGGCTCCTCCTTGCCCAGGGCTTTGCCTGAGTCAGCAGCAGGATCGCGAGGGAGCAGCCTGTGTCTGTCTCCCTCTCTGGTGCTCTCCTCACTGGGCAGAAGGCCCCGCCCTTTGTACTTCCTGTCCCACCCTTCCCCTTCCGGGATTGGCGGAAGCTTGGCCTGGCCCCGCCCACTCAGGCTCAGAGGGTGGCTCTTTACCCTCTGGTTCGGAGGGGAGCCACCCTGGCTCCCTACAGGGACCCTTTCCCTTTTTTGCATTTCTAGCATATGTATTTGTAAATTTTGGAGGAAGTCCAATTCATACAACTTCAACAGACTAGACCCCTTACTGAGAAGTAAGAAGAAGGGCTTGTCTATACAATGCTTTAGTCTGCACCAGAGAGGTCCACACTAGCATGTCACACTCTAACTGGCGTGTGTGGACCCTGCTGACATGCACTCAAAGTTCCCTACTGTGAGCTGATGTAGTACAGTGCGAAACTGGACTATGTTAACGTGCACTAGGGAACTTTTAGTGAGTGCCGCAGGGTCCACTGTGTGGCATGCTAATGTGGACTGAAATTTACATCCTTCTGGTGTGGACTAAACCACCATGTAGACGAGCCCTGAGACACGCTAGATGCAACTCACCACTGGCATGAACAGGAAATTAGATATTTTCTTAATTTTTTGTAAGGTAAATTCTGTTTTCTTTTGGTTAATTTATCAGTAATTTTAAAGCACTATGTAAATTAAACAAAAAACCCAAAACCAGCAAATTTATCTTACAAGCTACTTCCATGATCTAATCCTGCACTTTCTATTTACATTTTTAATACATGTTGCTTCCAATATAAGAGAGGTAAACAGTCATTGATAGTATGGAGTCTTGGGGAATTTTCATAATATATATTGCTTCATATAAATATTTTAGAAGTCCCTGGTGATTTTGGAGACTAAGTACTTTAAAATATGTATTAAAATCATGTTATCATTGTAGTGTATCCATTTAAAGAATGTGAATATTTGAATATTTAATACTTTCTATTAGTTGTTTTGTTAAACACCTAACTCCATTGACTTCAGTGGAGCCAGGATTTCACTCAAAAAGTAACTTACATTCAAAGTAACTTACATTCAAGTAATAAAATCCAGTAGACAATAGTTAATCTGAAATATGAGCTTCATTGATAATTGTACCCCAGGTGAGCAAAGCTTTGGTTTTGTCTAGGACAACTAAGGATAAAAAGTTAAGTAGGAAATGTTTACTGGTATTGTCAGTAATTTCATTTCTCGTTAGAACGAACAAACAAACCTGACTTCTGACATGCTGTGCCCTGTTTAATCAAGTTCTGATGTGACCTTCTTGGCCTTTTGAAAATCCTAGCAGTTAAAAACATCTAAGGGATATAGGGAAATGCTTCAGTTATAAATGTATGACTTCTGTAGAGCCCTACACACCTAAATTTGTATGAATTGCAATACAGAAGAAAATGCAGAGTATTTAAAAAAAAAAAAAAAGCAGTTAAGCAAATCTATTCATTCCTCAGCATATTAAGATAGGAATTAAGTAAAATTCAGGGATATGCTGTTAGATTTCCTGAGCTGTGCTGTGCTGATGCTTGGTAAAATTAGAGATGACGTGTGCAGGAAAGGTAGCCCTCAACCACTTTTCTGTTTTCCTGAACATGAGGCTGCTGAGAGCTGAAATGGCACCCACTGTAACTTACATCAGACCCACCTTCCCCATCCTGGCATTTCCCTTACATGGTAGCAGTAATAGGAGATGGGAAGGCTGGAGCAGCCCAAAGGGCTGAGGGTTTGGTCCTTTAATTTTAGTCTGGTCCAGTGATATTGTGCTTTAATTTTAACTGGAAGTGTGCTTCTGAAAGTTGCAGAATTGACATCCCTGTGAAGTCCTCTGTCTATGCTATAGGCAGCGGAAGTGCAAAATTCTCCCTTGTCAGCAAGCTTCAACCTTGACCTTTGCATTCTATCTTCTAAGGGGAAAGGAGCCAGTTCATTTTCCATGACTGTTCACTTGTTGGTCTCTCTGAACTACCACCAACAAAGATGCCAGTTGTGATAGTGGCTTATATGGTATAGAATTGATCTGTACGGAAATGGACTATGGCTAGCAACTCTTTTTTCATGCAGGTCACTAAACAGCCAGCAGGCTACAGTGATTTACAATCATCAGCCTGAGCTGAAATCAAACTGGTGATGTAAAGGTGATAGGCACTGCCTTACATTACCATTTCCATACAATCCCCTGCCAGAATTCAATCTCAGTATACAAACTCTTAACATTTTCTCTGATAACATTTTTTTCTTTATGCAATTCTTTCTTCCATGCTAAAGATAAACTACCTCTTTCTGTTTCTTAAACAGAGCCCAGTCCAGTTTTTAACATCTAGGTTACAAATGTTAGTGCACATGAATTAACTTTAACATACAGTTACAGGATATATGTAGTAAAAATAAAACCTAACCTATTGAGAGCCAGACATTGAAAACCATGTGATGTAATTATTGACTTAGAACTTGGGACCTTTTACAGCTTCACAATACTTCCACAAGCAGTGGATAATAAGACTGAAGGAGACCCAAAAGCCACAAACATCTATATAAGAAAGTGACTGAGTTATTTTTCAGGCAGCAGGCCTGGGGCTGGTGGGAATAGAGAGTAAGGAATATCTTCTTTAAGGGTGACTTTCACTGCACCCACACATGGCCCATGTAAGACTTCATGGTAAATTGGGATGTCAGACTTTTGATAGATCTACTGGACCAGACGACCCAGGGTGGCAATTCCTATTGATTGCAGGGTATTGGAAAGGTAAACTCCACTGCTAATACTTCAGAGTTAAGAGTGCAAGGCTGTAGTGCAGTCAGCCCACAACTGCTATTCCACAAATAATTACACCTCAACAAATAATTGTCTCTTGTCTTCAACAGTGCCGAGTCCAGTGTTTAACATCAAGGTTTCCAATGTCAGTACAGATGAAGTGTCTTTAACCTGGGAAAACAAAGATGCTGCTGCTTCTGAGTACAGTTACAGGATACTCATTGAAAATAAAACTTCAACTACTAGGAACATGACAGTCAATGCCAGGGAAGCTGTAATTCTAGGCTTAAATCCTGGTACATTTTACAACTTCACAATATTTCCACTCGCAGCAGATAACAAGACTGAAGGAGACCCAAATTCAATGTCCATTTATACAAGTAAGTCATTGAGCCACATTTGACTGTTTCATGTGAATACTCTGATAACCGAGTGTGACAATTCCTGTGGAATGCATGGGGGTTGGAAAGCAAACTCCACCGCTAATACTTCAGAGTTAAGAGTGCCAGGCTGTAGTGCAGTCAGCCCACAACTGCTATTCCACAAATAATTACACCTCAACAAATAATTGTCTCTTGTCTTCAACAGTGCCCACTCCAGTGTTTAACATCGAGGTTTCCAATGTCAGTACAGACAAAGTGTCTTTAACCTGGGAAAACAAAGATGCTGCTGCTTCTGAGTACAGTTACAGGATACTCATTGAAAATAAAACTTCAACTACTAGGAACATGACAGTCAATGCCAGGGAAGCTGTAATTCTAGGCTTAAATCCTGGTACATTTTACAACTTCACAATATTTCCACTCGCAGCAGATAACAAGACTGAAGGAGACCCAAATTCAACGTCCATTTATACAAGTAAGTCATTGAGCCACATTTGACTGTTTCATGTGAATACTCTGATAACCGAGTGTGACAATTCCTGTGGAATGCATGGGGGTTGGAAAGCAAACTCCACCGCTAATACTTCAGAGTTAAGAGTGCAAGGCTGTAGTGCAGTCAGCCCACAACTGCTATTCCACAAATAATTACACCTCAACAAATAATTGTCTCTTGTCTTCAACAGTGCCGAGTCCAGTATTTAACATCAAGGTTTCCAATGTCAGTACAGATGAAGTGTCTTTAACCTGGGAAAACAAAGATGCTGCTGCTTCTGAGTACAGTTACAGGATACTCATTGAAAATAAAACTTCAACTACTAGGAACATGACAGTCAATGCCAGGGAAGCTGTAATTCTAGGCTTAAATCCTGGTACATTTTACAACTTCACAATATTTCCACTCGCAGCAGATAACAAGACTGAAGGAGACCCAAATTCAATGTCCATTTATACAAGTAAGTCATTGAGCCACATTTGACTGTTTCATGTGAATACTCTGATAACCGAGTGTGACAATTCCTGTGGAATGCATGGGGGTTGGAAAGCAAACTCCACCGCTAATACTTCAGAGTTAAGAGTGCAAGGCTGTAGTGCAGTCAGCCCACAACTGCTATTCCACAAATAATTACACCTCAACAAATAATTGTCTCTTGTCTTCAACAGTGCCCACTCCAGTGTTTAACATCAAGGTTTCCAAAGTCAGTACAGATGAAGTGTCTTTAACCTGGGAAAACAAAGATGCTGCTGCTTCTGAGTACAGTTACAGGATACTCATTGAAAATAAACCTTCACCTACTAGGAACATGACAGTCAATGCCATGGAAGCTGTAATTCTAGGCTTAAATCCTGGTACATTTTACAACTTCACAATATTTCCACTCGCAGCAGATAACAAGACTGAAGGAGACCCAAATTCAATGTCCATTTATACAAGTAAGTCATTGAGCCACATTTGACTGTTTCATGTGAATACTCTGATAACCAAGTGTGACAATTCCTGTGGAATGTATGGGGGTTGGAAAGCAAACTCCACCGCTAATACTTCAGAGTTAAGAGTGCAAGGCTGTAGTGCAGTCAGCCCACAACTGCTATTCCACAAATAATTACACCTCAACAAATAATTGTCTCTTGTCTTCAACAGTGCCCACTCCAGTGTTTAACATCGAGGTTTCCAATGTCAGTACAGATGAAGTGTCTTTAACCTGGGAAAATAAAGATGCTGCTGCTTCTGAGTACAGTTACAGGATACTCATTGAAAATAAACCTTCACCTACTAGGAACATGACAGTCAGTGCAAGGGAAGCTGTAATTCCAGACTTAAATCCTGGTACATTTTGCAACTTCACAATATTTCCACTTGCAGCAGATAACAAGACTGAAGGAGACCCAAATTCAACGTCCATTTATACAAGTAAGTCATTGAGCCACATTTGACTGTTTCTGAATTTGCACTCTGCCGATCAGTATTCTTACCTCATCTTCTTTATTAAGAAACACTTCCCTGTACCGTCTGAGTTTTAGGTACAGCATAACTATCCAATCTGAAGCATTATTTTCTTTTGTAGCTTCTCAGCATTCTAAATTTTCAAAAGTGACTAGTGCTTCGTATGGCCTCAATTTTTGCATTTTCAATATCTTGGTCATGCCTGATTTTCTGAAAACCGGTGCTTTTCTGAAAATTAGGCCATTTTAAGGTGTCTCCAGTGGGGCACTCAAAAGTCGAGGCGTCCCACATCACTAGTCACTTTTGAAAATGTGGGCCAGTATATTTAGGTGTGTTACCATATTTAGGATAACATGGAGCAAGTCTGCAGAGAGATGAGAATTCTTTAAAACCCAGAGAGAGCTGAAATACTTCAGTATATTTGTAGGGAAGGAGTAGAATGCATGCTTGCACACACACGCGTGTGCACACACACACAATACACTCGAGTACATTGTCCGAGCACGCGCACACACTGAAATCTGCCACAGCTGGGGTTCAGAAGTCCTCTGAAGAGATAGCTGCTGGGCTTTTATGAGGCTTTCAAAAAACAAAAGGAAGGGGTTTGCAGAATGGCAGATTAGTATTTATTATTTGTATTACTACGGTGTCTAGGAGCCCTACACATAGACCAGAACCCCATTGTGCTAGGAGTTAGAGGGTCAAATTGAGTCTGAAATTAGGTGTTTTGTTTATTATATTAATAATGACCATTGCCTTTTGTGTATTGTTTTGCTTGTACTATACAATTATTATCATGTTACAGTACAAGCAAAACAATACACAAAAGATAGATAACTACTTGCAGACACACCTCCGTATCTTGGATTTTGTTGTAGTCCATGAAAAAATGCAGTCATTGTAATCAGTTGTGGGTTTCCAGAACTGGACTTGGCCATGTTTGTGACTAAAGTGAGATGCTGATATCTGAACAAAACATTGTCCCTTTGAGTTAGGGTCTTGGGAGTAAAAGTCCTTGACAGTGCACAATCACATATCCTGTAACTGTGAAGGAGAGAAAGGGGAATCTCCTTATGCTCAAAACTGGTTTAAACAAGAGAGAGCCACCAGTGGCAAACACAACTAGAATGTCTGCCCTCAGGGAAACAACTTAATGGGAAAAGGTCAGAATGATCAGAAGGGGTGGCCTCATGAATAAATTCTAAGGGTATGTCCAAACTGCAGTCTGAGGTGTGATTGTACTCACGCAGACATACCCATTCTAGCATGGCTAAAGATAGCAGTGTAGATGTGGGGGCAGGTGTTTCTGTGTGTGTGTGTGTGTGTTATAAAAGCATGGGAAACCCAAGCTATGTACTATGTATGTCTAGCCAGTGCTGAAGCCTGTGCCCCTGCATCTACACTGCTATTTTTACTCACTGAGCGAGTAAGAGTATGTTTATCCATGCTGCAATCACATCTCTGATTGCAGTGTAGACATATACCCTAAAATGAAGTAGACTAGATGTGGAGATAGTGATGAAACTAAAAAGGGCCATGTCCTAGAATAACACTGATTTAAAAAAAAATCCACCCAACCAAGTTTCTTCAATAGCAATATCATATAAAGATTTTTTTTTAATCTACTTCACGTATAGTAGCTCTGGTCTTGCAGTGGTTATACTGATGAGAGGAGACATTTGTGTGTCACTGAAAATCCTGATTAAAATATGATAGTGTGGAGTACAGAAGATATTTGTTATGGTCAAGTTGTACAATTCTTATTACAGCAATAGAAATTCCCATAGTCTTGGATTCCTCCAGGATGGAGATATCTGTAAGACCGTACTTCATGTCATTCATAGTCATGAATTTTGTGTCTTGCAGCTTGCTTATAACTGCAGCATGAGTTTCTTGTAGAGCAACAACATCAATGTTATTCACCTTAAGAACTCTTGAAAGATAGTCATGTTTAGCATGACAGACGTTCCACATGAAGTTGAGCTGGTCCCACAGTTCTCTGGCCCAATAACTGTCCCACTGTGAATAAATACTTATAGTCATTGGGTCAGAGAGACAGCGCACATGTGTTTCTGTAGTCCAATGATTAGGGTACCCACCTGGGTGGTGGGAGATCCAGGGTCCAGTGCTCCTGCTCCAGTCACTCTTTAATTATTTATCCACAGTGGAACAGCTTCAACAGGAGAAACTAAGAGAGCCCCACATCAGAATATCCCACAGCTTAGTGACTAGAGCACTGCTCCTGAGAGGTGTGGGATACCCCTACTCAACTCTTCTCTCCCCCTCTCCCTGAGAGGGGGGAATTGAACCTGGGTCTCCCACATCCCTGGTGAGTCCTCTAATTACTATGCTAAAAGTTGTAAGGTAGGCTCTGTTGCTGCCTCCTCGGGGTTTTGAATAGGACCTAATGCAGTAGGCAATCTCAGAACATCAGGCCCTGCATGTGACTTGGCGGCCAAATGTCTATCTTCCCCTAGTTTGTGAATCACTGGGACTTAGGCAGGACTAAGTATCTGGACACATAGAGGGGAGGCAGCAGTGTGCATGCTCAGAGGGAGAAACTTAGGTGCCTAGGGAACTATTACCTTGAAAGTCTGGGCACTTACAGGGGTTGGGCAGGAGTTTTGTGCATCACAAGGGAGCCAAAACTGGGACTTAGATATGTAAAATAGGGACTTAGGCACCTAACTCCTTTTGTGCATTGAGCACTAAGATTTAGGCCTGATCCAAGGCCTGTTGAAATTCATGAGTCTGTCCTCTGACTTCATTGGACTTTGGATCAGGCTATATGAAAATAGCTGGTAGTACACACAGACTGAAGGCTCAAAGTCAGTTTTATAGAATCATAGAATTGTAGGGCTAGAAGGGACCTGATGAGGCCATCTAGTCCAGCCCCCAGTGCTGAGGCTGAACCGAGTATATCTAGACCATCTCTCACAGGTGTTTGTCCAACCTGTTGTGTTGGCTTATAATGCTTAATTTACATTTGATAGAGAGGTACACATCTTACTTCCTGGCTGGAAGAACTCTGGTTTTTTCTCTTTGGTCGGTGACAGACTTCAAAACATATTTTCAGTATATACACAACTCCTTAAATATCATTTGCACATACATCTCATAACCATATAAATGATCAGCATGATCCAGGGTTTTATTTAAGACCTCATGTGATACTCTGTATGCATAAATACTCTCCACTCCAGTAATCCAAGTCATTAATGAAAATTTTGAATAATACCAAACCCAGGACGCTCCTATGGGATCCCACTAGATATGTCCTCCCAGCTTCACAGCAAACCATTTATAACTGCTGTTTGACTGTTCTTTCAACCAGTTCTGCACCCACCTTATAGTAAATTCATCTAGACAACGCATTTCCTAGTTTGCTAATGAGACTGTCATGTGGGACTGTGTCAAAAGTCTTACACAAAGCAACATGTATTATGTCTACTGTTTCCCACCATCCCTTAGACTGGTAACCCAGTGAAAGAAGGAAATTAGGTTGGTTTAGCATGATCTGTTCTTGACAAATCCATGCTGGCTATTACCTTTTACCCTAATATCCTCTGTGTGCGTACAAATTGATTGTTTAGTAATTTATATCTTTCCAGGTATTAAAGTCAGACCAACTGGTCTATAATTCCGCAGGTCTTCTTTGTTCCCCTTTTTAAAGATAGGCACTATGTCTGCCGTTCTCTAGTCCTCTGTGACCTCATCCATCTTTCATGAGCTCTTGAAGATAATCACTAATGGTTTCAAGATTGCTTCAGCTAGTTCCTTAAATACCCTACTCTGAATTCTATCAGGCCCAGCCAACTTGAATACATCTAAAGTATTTAAATATTCTTTAACTTGTTCTTTCCCTAGTCTGGCTTGTGTTCCTTCCCTTAGTGTTAATATTAATTGTTTTAAGCATCTTGTCACAATTTATCTTTTTAGTGAAGACTGAAGCAAAGTTAGATATTAACTTCTCAGCCTTCTTTATGTGGTCTGTTATCTCTCCTACCCTGCTAAATAGTGGACCTACGTTTTCCTTTGTCTTTCTCTTGCTATAATTTATTTCTAGAACCTCTTCTTATCGCCTTTTATGTCTCTTTCTAGGTGTAACTCACTGAATCCCTTAGTCTTTCAGATTTGTCTCCTACATGCTCGGGTTATTCTTTTGTACTCATCCTCAGCAATGGTCATGTTTTCGCTTTTGTAGGATTCCTTTTTGATATTTCAGCCCATTAAAGGGCTTGTGATGGAGCCATATCAGTCTCTTACTTTTCTTCCTATCTCTCCTGCACTTCAGGATTGTTTGCTGTTGCATCTTTAATATTGTCTCTTTGAGAATCTGAACTCCCTTTTTCCCTTAGATTTTCTTTCCGTGGGACTTTACCTACCAGTTCTCTGAGTTAGTAAAAATTTGTTTTTTGAAGTCCACTGTCCTTTTTCTGCTGCTCTCACCTTCTTTTCCTTAGAATCATGAAATCTATCATTTGAAGAACACTTTCACTCTTCTACCTTCAGATTCCCAACCAATTCCTCCCTGCTGTTCAGTTTCAAGTCTAAAATGGTGGCTCCCCCAGTTACTTCCTTCAGCTTCTGAAATGAGAAATTGTACCCAGTACATTCCAAGAATGAATAGGAGATTTTGTATTTTGCCTTGTTACTTTTCCAACAGATGTCTGAGTAGTTAAAGGCTTCCATTACTTGTGTTTTGGTTATTTCTGTTGTTTGTTCTATACATGCCTCATCTACCTCCTCATGCTGATTTAGTGGTCTATAGTAGACCCCCAGCATGACATTGCCGCTTGTTTATTCCCCTCTTTTATCTTCACCCAGAGACTTTCTACTGGTCTGCCTGTCACCTCCTTGTGGATCTCAATACAAGTGTAAATATTCTTGATGTACAATGCAATACCCCCTCCTTTTTTTGTTACACTGTATTTACAAGCTAGTTGTGACAAAGCTCTGTGCTTGTCTCCATGGATGCCGCGCTTCCTGGCGGATTTCGCTAGTCTCAGAGGCTCACTGTGAACCTCCACATAGCCCTTCTCTCTCTAGAGGCAAGGGTCACAGCCTACTGAGCCATTTTCATCATAAGCCAGCAAGGGAGGGGAGAAGCAACCCTCCCTCGCACAGTCTCTGTTGTCTCCCTGTATCAATGATTAATTGGGGAGGGGAAAGAGAGAGGAGCTCGGGCCCAGGCCCAGGCTCGCCCTTTATTCCGGGCTCCAGCCCAGGGACCCTAATAGTAGCAGCTATAGTAGCTGACTTTTTGGAAATAGTACGCGTACAATTCCCTGGGCCACTTCCCCACAGCAGCCCTCACTTCCTCAGTATCTACTTCACCATTACCTCAGGGCCTCCTTCCTTGTGCCTGAAATGGTTTGTACTGCTCAGTTCCTCCAACAGCACGGCTTCCTCCTGATTTATGTACACCCAACTGACTAACTGGGAGGCTTTTAACTAGTTTCAGCCAGCCCCTCATTGGCTTCAGGTATCCTAATCAACCTAGCTATCTTGCCTGCCTCCTGGAAAGATCTTAATTGGCCCCAGGTGTCTTAATTGACCTGGAGCAGCTGCCATTTACTTATCCTGGTAACAGGGATTTGTTTAGCCTGGGGCTAATATATCTGTCTCCCACTACTTTTCTATAGCCATCTGGCCTTGCCCCGTCACATATCTTCCCCCCGCTCAACACCATAGAGTTGGGCAACTTGGGACGCCAGGCAGTGTGCTCGTGACAGACCATCAGCATTGCCATGGTGGCATCCAGCCCTGTGCCGTGTGCGGAACTGGAACGGTTGGAGCGATAACAACCACCTAGTGACCCTTGCATTCTTTTCCTTATTCCGCTGCATTCACTGGAGGGGTGCATGGTCCATCACAAGAGTAAATCGCTGGCCTAACACAATGTCTCCAAGGCCCATTTGACAGTAAGGCATTCTCTCTCGACTACTGCATATTTCTGTTCTCTTGGGAGAAGCTTTCTGCTTAGGTAGAGGATTTGGTGTTCGTCTTCTCCCACCATTTGCGACAGAACCGCCCCCAACCCCACCTCGGAAGCATCTGTTTGTAAAAGAAATTCCTTGTTAAAGTCTGGGGCTATGAGTATGGGGTCATTACAGTGCTGTGAACGCCCCCTCTGCTGCGTCGGTCCTCTACACCATGTCTGGACCTCGGGCCCTCACCAGGTCGGTTAGGGGACTTGCCCTAGTGGCAAAATGGAGAATAAAATGTTGGTAGTAGCCTACCATGCGTAGGAACGCGCAGACCTGCTTCTTTCAGGTCTGCCGGGGCCAGTTTTGAATCACCTCTAGCTTATTCGTTTGGGGCTTCACTATGCCCATTCCTACAATATATCCCAGGTACCTAGCCTCTGCTAGCCCTGTGGCGCATTTAGCGGGATTAGCAGTGAGGCCAGCCCACCTTAAGGTGCGCAGTACTGCCTCAACTTTCTCCAAGTGGGTTCCCCAGTCTGGCGTATGGATGATGACATCATCTAGGTATGCGGCTGCATAACTAGTATGGGGGCGCAGCAGCTTATCCATGAGGCATTGGAATGTGGCTGGGGCCCCATGTAGCCCAAAAGGGAGGACTGGAATAGCCCGTCCGGGGTAGAGAACTCTGTCTTTTCTTTAGCTTCAGCTTCTTTGGTCGGGGAATCTACCAGTACCCTTCTGTCAGATCCAGTGTAGTCAATAATCGGGCACTACCCAGTCAGTCAACCAGTTCATTGATGCGTGGTATGGGGTATGCATCGAATTGGGATACTTCATTCAGTAGGCAAAAGTCATTAAAGAATCTCGTGGTACCGTAAGGTTTAGGGACTAGAACGATTGGACTGGACCACTGACTGTAAGATTCTTCAGTAACACCTAATCCTAACATTTTCTTTACTTCAGCCTTGATTTCTTCTCTTTTGGCTGCTGGGATTTGGTAGGGTCTCGGTGTTACTTTGGCTCCGAGGATCGTGCAGATATAGTGATAGGTTTCAGTTGTCCGCCCCGGTTTTGTAGAGAACACATCTCGGTTACAATTAATCATGTTGGCTGCCTCGATCTTTTGGATCGGCATCAAGTCGGGTGATATCCTCACTTGCTCATGTAAATTATCCTCCTGGGGAAGGGTCTCCTGGGTGATTAAGCATGCCTCTCTATCGTGCCAAGGTTTCAGAAGATTGGTGTGGTAAATTTGCTCTGGTTTCTGGTGGCCTGGCTGCTGCACCTTATAGTTCACCTCTTCCACGGCTTCAATCACTTTGTAGGGTCCCTGCCACTGGGCCAACAGTTTACTTTCTGCTGTGGGCACCAGTACCATCACCCGATCCCCTGGTTGGAACCGTCGAAGCCTTTCTTGGTGGTTATAATGGGTTCATTGGGTCTCCTGTACTCTCTCCAAGTGTTCCCGTACAATGGGCATAACTCGGGCTATCCAATCTCTCATCTGCAGTACATGCTCAATGTTCCTTCCAGGATTTGGCTCCTCTTCCCAGGCTTCTCTGGCTATATCCAATATGCCCCGGGGGTGGCGCCTGTATAGTAGTTTGAATGGAGAGAAACCCGTGGAGGCTTGCGGAACCTCCCGGATGGCGAACATGAGGTAAGGCCATAGGGTATCCCAATCTTTCCCATCCCGGCTCACCACTTTCCTGATCATGGCCTTGAGGGTCCTATTGAACCTTTCCACAAGGCCATCTGTTTTCAGGTGGTATACAGTGGTCCGTAGGGCTTGTACATGGAACAATGAACAGAGATCTTTCATCAACTTGGACACGAAAGGTATCCCTTGATCAGTCAATATCTCCTTGGGTAGCCCAACCCGGGCAAAGATCTGTACTAGCTCCTTAGCTATTCTCTTGGAAGCCGTGTTGCGTAGGGGAATGGCTTACAGGTAATGTGTTGCATAGTCCAGTACAACAAGCACATGTTGGTGGCCCCGAGCTGTCTTTTCTCGGGGCCCTACTAGATCCATGGCTATGTGTTCAAAAGGAACCTCTGTTATTGGAAGAAGTATCAAAGGAGCCTGCAAGTGCGGGCGAGGGCTATGTAACTGACACTCTGGACAAAAGGTGCAGTATTGCTGGACATCTTCGTGAACTCCTGGCCAGAAGAACTTCTTCAGGATCCGTGCCTGGGTTTTCTCTACCGCTAAGTGTCCTCCAAACAGGTGACTGTGGGCAAGACTCCGTATGGCTTTTTGATGTTTTTGTGGCCCCAGAAGTTGTTGTATCTCTTGCTCCTGCATTTGCACCACGCAGTACAGGAGATCTTTCTTCACTATAAAGTAAGGTCCGGTACCCTGGACCTTCCCATCCACAGGTATCGCATTGATCTCGGCCACCTCTTTCGTGGCGTTATCATATCTGGGGTCCTCCGCCTGGTCTCACCCAAAAGTCTCTCTCCCAGGACTAACCTGCCTGAGCTCCCAGGGGCCGGCTTCTGCTTCTTCCAACGGCTCGCTACTGTCACGGCTGGGCATGGCCTCTGGCTCACCTTCTGTGGTGGAAGTTTCTCTGTTGGCTGCTTGTGTCCATCTGCCCACTAGGACGGTCTTCTGGCCCTGGGTCAGGATCCAGGTTCCCAAGGCCTTCGCAGCCTTCCTCTCTTTTTTTGTCTTCCGGGGAGCTGAGAACAGATCTTGAGAAATCTCAGCAAACATAGGGGGTTGACATTCCCCCAGTGACGAGTCGCTGTCCTCAGGGTTCCCACCTCCCTTCAGCCTCTCCGCGGGGAGTAAAATATCAAACCCTGGATAGTCCCTCCCAAAGACTACAGGATATGGGAGTTTAGGAACTATGCCCACGGTCACCTCAATGGGGTTCCCCTGAACCTCTATCTCCACCGGGATGGTGGGGTAATGGCTCACGGCCCCATGCACGCATGTCACTGCTACGCATTTGGCTTGTAGCACCTGACTACTTTTTATCAACTTACCCGATATGAGAGTGATAGCACTCCCAGAGTCCACAAGCGCTGTAGTCTCTGCTCCATTTATCCTTACTGGCCTGGTGTAATTATGTGGGGCTAATGCGACCCCCGCGAGGTGGATAAGGGAGCACGGGACCTCCCAATCCCCCAGGTTACATTGCATAGGCTCCTCGGTGCTGGGACATTGTGCTGCTATGTGTCCCCACTCCCCTCATGCATAACATCTATAATTGCTTCTAATCACTCCCCTATCCTGGGGGTTAGGGGGTTTAGTCCCAGGGTTCCCCCCACTCAGGCCAATCCCTTCCTTCTGGGATGCCCGCTGGTTTTTGGCGCCCCCTTCTTCCACCTAGGTCTCCCCGGGGGGTTGGCTGCCCAGCCTTCCAGGTTTGGGGTTTTTTCATAGATTCATAGATATTAAGGTCAGAAGGGACCATTATGATCATCTAGTCTGACCTCCTGCACAACGCAGACCACAGAATCTCACCCACCCACTCCTGTGAAAAACCTCTCACCTATGTCTGAGCTACTGAAGTCCTCAAATCGTGGTTTAAAGACTTCAAGGAGCAGAGAATCGTCCAGCAAGTGACCCATGCTACAGAGGATGGCGAAAAACCTCCAGGACCTCTTCCAATCTGCGCTGGAGGAAAATTCCTTCCCGACCCCAAATATGGCGATCAGCTGAATCCTGAGCATATGGGCAAGATTCACCAGCCAGATACCCAGGAAAGAATTCTCTGTAGATTCAGGTGCTTGCTTCAAAAGGGGCCTTCCTTGGGTAGTCGGGTCAATTCCCTGGCTGTCAACCGTTTTTCTACCAGCATGATCATCTCATCGTACATGGACGGATTGTTCTGGCTTACCCATTTGCGGAGATCTGGTGGCAGTCCCCGCATGTAATGGTCCATGACCAGGGTCTCCAAAATCTCCAGGCTGCACACCTCGGGTTGTAATCACTTCCGTGCGAGGTGTATGAGGTCGAATAGCTGGGACCTTGGGGTTTCGTTCTCCTGGTATTTCCACTCGTGGAACCTCTGGGTCCATACCGCTGCTGTCACCCCTAATCGTGCTAGGATCTCTGCCTTCATCTGGGTATAGTCAATGGCATCCATGGCAGGCAAGTCAAAGTAGGCCTTCTGGGCCTCTCTGCACAAAAACGGGGCAAGAATGCTGGCCTACTCAGCACATCTCCCGACATCATCTTTGGCAGACAACCAGTGGCCCTCAGGGTTCGCGTCCCATCAGACCCCCGGACGTGGGTGGTGAGAATCTTCAGCTGGTCCACTACCCCTCGCAAGAGGGCACAATCTTGGGTCACCTGGCCCATTAATAATTGATTGGTTTCCTGCTGTAGCCGCACACACTCCTGTTGTGCCGTTGCCTGAACCCGGGTGGCCTCCTGCTGGGCTGCCATGGCTTGTGCCAGAGCTCTTAACACCTCCTCCATTGTGGTACAAAACAAACACAAAATGAAACAAAAAAATCTCCAAAAACCCAGTGCAGTTTTTTTTTAACCTCTTTCTTCCACCACGCTGTGAACGATGATCCAACGCTTGACAGCAGTTGTGACAAACCTCTGTCCTTGTTTCCCTGGGTCCCGCACTTCCTGGTGGATTTCGCTAGCTTCAGAGGCTCACTGTGACCCTCCATGTAGCCCTTCTCTCTCTAGAGGCAAGGGTCACAGCCTTCTGAGCCATTTTCATCATAAGCCAGCAAGGGAGGTGAGGAGAAGCAATCCTCCCTTGCACAGTCTCTGTTGTCTCCCAGTCTCAGTGATTAATTGGGGCGGGGGGGAGCCCTGGCCCACCCTCTACTCCGGGTTCCAGCCCAGGGACCCTAATAGTAGCAGCTATGGTAGCTGACTTTTTGGAAGTAGGATGCGTACAATTTCCTGGGCCACTTCCTCACAGCAACCCCCACTTCCTCAATATCTACTTCACCGTTACCTCAGGGCCTCCTTCCTTGCGCCTGAAATGGTTTGTACTGCTCAGTTCCTCCAACAGCATGGCTTCTTCCTACAGCTCTTGACATGCGCACCCAACTGACTAACTGGGAGGCTTTTAACTAGTTTCAGCCAGCCCCTCATTGGCTTCAGGTGTCCCAATCAACCTAGCTATCTTCCCTGCCTTCTGAAAAGATCTTAATTGGCCCCAGGTGTCTTAATTGACCTGGAGCAGCTGCCATTTACTTATCCTGGTAACAGGGATTTGTTTAGCCTGGGGCTAATATATCTGTCTCCCACTACTTTTCTATAGCCATCTGGCCTTACCCCATCACATATCCCCCCTCCCCTGCCAGTCCCCCCCGGCCAGTCCAAACCTTGCTTGACAGGTAACAAACAGTAAACCTCTACTCCTGAGTTCCCCAGAGACATCTCTGCAGTGCCAGCCCTCTCCTGGAACAGTCACAGAAGTCATTAACTTGGTTGCTCCTTTAAAGAGTCTATACTGCAGCCTGTTAGCTTAACTCAGATTAACCCACCCATCTCTTCAATCAGTGCACAGAATTGGTGTATAGTAAAAGTAAAACAAATTTATTTATCAAAATGGTTAAGTGATACCAAGTATGAGGAATAAAGATAGAAAGGGTTACAAGCAAACAAAAGTAAAAATATGCTCCTAAGAGTAAAACCTGATTTAGCAAATCAGACTCTCTTGTTCAAAGAAGTGTTTTTCACCCAGTCACTCTTCTAGCATGGCTGACCAGACTCTTTGGCCAGGACCCTTCACAGACCTCAGAGTGCTTGGTTCAGGTGAAGGATGCCAAAATGTTTTTTTCTCTCTCCTTGTATCTTCCCAAATTTCACTGACCCTGCTTTGAGAGGCAGGAAGGCTTCCTGGGGGTACAATCTCCATCCTCTGTGGAGATAAAGTGGTAATCTTTCCCCACATGCCCTCCTGATGGCTTTGTTTACCTTGCATGTGAATGTACATTCATTGTCTCTGCCTGACGGCCAGGCTGGTCGGATAAGCCAAGAAACATTCCTTTGTCTTGGGCCGATTGTGTTTAGGCATTGCTTACCAAGCACATTTTTAGAGTATAATTCTGGCACATATTTATAACTTTTTGTACACACCACACACTGATTTTTGAGACCAGAGTATTATCATTTTGTATGTAATAACTTACACAACATCTTTTAGATTCATGTTACGACAACAGTGTATTAGCTGTAGTGAGTATGTCAGGCCTGACATACGTTGCTGGTAAAGAGGAGTGAACCACAAATGGGACTCCGTGTCGCACTCACTAAGCACCTGTTTGCATCTGTATCTTTGTGAATAGTAATAATTCTCTAGGTTTGTTTCTGCTCTTGCTTATAGTGTTATAATTCCACTGATTTCAATAGTTGTTCCTGATTTATGCCATTTTGTAAACAAGATCGTAATCAATGTGTATATTTATACTTCAGCTTTATAGTATGGATTAGGCAACATGCAGGGAGGATTTACAAATTAGAACACTAATTGTTTTGCTGTTGTATCTTTCTTTCAGGAAATCTTTCTGCACAGCTATTAACTAATGTCCATTATATCTTTCTTTTTCAACAGGACCCAGTCCAGTATTTGACCTCCAAGTTATAAATGTCAACACAACAGAAGTAAACTTAAGATGGCAAAACAATGACACTGCTGCTTCTCAGTACACTTACATAGTAGTCTCAGAAGGAAATGGATCTCTAACTAATAAAAGCAATACATATCAACTCACAAATTCTACATTTGAGGCTAGAATTACCAGTTTAAACCCTGGCACCTTCTATACATTCACGGTGTTTCCACAAGCAGGTGATAAAATAACAGAAGGAAACCGAAAAAACATAACTAACTGTACAGGCAAGTTACAAAAATATGTGCCTCTTTCATTTAAATGCTTTGTTTTTTGTGTATAGGATAGAAAACAGTTGATTTGCTTATTTAGCACCCAAAAGTGTGCTAGGTGCCTTACCAATATGTAGGCAGACCAGTTCCTACTTCTGAGGTTTACATTCAAAAGTCCTGATCTTGGAGCATTACTAGTCCTTACACAAGTAGTACATGGCTTTTCATGGCTTTTCAGGACTGGTGGCATAAGTAAGGTGTTGCAGGACTGGATCATTGATAGAAAACATACAGATGAAGGGACTGAGAGGATACAACATGAGATTTCTGATGTTTTTTATTTTATTTTGTATTTTATACTTTGCCTGTCTGAAGTCAGTATTGTTACACTGGTTTTATACCAATGAATGTGAGATCAGAATTGGAATCAAAATATTTTGAAGACATTTGGGAGTAAAATTTAACTCTGTGCACATCCATCGTCTCCAATGAAGTAGCAGAAGGTATGCATCAGAGTGGAATTTAGCCCACGATCTTTGTGCGCCGCCATGTAAGGATAACAGCAGTCTTTTTCTGTAGAACAGTCATTCATGAAGTATTTAATGTCACTTACCTTTTGTATGACAGATTTTTTTCAAGCTAGTTGCTTCTTCCTTTGCACTTTTTCCTGCGTTTTTAAACACAGTCTAAACTCATAAACCTCGGAATGTTAAAAGAAAAAAGTGGTCAGAGAATAAAGGCAAAATGCATACTATAAATCAGAGAAGAAAGGAATATAGCGCCATGGGAAGAAAGACTGGCATGTGTTATAGAGATGAGAGGGAATAGAAAAATAGCAGAGAACATAAAGGGAAATAGGTGCTAGATAATATTTATTACTTATGTATAGTATTACAATAAACCTACGTGGTGCTTCACAGGCAGATGAAAACGAGGGCTCCTGCCCTGCGGAGCTTAAGTGGATTAAACAGATAACGTAAGGTGACCAGACAGCAAGTGTGAAAAATCGGGACAGAGGTGGGGGGGGTAATAGGAGCCTATATAAGAGAGAGACCCCAAAATGGGGACTATCCCTATAAAATTGGGGCATCTGGTCACCCTAAGATAACCATCCAGTTTGTTCCACTAAGCTGTTTTCTTCTTTTGCAGATGCTGCACCAGTGTCTTCATTTAACTGTACACCAGTGACTAAAGAGCCTAAGTTAACAGTAAAGTGGGAGCTCCCTGCTGGTGTCAGTACTGGCTTCAGCATTAATACATTCAATGATGCCTGGAGCAATGAAACACTGGTTTTGTCTGGTAACCTAGATACAACTATAACAAATTTAAATTATTCTACCTCCTACAATGTTAGGATTATAACCCGTTCATGTGGGAAAGAAAGCCTTCCAGTGGAAAGAATATGTGTTACAAGTATCACGGGTAAGTGTAAAAAGTTTGGTGTGGGGTACAGGGCCAAAAAAAAAAAAGAACTCTAAGTTACAAAATGCAAAATGTGTAGCATTATACAGTACATGTGAATATTCAAGCTATGAGAGAGAGTCTTTATCTTATTCAAAGTTGTGTGTGTTAATATATATATTAACTCGGTAGAACTAGTATGATCAAAGATACGGACTTTCGTTTCTTTACAGCATTTTTATATGGATGGGACACTATTTCTTTATTGGCTTGCTTGGTTTTAAAGATGCTTCTTTAAGTGACATTAAAATGTGCTGGTTAATGTGCATTTATATGATGTCGCCCAATGTGCAAATTGCAATAATGGGAGAAAATGGTGGGCTTTCTTTGTAACTTTTCCTAGGTAGTTGGAGAAGATAGATATTTCAACATAAGATATCTTTCTCCTTGATTCACCTTTTCCTTCCCACATGTTGAGATGCTAATTTAATATTAATATTTCTCTGTTACAGACCCCCCTGCTCCAGGAGAAGAGCCTAATATTACGTCAGTCACTCACAAGTCCTTTAAAATTCAAGTCAATAGGTTTGAGTCAAAAAATGGACCGCTAACGGCCTATGCAATAGTAATCACAACAGCTAAAGGTAAGATGTTAGGATGTTAGCTCCCAGATGTATTATTATTATATCAGACATCATGTGTATATCCATCGGGACAAACTTTTTAGATCCTAAACTAAGTGGAAGGGGAAGAATTACTCCTGATATTTGCAGTTGCTGTTCAGAAACAT
Organism: Eretmochelys imbricata; assembly: GCF_965152235.1. Classification (NCBI taxonomy): domain Eukaryota; kingdom Metazoa; phylum Chordata; order Testudines; family Cheloniidae; genus Eretmochelys; species Eretmochelys imbricata. Next base: position 28,433,515 of record NC_135577.1, on the reverse strand, counting down.
AGAGTGACATTCTGACTCAACTAAAGTCAATGGCAAAACTCTCATTGACTTCATAGGCCAGGATTTCACTCATAGACTTGACTAGCCTGAATTAGTCTAGTTCATAGGCCTTTCACAATGTTGCCACTATGCTATCTGATCAGCTTCCTTATTGGTTTGCCAATAACATGAACTGCAAAATTGTATAGTGTCTTTTCTTTGTAGAATGATTCTAGGGGCTGGTAATTAACAACTTCTGAAGTTTGGGGTGTTTTTCAAGGCTGTAAAGATTATTACAACAAACATGTCAGAAAGTTGGGGGAGGTGAAGCACTGTTTTCCAATTGTACTAATAATAGCCTATTGTCATTGCGGGGTGGGAGGAATTTTATGGATGAAAGGCAGGATGAACATTGTCAGCATCACATGCTATGGGAAACTGAGGAAGCCATAAGGCTTGCTATGGAGAATTGCTATAAAACACATTATCTTTAAAACATCAAAAATCAAAGAAAAATTTTACTTGGTTAACCACAGTGATAATTCATGAAATCAGCAAGCCTGTTCTTTGCTGGTTAAAATATGTTTAATTCCTGCAAATGAAGGCAGCTGAAATAAGTGATTCCCCAGGGCAGGATTTTATTGACATATAAACAGATATAATGATACCTCAACTTGCCTTTTGTTTTAACAATGGGTATGTATCTCCAAGCAGCTTCCTTTTGTAGATCTTCCCTCCATATTTTTTTTAAGTACACTTTCTTGTACAATAGTGATTACATGATCAGTGATACTTGAATAGCTTCTTGTACTCCGGTATCCTCAGTTTGCCTTAATTGACTGCCCCAAAATTACATTGTTAATGTCAGTGTTTTATCAACATACTTGTATTTTTTTCCGATGCCTCTAACCACTAATATTTAAAGCTGAATCACATGCAAAGCACGGTTCTATATTGTGTTTGTTCACTTGGGCAAGAAAATAGATTTTTCTAGTCATGACTGATGGAAATTGAAAAGGGAAATACCAATTTGTCAGTGTCAGATGCTTTACTGTGAGGGGAAAAGATTTTAGGAAATGGCTCATCAGCCTTGATAAAGTGTAACTTTAATGCTCCAACTGTATAATGTTCAACTGTCTCTAATCTTAGTACACTAAGTTTAGGGTGGGCTTGTGTTGTTTGGGACTGTAATATAATTCATTTGTAACTGTTTTTCATCATTCTCTTCAGTGCAGAAACAGCATCAGCTGCTCTAATGTAAAGCAAGCAGGGTTTCAGAGAAACTATTCTGCCTTGAGCCCTGATCCTGCACCATTAAAGGCAATGATTTCAGTGAGCCCTAATTTCCTCCTGTAGCATGCACATAACTGGTTTTTTAGCTGTTACAGTTTGCTCACAAAACAACCTTCCCTAGCCTTTCTGCAACCTCTTGTTAGATATTAATTTAATGCTATTTCCTTTAAAAAGGGGGGTTTATTTTTTAAAAGCAATAAGTGGGGATGCCCGAGGGCAGCCTCGAGATCCCTTCCAGTCCGATACTTTTATGGTTCACTTCTGTGATATGCACAAATTCTGCTAACAATGGCCAGCTACTTCCTCCTCACATAACACTTTGAACATTTAACTCTGTGTATTTGCTATTAACTCATCTCTGACAGCAAGTGATTTGAAGTGCATTGTTACCTCATAATTTTTTCATGGTTTAGCAACATAATCTGCTTCAAAATCCAGGAATTCTCTCCTTGACAACAACATAGGGCAGGGATGGGGAGAAACAGACTAATGTATTTAGACAACCTTGCTTCATGTTTTGTGATATAAGGTGTTTTTATACCATTACCCACTCCACCTTCACCCGGGAATTTACAACATTAGATTAAAAATTATGTTTAAAACGTTATTTTAAGCAATTTGACTTAAAGTGATTGCATGGCTTGATAGCATTACTGATGTCCCAAATTACAAGTCCAGTCAACACAGGAAATATTTCTTCTGAGTCTTCTGGACTAGGAGCTATTGACTCCCAAACAACTCCTATTTGGTCTATGTCGACCAGTTCTTTTAATCTCTCCCAACAGGAAGAGGAGGCCAAAGCAGCCCTTACTTCTCAGGTTCTTGAGGTTTATGCGCTAAATCCTGGCATACTAAGAGCCTGTCTTCATTATCAAATTGGGTCCAATTTGTTAACTCAACTCCTCAAGGTCATGTTCTGACTCAGTATTAAGCACAGCTTTGCAGCTAGTGGAGGCAGGGATGATGTAGTAGCATGGCCTACCAGGTCTGGCTTTGGTCTAGCTGCTGCTTTAGTTTCTCCTTCTCTCAGTCTAGATCACCCACCCTCGGAGTCTGGTTTGGTTCCTGCAGTAGTTGGGGGTCCACGTCACTGCAAAAGGCTAAGTCATTAAAGAAAAAGTCCGCCCCTTCCAGGGTCTCCAGCACCAAAACAAACACAAGAGTCTTCCACCTCAGTCTCAAACTGGACACAGCCCCTCCTTCCTGAAGATCTGTCTGAATTCTTTCTTCAAAATCCAGACCCACGCTAGCCTGCCATCTTTTCACTCTCACCCCTCATGCTCTCCTGGGCTTCTCTGAGTCTCTCCCTGCTCTCTACCAAGCACTGACTCCCAAAGGCTTTCTACCTGGAATCTCCCTTCACACCTTTTCGTCCTCTACAAGTTTCTGGTTTAGCTCCACCTCAGAAGGCCTAATTTAGCCACACAACCTGCCTGTTATGTGACTTTGCTCATTTTCTTCACCTGGAGAAGCGGGTAAATGTGTCACATGTGGGAGTGGATCTATATCCGCTGAAAGGGCCATCCTTAAAGTCACCCAGTGACAGGCAAGTTGTGTTAAACATCTTGTCAGCTGGCTGTGATAAACCTGTACGTGTCAACTGATCATGGTTAAACACGACTTGTCCCATCTACACTGACTGCAAAGCTGTGTTAGTTAATGCGGCTCCTCAAAGTCAGGTTCTAACATGATGTGATTTGTCTAGTGAAGACTGTCCGAGAAGGACTTTCAGCAGTGTGCAGTGTAGTTTCAGTACAGAAGACTTTCAGCGCAGGTAGTTTTCTGCAGAGAAATTGTTTGTATATCCAGTCTTCAGCATACTTAAAAAATTTAAACCAAAAGGTTATTAAAACAGTGACATTCTCTGGGGGCAAAATAAATAAATTGTTCTACAGTGAAGAGTATCTGAGATTGTCCATATTGCCCTCAGCCTTTAATTTCAGGCAATATTCCACATTTGCTGGAATAGTCATAACCGTTAGTTATTTTCTTTACTATTATTGCCCTTGAGCCAGTCACTGTATTTTAAAATACAATTTTACAAAAACATTAGTTTATGTCTGTTGTATATTTGTTTTTTCAGAAGGCATTGAACCTCCAAATAGCAGTTTGAGTTATACATACAACGACTTCCAGGAAAAGAAAACAGACACTTACGTAACGTTTGTCATAAACGCTACACAAAAGAGAGCCTTTTCCTCCCGTTCAGATAGTTCGGCATACGTAATGGAAGTAGGAAATACAGCCACATCGTGTGGCTATTACAATGCGCCGCTGGAACCACTTGGTTCATACCGGTATTTATCCTGTTGTTTGTTGTAATTTCCTTGTATACAATTGAAATTTAAGTAATAATTGGATCACCAGATCATAAATACTGCTTGTCAGGCTTAGATTGTTAATGTCATCTAATGTGACTATTTCATTTCCCCTTCCTCTCATCAGGGCGAGTGTTGCAGGTTTCACTAAAATTGAATTTAACAGTAGTGATGGTGGACGTATTGTTGAAGAGAGAAGCTATGTATCATTTACACCTTATTCTCAGGCAATTACGTTACCCCAGGATCCAGGTAAAGCTAACATAAAATGTTGCATTGCATGTTTTGCATATATTAGGCCCAACTGTGTTCTCATTTCAATTCTTGGCAAAACACACATTGACTTCAATGAAAGGAGGCTTGGGTCTGTTTATCTGTAATTTTGTAATGTAGTTGGTCTGTAGATTTACAACTGAGCAGTTCTACGAAAACTCTCTTGTATGCATATATTACATAATCCCTTACAGTAACATTAAAAATGACAAAACAAGCCCAAAACATGGTATACTAAAATGAGAGTGGAAAGCTGCTGAGACAAGAAGACTTTGAGAGATAAGTAAAGTAGAGATTGCAATTACTGTGTTTTTGCACTCTCTGTAAATTAGAGATTGACATGTAGAAAAAAAATGGTGGAATCATGCTCCTATAATCCCAGTATTTCTTGTTTAGCTCCATTCTTACTGCTGTTCCTTATCAACACTTGATATTGGCATCACTTAAAGGTGTTTCACAGCTACAGAGGGGAATGATGGGCCGGTGGGTAGGGTGCTAGCTGGGGACTTCAGAGACCCAAGTTCCATTCCTTGCTCTGTCACAGACTTCCTGTGTCTCTAGGTCAGATTTTCAGATGTGTTTAAGTGCCTAAAGATCCAGATAGGTACATAGGGGGTGTGATGGATGCCACCTGGAACTGGGATACCACTGAGCCAGCCTGACCCACCAGCCTGGGCTCCCTTTACACTGTATTGCTGTGACAAGCTCTCGAGCACATGCTGTGATCAGCTCTGTATGGGAAGGCGTCAGCTAAGGAACTTCCAAGCTGCTCAGGCACACACCCCCTCTGGAGTGTAAACCCAAAATTATACCATCTTGCACTGCACAGGGAACTGTACAGCATAAGCTCATGAAATTCATTCCCTCTTTCAATGCGGAGAGGAATATACACAACAGCTTTCTGCCCCAAGTTATGATTTCCACATACACTGGTTTTAGACAAAGCAAAAACTGGTGTATTAACCTCAAAAGATAGATTTTAAGTGATTTTAAGGGATAGCAATCAGATCAAAGCAGATTACCTAGTAAATAAACAAAACATGCAAACTAAGCTTAATATACTACATAGATTGGATATGACTAGCAAATTCTCATCCTAAATTATGATACCAGCAGGCTGCAAGTTCTTAAGGGGCAAGCTGTTCAGGCTTACAGCTTAGAAACCCCAGGTGTTCCATTCACAGGCTAAAAATCCTTTTAGCCGGGGTCCAGCACTTCTTCCCTCCTCCCCCCAGTTCAGTCTTTGTTCCTCAGGTTTTTCCAGCAGTCTCTTTGGGAGGGGAGTCAGTGAAGAACCACAGTGATGTCACTCCCCTGCCTTAAATAGCCTTTGCATATGGCGGGAACCCTTTGTTTCAAAGCTTGGTTCCCACTCCAGTCAGTGGGAAAACACTGGTATCCAAGATGGAGTCCAACACCAAGTTACATGTCCCTGTAGTGTTATAACAGCCATGAGTCGGATGCTGTCTGTAGCATCCTGAGGAAGCCGCCCTCCCCACAGGTGGGCAATAATCTTCTTCTAAGGTCTATTGTTCTCTCCTAATGGCTCATTAACCTGAATGGGCCCTTTCCAGCCAGCCATGGAGACTGAGAGCCTTTTGTCTAGTGGGTGTTCCCCGTGTGTAAACACAATTTGTAATACAGCTACATAGTCAATATTCCTAACTTCAAATACGAAAATGATACATGCATACAAATAGGATAATCATATTCAGTAAATTATAACCTTTTCAATGATCTCACACATGACCTATCCTGCATAAACTACATGATGATTATGTTATATCATATACTAATATCTCTATGAAGAGTATGGGGTGCAGTGTCACAGTGGTATTTTTCAAAATTGCATCAGTGGGATAGTTGCCTATCTGTCTTTAGGCGCCTAAATACCTTTGAAAATATGGCCTCTGTGCGAGTCACTAGGGCATCGCTCCCAGCGCTGGCGCTCTGTCTACACTGGTGCTTTACAGCGTTGAAACTTGCTGCGCTCGGGGAGGGTTCCCCCCCCTGAGCGAGAAAGCTGCAGCGCTGTAAATTGCCAGTGTAGGCAAGCCCTTGGTTTCCAATGTCCATTAGAAAACTACTATAATCTTAGTTGAGCGATGATACAGAAATTCCAAGTTTTTATTCAATCAGACATTATAGGTCAGCTCATTTCATACGGGTGTCCTTTGCTTGTGAAATTTACTGTAGATAGCAGAAATCTAAATTGTTAATGGTTCATACTTTTCACTTTGATACTTTCTTATATGACACTTGAATATACTTTCATCTAAGCTGAGACCTGTCCTTCCTCTTACTGGGCACAGTTTGTGAAATGAATTGCAGGTTCAGATTTAAATAGATGCATCTCAAACTATCTGATTTGCTCCCTGAGTTGGATAGCTCAAAATGCAACTTCTCAGGCTGACCCTTGCAATCAAAATCCAGGTACAAAAATGGAGCCACCTTTCTGCAAATTGTGTGTGATTTAATAAAACTTGAGGAAAATGGATGAAACTATGGCAGTTAACACCAGCTGACAATCTGTCCCTTGATTGTTTTACACCATCTATTCACTCTTAATACAGTATCTTCTGTGACAAAGTTCGTGCTCTACCTTGGTGGGTCTTGCGCTTATTGGCGGATTTGCTCGCCTTGGAGCTTCACGGCAGCCCTCAGCTTGGCCGTTTTTCTGAATCCACAGCTCAGGTCGACTCCTCCTGTGTCTGACCAGGAATTGGGAGGTTTGGGGGGAACCCGGGCCCGCCCTCTATTCCGGGTTCCAGCCCAGGGCCCTGTGGAATGCAGCTGTCTAGAGTGCCTCCTGGAACAGCTGTGCGACAGCTACAACTCCCTGGGCCACTTCCCCATGGCCTCCTACCAACACCTTCTTTATCCTCACCATAGGACCTTCCTCATGGCGTCTGATAATGCTTGTACACCTCAGTCCTCCAACAGTCCGCATTCTCACTCTCAACTCCTAGTGCCTCTTGCTCCCAGCTCCTCACACGCCCACCACAAACTGAAGTGAGCTCCTTTTTAAAACCCAGGTGCCCTGATTAGCCTGCCTTAATTGATTCTAACAGCTTCTTGATTGGCTGCAGATGTTCTAATCAGCCTGTCTTAATTGTCTCCAGAAGGTTCCTGATTGTTCTGGAACCTTCCCTGTTACCTTACTCAGAGAAAAGGGACCTATTTAGCCTGGGGCTAATATATCTGCCTTCTATTACTCTTCTATAGCCATCTGGCCCAACCCTGTCACACTTCCTAATAGTTAATTATTGTTAACTGAAGTGGGAGGTAAAAATCAATGATTATCATTGCTTATGAGTCTGTAAACAGCATTGGATAACTCATTTTATTTTTGTAAAATCTTTAACCATATCCTTTTCTTGTTTCTTGATATTAGAAATTCACATTAGCGTCCTTTGTAGCCTGTTGATATGTTGGATCATTGTTGATTTGATAGATAATTCATGAAAAGTTTCTGTTTTTATCCTCCCATAAGGTGTCATCACTGGAGCTGTTGTTGGATGTATTTTGGGTGCTGTGGTTATAGCTGCTGTAGTGGGATTCATTTTCTGGAGACGGAGAAGGTAACTCCACGTTAACTGTTACATTCACTTCTGAAAAGAGCACCACATTATTTCACCATTACAATAAAAATAATAATAAATACCTAGCCCTTCTATAATGCTTTTCATAATGAGGCAGAAGCCAGCGCTATTCCTGTTTTCATATACTTTAAAAGCAATGTTTTAAAATAAGCTCTATAGATACAAAATATTTATTTATATCACAATAATTCAAAGTAGATCATTCAAACTCACTTAGATGATTTTGTTGTGGAAACAAAGTCTTCATCATGACAGTGTATCACTGAGCTAAATTCTGCTCTGTTCCACTGGTGTAAATTCAGATTTACATTGATATTTGTGTAATTCAGATCAGAATTAGACTATAGTGCTCCATAGCACATTTGTAATTAGTACTTCAATGTGTTAATGCTGAGCTATTTTTTCAAAGCAGAATAGATCACAGCACATTAAGGTACTGTTAGCATGTGTCAGCAGGATGCACAGGGACAGTTAGAGTATGGCAAGATAGTGCGGGGTAGGTTTACATCCCAGCTTACTGCAAACTAGATGATTGTGTAGACAAGCCGTGAAGATATCTTATATAGGCTTTTTTTTTTTCTCGATTGGCCACACTGGAACCCAACTTGTGGTCTGAGATTTCCTTTCTGGAGCTAATGGCAAGGCTAAGCGGAAAAGATCTAATGGACAAATTTTCAAAAGTTGTCCTGGTAAATCTGTGAGAAAATACATAGACGCTGTGCTCCTCTAGAAAGCCAAGATGTGCTGAGAGTGTCCCTAATTCCTGAGTCTTTTCCAGACAATCTGAAGTCCATCAAGGCTCTTTTTCTTCTCATGTTACCAGTCAAATAATGCAGAACATACATTCTAAAAGGCTACTAAAAGATAGGGAAGCCTTTTAGGATTTTCCTTTGCCTTCTTGTTTTGGTTCCTGTTCCTTCCCACGAGCTTCCATTTTTGACCAACACTTGCTTCCTAAGTAGAAGATCCAGGAGAGCAGCTTTCTTTGAAGCTGTGAAGATCCTTTTTATTCATACAGCAAGGGTGTAAACACATTGGATAAATGTCTGACTTCTTAAATCATTATGCAGCATTTAGAGTCCTATTTCTAGGGCGTTTTCTACATTGGGATTTTAGCCACTGGTGCATATTCTTAATGTAGACTCAGCTTGCATTAGTGCAACATGATTTTTACTAATGCGGTTGACCCTGGTTCCAAACTGGGAAAAGCTGAACCAATGTAAACCAGGGATCTGCACTGGTACAGCAACACCAGTGGCTAAGATTGCCATGTAGACAAGGCTTGGATCTGTTTCCTGTTGCTCAACTCCATTAGAACAGACTAACACTTGTCTATTGTTCATTCATGAGCATATTTCTTATTAATGATTTTTTTTACTGGTTACTGTAAGTGTAGTGCATAAGGGAGCCGCAGTTAGGGCTTCTTGCACAAGATCAGACGGTATATGAAAAACCATCATGAAACAGGCACAGAAAGAGCTTCTGCCAGGAATCTCATTTGTGTTTTGCATAAATTCTTCTAATCTCTTCCCACCCCACCCTTTCCCAACAGGAAAGATGGAAAAAATAGTGAGCTGCCCTTTTCCCCAATTAGGTGAGTTAAATATTCTTTCAGCCACTATCTTCTGAGTTTACATAATATTGGCAAGACTTGTTCAGAACTTTGATAATTGTGTACTATACAATTTTCTGCGGCAGAGTTCCTGGTATTAAAGCTTTGAACACTTTATTTCCTTATGGAATTCAGAGAACCAAACGTAACCTACTGCAGTCTAAAGATAATTACGTAGAGACTTTCAATGTTGCCAAATGGAATTGAACACCCACTTCCCGTTAAAATTAATGGGAATTAGATGACCATGTCCTTTAGGTGGCTTTGTCTTGTATTCTTATGCATTGACAAAATAATCCAGATTACAAAGTGCAATGTGTAGAGGACCTGTCTGCACACTGTGCCTAAGCAAGATTGTCCACTATAGCCTTGATTCTCCCCTGTGACAGGGCTACTTTGTGCTGAGCCACCAGTGCAAAATAGCCTTAAAGCCAGGACAGCTGGATATGGGAGGGTCACCCCAGTATAGGGGGAACCTCAGGTAGTGCAAAGCTGGCATAAAATGGCTCGGACACCATGTAAGAGCAGGGCATCCCCGTGATTCCTAGCAGCCTTTGAGGCCATTGGCAGTCAGTCAAAGTTACACCAAGAGATTGACCCAATACATGACCAATCCAGGATCAGGGACTTTCAAAGGTGACTTAATGCCACCTTTTCACATCCTCTTTCCTAAATTGCATTGAAACTCCATGGCCATAGTAGAGCATTGGTGCTATATGTCTAGTTGTCCTGCAGTGTAAAATAAAGCTTGTAAGAGTAATATAGTAAAAGTATAACTGTGCTGTGTCTAATCATGTTTTTTTCTTTTTTCCCCTCCTCAAGACCCAAGAAGTAAGTAAATCACATTTTGTAAACATGAATGACTGCTATTAACTGAATTTACGGTTTATTTAGCTAATAGCAAATACTAATAAATGAATGGCTTTGTTTGTTTTAGATCCAATACAATTAAAGTTGAAAGCTTTGAGTCCTACTTTAAGAAACAGCAAGCTGACTCGAACTGTGGATTTGCTGAAGAGTACGAAGTATGTATTACCCGTTGTTATGGAGTTCAGTTAAGTATTTTTACAGTGGGGGAAAAAATAGCTTCTCTTTGGGAAGTAGCCAGGCATTGTTTAGAGGAAAAAGAAAGAGGTGACTGACCACTGTCAGAGACTGGGCATATACAAAGAATATGATTTATTTACAGTAAAATTATTCATAATTGATGGCACAGGCATGGTAAAAAATAGATAATTCCATGCTCTGGGCACTGCAACCTTGTGGATTCTACTGCCCTGCATTCACAGTTTTAGTTCGCTTTGATCTAGTCCTCTTGGTTAATCAGCGCTCATATTATGGGGGACCCTGTCCCCCTTCTACTCTGACTCCCCCCAACCCGCAGACTCTTCTCCCCAGTGCAGAGCTCTTAGAAGGGGCATGGTTAGGTCTTTGCCCCTCTCATCCCCCAGGTTCCCTGTTCTCCTATTCTCTGCCTACTTTACCCCTTGTAGGTTCCCCAGTCCTGAATCCCCCTGCCCCCTTTCTCCCCAGCTCACCTGCTCCCTGACTCCCTTTCCTGTCTCTCTCCTCAGCTCATTGCTGGAGGAGGGATGGGCAGGATGGAATGCAGAAGGCTTGAACTGATTGCTGTCAAGCAGCCGGCCAGGGCACCAGGCAGTGCCATTCTTCCTGCTGAGATGAGGGGGCTTCTCCAGAGTGAGGCATCGGAGCATGGGGTCTGCCAGTGAAGTGTTGAGGTTGGGCATCAGGTCCCAGCAACAGACTAGGGAGAGAGACAAGAAAGGGGGTCAGGGATTGAAGCAGGACGGGATAGAGATGGGGTTGGGGATCGGGCAAGCTGGGGGCAGAGAGGATCAGGAGGTTGAGGCCTGGGGTATCTACAAGGGGGAAGGGTCAAAAGGCAGGTTGTAAGGGATAATGATGGGTAGGGAAGGAGGCAGCTGATCAAAGTGAAGTAACAAACTGTTAATGCACAGCTGCAAGGTCTATATAAATGGCAAAATTCATGGTTCTGAGATGGTGGTGACCACTGTGACAGAACCATATCCCTGACAATGAATTCCCATCTGCAACAACCCATTACCTTATCTGCCTTCTATTTGAAATGTAAGAGAGACATTTCAGATTTTGTGGCACTAAACCTGTCTGCGGGCATGTATGTAGCAATACTTTAGTTAGCATGTGGCCTTGGGAAAGCCGCTTACCCACTCTGTATCTGTCTCCCCATTTGCAAAAAGGGTGGGTGGGCATAATACTGATATTGCTACCTTACTGGGGTTTATGGTACCTTAAATGGCTTTAGAGCGGTAAGTTGCTGTGCAGATGCTAAATATTGTTTCCCTCACATCCAATAAATATTTTTCTATAAAGTGCATGTAAACTTGAAGGTAACTAGAGAGAACCCCAAACCAGGAAACAACCTATTTGTCCATGCAGTCACTTATAGAAAGGTATTGAATAGCTCAATTGTCTGCTATTCTACAGAATACTTTTCCCTCCTCCCTGAAGCCATTCACTGACTTCCTGTCTCTTTCCATATCAAGTTCAAACTCCTTATTTTAACTTATAGGGCACTAGATAGCTCTGCCCTGCCTTCCTTTCAAGTTATGTATCCTCCCACAACTCCTCTATTGCCATATATTCCACCCTGCCCCTCTTTCCTCAATGCCCTCTTCATCATCGTCCTTCTTTCCTCCTCCTTGTCTCGACTCCAAACCAGCTCCACACCACTCCCTGTTCCTAAATCAGGTCCTCTTCCTGTGCACAGGTCCTCACCCTGCACAATTAGCATATGGCCTGACAGCTGTAGTTCATATTCATGACCCCAATTCAGCAAAGAAATGCAAGAAAGCCAAGGGGACTTTAAATACATGCTGAATGGTGAGCATATACTTAAGTGCTCTGCTGACTCAGGGCCTGAGCGAACATGCAGTCACTGTTAGTCATGCATATTTTAGAGCAAGTGCAAAAATCAATTTGTGGGACGCACATGTTTATTAATCATCCTCTCCTCCCTATGAGGCTTGCTGCTCTCTCTTTTGCACTCCATTTTAAAAAAGAAGAGTTCATTTTATTACCATTTCTCCAAGGCCTAATTCTTCCACTGCTGTAGGGACATCATGTGTGTTAGCACTGTTGGCATATCCCAGTGATTGGCTCTGCCCTGTCTTTAAACTAGTGTCATCACTAAAAAAAATTCTTTATTTTGCTGTAGGAACTGAGGTCGGTGGGCATTCATCAGCCTAAATTTGCAGCTGAACTTACTGAGAACAGAGGAAAAAATAGGTACAATAATGTCTTGCCGTGTAAGTCACTTCTTTTGTTTTTGCATGTTGTGTTTCTGGTTGAAAGCTTTGGGTTGGGTTAGTTTTGTAACTGAAGGTTTTCAACAATAGAAGATGCTCACGTGCTTCCAGGATGGACACTGATGTGAGTTTCAAAATAAATAAACCTGTGATACCCATTGTTTAGATTTCCATAAGCCACAACAATAACAAAACATAAACAGCTTTCCACCAACACACATCTCGTGTGTCCATTTTGATGGTTCATCCATGATGAAGCTCTACCCAACAAGCTTACAATCCGAAGGGTAGGAGACAACAGATGGCTATAGACAGTCAGGGGAGTGTAAGGAAACAATGAGACAACGGTGGTCAGCATGGCAGGCAGTGGTCTCTGCACACCAGCAGCCTAACTACTGTCAAGTTATTTGTTGGCATCGCAGCAAAGGGGGATTTGAAGGAGGATAATGAGGTTGCTTTGCAGATATTTACGGGGAGCTCCTCCCAAGAATGAGGGGCAGCATGGGAGAAAGCAAGGGGCAGGGCCATTCCTAAGGGGGTGTAGGGCCCGGGACAACTCCCTCTGCCCCACCTCTTAGTCTTCCCCCCTGCTTCGCCCCCATTCCACCTCTTCTCCCAGCAATGGACGCAGCCTGGAGGATTAGCAGGGGGCCTGCACTGGCAGCAGGGGTCAGGCCGACTCCACACTCACCGGCAGCGGCGGGAAGTAGAGAAACCCGGCCCCAGCCCACTTCACTCCTCTGCCAGTTCCCAGCTGCGTCACTCCACTTCCCATTGCCAGTGAGTGCGGGGGATGGTCCTTTCCCCAACCCCCCACCCCCACTCAAGCAACACGGCTGGGGCTGAGATGGGGGAAGTGGAGTGGGCTGGGGTCGGGTCGTTCCACTTCCCGCTACCCAATTCGTGCGGGGGGTGGTCCTTTCCCCAACCCCGCCACCTGAGCGACTCGGTGGGGGGATGGGGGGGGCAGAACGGCTGGGGCCGGGTCGTTCCGCTTCTTGCTGCCGGTGCCAGGCCCCCTGCTAATCTCCCAGGCCGCTCTGGGCCTGTGGGGCCCTCCAAAGCGGCCCCCTCCAGCTTCTGCCTCCAGGCTCTGCAGGCCTTGAGTGCAGCCCAGACCCTCTGCCGGGGGTCGGGGGAGCTGGTGCTCCGGATGCGTAGGGCACCATAATTGGTAGGGACAGACCTGGGAGAAAGCATTTATATACTTGTGCGTGTAAATTAAAGGACACTAAATTTCATGTTCTGTATTGTTGATGTCATTTGAGCACTGTGCCCTATAAACCCTAGATTTGTTCTATTTATTTCATACTTGTTGAAATCTTACAATGCTATCTATGTATTTTATTCTAAATTGGTATATATGTATACTACTGTCTCCTAATGAAATAGCTTATACTTTATCACCCCCTACATGCTCATTCTTCTGTGCTTTAAATTGTATGGCATTCGAAAACTGCCTCTGTTATGCACATGCACACATACTGTATAGTCCATATTAAAAATAATGAGTTTGCTCAATACTCTGAAAATCAATTTTATTTTGCTGAACACTTATCTTTTATAGACATCATTCACTAAATCTATTCTAGATTATAAAACTTTCCTATTTCTGATTCCTATAGTAACATATATTCTAATTTAAAAAATGCATATTGATTTTGAAGCCTTTATTCAGGGCTCCTGTTTTAAACATACATAGTATTTTGCAAAACGTTTAAAATCCTAACAATCACTTTTTTGTTTGCAGATGACATTTCCCGTGTTAAACTTTCGATCCAAACCCATCCAACTGATGATTATATTAATGCAAACTATATGCCTGTAAGTCTACTAAAATCATTTAAAATTAAAAATTGGGTCTGTTTTGTGACAGACTTATTAAGTTATATGAAACTTTAAAAATTTTGTTCTTATCTGATCATTAAAAATAGTTATGTGGTTTTATTTTTATTTTAGGGATACAACTCCAAGAAAGAATTTATTGCTGCACAAGGCCCCTTACCCAACACTGTGCAAGACTTCTGGCGCATGATTTGGGAAAAAAATATCTATGCTATTGTTATGTTGACAAAATGTGTTGAACAAGGCAGGGTACGTTTTTGTTAAAACTACATTTTCCTTTGAGATGCAATCGGCTAACTCTAAGTAGTAAAAAAATAACACCATTATGTTTATATAGCACCTGTTTATCCTGGGACTCCAAAGTCTTTAAAAATTATAGAACATGCATGAAATTTATTTCATGTACTTTCATGTTCTCATTACTTTTTGGGGGGGAGAGGAGGGGAGTTCAGCATTGCTCAGTTGGTTTAGGTATAGTGTGAACTCTTTAGCCTTCTTCTGAAGCATCTGGTAATGCCCCCTGCTGGAAACAGGATACTTGACTAGATGAACCAACAAATCCAATCAATACTGCAAAAATAAAGAAATGCAGAAGCATCAAAAATGCTAGAAAATACACCCCCAGTCCTCCAATTGGATTCACTCGTGGTTTTGAACACGGGATTGTGGTTCAATTGTGTCTTAGACAGCAAAGTGTAAAGCAATTTTATCCCCTTCTTGAGAATGTTCTGGGTGCTCGGCTAACCACTTCAGACAGAAAATGCCAGAGCTGAAGCTACACAAGCAACCTTAACTTTGCTTCATTTGTATTTTTTGTGTCAACTGTTTTGTCCCTCTTTCACCGTACATGTTTAAATGTATTAACTTTCCATTTGGGCCTGATATGCTTCCACTGAAGTCAGTGGCAAAACTCTCAGTGATTGCAGTGAGAGCAGGAGCCAAGTCTTTTGTAAAAATGAAAGGAAAAAAAAGTTAATCTGACTACCTAGCTAATCTCAAAAACAATGAGGAGTCCTTGTGGCACTTTAGAGACTAACAAATTTATTTGGGTGTAAGCTTTCGTGTGCTAGAACCCACTTCATCAGATGCATGAAGAGGAAAATATAGGAGCAGGTATAAATACATGAAAGGATGGGGGTTGCCTTACCAGGTATGAGGTCAGTCTAACGAGATAAATCAATTAACAGCAGGATGCCAAGGGAGGAAAAATAACTTTTGAAGTGGTAATGAGAGAGGCCCATTACAGACAGTTGACAAGAAGGTGTGAGTAACAGTAGGGAGAAATTAGTATTGGGGAAATTAAGTTTAGGTTTTGTAATGACCCAACCACTCCCAGTCTTTATTCAGGCCTAATCTGATGGTATCCAGTTTGCAAATTAATTCTAGTTCTGCAGCTTCACGTTGGAGTCTGTTTTTGAAGTTTTTTTGTTGAAGAATTGCCACTTTTAGGTCTGTTACTGAGTGACCAGAGAGATTGAAGTGTTCTCCTACTGGTTTTTGAATGTTATGATTCCTGATGTCAGATTTGTGTCCATTTATTCTTTTCGTAGAGACTGTCCAGTCTGACCAATGTACATGGCAGAGGGGCATTGCTGGCACATGATGGCATATATCAGAGTGGTAGATGTGCAGGTGAACGAGCCCCAATGGTGTGGCTGATGTGGTTAGGTCCTATGACGGTGTCCCTTGAAAAGCTATGTGGACTGAGTTGGCACTGGGGTTTGTTGCAGGGTTTGATTCCTGGGTTGGTGTTTTTGTTGTGTGGTGTGTAGTTGCTGGTGAGTATTTGGTTCAGGTTGGGGGCCTGTCTGTAAGCGAGGACCTAATCACATCAGCCACACCATCAGGAGTTCTGAGCATCCGTGACTCCTGTTGACTTCAGTGGGAGCTGTGAGTGCTTTGAACCCTTGGAATCAGGCCATCGATATCTAACAGATGACATGCATGTGGCCAAATTATAACTGCTTTGGCACAGGATGCGCTTGGAGGGGAAGATGGAGCAAGCTTTCTCCTTCTCTCACCAACCCTGCTAATTCCCGGTATGTTTGTACAGGAGGCAGCCATAGATCAGCTGCAGGCATTGAAGATCACAAGGGGGGTAACGAGTGCGGCTGGCAGCCCCAGAGAAGGGTGTCTGGGCAGGGCAATAAAGTTACATTAATGATCAGTGTAACCCATTGTGTCCATACCACAGAAAAATTGTATACCTCATGACACTAAAGCATAAGTAAGCAATGAAAATCAGGAATGGAATTGTGTTTTGTATTGCTTTAAGCTTATTGTCATCTAGAATCTTTTATAAGTGAGTAAATTATATTACCTTGTTTGCTGCTTAATTTCCCAAAAGCTAATCATGATTATTATGATTTACAACTATCTATTGAATGTCCTCAAGTCTAGGATGGACTGTAATTTAGGACTAAAAGGGGAAAATACGCAATTTATCCTTGCATTGCTTTTCCTCTGCCTTGCTTTTTCTTTGCACTCCATAAAAATCTCCTCTGTTACTGTTGTACAGTATAGCTAACATTATCGCTTTCTTTTTAGACAAAATGTGAGGAATATTGGCCAGACAAAGGATCCAACTATTATGATGACATTACTGTAACATTAGTCTCAGAGTATGTCCTTCCAGAATGGACAATAAGAGACTTCACAGTGGAAGACGTGAGTAATTCATTGGGTGTATAAGACTCTAATGTGTTTGTAGAAATATATCTACTGCATCTCTGGAAAGAGAAACTTCACCATCCAAGTCAAATCAGAATGGGGAAAGCAATCACTGCTGCAGACTTCACAACAAAAGTAAAACTTAGCTAAAGGAAAAATATTGTACAGCTTGTTTTAATTTGGGACATGATCGCTCTAGTCTCCTTCCTGCCTAAGATCTGATTAAGGTGTTTCATGCTGTGTATCAGCAATCGGCCTCATGTGGGAGTCAGGGACTGAATGTGCATCTGCTGATTGGACCCATAATTTGACCTTTCAGTGCTCTATTATAGAACCCTCTGATGGGCCTGCTAATGAATTACCAGTGTGGGACCTCATTGATGATTAAGGGATCTCTGCATGAAAATTTGTCTACAGGATCCAGTCACATTATGGGCTCACCAGCAGCAGTGGTGCAGAGCCCATGCTGTGATCCTGCAACCCATGCTGACATGAGGAGGCCGTACTCACACACTAAAGAGACCACAGTATAAAGGCAAAGGCAAAAGAGAAGAATTTCAGTCGTTTATCTGGGCGAATGGTGTCCTCAACCATAAAGAGACAATTGAATAATGCATCCTGAAAGTAGTGTACAGTTCACAGGAGGCACCTGTTATAATGCTGAACTAGCCACAATATCTTCCTACCATAATTGTTTTGTGATGTTCTTTTGAGGCCTAATTTCTCATCTTTCAGTGTATGTTCTTTTAGAATAATGCAACTGAAATCCACTCTGTACGCCAGTTCCATTTCACTTCCTGGCCTGACCATGGTGTTCCAGAGACAACAGACCTTCTTATTAACTTTAGACATCTGGTACAGGAAAACATGAGCCACAATCCCCCAGATTCTCCTACTCTGGTGCACTGCAGGTACAGTAATTCCACACTGGCTTCCTTTTAAGAGCACGTTTAATATTAAAGTGTTTCTTTTCAAGCAGTAGAAAAAGCTCAACACCTTTACTATTTATGTATGTGTATTCTCCATCCTGCCAAGTTATATGAAAGGGCCCTTTGCTGTACACCTGAGAAATGCAGTAAAACAGTATGGATGCCAAAATGCATTACCTTACAGTAAACAGTTCATTAAGGGGTTTTGTTGCTGTAGTCCTTTTGGGGGTCTCTCATTGACTGGAAAATTCAGCACCAAAAATTGCCTTATAAAGCACTTTATGTATAATTTTTATGGTTTTTGCGAGCCCAGAAGGAATCATGCAGCCCTACTGACAATGGTAATAAGAACTCCTACAGACTGTAAGGGCCTTGATCCCAATGCCCACTGAAGTCAGTGGAAATCTTCCTAATAACTTCAATGGCTTTGCATCAGGCCCTGGGTTGTCTATAATTAAGAGAAAATAATAGGTGAAAGGCTGTCATGCTTCTGTCTAACGCATAGTCATTTTACTGCAGTGCTGGTGTTGGCAGGACAGGTACTTTCATTGCAATTGACCGACTGATCCAGCAAATAGAAATGGAGAACACCAGTGATGTGTATGGAGTAGTATATGATCTTCGAATGCATCGACCTTTAATGGTGCAAACAGAGGTAAGGCTAATCTCTTCCATTTAACGTGCCTGAAGATCACTGCATAATAGCTCAAGAAAGGCAGCGTAAATAGACAGCTCAGAAATATGTTCCACTCCAGAGGCTTTCTCCTGTTCTTACCCAACATTTCAAAATTCTGTTTTTGTCAGCTCAACAAAGGAGTGCCCACCGGGGACCCATGGAAACCCTAAAGGGGTACAGAGTCGCCTGCGATCATCAGCTTTCCACACATCCTGCCCTATCTCTTCCCAGTGAAAGCATTGCAGCCATGGACCATAGTAAAACCCATAGAGCTGCCACAAAGGGGATGGGGAGTTGGGAGAAAAGTGATTCCCTACAGTGAGCTGGGGGAGCCTGAGGGAGCTGAGAGGGAAATTATTCCAGCTGGCAGCACCATTTTGGAGCACTGCTGTTGGGCCTGTGTTACTCCTTTAAAGTTCTCCACAGTTGACTGTCAAGCAGGGAGATCTAGCTCCATCTCTGCGGGGACAGGGAACTCTGCACATACTCCCCCCTTCTCTTGCACAGGTCTGAAGTGAAAGATGGTGAAATCACAGGGTATGTCTACACTACGGAATAAGGTCGAATTTATAGAAGTCGTTTTTTTAGAAATCGGTTTTATATATTCGAGTGTGTGTGTCCCCACAGAAAATGCTCTAAGTGCATTAAGTGCATTAACTCGGCGGAGTGCTTCCACAGTACCGAGGCTAGAGTCGACTTCCGGAGCATTGCACTGTGGGTAGCTATCCCACAGTTCCCGCAGTCTCCGCTGCCCATTGGAATTCTGGGTTGAGATCCCAATGCCTGATGGGGCTAAAACATTGTTGCGGGTGGTTCTGGGTACATATCGTCAGGCCCCCGTTCCCTCCCTTCCTCCGTGAAAGCAAGGGCAGACAATCGTTTCGCGCCTTTTTTCCTGAGTTACCTGTGTAGACGCCATACCACGGCAAGCATGGAGCCCGCTCAGGTAACCGTCACCGTATGTCTCCTGGGTGCTGGCAGACGCGGTACTGCATTGCTACACAGTAGCAGCAACCCCTTGCCTTGTGGCAGCAGACGGTACAATACGACTGGTAGCCGTCATCGTCATGTCCGAGGTGCTCCTGGCCACGTCGGCTGGGAGCGCCTGGGCAGACATGGGCGCAGGGACTAAATTTGGAGTGACTTGACCAAGTCATTCTCGTTAGTCCTGCAGTCAGTCCTATTGAACCGTCTTATGGTGAGCAGGCAGGCGATACGGATTGTTAGCAGTCCTATTGCACCATCTTCTGCCGAGCAGCCATGAGATGTGGATGGCATGCAGTCCTTCTGCACCGTCTGCTGCCAGCCAAAGATGTAAAAGATAGATGGAGTGCATCAAAACAAGAAATAGACCAGATTTTTTTTGTACTCATTTGCCTCCTCCCCCGTCTAGGGGACTCATTCCTCTAGGTCACACTGCAGTCACTCACAGGGAAGGTGCAGCGAGGTAAATCTAGCCATGTATCAATCAGAGACCAGACTAAACTCCTTGTTCCAATAAGAACAATAACTTAGGTGCACCATTTCTTATTGGAACCCTCCGTGAAGTCCTGCCTGAAATACTCCTTGATGTAAAGCCACCCCCTTTGTTGATTTTAGCTCCCTGAAGCCAACCCTGTAAGCCATGTCGTCAATCGCCCCTCCCTCCGTCAGAGCAACGGCAGACAATCGTTCCGCGCCTTTTTTCTGTGCGGACGCCATACCAAGGCAAGCATGGAGGCCGCTCAGCTCACTTTGGCAATTAGGAGCACATTAAACACCATGCGCATTATCCAGCAGTATATGCAGCACCAGAACCTGGCAAAGCGATACCGGGCGAGGAGGCGACGTCAGGGCGGTCACGTGAGTGATCAGGACATGGACACAGATTTCTCTGAAAGCATGGGCCCTGCCAGTGCATGCATCATGGTGCTAATGGGGCAGGTTCATGCTGTGGAACACCAATTCTGGGCTCAGGAAACAAGCACAGACTGGTGGGACCGCATAGTGTTGCAGGTCTGGGACGATTCCCAGTGGCTGCAAAACTTACGCATGCGTAAGGGCACTTTCATGGAACTTTGTGACTTGCTTTCCCCTGCCCTGAGGCACATGAATACCAAGATGAGAGCAGCCCTCACAGTTGAGAAGCGAGTGGCGATAGCCCTGTGGAAGCTTGCAACGCCAGACAGCTACTGGTCAGTTGGGAATCAATTTGGAGTGGGCAAATCTACTGTGGGGGCTGCTGTGATGCAAAGTAGCCCACGCAATCAAAGATCTGCTGATATCAAGGGTAGTGACCCTGGGAAATGTGCAGGTCATAGTGGAAGGCTTTGCTGCAATGGGATTCCCTAACTGTGGTGGGGCCATAGACGGAACCCATATCCCTATCTTGGCACCGGAGCACCAAGCCGCCGAGTACATAAACTGCAAGGGGTACTTTTCAATAGTGCTGCAAGCTCTGGTGGATCACAAGGGACGTTTCACCAACATCAACGTGGGATGGCCAGGAAAGGTACATGACGCTCACATCTTCAGGAACTCTGGTCTGTTTCAAAAGCTGCAGGAAGGGACTTTATTCCCAGACCAGAAAATAACTGTTGGGGATGTTGAAATGCCTATATGTATCCTTGGGGACCCAGCCTACCCCTTAATGCCATGGCTCATGAAGCCATACACAGGCAGCCTGGACAGTAGTCAGGAGCTGTTCAACTACAGGCTGAGCAAGTGCAGAATGGTGGTAGAATGTGCATTTGGACGTTTAAAGGCGCGCTGGCGCAGTTTACTTACTCGCTTAGACCTCAGCGAAACCAATATTCCCACTGTTATTACTGCTTGCTGTGTGCTCCACAATATCTGTGAGAGTAAGGGGGAGATGTTTATGGCGGGGTGGGAGGTTGAGGCAAATCGCCTGGCTGCTGATTACGCGCAGCCAGACACCAGGGCGGTTAGAAGAGCACAGGAGGGCGCGGTACGCATCAGAGAAGCTTTGAAAACCAGTTTCATGACTGGCCAGGCTACGGTGTGAAAGTTCTGTTTGTTTCTCCTTGATGAAAACCCCCGCCCCTCAGTTCACTCTACTTCCCTGTAAGCTAACCACCCTCCCCTCCTCCCTTCAAGCACCGCTTGCAGAGGCAATAAAGTCATTGTTGCTTCACATTCATGCATTCTTTATTCATTCATCACACAAATAGGGGGATGACTACCAAGGTAGCCCAGGAGGGGTGGTGGAGAAGGGAAGGAAAATGCCACACAGCACTTTAAAAGTTTACAACTTTAAAATGTATTGAATGCCAGCCTTCTTTTTTTTGGGCAATCCTCTGTGGCGGAGTGGCTCGTTGGCCGGTGGCCCCCCCACTGCGTTCTTCGGCGTCTGGGTGTGGAGGCTATGGAACTTGGGGAGGAGGGTGGTTGGTTACACAGGGGCTGTAGTGGCAGTCTGTGCTCCAGCTGCCTTTGCTGCAGCTCAACCATACACTGGAGCATACTGGTTTGGTCCTCCAGCAGCCTCAGCATTGAATCCTGCCTCCTCTCATCACGCTGCCGCCACATTTGAGCTTCAGCCCTCTCTTCAGCCCGCCACCTCTCCTCCTGGTCATTTTGTGCTTTCCTGCACTCTGACATTATTTGCCTCCATGCATTCGTCTGCGCTCTGTCAGTGCGGGAGGACAGCATGAGCTTGGAGAACATTTCATCTCGAGTGCGTTTTTTTTTCTTTCTAATCTTCACTAGCCTCTGGGAAGGAGAAGATCCTGTGATCATTGAAACACATGCAGCTGGTGGAGAAAAAAAAGGGACAGCGGTATTTAAAAAGACACATTTTATAAAACAGTGGCTACACTCTTTCAGGGTAAACCTTGCTGTTAACATTACATACATAGCACATGTGCTTTCGTTACAAGGTCGCATTTTGCCTCCCCCTACCGCGTGGCTACCCCCTCAACCCTCCCCCCTCCCCGTGGCTAACAGCGGGGAACATTTCTGTTTAGCCACAGGCAAACAGCCCAGCAGGAACAGGCTCCTCTGAGTGTCCCCTGAAGAAAAGCACTCTATTTCAACCAGGTGACCATGAATTATATCTCACTCTCCTGAGGATAACACAGAGAGATAAAGAACGGATGTTGTTTGAACGCCAGCAAACATACACTGCAATGCTTTGTTGTACAATGGTTCCCGAGTACGTGTTACTGGCCTGGAATGGTAAAGTGTCCTACCATGAAGGACGCAATAAGGCTGCCCTCCCCAGAAACCTTTTGCAAAGGCTTTGGGAGTACATCCAGGAGAGCCGCGAATGCCAGGGCAAAGTAATCCTTTCACATGCTTGCTTTTAAACCATGTATAGTATTTTAAAAGGTACACTCACCGGAGGTCCCTTCTCCGCCTGCTGGGTCCAGGAGGCAGCCTTGGGTGGGTTCGGGGGGTACTGGCTCCGGGTCCAGGGTGAGAAACAGTTCTTGGCTGTCGGGAAAACCGGTTTCTCCGCTTGCTTGCTGTGAGCTATCTACAACCTCATCATCATCAATCTTCTTCTTCGTCCCCAAAACCTGCTTCTGTGTTGCCTCCATCTCCATTGAAGGAGTCAAACAACACAGCTGGGGTAGTGGTGGCTGAACCCCCTAAAATGGCACGCAGCTCATCATAGAAGCGGCATGTTTGGGGTTCTGACCCGGAGCGGCCGTTCGCCTCTCTGGTTTTCTGGTAGGCTTGCCTCAGCTCCTTCAGTTTCACGCGGCACTGCTTCGGGTCCCTGTTATGGCCTCTGTCCTTCATGCCCTGGGAGATTTTGACAAAGGTTTTTGCATTTCGAAAACTGGAACAGAGTTCTGATAGCACGGATTCCTCTCCCCAAACAGCGATCAGATCCCATACCTCCCGTTCGGTCCATGCTGGAGCTCTTTTGCAATTCTGGGACTCCATCATGGTCACCTCTGCTGATGAGCTCTGCATGGTCACCTGCAGCTTGCCACGCTGGCCAAACAGGGAATGAGATTCAAAAGTTCACGGTTCTTTTCCTGTCTACCTGGCCAGTGCATCTGAGTTGAGAGCGCTGTCCAGAGCGGTCACAATGGAGCACTCTGGGATAGCTCCCGGAGGCCAATACCGTCAAATTGTGTCCACAGTACCCCAAATTCAAGCCGGCAAGGCCGATTTAAGCACTAATCCACTTGTCAGGGGTGGAGTAAGGAAATCGATTTTAAGAGCCCTTTAAGTCGAAATAAAGGGCTTCATCGTGTGGACGGGTGCAGGTTTACATCGATTTAACGCTGCTAAATTCGACCTAAAGTCCTAGTGTAGACCAGGGCACAGACTCTGCTCCTTGGGCAAGGGGGAGGTATATGGGCTGCCATGTAGTCACTGCCACAGCACTTGGGATCGAGAGGCTCTCTCGGAATTACAAGTGTGCCACAGCATCTATTTATCAGTTTGTTTATTTTGTGGGTTTGGCAGCACTGTCTGTATAGTCAGTTTCACTGCTTCTCCAGGCTGAATATTCCATGTGGTTTGTGTAGGTCTTTCATGTAGCAACAAAGGGGAGTAAAATGTTTAAAATAACCAGGAAAATAGGAATGTAAGAAACTACAAAAATTGGCAGGGCGACTCTGGGACAGCTATGGTATCTGAAACTGTACTGGCAGGCACTTAAGGAGTTAATCTGGAGGGCCTCACTCCACCTGGAAATGGTGCTGACTACCTGTGTCCCTTTGAGTTACCTCCAATAAAACACTTCCCTCTGCTGGTACATGTGTCTCTCTCAGTTCCTTGCTCCCATCTGCACCCACATCATGACAGGAACTTTTTTTACTTTGAATAGATTAAGCTTGATGGGGTCGCTTTTTAAAGGAGCAAACAGTTAAAAGACCACTGTCAACTTGATTTTTTTTAAAACCAACTAAAGAGTTCTCTGTCAGATTACTTAAAATTATATAGCATGTTTTCAGTTTAACAAGGGGGGAGGTTGTTAGTCTGTGATTTATATTTAGAAGGGTCTTGGGTCTACCACTCCTGTCCTCTTCCCTTTTTTTCTCTCTACACACTCCTGCCTCTTTATGTTCAATTTCTGCTTTGCTGCTGCTGTAACAAGCAGAAAAGACACCCCCCGCCCCCGGGGGCATTGACCATCAATAGAATGATTAATTGAATGACACACAGTATTGTCAAATGCGCCAAATAACCATAGCAATTCTTAGGTATTACTTGCAAAAATAGTAGCTATGACCTTTTCAGGTGGAAGTATGACTTCTGAAATAATTTTCTGTATGCATTTGCTTCTGCCATTAGCATTAGTTTGTTTAAGCCCCACCATGGGCTTTGTGAGAGGCCATAAGAACTTTGGCATAGCCTAAATCCATGCAGGAAAAAATTTCTCCTACCCCCGGCTTTGCTTCGCAAAGGATATGTGTATCGGCTGTCCCTTGTTCTAATCTCCTTCAAAGGATACCCCTCTTTTCTGGATTGTGAGGCCTTCATTAAGGACCTGATGGTCCTACTGATTCCAAATGTGTGGACTATGTTGAAGTCACTAAGACTCCCTACAGATGCCATGGACTTTTCCATACAGAGTCAGTTGCAGAATTGGGGCCTACATTTGGGGGAAGTAAAATCCTTTCAGAGTATATTTCTGCTTCTAGCCATATCAAAAATGTTACCTTCATCACAACGAGCTGTGGATTTTTGGGGCAACTGTTTTCTGTTACTTATACATGATCTGCAGGAATATTCGGTGCCACAGTGCATCTTGCCCGTGTCTGAAAAGCACATTGTATAGCCATGAACATAATTACCCTCACAATGATGTATTTGCTACAATCTATAATGCCCTTCATTATTTTTTCTTTTTTTCATTAGGACCAGTATGTCTTCCTAAACCAGTGTGTTTTGGACATTATTAAATCCCAAAGAAACAAAAAATCAGACCTTATCTACCAAAACACAACAGCAATGGCAATCTATGAAAATTTTGGACCAACACCGGGTTTTGAGAAGGCAAATGGCTACCACACATAATCAGAGAGGGAAGAAATGTCACTTGGAGGCCATTACTGTCCTGCACAAAGGAAAACAAAATGCACTGTTGTTGTACATTTGTGTGTACAGCGTCTTTTATTATTTTTTCAGTCTTGTATATCTAATTTGAAGATGCCTGTGTAAAAATGTCATTTGGAGTTGTGGGTTAGTATAAAAAGAAGCTGTAAGTTAACGGAGGAAATTGCTTTATCTTGGGAATTTCACAATACTCGTAGGCGAAACAACATTTGCAGTACAAACAGTGAAGTAAATATTAAAAATAGCAAATTACAAAGGCTCTTTTTTAATTACAATTTTGTATGATTTCATATCCAGATACCTGGCTTGTGGGCTGTGGAATATATTTTATAAAAGTCAGGAACATATTTTATCTACTGTACCTGGTTACTTAGTTGATGGATATATGCTTCATTGTGATTTGTCCTTAGTGCTCCTTTTGATTTATAAGGAGTACAAACACCTTCTACGAATGGATGTTGATATTTGGAAATTGTGCCTTTTCTGGTTATTACTCTGTAGGCAAAAATAATCAGAGCCCTATATTTTTGTACTGAGACTTGTAATTAGAATATAGATTTTAACCATAGTAATATTGCTGGCGAGACGCTCCTAGATTTTGGTAGTGATCTTCCCCTTTTTGTATTCCATCAGAACCTTGAGAGGCCTTATATCACAGTGCCTCAGTCTAGAGCAAAAGGAGGGTAAGGGTTGTGTGTCATTCTGAGCTTTAGTGTGTGTGTGTGTGTGTGTGTGAGAGGGAGAGAGAGAGAGTTGGGAGAGGGTAAACAACTCCTCCCATTTCTGGCTGATATTTCTGTTTTATAGAGTTTATAAGGATTTATTTAAAGGTGCAATATGTGATTTATTGACTAATGATTGCTCTACTTAAAGAGAGCTTTACTCAGGTTGTCTCTTTTTTAATTTTTTTTCCCCTAAATATATAAATCTGTGAAAATTTCAGACTGAGAATTCACATGTCAAAGTGCTCCCAAACAGGTTCACTGGCTTTATTCTATTTAGCAAAAGTAAATGCACAAATATCTACTGTATATATCAATTACTAGAATCTGTTGTTTTAGCCTGTCAAAACTGAGATGTGTGTTTTATCTTGGTGCATCTCAAAAATATAATTTAACTGTTTTATAATTGTTTCCAACATGCTGCTGCTGCTATTTTAACTGATCCTTTTTTAAAAAAAAATCTAGATATTCATATTACATGTCAAGGACTAATTTGGATTTATTTTACTGGTACATTAATGTTAAACTTATGAAGGCATTACCAATGAAGGACTTATTTGTTATTTTTAAGGGGTACTGGGTGTTTTGTTTTTCTTCTTTGGATCAGTGCACTGGTTGCATTGTAAAGTATGAAGTTCAGGAACATCCATAAAATAGCTTTTAAAGTCTTATGAAGGTTTAATAGCCAGAGTACCTGGGGTTCTAAAGCATTTGAAGGCCAGTTTGTATGACAAAGGTGGCAAAAACTGCTGCAAATTTTGGAAATGATTGTGGCACTACAATGGGTAGCTGGCTGCCCTGTAGAATCCACTGTTGAATGAAAAATCCCAGGCATCCGGCCATCTGTGAATTTAAGTACTGACAACAGTCATTCTTATTCGGTAATGGAAGTGTGTCATTTAAGCAAAACTGGAGGGAGACCCACACCAGTTTGACCGTGGACTCATAATAGCCATTTGTTGTGTTTATTTTATTTTTTCTTCTTCTTATCTGAAATACTTAAAATCAATCAAACCATCCCGCCAGACTCCTTCTCAAATGGAAATTGCAATAGGGATTTTTTTTTTTTTTACCCTGCATCCTTTCTAAGGTGTCATTAGATCTCAACCAAATGCAAATGCAGCAACTTCTTCACTTAGCTTGGCAGCACAGACCAAACCCCAAAAAAATCCCAAAGGCTTCACTAGAGAGAAGGGCCTGCCCCTCTACATTGGTGGGAATTTTTTTTGTTCGTTTTTCATTGGAATACTACTACTCTCTGTGGTAGTGCAGTCTTAGGGTACCATGGAAGTGCATGGCTGGTCAGCAGTTGTTATTTCTGGGACAGCCCAAAAGCTCCTTGAGTCCCAGAGTCCACTTGGTTTAGAAAGTGCCAATCTTATGTAGCAGAGAAGAGCAGCGAATGCGTTGTCTCTCATCGTGTTTGTGCTGTGGATTCTGCACCTGAGTTATATAGTGGCTGCATCTGTATAATAGAGCAGCAGAACCTCAGAAAACCAGCTATAACTGTGACTATATATTTTTGGTCTAAACACCCTATGATAGACTGTTGCAGTAACAGGTGATTAAAAGAGGGATCCTCGGTACAGTTTCCATCATGGAAACAATAGAATAAATATTTGTCAAGAGATTCCTAAGAAGTAAATAAAAACTCTGTCCAATCAAAGCCTTTTCTGGATTCCAGGTTCCCAAGACATATATCTGCTAAATCAGGAGAGAGTCTGATTTCCCTGCTTATGAATTAAATGTGAGAAGAACACAATAGATGAGATTACAGGGCCAATCCTGCCTGACTAAAACAGTCATTATTCCAAATCAAGTCTGTTTCCCATAGAGGCCAAAAAGAATTTTCCATGAGCAAGGCATGCAGGCTTAGGCCCTATAGTTTTTAGTGGACAGAAAAGGTTGATTAATGCTTAAAGTGATGTATCCATGAAGTTGGGTATTGTTCCACTGTGACTAATAGGAAAGGCCACATAGGAACTCCCACTGGAAGAAATGGGTCTTACAGGTAATGTTTTATCTTAGAGATTCCCTCTAATCAAGATGACTTGAATAGGATTCTAGCGTATGTTTCTCTTCTACAAACTGATTTTCTGTGTCTTTAGTTTCTTTTGATTCAGGACTAAAGGTTGCTATTTATACTGTCTTATTGGTCTTTATTCTGTTCATTCAATGCTTCTTGTTGGTGGTGCTTGCCTAAAGTAATCTGCTTTCCCAGCCTCAAAACTCTACTGTGTTACAACACTGGGTTTTCTGACTGGGGTTGTTTTGGGGTTTTTTTCAATTTGGAACCCTTTAAAAAGGGAAATGTTCATGTGTGTCAAATAAGGGTTGCTTTTAATTGAATATTTTGATGTATAAATTTCAGTGTTTTTCATACAGCTGTACAGAAACTTGTAGCATATTGTCTTAATTTTTTAATAGTTTGTTCTTAAAGATATAAAAATAATTAAAAAGCATTAACTTAGAGTGACTCTTTCCATTTTGTTTCTTTATTTTTTCCCTGTTTAACTTAAAATGAATTTTCCATGTCACCAGTCTGGTTCTGGACAAGTCAATACACTAACTTAAGCCTCAGTCCTGCAATGTGACGCATGGGGTCAGACCCACTTTAAAGTCAGTGGGGCTCTGTGAAGGGATAGGGGTCTGTGCATTACTTTGCAGGACCAGGGCCTAATGCTAACACCTCACGGGTAGCTACTGTGTTCTCCAAATCAGGCCCTAGGTGCTAGTTAAAGGAGTAAGGCCCCAATCCAAAAACCACTGAACTGAATGGAAAAATTCCCATTCAAATTAACGGGCTTTTGCTCAGGGCCTAAATATCTCTGGGATTCAAACACCTACTCCTATAATAATCAAAGGGGATAGGGTGGGGATAGTCCTCCTCATCCACTGACCTGAGTATCCTGCTTTCAACAGAAATGCCTGGGAAGGGCTATAGAAATAACTGTATAAAATGATTCCTCAGGCCTTGATTGTTGGGGGTGATTGATTCTGGAGCTAAATAATTATAGATAAAATACCAACACCTGATCCGTTTCTTCTGAAATTCCCAGTTTCCTTCTCCTTCAGTTATGTTAATCTTGAACAAGCAGGATCACATACCCCCATGCTGGTGTGACATTGGCACTCAGTAAGTGCAAAGTTCATCATGAGACTTATCAGCACAAAATCTTGTGATGGCCCATAATAACCCCATGAAAGTGACAGGTGGTGTGACAGGGTGCATGATGTGAGATCACACACGGTAAGTTTCCTATGTGCTCTTGTGGTAATTGCACAATCTCTGTGTATGAGAATAATACCAGAGAAGAAAGTGACAAGTCCTCCGTTGCAGAATGCACAGCGTGTGATTGGGATTGCAGGAGGCAATGTACTATTGAGAAACTTTTAAGAAAGAAGTTTGTTTTTTCTTAAATCACAAATGTATGTTTTAAAAGTATAAAGCTAATAAATCAGCCCATTCTAGATGTCTGCAGAGAACTTGGTGCATTTACAAAGCCAACCAGGAGTCACGCATTGTCCGTAGCTGTAAAAATAACATCTCTTTTAGCCATTTTTAGCCACGGTCTGTTTCCAAATTGTGGTAGGTGACAAGAAAGGCTAAAGTCAATCTGCAGCTCAGTCACAGATGTTTCTAATCAATTTGTTGTTATTTCCTCTAGAAACATAATGGAAGCAGATAGGGCCTATTTTGTGAAGAGGTACAATGTGAAAATGAATCTGAATGCGTGATCAGGAAGGCCGTTCCTCCATACAATGTCATAGGCAGCAGATCAGTCTAAG
This sequence comes from Eretmochelys imbricata, assembly GCF_965152235.1. NCBI lineage: Eukaryota > Metazoa > Chordata > Testudines > Cheloniidae > Eretmochelys > Eretmochelys imbricata. The sequence continues at coordinate 28,403,479 of NC_135577.1, read as the reverse complement.
ACAGCTCCCCCAGTCTTGACTTCTGCTGGAATTCTGCTTGTGTGTTGTTAAGGCTAATATTTGGAGCTCATGGGTTAAAGGAAGGCTTTGCCTTTAGCAATGGTGGGGGAGCTAAGGGAGAGTCCCCAGCTCTCTCCTTCTCCTGGGCTTGGGGAAGCTCACCTCCCTCTGACCCTACACTGTTAAGTAAGGTGAGGACAAATCCAGGCTGACTCATCTGACGTCAAAGCAATAGAAGTAGCATTTTCTTCCATCTGCATTAGTGGGAGAAGATCCAGACATAGATCCTGTGGGGTGTGTGTGTGCGTGATTGGACTAACGTTACTAAATTGTGCCCTTGAAGCTAAACCAGCACCATCACATTGCTGGCAGAGGTGCAAAGGTTCTGAGTTGGCTTTGACCAGTATGCTAAGTAACTTAACGGGCCAGTTCTTTCCGTAGACTATGTGGCTGGGTTGTCTGTGTGTTGGGGTTTTTTTTTCATTTTTAATAATCTGCCTGTCTTTCAGTGCCCTGAGGTTATTCCTGTTCACAGCAATAATGCTATGCCAGGCTGTGTTGGCACAATGGAACAGGAATATTAGCAGGGCAGGTATAATGTACAGTTCCAGGAGACTAGCCAATATACACAATCATTCTGTTGCTGATGACTGTTATCTAGCATTGGCTTAATTATTAAAAATATCTTCATAGAGATGCCAAATTTACCTTTTTTAGGTATATACAATTTAACTTCATTTTAATACTATTCTGTTTATTGTGTTATGTGGCTCAGAGAATGCGCAGAATTCAGTAAAATTGTACATAACTGTTATTTTTTAAGAAAAGGACATTCTCTGAAACCCAGAAATCTCCCCTAACTTTCAAACTAACTCTTAGGAGAGGGGCCTTGACTTGGACCCTAGAGTTCAGTGGCCTCTGATTCTCTTGGACCCAACGGGTAAAGCAGTTCTGAAGTTGAAGGTCATCTGACAGTAATGCTTGGTCACTTCCTCACAGCTGTTCAGATCTAGGCACTGTTAACTCATAGATCTGCTGAGACTGAGTCATCTGGAGACAGGTGCATGCTCTCTCTACAACGAGTTTTTAGTAGAGTTCTCTCCCCTCTCCCCCCGCCCCCCATGAAAATGTTAACTCTTCAGCAAAAAATCAAACCCCGAAATGTTTCAATTTGGAAATGCTGCCATTGTACCTCATGGGAGTTGCAATTCAGATACTGCACGCTCTCATCCTCCTGTATAGTCCTGTCTCCCTGCTCAGACATCTCCCATGATGTACCGTGGTCTCACTCTCACCAGAGGACGGATGGAGGTAATTGTATCATGGGAGATGGTCCAACCAGGGAGCCCAGCCCACAGAGGAGAAAGGGGACATAAGGAAACTGGATTACAACTGCCATGAGGCACCACAGCGATATTTTTAATCAGAAAACTGACCACCCCCAGTTTTTAGCATTGCCAATCTTACATGTAGCATGAGTACATTGGATTTTAGAGCACAGTTACCGATCCTTAGTTTTGTTTAGTTTCCATTTAACAGACATCCATCTCCTAATCACTGACAGGAAAGCAGGAACGTTAGTTCCTCTAGCTGGAAAAAAACACCCCTTCTTTTACTTAAAGCAAGAACACTTTTGCTTCTTGTGCTCATTTCACCTCTAAGTCTCCAAGTGGGCATAGATGAAATGCCTCTCTGCTTGAAGGCATCCCCGACTTGGTCGTTCCAAAGTTTCACAGATCTTATCCCCTTGTGTATATTCCCAGCATAAGGATAATAATGGCATGTGTTCTCAATAAAGTTGCTTTGCTTATGAAATACCTGTGCACTGTGTATCTATGGAACGTAAATGAAGCTTTAAACTATCTGTGACTCATTTTTGGAATGGATTTTATCATGTTACAGCAGGTCTGTGGCTTGAAATTTCCAGGGTCAGGAGTGCACAGTGAAAATAAAGGTTTGCATTACACAATGGTAAAGGTGGGTCTAAAATGAGCAGCGATGAAGACCTGTGCCCACCTGAAGAATATTTACTTTCTCTCCTGGAGGAAAAATATCCTGCTAAACTCTGTTTTAGCCTCCAGGTGGCATATGCTTTCTTTTATTATTCTTTCACCATTATTCTTTCCAGAAGTAGATCTTTCAGGCCATTTTTCCTGTTACTCTACCTACATTCTTCTTGGTTAGTAATTTTATCCCATTACTTCTGTTAACCTGCCTTTGTGCCACACCCTAAATAACTCCCCTCTCTCCAGGGGGTTTAACCCTTCCCATTCAGAAGGAGAGTTATGCCTCCTCTCCTGCCCAAAGTAGTTGATTCAACAAAGCATATAAGCACCTATTTGGCTCATTGACTTCAATGGGATTTAAGTGTGTGCTTACAGCTAAGAATGTGCTTAAGTGATTTACTTGATCCAAGTTTTAAGTCACACATGTATGCATTTCAGCTCTCCAGCTTCCCATCACGTTTGTTGCTCTTTTCTGAGCTCCCTCCAATTTGTCAATATCCTTCTGTATGGTCCTAGCTGTAAATAAAGAGATGGGCCTGAGCCACAAGGTTTGATGGGTTGGTTAGCTCCACCATTTCAGTCAAGGCCATTACACAGATACGGTACAAGCCAAGCTCAAAGTGGGAATCCAGATCTCAACTTCCGCAGTTTTGGAAGGTGTTGGGCGTGAATCGAACCTGCGCTTTCATCTGTAGAATTAAAGATCAATCTTCAGCTGGCTTGTAACTTGCTACACTCACTAAGAAATTGTAGGTTCGCTTTTACTCCATAATCGCAAATCCATCACAGGGGCGCCAATGTCTGACATGCCTTTATTTCCCCTGAAGTTATTTCAAAATAGAGTCTTGCTGAATTTTTGAAGTGGCATATTGTGTTAATCCCATGTAGCATCACAGATTTAACAGGATCACTGCCTAAGGGTGGTAGGATTGCAGGCTGTCAAATGTGGCCTTACTTCCAAGATATGAGAGTCCAAGGCACAGTAGCCATATAGGATGTTCTTTACAGTTTCCAATAGTTTGGCAAACCTCCAACTCCAGATAAAATCATTCAAATAGCAGTGTTCACCTAGAAACAGAAATTCTCTTGCTAACCATTGTGAAAGTTCCTGCAGAGCAAAAGCCAGGAATAGAGATATGGTATATAATAAGTTAGGACAAAATTTTCAAACTTAGATACCTAAAGTTAGACAATCTAAATCAATTTTTAAGCATCTGAAATATATGTCTTAGTTTCTGAGCACCACAGCTCCAGTTAAATTCCTAGGTATGGAATTGACTCTGAAAAAGATTTGGAGTCATGGTCACGGAGGTTAATTCGCTGAACATGAACTCCGAATGTAATCCTGTGGCAAAAAAGAGCTGATGCCATCCTGGGATGCACAAACGGGAATCTCAAGCAGGAGTAGATGGGTTATTTTACCTCTGTATTTGGCACTAGTGTGACCATGGCAGGAATACCAGGTCCAGTTCCGGTGTCCACAAATCAAGAAGGATACTGATAAATTGGAGAGGGTTCAGAGAAGAGTCATGAGAATGATTAAAGTATTAGAAAACATGCCTTTAAAGTTATAGATTCAAAGAGCTTAATCTGTTTAGCTTAATAAAGAGCAGGTTGAGGGGTGACTTGATTGCAGTCTTTAATATCAACACAGGGAACAAATATTTCAGTCAGTCAGAGAAAGGTGTAAAATGATCCAATGACTGGAAGCTGAAAATGAAGCTTATTTCAGACTGGAAATAAGGTGTAAATTTTTAAGTGATGGTAATTAACCATTGAAACACTATACCAAGGGTTGTGGTGGATTCTTTATCAATGACGATTTTTAAATCAGTCTTGGATGTTTTCTAAAAGCTTTGCTCTAGGAATTAGCTGGGGGGAGTTCTGTGGCCTGTGCTATACAGGAGTCAGACTGAGATGATCACAAATGGTCTCTTTAGGTCTTGGAATCTATGAATTAGGTGCCCTTGTTTGAACAAGGCACCCTGAATGTATTTCTCATCCTTATCAATATGCTACACAGCTGTTCCTAGCACTAATGGATTCATGGCACTCCTGAATGCAATTGATGTGTCAATAAAGATGACAAGCGTTTGTGCATGCTTTGGTATCTAAAAAACAGTAAAGAAACAATTTTAGAAAATAAATGTTATGTTTTTATATGTAATATCCACCTGGCTCAATTATATGTTTGAGTAAAATTTGAGTAACCCTCCAGAGAGGTTTTAATCATTTTCTTAACACGTATGGCGCTATTTACCAGTTAGTCTGGCTGACTTTGCCTGCTCAGTGCTAGCCCAGGCTGAAAGTGCAAGCTGCCGTGGCTTCACTGCTGTGATCCCCAAGCTTGCTAGATTAAAGCTAGCACAGGCATGTCTACTCAAGCTGCAGCCACACCCTCTGAATGCAGTATAGACCTACCTTTAAAGCACCTCGAGGAGCCATTGTGCTAGGTACTGTACTAACACACAGCAAGAGACCCTCCTTGCCCTGAAGAGCTCACACTCAGAGTAGCCAAAGCAATACAACATACAAGCGGGAGATGGGGACCCGAGGCACAGAGGATAGGTCTACACTGTAATGCAAGCCCAGGGTTAGTGGGATTGTAGTCAGCTGACCCGTGTTCGAGAACCCAGGGCCTTCTAACCCCTACATTAACATTTTTCTAATACAGGCTTGAAGCTGGGGCTCTGGTGTCCATGCTGCAGCATGCAGTAGACCTGAGGCAAACCGATCATATCCCAGACTTCCTAGTGCCCTCCTGAAATGTGGCCAGTCTAGCGCTTTGACCATGGTGCACTGTGGGAAAACTTGACAGCCCTCCCTGACCAGGACAGAAAGTTTGAGCAGCCTGCCGAGCAACGTGGAGGAGACCCCCTTTCAAGGAGTTCTCTTGCTTGTGCTTTCACTCCTGTGGCAGGAAAGGGACAGAGCTTCCGTGAGGTGCTGGTGGACATTTTGGTGGTGTTTTCAAAGGCACCTGACAGAGCGTTGGATGGAACAGAAGGAGGAGAAGGAGTATCCTGGCATGGCAGACTTGCACTGGCAGATGCTGCTCAATAAACTTGGTATAGTGGCTGAGATCCCCTCCGTAGACCGGTGTTCCTGACAAGCACAGACTGGTGGGATCACATAATTATGCAGACCTGGGATGACCTGCAGGGGGTTCAGAACTTTCACATGAAGAAAGCTACGTTTCTGGAGCTTTGTGAGCAGCTTGCCCCGACCCTCCAGCATAAAGACACACTCATGAGGCCACCCCTGCCAATCCAGAAGCAGGTTGTGATAGCCATCTGGAAGCTGGCTACCCCAGACTGCTACAGGTCTGTTGCCAACCAGTTTGGTTTTGGACAGTTGACTGTGAGCAAAGTGGTTGCCTCAGGAACCCCTGCCATCAGGCATGTGGTTTACCCCAAGATGGCAGGCATAAAAGATATTCCTGAAGTAATTGCTAGCTCTGCGAGAATGGGGTTTCCTCACTGCGCTGGGGCCACTGATGGGACATGTGCCTATAGTTTGCCATCCTCAAGGAACTCATGCGTACATAAACCACAAAGGGTTTAACTACTCCATTGTTATGCAGACCTTCATGGACCACAGAGATCCATTTACTAATGTCAGCATGGGCCACGCTGGGAAAGTTCATGATTCTGGGGGCTTTTGCCAATCAGGAGTCTACATTCATGGGCAAGCTGGGACACTATTTCCACCAAATGATATTGTCATAAATGGCATTAGTGTCCCCCACCATTATTCTGGGGTCCCCCAAACATCCCCTTTTGTCTCAGCTTATGAAACCGTACAAGGATTTCAGATGCCCTGGCAAAAAATAGTTTAATTACACTCCCAACAGGTGAAGAATGGCTGTTGAATGTGCTTTTGGCAGATTGAAATCCCATTGAAGATGTCCATGGCCCCATTTGGATGCTGGTGTCATCAATGCTGTATGGGTTGCTGTGGCTTGTTGTGCTCAAGCCAGAGATGAGCCATTTCCCTCTGACAGCGGCTGCTGCATAGGGATGCTTAGCCAGAAAGTGTACCTAACACAGCTAGAGCGGGATGCACCTGGGCAACAGAAGTCAGGGATGCTTTGTGCTCGCACATTATGGACTTACATGGCCCAGCTGAAGATGGGGAAAAGTACCTTTATGAATTTGCTTGTGGGAAGGATGGGGCTAATTGATTTGGGGGGAGGTCAGTGCTTGGGGAGGGGTGCGGGGCTTGATTGCCATGCAGTGTAGGTTTGAATGACATGACGGTTTATGAAATGGTCGGGCTGGGGAGAGATGATTCACAGTATAAATTCACATGAGGCAGTGAGTGAAGTGTATATTGCTGTACCTACCCGTACAGAGGAATAGTGTTTGGTTACTAATTCCTAATTGTTCCTGATCATGTGTTTTAGCTTTATTATTTCAGATCATGATTGTCTGATGAGATTCAGTGATAGCAAGAAACTTTCTGAATGACATAAAAGGCTTTATTTATAAATGTATTAAAACAGGACAGCGTTCGCCCATTGCCGGGCAGGCGAGACGCCATTACAACACCCAAACAGCAGTTACAAAAGAACAGTTCCAGAACAAAAAAACAGAAGTGCATGAACAAGTGAAAACATGACATAAACCCCCTATCGCTGATGTCCCCAGCTTCCCCCTTTCTCCTTTCCCACTTTTTGTCATTTTCTGTGCACTTGGCACTGGGGGAGATGGGTGGAGGAATCCACAGGAGAGGGGGTCAAGATGGAGGGCTGCATGGGCTTTAACTTCCCTGCCCAGACGCTCATGGAGCCAGATTGTATGGGCCATTGACCCAGGCCTGGAGTTTTCCAAGCTGTTTCCGGACTGAGGGTACATCACAGGAGAATCAGGCCGTGGTGAGGGCGAAGCAGCAGGAGCTGGTAATCTTGCAGCCAGGATTGATATCAACTGCTCGGACAGTTCACTCTGCTGAGCTCTGTCCTCCTCCTTTACCCACCACAGGAACTGTGGAGCAAGTGCTTGCTTCTGTGCTGAAACCCGGTCCTCGGGCTTTGTGGTGAGCCTCAGCCTTTCCTTCTGCCTTGTGGCATGCCTTTTCTCCAGCCGTAAGTCCTTTTGTTTCTGGTACTGGACCTAATTGATGGCCCTCTCAAGAATTTCAACTATCAGTTTGTCACAGAAACGCTTCCTCCTGAAAGAGTCTGTGACAGTGCGTTGGGCCAGGTTTGTGCTGCACTACGGGCAAGCTGTGGAGGGACAGCAGCCAGTAGAGGTCGAGGGGCCTGCAATAGAAGAAGACACAGACAGTTATTGTCTCAAATAGCTCAGTGGAGACGCACAAAACTCATTCTTGTGGAATTTCAAGGAAAAAAATTGTTACATTTCAAAACGGAACTGCAAAGTACTGTGAAAGGGATGCTTCAGTTCACAGAACCCCCCTGGACACAGCCTGGTTAATCGCAATTAAGGTCATACAGAGACAATGGTCAGTTAAAAGAATCTAAGCTGGTTTTGTTTGACAAAAATTGCAGAACTGCTTGGGTTGGGGGTGGGGGGATGGACTGGTCAGTAGCTTTACTACAAAAGTTAACTGAAATGGACTAGTTTTGAAAATGGATCACGTTCCCCTCCAAAATACACACACAGTTCGCTGTTTTCAGATGGCTACATAGACCGTTGAGTGATTACTGAGCAGCAAACATAAAGGCATGGCAATGTAATGTTGTTTTTAAGAAACACGAATGGCCCTCACAAAAATCTGTGCCTTTCCAGTAAAAATACTCTTTAAAGATATTCTTTACTTTGCCTTAATCAGTCGCCATTTTGAACTCCATGTGGCAAGGGGGAGGAGGGACACCAAGGCACAGGGATACAATCTGCCATTAGTGGATACATGCTGCTAGCCTAGGCTTCTCCTAACTTTTTCATTGGTTCTTAGAGTGGAAATCCTTCTCACTGCTGTAGCAATAAACACAAAACTGGAGCCAGAAACATACTGGGCTCAAGGATGGCTTCTGTCCCTTCCATGTCGGCTGCAGGCTCACTAACAGGCTGTTCCTCAGGAGAGAACAAACAGCTCCTCTGAGTATGGACCCAGAATTTGCTCCTGATCCTGTTCCAAAGTGTGTTCTGGGTCTGGTTTCAGCCACAGAATGACTTCATGGTCCTCACTCGGTGCCTGCTACTGGCTCCCATCAATCCCCATGCTGGATTCTGGGGTCAGCAGGGCACCATCCTGGTTGACCAGGTTATCATGCACCACAGTAGGCTCTGTGCTGGGCACAGTGCCTAGCATCCAGGCAAACTCCTCATAAATAGGTTACAATGTCGGAAAGTTGCCCAAGGTGCAGTTTTGGTCCCTGGTCTTCTGGTACTCAATCCTGAGCCACTGAATCTGCTTCCTGAGCTGGTCACTGGTCCGGTAAATTTGCAGAGCTGCCAGCTTCTTTGCTATCTGCTGTTATGCATGGTCATGCCTGGTACTTTTACTAAAGTTCATAGGTTTGCTGGCCTCGCACCAGAGATTCTCCAAACTCAGGCTGTGCTCCCGTGCCATGAAGCAGTGTGCTTCGCAAATGGCTTGTTCTGGTCAGTCTCCATTGCAAACACAGGAGGCTTTCTGATGGGGTGTTTGCAGCTTAGTGGTCAGAAGACAATGGAAAGGTTAACGCTGACTCGCTGAGTTGCTGCTGTATGCCAAAAGGGGTGATTTCTGTTTTTCTACTGAGTTGGTTGGAGATTCTTGGGATTGAGAGGACAAAAGAAGTTGGTCCATGGGATTGTGGATTACATTTGGCAGACTCCCAGGACCCAAGTCAAACAGGGCTGTGTTGCCACTACAAAGCAATAAGGCACGAACCCTTGGTCATGGCTTGACATGGGCTCACACCCTCTACCCCTACAGGTTCCTGGGACTCTAGGTCTGAGCCTGAGTCTCAGAGATTTGTGTGTAGATGGAAGGGAGGTTTGGGCTCAAGCCTGAGTCTGAGCTCACACTGCAGCATAGACATACCCAGAGAGATTAAGTGATTTACCCAAGGTCACACAAGAAGTCTATGGCAGAGATGGGAATTTGAACTTAGATTTCCCCAAGTCCCACCCCGGTGCCAAACCATGAGCCCATCCTTCCGCCCCAAATCAAACCTCCACCTTTTACACAAGATAAGGATTGTCAAATATCTGTGTTCTTCCTAAGGAAATTGGCATCTCTTTTTGTTCAGTACAGTATCCTGATGACCTCCCCCCGCCTCCCCCAGTGAGAAAAGCCCTTCTTATTGCATAATCCCCTCTCCTGGAAATGACAGATTGGATTAAAATCACCTTCCTGCCCCTTGCTGGCAGCCCCCAGCCCAGGAGAGTTGCTGGACAATAGCCCGAAAAAGAAGAAAGTGCAAAACTACTGAATGTAAAAAAAAAAAAAAAAATTGTGATCAAGTCATTTTTTTGGACCCCTTTGCAAATAAAATTTAAAAAATACTCAACTAGCTCTCTATTTTAGAACCACTTTAAATTGTTTGGTAAATGGCAGCTGAACAATATCTGTATCGCTGGATAATTTACCTTTCTGTTTTGCAGTTGCTTTAAGATCTTCTGGGAGTTACATGACTGATTTCTTCTAAACACTTGTTTTGTCAGCAGTTTTAAGAAGCTATACATACAGTGTGGTATTCAGTGATCGAAGAAGGGGTAGCCTGATAGGTCACAACATCACGGCTCATGGCAGACACACTCCATTCCTGCCTCAGGTTTTGCATTTTTAATGCATGAATGGAGTACAGATCTTTTTTTTATATATTGGCTACTCCAAGGCTCTGCTATATAGTTTTATTAATGACTATTTTCTTGTGCATCTACACACTGTTTTGTGGGGATTGCAGGAAGAAATCATTCCACGGGGTCTCTACGCTGCTCTCTTATTCTCATTTTACATATAACAAAATTGACTTTGGATTCCGTCATTATTAAGGCATAAACTGACTTCCAACTATTTAGATCATTTAATAGGCACTATTTATATTTTCCCTTTGTTTGCTGCATCAGCACTATGGTAGCTAAATTGGAATTGCTGTGTTCAACCTTCTGTAATCTCCACCCACATCCCCAAAGTTCTTTTGCACATCAGACCCGCAGTGTAGATTTTTCAGTCTTAGAGAAGTGGGGAGAGGAAGTGTAGGAAATGCTCTACTTTGGCCTTATTGCAGGCTTGGCTCCAGACATACCACACTAAAGATGGGGGAAGACATTTGCCCTGGGTTTTTATTTAATTTTACAGCCTCTTTTTTTACTTAATGTTTCATCAATTGCATTCAACCAGTTAAAAACGGTGGGCCAAATTCAAGATCAATGTAGCACAGCGTGCAAAATAGGTGGCATTATTGTTATTTATATTACAGTAGCAGCTAGAGGCCTGAACTGAGACTGGGGTCCCACTGTGCTAGGAGCTGTACATACACCTAAGAAGAGACTGTCCTTGCCCCCTAAGAGCTTACAGTCTAAACACATCAAGCATACAAAGGGAAGAGAAAGAAAGAAAGAAAGAAAGAAAGCTGTATTACACCCATGTTGCAGGTGGAGAACTGACACACAGAGACATTAAGAGGCTCCAAATAGTGTTAACTGTCTAAGCTACTAAACTTAAGGTATTGTAAATTCCTGACTTTTCCTTGTTACGAGTAATTGATTAAATATAAAATACAGATGATAAATACATTGCGTCTACGGTACTGTAAGGTAAAGTGTCCACAGCTCTAATCTATGCACCATTCTGTCTTGGGAATCTGTGGAGGTGTTTTACGGGCAAGGAATGTAATTCAGTGCCTTTGAAGAAAGTTATGGTGAATAGTGTGCTACCGTGCTGTCAGTTTATCTTTATGTATGATAAGATAAGGTACATTTTATTGATCCACTAATACATAATTTGTGGGCATTATGAGACATGCCAAGGGAAAGGCCAACATTTCTCTTGTAGCCTGTTCATGGTGCCGCAGCTGTAAAGCTTTTTCAGCTTTACTGTACTAGGTCACTGTGATCTTTGCTCTGTTGTTGGTTTGAACATGGCTCGGGAAGGAGTAATTCCAAAAACCTGATGACATTCATCTGATGGCTGTTCAGTGCCCCGTGTGAATACGTTCTCACAAAAACTACAAGCAGAGAGAAAGGATGGTCTCATAGTTAAGTAGCTCTGGGTTGAATTTCTGGCTCTGTTACTTCCTGTGTGCCTTGGGACAAATGGCTTAAGCTCTGCCCCTCGGTTCCCTATTTGTAAGATTTGAAGGATAATTCTTTCCTCCCCCCACCCTTAATTTGTTTTGTCTCTTTAGAATTTAAGCTCTTACTTTGTGTCTGTATAGTACCTAGCACTACAGGGCTTCCATATAGTAGAAAACACATTTACTATTAATTGGCATCCTGCATTGGCAAATCGATAAAGAGGCCAGGATACAAATAGGCAATGGAGACTGAACTATCCCCTCATCACTAGAGGTGGTCCCTTGCAACAGAGGTGAGGTAGATTAGGGGAATGGCATAGGGAAGATTGCCCCATTGAACCAATTTTATGGATGAAGGGAATATTTCAGTCCCCAGAGCCGCCAATCTGGCACTGAAATGTTTCCTTTTAAATAAAGGGTAAATTGACACATTTCAATGCTCCCAGTGTATCTTCTTAAGTAAAACTGAACATCGAGGTCAGGCTTGGAAAAGATGGGGGACTGGTGAGAAAAACCTGGTGGCACTTGTTACTGAAGTCTGAACTTCGGCTGGACCTGACTGACTTATTTCTTGCCAATAAATCTTGTTCTGATATCAGCCCTTTGTTCTCTGTGTGTGTTTGCAAACCAATCCTGATTGCTGGGCACACATTTGTTATTCATACGTGTTCACTACTTAATTTCTGTGAACAAATTCTCAGTCTGAGGGCTGCACATGAACTGTTCACTTTGCTTGTTCACAGTTCATTATTTGCAGGGTATGATAGGCGAAAAGTCACGTGCTATTGTTCCCACGTCCTGACTTTGCCAATCTCACTGTGATGGAAGGCTTTTGCTGTGGCAGCACTGAATGATCAGGCAGTTGGCCCCTGTTCACCATGCCTGTACTTTTTCCCTGGGGCCACCTTCACATTTGGTGGCCGTCTGTCTCTTATTAGAGGTCAGGCTACCACTCAGTCTTCGTGATCCCTGAGGTGATGGGGCTCCTAGGAATATATGAGGTTTGGCTATTGACCCCCCTGAGTATCCAATCCCTGCAGGGGTTCCAAAGGGCATTTATCCTTTCCTTCCTTCCCCTGCAGGGTGGGGGGGAATCTAGAAAGTGAGGGGTTTTGTGCCCTTCTTAATGAGTGGAGGGGAGTTGGTTGAGGAGCCTGAGCTCTGGCTCAGGGACCTGTAAGGGTTACCAAATGTCCAGCATCCAGGAGTGCCTTAAGGCTGCCACCCTGGGCCACTTCCTAACACCCACTCTCCTGTCAAAGTCTTGCAGTCTGTCACAAAGTAATAAGAGAACAGGTACTAGTTGAACCTTCGGCCCCCCGGGCTCTTCCTCTCCTGCAGTGTCCTTCCTCAGGAGCCCTCAGGGTAGGTCCCTCTCCCTGCCTTGTCAGGCCCCTTCTGAGCTGTCTCACTCCCTCTGAAACTCTACCTCCTGCTGGAGAGTGCTCTGCAAGTGTGGGTGGGCAGGGTCGTCTGAGCCTGGAGTGGCTCCTTTTAACATGCTCCACATGGTGACCTCAACTTCTACCCACACAGTTTCCTTGTCTTTATGGGACTGAAGGTATGAATTATGCTAACACTAATAATAGCTGTCGCATAGGTATATTTTAAGCACTGAAATAGATCAATGTGCATTTTATATAAGAATAATCTCTTTATGTAATATTTATTTTAAGGTAGAATTTTAATCTGAGCAGTTGTGGAAAGTATCTGCTTTTTTCTGAATAGCACTGCTTTGAGCCATCCATCAAACACACATTTAGGTGCTTAGCCTTCCATTACATGGAGAAAAATTTGGAAAAGATTTTTTTTGCTTCTAGCGAAGTTATCCCAACATGATCTGACTGTGCACGGCTGGACAGGCTGCAATTCTACAGGTCTCTTTGAGAAAGGCAGATTTATTTTAAAAAGTGAACCATAAGAGACTGGCTAAAAAATTACTGGCTCCAAACAATATTAAGAGAAGCACTTCTTCGAATATTTTTTCTATGCAACATGGCCAATTGGTTCCCAGTGAAACATAACTATAATAGGCCATCTATTAGATAAAGAGATCAATATGCTGTAACTTTTTTATTGGACACCCTCAGAGTCCATGTGATTGTGCAATACCTGGCTGTCTGCCAAAACTGTGTTAGTGTTACTGGTCGATTAGGACAAAACATGCCTGTAATGTTTTACTGGATTGCAATTTAACACTGCTGATGCTTCGTTTTGGGGGATTAGGACTTTGGTATTCAGTACCTTTTGGAAGAGGAAGGATGGTCTGATTGTTAAGGCATTGAATTATCTAGATTGAGTTCCCCCTCTCTACCTCAGACCGCCTGTGTGATCTTGGGCAAGTCATACAATCTCTCTTTGCCTCAGTTCCCCTTCTGAAATATCTGTCTGTAACACTGCCTTTGTCCCATCCTTTGTTTGGCTTCTTTATTTAGATTGTAAATGCCACAGACCAGGGACTGACCCTTAGGATGTGAATGTACAATGCCTAACTTAATGGTGCCTTGATCTCAGCTGGGGCCTTAGATGCTACTGTGATGGTGGTGTTGATAATTGAATCTTGAGGACATTTTGTTACCAATGATATTGCCTTCTAACTGAATATCTCAAACATTTGAGAAACATAAACTCATTTTGGTTTTACTGAATGATACAGAATCGAAACAAGTTTTGAATTTATGTCCGACATCTTACAATGTTCTGAGTGATGCATTTTAAAACATCGAGTGATGTGATTAAGCGCTATGAGCATCTTGCAATGTACAGCTGCTGGTGGTGAAAATATTAAACCTTTTCTGGTGGAGTATGAAGAATCTGCAGACCAAATTCTATGCTGTCTCAACATGCTGAAATAAATGTAATTGCATAGGATAAAAATCAGTGCAGACTTTGTCCCTCTGTGTTTTCTTGCTGGAGGCAAAAATGGGTTGTATTTGTAATGCAGATCATCTCTGTAGAATTACAGAAATGTCAAGCTTTTTCCTCCAGAGATAGCCACTCGTCATTGGTTTCATTCTCCACTGTATAAAATATTGCAGTTATTTGAGGGGGCGACCTTGCACCATATTGTACAGCACCTAGTTCAGTGGGGCCCTGACTCCGATCCATAGCTGGCACTACAAATAATGTAATTCCTAAGGTATGTCTTCACTGCATAATTAACTCAGGCTCTTCCCTAGGTGTTGCTCCTGATACCCTGCCAATCTACTTGCACGCACAAACTTTTCACCTGAGTATAGCGGTGCTTTACACCCAGGCAAGTTGGTCTGGTTGGACTGTAGGCTAAATCCTAGGTGCTGCTTTTGCTCAGGCTGGTAACCCACCCAGTTTGCAATGAGGACACAGGCTAGAACACTTGAGTTCTGATAGTCCTGCAGTGGTTTCCCACAATTCTCCCCACGTTCCCAGAAGGACAAACAACTTCTCCCGCAGGTCTCCCATGGTCCTTTGTACTTCAGTTTAGCTTACAGTAGTACAAAGGACCATGGGCTATGCCCTCAGAAGTTTTAGCAACACACACAGATCAGTGCAGCACCAGTGAGGACACAGTAACTAAAGTTTGTGGGTTTTCACACCTAGCACAATGGGGTCCTAATCTCATTTGGGGACTGTAAACCTTACTGAATTACAAATAATAATTTGTAAATAATCTGACTCCACCAGATAAAATAGCTCCTGAGGTTCCAGATGCAGTTTATCTAGGGTGACCAGATGTCTCCATTTTATAGGGACAGTCTATATATATATTTGGGGCTTATATAGTCTCCTATTACCCCCCCACCCTCTGTCCTGATTTTTCACACTTGCTGTCTGGTCACCCTAAGTTTATGCCTTCCACACACATCTTCAAACACACAGGGCTGAATGATGAGTCTGAAAGGCATCAGTAAATGCTAATGGGCTAGAAACCCATTAGCTTCTAAAATGGGACTTGATTTGACTTTTTCCCCATGCTGAGCTGCAGAAGTAGAATTGGAGTGTATGTGTGGGAGGAGGAGATGATACGTGTGACCATGAGTCAGTCCCGAGTGAAAAGAGGAGCAGTGAGATTAACCTATCATTAGATCAGAATAGTTGGTGAACTGCAGAACCATGGGGCTTTCTGCATCAGCAATTCCCTTTCCCTGAACCCATCAACAGGATTTACTCCACACTTTATTATATTTTCTAGGGAATCTTTAAAAATATATATTTTCCCTGCCTTAAGCAGAGCATTTTGCTTTTAGCATTAATACTACTTTCTATTCAGTTCCTTATATTTCAGCTTCATGCCCTTGAATCTAATGGAGAAGTAGTTTAACCGAGATTTCCTTGTTTCAAGAGTAGAGTTTCTGCTTCAGGGTCATCCATTTTGGCTTCTCGATCCTAACAATATTTATTCACTTTCTCCTCTTTACATGGCGTTTGCATTTTTCTTTTGCATCATGTGCTAAATCTTCCCAAGTCGTAATGAGGGACTTGCTTTTTATTAACCATTCTGACACCTCGTTTTCTATAGCTCTTCAGTTCCTAGAAGCAACTTTCAGAGAACCTATTTTTCCATACACTTTCTATTTCTGCCTCAAGAGCAAGGCACCTATTTCTATAGTAATAGAGCCTGGAGACCCCAGCCAGGAACCAAGGACCCAGTATACTACATTGTACACACAGAACTAGAGCTGGTCAGAACACAGAATTTCCATTCTGCCAGTAGCTCTGACCTTTCAGTCTATTTATTTTATTTAATTTTTGGTTCTGAACTGGAAATTTCAAAATTTCCCATGGAACAAAAATTGGGAAAAAAATTTATTTAGGACTATTGAAATGTTTTGTTTCAATAATGTCAAACTTCATTATATAGATATATATTTATAATATAATACTTTAATATAATATAAAGTCTAAATGAAATTAAAACTACAAAGTCAACATGAATGTTTTTATCCTATTGAAATGAAACATTTTTACGTTGAAATGAGAGAATCAAAATTATTCATTTTGACTCTTTTCCGTCAATTTTTTTTGTGAAATCGACACTTTTGCATGAAGCATTTAGATTTTAGCAAAACTGCATTGTCTGATGGAAAACTGTTCCATCAGAAATGTTTCAAGCAGCTCTACATACAACAAAAAGACAAAAGACTGCCCCAAAGAACTTACAATCTAAATATATAAAAAGATACAACAACCAGACTCGGGGAACACAAGGTAGCAGGGAAATAATTATCATCAGCATAAGGAGCAGTGGTTGTAGCTCATCGACCACATAGCCATTGTCAAGGCTGGCTTTCCATGTGTCCTGGGAGCAGTGGGCAAGCACCACTTGTGGATTTAAGGATCGAAGGATGGATTTAAGCATCGAAGAAACAGGTGATCTTGTGAAATCATAAAGCATTTCCCTCTTTGAATGTGCATATGGTGTGTCATGCTGTGTCTACAATGATGTAGTTGCCACCTCTGGAAACTGCATGGGTGAAATCCTGCACTGTGTCTTGAGCCAGACCCCATGTGCCGACAGCAAGGCAGACTCTCTCCTAACTGCATTAGCCTCAAAGGTGGGTGTATAGTCTCCCAGAGAGATAGCATGTTCATCTCCCACTTAGCCAGCATATGTGCTCCAACCACAGCGTGCACTAGCTGGGGGTACACACTGTTCTTTTAAACAGCAGCAGCAAACAGACCCTGAAGCAGGATATTCTTCAGCCTGCAGGACAATTTTTGCACCAAACTGCGGGTGGCACTGCTCCTCCCCCTCTCACCTTGCATGACTACACTGGGAAGGGGTGGGATTATAGACAGTCATACACAAGGCCCAGAAGTAAAATGCCTATGATAAATCCGGTTAGACACCCAACACAAGCACTGTCCTAAGTGGAGGCCAGCGGTGACGTGTATGTTGCATACTCTCTCTTTCACTCTAGGTATCTGGAAGCTTTTCAGAACATGTGTTAGAATCACAGATTCATCTGGTGGTTTATTTCTCTGCTCATATTAGATGTGTTCAATGGCATATAGTGCAGTCAGGAAACTATTTATTGGTTTAGGACACCCAAAAGCATTCTAGGCACTTCATGGAAGCCATAGAAAGATCTGCTTCCTGCTCCAAAGAATTTACAATCTAAAGCCCCAGTCCAGTGATTGGATTCACATGGGCAGACTGTGATTACAGTGAGATTATTCACACACTTGAAGTCAAGCATGTATTGAAGTATTTGCAGGTTCAGGGCTCTGGTTTCCTCCGTTTGTGTGTTTTACACAAATAGGGGAGAGAAAAACATTTTCAACACAGGATTGTACAAACACAGACATTGGAAGTGGGATTCAGGGGCAAATGTAATATCACTGACTATTATCAACTCATTTATGGAAATGCACTATATTTCAAACTGATGGTGGCCCTTTAACTGCATCAGCAAATCACTTGTATAGAGTCATAGGTGTTAATAGCTGAGTTTTAAATTTCCTTGATGGAAAGACAAGAACTTTTACCTGTAACAAAGTGAATTTTCTCTGATCACAAAAGCATCTGCCTGTACTATGATTGAATAGTCTGTTCTCTTGGCTGTCAAGAGTGAATTGTGTTGTCTTGATCAAAAGTGCAGTTTACTTGGGGTAGAGGTAATTTAATTATTAGTGACAAACCTGACAAAAGTACTTTGATGTGACAGTTTCAGGATGCCTACGTATTAGCATGGGGTGGAGGGGGGAGGGAGGAATTGATTGATTTATTCAATCAGTAATATATTCAAAGATGATTCTGAAACACAAACGAGGCCAGAGAAATGCAAAGCTGATAGCAATCTGAGTGAGCACAGGCAGACTGGGAGAGGGTTGTTAATTCTGTATAAACTAGACTCTGTGTGGTGAGAAGCCTTGGTAAGTAAGTTTTTTGAAACTGTGTTTAGATCTTGTTCCAATTCTTCCTATGCTAAAACAATCTAAGAGCTTGATTCAATGCCCATAAAAGTCACTAAGAGGACTTTTTCTTTGACTTCACTGGGTTTGGATTTGGCCCTAAATCCTTGGAGATTTATGTAAGTGTGCTAATTTGTTTAAGGAGTTTACTGTCTTGGTACAGCTAGCATAAATCTTAATATTTTGTAAGGTGAAGGTGATCAGCATTGGCTGTAGCTGAGGCACTTGGTGGCACTGTCTGCGTCTATCAACCACAGTGTGCTACTGCAAGGGAATAGTTCTGTGCCAAGCAGGATGACTCATGAGTGCCTGCAAAGCAAGGGGTTAAAATGTTGCCCTAGGTATCCAGGAGCCCTTCAGTCACTGACAGCAATTAGGCTTGGGAACGCAGGAGTTCCATCAGGGAATGTTGACAGGTTGGGAACAGATGCCAACTCCCCCTCAATATAAAACCAGCAGTTTGGAATGCATGAGAGTTGGGTGTGGGCTGAAACTCACCTCCATATTTAGAACAAAGGGCTAGACTCTCTCACTACTCTGGAAGCTGGGATACAAGAACCATGTTTAGTGCAGCTGTGGAATAAAGCATGCTGCCGCCATAAAGCCCCTGTTGTTCTGATTTCTTCCCTTGATGACCGGCCAGTACACCAACTGTTGACACCTTGTCACTTCTGAGAAGGACAAGAGATGTCTCTAATGCTCACACAGAGTCTCCCAAAGCCCTAACAGGACAAAGTGACTGGACTCAGAGTCCAGTCAGTGTCTAGTGAGGTCTGATGACACAGCAGAGAGGAAGGTAGAGAGGACAATGAGGAGATGAAGGTGTCTCTGACCAATAAGAGTCAGAATACTTTACATAGTGCCTTTTATGCATATTTTAAAGTGTTTTATTAAAAAACCTGTTGTAATTAGTATACGTTTGGATGTATCTATAGTAATCTGCAGACTCCATTTTGTTTTGTGAAGGCCAGTTTGATTAGAAAAGTGTTCTGTGCCGTCACCTGGGCTCTGTAACCTCCATAATGAGCAGCAATGCACAGGAGGTGTCAGGAGAAATTCATGCACCTACCAAAGGGCTAACAATGGAGGATTGTTAAACCTTAACGACCTTCCATTCAAATGGCTGCACTCTTGGATAAAGAACTGGCTACTATCCAGGGAAAACCATGCTCCCGGTTGGGTTGGTAACCAAACAATGGATCACCTGACAGTGGACTTTGATCATAGGATGCGGGTTTGAGGTTGACAATGGAGGTCACCTGACAGAGGGCACGGGAAGCTATAAAAGGACAAGGTCTGCTCTGAGTAGCTTTCTCTCACTGACCAGAACCAGAAGGTAAGATGGAGTAGGGGAGGGGCTTGAGGAAAGTCCTGGACTCCCTGAACAGACACTGACCAAATCCCAAAGGGCTCTTGGAATGCTGAGGAAGCTGAGGCAGGGATTTGCATTCATGTTTTGTTGTTGTTCCACACAGCTGCTTATCTCATGTGCTGTCTATGAGTAAAATGTGATTGGTTCAGAATTCCTTTTGCAAAGTCTGTGTGTTCTTACTTTTATACTATTATAGGTCCACTATCCCATGTCCCTGAAGGATTAAACTATACACCAGAGCACCCACTAGGGTGGAGCTCTGGAGAGCATGTGCTTGGACAACTGGTTTGTCTTGAGGGGTCAGCACTGGCCCCGGGGAAGAGGGAAGCTGGACCATGGGCTTCCATTCCCTGGAAGTGGTACCAGACAGTTTGTGCCCAAGAGGCCAGAGACCATGGCTGAAGCCTGCTGAGACGCAGAGGAGCTCAGAAATGCCATGACAAGTGCTTGGATCCAAGCACAGCAGCCTGGTGAGTGTCCAGCAGGGGAAGCTCAAACAGATCTCTGACGACTATAAAAAACAAGCAAGCAAGCAAATCAACAGATAGGAGGGTAATAATAAATAAATCTACAATAAAAAGTGTGCTTTAACCCCTTCATAGCCATATGAGTCTTCAGTGTGCAATCATCAACATGCAGTGTAGTGATAATCAGGGTCTTGCATTGGACTGGAACCCAGGAGACCTGGGTTCCATTTTCATCTCTGCCGCTGGCCCACCGTGTGACCTTGCGTAAGTCACTTCATTTCTCTCTGCCTCTGTTTCTATCTGTAAAATGGGGACAATAAGACTTACCTCCTTGGACAAGTGCTTTGAGATGCATGGATGAAAACTGCTATATAAAGAGCTAGGTACTGCGTACATGTGTCACAGATCCTAATGAGTGATCCCTAGAACTGCTGTGAGGGGAATCCAAGCCTCTCTGTTCTGGATCCCCTGGGGTGTGTTAAGCTTCTAGAGCTTCATAAGCTGCATCACTGGTTCCTCCCTTGGCATCTCTGGCACATTTCCGGGACAATGATGCTCAGTCTGATACCCTGTCTCAGAAATGGAGTGCCTTAGCCCACCTGACCTAGACCCCCTGGACCAGTGCTGGTCCCCCACAATAACTCACTTACTTAAACACACACATCTCCAAGAACTTCAACCCAAGGGTGTGAAGCTTCTGGTTTACAGTTTCTCCCTCTCAGGGGTACACAATATCTGTGAAGCATATACACACACACACATGGTTTGCACAGTCTAACACCTTTACACTCTTTTTATACTTAATCATTTAAAGCACAGGTCAAACAAAAGAATAAGCATGTGAAACTGCAATGTCCCTCACTCTTTAGCTCACCTCTCCCTCGGGAGTCCTTGAGGAATCATCTGAGTCCTAGCAGGTAGGGTGTCCACTGCCCCATGAGGCATTAGATGCTGAGTTGCTTATCCTTTATGGACTAGAGAAAAAGGATCCCTAAGCAGAACAGCTCAAGCCCTTTCAGAACACCTCCATCCCCCTGTGTCAGGTGCCACCCTTGCCAGCTTCTCCACATGAGCACAGACTCCTGCCAGATGACTTTGTTGGCAAGGTGACCTTCCCCCCACTGAACCAGTTCTTCTGGGCAGGGACCAGCCTTTAGTCTAGATTCAACAGAGTTCCAACAACTGGGCACTTAATTACCCTCTATTGTTCTTTTGCCACCAGCCTTTGGAATTTTTCAACCTAACATGGAGGCAAATAGAGCATAAGAGAAGGCAAAAGGCTGCACAGTCACAATGGAGTTTGCAGCCTGACACAGACACACATGGTACTTGAACTCATGCAGGATTTAGAAATTATACAGACATATTCCTAGTTTGTCACATTCTGTAACTATATTTTAAGTCTCTTAGTTCTTTAGAAATTTTACATGTTGTAATAGATAACTAATTACTCTATTTGCCTACCATTTAGGCCGGGCCTGATCTAGAGGCAGTGGAAAACCTCCTTCTGATTTCCACTGGTTTTGGATCAGAACTATTTAGTGCATTCAACACGATAATATCTCTTAACAAAACTACCACAGTCCACATGTAAAAGGCCATCAGGTAGGCGCCTTCCCTTCTTTCCCTGAATCAGCCACAGGATTTTTCTTCTCATCCTCATTCTGCTGCCTTTCTCTCCTGCAGCTACTGTTATGGAAAAGCTGAGTAGGAGGACACGATGATAGAAAATTCCTAGCTGCTGAGTTTGCTCCAGCTGTGGTGATCAAGGGGTTACAAATAGGCTGAATATTGTTATGAGCACACAGAGCACTAATGGTCGTAAGGAGAATTTATTTCATAAGACGGAAGCCACAACACCCAGCTGGAATTGCCTTTGGCAGCAGATGCAAGATGTGTGGTTGAAGAACAAAGAGCTCAATTTTGCATGTAGGAAATTAAGAGATCAGCTGAGTAATGTGATGCAAGCTTGGGGGCTTTCTCGGGGGAACTTAATGTTCTCTTTTTTAACTTTTACAGTTGATGAATCTGGTGGCAATGCTGATAATGGAATGCTGTGCTAATTGAAGTTTGGATACAGTACAAGTAAGGAAGCTGGGCCAACAAATGAGCTGTGTTGACAATATTCTAATAACCCCCTCATGAATCAGCACCATAGTGTTATTAAAAGATATCAAAAGTTATTGTTCAGAAATAGCCCCAGGTGACATCAAACTGTTTGGCAACAGGAGCTTTGATAATAAGTGGGTCAAAGGAAAATTCCAAATGTAAACAAAAATATTTAGGTTAGTACTCTTCTAAAAAAAAAAAAAACCTGCAGGAGCTAACAGTTTATTGCTCTTACTAGTTTATTCCTAATGTGACACGTGTGTATGCAGGCAGAAATGCAGAGGTAAGCACCAAGAGAGTTCTGCACTTAGGACGGAAGAATCCCATGCGCCACTACAGTATGGGGACAGACTGCCTTAGCAGCAGTTCTGCAGAAAAGGACCTAGGGGTTACAGTGGACGAGAAGCTGGATAGGAGTCAGCAGTGTGCCCTTGTGCCAAGAAGGCCAACGGCATATTGGGCTGTATTAGTAGCAGCATTGCCAGCAGATCAAGGGAAGTGATTATTTCCCTCTATTCGGCACTGATGAGGCCACACCTGGAATATTGCGTCCAGTTTTACTCCCCTCACTGCAGAAGGGATGTGCACAAATTGGAGAGAGTCCAGAGGAGGGCAATGAAAATGATTAGGGGGTTGGGGCACATGACTTACAAGGAGAGGCTAAGGGAACTGGTCTTTTTTAGTCTGTAGAAGAGAGGAGAGAGAGGGGATTTGATAGCAGCCTTCAACTACCTGAAGGGGGGTTCCAAAGAGGATGGAGCTAGGCTGTTCTCAGTGATGGCAGATGACAGAATAAGAAGCAAGTGTCTCAAGTTGCAGTGGGGGAGGTATAGTTGGCTATTAGGAAACACTGTTTCTCTAGGAGGGTGGTGAAGCACTGGAATGGGTTACCTAGGGAGGTGGTGGAATCTCCATCCTTAGAGGTTTTTAAGGCCCAGCTTGACAAAGCCTTGGCTGGGATGCTTTAGTTGGTGTTGGTCCTGCTTTGAGCAGGGGGTTGGACTAGATGACCTCCTGAGGTCTCTTCCAACCCTAATATTCTATGATTCACAGAATGATTTTAGGGGCCCGATCCAGCAAAGCATGTGCATAACTAAAGTACATGTAATCTCACTGCGGTCACTGGGACTACTCAAATGCTTTAAATTATGCATATGCTTATGTGCTTTGCTGGTTCAGGGCCTATAACCAGAAATGGAAGCAAGTTAACCAAAGCAAAAACTGGAGTAACATGAGATTCCCAGCCTGGCGTCCTCCCCAGTCCTATGACCCAGGAGTGGAATAGTGCCTATTCATAGGTGTCCTCCCTTTATTATCTCCCAAGCAGCTAACTTATTCAAGGGAGAAGGGGAAGTTGAGGTTGAGAATGTCCAGGGGAAAACCTCCCCAACTGGTTTTCTTATCAACTTCCTTTTCTCCTGGAAAAGCATAGCCAATCATAGCTGCTGCAGGAGTACTCTCCTACTCCCCTGAGGAGCACAGAGAGGTTCTTGAATATGGGATGGGGGAGAGGAAGCAGCCGTTATTTTCAAATGAGGAAAAAAGCCCAGCAGCTGAAATGTGGGTCAGGTCCTCTCATGCTGGTACACCACACCTAGGGAGAGAGAGAAGAGAAACCCCTTGGAACTGCCTCCCCCCAGTGCTGGGAGGGGGTGAAGAACCACCATGGTTGCAGGAGGAGCAGAAGTATACTAGGGCAAGGGTTGGGCATGGGGGCTGGAGGAGTAGGCAGAATTACTGTATGACTGGGTGGGTAGAGTTGATATGGGACTGGGGCAGATGTGAGAACTAGGAAACACCAAATTAACTGATTGGGGTTAAGGGGTGCAAAGTTAATGTAAGGTACGGAGCACAAAAGTAATTGATGTAGGAGTAAGTAAGTAAAATCAATTTATTCATGTCTGAATATTGGAAATCTTTTAGCATCATTAGCGTCAAGCACTCAACAGATGATCTCTCAGTGATCCGAGAAGGTGATGCATCTCCTTGCTGGTTGTCCCCTACTGTGGTGGCCTGTCTACTATTCCTTCCATGATAACTTTCTCAAGTTATCAAGATTGGATAATCAATCAAGGTTCTTTCCATTTCTACACCTGGAAAAGTACATAATTTTCCACCTGTTGATTTCCACCGGCAGGGTCTGCTCTCCAGTAATATTTCTAACATAAGCCTTTGTTGTCTTTTCCATATCGGAGATGTGCAAGAGTCTTGCCAGTACCATGTCTCAAAGTCTTCAGTTTTCTTCTTAGTGGTAGCATTCATTTCCCATGATTCACATAGATAGGTCGCTATGGAAGAAATTAAGCTTTTCACCAGTTGAATCTTTGTACACTTTCAGACAATGTACATCTCGAAATGTACAATGTAGGAGTGCAGTGGCAAAAATCATACTTCTCACTATAAAATGGCAACACTAATTGCCATTTAACTTTTAACTAACTTTTAACTAACTTTTCCAATGTGTGTCTCTCACACATTGGAAAAGTTCCAAAGTTAGAAGAGAGAACTCAAAAATTATTTAATCCATTTTTAAAATAAATCTAATGATGTTTGTGCTAGTCTCATTTTGGGGGTTCTGACTCCTGATTTTTGAATTTCTGGGATTGGCAGTACTGTGGTGGTGCCCCTCTACTGTACTCTGTGTGTGCATAGGACTTTGTATGTCTATACAAACACACAAAGTCCTGAGGTGAGTCTCTGGTGCAGCAACATGCCGGATGGTCACACAAGCAAACAGATGCGGAACTTGCACATATCTGCTCTAATGTGCAGCCACCAAATGTGATACACAATTTGCCATTGTGTTAAATATTAGCAGCAACTACACAAAGCCAAGATTTCCCTGACTGACTCTTTGGAACAGTCAATAAGATATCCAGCTCCCAACAAGTAACAACTACTGCTGAATCTAAGGTTGACAGACCAGCTGGATATTAACCAGGGAGGTAGGGGAAGAATGTAGTGCTGTATACAACAAATCTTTCTATATAGAGAGCCTCAAAACACAAGGGCAATATTGCTGTTTAAACCAATATCCCTGCCTGTGGTAAGGGAGCACTTCTGTATACAGGTACCACAGAGACTGCCAAGAGAACGCTTGTGTTGGGATTGAGAGGTTAGAAAATGGAAAGATAAATTGACAGAGATGCCAATGTCATGAATGAATGCTTCAAGAGCAATCCTGCCATCCCCAATAACCCACTGAAACATGTACCAAGTCTTGGAAGGATAAATAAATAATGGAGTTTCATTTATAGACCTAATGGCAAAAAAAAGATCAAGGGAATAGTCAGCAATTTGAAAACAATAAAAAACTATTGGCAGCTGCAAACCTCAGGAGGGGAGAAGCAGGAACACAACTGATGGAAGCAGTGGTGGGTCATAATTCATCAGACATCATTTCCTACAGCAACAGGTTAAAAGAAATACGAAGCCACAGTAACAAGCAGTAACAGCTCCCCAACCTAACAAAGAGCTAGCAAAATGGGCAAGTTAACATGGAAAAAAAAAGAAACTGGGCTTCCACGCCACAGCAGCTTTTCAAGGGGTCTGATGATGATGAAAATCATCAAAGGATAAACCAGAGTCTTGATAGTCATAGGACCAGAAGGGACGTCCTGGGTCATCAAGTCCAGTTCCTTGTTATCGCAGGCAACCCCATCATATAATTCCATTCATAAATTTATCAAGTTCCATTTTAAAACTAGTTAGATGATTTCCCTCTCTAACTCTTATTGGGAGGCTGTTCCAGAACCTCATACTTCTGATCGTTAGAAACTTCCTTTTAATTTCCAGCCGAAATTTATTCATGGTAGTTTTTACCCATTTGTTCTTGTGCCAACATTGTCCTTTAACCTAAAAGCAAAGCTTTTGACATGGTCTCCCACAGTATTCTTGCCAGCAAGTTAAAGACGTATAGGCTGGATGAATGGACTATAAGGTGGATAGAAAGCTGGCTAGATTGTCGGGCTCAGTGGGTAGTGATCAATGGCTCCATGTCTAGTTGGCAGCCGGTATCAAGTGGAGTGCCCCAGGGGTCAGTCCTGGGGCCGGTTTTGTTCAATATCTTCATAAATGATCTGGAGGATGGTGTGGATTGCACCCTCAGCAAGTTTGCAGATGACACTAAACTGGGAGGAGTGGTAGATACGCTGGAGGGTAGGGATAGGATACAGAGGGTCCTAGACAAATTGGAGGACTGGGCCAAAAGAAATCTGATGAGGTTCAACAAGGACAAGTGCAGAGTCCTGCACTTAGGACGGAAGAATCCAATGCACCGCTACAGACTAGGGACCGAATGGCTCGGCAGCAGTTCTGCAGAAAAGGACCTAGGGGTTACAGTGGACGAGAAGTTGGATATGAGTCAACAGTGTGCCCATGGTGCCAAGAAGGCCAATGGCATTTTGGGATGTATATGTAGGGGCATTGCCAGCAGATCGAGGGACGTGATCGTACCCCTCTATTCGACATTGGTGAGGCCTCATCTGGAGTACTGTGTCCAGTTTTGGGCCCCACACTACAAGAAGGATGTGGAAAAATTGGAAAGAGTCCAGTGGAGGGCAACAAAAATGATTAGGGGACTAGAACACATGACTTATGAGGAGAGGCTGAGGGAACTGGGGATGTTTAGTCTTCAGAAGAGACGAATGAGGGGGGATTTGATAGCTGCTTTCAACTACCTGAAAGGGGGTTCCAAAGAGGATGGCTCTAGACTGTTCTCAGTGGTAGCAGATAACAGAACAAGGAGTAATGGTCTCAAGTTGCAGTGGGGGAGATTTAGGTTGGATATTAGGAAAAACTTTTTCACTACGAGGGTGGTGAAACACTGGAATGCGTTACCTAGGGAGGTGGTGGAATCTCCTTTCCTAGAAGTTTTTAAGGTCAGGCTTGACAAAGCCCTGGCTGGGATGATTTAGTCGGGGATCGGTCCTGCTTTGAGCAGGGGTTGGACTAGGTGACCTCCTGAGGTCCCTTCCAACCCTGATATTCTATGATTCTATGATCTCTGATTCTAAATAGCTCTTGTTCCTCCCTGATGTATTTACAGAGAGGGATCATATCCCCTTTCAGTCTTCATATTGCTAGGGCAAGCAAGCCAAGCTCTTTTAGCCTCCTCTTGTAAGATAAGCTCACCATTCCTCGATCATCCTAGTAGCTCTTCTCTGCTTCTGTTCCAGTTTGAATTCATCTTTCTAGAACTTGGGTGACCAGAATGATACAGAATATTCCAAATGAGGTCTTCCCTTGTACAATGGCATTAATACTTCCTTATTTCTACTGGAAATTCCTCACCAGATATATACTAGGATCACATTTACCTTTTTCATGGCCCCATTATATTGGTGGCATATAGTTATCCTGCAATCAACTATACACGCAAGTGTTTCTCCTGTATAATTCATCCTGTATAACATTCCAATTCTCCTCCGTTTTGACAATGCCTCCCAGCTTTGTGTCATCAGCAAATTTCATTAGCACACTCCTACTTTTTGTGCCAAGATCACTCATGAAAATATTAAATACGATTGGTCTCAAGACTGATCCTTGAGAAACTTCACTAATAACCTCCCTCCAGCCCAATAATTCTCTTTTCAGCCCAACCCATTATCATCTCCCCTATAGCCAGTTCCTTACAATTCTTGTACTAATCCCCATTTTCTCCAGTTTAACTAATAACGTCCCACGTGGTACTGTATCATATGCTTTACTGATGTCCAGATAGGTGAGAGCTACCATGTTGCCCTTGTTTAAAAAAAAATCAATTATCTAATCAGAGAAAGATATCAAGTTTTCCTGGAATGAGCTACCTTTGGTAAATCCATGTTTCATTTCATCTTCTTCTCCGTTTACCTCTGTGTGTTTAATAATTCTTCCCTTCAAAATTTGTTCGAAAGCCCATAGTCTGTTGAGGTCAGGCTAAGCGGTCTGCAGTTGCCTGGATCATGAGTTGTGCTTTGCTGGGCACAATGCCAGCCTCACCTGCCTGGCTCTGGTGATAAGGGGGGATGGGGTGTAAGGACCATTAGACGAGATATATATATATATTTTTTTTAAAAAAGTTGATCACATAGCAGCACTCTGATGCTGATCTCAATTACATTGTAAATCAGGTGCAACTTTATTGAGGTCGGTGGAACTGACACCAATTAAAGTGAGAGGAATAGCTGGCCCTGGGACTTTATTTCTATTAAAAATAGGAAGCTCATATTTCAATAGCAATAACATGGCTTTATAACCGAGCGTGGTGTTTTTGCTTTCCGATATATTTTGCCTTCAGCTCTTCATATTTTTCATCCTGCATGCCCACAGTCTGGTTTGCTCTGAGCTCCATTTTTGCTCTCTGTAAAGGAGAGGTTGGCAGTTGCTGGGTAGAGGCCCGCCTTCAGCTACAGATGTGAAGCAGGGCAGGGCTGAGATCTGGAGTGTGGGTGACAGTGAAAGACTCAGAGATGATTAAATATGTCAACTGATCCTCAAGCAAGTGGAAAGAGAAGGGAGTGGGTGGGGGGAGGAATTCATGAATAATAAAATGCTGAGGAGGAGCAATATAAATAATATATGATGCATGTAATACAAAAAGCAGTAAAGTCAGCATGGATAAAGTTTATTTTAACAAGTGTGAAGCGGGATGTGACATACTATTTATCCCAGAACATGTGTGTGCTGATATTTTTCGTTCATTTGTATGGCCTTCTTCCTGAGAGTATCTAATTATTTTGGGTAGAAAGACTATGTATGACTGAGCTGGGAATTGAACCCAGTTCCTATGTCCCATGTCTATGCTTTTTCCAGCAGATCATCCCCCTCCCCCACAAGTCTTCTAATAACAGCTTTCTGCACTCAGAAACCTAGGCTGTCATTTTGCTTGCAAGCCCTTTCAGTTAAAATGGG
Organism: Eretmochelys imbricata; assembly: GCF_965152235.1. Classification (NCBI taxonomy): domain Eukaryota; kingdom Metazoa; phylum Chordata; order Testudines; family Cheloniidae; genus Eretmochelys; species Eretmochelys imbricata. Next base: position 28,374,550 of record NC_135577.1, on the reverse strand, counting down.
TGTTATAATGATTTATAATTAAATGAAAAAACCAAGAGTTTTTAAACAAGGGATCATGGTGACACGTACTAGGCTGTTCTGACCTCATACGTAAAATGTACTCTCCTTCCAAACAGCTGAAGATGCAATGTAAATTATTTATATATTTTAAGCTGTTGCCTCCCTGATGGATGGTTCTGCAGCTGCCAAGCAGAGGGCATGGTCCTTATGCTGCAGCATCTAAGTGCTTTTTTATTTAAATAAAGTCATTTTTTTTCACATTGTTAGTAGATCTGTTCACACCACTTCTTATATTAATAACGTTAGTGCCCCTGCGCTAAAATTTTGACACCCTTTCCCCCTTCCCCCCCAATCGCTTCAGGTTCAGTTCCAGTGCATCAATTTACTAGAAACACAGGTATCAAGAGAAGGTTATTATGCTGTCACAGAATGGTTCCTAAATTAGCCAGCATCTGCTGGAGTGCCAGGCTCAATGCACATTAAATAATATGTAATACATCCAATTTCTACTTCAGAAATTCCTGCTATGCCAAGAGTAACATTTACTACATTATCAAAGATGTTACCTCTTTCTTCCCCTATCCTGTGCCTCACCAGGGGAGGCTAGGTTCTTAGTGTATGGAATCTGATCATCAATTGCTAGAGAGGATAAATCCATCTGACCTAATTCTGTTTCATGCAGATGGCTCCAGCGTTTTAGACACTGAGGCTCCAGACTTGCTTTGTGACCTTGGATAAGACCTTAAGCCCACATCCTCAAAGGTATTTAGGCATCTAACTCCTATTGATTTAAATGGAAATTAGGACCCTAAATACTTCTGAGGATTTGGCCCTTAGTCTCTTTGGCTTGATCAACAAAGGTAGTCAGGCGCCTAAACCCCAGACTTAGGAACTAAGTCCCAGTTTAAGGCTCCACTGCAATCCACAAAACTCCCACCAAACCCTGTAGGTGCCTAAACTCACTCGTCACCTAGGTTTTCAGAGTAAAAATTCCCTGGGCACCTATGTGTCTGCCTCTGGGTCCGCATCTTGCTGCATGCATCCAGGCCTCTATGCCTCCTAAGCTCCAGAGCAATCCAGGAACTGGGGGAAGATAGGTGTTTGCTCACCTACCTCGTGTTGCAGGGTCTAATCTAGTAGATGTGCTTAGGGGCCACTGACTGGATCAGGTTCCATTCAAAATCTGGCTAGAGAAGCAGGAGATGGTGTTGCCCACCTTATAATTTTCAGCCCAGGGGTTAGAGAACTCACCAGGGATGTAGAAGATCCTGATTAAATTCCCCCTTCTGCCTGAGGGGGAGAAATGGGTAGGAGACCCCTAGTCAAAGCCTAGGTGCTAGAACTAGGATGCCGGGGAGGGATGCTGCAGCACCCCCTGATTTGAAGTGGTTTCCATTATATACAGGGTTCAATGGCTCTCAGCACCCCCTCTATAAAGATTGCTCCAGCACCCCTGCTCCTACCTCTCAAGAGAGCACTCTACCCTCTGAGCTAAGGGACAGTCTGATCTGGGGCTCTCAATCTCTCCTGTTGAAGCTTTCTGCTGTGGCTTAATAACGAAAGAGTGGTTGGAGCTTTGGGACTGGATGCTGAGTCTCCCACCTCCCAGGTGCGTGCTATACCCACCGAGTTACAGAATCATTCTCACTGTGTGTGTGTCTCTCTCTGTCCCAATGGCTATTTAAGTATTTATCCACAGTGGAACAGTCATTGGGCCAGAGGGAGAAATGGGGCGGGGGGAGGGGAGCTAAATACCTTAGATGCTTGATAGAAAAATCAATAGGTCATCTGTTACCAGAGCAAGTGAAGCAGAAGTGTTTGTAAAGATTTCTGTTGTTGTTTTCTTGAAAGTTACAATGAAGCACTAATTTGCATGGCCAGCAGTGTTATGATTTCCAGCACCCCAAAGTGAAAAGCATCTAGCACAATAGTGATGATAAAATGCCCTGTTAGCTTTCTAATTTAGTCCGATTTTTCTTTCTTCTGTTGCCTTGATTTGCACAGGCGTTGCCTGTTTAAAAATAAATGGGACACACGAACATAACTGAGAAAAAGGAAATTGCTAAACTGTCTGTTACTAATTAATTAGAACCAAAGACACCTTGACTAAATGTAGAAAGATCAGAGTACACTGTTAGCCAATGCCTTTAAAATCTACAGCTATAGTTTGTGGGTGGTGAATGGGGGAGTTAACCAAACATTGTCTATTAGAAGCTCTCAGGGCATTTTTGGCCACTGTTCTGTGAGTCAGAGAAAATCCACACACATTTCCTGTTTCTAGTAAAATGTGCAGCTCTATTTTGGGAAAAAGCTGAACAAATAATACTGTGAGATGCCAGCTCAATCTAACTGAATTCCTCTTCGTGTCTTAGGGCCCAATCCGGAGAGGTACTGTGTAACCACAGTTCCCATTGAAGACAGTGTTTCTCGGTGTCAGGCCCATTATGAAGCACATTTACTATCTGTCTTTAGCTTGGGAAAGTCTGTTTTTAAAACAGTTTGACTGCTCTGAAATATCTTGGCCCAAAGAGAAGTGAAGTTTGTAATGATCCTTCCAACGTCCTTTAATGAGTTCTCCTGGAAGGGACAAGTGAGGGGTCCTGAGAAGGAGTCATGGACATACTTTCTCACTGGAGAGCACTTCACTACCCCCTGGAGTCTTTGAGCGGGCCAGAAGATTTAAAAGGAGACAAGAATTCGGAGAAGCATCTCCAAAAATGAGACAGTAGTGAGAGGCAGCATGGCCAAGTGGCTAGGGCTCTGGACTGGAGGTCAGAAGACCTGAATTCTAATCCTGGCTTGGCTACTGACAAGCTGTGTGACCACTCTTAGAGCCATCCACTACAGGCCATGATCTGCTCTCTTAAAGACACACTCCAGAACATCCCTAAAGGGTTTAGCTGAAGCATGGTGCTGATGCACTAAGAACGCAGAAGCAAAGACAACTGTAAATGAAACCTGCAAAGCTCAACTTCATTGTCCAGGCTGAGGGAAATGCAAAAAAGAGTAAACAGTCAATACAACTGCTCACAAAGAAATGCAAAAAGGGAAACAGCCACTATAGATGGTAAAGTTGGTATGAAGTGGTGTGGCTCCATTGACTGAGTGGAGCTAAGCAGCCTTGCATCAGCTGAGGATCTGCCTCTAAATTTTAAAAATTCTGTTATTTTTAACATTCTGAGGGGTCAGTAGTAACCATGGTTAAAACAAATATGCACCTAAACATCAGAACACTGGACAGCAGCCTCTTCGCTAGTCTCCCGTCAAAACAAAGGTGGTATCCAAAGGTCACTACCTGGAGAAAACGTGATGAGAAGGGAGAAGAGGGAGAGAGTAGAACCCGGTACTGACTGTGTCAAAGGGGGAAGAGCATGAGGGAAGGAGCAACTGAAGGAAGAGATACAGTCCACACTGCAAGGGAGGAGATGAAGCAGCTAGAGCCCTGCTGTCTGTGCCTCTGCTGCCTTCTCTATGAAATTGTTGGATCCATGAGCGTTCGCAGGAGCCCAGTGTGACGTTGCACCCTATAATGCTTTATAGAAATATGTTTATGAGTGTAAATATGACATAACTGGAATATGTTTTATGCTAGATTATGCCATGTAACATATCTTTGCAAAGGTTATGATCTACTGAATGTCTTCATCCTATTCGTATGCATGTATCATTTTTATATCTGAAGTTATGAGTGTTAGCTCTATGCTTATATTTAAAGTGTTTTCTGTAGGAAGCACATAAGGCAGATTTGGTCAACATAGTGTGAAAGGGTTATTCAAGTAATGGGGAATACTTAGCTAACAGTGGACCTTGGGAGACTTCAATCCACATCTGAGCTTTCCTGGGAACGTGAGTGATTGCTGGACCCAGACTAGGAAGGAGTCTAGCCTGTCCTTATTGGAACATCTCTGAGGGTGAGATTTACCTGCATTTAGTTTCCTACTGTATTCGGCTTAGGCTTGCGTGTTTTTGTTTTATTTTGCTTGGTAATTTACTTTGTTCTGTCTGTTATTACATGGAACCACTTAAATCCTACTTTTTATATTTAATAAAATCACTTTTTACTTATTAATTAACCCAGAGCAAGTATTAATACCTGGGGGAGCAAACACCTGTGCATATCTCTCTATCAGTGTTATAGAGGGCAGACAATTTATGAGTTTACCCTGTATAAGCTTTATACAGAGTAAAATGGATTTATTTGTGGTTTGGATCCCATTGGGAACTGGGTATCTGGGTGTTGGAGACAGGAGCACTTCTTAAGCTGTTTTCAGTTAAACGTGCAGCTTTTGGGGGACGTGGTTCAGACCCTGGGTCTGCGTTTGTAGCAGGCTAGTGTGTCTGGCACAACCAGGCAGGGTACTGAGGTTCCCAACCTGTAACACCCAGAAAGAGACATCTTCAGCACACAGGGTGACACTCTCCCCCGTGCAGAGACCTATGTGCCAAACAAGTAATCCATGGTCAATCTTTTCCTACTCTTTTTGAAAGCTATATGGGCTCATTAAGATACTTGCCCTTCTATACTTCCCAGGCTTCATTTAAAGCAGCTGCCTCTAGCAAGCATCTGTCCTGCTCCTAATTGCAGTGGAAACATCATTGTGTAGTACTGTTTGTCTAATGCATTGTGAATGAGGCCTGTTTAACCAGCACACACACACACACACACTCACACAACTTGGGGTACCTCCCATTTTATAATCTCCCTCAGGCTGGCAGTGCTACTTGCAAAGTCTTGGTACTGAACATTGTGTACAGTAGCATTAAAAAATCAACTCCCATGTTCTCCAAATGACAATGTAAAGCCAGATCCTCAGCTGGAGCAAATCAGCATTGACTTCAATGGGACTATGATAATTTACATAAACTGAGTATCTGACCCCTAATGCTTAGCCCGTTAATTAGTATCCTTTGGGTTCAGATTACAAATCTTAGGCACCTGGATTCAGCTTGTGTGCTCTAAAAATAAGATGGCTATTACTTCATTTCACCATGAGCTGTATCTTTTTATCACCTTTTCCCTCTGGTTTCCTAAGCACTGTATTGCAACCAGAGCCCCAGGACAGCTGAACTCTGATTCTTGTTCCCCAGCAGGAGCCCAGTACAAGCCCTTAAAGAGAATAAAGGTTTCACTTGAAGAAGAAAATTATGCAAAGAATCAAAACAGAAGACTAAAGGTACTGCCATATGAAAGGACACAGAAACTATTGCTAAAGGAAGTCCTGTTGACCCTGTTCTGCGGTAATCCTTTTTCCCTCACAAAATGCCCCCTTGTAAAAATCTCTCTCTATTTCAAGATGCAAAGTCCAAGCTTTCTCAGCTTTTCACACTAGGAAAAAGATGTGTTCTTACCATGTGCTAGCTAACAGGTGGTAATAGCCTAGTGAAGATAAGGCAGGGGTAGCTTACACACATGGTAGCTGGTTAAGGTAAATGTTAAGGGGAAGCCTAGAGTTATGTCTTCATTTCGAGAGAGGTTCTGATTTTACAGTGAGATAGCTATCACGTGTGAGCTATTTTGCTCTAAAGTCCTAATGCAGATAAGGCACAGTCAGTTTTTATTTTTAGGTAGCTAGTTGAGGTCAACATGACACACATGCCCCCCTTTGCCCACCTGAGGTTTACCTTGACTAGTTATGCTGAGGTAGAAACTACAGAGCCTTATCTGGGATTTTACTGCAAGAGAGCTAATGTAGGTTTGCTATCTCACTGTCAAAATGCACCTTTTTTTGGCAATGAAGCCATAGCCTAGTGTTTCTCTTGACCTGTTAATATATATATGAAAACTACAGGCTGTCTTGTCTTCACTAAGATATTGCCTTGTATTAGCTAACATGAGGTCAGAACATATCGGTGACGCAGTGGTGGAACGCAGGGAACCCCAGGGCTGGGGTCTAAGCTCCCTGCCCCCCAGAAGGACTTGACTGAGGGGTCCTGGTTGCACCCACAAGCTCTGTTTTAGACTGTGTTCCTTTTGTTCAATAAACCTTCTGTTTTACTGGCTGGCTGAGAGTCACAGTGAAACCCAGGAAGAGGGGTGCAGGCCCCGGACCCCCGCACACTCCATGACAATACCCTTTTCCCCTAGTGTAGATAAGGCCTCGGGCTTCACAAGATATTTAAGCCAAGCCCAAATGCCAACTTCACAAAATTTTCTATCACTTTTTGATGTGGTGATAGTACCATAGAACTTAAGTCCAGAGAATGCAGGGAATACAGGACCTTTTTCCAGAAGACTCTAAAGACAGATTGTGGCAGTTAGCCATTCTCCTGCATTGGAGGCACTGCAGAGTCACACCCATTGTGCTTTTAGAGACCGCCTTTTCAGTCTTTATTTAATGAGTACTCCCTCAGCCCTCCTCTTCAGAGTTTTCTGTTGCTTATTAATCTCATCAGGTGGGGATCTACAGAGGCAGTTCCCAAAGGCCAAAATTTTCTGGGAATTCATTGCCTATGCAGATCCGCTCCTTCTCTTTCCCCACTTCCTTGGTACTATGATCCTGAGAGCTGTTGGGTCTGAGGCTCCTTTTCTGTCCTTGCACTGAGTGCTCACATCCACAAGAGGTACGTGGCATGCCGAAACGGTGTGTGCCAGGGGCACGTTCACCCAGCAGTGTGGATCTGCAGGAGCAATATGCTCAGAGAACTCCAGTTATTGTTAAACACTTTCTTTCCTTTGAACCGTTGGAAAGAGCACGAGGCAAGGTAAACCACCAGAGAATAAGAGACTGGTGGCTTGATGAAGTTAGAAAGAAACTGATGTTTCAATGGTACACAGATAATGCCCACCCCAAACAGCCTCCTACCCTCCCCCCAAAATAATCCAGGGTTGTGTTCATTGTAATTTCCTTCTTAGGCCCACCCCCCTCGGTGTTATGACTGACATGCCTCTTCTGTGTCAAACAGTGACACTGGCATGGACTGGTGAATCCAGAGCCTGCTGTATTGCCTTTTCATGCTGAGTTCATGAAGCACCTGCTTGACCGATTGAGTCCTTTATCCCTGTTACTGTTGAGAATTGCTCTCCATCCATTTTAACTAGAGGAGTCAAGGGCAAGTTGTTTTCCCAGGCAGGACATCTGTGCACAGCAGTAGTGTTGAGAGGGGCTGGGTATTTGGAGAGTATCACCTTTGCATCAAGCACAGTGTTTTCCTGCACTCCAATGCTGATTTTCTTCTTTACTGGCTGATGGCTGAGCCCACAGACAAAGCAGATAGAGGAATAGTCTCCTGTGGAATGGCAGCTTTAGACAATTTTATTGGCTGATGAATCAGATCTTGTCTGGCCACTTTCCACTGGCACTGGATTGCCTGCGATTAAAATGAAAGGAAGGTTGCTCTGCCTAGGGCTCTAAGGGACTTGTTTTGAGACCAACAAACACTCATGCCTTGCTGTACAGTGAGTATATTAGGAGACTATATATAACATTTTATAGTATTGTTGCTGAAATATTTAATGAAACATACAGGTGCTGCAGTCTGTCTCATTCACTGCTTAATTGTGTGAAAATGTACAGTACTTAATAAATTACTTGCCATCACTAATGTTCCATTACTGTTGCAATTATCTAAGTTGAAATACTGCATTTGTCTCCTCTGATTAACCCCTTTGCTGCAAGATGTTGGTTTGCCATTAAAAAAAATACAGCTGAAAGATAATTATTTTAAAATGTTTTCTTAAGCTTTAGCCTTTTGCTCTTAAAAACCAAAAACGCAGAGTTGCTTGTTTATAACATATTCTGCAGTCTCCTAAAAACTGCTGATTAATTTTGCTTTTTTTAAAAAAATGGATAACTTCTTTGAAGTTTCATACTGTGGGTGGTTTTGCAAGTTTGGCTTCCAGCTGAGCAAAAATAGGACAGAAGTAAGTAAGAAAATGCTTTTAATTTATGTTCCCCTCCCCAAATGTGTTCTGTTTAAAGTGGCAGGATGCTGCACTGCACCTAAATTAGTTGCAAACCATTCTCCTTATGGAAGTGACTTCAAAAACTATTGCTTCCTAAGGAATTGATGGGTGCTCCAACGCACTAGAGCAGATTGAAGGAATGCAGCTTTTTAGACTGCAGTAGTTTTATAATATTTAAAGCTACAGTGAAACCTGAGAACACAGCAGATCTGCTGCTTCAACATTGCTACTATTTATATTAACTTTAACTCTAACAGCCTGCAATGCTCCTAAAAGCCAGTGGTGTGGGAAACTGTGACTTCTTAATAGCTCTTGGAGTTAACCTTTTATCACCTCGTATTGGAAAAAAGAAGATGCTCTGAAAGTGGTTTTATCACTCTTTGGGGGAGCATAATTTATTTTTTGTGCAAACATTTCTGTGAACAAATTGCCCCTGAATACAGTGCAGAGACGACGTAGAATTCCCATTGCTAAAATAAAGTATAGCTTTGCACAGTCTCTAAACATCCTGAGCCAGCTCTTCAAGTACTTTTGAGCTGTGCTTGGTGCACCTGTGTGGGAGGTCCTGAGGGCAGCAGGGGGCAGGTGTAACTCCCAATGCAAATGAGAGCAGCCCTGAGGCCCCTGCACCAGGGACCCAGGAACCGGTGGCATGGGGCCGGTTACACTGGCTATGAACCTTCTGGGGATCCACAGCTGGCTGTTTACATCACCTTTTCATCCCTTTTGTGCCATCAGAGCTGTTTAAAGTGGACAGAGCAGGGGATGGGATCTGGCTCTTGTATTTTTAGGGCATGGGGAACAGAGGAAAATGCAGTCTTATACAAAGCTGCTAACTGTAGAATTAATAACAATGCTACCCCTTAAAAAGGGAAAGATTGGAGGTCCCACCTACACTGTAATTCTTAGTTCTTACCATGTGTGAGGCACGTTGTTGCAACATGGTTTGATCATACTGTATAGGCAAACCATGGTTTAACAGCGCTCTCCAAACAAGCAACGTCCTTGCTAAAGTCCAGTGCTGTAGCCCAATGCTGGGACATGATTAAAACATAATTTAGTCCTGTCTGTAGCACAAGACCAAATAATTTTTCAACCATGCTGGAAAATTACTATGTTGTTCCCAATCCCTTGCCAGCAGTAGGAAGTGCAGTATAGAAGTGGTGCTGGGATATCTCTGGTGTCAAAATGCTGTTGGTTGTCAGGAAACTACAGCCCATTTCTCTATAGGTTCAGAAATGACGGAGACAGCTGCATTTTGTCCAGGCAAGGTAAGATTGCCAAAGCAGCCGGACACCCTTTTATTGCTGAGTATCTCCTTTCTCTGACCTTAGAAATGGTCAAAATATGGGCTCCATTTGCTACACATTTCCACGCATACAGTTACTAATCAGCTGGGCTTTTCAAAGGAGCCAAAGGGAATTATGCACCCAAATCCCATTGAATTTCAAGCTCCCTTAGGCACCTTCGAAGCCATGGCCTTCCTATGGGCAGGACTGGGCCTGTAACATAGTAATTTCTAATTTTGTAAACATGCGTTTTCCCATTTGTTCTTATCGCTGTATAATATTTGTCTGGACTTCCTCCCCCACCCCACGCTTATTTTTAACTCTAAATGAACATGGAAAAACATTGTGTTCATCACTTCCCTCACTATGGGCGTGATCCAAAGCCCACTGAAGTCAATGAAATGTTTCCCACTGACTTCAGTGGCCTTTGGATCAGGATTTCTCTGAACGTTGTTATGAGTGTAAGGTCTTTGGCATGGTGGGGACAAAGGCTTCTTTGTGTTTGTACAGTATATTGTAGAGGCTCCTGGAAAGAAGTAATAATACCTTGCTAGTGAAGGCAAAAGCTATTTTTTCTCTTTGTTAAGGTGCTCCAAATGAAATGAGTGGGAGCTTTTCAAAGGATGTCAGTGAGCACAGGACCAGGCCCTTAGTATTTTTAGTAGTATTTATATAGTAGTATTTTTGTTTATGGTAGCACTCACAATGCACTAGGTGTTTTCCAGCCACGCGAGAAGGTCATTGTTCTGAGAAGCTCACAGCTTGTGTTATTGCCTCATATTTTCGGGGTTGCTGAAAGTTTCTAAGTCATGCGCTATTTGAACCAGTGATGCCATGGTTACAAATATTGGAAAAAATAAAATCTGAGGGCAAGAGGGAGGAGAATAAAATGTCTGATCCATTAGAGAATATCCTTTAAGTAAAAGATGATTCCTGCATCGCTTGCTCTCTCTCGTCTGTAAAAGCAAAAATACGTCTTTCCTTGATGTTTTGTTTTATGTGTGCAGGATTTATAAATAGACCTGGTTTAAAACCAGTCATCTTTGAAGAACAAAACCCTCTGTGAAAATGTTTGGTTTTTTTTTAACAAAAATCTAAAAATGAAAATTGAAAAAATATACGTTTCTCCCGTTTCTCTTACTTTTTTTACTTTTTTTCTCCCTTTTTGCTTCTCCTCGCCACCCTTTGGTGGTAAAATAAGGGCCAGGGGAAGAAGGAAACAAGGGAGAGAAAATGGCGTGTGGGGAGAAATAGAATTGATTTTCAGATTTTAATTGAAAAAGAAATTGAAAGGAAATTAAAATTTTCATTTTGGGGGGAAAAGGCCATTTTTCATTTAAAAATGTTTTTGAACAAACAATTTTGACCAACTCTGGTTTTATATGCGAAGTTTCTGAAAGCAACCAGACATTTCTGTTAGGTGGGATGTCAGATGATAATGATGACACCCAGTGATGAGCTGCCAAAATCTTAACAACCGGTTCCCTATAAAGTTCTGATTTAAGGGATGTGCCAAGAGGTGGAGGGGGCGAGGGTGTAGTGGCAGGGAAGAGATTGCACAGAGACAAAAGGGGCTCGTTGCAGGGGATGCAGTGGCAGGGAGGGAGTGGCACAAGGGAGAAGTGAGCAGGAGGGGGTTGTTGCAAGGGGCTGGCAGGCGGGGGTGCGTATGTGCCTGGGGTTGTTGCAGGGGGGTGAAGGTGGCAGGGAGGGGTTTGCACAAGGAAGGAGTGGGCAGGAGGGAGATGGCAGGCGGGGCAGGGGTCCCTGAGCTTGATGCAGGGGTGAAGGTGACCGTGGCTGGCTGGGGGTGGGGGGGGGGGTTGTCGGGTGGAGGTTGCCTAGAGGCAAAAGTGGCAGGAGAGGGTGGGTTGTTGGGGCGGGTGGTGCACAGGGGAGAAGGTAGCTGGTCGGTGGGTGTCGGAAGGGGTGGCACTGGCTGGGGGAGGGGTGCCCGGGTTGCTCCCACATACACCATTCCCCAGGCCAGGGACTGGACATGCCCAACCCCCGGTGCTCCGCAGGCCCATGCAGCTCCCCACGGCCCAGCTAGGTACCTTGCAGGCAGAGTAGACACCCAGCTTCTCTGCCCGAAGAGCAGAGAGCTCTTAGTGGTGGTGCAGGCAGCCAGCTCCCCCATGCCTGAGCCGGGCTCCCCGTTGCCTCTGGGGCTCTCACCGGCGGCAGCAGCAGCCACCACTGAGAGCCCCGGGGGCGGCAGGGAGCTCGGCTAGACCCACGGCATGGGGAAGAAGGCGCAGCTGCTCGTGCTAGATCCTCCCCTTCCCTGCTCCGCCGCCGGCTGCTCCCCCAAGGGGAGGGACTGGCCGCGCCGCAGGCAGCCCCTCTGGAGCCAGGAGGCGGGGAGCAGCGGCAGCCTTGTGCTCCACTGTTGAAAAAAAAATTTGCGAGACACTGCTTTTTGGCGCCCCCAACCACTTGGCGCCCTAGGCAGCCGCCTAATGTGCCTAGTGGTTGCACCGGCCCTGCCTGAAAGACCCCTCAGAACTCCCACGCCTACCCAACACCCCCCGGTCCCTGTCCTCTGACCACCCCCCCCGAACCTCCGCCCCCTCCAACCGCTCTCTGACCCTTATCCAACCCCTCCTCCCAGCCCCTGCCCGGCCCCATTACCATGCTGCTCAGGGCAGCGTGTATGGATGCCGCGCAGCCCACTGGAGCTCGCAGCCTCACCCCCTTTCCCTGCGGCTCAAAGCGGCAGGAGCTGCCGAGCTGCCCAGGAGCAGTCCAGAGCGCTGATGCCGGCGGTGAGGCACGCTGAGGCTCTGCGAGAGGGGGGAAGGTGGGGGAGGGGCCAGGGGAGCCTCCCCGGCCGGGAGCTCAGGGAGGCATAACAATTTTTAACAACCGGTTCTAAAACTGATTCAAAATTTAACAACCAGTTCACGTGAACCGGTGCGAACCGGCTCCATCTCACCACTGATGACACCTCTCCTATTATGTCCACACTAGACTATTTTCTTTTCCAATTCCCCGTTGTTGTTACTGCTGGTGCAGCTCCACTAGAGGTAGCAATACTGGGAGCACTAACGAAGATCAGCTACTGATTTTGTAACCACTATGTTTTTCTGTTCTGTTCCGAAGAGGTCTAGATCAGGGATTGGCAACCTTTGGCACACGGTGCTTGCTAATTGGAGTGGCTTTTCCCCCTCTCCTCACATGGGTTGGGTCCTGGGTTCTTTTTGTGATGCCTGGTGCCTCCACCCAAGGTGACGCATCACTGTGCCTGGGACACAAGGGGTGCTGTCCCTTGGGAAAATGATTAATGTTACTGTGGCCAGCAAGGAGTCTAAAACCCAGTACACATGAAATGATAAAGTACATCAGCACAAACCCCAAAAAGGAAATGACACACCCCAAAATAATAGTATAACAAAGGGGATTTTATTGAGAGCAGGAAAATAGGATAAGGGAAAGGAAAGAGTAAAGATTAATTAATAAGTACTAAAACATCAAAAAATCAACACACTTCCCACCTCTTAACACTCACAACTCTTCCCAACCCTCAGTCCTTCCCAGGTGCACGGTACGCTGAGGATGAGTCCCGAAACAAATGCTGCAGCATGGTGAACATTGGTCAGTTTAAACTAAAGAGCCTAATAAAAGGGGTCCTTTTAGAGTGTTTTTGACAGTGAGTGGGGCAGGGTTCCATCATTTTGTGCTTTGGGCACTTTAAAAAAGCTCTTTTATCTAATATAATTTTGTAATATGTGAGTTCAGAATGCAGTCTTGCAAATTATTTTGGTATTTAACAGAATGAAACTTTAAAATGGTCAAAGGAGATATTGACATTTAAAGAGTAACTCAGCAGTAATATTGTTTCATAAGGATTTTAATTCTATTAATATGTGTGCAACAGAGGATCTGTTAAACTGTGTGTTGTGAATCTGTGACTAGCATATTATTGAGCTATAATGTGAAACGTACTACCAATGCTCATTCAGAAGCCTGATGTGTTGTGAGTACAGTTCGGGAATAATACACAACACATGGAGCCTGACTATGAAACATGGAGTGTGTTCCCTGTGTGTGATCCAAAAGGCCAGATTAATAACTGGGATAATAACTGGAATATCACTTTTCAGTTCATACTGCCACCCTAACAAATGGTGCATTTATTTTCCACTATTAATAAATAGCCCTAGTGGTATATTCTGTTGCTTTTCACAAACATATTGTATGCAGCTATCAGAGCTGGCCACTAATTTTCAATTAGTTTTGAAATTCCGTTGGGGTTTGTGTGTATGTCTTAAATTGGAATTGGACCTGTCAGGAATGCCATTGATGTGGAAAAAAGTATCCCCTGGTGCCCTTTTTAGACTGAAGCCTCATTAGTCACATTTAAGGCCGATCAAAAATCTACTAAATCCAATGGGAGACCTTCCAATGACTTAAATGGGCTTATGAAGTAGGCCTTTAGACAGGTATTAAGATTTGATCCAAGAAGACATATTTGTGGCCCTCTGTGTGGATGTCACATCAGTAGAGTGCCTCAGCTGGGGCCTAAAAGGGGAACAAGCTTCGCAGTGGTGTGGAGAAAACCTTGCTTGTTTTGACAAAGAATGAGCAAAGTTGTACAATATGCTTTAAAAAAGAGAGAGCAAAGAATGATTCTTTCAACCCACGCACCTCAATGTACAGTGGATCTTCTGCAATGCTAGCTTGGATTGCTCTCGCCACATCTCCACTCCCTCAGTTTGACTGCCAGCTAGATATGCAGTGTGTTCGCTTGGCCCTTTGCAAAGCAAACTCCATGAACTCTGGCCACTTTTCTCTTGTTCTAAGGACAAAAAGAAGAGATTCTTTTAAATGTGATCGACCAGACAACAGAATTATTCACCCTCTAATAAATGCATAATAAATTTCCACACGGGGCGAAGAGGCTGAAAATCAAGCAAAGGCCAAGAACTTCCATGTTTTTGTATCCAGGCAGGTGTGGAAGGACTGTATAACTGCCACACCCTATAATCCGTAATAAAGAGAACTCTGTTTATGTGCAGACATGCTATCAAATGCCAAGTCGGAGAAGTACTAGGGCAGCAAGAACAGGATGGAGCTTTATAGTGATTTTATCTGATATCAGGGACAGAGATAATGTTGAGTTGTTTTGCTTTATATAGGAACTATTTCTTCCATCTCTTTCAGAAACTGAGGTAAACAACAAGAAACCCAGTCAGTGATGCTTAAGATTGGGGAATATTAACTTGGAAAGCCCAGCCTGCTAAAATTTTTCATTATTACTTTCAGCGTTTCATTGTTTGTAGTTTACACATTTTCAGTTACAGCTCCACTTCCCTCCGCTTCCTTCCTTTCTACACCTGGTGTCGGAGTGGATGGATGGATGATAATTTAATTAAATATGTTCCATATAGTTCATATCCTCTGTGATAATATTGTGGCCCCTTTGGTCCAAGCAGTTAGTTCAGAGGTTCTCAAACTGGGGGCTGGGACCCTTCAGGGGGTTGTGAGGTTATTATAGGGGGGGACGCGAGCAGTGATGAGCTGCCAAAAGCTCAAGAACCGGTTCCTTCACTCGCTCCGGGTCTTCGGCGGCACATCCCTCAGTCCCTTCGGGTCTTCGGCGGCACTGAAGGACCTGCCACCGAAATGCCGCCGAAGACCCAGAGTGAGTGAAGGACTTGCTGCCGAAGGCTCAGAGTGCCACTGGGTCAGTAAAAATTCACATGGGAGCCTTCCCAACCGAGAGCTCAGGTGGGACGGACAGGACGGTCCCGCAGGCCACATCCTGTCCGTCCCGCCTGAGCTTCTCCACCCCCTTTAACAACCGGTTCTAAACCGGCTTCAAAATTTAACAAACAATTCGCGCGAACCAGTGCGAACTGGCTCCAGCTCACCACTGGACGCAAGCTGTCAGCCTCTACCCCAAACTCCGCTTTGCCTCCAGCATTTATAATGGTGTTCAAGGCCAATCAGAGGGGGGACCAGAAGAGCCATTGGTCTGGGCCTCAAGCTCAAAGGGGGCCTCAAATTTAGACACTTGTTAATTTTTTGGCATTTGATAAGTTTCGCAACTTGTTTTTATGTGCATCCCTATTGGACCAAAGTGTGACACACACTCTCAGCTTAAAGCTGCAAATTTAGGCAAATAATAGATGTGATTTGGTAAAAGACATAATTTTTTTGTTAACTGATACAGATTTTGTCATTTTAAAGAGTTAAAAATGTTCATAAATATTAATAAAAATATATCGGCACAAGATTAGACCGCGATGAACGTGTCCTCTCAGATCAGCTGATTATATAAACAAACCACTACGGTGGCTGGTGCTGGGTAAAGTGCGTTTGAAAGGGGCCTCAAAAGCTGGAAGTGGCCTGGGCCTCTCTGGATCTCTGAGAGGGCTTGATGGTGTTAAGTACATAAAAACGTGTTTTTAATTTATAAGGGGGGCTGCACTCAGAGGCTTGCAATGTGAAAGGGGTAACCAGTAAAAAAAAGTTTGAGAACCACTGAGTTAGTCAGTATTTGGGGTCTTGCTGATTGTCTCTGTTAGGAGGAGAAATCAATGGTACAAGTCAGGTATTTCTTTGGTCCAATCCCGTTTATTTATAAAGGCTGTAAACAAAGTCCTATTTCCCTGAACACAGTAGAAATAAACAGCAGTCCTGTGCCCCAAGGAGCTTGGTTCTTCTGCTCCCTCTCAGGACCACACTTAAAACTGCTTCTCTAGCTGTCTGCTGCCTTCCCTCACCAGTTCTCTGCCTCTCTCTCATACACACAGCTTGCCAAGCAATCCCCCATCTTTTGGGAGGAAATGTGTTCTTGCACATTTCTTCTGCTAATATACAGATATGTGTCTTACAACGTGTTGCACTGTCTGCATACAGTGAACCTTGCTTACAGTGAACTTAGTTGTAATAAAGCTTTACTTACGACTGAGGCAGAGTGAAACTCTTAAACTAACTCCAATGGATGTCCATTCTCCTAGTGAAATTGCAGTTTACTCTGTTCCACTGTGTTAATCCCTTTGGAAGTTTGAAAAATGATCACCTCCCACATGAGTATTAAATGCTGCACTCCTAAAAGATTATCACCTCCCCCTCCTCCTCTTCTGCTCTGGTTGTAGAGAGGTGGTGGTGTGGGAAAAGCGATGTTGCCACTACTTCATGGGAGGAAAAAAATAAACCCTGGCTCTTGGTCTTGCTAGAGTTATTTTCTTATGGCAGTGAAATTCTGGGTACCCAGAGACCTCATTCACAAATATCCACTGAAGCTTCAGGAGATTAATAGAGGTCCTGGCATCACTCCTGAAGGGAAATGCAAAGGATCTTTTGCCTCTCCAGTCAGAGTGAACCACATACAATGAAGTTTCCATGTTGTGCCCAGGGGCGCGGGGTGGGATGGGGTCAGGGGGAGCCCATCACTATAAAAGTTTGTCTCCATAGGAAAGTTTTACTAGTTACACCAGTTAAAATGCTCTACTTTTACTGGTATAACTCCCCATGTGGACATTTTTATTCTGGTATGAGAACCTTTTTTTCAATTTAGCTTAAACCCCTTTCCAAAGTGTCGTAAACTAGCTACCATTATAGTTATGCCAGTAAATCTTCCTGTATAGACAAATCCTTAGTCAATAAAGTTCAAAAAGTTCCCCGTATTGGGTATGTCTACACAGCAGTTGGGAGCAAGCCTCCTAGCCCAGGTAGACAGACTCATGCTAGCAGGTGCATGCTAAAAATAGAAGCGTGGACTTTGTGGCTTGAGCTTTGAAGCCTAGGGGTTTTGGTGCTTTTGCCATTATTATACCTAGACTTATATTTTCACTATGTGAATTTTCATGTGTAAAGATGAGAATTTTCACAAGTGGCATTAGTAAATAGTGAATAGAAGGTGGGGTTTTCCAACAAAAAGACAACTTTCTAACTTTGTCTAAACCGCAACGTGTTGCTAATAGGACACAGGCTGAAATTTTGCCAGTGGAGACTGAAATTTTGAAGTGAATTGGGATGGTGAAGAAAGGACAAAAAGAGGTATGAGGTTTGTTTAGACTTGGTCTCTGACAAAAATGATGAAATTTGAATCTAGACTAAAAAAAAGAAATGTGTACACTTGATTTCCTCCTCCTTCCCTCCCAGGCTTTGCCAGTGATGGGAGCTTTCTCACACAGCTCAATCCTGTGAAATTAGATTTTCAGATTGAACTGTTTCAGTGTTTGGACTGTAACTGCTCATTCTTCATGCCCTTATGCAATGTTGTGTCCACCTGAAAAATGCCAGCAAAGGTTAATTAAATTTTTTTTAAATGGAGGATTTAGTTAATGTCTCGCCCTCTTTACGAGATGAATTGCCCTTTCTGGCTGAGGGACGAAGACATGAAAGACTGTGGTTGAGGAAAAGATTTAATGCATTAACCTTTAGTCAAACGTCATCTCCAATATGGAGAATCCAACTTTCCCCCCCTGTACAAACATAATATCGCATGGCTTGGATGGATGCATTTGTGGCTCATTTGTTCTATTTCAATGTCTTCCCATCAGCTAGCCAATTTCTCTCATTGTCATTTCTCTCCTCCCCACCCCCCATTCTCTCCAAAAATATTTTTCTTGAACATTCTGCTCCAAAAAATGGTGATTCAATCTATGTTTATGTTCTCAAAGTGATCTAATTGAGGCCGGTGATGAGAGAAACAATGGCCAGGCATCTTACCAAGTTCTGATTTTGCTTTTCTCCTGGCTCCAGTGACAAGCATAGGCATGGTATGACCACCCAATATGTATGATCTTGTGTGTAAGGCACAGGACGGGAAGTTAAGAGGCCTGGCTTCCATCGACTCCCTGTGTGATTCTGGGCAAGTCATTCATCTCTGTGTGCCTCAAATTCCTCATCCTTGTATACACTGTGGACTTTACCTGATTATAGCCCCTGGTGTAGATGCAGAAATGCAAACCCCTGGTGAGGACAAAACGAAGCTGCTACTTGTGTCAGTGTTGCTTTTACTTGCATGATACTGGGGTTAAGCTGCATTTGTGCAAATCGTGGCTTCTAGTGGTTTATCCTGTCTACACTAGCAGTTTGTATTGGTGCAGCTATAGCTTTAGCTGGCTTCCGTAGAACTTTTCTGACTTACACCAACTGGTCTAGAATGGTCTGATCTCTTGAATTTTTTTTAAATTATGATGTTTATCTCTCAAGAACAGTAAATAACACAGAGATATCATGGAAATGCCTTTCTAATTTTTTGAATAGGATAGGATCATGCTGTGGTCATTTGCATGTATTTATTACATGCAGCCAAGTTATTTCTTTGCCATGGTTTTGCTCCATAATTCTGTAAAGTATGTAGCAATCACCATCTGCTCAAGAAACTCCCTAAAGAAGCACAGGAACAAATCTACACTGACACACCCCTACAGCCCCGACCAGGGGTAATTGTACTTGCTACCCAAAATCCATAAACTTGGGAATCCTGGATGCCCCATCATCTCAGGCATTGGCACCCTGACAGCAGGATTATCTGGCTATGTAGACTCTCTCCTCAGGCCCTAGGCTACCAGCACTCCCAGCTATCTTTGAGACATCACTGACTTCCTGAGGAAACCACAGTCCTTTGGTGATCTTCCAGAAAACACCATCCTAGCCACTATGGATGTAGAAGCCCTCTACACCAACATTCCACACAAAGATGGACTACAAACCAACAGGAATAGCATCCCCGATACCATCACGGCAAACCTGGTGGCTGAACTTTGTGACTTTGTCCTCACCCACAACTATTTCAGATTTGGGGACAATGTATACCTTCAAGACAGCAGCACTGCTATGGGTACCCACATGGCCCCACAGTATGCAAACATTTTTATGGCTGACTTCGAACAATGCTTCCTCAGCTCTCGTCCCCGTACACCACTACTCTACTTGTGCTATAAAGGGACCCATGGGAAGGAGGCCCTTGAGGAATTCCACCAAGATTTCAACAATTTTCACCCTACCATCAACCTCAGCCTGGACCAGTCCACACAAGAGGTCCACTTCCTAGACACTACAGTGCGAATAAGCGATGGTCACATAAACATCAGCTTTTACCAGAAACCTAGTGATCGCTATACTTACCTACATGTCTCCAGCTTTCATCCAGACCACATCACATGATCCATTGTCTACGGCCGAGTTCTAAGATACATTTGCTCCGATCCCTCAGACAGACAAACACCTACAGAATCTCTATCAAGCGTTCTTAAAACTGCAGTACCCACCTGGTGAATTGAAGAAACAGAATGACAGAGCCAGAAGGGTACCGAGAAGTCACCTACTACAAGACAGGCCCAACGAAGAAAGTAACAGAATGCCACTAGCCGTCACCTACAGTCCCCAACTAAAACCTCTCCAGTGCATCATCAAGGATCTACAATCTATCCTGAAGGACGATCCCTCACTCACACAGACCTTGGGAGACAGGCCAGTCCTCGCTTACAGACAGCTCCCCAACCTGAAGCAAATACTCACCAGCAACTACACACCACACAACAAAAACACCAACCCAGGAACCAAACCCTGCTACAAACCCCAGTGCCAACTCTGTCCACATATCTAGGGACACCATCATAGGACCTAACCACATCAGCCACACCATCAAGGGCTCGTTCGTCTGCACATCTACCAATGTGATATATGCCATCATGTGCCAGCAATGCCCCTCTGCCGTGTACACTGGCCAAACCAGACAGTCTCTACGCAAAAGAATAAATGGACACAAATCTGACATCAGGAATCATAACATTCAATAACCAGTAGGAGAACACTTCAATCTCTCTGGTCACTCAATAACAGACCTAAAAGTGGCAATTCTTCAACAAAAAACCTTCAAAAACAGACTCCAACGTGAAGCTGCAGAACTGGAATTAATTTGCAAACTGGATACCATCAGATTAGGCCTGAATAGAGACTGGGAGTGGTTGAATCATTGCAAAACCTAAACTTAATTTCCCCAATACTAATTTCTCCCTACTGTTACTCATACCTTCTTGTCAACTGTCTGTAATGGGCCACTCTCTTACCACTTCAAAAACTATTTTTCCTCCCTTGGTATCCTACTGTTAATTGATTTATCTCAAAAAGAAGGAGGAGTACTTGTGGCACCTTAGACACTAACAAATTTATTTGAGCATAAGCTTTCGTGGGCTAAAGCCCACTTCATCAGATGCATGCAGTGGAAAATACAGTAGGAAGATATATATACAGAGAACAGGAAAAATGGGTGTTGTTATACCAACTCTAATGAGACTCATCGAATAAAGTGAGCTATTATCAGCAGGAGAAAAGAACTTTTGTAGTGATAATCAGGATGGCCCATTTCAAACAGTTGACAAGAAGATGTGAGTAACAGTAGGGGAAAAATTAGCATGGGGAAATAGTTTTTAATTTGTGTAATGACTCATCCCCTCCCAGTCTTTAATCAAGCCTAATTTAATGGTATCCAGTTTGCAAATTAATTCCAGTTCTGCAATTTCTCGTTAGAGTCTGTTTTTGAAGTTTTTTTGTTGAAGAATTGCAACTTTTAGGTCTGTAATCAAGTGGGTCCAGGGAGTTGAAGTGTTCTCCAACTGGTTTTTGAATGTTATAATTCTTGACGTCTGATTTGTGTCCATTTATTCTTTTGCGTACAGACTGTCCAGTTTGGCCAATGTACCAGTGTACATTGTAGTCGTTAGACTGACTTCACACTTGGTAAAGCAACCCCCATCCTTTCATGCATTTATACCTGCTCCTGTATTTTCACTCCATGCATTTGATGAAGTGGGTTCTAACCCATGAAAGCTTATGCCCAAATAAATGTTTTAGTCTCTAAGGTACCACAACGACTCCTCGCTATTTATAAAGAATGTGTATTTTATCACAGCACGGCAAGCCAACTCTTAAGTTTGACCCAATATGCATAGTGTTTTTCCAACAGAAATCTCACAAAATAAAAAAAGCCAAAACTTTCTGAAAAAGAAACCTAAACTTTATGGACCAACATTCTACCTGGTTTAAACTGGTGTAGATGCATTAAAGTCAGTGCAGCTACACCAGTTTACACCTGCTGAGCATCTGGCCCTAAATATAGAGATTAATGACACTTATTGATCACCCTCAAATGCAAGTCCCCATAAATACTTTATTTGACCACAAATAGACCACATCTATTATGCAGAGAGTTTCTCATTTCCCCTTCAGCATAAATCTGGCAATTTGGAGCCCAAATCAATTGACCAAGCCAAAACTCTAGTGTGCTAAAGTAGAGCTTTATAACAGAAACTGGATGCAACATTAACTATGGAGAAGTTGCTGCCTCTCCACATGATTTGTTTTAAAATAACAGTCATTTTTCTGACTGTTAATAGCAAACCTCCAAGAGCCACTCTTTTTATTTTCCATCTGAGGGATGGGGGAGGCCTAGCTCATTACAGAATGGATTAGGCCACAGGGAAATAAGGCAGTGCTTAATTTGTAATGAAAGAGGTGCCAGGCCTCAGGCAATTTCTTTACATTCATAACTGATGCAGCAAGCCCAGAGGTGCCAGGGCTATGAACTGCCAAGCCTAGAGGTGCTGGGGCTCAGCCCAGGCACAAATTAAGCACTGAAATAAAAAGTAAAATATAATTTTAAAAAAGACTGCCTGGCTGAGGGCAAACTGCTGAAAACATACAGCAGTTTGGAAACGAGTCAATTAACTATCCAGGCCTTTGTTGGGAAGCTCATGCAGGCCTGTCTAATTGGACCATCTGTTGCTGCATTATAAAGTGGCTCTGGACATCAAAACTCTTAAACAGCTTCTGATTTTGTTTTAATGCTCAACTCATCTGTCAGGAGGGAATTCTACTCTCCTCCTCCAGTACTGCAGGTTCATGAAAAGGGCTTTACCTTCCTCTCAGGGATCCAGTATTCGTCTGGTCACTGTTGGATTTAGATTTCATGGACCATTTTCTGACCCAGTGTGGCAAATCCAGAAATGAAATAATAATACTTAACTCTTTACATCTTCAAAGCAAATCTAGAACATTGGAGTTGATCCTGCTCTGGGCTATGCCTGATTCCACCAGCAAGAGATTCCTAATGGCAGCCAGCCTTCTTTAAGAGAGATCTGTGATGGTGCACCCTCTGCTCTGCTGGGGTCTGACAGCCCCCAACATGGATGCCACTGGATGAAGTGAGAAGGGGAAAGAAGCCACAGCACCCACAGGATGCCTGGAATCAGAGTATCCTCAGGTAACCAACACCAGCATGGCTTGAGAGATCGCTGATTGTAGTTTAAAACTTCCCATCACATAAGGGGAGTTTGGTATTGCAAACACGGCTAGCACGGGGGGAGCGGCCCCAACTGGAGCAAGGTATGTGTGTGTGCAGTTTGCACCAGTGGAGATGAATCAACTCCATTAACTAATTCTTCTACCCCAAAGATGGTTAGTCTCATCCCCATTTTACAGAGAAGCTAGTTAGCAAAGAGGTTGATGTCACATAGACAAGGCCATAGCAGGAGTCATTATCAGAGCTAGGATTAGAAGAGAGCAGGACAGCTAAACCACATCTCTGGCTTCAACTAGCTCTTTGTCTTTTTCTTAGAGCCGAACCTGGGTTGCAAAATTCAGATTTAGATTCATCCAGATATTGAATCAGCCCGGGAGTTCAGGCGTATTTGCATTTGGGTTTCTGATTCAGCACTTTGTGCAGAGATGACCTAATTGTTAGTTTAAGATCAGGATTTGCACTGAGAATGCAAAACAAACTTCTCCAACTCCAACTTTTTGAGGAGTTCATATAAGGGTCTCTGAGTCAAAAACCATGCATACGCCATAGCTGGGGACACCAAAATAAAACTAATATAACCTAACAAAAATACACTCAATAAACTGCCCATAAAGGCCAATCAATATATTTCCCCTACACATCCACAAAACTATCAGTCATACACACCCAAGTTCTCTTTCTCTCTCTCTTTTTTTCTGTAAGCAGCCCTGTTAAATATGACAGTGCATGCCATTCTGAAACCGTGTGTCTGAGCACAGTGAATTAATCAGTGGTGCTCATAAATCAATGCAGTTAATGTTGGGAAGCATATCCGAATTTCAACCTAGTCAGAGGTGCAGATCGTATCTCTTTCATTGTTGGAACACAATGAGACATCTGATCTCTGGACTTTCTCATTTTCTAAATGGAATGGAGGGGGATGAACGAATGCTGCTTAGGTTTTTTTTATTGTATAATATAAATTTCCCCCCCCCCCGAAGCACATTTATTTCTGTGGCTGAATCCAAGGAAATCTGAATCCTAGCTGTGAGTCACAAATACAGGGTGATCAGTTAAATGCTCATAACTAAGAAATGTGCTCTTAATTTATTTTGGCATAAAATGGATAAATGTTTCCACATCTTTTAAAATCACTTTAAAGATCTGTGTACAGAAGGAGGGGCTCAAGTCATACTGTTCAGAAACATTACAGAATCCTGACTTCCCCAAAAGGTCAGTCCCCATTTGGCCTCATCTCTAGTATTAACAGACATAAGCACAACCAACGAGGAGTTTTAAAAATGCATGTATTATGTATATTAGAGTTATAATACTGATCATACATCCATTGAGCTCAATGGAAAGACTTCAGTGGGCATTGCATTGGGCCCATAATCTCTTTCCTTCCTCTCTCACCACTGCCTCGCCATCATTTGTCTCCCTCCTTTTTGTTGTGACCTGGGGGAAAGAGAGCTAATTTTGAAAACACTAGGCCAAATTTTGCCCTGGGTTGAATAGATGCAACACCCACTGCTTTCAAAAGGAGCAGCATGTAGAACATTCGAGGGCAGAATTTTCATTAGTGGCTGCTGGCCCAGAAAGTATGTTAACTTGCTGGGCTCACTGCTTTACCAAATACCTCAGTTTTTGTGTGGCAGGGAACCAGCCCACTACTGCCCTGATTCATCAGGAGGGCTGAACCTTCACCAGCTTAGTATCCCTTTGTTAGTATGGGGTAAAATTTTCAGCGTTTCAGGCTGGGAAGAGTGGCATGAATCCAGAGCTGCAGAAGATTCTAGAAACTTTCAAGGAGAGTTCAGCATGGAATGGTTGGTGATGTATATGTTTCTGTAACAGGGTGACTTGCCCCTTAAGGGCTGGAGGTTGCTTCCCCCCCCGCCCCCCCGCCCCCCCGATTACTGAATGAGTCAAAGGTGGGAGAAATGAGGTGATCTGCCTGAAAAGAGCAGCAGGAAGTTTCAATAGGGAAGCTCAGGAAACTGTAAGGTGTGAGACAGGCTCCTTTAGGAAAGACCCTGATTCCAGGGGGATTTGGAAGCTAGAGCCAGAAGACTGAGCTCCGGGTAGGTAAAGCCTGGTGGGAGTGGGAGTTGAATCAGAGGAGACAAGGCAGACCCCTCAGGATTGGAAGAAAGGGCTGGACTGGGACCAGTTTAAAAGTGTTGTGAAGATTTTGTGTTTTGGGGCTACTAGGGGAAGGATATTATTGAGTTCTGTTCATGACAGACGTTGTTGCTAGCCTGAGTGCAACTGGTGAAGGGCAAATCACAGGGACCATGGAGAAGACAGCCCAAGCCCCTGAGGGAGGGCTGCGGGGTTCCCTTAGCGAAGAGTGGAAGGTTTGGCGGTCTAGAGGGCCACTGGAGACTGTGCAAGATTAAATAAACTAGACCCTCCCCCATCCAGAAGGGGTAATTTTGTTTGAAATATTGTGGGCTGTGCCGTTTTTAATGGGCCCTGAAGAGAGGGAAACAGACAGGGCTGCAGAGTGACCCCAGGCTATGACAGGGAAGTCAGGAGGCTGCTGATCCTGTTACAGTGTCACCCAGGGAGTTTCCTGTGTATGTAGGACCTGGGCTGTGATTGAGATAAGCACTTAAATGCATACTTAATTCCACAGCACTTGAAGTCAAGAAGACTTAAACAGGTGCTTAAACAGAGCTGCTTTCCCAAATTGTAGCCCCCTCGTGCTACAATATCTTGCCTTAGAACTTCATATCTTGAGAAAAAATATCTTGCCTGAGAACTTCAAAAACTGAATTATTATTTTTTAGGTTTCAGAGTAGCAGCCGTGTTAGTCTGTATTCGCAAAAAGAACAGGAGGACTTGTGGCACCTTAGAGACTAACCCATTTATTTGAGCATAAGCTTTCGTGAGCTACAGCTCACTTCATCGGATGCATTCAGTGGAAAATACAGTGGGGAGATTTATATACATAGAGAACAAGAAACAATGGGTGTTACCATACACACTGTAACGAGAGTGATCAGGTAAGGTCACTATTACCTGATCTGAGCTATTACCAGCAGGAGAGCGGGGGGGAAAAAACCTTTTGTAGTGATAATCAAGGTGGGCCATCTCCAGCAGTTGACAAGAACGTCTGAGGAACAGTGGGGGGAATAAACATGGGGAAATAGTTTTACTTTGTGTAATGACCGATCCACTCCCAGTCTGTATTCAAGCCTATGTTAATTGTATCCAGTTTGCAAATTAATTCCAATTCAGCAGTCTCTCGTTTGGAGTCTGTTTTTGAAGTTTTTTTGTTGAAGAATTGCAACTTTTAGGTCTGTAAACAGGTGACCAAAGAGATTGAAGTGTTCTCCAACTGGTTTTTGAATGTTATAATTCTTGACATCTGATTTGTGTCCATTTATTCTTTTACGTAGAGACTGTCCAGTTTGCCCAATGTACATGGCAGAGGGGCATTGCTGGCACATGATGGCATATATCACATTGATAGATGTGCAGGTGAATGAGCCTCTGATTGTGTGTGCTGGTAATAGCTCACCTTAAGTGATCACTCTTGTTACAGTGTGTATGGTAACACCCATTGTTTCATGTTCTCCATGTATATAAATCTCCCTACTGTATTTTCCACTGAATGCATCCGATGAAGTGAGCTGTAGCTCACGAAAGCTTATGCTCAGATAAATTTGTTAGTCTCTAAGGTGCCACAAGTACTCCTTTTTATTATTATTATTTTTTACTTTCAACTCTTCTGCAGTGGTTGAAAATTCAAAGTTAAGGTGCAGCATTTCTTGTGGATATGTTGATTTATTACCAAAATAAATCTGTGCACTACCAGAAACCACGGAGAGAAATAGGTTATTGATTTCTGGGGGAGGAAGTTATGCAAACTTGTACATTCATTTGAAGTATATCTTTGAAGCTGCTTTTGCTTGAGCTTTGCAGGTGATGCCATGCCTTGCTAGGCTGGTCCTCTGCCCAGGAATGTTAAACATCAGTTTTCACTTTAGCTTTTTGCCCCTGAGTTTCCTTGTGGCGAACAGTAGTAGTATGACGATGCTGTACGTTGATAGCCCCTGGTTTCAATAAGATACGCAAAAGCAGTTCTAGCATAACTTTCCCTGCCACAACTGTGATAAACTCAACAGGTCAGATCCTCAGCTGGTGTAAATCAGTGTAGCTGGCCCAACTTCGCTAGTATTTTTAGTTTAATTTTAAACTTTTCTCTGTTTATATCCTCTGCTTTATGGAGCAACAAATCACTAGCCCTATTGGTCAAACTTGCAAGTCTCCTCTCTCTACAGCCTCATGCTAGAAACTCGTTTATTATGCTAAATTCAGCAATGTTTCAGTCCTCAAAAGCAGTGTGTAACAAAGCTCCATTTTGAAACAAAATATATGAATTAAGGCCCAATCCTGATTCCAACTAATGTGGCAGTGTGGGGTCTCTAAGTCTTTGCAGGCTGTACTGGCTGATCCTGATGTAAGCGGGGGAATAGTCCCGCTATTGTGGGGAACTTTCCTGGCTTCTGTACTACCCCGGTGAAGTGGGCTAGCGAAAGGATCTGAGTCCTCGCTCCCGTTTCCTTTACCCTGTGGCCTCCCTGCCCTTGAGGACTCCCCTTCCACTCTCCTGTCTGGCAGAGTCCTCGTAACCCCAACAAGGCTGGGCCCAGGATTCCGGGGGGCTTGACCCCCCAACCCTGCTGTGGTCACCTAGGACAGGGGCTAGGATGTCCCCACTCCGGGGTACTCTCTCTGCACTGGGCACTTCTCTGACCCACTGAGCATTACATACGATTTGAAGCAAATGCTAGTTATTTAATTAACAATTAATTTTAAAAAGAATAAGGGGAAATGGGAAAGGTTAAAGGAAACACATCAACCCGCTCTGTGGCAGGGAATATCACAAACAGTGTCTCTGGAACGTCAGGGCAGTTCACAGTCTGTTCCTTATAAGTCCCAGGCCTTCATCTCAGGCTCTGGCTGTGCTGCAGGGATGCTGTGGGTTGGACACTTGCTCTGGTGGTGGCCACAGTCTCTAGGTGGCAGGGGCCTTCTTCCCAGCGTTGCCCCCACCCTGTCAGGGTTACCAATCCCCCTTCGAGTCTGGCCTGCAGAACCTCCTGGCTGAGGTGTTGGGCCTGGGACCCCTGTGTTGGGCCCACTGCTCAGGGTCCCCCCTTGCTCTCCCCAGCTGCTCATGACACCCGGCTCCGGACTGCTCCAGCCCCAGCCCCAACTCCAGCTCCACTCTGCCTCAAACATGGTTGCTGCTCTGCCTCCAGCTCCCTGGGCTGCTTCTCTGGCCCCTCTGGCTCTGGTTGCTACAGCTCCTCTTCTCCCAGGACAGGTCTGCTCTTTAGGCTGCTTCTGTGACTCTGCTCCCAGCACTGACCTGCTTCATGGGCTGCTTTTCTGGCCCCTCTGGCTCTGGTTGCTGCAGCTCTGCTCCCAGGGCAAATCTGCTCTCTCTGGGCTGCACCTCTGGCTTTGGGGCTGCAGCTCTGCTCCCAGGACAGGGTCTGCTCTCTCTGGGTCTGGCCCAGCTCTACTCCCCAGCTCAGCTTGCACCCCTGCTTTCTCCTTAGCTCGGCCCCACTCTGTCTGACCCAGCCAATTCCAGCTCACGTGGAGGACGGGACCTCCCTGGCCTCCTGACTCCCTGACCATTTGGATTAGCCTGCCCGCCCTGTTATTCAGGCTGACCTGAGCATTGGCCTCTCCCCATTGTTCCTGGGGACTGTCAGTCTCAGGGTCCTGATTCCCCATCGACCCTTCCCCCATTTTACTACTGGGAGCTAGCAACTAAAACACCCGCACTGAATGTTAGTAAGGGGCAACAGTCCCCTTACACTGAGGATGGTTGGGCCCAGTGTGCAGTGGATCTGAGGAGGAGACCAGGGCCTGGAAGTGCTCGTGGAGAGAAGGACCTCCTGTCACGGGGTTTTTTCTTTCCACCTCAAGTGATCCTACTCATCTCTGGTAACAGTCTCTCAGTTCTGCTGGGGGCATGGCATTACTAAAGCCTTCGGGTCTGCAGTAATCTTCATGCAATTCCCAGGTGGAGCCTTGGGGCAGAAGGGGAAATGGAAAAAAATCTATTACACACTTTAGGTGGTCCCTGGGAAAGTCTTACAGCTCTTCATATTACCATGGAAGGGGCCTGATTTTTGGATTGAAGGGCCCCTGTCTCAGTTCTGTGGGCCTCCACAGAGGGAGGTAAAGAGACGAGGACTGAATCTCTTTTAATCATGACTTGTGAATGAGCTCTCCCCAGCTCCTTCCTGATGGCTTTGGGAATGGAGATGAAATCTTTGGCTTAGTCAGACCCACTGCTAAGCTGAGAGACAAAGTCGGGCCATGTGGCCTGTTCAGTCTCTCCTCAGCTGGCTATCAGCATGTTCAGTGCTGTCCCAAACAGCATCCCTCGGTGCCCTGGCAATATATATGACAGTCAGGCTGGGTTCTATGTGACTCCATCCTTGAGGTGCCTCTGCCACATATGGCTCTTGGGTCAAATGCTTTCTTGTGCAGATGTGAAATCCAGATGGCCCATGAACTTTTCATAGGTCTTCATTGTGGAAGCTATTAGAGACTGGATTTGACCACTGGTCACTATGAATAAGCCGGATCCTCTTATGGTGTGATCTGGTGCAGGTTCAGTGAAATCAATGTAGATATGCTGATTTACACCTCGTGAAGATCTGGGTCAATGAGCTTTTACACTTGATGGCCAGCTATCAGTAGTAGAATCATAGAATGTTAGGGTTGGAAGAGCCCTCAGGAGGTCATCTAGTCCAACTCCCTGCTCAAAGCAGGACCAACACCAACTAAAGCATCCCAGCCAAGGCTTTGTCAAGCCGGCCCTTAAAAACCTCTGAGGATGGAGATTCCACCACCTCCCTAGGTAACCCATTCCAGTGCTTCACCACCCTCCTAGTGAAATAGTGTTTCCTAATATCCAACCTAGACATCCCCCACTGCAACTGGAGACCATTGCTTCTTGTTCTGTCATCTGCCACCACTGAGAACAGCCTAGTTCCATCCTCTTTGGAACCCCCCTTCAGGTAGTTGAAGGCTGCTATCAAGTCCTCCCTCACTCTTCTCTTCTGCAGGCCAAATACCCCAGTTCCCTCAGCCTCTCCTCGTAAATCATGTGCCCCAGCCCCCTGATCATTTTTGTTGCTCTCCGCTGGACTCTCCAGTTTGTCCACATCCCTTCTGTAGTGGGGGGACCAAAACTGGATGCAATACTCCAGGTGTGGCCTAACTAGTGCTGAATAGAGGGGAATAATCACTTCCCTCAATCTGCTGGCAATGCTCCTACTAATACAGCCCAATATGCCGTTGGCCTTCTTGGCAACAAGGGCACACTGCTGACTCATATCCAGCTTCTCATCCACTGTAATCCCCAGGTCCTTTTCTGCAGAACTGCTGCTTAGCCAGTTGGTCCCCAGCCTGTAGCAGTGCATGGGATTCTTCCTTCCATGCATTTAACATTTAATGTGGAACACTGAAGAGTGGGATTTTCAAAAGTACTTGGCGTTGGCCTAACTCTGCTCCCATTAAAGGTAATGAAAATATTCATGAGAAGCAAAGTTAGGTTAACACTGAGTGTCTGAAAATCCTACCAGTGGAATTTTAAAGCTATAGAAGTTATTAGTGAGTTTACTCAGAGACTTATTGTTTACTCTTTAACATATACACTTATTTTTAAAAGGCTTTTAAAAAAGGGCTAAGCATAATCAGTCTTTTGTTAACAAAAATACACAGCTGGAGTTCATATTAGCACTGAATTTAATTAGAACATGGATTATTTTTCCTTACTGCCTTTTGCACCTGCACTCAAGAAGACTCTGAGATCTGGCAAGACTGTGATGATTAAGTTTTAGCAGACTAGAATCTCAAAGACTTGCACTGCACAGTAGCTGTGTGAGTTCTACTGATGCTAATGGGAGCCATGGAGGTGAATCTCTGTGTGTCTCTTTGAACAATGTAGGATAGTCTTATGTGCCATCTTATTTCCTTTATTTCTTAGATGGTTTTCATTTCTGAACAATGTTAACTTGTGTGTATTTCAACCTTTTACTGTGAGAAAACAGCAAAAATAAGCATTTTCCCTTATTTATTCCACAATTCCTATTCCTATCCTGATCAGCATTGAAATCTTAATATGTTTCCTTTTTAACAGACCTCATTAACTTTAATTTGCCTAAAGACCTACATCAGTGTCCCTTAGTCACTTTATTGGATCTTTCTTGCCTTTTTAGCTCATTCCATGAAGAAAGATGTTCCTCTGGTCCAAGCAAAGATCCTGGATTTAGGACATTTGTACCCTTTTTTCCTGGTTCTGCCTCATATGACCTTGGCCAAGTCAAATAATCTGTCTGTGCCATAGTTTTCCTATCTTTAAATGAAGGTAATAATATTTCCCCATCTCATAAATTTGTTGCAAAGCTTGATTGATGTTTCCAAAGTGTTTTGAGATCTCAGGTGGCATTAGAAACTAATTGACCCTTCTGTTTTCCAGTTGCCACATTTATCCAAGTTTATTCCTTAATTAAAAGTGTCTATCAGAATTTCAATAGGCTCCTTTACAATCTGTCCTAAAAGCATTCAGAAGTTTTTTTAAAATTATATGGTTTGTATTGACAGCCAATCTCTCTACCATATTACAGCTAAAATACATCACATCTCCCCAATACTTCTTTATATCACCCATGAAATAGACAAAATGCTGACAAATTCTAAATGTTCTTCTTCTACTTAAATATCCACTTGTCTACTATATAAGCCCACTCAGTAACTCCAAGCACTTAGGGAGGATACGTTGCCTTTGGTCATTGCTTCTTGTTGGTAATCTTATATATTACTGCCATTCATCCAAAAACGTCAAAGTACTTTATGAAGAAAGGCCAAATTCTGTTCTCACTTACACCAGTTGACTTCAGTGGGATTGCACAGGTATAACTTAAAGTGGAATTTGTTCTTAATTGTCACAACACCCCATTGCTACATATGAGTATTATACCAGTTTTACATGTTTAGAAATTGCGGCACAGAGAGGTGAGATCAAGGGCCAAACTTTCAAAAATGGACTTTTAATTTTGTATGCCTTTATTTCTGACTGATTTTTATAGGCACAGATGCATCTACTCACATTTAATGGTGACAGTGGGGGATCAGCATCTCTAAAAATCAGTCCCTGGCTATCTAAAGTTGGACACTCCAAAATTAGAGTCCATTTTTGAATATGTCACTTGACCACAGTTAGGCAGCGAGTGAGTAGCAGGACAGAGAATAGAACCCTGGGAAAACTAACTCCTGGGAACAGAACCTAAAAGTGTCCTGCTATATTCTAATTGCTACACACATTCTGACACTCTTTGGACTATAAATGTTTTCTAATGGCTTTCACTGTCATTCTCTTTGGATGGCAACAGGATTGTAGCAAACACATCAGTGGAGTCTGTTTCTAACAATGAGAACCAGATGCTTTTAGATTCCAGAAATAGTGTGGTCTCATTCTGCTCTCACTACTAGTAAATCAATAAAATTCATACTGGCAAATGAAAAAAAATCTCTTAAAATATATTTAGACGCAGGCTCCCACCATGCATTATCTATATTATAGCTCTCTTAAATAAATGCCTAAAGGAGGATGAAACCTATTGGCTGATATAAAATGCATACCAGCTAATGAAATGGAATCAATATCAGCAATGTTAAGTGACTGTTATGGTCTCCATCAATTTGTGTTGCAATCATTTAACCTGCCACCTCTTAAAAGAATCTGTGATTGAAAAGGCATATCTATTGAAAGCCCAAGGATTTGTTTTTGAAAAGTTTCTATTGTTTAACAGTTCCATGTGACAGCATCTAATTATATCTTTAGTAGCGCTGGGATGTAGTTTTATCTTTTTATATTTCATAGATTTAGTTACATTAGCCCTCATTTATTCTAGCCAGTCTATCTGACACTAGAATAATACAGTGCTTCCTCTCTCAAAGGCAGTTCTTAAGAGCTAAGGTTTTTGTGTATTTGAGAGAGCTGTGTATTATGGGTGAAATTTAACGCTGTGCAGAAGGCCAGCACAAAACTTAAGCATCCCTTAAAATCTCTGTTTAAGCCTTCAAAAGAGGGTGTAAGTGGAACTTAAATGGTACATAGGTCTTGACCTGGCTCCCTGCATAGGGTGAATTTCATACTATAGTGAGTTTATAGTAGATTTTCCTGCAAGAAAAACAAGCAGCAGTATGTATGCAAGATAATAAAGCAGTATAAGAGATTACTTTATCTTATGTTGTCCAGGTCTCTCCTTTTGACAAATCGGTAGGAATTGTGAATACTCAGAAATTTTGAAAATCAGGCCCAAGGTGTTTATAGTTGAAGCACTCAAAATCATTGACTGCCTTCACAAAAGTTGGCTTTAGTTTTGAGTGGAGACAATGACAAAGCCTCACTGCAGTTCTGGAGCCTTAAAGAAACTGCTACCATAAATAATTAACACAAATATTTTGCTGAATAGAATTCAGCACCCTAAACACCAGGCCATCTCTTCCATTATCTCAAGAATAAGAATGGTTACTACTAGTCAGAATACTTTCATTATGTGACGTTTTGGCAAAATGTGCTTGTCTTGTCAAAGGCAAATTGGTTTCCTTGAAACTTTAGTTGGGAAGGTTTTGGGGGGAGGGGACAGAGAGAGAGAGAGACACACACACACATGCTCAGTTGTTGAGCACCTAGGGTGTGAGTCTGGGATGTGGGAAAACCAGGTTCAAGTTCTTGCTCTGCCTGGTTTGAATTGGTGTAGAATGGAAAATCTGCTCTGAATCAATCAGAGCAGGGACTTAAGCCTGGGTCTCTGACCTCTCAGCTTAGTTGCAGTAAAGTGGCCATGACAGGATTAACTGGGTCATCCAAAGTATTATGGGATGGAGCCATCCTCTACTGTTCTTTACTCCCTGTTTTTTAAGTGGGAGTTTTCCCCCTCCCACTCTGTTGTGATGCAGTTAAATAAAGCAGCAAGTTCCCAGCCTGCAGTCCTGTGAGTAAAGTGGTGTTTTAGTTGAACTGAGCAGTGCCTTTACAAAACTAGTACCATAGAGTGTCACTCTCACACACCCTCTCTGCCTATGACACAATTCTCTTTTCATTAAAATGTTTGAAACATTTTGGGGGTTTTTCTTCCATTGCAGAATGAAAACACATTTTGAGACCTCAAAAGTTGCCACAAAATGGAATTATTGTCCTCTCGTCTAAAATGAAGGTTAAGCCTGGAAACTGAAGATTTACAAATGCTCAGCCACTATATTCAGAAATAGATGTATGTCACCATTGGCTCAGTATCAGAGGTGCTGAATACATTCAGCATGATGGCCCCTAAGGCTTTTGGCACGAATGTGTCCTCCACGCTCATCTGTACATTAGCCTCAGCACACAGCTGTTTCCACAGTAGACAGCCAAAAACGAAAGCTTTCTACTTCAGCACGACATGTTCTGCCAAGGAGTAAATGTGAATGCTCTATGCATGGCTTACTGGCAATGCATTTAGCTGTAAAATGAGTGAAACTAAATTCAAAGTAGTTGTGAATTCTGGAGAGCCGTGTCTTCCAGTTTTCAGAGTAGACACTGAGTCCACAGTGAACTCAGGTATCTGCTATTTAAGTGTAATTTTAGATACAATAAAGGATAGTAGAGAATATCTAAGTACTGTTCAGAGCAGTGTGCTAGCAAAGAGCCATAAGATGGCATGGAAGGGCTGTGGAGGAGCATTAATGGAGGCAAGCATTACAGAAGACCAGTGTATTGAGAGTCTTATTAAAGACTAGCAATAGCGTAGTGTGGGCTTCAGGGATTAAACTATGTATCCTATGATTGCTCAGAGTTGAGAAAGGAAGTGCAGGAGTAAGCAGGAAGCTGAGATTTAGCTGGGGATAGGGCTGCTGAGGTGATGGGCAATATTTTATTATTATTATAGTGGTGAAAGTGTATTGGTTCATTTATGCACAGGAAAGAAAACAAAATCTATACCCCACAGAGTTTAAAATCTAGCAAGTTAACTCCAGTGGTGTGATCGTTAATGAATAAACAAGTGCTCCAGCAGTACACACAGATTCACACTTTTGTGTAGAGATTTTTTTTTTATCAGTATGTAATTACCAACCCATACAGTTTTGGGTGCTAAATGAATTGGGTTACCTGATTAATGACTGTGTTTTTGGGCACTGTCCCCAGTTGACGTGGCAAGACAGATGTTTCAAACCTCCCTGTTGGATCCTACAACTTATAGTAGGAGAACTTTCTGGAACTGCTTAGAAATACCACCCAAATTCAATATTTAAATAGGAATTTTTGAACAGACATTAACTATACTAATGTATAACCTCTATAACCCTCTATATCATCATGTACAAAGTATGTACATCCAGAATGGGTACTAAAGTACTAAGGCCTCAGTACTCAAGTATGGAAATATGGCAAGACAGGTGTTTCAAACCTCCCTGTTGGATCCTACAACTTATAGTAGGGGAACTTTCTGGAACTGCTTAGAAATACCACCCAAATTCAATATTTAAATAGGAATTTTTGAACAGACATTAACTATACTAATGTATAACCTCTATAACCCTCTATATCATCATGTACAAAGTATGTACATCCAGAATGGGTACTAAAGTACTAAGGCCTCAGTACTCAAGTATGGAAATATGTTGGAAACCTAATCTTGTTTGCTGTGGGAAGTAACTGGTCTGGCCTGGTCCCCTACTATTTTAGAAAGAGATGACTTCTTTGTGTCCTATTTTCTGCTAACTAGTTTGGCTCAGGCTGCAGGAAGAGATTATAGTGCAGGGGTGGGAAGGTTTGTTTTACAAACAAGAAAAGCTGGCTTGATCCAAGTAGGGGGGTTTCACCATGCAGAATAAAGTGCTGGTAATGTACTAGCTTCAGATGTCCACTAGCCTAGCTGCATTAATTTCCTGTTTACACACCAACTTGAACGGGTGGGTGACAGACTGTGGTGAGACCATGTACCTGTTGCCAGAGCTGAACTACAGTAATCAAAAGGTTCATTCACAATGTGTTTCAGTCTGAAATGAGGAATCCACCGACTAGCATTAGAGACAAAAATGTCTTGGGTTTTTTGCATCATGTTCTGGGGAACCGCAGTTTCAAAGAAACAAAAATACAGAACAAAACCCTTCTTTCAGGTACCAGCTCTAGAACTCACCCAGGGGCTAGTGGCATCAATAAGAGTCAAGAAAAATTCCTTTGGCTTGCCTTTAGAAATAAGCAAGTGAGACAGTGACTTACACAGGGCCAGATCCTCAGATGGTATAAAGCTGACTTCAATTGAGCCATCCCTATTTACACCAGCTAAGAATCTGACCCCAAGGGTGCTGCATTTTTTCCTTTACCCCAAAAAGGCTAGCAGATGCATGCCGTCACTTGAGGCAAGATTTGCACTAATGTTTTTAGGCGTCACCTGAAACACCCGAGTTGATACTGGGCGGCCTGTAATGTTGTTCCTGTCTGTTTGTCTGTCTTGTCCGATGCACTTCTGTGAGGCCTTCCTCCTTTGTTTTGCTATTGCTTCTCTCTGGTGCTCCTACACGTCCTTCTCTGGGGCTGTCACCACTCTTGGCTGTAAATGTTTCATTTCTGACTGAGGAGTCCCTAAAAGAGCTTATTTTCCCCTGTCCTCTCATGTGACTACACACACTAGCCCCCAAAGGGCGGTTTTATCTTATACTCCAGTCATGAGAGTGTCAAGACCTCCTCCTTTTCCATGGGCAAACAAACATAGTGGGCTTGTTGACAGAGAGAACTGTGGGGATCTAAAAGAGACCAGAAAAGGGAAATCTGCCTCTGCATTTGGTTTTTATTGTTTCTACAGCTGTGCATTTCACCCACTCAAACAACAGGGTGCTGTGCAGAAAAGCATCTCCGGTGAACTCTGAGGTGGTCCACAGCAAAAGCAAAGATGCACATTAGCCAGAAAGATCTGAATAAGCTCCTGACTGTTGTGGTTTGAGGCACTTGTAGCAGAATGAGCAGGTGAGCAAGACTGCGAGGAGGAAAAGAACTGGACAAAAGAGAGAAGAGGGGGAAAAAAATCCATCCTGTTCCTATTATGCCCCTGCTTTGCTTTGTTGAGAAGAGAAAAGGACACTTGTCTAGACTGTAATCATGAGGCTTCTACTCCATCCACTAAGTTCCCTGCCAGTGCCCTGGCCTGAAGAGCTCTCTGCGCAGGGTTGGCCTTAGGTTTCAAAGACCATGATTGAATCAGACATGCAGGAGCCCAGAACTAGGGGGTGGGACTGTTTGGTAGCAGAAGTTTAATGTTGCCCCTTTGACCCAAGTGGCTAGCCAATATGTGGGGCCTTGTTGGGCTGTTTCTGTTAGGATGAGAACTCGATGACACAAGCAAAGTATATCCTTGGTGTAATCTTAATTACTCAAAAATGTACACAGACTCCCGCTTTCTTGAACACAGTAGAAACAAACAACACTAGGCAGTTTCCTTGCTCAGAAATCCTCTGAACCTGCCGCTTCTGTGAGCTCCATGCCCAAGAAGATCTCCTCTGTCTCTTAGCTTCGTCTCAGGATCATGCTTCCAATCCTCCAGGCTTTTTCTGCTTCCAGCACACACAGACTACAAACTGATATCCCAGCTGCCACATTTGCAACTAAAGAAACATTTCCTTCCACACAGTCAAGCTGTGATCTGCCATGCGACCTAGTCCGTGGGTGGTAGCCTCCATTGTTTGCAACTGTCTTATTACTTAAAGGTGCTTGATTGCTCCTGCAGAGCCTGAAGGAAAGTGCCTGGTACACCCATTGGCTTTGATGAGGTCTCTGATTGCTTTTGGATCCAAGACTCACAGCTGGCAGCCACTAGCACCTTTCATTGCGGGTGGATGCAGGAGGGTTTTGGGAAGTGAGGAAGGGGCAGGGTGTTTTTCAGTATTGGGGTAGCTAAGAGGAGTTCCGAAAGTGGGAGGCACTTTCATTTCACAGCTTATTTTACAAGGTTTGTGTTCATGGGAAGAAAAGAAGGCAGGTTGTCGCAGAGGCTGGTAAACTGAGGTCCCTGCGGAGAACAAAAGCTCTGTGCAGTCACATGTGAAGTGCTGGCCCTGGCCCTCGTAGCCTGGAAGCCAGAAATGGCTTTCACTTCACTGAGTCTGTACAGTTTCAGAGACTCTTCTCCTGCTTACACTTAGCTTTCTGCATTCAGGAATCTATAAAGTCTTTAAGCAATAACTACCATCCCCCTTACGCAGAAGACAAACTGATCCTTCCAGCTTGGTGTGCCAGGCAACAGCCCTCTTGACTTGAAAGAAAGGTCAGCATGTCCCTGACAATGCAGCCTTCTTGTGCCCCCACCCATCTCTCGTCAGAGCCGTTCATGGTAGCCTCCACGTGCTTTGCATGAAATGAAGCATCCTCCCCTGGGAGTAGCTGATCTCACTGGGAATCTGTTTGATTCTGACACTTGGCTGCACTTTAGCAACACTAGATCTAATTTTAGAAGGTAAGTGTCAGGTTTGTGAAAAAGACAAAGGAAGATCACAGCAGATATCAAGACGATATTTGAGGTATCTGTCTCAAACCAGTTTGAACAGTTCAAAAGCACAGCTCTTATTGTTCATCTCTAAATCATGCTGTATGGCAGCACAACTCAAGTTCAAACATCTAGAACTAACTTGTCTAATAAATATCAACTACTGTCTGAAAAGGTCGTTGTTGTTATGTTTGCGACAGTAGCGCTGTACAAATAGGTATCAAAAGATACGATCTGTCCCAAAGAGCTGACAATCAAAACAAACAAGGCAGGCATAGGTGGGAGAATTGTTTATTACCATTTTACAGAGGGGAACTGAGGCACAGAACGTAACTGACTTTCCCCAAGTCACACAGGAAGTCTATGGTAGAGTGAGAAACTGAAACCAGATTTTCTGAATACCAATGCAGTGCTGTAACCAGACCACCATCCTTCCTCCCTGGAGTTTAGGGCAGAGTTAATTACATATGACATCAACTAATTACATGTAGACTAACTTACTGTAAGATTTTTTTCCCGCTGTTTTAACTATAACATTTGGCTATACACGCTTTATACGTACTTCTCAGACTGTCATATGCATCTGCAATTACTTGACTTATACAGATGCATTCTTCTCACAGCCACACAGGGATGTGTGTATTATCACACATGCAACATTCTCTCACTTGTACAGTCTCTTATCTTCCACAGTCATTGTCCTTGCAATCAGATTCTTTTACCTCACTCATACGTGCTCACATTCACAGTGCCCACATACACACTAAAATACACAGCGCTGAGCAAACCCTGTGGGGGGTTCTGTGTGAAAAAGGTCTTGGATGTTATCTATATTTATTTGTACTGCGGTACAAATAGGAGCCCTAGTGATGGACCAGGACCCGGTTCCAATGTTCAGCAAAATTCCAGTGCCATAAGTATTCCATTGGAAAATCACTTTAAAACCTTAATTCAGTTTTTTTTAAGTTCTTGCTTTATAATTTATACATCAAATAGTGTTTGTACATGTCTGTGCCCTTGATATGAATTGCAGTGCTATTTGTTAGAAAATATAAGCAGTGAGAAATCAATGTATTTGAATGATGCAGGATGGTAATTTGTTTTTTTTTTAAACCACTGCAGTTTTCTTGGATGTCATGCCAAGGTCTTGTCAGTGCCAGAAAATGCCACTTTCTTCTTCATTGAAAAGAGCAGTGCTAAGGCCTAATCCAGGAAGGTGCTGAACACCAGTGCTAGGAGCTCTTTAATTTCATTGGGACTTAAGCCCATGTTGATTTATGGTCTTTATGATTTGTACATGCACCTTCATCTGTTTGGATGTCTTGGAACTGATGCTTCCTGAAGGAGACTGTGCATCTCAGGTGAGCTGATTAACTCCTATCCATTATCAGGAGCTGTGTGTGGCTGTTTCAATCAATTTAACCGCCTTTCATTACATATTTTTAAGCTTTTCTGTCTGGATTTATGGCTGTATTTTGGGCTCAAATTGCAGCAGAACTCCCCTTGGTGTCAGTAAGAGTTATACAAAGGAATCCAGAGCAATGTGTGGCCATGAATACATTCTCTTTGTATTTGTTTCATGGAGGTGGGGTGTAATATAATTTGGAAAGGGTAACACTGCTTATCTGAACAGCTCAGGGGAGCTATAATGTTTTCAAAGCAGTAATCAGTTTTTCACGTACAGGGTCTGATTTTGTTCCTCCACTGATTTTACGCTATCATAACTACATTAGCTTCAATAGTGTTACTCTTGGTTCAGACCCAAATTTAAGGGGGCACTGAGGCATGTGCTTAACTTTCAAGTCCTGTTGACTTCAATGGGATTTAAACCTGTGCTTAAAGCTAAGCATTTGCTTTCAGTGCTTTCCCGAATCAAGGCTTTTGACTGGTATATATGAGAGGAGAATCAGGCCCACAATGTGGTAGGAATAAGACTGAATTATTTTACACACACTCACTCACTCTCATACCACTACCTTTTTAGAGATTTCCAAAGGTTGAAGGGTGGAATAAATAGAGTGTATCTAATGAATATCCCTTTCATCTCTCCAGACCTACAGTATCTGCTGGTATTCATTTTTGGATGTTAAATCTTCATTTAGCTTTATTTCTTGTGGACGCACAGAAGAGATTGATGTTTAAAGAAAAACCTAGGCTTTAAATGTTTTGAGGGTTTTTCAACCATCATCTTTAGTGGTGACGGGCCATTACTCCTGTTGCAATGTTTCTGTAGGATTTCTGCATGTCTGAACCAGATGACGTCTCTTCACAGGGGCTGAGTACAGCCAGCTTGACTGTTTTAGTGACTTGTACTAACAAGAGGATTAAATCTTTGGGGTTTCACAACACCCACCCAGATTAGAATGTTTTTATTAGTCTTCCACTACTTCAGTGTTTTCCATGGCACAGAGCCTAATCCTGTTTGCTGATTCTGGGCAAACTCCCACTGACTTCAGTTAGAGTCTTGGCTATTGAAGGGTGTGTGTATGGGATCTGGCCCTATGACCTGATTACTACCGGTAGTGTGATGGTTCACAATGAAGCCCTCTACAGCCCCACAGATCAGTGACTTGGAATCCCAGGCACCCTGCGTTAGACCATTCACCCTCGAGAAGGACTCAGTTTATTGTGGCAGCCATGTTTGTCATGCCATGCATTATATAGACCAGTGCTACTCAAGCTATCTGATGTGGGCGACTGGCAATTTTTTTTCCAATGTGTGCGCAGACTGACAGCCGATGGCTCACGGACTGGCACCGGTCTGCGGACTACCACTTTGAGTAGCACTGATATAGACAGCTGGGTAGGTAATGATTTTCCCATCCCACAAAAGTTTTAGCGATTTCAAAAGTTTTTGCTGTTCCATAGTGGGATGAAACTGAGACCTTTTGAAGTTTTCATGAAAAACAAGTGAGACCCTAGCATAGCCAATAGCCTTGTGGTCAGGGTACTTGCCTGGGTTCGGAGACCCACGTTCAAGTCCCTGCTCCAAGTTTTCCTTTTTACTATTAGGTTTGGTGTTTCATGTGAGGTTTGGGCTATATTCTGGCTGCAGCTTACAGTGAGTGATATTTCTTGCCAGCTGTGGTAATAACTAGGTCTGTGATCCTGATTCTCCACTGCCTTGTGCTTGGTATAGTCATTACCACTTGTACAAAGTGGGCTTAACGTATGACCAGATCAGGATTCTCCACTGAAACTGCACTTGTCCCACCAGCACACATCTACTCTGGGTCCATTAATGCTGCAGGCAGCTCTTTCTGGAACCCCTGCTTGTATTTCATCATCAAGCCCTCGGATCGCTACCCCTTCCTGCTTCTCCACGTGGGCACCAATGATACTGCCAAGAATGACCTTGAGCAGATCACTGCGGACTACGTGGCTCTGGGAAGAAGGATAAAGGAGTTGGAGGCGCAAGTGGTGTTCTCGTCCATCCTCCCCGTGGAAGGAAAAGGCCTGGGTAGGGACCGTCGAATCGTGGAAGTCAACGAATGGCTACGCAGGTGGTGTCGGAGAGAAGGCTTTGGATTCTTTGACCATGGGATGGTGTTCCATGAAGGAGGAGTGCTGGGCAGAGATGGGCTCCATCTTACGAAGAGAGGGAAGAGCATCTTTGCCAGCAGGCTGGCTAACCTAGTGAGGAGGGCTTTAAACTAGGTTCACCGGGGGAGGGAGACCAAAGCCCTGAGGTAAGTGGGAAAGCGGGATACCGGGAGGAAGCACAGGCAGGAATGTCTGTGAGGGGAGGGCTCCTGCCTCATACTGGGAATGAGGGGCGATCAACAGGTTATCTCAAGTGCTTATATACAAATGCACAAAGCCTTGGAAACAAGCAGGGAGAACTGGAGGTCCTGGTGATGTCAAGGAACTATGACATGATTGGAATAACAGAGACTTGGTGGGATAACTCACATGACTGGAGTACTGTCATGGATAGTTATAAACTGTTCAGGAAGGACAGGCAGGGCAGAAAAGGTGGGGGAGTTGCACTCTATGTAAGGGAGCAGTATGACTGCTCAGAGCTCCGGTACGAAACTGTAGAAAAACCTGAGTGTCTCTGGATTAAGTTTAGAAGTGTGTGCAACAAGAGTGATGTAGTGGTGGGAGTCTGCTATAGACCACCGGACCAGGGGGATGAGGTAGATGAGGCTTTCTTCCGGCAGCTCACGGAAGCTACTAGATCGCATGCCCTGATTCTCATGGGTGACTTTAATTTTCCTGATATCTGCTGGGAGAGCAATACAGCGGTGCATAGACAATCCAGGAAGTTTTTGGAAAGCGTAGGGGACAATTTCCTGGTGCAAGTGCTAGAGGAGCCAATGAGGGGGGGCGCTTTTCTTGACCTGCTGCTCACAAACCGGGTGAATTAGTGGGGGAAGCAAAAGTGGATGGGAATCTGGGAGGCAGTGACCATGAGTTGGTTGAGTTCAGGATCCTGACGCAGGGAAGAAAGGTAAGCAGCAGGATACGGACCCTGGACTTCAGGAAAGCAGACTTCGACTCCCTCAGGGAACGGATGGCCAGGATCCCTGGGGGACTAACTTGAAGGGGAAAGGAGTCCAGGAGAGCTGGCTGTATTTCAAGGAATCCCTGTTGAGGTTACAGGGACAAATCATCCCAATGAGTCGAAAGAATAGTAAATATGGCAGGCGACCAGCTTGGCTTAATGGTGAAATCCTAGCGGATCTTAAACATAAAAAAGAAGCTTACAAGAAGTGG
This sequence comes from Eretmochelys imbricata, assembly GCF_965152235.1. Classification (NCBI taxonomy): domain Eukaryota; kingdom Metazoa; phylum Chordata; order Testudines; family Cheloniidae; genus Eretmochelys; species Eretmochelys imbricata. The sequence continues at coordinate 28,331,830 of NC_135577.1, read as the reverse complement.
AAGGTTGGACATATGACCAGGGAAGAGTATAAAAATATTGCTCGGGCATGTAGGAATGAAATCAGGAGGGCCAAATCGCACCTGGAGCTGCAGCTAGCAAGAGATGTCAAGAGTAACAAGAAGGGTTTCTTCAGGTATGTTGGCAACAAGAAGAAAGCCAAGGAAAGTGTGGGCCCCTTACTGAATGAGGGAGGCAACCTAGTGACAGAGGATGTGGAAAAAGCTAATATACTCAATGCTTTTTTTGCCTCTGTTTTCACTAACAAGGTCAGCTCCCAGACTGCTGCGCTGGGCATCACAAAATGGGGAAGAGATGGCCAGCCCTCTGTGGAGATAGAGGTGGTTAGGGACTATTTAGAAAAGCGGGACGTGCACAAGTTCATGGGGCCGGACGAGTTGCATCCGAGAGTGCTGAAGGAATTGGCGGCTGTGATTGCAGAGCCATTGGCCATTATCTTTGAAAACTCGTGGCGAACCGGGGAAGTCCCGGATGACTGGAAAAAGGCTAATGTAGTGCCAATCTTTAAAAAAGGGAAGAAAGAGGATCCTGGGAACTACAGGCCAGTCAGCCTCACCTCAGTCCCTGGAAAAATCATGGAGCAGGTCCTCAAAAAATCAATCCTGAAGCACTTGCATGAGAGGAAAGTGATCAGGAACAGCCAGCATGGATTCACCAAGGGAAGGTCATGCCTGACTAATCTAATCGCCTTTTATGATGAGATTACTGGTTCTGTGGATGAAGGGAAAGCAGTGGATGTATTGTTTCTTGACTTTAGCAAAGCTTTTGACACGGTCTCCCACAGTATTCTTGTCAGCAAGTTAAGGAAGTATGGGCTGGATGAATGCACTATAAGGTGGGTAGAAAGCTGGCTAGATTGTCGGGCTCAACGGGTAGTGATCAATGGCTCCATGTCTAGTTGGCAGCCGGTATCAAGTGGAGTGCCCCAAGGGTCGGTCCTGGGGCCGGTTTTGTTCAATATCTTCATAAATGATCTGGAGGATGGTGTGGATTGCACTCTCAGCAAATTTGCGGATGATACTAAACTGGGAGGAGTGGTAGATACGCTGGAGGGGAGGGATAGGATACAGAAGGACCTAGACAAATTGGAGGATTGGGCCAAAAGAAATCTGATGAGGTTCAATAAGGATAAGTGCAGGGTCCTGCACTTAGGATGGAAGAATCCAATGCACCGCTACAGACTAGGGACCAAATGGCTAGGCAGCAGTTCTGCGGAAAAGGACCTAGGAGTGACAGTGGACGAGAAGCTGGATATGAGTCAGCAGTGTGCCCTTGTTGCCAAGAAGGCCAATGGCATTTTGGGATGTATAAGTAGGGGCATAGCGAGCAGATCAAGGGATGTGATCGTTCCCCTCTATTCGACATTGGTGAGGCCTCATCTGGAGTACTGTGTCCAGTTTTGGGCCCCACACTACAAGAAGGATGTGGATAAATTGGAGAGAGTCCAGCGAAGGGCAACAAAAATGATTAGGGGTCTAGAACACATGACTTATGAGGAGAGGCTGAGGGAGCTGGGATTGTTTAGCCTGCAGAAGAGAAGAATGAGGGGGGAATTGATAGCTGCTTTCAACTACCTGAAAGGGGGTTCCAAAGAGGATGGCTCTAGACTGTTCTCAATGGTAGCAGATGACAGAACGAGGAGTAATGGTCTCAAGTTGCAGTGGGGGAGGTTTAGATTGGATATTAGGAAAAACTTTTTCACTAAGAGGGTGGTGAAACACTGGAATGCGTTACCTAGGGAGGTGGTAGAATCTCCTTCCTTAGAAGTTTTTAAGGTCAGGCTTGACAAAGCCCTGGCTGGGATGATTTAATTGTGGATCGGTCCTGCTTTGAGCAGGGGGTTGGACTAGATGACCTCCTGAGGTCCCGTCAAACCCTGATATTCTATGATTCTATGATTTCCCAGCTTCTGTAGACAAATTGTGAGCTTACTTCCTGTGCACATGTGCTGGAGAGTGGAAAGAGGCTCCCTGTACCTTGTACTCCCTCTAGCTCACCCAAATAAAAGCAGGTGTAATTTGGCCCCTAAAGTGTGTTGAAAGCTCAAGTTCCAGGGTGCACTTTTAGCCTGTGAGGACAGCAGTCAGGGAATGATCTCTCCATCAGACCATTCCCAGGAGAACTGAGCAAAGAGGATTAAAAAGAATATATGCAGATGCCCCTGAGAACATTCCTCACCAGATCATAACAACTGTAAAACAGGTCAAATCTGGGTTTTTTTAGATTCTATTCTGTGTACAGCACCCAGCACAATGGGGTCTCAATGATGACTGGGGACCTTTGGGTGCTTCTGTAATATAAAAGGTTAATAATAATCATATGGCCATCTCCCTTTAAACTTCCATGGCTACAGCATAGCAGGAAATAAAAAAAAAAAAAAAAAAAAAAAAAGGATAAATACTTGCAGTTTGCACCCCAGGCTTTTTGCCTAAATGCTCTTAGCTCTAAGTACCATAGCATTGTCAGTAATCCTGGCAAAAGGGGCTGTTTGCTGGGGGGCAATGCAATTTTAAATACCCTTTTCAACCTTACAGGGCGGGAGACAAACAATGCTTGGATATTAAAGTATTTAGGCTCCGATATACTCAGAGACCCCAGTCGTTAAATTCTTACCCAGGAAAAATGCCCCATAACTTTAACTGTAGATTTCAGGACTGGGCCCAGAATGCATATTGAGGATTCAGGTTTATTGGACGATAGATAATCCTCTAGTTAGAAAGATCAGGAGTGAAATGTTAAGAGGAAATCTTTCATCTCGTTGTACAATTCAAAACCCAGGGCTGGAGCCTCCACTGATGTAAACAGACTCCATCTACTCACCAAGAGTTCTCCCATTCAGAAGCCCCATGCATACGTAAATCACTTTTGTGACATTCCCTCTTTGCACTTTGAGGCCTGACACAGAGACCTGCATCTGACTGATACAGGAGCATTGTGGAGATCCATGTTTCTCAGCTGTTGAAATACATAAAATCAAACGTACACAGAAAGGGATTTCTATTCTTTTCAAGTTCTCAGCAGTTAACTTGACACTTCATAGGTTCAGTGCATGTACTTAACAGGGATACCTCATGTGGACAAAGAGTACAGCCAGTTGGCTGCTACTGGGAAGAAATGGATGGGAGCCAGTAGCAAAAGTATTTGTCCAGATAGTTTCATCTCTAGTTTAAAAAAAACAACTGATCATGATTCATACATTTCTTGTGTTTACATTAGAGTCCTTTTATCAAAGAAACAGATCCCATAAATGCACCAATCTAGATAAGATGTCGTGAATGACAGCTTTCTGCTTTGGTTGTAAATGGCCATAAATCACATTGTGTAATAATAGTAACAGACACCCTCTGTATCTCTCACTTCTGTATAGCACACTCAATTTATCACCAATACATCTCCAAGCTCCAGACACTTAATGCTAGTTAGATCTTTTCTATGAGGAAAGCCCTGCTGTTTTCATCTTCTAATTGTCATGCCATTTCCAAAGCCCTTGGATCTTGTCTACAGTAGGAAAATTTTCACTGGTGTAAGTTACACCAGTGCAAGGTTCTAATGTAGATGTAGTGTCTCTGAGGGATTTGCATTGGGGTGACGTAATTCAGTAACTCACTGGAGTAAGGCAGAGCAATGGAGTCCTGACCTCATTGGTGCTGTCCCTCTATGTTAGTGGTCTGGTCTGGTGTAACTATATCACTGTTATATCAATGCAAATTTCTCTTGGTTAGTCAGGGCTTAGGTCTCCTCTGCCTTGCTCCTTGTATAATCATTTATACCAGTGCAAAATGAGGGTGAAGTGCATGTAAAACTCTAAAATGCCAGAAAAGTTGCATTTTTACACCAACTTTGCATTCATCTTGCACTAGTATAAATGGCTACTCAAGGCAAAGGGCAGCAGCGAATTAGGCTCCTGGTTTGAAATTTACAAAGTTTTTAGTGTAATGAATTCCACACCAGGCAAATTGAAAATTCCCAACAGTGTCAAACTCATAGTTGATAGACCACAACCTTTGGGGTATTTAAAATGTAGTGGACAAGTAGCAAAGTTAGATATTTCTAATATTTTCAGGCCAGATCCTCAGTTATTGTATAGTGGCATAGAATCATTGGAGTTTATGGCTGAGGTGTGAGACAGGCAGCACCAAGACTGGTCCTCAGGCAAGCATTGGGCCACAGTTCTTAGGAGTGGAAAGTATTATTTTTTGTTATTATATGTCACCATCATCTCTGTTATTTTCATTAGTGTGGCCCGACCAACTATATTTCTAAATTTCTATATTTTTTTCCAATTGTCAATTTTAATCAATTTGTAAATGACCAGAATGTGATAAAAACGTCAATGTTTACTGATTCTTTACGAAATAAACACTTTCTGCAGCTGCATCTTGCAACTGTTATTAATTTTGTTGGGATTTTACACAGGCTTAGCACCTCTTGGGAACCTCAGCCACTCCCAAATATCCAACTTTACCATTTTTTTGAAATAGCAGCTGAGGAAGAAGTGAGTTTGTTTTGGTTCATTTTCTCCCAGCAGGTGTCACTATAGGGCAAAGAGATAGGTGAAAATTAATAACAATGAAATATTTGTTTCAGAAACTGAAATCTAATGATAATCGCTGCAAAAATATGAGGAAAGTGAATAAGCATGAGTGTAGCAGGGGATTCTAGCAGCTACCTGCTGATTGAAGATCTGGAGATTTTCCTTCAGGAAATGAGTTGCTTGGTCCTTCAAACTAGCTTTGTTCCTCAGTTAAGTCATTTTATGGGCTGCATAAGAAATCTAAATGAGATTTGGAGGTTGCAGAAAGGGGATTCTTTCTTTAGAAATTTCTTATCTCTAATGCAGCTTCTTAGATATTATTTCCCTTCCAGCTCTGTCTATCTAGTGGGGACCAGGATGTGATCTAATGGGGGAGGTAGATTATCCCACAACTGCCTTCTCCGGGGTTCTTACACCTTCCCCTGAAGAATCTGGTTTTAGCCATTGTCTGAGATAGAATACTGGTCACAATGGACCTCAGTATGGCAATGATCCAGTATGGCAATTCCTCTGTTTAAAAGAGAGCAGTATTAGACCCCGGACTTCAGTGGAACGATACTGATTTCTACTAGCTGTGCATCTGGGTCTTTATCTTCAGGCCTTTTTATTTGCATACAGCACATCTCTTAATGCCAAACTGGTTTATAACGATAATGAATCATGGATAATTCAGTATAGAAGCCTATAACCTCACCTTTCTGCAGACATACTTGTGGCACTGGCCAACAATGTAATGAAAACATTATTAAAAACCAGAAATAATCCAAATTTGAAAACATTTCAATGACATTTTTTGTTGACATTTTAAAATGTTGACCAAAACAGTTAAAGAGGAGGAAGGTTTCAACAAAATTTTCAGGAATTATTGTTCCTGTTTTTCAGACAGCTCTACCCTGGAACACCCATCAATTTTTAAAAAAGAGAGGGGCATCTGAGACAAAGGAACGAGGGGGAAGGTAATAGATAAGGCCCTGTTCCTGCCATGAGACCTGCCTATGTGACAGCGGGGCTCTGCAAGGGTGCAGAGGACTGCCTGAGTGGCTGTCACTGCAGGATCAGGCCTAAGAGGCCAGCAGTGGTCATAAGAGTTTTTATGTATGTAGGGCAGGCATTGATCTTTAAATATTGATTAATAGTGTGAAGGGACAGGCTGAAACAGGTGCCAAAGAGGAGTAAGAGACAGGTAGTAGCAGATCCATTTGTCCTGGCCCATCTTTCCCTCCATGACAGCATGGTGGGAAATCCTATAGGGTTATTATGTACCACATTATACTGCCTGCGTGGACTCCCCATATTTTATTCTCTGCCAGGCAGAAGAGTGCCAATTTCATTTCCTCTGAAGACCTCCACGTCCATGGGGAAGGAGATGCAAAATCTGCTCCTAATCATCTAAAAGATGCTCAGGGGTGTCTCAATTGATGAAACCCACTGAATGTTGACAGAATATTTTTCCTATCTGTATCCCTGCGGGTTGCAGCATATTGTAACTAAGTACATCTATGTGGTAAAAATATAAATGTATCTTCTGGCTAATTTGATAAAGTGTTCAAAAAAGCTGCATATTATTTTATTGTTGTCACTTTGATTTTTTTTAAAAACCCAGAACATTCAATTTTTACCACACTGTAAAGTCTATAAAGTGACTTTCTGTTAAAAGATCTGTTGCAATATACAGCTATCCAGAAGACAGGAAGTTGTAGGTTTTGAGTACTAGAATGTTGCCATTTCATCTTACTCTGCATTGTTATCCACTGAAATAAAACCTGTAAGAGCATGTGCACCCATATCTCCCATTTTATGTATCCATTTTTTATTTCAGCCACTAATTTGCTGTAGATTTCAGCCTTTAGCTTGGGGTTATTGGAATGGCATTGTAACTGGATAACATCTGTTTCAGTTTTCATCCATCCAGAATGCAAGCATTAATCAGTACAAATGGAGTGTGAAATGGAAAGAAGAGTTAAATGCACAATTTATTCTGAACAGCCTCAGAAAAATGTCTTTCGGGATCTGTCCAAATGGAAAGCTCCACTATGATATAGTGGAGTTTACAACTATGGCTAGAGTTGAAAGCCTATCACATTTTCATTAGAAATGTCTCCTTCCTGTAGTTTATATTATAACTTCCCTATAAATAAATTTCTACACTTAAAAAAAACACCTAAAATGCAAGTTGTCTTTTGTTTTATTTAGGTTACTGAAGTGCAAAGAAAAAAAATAGTTCCTTGTTCCAGTCTCTTTGTGCCCTTAGCACATTCTGTGCTCCTGGTATTGTCCAATAGCTTTGCTTGTTCCATTAAAATAAAAATGTGCAGGCTATTGGCATGTGGCAAAGGATTTGCAAGGCCCTATGTGAAGTAAGATATGTGAGGCCCCTTCTAACTCCCTCCTGACTGGTGACTACCCCCTCCTACTTTCGCACACTATGACCTCACCTCCTGGCTGCCAAATGAATGCAAAGGCTTCTGGGGCATTCACAAGCTAGCTGGCATTCAAAACAGCTGAAGCCAGGGATGCTGCACCAGACCACAGATGGATGGGGAAGAAGAATGGCTGAGGAGGGTGGCAGGACTTAGGGGATCTGAGAAGTGGGTGGTCCATCAGCAGCTCTGTTACTGGGACTGTCAGCTGTTTGGCACTGGAGGCTTGAAGTCCTATGCTGCAAATGGGTAGCATGTACCAGGCTCTTTTGGGGGTCTGAGGTAAATTTATCAAAGACTAGAGAAAATACTGGAACAACCCTGCATTAACAGAGTGAGGGAGAAGAGTAGGTATAAAATGTATAGATTTTTTTTTCAATCTCCAATATCCGATTCTAGAATTCCATGACATTTGGAGTTTGATTAGAAACATTTTTCTTTAATCCAGCTACTTTTACATTCTAAGGAGCAACAATAGTACTCACTAATCATTTAAGGAGCAATAGGAGTGAAATATTGATAGACTTTTCAGCCTTCACTCCAGATTTATTTATTTTTGTACATTTTAGTCTCTTATTTAAAAAACAAACTACACTTAGTTCTAGTTTGCCCTTCCAAAGCAGTGTTTTGCTTTTACAGCCAGGTAAATTCATAGTCATTGAGCTGAAATTTGTGTTAAAGACAGGAAGGAAAGCAAAAAGGCTGCTGAAGCATAAGTCTAGAGTTTGATCCTGCCAATCCTTTACTCATAAGAATAGTCCTTAATCAGGTTAAAAAAAAAATCTCTACTGAGGTCCATGAGAGTATTTATATGATTAAGGGTTTCCAGGCTCAGGAGCCTAATTTTGCGTGCCTCACAACAGTTTGCACATGAATATTTAGTCAAGATTGTGTTTCTCAGTTTTTGCATGTTCATTCTCCAGTTACACCCCAGTAGAAGGTAAACACTACTGGAAAGGAGGCAAAGAGAAGAATCAAAATGTTTTCCTTGCAGTTTTAGGGCCGTGTTATCACCTAGCTGTCCGTCTCCTTTTGTTCAGTGAAGCTCACGTGTTTCTTTTACAACTGTGCTGGGGTCCACAGAACTTTAGATATTCAGATATGCTGAGCTAAAGGCTTATATAGAGCCAGTGGATGGACAGCTGTTTCCATTCTGTCCTGCCATGTGATTTATAACTGAGACAGTAAAAACTTTCAAACTCATAAATTTCTTTTACTGAAATTGTCTTTAATCTAGGAAGGCTACCATGGATGCCAAAATGCTTGATGTGGCTATCTCGTGTATCTCTTTGTGTTCCCTATCATCAAAATGAGGCAATTTTCTGATGGCATTGTATCTATCTAATTAGTTTAGGTAGAGCAGAAAGTTTGGCTGTTGAGCTGCAAGTTGAGGGGACGTGATTTGCAAATTTCTTAATGTTGCTTATGTTGTGTATGCGTGTGTGTGTGAATCTCACTGGTCAGGCAAATTCCTTTATAAATATGCGGCTTGGGTGAAATGTCCACGACAGCTGGCTTCAGAAGGCCCCCAATACAACAGAATGCTGCATGGGGGTAAGTGGTGGCATGCACATGGGGAGTTTGTATCCCTGAGTCCTCCCCTGCAGGGATCCTTTGTCAGAAACTCCCTCATAGAGTTTGCTGGGCCCTTTAACCCCTTCCTTCAGGTTTTACCCAAGGGAGGATACAATATAGACCTAAATTTCCTGGAGATGTGGGATGGACTTCTTTTTTTTCCCGGTGCTCTAAGTGTGCCCCCTATGTTGGTGAATCCATTCTGTGGCATGGCACGTCTGTTTTGTGAGATTATGATTATTCTCAGCTCACCCAGGTATACTTATTTCAAAGCTACATGAAAACATAGTGGAGATTCCTAATCAAGCTCTTCAAATCAGGTGATCCAAATGGGAGTAATTAGTCTCTCAAACCTCAGAGAAGGTTGCTCACAGAAGTCCTCAAATAAAGTAGAATATAAGTCCCGCAGACCAGTCAATACTACATGCTATGTTCATTTGAAAGGTGTTCTAATCAAGATAAGGTTATATGGTTTCCTCAGTGTGTAATTTTGGTGCGGCTCAATAAGTTCAGCAGACAGTCCAGTTCATCTTCACTTTTTTGGTGTTGCTCCTCTGCTCCCCCTCCCACACATGTTGCCTTTATTTGAACCCTCTCTCAGTGCTTTAAACAGATTCCAACTACTGAAGAAAGCTATTGCTGTGTTTAATAAACCACTTTTGCCAGGCCACAGTGCCAGTCTAGCATGTGAGTATTACTTAGAGCAGTGTTTCCCCAATTTTTGAAAGCTGAGCCCTACCTTCAAGAAAATAAAATCACTTGCACCACCTTGCAACTTTGCCATATGTTGTTAAGACCCAACTATCTTAATTTATGCATGTTCTGCAACCCTGGCTAGTCCTTCATGCCTCACATTCTAGAAAATGCTGTTGCAGCCATTCATAATATGATACTTCCCCAGTTTTCTTACATGTTTTGATTAGTAATGAAATAGTTAACCATACTGACTTTTAAAATATCATTGTTGGCCTCTGAGTTAGCATCTTTTCAAATGAACGGGGAGTTTATACCTCACAGGTGTTGTTTCAGACTCTCTGCAAACTCAGGGCTTGTCTACATGGGGAAACTATGTAAGTATATTTTAAACCACTATAGTTATACTGGTATAACTCCCCATGCAGGCAGTCTTATCCTGAAATAAGAGGACCTTTTTCCTCTTTAGCTTTCAGAGTAGCAGCCCTGTTAGTCTGTATCCACAAAAAGAACAGGAGTACTTGTGGCACCTTAGCGACTAACACATTTATTAGAGCATAAGCTTTTGTGGGTTACAGCCCACTTCATTGGATGCATAGAATGGAACATATAGTAAGAAGATGAAGATATATATATACATATATATATACACATACAGAGAAGGTGGAAGTTGCCATACAAACTGTAAGAGGCTAATTAGTTAAGATGAGCTTTTATCAGCAGGAGAAAAAAACTTTTGTAGTGATAATCAAGATGGCCCATTTAGACAGTTGACAAGGCGTGAGGATACTTAACATGGGGAAATAGATTCAATATGTGTAATGACCCAGCCATTCCCAGTCTCTATTCAAACCCAAGTTAATGGTATCTAGTTTGCATATTAATTCAAGCTCAGCAGTTTCTTGTTGGAGTCTGTTTTTGAAGCTTTTCTGTTGCAAAATTGCCACCCTTAAATCTTTTACTGAGTGGCCAGAGAGGTTGAAGTGTTCGCCTACTGGTTTTTGAATGTTATGATTCCTGATGTCAGAATTGTATCCATTTATTCTTTTGCGTAGAGACTGTCCGGTTTGGCCAATGTACATGGCACAGGGGCATTGCTGGCACATTAGCTTGTCACTTTCAAAGCAGTTAAGCTAAACTGGAAAAAAAGCTATTCTTATTCCAGAATAAGATCGCCCATGTGGAATTGTAACAGTATAAATTTAACAGTATAATTAGACCAGTGTCACTGGAAAAATCTCCTGTATAGACAAGCCCTCAGGTAGCCATCTCTGCATCAGTTATACTCTACATTTTGAAAGTTTTCTTTACAACTTTGCAACCATAACAGGTCAAGACTTGCTTTTTAAAAAAGAATGAGATCTGAAATGCTGAAGAACAATTGAGAGGGGGTTCACCCCACACTTTGAGTAAACTGACCTAGAATTTCTACCACTCCTGCTTCTTTCTTCTTCTAGAAGGTTCCTGTCACACTTACTCCTCCCATCTTTTTTTAAAAAAAGGAAAATTGTACTGCTTCTGTTTCCAGACCTAATGGTTTTTGCTGCTGAATTGTATCATGAATAAGGTTGTCTCTCACGCACTGTGTCCCAGGGACTGGCTCTGCCAGTATACATAATATATTATTGCAAGGCCCTAGCAGTTTCTTTTTCTAGAAACAGACTTCTCTAGCTGTTTTTCCTGTCTCTAAAAGCAACTCTTCCACATAGCAACTTCCTTGGCTTTCGGAGGCTGCTGTACTAGGGCATTTGTTATATGTGCTCGTTAGTACTTGGAAAAAATGACAGCCCTGCAAAAGAGATTTGGAAAACAAAAAAAAATTAGAATATCTACAATAAATCATGAAAAAGGGGTCTTTTAGTGAAATTCCATATTATTAATTATATCAGAATAGCAGTACCTAGAGGCCCCAACCAAGATTGGGGTGCTGTTGTTCTAGGTATTGCAAGTAAGAAACCAATACTGATCTAAAGAGCTCTCGATCTAAATAGACAAGAGATGAGAGTATTATTATCTTCATTTTATATATGAGGAACTTTGGAGCACGCAGACATTAAGTGACTTGCCCAGGTTCACACAGGAAGACTGTGGCAGAGCTGGCAATTGAACCTACATGTCCTGAGTCCTATCTCCAGTCTGCATCTTTTGGCACCCTAAATCTTCATTCTGGCAGGAATGGTCCCTATGAAGTACTCCAGGGATCACTGGAGTGCAAGACCTCTGTCAAACTCCTTACGCAGAAAGTCTGCAGAAGAACCCGGAACTGAATCCAGATTTGCTGAATCCCTGTACATTGCTTTACTTATAAGGCCATTCTTCCTCCTGCTGTGCTGTAAGTTTTTGTACACACTCACAGAATACACTTTTTGAAACAATGTTCATGTTAATAGCATGAACGTCATTTGACGGGATTCATGCAAAGAAGAAGAGGAGCCCAGGATGCATTCTGTATTGAATGGAAAATAAGACATGACAAATAAGACTTTGTTCTGGAAGAGTGTGAGAGAGAGAGTGGGTGTGTGGGTGTGTGTGTGTGTGTGTGTGTGTGTAGACAGACACATATGTACATTATATGTATAAAGTTTTGCAAAATTGTCATGACAATTTATCAGCCTAATCACAAAATCTACTTGCCCAGAATTAGCAAGATCATGATTATAATAAGATAAAATTGCCAAATCCTCAGCTGATTGTAAATTTACGTAACTCCATTAAGGGTCTGCTCTATGGTATTTTAGGGTCGGTCTAGGCAAAAAAAAAAGGTGTGTTTCTAACCCACATTAACTAACTTTGGTTAAAATAGCAGTAGAGACATGGCAACTCAGCTTGTAACTCAGCTTAGCAGCTCAAGTTAAAGACTATCAGGAGCCTAGGGTTGAACTCAAGTTAATATTCCAAGTTACAAGCTGAGATGCCATGTCTTCACTGCTATTTTAAGCTGAGTAGCTGCCGTGAGTTCCAAACACACCTTTTGCTTGCAGAGTGGACATAAATGTAAATTGCCCATTGAAAATAATATTTCATCCCCTCAGTGAGTAGAATTTTTCAAGATCAATATAGATTTATAGGATTACTCTGGCTTTTACAGAACCCACATTGCAAAGGTATTGCTGAAACCCTGAACTCAGTTTTCAGAGTAACAGCCGTGTTAGTCTGTATTCGCAAAAAGAAAAGGAGGACTTGTGGCACCTTAGAGACTAACCAATTTATTTGAGCATAAGCTTTCATGAGCTACAGCTCACTTCATCGGATGCAACTGATGCTCAAATAAATTGGTTAGTCTCTAAGGTGCCACAAGTACTCTTTTTCTTTTTCCTGAACTCAGTGACATTCCCAAGGAGCTTTTTGGCTGATTCAGAAACCACTGCATTTCACCTGGTTTTGCAGAAAAACTGTATGAAGTTCTGAGTTTTGCTACAAGACCCGAAGCTGGCTCAGGTTTGCTCAGACCCTTGGCAAAGCTTAAAGAACTTTTTCATGAAGATGGGGTGAACTTTGAGTTTGGGACCAAACCCCAGACCAGGTAAACTTCATTTAGTTTCTAATTTTGTAATGAAACTTTTGTACACTCTTGCTGAAGGTCACTTAAGGTTTTGTCACGCACTGTCTCTAAGGTTATGATTGCATATTTAAGTGTAATTATTTGCCTCCTGAAATAGCTTAATGAAAAGATTTTATTCTGATCTGTTCCTTGCAGCATTTAACAAGCAGGGGATCCAGTGGAGAGTAGTGGGAGGTGAGAAAGAACAGCGGTTGTGACAAACTTAATATAATTGAGTCCTGCCGCAACTCTCGTTCTGGGCAGCTTAGAGATCAATAAAGGGCCTGAGATCTAGTCTCCTCCAAAGCTCATCTAATCAACAGCTCCTCTCTAGCTATCCTGCAGTTACATTAAAGTAAATACAAATAATAGTACTTTGAACTTGTATGCTTCATGAACTTGAGCAATTAGTACAAATTCAGGTTCTGTGCAGTCATGGAGATGGCTCTGTCATACAAAAGCTCAAAGGTAGTAGAGAGTGTGTCTTGTCTTTTTATTGGTTGTCAGAGTCATGGGAGCTCAGTGGTGCAATCTGCCATGTACTCCCTGCCGCATTGCAAACTCTCCTCATTTTATTGCATGTCTTGGAATATTTGGTGTTGGATTCAAGAGTCTGCTTGAAATTCTCTGCACTTCTTTAAAAAGTATGTTTCTAGCCCTGAGGGTTGTGGGAAAAAACTAGCAAAGGTGAAGTCAATACATCCTAACATATGAGAAACCAGCAGTAAAATGAAAAGCAACCAAAGGGTTATTTTCATAATTCATTACTGTGAACACTTGGGGTTGCAGTGCTGCCCCTTTATGGTGCTGAGAGCAAGGAATGGAGGCACTCAGGATCATGCAGGATTTAGCCCATTGGTCCTGGCATTTTAATATTTTTTAAAAATGTTGTCACAGTTACAGGGTAAGCTGCACCTTTGACTCCTCACTGGTTGCGCTTAGTAGGTAAATGCAATGACGCAGAACAACTTTGTCAAAACAAAATATTGTTTAAATCCACAGAAGCACAGTATTCAGAGAAAAGGGTTAAAATAACAAAAGGCCTCATAGGACTCAGAGAGTTTAAGGCCAGAGGGACCACCAGATCTAGTCTGACCTTCTGCATATCACAAGCCTATATGCATCTGTCTTACTTAAAGGTTAGTATTTATGTCAAAGCTTAGGTAGGCCCCATTTATTCCAAGTACCCCTACTATTAGGGACTGGGGTTCAATCTGTTTCCCTGAAGACTGTGACTGAACTCAGGTTTTTATCTGCTCTGCAGTTTTTTGTTTTAGTTTTCCTGCTTGAACGCCCCCTCGCCTGTCCCATGCCAGCAGTTCTGGCCCAGTGTGATCAGTGCTAAACTTCAAAGGCATTGATAACTGAATTGTCCGTGAAGTACCGGTGACAGGGTTATCTGATGCAGTGAGCTCCTGCAGGAGTTGATTCTTTGGAACCCATATAGCAAAGCTTTGACCATGGGATGGTGTTCCATGAAGGAGGAGAGCTGGGCAGAGACGGGCTCCACCTAACGAAGAGACGGGCTCCATCTTTGCGAGCAGGCTGGATAACCTAGTAAGGAGGGCTTTAAACTAGGTTCACCGGGGGAAGGAGACCAAAGCCCTGAGGTAAGTGGAAAAGCGGGATACCGGGAGGAAGCACAGGCAGGAACGTCTGTGAGGGGAGGGCTCCTACCTCATACTGAGAATGAGGGGCGATCAGCAGGTTATCTCAAGTACCTATATACAAATGCACAAAGCCTTGGAAACAAGCAGGGAGAACTGGAGATCCTGGTGATGTCAAGGAATTATGACGTGATTGGAATAACAGAGACTTGGTGGGATAACTCACATGACTGGAGTACTGTCATGGATGGTTATAAACTGTTCAGGAAGGACAGGCAGGGCAGAAAAGGTGGGGGAGTTGCACTCTATGTAAGGGAGCAGTATGACTGCTCAGAGCTCCGGTATGAACCTGCAGAAAAACCTGAGTGTCTCTGGATTAAGTTTAGAAGCGTGAGCAACAAGGGTGATGTAGTGGTGGGAGTCTGCTATAGACCACCAGACCAAGGGGATGAGGTGGATGAGGCTTTCTTCCGGCAACTCGCAGAAGCTACTAGATCACATGCCCTGGTTCTCATGGGCGACTTTAATCTTCCTGATATCTGCTGGGAGAGCACTACAGCGGTGCATAGACAATCCAGGAAGTGTTTGGAAAATGTAGGGGACAATTTCCTGGTGCAAGTGCTAGAGGAGCCAACGAGCGGGGGAGCTTTTCTTGACCTGCTGCTCACAAACTGGGAAGAATTAGTGGGGGAAGCAAAAGTGGATGGGAATCTGGGAGGCAGTGACCATGAGTTGGTTGAGTTCAGGATCCTGACACAGGGAAGAAAGGTAAGCAGCAGAATACGGACCCTGGACTTCAGGAAAGCAGACTTCGACTCCCTCAGGAAACTGATGGGTAGGATCCCCTGGGGGGAATAACATGAAGGGGAAAGCAGTCCAGGAGAGCTGGCTGTATTTCAAGGAATCCCTATTGAGGTTACAGGGACAAACCATCCCGATGTGTCGAAAGAATAGTAAATATGGCAGGCAACCAGCTTGGCTTAACGGTGAAATCCTTGCGGATCTTAAACATAAAAAAGAAGCTTACAAGAAGTGGAAGATTGGACAAATGACCAGGGAAGAGTATAAAAATATTGCTCGGGCATGTAGGAATGAAATCAGGAGGGCCAAATCACACCTGGAGCTGCAGCTAGCAAGAGATGTTAAGGGTAACAAGAAGGGTTTCTTCAGATATGTTGGCAACAAGAAGAAAGCCAAGGAAAGTGTGGGCCCCTTACCGAATGAGGGAGGCAACCTACTGACAGGGGATGTGGAAAAAGCTAATGTACTCAATGCTTTTTTTGCCTCTGTCTTCACGAACAAGGTCAGCTCCCAGACTGCTGCGCTGGGCATCACAGCATGGGGAGTAGGTGGCCAGCCCTCTGTGGAGAAAGAGGTGGTTAGGGACTATTTAGAAAAGCTGGACGTGCACAAGTCCATGGGGCCGGACGCGTTGCATCCGAGAGTGCTAAAGGAATTGGCGGCTGTGATTGCAGAGCCATTGGCCATTATCTTTGAAAACTCATGGTGAATGGGGGAAGTCCCAGATGACTGGAAAAAGGCTAATGTAGTGCCCATCTTTAAAAAAGGGAAGAAGGAGGATCCTGGGAACTACAGGCCAGTCAGCCTCACCTCAGTCCCTGGAAAAATCATGGAGCAGGTCCTCAAGGAATGAATCCTGAAGCACTTACACGAGAGGAAAGTGATCAGGAATGGTCAGCATGGATTCACCAAGGGAAGGTCATGCCTGACTAATCTAATCGCCTTCTATGATGAGATTACTGGTTCTGTGGATGAAGGGAAAGCAGTGGATGTATTGTTTCTTGACTTTAGCAAAGCTTTTGACACGATCTCCCACAGTATTCTTGTCAGCAAGTTAAAGAAGTATGGGCTGGATGAATGCACTATAAGGTGGGTAGAAAGTTGGCTAGATTGTCGGGCTCAACGGGTAGTGATCAATGGCTCCATGTCGAGTTGGCAGCTGGTGTCAAGTGGAGTGCCCCCTGGGTCGGTCCTGGGGCCGGTTTTGTTCAATATCTTCATAAATGATCTGGAGGATGGTGTGGATTGCACTCTCAGCAAATTTGTGGATGATACTAAACTAGGAGGAGTGGTAGATACGCTGGAGGGCAGGGATAGGATACAGAGGGACCTAGACAAATTGGAGGATTGGGCCAAAAGAAATCTGATGAGGTTCAACAAGGATAAGTGCAGGGTCCTGCACTTAGGACAGAAGAACCCAATTCACCGCTACAGACTAGGGACCGTATGGCTCGGCGGCAGTTCTGCGGAAAAGGACCTAGGGGTGACAGTGGACGAGAAGCTGGATATGAGTCAGCAGTGTGCCCCTGTTGCCAAGAAGGCCAATGGAATTTTGGGATGTATAAGTAGGGGCATAGCCAGCAGATCGAGGGACGTGATCATTCCCCTCTATTCGACATTGGTGAGGCCTCATCTGGAGTACTGTGTCCAGTTTTGGGCCCCGCACTACAAGAAGGATGTGGATAAATTGGAGAGAGTCCAGCGAAGGGCAACAAAAATGATTAGGGGTCTGGAACACATAACTTATGAGGAGAGGCTGAGAGAACTGGGATTGTTTAGTCTGCAGAAGAGAAGAATGAGGGGGGATTTGATAGCTGCTTTCAACTACCTGAGAGGTGGTTCCAAAGAGGATGGTTCTAGACTATTCTCAGTGGTAGAAGAGGACAGGACAAGGAGTAATGGTCTCAAGTTGCAGTGGGGGAGGTTTAGGTTGGATATTAGGATAAACTTTTTCGCTAGGAGAGCGGTGAAACACTGGAATGCGTTACCTAGGGAGGTGGTAGAATCTCCTTCCTTAGAAGTTTTTAAGGTCAGGCTTGACAAAGCCCTGGCTGGGATGATTTAATTGTGGATCGGTCCTGCTTTGAGCAGGGGGTTGGACTAGATGACCTCCTGAGGTCCCGTCAAACCCTGATATTCTATGATTCTATGATTCTATGAAAGCAGCATGATAAGAATCAAATAAATAGAAGTACACATAATATTCATAAAAATAACCAATATCTCCTATGTTCTTCTTAAATATGTACGGTATTTGCCTGTAGATGTGATGGTAGAGGTAAACAGACTTCACTGAGAGCTACCACTGGGCTTCACAGAGGACTAATGGGGAGGAGAAGCTCAACCCCACCATCGTGGTGGTTGCTGTAAATGTCCCCATGTGATGGGGTCTCTGGTGTGCCACAGCACCCTTACCTCCTCAGAAATTCAGTAGTGCATCAGGTGTTCCACGACTTGAAGGCAATTTAGATGCTAGGCCTTATAGGTTCTTGCGCCCAGTGGGTTGGGTCACTCCGATGCTTCACTGAAATGAAAGGCTAATTTACGGAGGATACAAATCTGATACGCTCCCCTCTGGTAGGTGTCCAAAAGAAGGCTGAAACTTCTCAGGCCTAGCAGGTCCCCTTTTTGTCCATTCTTCCAGAAAAGCAACGAGCAAGCCCCCATCCCTGCAGGCCCCACTGGCTTGGGTTCAGTGCCATAGTTCATCTAACTGGAGGCCCAGCACCGAGACAGATCCACTAAACTCTTCCTTAAACTAATACTCGTGTCCAGGCCATGCTGGCTGCCATGATTACTAAAGGTAAATGCCCCTTTCAGACCCTTACAGAGCTGCTGACTCTGTGCTCCTGACAGCCTTATTCAGGCATTTTGCTATTCAGCTTTCTAGCTGTGTGAACCCTGCACCAATCTCTGTTGCTTCCCAGGGGTTCTGGGAAAGGCTTGTTATAGTCTGCTGTTGTGGCAGCTTCTGTTTAGCTTGCTGGGCCGCTTACCAGACTCCTAAGGCTCCAGCTACTGGATCCCCAGAGAACCAGCTCCCTTCCTGGGAGAGATGCTTTCTAAAGGGTTTTTTTGGGTGGGGGGCACTTACTGTATGGGCTAGGACAGGGGACTAGGTCTGCTCTCCTGTTGACAGTTGAAGCTCCAGTGATGGAGGAAGAAAAATATTGAGTCTATTGCTCAAGACAAGACCAGACCAGGGAACTCCAGGCAGAGAAACTATCTTCAGACCTCAAAAAGTATAGTTTTTAAGGTACAGTGGGATTTTATCTGTTAAAGTAATTGAATGGAAATATACAGATAAATTTTTGCCTGCATGACTGTAAGCGCTTGGCTCACAGCCTCACTTAATCTAGTATGTGGAAATCATGCTGGGAGACCCAAACGGTTTGCTGCTCTCAAAATGTCTCATTTACATTTTCTCGCAGGTGAAAATCAGCCTACTTTGTTATATCTTTGTTTAGAAGGTGTCCCCTCTTAGGAACCCATCTGATTTCAACAGCTGCTCCTCTATCATGGAAGGCATGGGGGAAGGTCATTACATTTAATGAAAGTCAACTTCTAAATGCTGACTTTAAAAAAGGGTGTCAATGTAATCCACTGGAGAATCAGGCCACTGGCTCCCATAGTAAGCTTTCTGGTAGCCAAGGTGTGCATGTTCCCTATATATTTATTTTATTTATCTGGGTTTATTAAACATCCATCCAATGCTCTGGGCACTGCACAAAGACATTAATAAACAAAAGCATTCAGCAGGTAAAAAGACTGCAAGCAAAGACAAGACTATTCCCCACAGTTTATTATAGATACATAAAACAGATGTTCTGCTTGATAACCTGAATCCCAGCACCATTTCCCCTCCTACCATACCTCAGTCAGCCTCCTGATCATTCCCCATTCATCCCTCTCTCCCCCTAGTTTTATCAACATTCAATCTGCGAAAATTAGCATGGATCCAGATGTGAGTTTCCCAGAGAGTCATGCAACACAGCAAGAGTTGTTGCATTATTGGAGAAAAACAACAAATGGCAGTGGGGCAGTACAAGGCATCAGGCTTGAAGACAGCTGAGACATTATTAATCTTGTTTACCAGCAATGGAGAAAATACTTACAGGATTCTACAGTGACCATCAAATTCTACCCTATTTCAGAGTCAAGTATTAGGTAAATCTAGCCATCCCCAGAGAACTGTGGTTTGGGATCTTTCTACTTGAGAGACTGCCAATCTCCCTGTGCTTTACTGCACAGTTATGATCAGTGGAGATGCTCAAGATGGATTTCCATTGGTTCAAAAGAGAGGGACCCTTGGCTCTGAGGTTATCTCCCTCCACAGGTGAAAAACAGCCCGGTTCTATTGACCTTCATGGCACATGGCAAGGTGTATCCATTTGGGCTGATGGTGGGTTTTCATGGGGTGAGATCTGTGCTGTGGAAGGGAATTTTGTGTTCTGTTGGGAGCTGGGCACTGCTATTTAATTTTTCATTTTTGTGCTTGTAATTTGCAGCAGGGACCTTAGACAGGTGCCCCTATATAAATCCTAAGAAATAATACAGGCCTCCCTGAAATGCAGATAGACCAGTAAAACAGCTGCCCTTCAGCAGTTTTCTAGGCTGTCGAGAATATTATTGAAACTTTTATCTTTCTGAGCTCTTCCATATCCCTGTGGCAATAGCAGGTGTTCTGTTCACGTGGGGCACCAACAATAATAGCAGCCTCAAGATTAATTATAACAGTGAAGCAGATTCTTATCCTAATCTCTGCTGGAGGCAGAAGATCAATTTAAAGTCTGAGAGCAAGAGGTATGTGAGAGGTTACAGGAATTTAGCGTGCCTCAGTAAAGATTCAGGAAAGATAAAGGGGTCAAAAATAAGAGCAAACACTTCTAATAATAATTGGAAGCAGCAGCAGACACAGAAATATGGTTTAGTGCTATTGTAAAGCTAGAGATGGATCAGATTTGTCAATCTCTGACCTGACTGACCCATCAATCCCATTAGCTCAGGTGACAATAACCAGATTCAATAGTTTGAAAATCAAAATGCTAGTCTAAAAAGACAGTTAAGTGATTAATAAATCAGAGCCAAACTATACATATCTGGTTTGTTAATCAAGTAATTTATAAAGAGAGTCCCAAGTCATAAGTTTATGAACAACTGACTGTAAGTGCCTCTTATAACAGTAAAAAGAAAAGGAGGACTTGTGGCACCTTAGAGACTAACCAATTTATTTGAGCATAAGCTTTCGTGCATCTGATGAAGTGA
Organism: Eretmochelys imbricata; assembly: GCF_965152235.1. Lineage (NCBI taxonomy): Eukaryota > Metazoa > Chordata > Testudines > Cheloniidae > Eretmochelys > Eretmochelys imbricata. The sequence goes on along the minus strand of NC_135577.1, from coordinate 28,311,375 downwards.
GCTGTAGCTCATGAAAGCTTATGCTCAAATAAATTGGTTAGTCTCTAAGGTGCCACAAGTACTCCTTTTCTTTTTGCGAATACAGACTAACACGGCTGCTACTCTGAAACCTATCTTATAACAGTACTTGCTTCAGACAGACTAATCTTGTTAGCATCTGCTCTAAAACTTTTCTGGAGCAGGAGGGGAAATAGACTGGAAAAAAAACAGAGTCTTGTAAATCTGACCTCACATGGAGATTTACCTTTTGTACTAGGGAAATATCTAATCTAGGATCATTCAGGAGCATGTTAGTTATCCCTGTTGATTTTGATGTTGAAATCTAATCTAGCCATGCAGGGAGATCACATTCATATACGCTTTAGTCCATCATTGTTCTATTAATGCTGGTTTGAGTTCTAGTTAACTCGAAGTACACAAAGAACAAGAACTCTGGAATGTTTTGGAATATTAAACTCTTGCATTTTTATGTCATCTCTCCAATAAGGCTCTTGAAGTCTGGCCCAGATTGGGTTGCACTATTTATCTGATTCCAGGATCACCCTTGCTTTCTAGCTATCCACTACCCCATATATTTCTCTGAAAAAGTGTCATTCAGCAATTATCGTAATATTTTCCCTCTTGCTGTGTGGGCAGGTGCACAATCTACTCCAATGCCATGAATTAGTTAACAGGGTGGCCTGCTAGGGAGAATGAATGGCCAGCAAACCCTTTGATCCACCTGTTAACATCAGAGCCCTGCTGGCACCATTCTGCGGTACTTGTCATCTCCGATTGTTATAAGAAATGAAAACAGACCAATTGTATTTCATTTACTATCACTGGTCATCAGAAGAGAAACAAGAAAAAAAGGACTGATCCTGCTACTGTTAAAATTAATGGCAATGCTCCCTTTGATTTTGGAGGGAGCAGGGTTGAGCTCTATGTTTGTGCAAACCATGCTGGAAGAACCAATCTAACCCTCAAACCAGAAGTCACTAGCTTAAGCCCTAGCACACATGGGATTTGAAGACTGCGCTGGCCAGGGCACAGAGCAGGGAGAGAACACAAAAAACAAGAAGCACCTGCTGCCCATTAAATCTCATTGAAGATACATAACAAGATACCTGTTTGGAATTCAGGAGAAGGAAAAAGGGTTTGGGGAGAGGAAGTTGAAATGGAGTCCTGTTGAGATTCATGGAGCAGAGGTTAGGATTTAGTAGGGCTTGTAGGAAGGGGACATGATAAAATAATGAGAGGACATGATCAAAGTATATAAAATAATGAATGGTACAGAGAAATTAGATCATGAATCAAAAAAAAAAGGAGTACTTGTGGCACCTTAGAGACTAACCAATTTATTTGAGCATAAGCTTTCGTGAGCTACAGCTCACTTCATCCAATGAATGTGAGCTGTAGCTCATGAAAGCTTATGCTCAAATAAATTGGTTAGTCTCTAAGGTGCCACAAGTACTCCTTTTCTTTTTGCGAATACAGACTAACACGGCTGCTACTCTGAAAATAGATCATGAATGTCGGTTCTGCCAGTTTCATAACACAAGAACGAGGGGCCAGTCGATGAAATTAGAGGGTGACAAATTCAAAATTGATAAAAGGAAATACTGGTTCATATGCCCTGTAATTTGACTGTGGAACTCATTGCCCTAAGAAGTCACTGAGGCCAAGAACTTAGCAAGATTTAAAAAAGGGATTGGACATTTATATGGATAGGAAGAGTATCCAGAATTAGAACTGTTTATGCTAACACAAGAGGTATTAAGTCATTAGAGATCAGCTGAGACCTAATGTGATTGCCCCACAGCTGCCTACTGCAGGGCTCTTATACCTTTCTCTGAAGCATCTGGTACTGCCCACTGTCTGAGACAGGCTACTGGACTCGATAGACGTTGGATCTGATCCAGTCTGGCAATTCCTACATAAAACAGAACTCAGACTTTTCTGTAGGGGCATATCAGAACCATCTCAGACTTCTGAACCTTTTTGTGGTTAGGCCATCGTAATAAATTCATAAGCAAGTAATGCTATCCTAGATGGTGAAGGCCACTCTGGACCATTGCTGTGATTCAACCAGAATAACCCTTAGATTACTTGCACACTCCATGTTGTCCAGGACTGCTCTATTGAAAACCTGGAGCTCTGGGTAATGGCTACATTGCCAAGGCCTGTCAGTTATAGCACAATATTTTCTAAGTTGAACCCAAGCCAACACAAACGTGTCACTAAGGTACCATTACAGGTACACTACCTAGACTCGTGGGACCCTGGAAAAATAGATGAGATGTAGCAGTGAAGTTTAAACCAGACCTTAAAATTATGTCATCCCCCAACTCAAAGGGCGAGTGTAAAAAGAAAACAAAACCAGGAACTGCCCTGTGGTACCATTTATGTGAGCACACAAGTTGGAAGAAGAGTTATTAATAATGGAACACTCAAGAAAAATGGCCTGTGGTTGCCAGAGAAAGCTCAGTCATAATTTGTCATCTCAAAGGGAAACACACACCAAGAGAGAGACGCACACAATGTAGACAGTATAGCAATCTTTATTATCAAAACACAAGTTGCTATGGGATTCTGTTGCTTTTCATGATTGCACGTTGCCATGTATGCTGTCTTCACGATGCTGCATTTATGCTGTGCAGTATGACAAGAGAATCTCTGCAAAGCTGAATTCCCTATATTTGTCAGTTACTGTGTGGCTTGCTAAATAAAGCTCCAGTTTTCATCAGCATTCGGTTGGTGAAAATTTTCCGCTACCTCTTGCCGCAAGAGGCCTCTCTCTGTCTCAAGAGGCTTCCAGGGGGTTGTTTGTGGGATTTTTTCTAACTTCCCCAGAGAACAGCTCTAGCAACCTTGCAATTAAAGCCCTAGTTAGCAATATCATTGTTTTCCAAAATGAGCAAATGTGTTAGTTCTAGCATTCACTTTTACTAGTGAGCTCTGAAGAGGCACAATAATATTTGCTAACGAGGACTTCTCTGTCCAGCTATGGCATTAAACATTTTAGCCAATGAATTCTGCATTAGGAAACATTTAAAGGTAAAATTGTAATCTTTCTGTTTCATTAATTTTATATGTCTGTGTTATGGATAGTGAAATGATTAAATGACTCTTGGTTTTGGTCCGTGATCAGCTATAAACTAAAGGACAAATTACTTTCATTGCTGGCAAGACCCACTGTGGTGTCAGATCAATATGGTTATGACTGCAGAGGCCTTGTGTAAATTATAGTGGTATAAATATGGCAACAGAGCTGTTGTTCTCAGATTCCATTTTAATAGGGAACAATATTTACATCTGGTTACTTTTACAGAATCTAATCTGCTTTGTAATTATACATACGAGCTTGTAGCATGCTTACAAATGAGGATTGTGTCCATAATCATTTTTTAATTGTTCCATGTTGGGTACATTGTGAGATCAGAAAAGCATAAAATACAAGTCTTGTGTAACAATTGGAAATGGATGGATGTTTGCATTTCACCCAAACAAGATCCAGGGTGCGTGTGTGGGAGGACAGTCTGAGGGAAGGAGTTGAGGGGGTAGTTAGGGACAAAAGGTACAGGGATCAGCAAGTAAATCTGTGGGGAGAGTGTTTTAATCATGTATAAGATTAAATTGTAAGCAGGTGAACTGATTAAATTGTGTGCTCTGTCGGTTTAAGCATGGGGCAGTACACATCTGTGCCTCGGTTTTCCCAACTTTAAAATGGGAATAATACCACATCTCACAGGGCTGCTGTGAGAATAAATTTGATAATGTTTGCAGAGTGCCAAACACTGCATTCTCTTCTTTAGTTGCCGCACTTTAGCAGGTAAGGGTGAAACTGAAGTCAAAACTCCCATTGACTTCAGTGGGATCAGGCTTTCACCCCAAGTCTGTCTTTTGTAGAACATGATGAGGTGTATAGGAGGAGAGAGAAGACATTCCAAGCAATGGAGAAAAGGGACCTCCTGCCTTGAACAAGTTAGGAGTGAGTGGGCTGGGGCTTGGGAAGAGAAGAAGCCTGACTGTACCATACAGAGTCCTCTTGGTATTTCCACACAAAATTTCCCTTGCAGAACTTCATTGAAATTACTAGGTACAAATACAAGTGTAAATATAACCATGTATAATAATAATTACCTATCTCGAAGAGGTTGGGCGGCTTATTTAATTAGTGTATAGAAAACAATTTGCGTTCCTTGAATGAAAGGGATAGTATAAGCACAAGAGATTATTATTCCTTCCAAGATTTCATTTTGGATTTGGTCTCTGTATTTCCTCTACAACACACAAAACTGCTATCTGTGCCTAAGGGCTTGATCCTGCAGCCTTTGAAGTCAATGGGAATGTTGCTATTGACTCCAGTAGGTAAAACAACAGGCCTTAAATTAGTATGCCATGCCATGCATGCTTATGTTTGTTTGTTTGCAGTAGCGTCCACAAATGTACAAACAGGAAGGCACTAGCCCCACCCTGAATAGTTTACAATGCACATAAAGACAGATCTGGCTTGTACTAAAACTACCAAGAAGGAGTTAAAATAGAATCTGAATTGTCTTTCACTCCTGGAAAGGGGTGGACCTCTTCACTCCCTTGATATCAGGGTGCCTGATTTTGCGGACGCTTACTGTTGAACACAGTGGTTACTGCTGTGAAAAAGTCCCACTGAATTCAAAGCACTGAGCATTATACTTTGCAGGATTGAGCCCATAATTACCTTCAGGTAGCCTATATAGAGGTAAAAATGGGGACTGTACTCTGCTGTCCCTTTGTCAGGAGTAGAGCTTGATGGCATTTTTTCTGTGAATAGGAAATTTGCTGAAAAATACATTTTTCAGAGCATCAAAACTATTTGAGAATTTGGGTTGAATTCAGTGAAGAGTTTTGGTTGAAAAAAAATTGAAACAAAATTTCAAAAGTCAAAACATTTCAACTTTTCATATTAAAATGGTATTTTGTTTAGAAATGTAGCTACATTTTTAAAAGAAGATGAAAAACATCCCAAAATGACTGGAAATTAAATTTAAAAACCGAAAAAAAAAATTCAGGTTTTTCTTTCTTTTCATTTTGGTGAGAAAAACTGAAATTCTGCTCGGCAGCTCTCCAACACCACTTTCTACAAGCCATTACCCTCTGATCCGATTGTGAGTTACCAAAAGAAACTACAGCATTTGCTCAAGAAACTCCCTGAAAAAGATCAAATCCGCACAGACACACCCCTGGAACCCCGACCTGGGATATTCTATCTACTACCCAAGATCCATAAACCTGGAAATCCTGGGCGCCCCATCATCTCAGGCATTGGCACCCTGACAGCAGGATTGTCTGGCTATGTAGACTCCCTCCTCAGGCCCTACGCTACCAGCACTCCCAGCTACCTTCGAGACACCACTGACTTCCTGAGGAAACTACAATCCATCGGTGATCTTCCTGAAAACACCATCCTGGCCACTATGGATGTAGAAGCCCTCTACACCAACATTCCACACAAAGATGGGCTACAAGCCGTCAAGAACACTATCCCCGATAATGTGACGGCTAACCTGGTGGCTGAACTTTGTGACTTTGTCCTTACCCATAACTATTTTACATTTGGGGACAATGTATACCTTCAGATCAGCGGCACTGCTATGGGTACCCGCATGGCCCCACAGTATGCCAACATTTTTATGGCTGACTTAGAACAACGCTTCCTCAGCTCTCTTCCCCTAACGCCCCTACTCTACTTGCGCTATATTGATGACATCTTCGTCATCTGGACCCATGGAAAAGAAGCCCTTGAGGAATTCCACCATGATTTCAACAATTTCCATCCCACCATCAACCTCAGCCTGGTCTAGTCCACACAAGAGATCCACTTCCTGGACACTACAGGGCTAATAAATGATGGTCGCATAAACACCCCCCTATACCAGAAACCTACTGACTGCTATTCCTACCTACATGCCTCCAGCTTTCACCCTGACCACACCACACAATCCATCGTCTACAGCCAAGCTCTATGATACAACCGCATTTGCTCCAACCCCTCAGACAAACACCTACAAGATCTCTGTCAAGCATTCTTACAACTACAATACCCACCTGCGGAAGTGAAGAAACAGATTGATAGAGCCAGAAGAGTTCCCAGAAGTCACCTACTACAGGACAGGCCTAACAAAGAAAATAACAGAACGCCACTAGCCGTCACCTTCAGCCCCCAACTAAAACCCCTCCAACGCATTATTAAGTATCTACAACCTATCCTGAAGGATGACCCAACACTCTCACAAATCTTGGGAGACAGGCCAGTCCTTGCCTACAGACAGCCCCCCAACCTGAAGCAAATACTCACCAGCAACCACATACCACACAACAGAACCACTAACCCAGGAACCTATCCTTGCAACAAAGCCCGTTGCCAACTGTGCCCACATATCTATTCAGGGGACACCATCACAGGGCCTAATAACATCAGCCACACTATCAGAGGCTCGTTCACCTGCACATCCACCAATGTGATATATGCCATCATGTGCCAGCAATGCCCCTCTGCCATGTACATTGGTCAAACTGGACAGTCTCTACGTAAAAGAATAAATGGACACAAATCAGATGTCAAGAATTATAACATTCATAAACTAGTCGGAGAACACTTCAATCTCTCTGGTCATGCGATTACAGACATGAAAGTTGCTATATTACAACAAAAAAACTTCAAATCCAGACTCCAGCGAGAAACTGTTGAATTGGAATTCATTTGCAAATTGGATACAATTAACTTAGGTTACCTTGCATAATGACTTAGCCACTCCCAGTCTCTATTCAAGCCTATTTCCCCTTGTTTTTTCCCACCCCACCCCTCCAGATATTCTTGTTAAACCCTGGATTTGTGCTGGAAATGGCCCACCTTGATTATCATACACATTGTAAGGAGAGTGGTCACTTTAGATAAGCTATCACCAGCAGGAGAGTGGGTTTGTGGGGGGGGGGGGGTGAGAAAACCTGGATTTGTGCTGGAAATGGCCCAACTTGATTATCATACACATTGCAAGGAGAGTGATCACTTTAGATAAGCTATTACGAGCAGGAGCGTGGGGTGGGAGGAGGTATTTTTTCATCTTTGTGTGTATATAAAAAGATCTTCTACACTTTCCACAGTATGCATCTGATGAAGTGAGCTGTAACTCACGAAAGCTTATGCTCAAATAAATTGGTTAGTCTCTAAGGTGCCACAAGTACTCCTTTTCTTTTTTTGAAATTCTTCAGTTCAGGTTGGAACCAAACCAATTGTGCGGGGGGTGGGGGGGTGGTTCAGTTCGGCTCCCAAACTAAAAATCAGTTATTCCCTCAGCTCTCGTCAGGAGAAGGCTCTGGTGATCTCAGGTGTCTTTTACTAACATGAGGGTCATAGACCTGGTCACATGAGGTAGTTTTGATTCCCTGTAGTACATCTAGGATGTGTTTTTTATATGAATGGGCCAAAGACTGGAAAGCGAGAGGATAGTTCTGGCTTTGGTTTATGCCTCCTGATGTCTGGGAGATCATCTTAGAGTCAGGTATCTTCTCCATGAAATCGGTTGGCAGCTCTTCAGACTATGAAGCTTCCCAGGTAGTGAGATTGCCATTAGGGTTGATTGAACGATTTTCCACTTATGAAGTTCTGCTGTTCATGATTTAGTCGCTGTGATGACTGAGGAGAAAAATGATATTTTTGCAGGCAGGTCTTGAGTTGAAGTCTGTTTCTTCTTGTGATTTCCATCATTGATGTTCAAATTTCCTTTGCTCCTTCTTCATCATCAAAAAACCATGGTGATTTACAGGGTGATGGGAAGGGGAGTGCTGTTTAGATGTCTGTGTAACTATAGCTGTGCTCAGTGTATGATTCTAGGGTTTCACCAGATCTTCCACTTGGCCAGTTGGACAGTCATAGATTTCTTTGAGAAGATGGGATCTAGGAGCAGTGGACCAGGATGGTACTCTGTCATCCTGCTCTGAGGCTCGAGTTCTTATGTGTACCTATGTCCTTGACATAGGAGTGTTTTTTGTGTCCTCTGTATTCAGTGGAAATCTGACTAGGGGTAAGGTATGCCAGCTCTATGCTTAAATTTGGATAATGCTTGTAGGAGACCTTGAGTGGATTCCAGTATGGATTTTTGGCCCATAGCATCAGAGGTGTCATAGCACGGATGCTGAGGTCTCTCAAGACAATGAGCTTTGGGGACTTCCCTGCCATATAAGTCAGTATCTCTATCAGTTCTTTAAGGAATCATTTGTGTCTGGAAGCCTGTAGATTAGTAATATGTTTGTTGACTCACAAGCTAAGTAATGGTGTTTAAAAGATTTTGTAGTTCCTGGGGACGCCCTGCTGCATTTTTGCCCCAATTCAGCAAAACACACAAAGGTGCTTAACCTAAAAATGTAAGCAACCTCATTGACTTCAGGTTTCAGAGTAGCAGCCGTGTTAGTCTGTATCCGCAAAAAGAAAAGGAGGACTTGTGGCACCTTAGAGACTAACAAATTTATTTGAGCATAAGCTTTCATGAGCTGTAGCTTATGCTCAAATAAATTCGTTAGTCTCTAAAGTGCCACAAGTCCTCCTTTTCTTTTTTTCATTGACTTCAGTGAGGCTACTCGTATGCTTAAACTTAACCATGTGCTTAAGTGCTATGCTGAATCAGAGCCCTAGGCTGGATCATAGAATCATAGAATCTCAGGGTTGGAAGGGACGGTAGGAGGTCATCTAGTCCAACCCCCTGCCCAAAGCAGGACCGATCCCCGACTAAATCATCCCAGCCAGGGCTCTGTCAAGCCCTGGGTGGAATAAGAATGGCCATTGTGTCACTACTCCTGCCTGTTCTCAGAGCGTGATTCACTGCATAGCCCGAGGAGACCATGTGGGATAGCATTGGGCAGGCAGTGTCATTTGGCCAGGTTTGGGTGATGCTGCTACCAGGCAATGCACACAGCTTAAAGCGGTGTCTTCTCCACTACGCCTGCTCCAGGATAGTTACATGACCTCCACCTCCAGGGTTATTCTCCAGGCTGAACCTCTCTAGTCCGGCACCCTCGGGACCTGACCGGTGCCTAAGCAGAGAATTGCCGAACCAGTATTGTAGCCAGCGGGTCTCTTTTTATTTGTATCTCGCCGAGGCGAATGAACGGAACAACGCTTGCAACGCAGCCTCGCCAAGGCTTGTCGGCTGTCTTCATCACGCCGTGTTAGTGGCGTTACACAATTGTATTGTGTTGGCACAAGGAAATAAGTAGATGAAAGCATAAAAACTAGAAACTAAAATCATGCCGGACCATGGATGTTGCCGGACCAGAGAGTGCCGGATTAGAGAGGGTTTTAAACTGTGTATTTCGCAGAGTAAAGCGACGTGTAAATCAAAGGTAAGTTATTGTTCCTGGTAAGACCTTCGCCATTGGCTTCCTTTTACTTTGGCCTCTGCTTCCCCCCTCCCCAGTTGTTTCAGATGTGAATTAAATGCCTCTTTTGGAGATTGATTGTCCAACAGGGGGTAGCATGTCCCTTGGCTGCGTACGCCTGCTCCCATATTCTGTTCTGCGGGCTTTGAACGTCTAAGAGAAAGAAAGGCTCAAACTCTGGGGGAAGAGAGGGCAGAGGAGGGTTTATTAGGATGCTAAAAGCTCCACGTTCGGTGAGCAATACCCGGCACTCCTGGGTAAATACCTCTTTGCTACACATTGATCTGCTCCTGATGTCTTTTTTATTATTATTATTTATTTTATTATTTTTTCACGTAAAGTAACCCCCTTCCCTCCCCCATTCAATTAGAAAAGTGGGCAAACACCATGTTAAAATCCAATCCAGGACTCAATGATCCTGCCCAGGTTTTAGAAGCTCCCCCCCCCCCCCCTTTGCAATGTGGTTGGATAAGTCTTCTGGTATTTCCTGCTGCAGACTCCCTCAAACAGCTGTACGGCGTTCTAATGTAAATGCCTCTCTCCTCCGCGCTGTCTGTCGCCGCCGCCGCCCCTCCGACTAGGACCGGGAAGGGGCAGCAGCTCCGGAGGCCGGCTAACACGCAAACAGCCGGTGTGTTTTGACTGAAGGGGTTTAGGGCAAGGGGAGCAACAACTGCTCGGGAAAGGCAGGGGGCTGCTTGCCGCTGACAGAGCACAGCCCACCGGGCACCGAGCCGTGCCTGGGAGAGACTTGGTGACGGTGACAGGTCGGAGGAGGGGGCAGAGGAAACGTGTCTGGCCCCACAGAAGGATCTTTACATCCAAGACCGGGAGAGGGAGGCTGGCAGCCACCGCCGAGCTGGGCATCATGTCAGACACCCGGTGGAGAGGTGTTCAGAGGAACTTTTTACTATGGTGAGGAGGAGGCGGTAAGGACATGGGAAATTTGCTCCACTGATCTCCAGCAGGATTTGGGGCAGGGGCTCTGTCGGCCCGAGCTGTCAGAGATTACGCGTTGAGAAGGTAAGGCATCCTTTCTGCTGGCCATAAATGTGTGTGTGTGTGTATTTGAGATAGCTGAGATTTCTAATGCCTTGTGAACGGGCAGATCTTCCCCCTCCCCACGAACAATACCCGTGCTGTTGAAGATAAGATTTTACAGTCTTGCCTCTCTTTTATTAATGCTGTAGTAATAACTGAATCCTGCCAATGCTAGCAGTTAAATCCTTGTGAACTCAACCTCACATCGTTCAGAGTCTGCGCTTCTCGAAATGCACCCACACAATGGAGCATTCAGCATTCACTGGGATCTATTTCTTTGAAAATATGGGAATCCTCCCCAGGCAGAAAATTAACATTTGCAAAGAAGCCTCAGGAATATTAATTTGTATAATACTTTACTTTTGAAATGCCTACCCATCCTTTGCATGGGGCACAGGTACAAATATTTAAGCTGCACTTCACAAAAATTCAATAGACCATAATAATAACACCCGTGTAGACAGCATATAACATGCATCATGTATCCATTCCCCAGTGAATCAGACAAGAAATGCACCAATACTTGCTTTATGATGCCATTATCTTCACACATTAAATGAATGTTGCACTTGTTTTTCTGTGGCATTTTTGTCATTCATAGCAACATAGCATCACTGCTGTCTTTAAAAAAAAATAAAATGTCCACAGTTCCACGCTTGCAATTAGAAGCCATACTTCTAAGAAAACACTTGGCGAAACTGAGGTTTCAGTTCCTGTGGAGACTGACTTGTCATTCCTTACTCATGCAAAAATCCCCATTGAAATCACTAGGAATTTTGCCTGAGTTAAGATGTACAGAAAACAAAAGAAAACAAAATCTCATTGAAAGCTGGGACACTGTGTTAAGAAGAACATAATTACAGAACAACTCAGTCTTTTCTTTTTGTTTTAAATGAGATCTCATCTGACTGCACAATTACGTGCATTTGCTTTTGTTTTCATTCATATGCCAGAGAATATAATTGCTCTTAGAATCAGTACCCCATAGTGGTTCTATTTGTACAAACACCAGACCATGGAATTTTCCTGTTTATCCAGATCACAGTTTTGTTACATCCTAGGAAAGGCTGTGTTTGTGCTGAAAGTGAAATGTATACTAATTCTAGCTGTCACTTCTGTATATAAAAGAGAATAGTTTCCTTTCTGAATGAGTTTAACCTAAAGGTCCGCTGTTACAATAGATCTTTATTTAAACTCCGGCTATTTATACCTTGTTCTCTGACAGCACAGCTTAGCTACCTACAAAATTATATCTATATATCTGTAAACAAGAGCTAAGGAGGCAATGTGAAATACATTAGAAGAGCTTGGAATGCTCAACTAGCAAAATAATCAAAAATCTTTAAGATCTGAAATGCGTAGTGGCTAAATTCACTCATGCTTGTGAAATGGCTCACCAAGGCCAGCACACACACAGCATATTACTGTTTTTAAAGTGCATTTGTTGCACTTTGGGATTTAGCAGTGGGAGCAGTGAAAAGTCAGAATACTGTAGTTCAACTCTTTCTCCAACAACTAATCAATCAGGCACTCAGAGCACCTTTTTACTAGAGCTAGAGGTGGATTTGAACAGACTGTCAGTTTTGGCAAAAGGAATTGAGAGCTATTGTAAGTGACATAGTTTCCTTTCAAAATACATTATGTCTGGCTGGTGGGACCCATTTTCAATGCACTTCCTGTAATATGAAGGGTAGGTAGATTATGTCTTTGATCCAAATACTTAAGCCTGTGTTTAAGTTTAAACCCAGCATTAGTCCCAGTGAAGTAAATGGTCTTAAAGTTAAACATGTGTTTAATAGTTTGGAGGATCAGGACCTATATTTGTCAATTGCTTTGAAGACTAAAAGTGCTGTACAGAATAATCTGAAACTAGTAATAGAGATCAGTGTGGGACTAGCAAATCGCTAACCTTTACCATCAACACATTCATGTCACCCAACTCAAATTCAACACTCTGGCCCATTCATTTCACCCCAGAGCACAGGGCAGAAAGGAACAAAGCTGCAGAGGTTCACATAGTCACTATTTTCCCCTCTGTGGGGTGCCCTTCCTCCCCGCATCTTTCTCCCTGACACACAAATTCTCAGAAGGCAAGGCCAGGCAATGGAGGAGGAAAGTGCCTGGTGGGGGGGGAGCTGTCCTTTGAACCTTATTTCCCTCTCTCTCCACAGGTAGGCTTTTTCTCACCAAAAACCTGCAGACAGTTAATGCTGCCCAAAGCATTTCCCTATAGGCTTGGTGAAACTCTGACAGTGGTTCACAGATTGCACTGGGAATGGGCAAACAATGGCAGCCACTCAGCCATTGTTGGTGAGAGGGACCCTGGAATGAAGGTGAAGGTGAAGGATAATATCTGAACTGGGTCATAAATCTGTGGGGTTTGCAATGTATTCCTGTCCCTTTGTTGGCTGGAAGCTACATCCCTGTGGTTCCTCTGCCCCACATGGACTGCAAGGATACATTCTGTCTGATTCAGCAAAATAGGATTTAAACAGGCACCTTAATCTGGGTTTCATTTGGAAACTGGAGACCTCAGTCTTGTGTAAATGTACTGAGGTTATGGAATGATTTATTCAATGTGGGTTGCACAAACATAGCTGAGGGAAGGATTTGCTTCTGTATTCTTTTTATGGCCCCTACGTTTAATTTCCATATGTTTTATTGCAACATTGAATCATGAGCTGAGTGGGAGAGAGGAACAGAATTTCAGTTTCTATTACTAGGCTGTGTGTTTAACAAGGCGCGTTACTGGACAGAGCATAAGAGAGGATGAGTCTCTCTGAAGAGCTCCGGAAAAGGTTTTATGGTTTGGAATCTGCAATACCTTCAGGTTAATGCCACATTCTGCCCCTGAATATACCCAGGGGGATCTTTTTGAAATCAGTAGTACCTGCATTCCAGGATAGAATTTAGTCCTGCATATTTTATATTATGCTACAGTATTTACTTAGATCAGTCTGATTTAGCGTTCAACTGACTCATTGTCTAGGGGATCCATTCATTGCCCATTCAAGTCAATGAAAAGGCCCCCCATCAGCTTCAGTGGCTATTCGACCAGGCCCTCACTCTTCTAGGGCAACTAGGAGGCAGCACAAATTAAGCCGCTACCAAGTATCCTGGGCATGGTGCTTACCTGCTTCTGATTTACCAAGCCAGTAGAAAGCTATTCCAGCCACCGTATCTGCAATTTATAGTCACTTTGTTAAAGGGCAAGAAGCCTAATTTGGGGTTTTCTTCATTAGTGTTACCTCTCTGCCTTGTGTGCATTATCACAGGATTTGCTCAGTGAAAACTGCTGATTTTCATGGCTCCGCTTTCTGTGGCAAGATGTCTCTTGCAGCACATTTCAGGTGTGTACACATTCCTGCAGTGGTTACTAAGGAGATTGTAAAGGAAAACAAGATACATCTTAAGAAAGGGCAGCTGGCAATCAGAATGTGTCCTTTTGGAAAGGAATTACAGTGGCCTGTTTTACCCTCACATCTCGAACTGCGGCTGTTCTTACGCATGGCTGGTGCTCTCCAGACTGCCTGTGCTGGGATTTGCATTGTGCTTTCCAGAATGCATGACTCCGACACTGAGCACACTGCTACAAGAAGTGACTAGGGGTGAAGCTGGTAGTAATTTTTATGGAGCAATGTGGTTGCTGTGTACCTAACTGGCCTCTTGACACTCCTCTAGATTTTTGTGTGAAAGTCAGAGGACAAACCTGGCTCAGAATGGTATGGCTGAATTTCACCCTCTTCTCAGCACACTCTGGGCAGCTGTTGACCTTAAGTTCCTTAGCACTTAAGGAACAGTGCTCAGCACCTCCAAACTTTTCCATGTTCTGTCTCTTGCTCTGTAGGATGAGCTCCTAAAGTGTAGACCCCAGAGAACAAACAAAGTTCCACTAAGCAGAAATGCCTGCTGCCCTGATTTTGTCATCTTGGTGTCCACTTTATAAATATTCCTAATTCTCGCTTCTGAATCTCTGTTAATCAGTTACTCTCTTGAAGTACACTTTTCCTGACTGCAAAGTTTATTACCCACATTCTGCTGCCATGATGATAATTTGAAACATTTTAGCATACTGTAAATTTCCAGCCAGCATTCTGACAAGACTGTTTCAGACATTTCCGTCAGCTGCCACTTTGCAGATGGCAGGAGACAAAAAAGATCTATGGATGCGACATTTTTTTCCTTCCTGCCCAGCTTCCAAGTGAGAGAACATGCAAACAAAAAATCCTGAAATAACATATCCAGATTTAGAATGCTTCATTAAAGATGGATCCAGGGACCGAGACTTTATATCAGTTATTCCCACATACTGTCTAAAGGCCTTTTATAGTACTTGTATTTGGATCCAGATACTGTGTGTGCAGGTATCTGTGTAACATAAGGAAACTGGGTGATTAAGAAGGAATAGTCTGCAGAATTTGTAGCATCTGACTGATATGTTTGTTAATATTGCCTCTACATGACTTCAGGCCTTTGTAAGGATGAAAGAGGATTTTTCCAAGCCAGAATTGCCAGGCTACTTGTTTAATTAGCAAGGTGGATAAAGATAAACTAAAAGGTACCCATTGTTCTGGAGACCGAGCCTTCCCTTTGGAGTGCTCTGAAATCTCAGATTATTTGTGTTATGTTTGTATAGCTATAGTGGAGGTTGTGTCAATATTTCCATTGTACTCCCTTTGGTTTGTGGGCTTTGTAATGTGGAGACAAAATTTTGCTCTGGGCTGAAAACTAACACGTACAAAGTCTTAGCTTGGGATTCTTTTTTTTTTTTTCAGTTATAAAATATAATGTTCATGGTACAGCACCTTTGACGGGTGCAAGTTGTTCTTATGCAGTTTTTTGCTCTCTAAGATATGAGAATCTCTTGTAATTCTTTGCTATGAGCCAAGATCAATAACGTTTTCTTGGTGCTTAAAGCAGCCTTCTCAATGTTTATGAAATATATTCAAAACAAAACTCTGCCCTTTTGTAAATCAACTCTAGTGTAGTGACAGTTTTGCAGCAATTCAGTTTCCATTTGAACGATATAATATTTGTGTTACTGAGTAAAAGTAACACACTGCAATCAGCCCTGGAATGGGAGTGTTAAGATTGGAAATACTATGTAGCCTTAATTAGCATTGACTATCACTGGTACACTTACGGAGCTCAGTATTGATTCATTAAACAGGAAAAATCAAATACATTTACTATAAAAATCCCCCCAAAGAAATCATAGTAATTCAATTATTTGTATGCTGTTAGTGCCTAGAAGTCCAAACTGAGAGTCGGACTCCGTTATACTCGGAGATGTATGTACGCACAGTGAGGCTATGTCTACAGTACCACTTATGTCAGTGTAGCTTATGTTGCTCAGGGGTGTGAACAAGCCACCCCCACCCCCAGAGCAACATAAGTTACACCAACCGAAGCACCAATGTGGACAGTGCTATGTTGGCAGGAGAGCTTCTCCCATCAACATACCTACTTCCACTTGTTGGGGATAGATTAAGTCAATGGGAGAGCTCTCTTCTGTCGGCTTAGAACGGTTACACTAGTGAAGTTTCAGCGGCACAGAGCTGTAAACTCTCTGGTGTGGCTATAGCCTAAGAGACATTCTCTGTCCTGAAGAGCATACAGTCAAACAGACTAAAGGTAGCGAAAAGGAAGGATTATTATCTTTATTTTACAAGATGGGGAACAGAGCCACAGAAGAATTTAAATGACTTGCCCTAGGTCACACAGGAAGCATGGTGCAAAACCGGGAGCTGAATTTAGATCTCTGGAGTCCCAGTCAATTGCCTTAACCATAAAACCATCCTTCTTCAATTAACTCTTCCCTTAATTAGTACCTCCTCCCCAAATAAAGATACAACACGTGGTAACTGTCTGCACAACTTCTGCATCAGAAGAGTTCTTGATGCAGAATGTGGCTAAAAGCAGTAATTTTTTTTGTATAGCTATAGTGGAGGTTGTGTGGTTTTGAGGAACGCATGTAAATAAAATCCTGAGATAACAATCTGAATGCTGTTAGCTGGTTATTTTTTCAAATTGAAAGTCAAGATTAATCTAAAAATATTTTTACACCCACGCTAACGCAGTACCAGTAGAAGCTCTGGTAGCTGCTGGGGTTTTTTTCAGTGCTACAAAGAGGTCGTGATTTTTGTTAGTTGTAGGTGCGTGCCAGTGAGAGCACACCAAAAAATAAAAATAAAAATAAAAAAATCAGAAGCCAGTGTGGCAGCTGTTCAGCTGATTTGCTCTTTTCTTTAATTGTAATGACACAGTCCTCTAGTCTGTTGGTAGACAATTTACACGTCTCCTTTACTAGGGTTAGGGAACTCTGCTGTACAGCATGGTGTGGCTAGCTATTAGTCATTACGGAAAATCTTGGCAAAATAGAAGGAACAATTTCTCCCTGTCTTGAAAATTGTCTGGCACATAAATAATAATAATAATAATAATAAAACCCTGAATAATTTTTTTAAGGCAGCGGGATGTGACTCTAAGGAGCCAAGGCTTTTTAACATCTTTGCAAATGTGTTGCTATTCACTGAGGAAAGGCTGCTGAATGATCCACAAAATCCCTGGAAGTCTGATGTGAAATTACCACTGGAATTACTACTGGACTAGTGGGTTCATTTTGATAAGCTCCTGGCACAAGCACAAGTAGAACAGATTTACATTTTATAAGATGAATCTCTCAGCTTTCTCTTGCCAGGTTGCTTTAAAAGGAAACCTCACACTGTATTGTAAGTCTGTAACTGATATTAAGAACCTTTCCCCCTCTTCTTCACTGTGGGGAAAAAAAGTTTGTGACCTTTTTATTTTATATGTGGATTTCTTCTGATTCTGTGACCTTTTTCTTTTATATGTGAGTCAAAGTCAATTCAGCTTTGAACAACATTAGCTTTAAAAAAAATTCTCATAAAGGGGAAAATCCTTACTTAGGTTAAGAAGGCGTTCTCCAAACAATGAATTCATCTCATTCGGGTTGGAGCATTAGCAGGCCAGGCCAATAATTTGAGCTGCATTCCAAACAGATTTCTACTATTGTCAGTCCAGAGAGGGACATAGGTGTTTGGGGTCGGAAAAGTACAATATTTGTGTTTGCGATTCTGTTTATAATGGACCTGCCTGATGTAAATACACTGGGCCAAGTTAACTGGATCTGTTTTACACTATTTATAATGCGCCTCATGATGGAGAAGAGACAGAATAAATAAATAAATTTATTAGTCTCTAAGGTGCCACAATTACTCCTTTTTTTTTTTTTTTGAGAATAATGACTGCCGATCAGATGAGGGGAGAGATTGTGCAACTGTTCCAATTTTGCCCTTTCTATGACCAGGTACATCTTCATGAGGGAGTATAAAGTAGGTAGGGACTAGATGAGAAAAACAAACGGAAGGTGTGACTCAAGCAGTTTAACCAAACTAATCCCTGCAGTGCTTGAAATTTCCCTTCCCAGAAAAGCACAATATGTTGTTCTCTGCTATAAAGCTGTCCTCAAGTGATTGCATTGTGTTAACATGCACCTCGTTGTTATCTACAAGACACATAGTTAATAGAGAGCTGCTGCTAATTATTGGTAATGTTCTGTCAAGTGTTGAACAATGGTAGCAATAAGGACATTTCCTCTTATGACCGGTATCAACGTACTGTGTCAAAAATGATATTTCCAATAGCACTTCAAATATTACAAGCCATTGTTTTATTTCTTTATGAAAACACCAAATCACCATGTTTCAGAGTGTCACTTGGATAGCTGCTTCCAGGCAAATTATCACTTTTTCCCATAGTGCTGTCAAGTTACTTGCTTTAAAGATGGGCTGGGCTTCTGGGAAAGTTCTCATTTTGGGATTTTCACAGCCTTCTGTGGTGCAAAACCAACTAGCGCGGAGTCCAGTCTTACAAATCCTACTCACATGGAATGTCTCATTGACTTTAATGGGCTCTCTTCCCTAAGGAGGGACTACAAATGTGAGTAAAGGTTTGCAGGACCTTTGAGCCCTTATAGTTTAATATCATGCAGTTAACTGGCATACAAACATATTATATATATATATCCATCCCCCTCTTGGCTTCTATGTTTCACTGATGATACTGTGGGTCAAATCCTGGCCATTGACTTCAGTGGAGCCAGGATATCACCCTGTATCTTTTGAAGGAAAACCACATTAACACCACATCATTAGTCTGAAATTGCTCATCCTGCAAAGATACACATTTTTATTTGTAGCCAAATTTGAATCCTTTCTTCAATTAAGTGCTTTGGAGGATAGGATTAAAATTCAAAATGATCTGGACAAACTGGAGAAATGGTCTGAAGTAAATAAGATGAAATTCAATAAGGACAAATGCAAAGTACTCCATTTAGGAAGAAACAATCAGTTGCACACATACAAAATGGGAAATGACTGCCTAGGAACGAGTACTGCCGAAAGGGATCTGGTGGTCATAGTGGATCACAAGCTAAATATGAGTCAACAGTGTAACACTGTTGCAAAAAAAGCAAACATCATTCTGGGATGTATTAGCAGGCGTATTGTAAGCAAGACATGAGAAGTAATTCTTCTTCTCTACTCCATGCTGATTAGACCTCAACTGGCGTATTGTGTCCAGTTCTGAGTGCCACATTTCAGGAAAGATGTGGACAAATTGGAGAAAGTCTAGAGAAGAGCAACAAAAATGATTAAAGGTCTAGAAAACATAAACTGTGAGGGAAGATTGAAAAAATTGGGTTTGTTTAATCTGGGGAAGAGAAGACTGAGAGTGGACATGATAACAGTTTTCAGGTACATAAAAGGTTGTTACAAGGAGGAGGGAGAAGAATTGTTCTTCTTAACCTCTGAGGATAGGACAAGAAGCAATGGGCTTAAATTGCAGCAAGGGCGGTTTAGGTTGGACATTAGGAAAAACTTCCTAACTGTCAGAATGATTAAGCACTGGAATAAATTGCCTAGGGAGGTTGTGGAATCTCCATCACTGGGGATGTTTAAGAGCAGGTTGGACAAACACCTGTCAGGAATGGTCTAGATATTACTTAGTCCTGCCTTGAGTGCAGGGGACTGGACTAGATGACCTCTCGAGGTCCCTTCCAGTTCTATGATTCTGTGAAAAGGGGGAAACTTAACTGAGGTCAATGTGAGCAAATGCAAGTGAGATGAAAATTGCCTTCTAACAGCTGTCTCGGTGTCGGAACTGAAGCCTTCTTAGCTATATGTGGGGAACATTGTGCTGCTATTCTCTAGTTATCCCTTGGACATGTAACATTAAATTCAGAAATAGAATTTAAACCTCCTCCATGCTAACGTCTGAGTTGTCTACTCACTGAGCGGAAACAAGAAAGAAAGGTCACTCTATTAAATACGTAGGCCCATTTTCAAGTGACAGGGTTTAAGAGAAGTAAAGTAGTAGCTCTGGAAAGGAAAGAGTTTCCTTTTCTAAACACTTTTAATTTGCCATAATTATATTAAGTACTAAATTGAGAGGGCCTTTTCCGTGATGAGGGTAATGAATAGTTGTGCTGTATTACTGTTGCCAAGGCTGGAAAAGGAAGCTTTTCTCCAACTGTGAAAGCATATTTGGACCAGTGTGGGACTTCATAGTGTAGTTTCCCCAATAATAAACTGCAACACTGATTCCCAAAAGATATCGCATCACTTTTAAAACTTTGTGCTCTGCCCTAGGGAGGTGGCAGTTTTTAAAGGGAAATCACCAGGCATTCAAAGTGAAAATGGCTTTGGAAATAGATCTAAAGGGCTAGATTATACCTTCAGGCACAGCCCAGAAGCAGGGGTGCTGCATATGGAGTGCTGTCCTCGGAATAGCTTCAGGAGGCACTTTGCCTCAGAGAGGCATCTCTGAGGCTCAGTTCCCTCCCTTCTTCCCCTTTGCTCCAGGGAAAGCTGTAATTTGCTGTTGAAAGTTACAACACCTTGACCCCCTATTCCAGCACAGCTGGTGGTATATCCTTGGCTCCATTCATTTCTCTTCTCCCTCACACCCGGTCCCCAACCATCTGTTTTGTCAGGGAAAATCGGTAGGCACTGCACGCCTGTGTACCTGAACGCAAGGTCCAGATAACTTACGAAGAGATGTAGGGGGAGTACGAACCCCACCCATCCTTTATTCCCTTGAGCGGATGCATAATCCAAATCGCAGTTTAGACCACAACTGTATTTTTTAAAAATCACAGGTTATTGCATCCCAAATACACTTTCTTATTTCATGTTTAGAATAAATGGCAGGAACTCAGTTCTAAGTTTTTTGATGTAGGAACTGCTGCAAGTGCAGCCCAGTTCTTCATGTTGTTAAAAATGATTACTTGGGGGAGAAATTTCATTCAACCCTTTTTGAGCTTAAGTAGTCATTGGGAGCATATGGATTGCTCCTCTGTCTATCAACCTTTGATACTTCTAGTGTGCAGATCACCACAGTGTCTAGTCTCTGCTTTATTACAATGTTCTCCACGTCCATCCATTACTTGGCTTCTCTGCTGGGACTGCCATTAAATTGATCCATGGTGATTTTCATGATATGGACACTAGTTTTCTAGGAATTATACTCAGAACACTCCCTTATTTCACACAGACTACCACCAGACTGGATTTGAATCGGTCACCTAGAGGTTAAAGGCTCAGCAGTGCATTACTAATCTGCTGAGCATTCCAGTTCCCAGCCTAAAAAAGTTTAAGCAATATAAGTCTTCTCACCTAATTACTATGAAGTCCATATTGGCCCTGGATGAACTTCAAAAGGCTCAGAGGTTCAGATCAGATCAGCATCAAAAGTTCGTATCTTTGTCCCAAATTCTCTGGCCTGCAATATTTGTATGGAAGCTTGTAGTCATATGCTTGTCTCTGATACTTCTGGGATCTGCTTCTAGATGGATTGGAAATATCCCAAGAATAGTTTTCCTCACCATATTTTGGTAGATGTGGTCCCAGATAGAGTGTAGAGGGTAAGCCAGCAGCCTTAAGTTCAGAAGATCTGTATTCAGTTCCTGGCTGTGCCACAGGCTTCCTCTGTGACCTTGGGCAAATCATTTCCTCTTTCTATGCCTCAGTTCCCCATTTAAAGAAAATATAAACCAGCTCTACCTCACTTGGGTGTTGTGAGAGTAAATCCACAA
Source organism: Eretmochelys imbricata (assembly GCF_965152235.1). Lineage (NCBI taxonomy): Eukaryota > Metazoa > Chordata > Testudines > Cheloniidae > Eretmochelys > Eretmochelys imbricata. The sequence goes on along the minus strand of NC_135577.1, from coordinate 28,289,825 downwards.
ATACCCTGAGAGATGCTCAGATATTGTGGTATTGGAAAGGCCGGGGTCATATATATAAACCTGAATTGGATTAGAGGTATTTGCAATTTAAAAGTAAGGAGGAAAAACAAGTTGTTCAAATGTTTTATTGGGTTGTTGACTTTCAGTGGTTTGTTGAGTGGACTGAGTGAAAGCTCAGGACTCCTCTTGTTACAGCTGATTCATCCATCCTTAGTCTGTTCAATATATTCACATCACAATACACTTGCTTGCTCTCTCTCTATAAAGCCAGTGATAAAATCATCAGATGATATTCTTGTCTTTCTGTTAACCTTGTGAGTAAAAACTAAATGGAGAATTAAATAAATACATTTCAAACTAGCTTTTATAACATTTCTTTAATGAGTTGAGGTGTAATTATAAATATATCTGGTGCCCTCAGGAGACCGAGAATTGTATTCTAGAGTGGTTCGTGGACAATTCTAGTGCTGTCTGTAGACATATGGGTGACTGATTCTATGCTGGGTACATTGCAGATGAGACACTCAATATTGTAAATAACAATACCATATATTACGAAGCACTGGAATGCATAATAAAAAATGAAACAATAAAAAAGTTTAAAAGCCATTTTGCTGTGACATTTTTAAATGGAACAATTCAACAGAGGTAGTGGCGAATACATGCAGTGTTACAGGGCTAGGGATGTTCAGCCATTTCAACAGTACTACCTCCTCATCACTGAGTGCTTTATCAGTTGTTTTGCAATGAGTTATATGCACTGCTTTCATTGTGCCTGAGAATGGAGTTGTTAGAGCTCAGGAGTGTACTCTAGTTATATGCATTCCTTGTAAATGAATGAGAACCAATAGAAAGGCTAGAACTCCCATATTTGAACTGGTGTTTCTCAAAAGACATGTAATACCATAGCTTTTAAAACCGGAAGAGGCTATTACGATCATCTTGTTTGACTGCCTCATAACACAGGCCATAGAATTTCACCCAGCATGTCCTGCATAAAACTCAACAACTTGTGGTTGAACTAAACCATCTATTTTAGGAACACATCCTACCTTAATGTAAAGACTTCAAGTGATGGTGGATCTGCCACATCCCATGGTAATCTGTTCCAGTGGTTAATTATCCTCACTATTAAAAATTTTCACGTTATTTCCAGTTTGGCCTTTTCTAGCTTTAATTTTCAGCCACGGGATATTTCACTGCTAGTTTAAAGAGCCCACTACTATCTGACAACTTTTCCCTGTGTATGTGCTTATAGACCATGATCATGTTGCCTGTTAACATTCTGTTCAATAAGCTAAATAGGTTGAACTCCTTAAGTCTTTCCCTGTACAGTGTTTCACAGATCTTGAATTATTCTTGTAGCTTTTCTCTGAGTCCTTTCCAATTTTTCAGTATTGTCTTTAAAGGGTGAACATCACACAATATTTTGGCCATGGTCTTGTCAATGCCACACATCGAGGTAATATCATCTCCTTATTCCTGCTCCATATTCTCCCATGTATGCATCCAAGGATTGTGTTATCCCTTTTTATCCATGGTATCATATGAGGAGCTCCAGTTCAGTTGTTTATCTACCAAGAGCTGTAAGTCACAGCCTTTGCAGAAGACTGAGGTACCTTCCTGGAAAGGGTGTGGACAGTTGGTTTGTTCTGAGGCAATAAAAGTTTTTTATTTTCTATGCTCTCTTTCTTTTACTGTTCTTACATCACTTTAATTATCTGCTGGCAGTCTGCAGGCAATAAAAAGATCAAGAAAAAAGTTTTCTCCTTCAAATTGTGGCATTCGAATATTCCTTTTTTAAAGCAAACATGCCTTGCTTGCAAGGAAGGTGCAGCCATCCACAGCTTTGGTAAAAGACTGGTAATTGGTTCAAATGAATGCAAATAAGGCTTGCAGCAGTTTTCATAAGTAGCTTCTTACTTATGTGCTGCAATGGTGCTGGCTTATTGCATTTATCCCCAGTAGAAAGTGGGCAGTGGAAAGCAAGTGAGGAGTGACCACAATAACAAAAAAGAAGTGAGCAAATGTTTGTGCTTGGAAAACAAGGCATTAAGGCATTTTAAAAATCCCTAGAATTAACTGTATTCTCTGTAGTTTTCAGGTTGCCATGAATTCATAATTTTCCATGCTGTCTTTCCAGGAAGCTCCCTCATTCCCAAAGTACAGTATTTCAATAGAATTAAAAGCTGCATCCCTAGTTTTCTCCCCAAATATCCCTATTTATAGCTCTGAACTGTTGGCAGATGTCGAAGCCTAAGTCTGAAACTACCGTAATGTTTTCCTGGCAAATCCAAATGGCCTTTAACGATACTGAAATTATGGCATTGGAGACAGGGTTATAGCTCAATTATAGCACCAGCTATGCTGACAGAGTTGAAAATAGCTGGAGATGGAACTGATGGAGATAATCATGTGCCATGTCCATCCAGAAGGGCAGGACAAACAGCTGGGACTGTGAGTTGGGGGCAGTGAAATGTGCCTTACATGGTAAAGGTGGGAGTGGTTTAGGTTTGGATTGTTTGTGGCCGTTTTACACATACTATTGAAGTGAACATAGTGAGAGTTCTGTTTGTCTATACAAAAAAAAAAAAGCAACTATACTTCTCAGTTGGAATGCTTTTATTTTAGAGTAAGGGGAAAGAACGAAAGTAAAGTCTTTGTGAACGAGCAGTCAGCTCAATAACATGCTGCCTCCCAAAATGGCAGCTGCCTCAGCCAAGAGAAGATTCCTAGGCCTTTGGAGGTGCAATACACAGAAAACAAAATGACAACAGTTACAAAGCTACATTCACCACAAAGATGCAGGGGGAAAACAGGAGACATACTTATTGTACATGGTTCCAAACAATCCTCTAAATGCAGCTGAGCAGAAGCTCTTTCCAAAGGGGGAAACAACATACATAATTCCGTGATAAATGCGTCATGTTTCCTAGAGATTGCTTAGCCTTGAGAGATGTCATTAAGTGTAAATTCAATGGGGAGAATCTCCACATTTAGCAGTCAAGGATTTCGTGTCGCTATTAATTGGTGTCGGAGGGAAGCCAGGTCTACTCAAAGTGGATTGCTTTCAAAATGTGCCAGCTTGCTATTTCAATGACTTTATCCAAAGCACTCCTGGGTAGCTCAGTGGGGTTTGTTTTTTTTTCAGTGGTGGCATCATATGTGCTGGGACTCTGCACCTGTCAGTTCTGGCAGTGGCTGCTGGATTATAAAACACTGAAATATACTGTAGTTAGAATGATGCACCATCTGTGTCAGGCTTGAAAAAGCAGTCCCAGTGTCTTGGCATCCCCGGGGGACTAGTAGTCACATTCAGGGCTGCTTTACCAGTCCTTCATATCTAAATGGTTTAAAAGTCCATCCTGCTGCTTCAAAGTAAGCGTGTGTATGTGTGTGTGTGCGCACTTACAGAAACTTAATGGAAAATGCATAAAGGTTTGAAGTTAAAATGTTTGTTTGTTTGTTTATTTATTTGTTAAGCATCCTGTTCTAAAGACAGCTTGTTTCAGAGTGATGGCTCTCAGCCTTTCCAAACTATTGTACCCTTTTCAGGAGTCTGATTTGTCTTGTGTACTCCCAAGTTTCACCTCACTTAAAAACTACTTGCTTACAAAATCAGACACCATAATATAAAAGTGTCACAGCACACTAATTCTGAAAAATTGCTGACTTTCTCATTTTTACCATATAATTATAAAATAAATCAACTGGAATATAAATATTGTACTTACATTTCAGTGTATAGAACAGTATAAACAAGTCATTGTCTGTATGAAATTTTAGTTTGTACTGACTTCGCTAGTGCTTTTTATGTAGCCTGTTGTAAAACTAGGCAAATATCCAGTTGAGCTGATGTACCCCTGGTTGAGAACCTGGTTGATGTACCCCTGGTTGTGTTAGGGGACCCAGATCATCCCCTCCTGTATAAGGGGGCCTGTAAGAGGATTCCCTTGATCGTCCCATATTCTGTTTCCACTTCCCCATAGTATGCTGCTCCCCACAAAATATAGTTGATCCCTCACCAGAGAGCTTCAGTAGGCCAGGGCTACCTCATCTTCTCCCGAATCACAGGTGCCCCCAGAAATGCAAATATAGTATAATGAGTGGGACTGGTGAAAGAGGGTCTGGTTTCAGGAGGACCTAGTTGGTAAGTGACACCTCAGGAATGCAAGTTAGTGGCCAGGATGCTATGGAATAAATGCAGGCCTCTCTGCATGCAACACTGGCCTCTAGGCACGCTCAATACAGATCTCTTTCCTACAGTGCTGCCTGCGGGCTGCTTCACTTATTGCTAATGAAACTTCAGGCTGTATTTTCTTTTCGTGGGAACTTCTGTGGCTTGTCCCCTTTCTCAACACAAACTTTGGACCCACAGAACTGCTTCTGTCAGGTCTGGGAAAATGGGTTACAGTGCTGCAGGAACCATTATTACCAGCCTCCAATTTTCCCAATCCTCCATGAGTTTTTCATTGGTTCTTAATGTGTCTTTGCTGAATTGTAAACATTAAAGCCTTTATCAGGCACTCCTACATTCCTAAACATAGTCCGAGAAAATAATTTCTCCTGCCTTCTCTTATAAAAGTGCTCTCTTATCTGATACAATATTTAGATAACCATGCAAACATCAGAAACTATTCTAACTACCACAGTAAAGGAGTTTAGACTAGTGTCCTGGCATTTAAAGTTTTAAAATTATTATTTTCCATTCAGACATTTGTAGCTAATGGTGATTTTTTTTCCTACGTGTTTATGTCTCTGAGTTTGTGAGAAACTGCCATGGTCAGTGCCAGTTCTGGAAAACCTGCCAGTTAACGCTGAATAACTTGTCAGTTGCTATTTCACTGGAAAAAGCGAGGTTAATGAAACTCGAGGAATGTCTCAGTACCTCTGCTCTGGTGTAATAAATCGGGATAAAAAGCACAGGTACTCTTAATTCAGAGTTATGTTAACTTTCAGCAAACCACAGCCTCTCATTCTTTTCCCACAATTCTCTCCCTTTGTGTTGTCTCAAACCTTCCCAGTAGATAAGTGTTGTTATTGCCCACAGTTCAGAGCTGGTCTTCTCAGGAGACTCTGCAAAGGAAGTGGCAAAGCATCTCTGGTCCCCACTTGTATGAAATACACGCTTTACTTCTGGTTAATATATCTAGGTAAGTAGGGCCTGATCCAATTCCAATTGAAACTAGTGGAAAGACTCACATGGACTTGAATGGGAGATGTATCAGGTACTTATACTGTACTTGTTACAAGAGTATATGAGCACCTTATCTTTGTATACATTTGAACCCACAACTTGTTTCAATCCTCTTCAACCCTTCACTGTTCAACCCAGAGCACCCTACAGCTGCAGACTTGAGAGTTCGTCTCAGTCAGTCATAATGAGGTTTGGGAGATGCAATGTCTTTAGACCTCAAGGGGAAAAACTTTCTGAGTGTAGCCTCTCCTGTCTGGAGGTGATGTAATTGCCAGATTCCCAAATCCCTCCATAACTGCATGGTTGGACGTGCAGAACCTCCATAAGGGCCTTGACTCACCTCTAACTTGTCCATTTTTCCTGTCATCCGTGATGTAACAAGTCTTACACAACACCCTATGACATGCACAGTGGCCTCTGTTCTTCAGAGTAGCTTTGGGTGAATTGGCTACTCAGGTTTCTATGCAAAGAGCAGCCTTGCGTGTCCTAGTATGGGTTCAGGCTCCAGATGGGGAGCACGAGTCAGAAACATCAGATAACTTAGCCCAGTTCCAACCAGACTGAATTCATTGACTCATTCATTGACTCATTGAATTCATTCATTCATGTTGAGTATATTCAACTACAGTGGCTCCTATTTCACAATGGAAGGAGAGGAATAGGGATAGTGGGGATTATTAATTCCCATTTGCAGGGGAGTCTGGATTTTTTTTCTTTCCCATTTCTAGACAGCTTCCTCAAAGCACATGGGACAAGATTGAGATATACATTGAGGAAATGACAAAATTAGTTTGATTGGTTTTCGTTTTTTGCTATGGTAGAAATTCATAAACGTAAAGGTCCGAATGTTGCCCTCAGTTATACCTGTTACAGGAATGCTCTCTCTGCATATATGTAAATAGTTAATCAGTTAGGTGCTAGAGGGTTTTGTAGGACCAATACATCTTGTTATTTGTACTGTGAATGGGTTTCTCTGGCTGCACTGTACGTTACTCTTAACAACACCCATACAATCCTATTGACATCAGCGGGGAGAAATGGTATAAATGAGGGCAGAATTTGGCCCCAAGATTTCCCCCTCACTAAGTGTCAATACTGTTAACTTCCCATCTGAAGTAAATCAGGGGAATTAGGGCTTGTCTAAATGGGGGAATTTACCAGAAGAACTGTATTGGTAGCATTAGGCTGCTATAAATGCCCATATGGACACTCTTATTCTGGAACAAGAGTGCCTTTTTCCAGTTTTGCTTACGTTGCTTTGGAAACAGCATAAACTAAACTAGGAAAAGGCACTTCTATTCCAGAATTAGTGCCCACGGGGCTATAGTGATATACAGTATAATTATACTGGTATACTTCTGCCAGTAAATTTCTCTCTGTAGACAAACCCTTCTGTATATAGGAGCATGGAGAATGCTGAAATGTTGGTGGTTGGGCTGCAAACAATGGTCTGATCTGTCTTTTGTCTAAAAAACACGTAGGTCTCCTACTCTGTACATCTTACACTTTCTTCTTCCCTTCCTGTTGTGCAGTCTGTACTGTTTTCCACCCCAGAGGTAGCTGATTTCAGTCGTGGGTGTGTCTGTAATTTGTTAGGTGCTTTTGAATTCTTCAGGATGTAAGAGGCTGTCTTGCTTATCTGTCTAAAATTATCATGTGAATGACTGAGAGAGCTGAAATATCTCTGATTCAAATTATGCAAGAAAGCTGATCTCCAGTAGGTAGCTTTAATCTGCAGAGCTGACCTGCATTCAGTGAGCAGAGCACAGAATACTGATCTTGGCACAGTACCACAGAGAAGTTAGTTCTACATGGATTAATTGTCATTGAACAATTCTTCCAGTATAATCATCCCCCCACCTGTTTCTTCTTCTTTGTCCAAAAAGCACATAGTGTAAAGTGGTGATTTCAGTTATTTCCACTGCAGTCAGCAGAAGTGTTACCCTAAGTGATTGCAGGTTAACGTTGCTGATTCTCAATGTTTGCAAGAGATATAATGATATTTGGGGGATCTTAGTTTTAACTGACGTAGATGTCCTCCAGCAGCAAGGGAAGAGCAGCCAATCTCCACAGTTACTGAGGCTAATTCAAGGAAAGGCCCCTTCTCCATTTGTGCTTGACTTTCTGCCTTCCAATCACGTCCCAAGGTGCCAGTGAAGTGTAGAATCTTGTTGGGCATTGTATTTTCTTGAGGTGTCCATATACATTCTTTTACCTTTAATGGGATATAGGCAGGGTATAGACTCTGTGCTACTGTGCATTCTAACCATCATAGGGATTCATTATTATTATTTATTCATAGTGCTTAGAGGCCTCAAACACAGCCCACATTTTGCTAGGCGCTGTACACACACATAATGAAAAGACAGTTGCTGCTCCAGAGTGCTGACTGAGGGCACAGAAACCATTTCTGTGGCATCCCTGCCCACACTCCCCCCATGGAGCCCTTATATGGGGCAAAAGTGGTGCCGCAACCTTTCAGAAATTAAATGAAGCCAGCTTGTAACCCACAATCAATGGATGTCTAATGGGAGAGGCCCCTCTAAAACCATTACAGACAATCTGCTATAACAGGAAGCAGAGTTCATATTATTCATTTAATTTGGAACTGCCTTGTTAAGAAGAGATCTAGTTAGGATTTAGAATTAAAAACAATAGAACACAGACACTTATGCTTAAAAAACCACCTTCAAGAATATGAGTTACACCAGGAATGTGTAGAGTCAAGGTTGAGACAGTGTCATAGACCTAGAACCGACAGGATATAAGGGACCGCAAGGGTCATCTAGTCTAACCCCCTGCCATTAAAACATGCATTATGCACAGGAATTGTTGGTTTGTATAGGGTTTTTTAATTAAATCTCTGCAATTCACACTTAGCTAACTTGCACAAAAAACTACAGCATCTCTTCCCACTTCTTAGCCAAATTTTAATAGCAGAGGGTAATAGTCAAGGCTTCAAGGCTGTTAAAAAATACACTACAGAGAATTTAGCAGTATTTTGTGAAGTATTCACTGTTGCCAACTCTTGAAATTTTTTTGCAAGTCTCATGATATTTCGTGTCTTTCTTTAAGACATATTTCCTGGAGCCATGGGATTACATGAGGGTCTCAGCTTTCATTGGAAAAAAAATAAAAGGAAAAAGAAAAAATAAATTTCTGATCCTCCCGGATGAAAAAGTGATTTTACTGTAACCTAATGACTTGAAATTCAGCAGGCCATGAAAAGGAACCCCACATTTATTATTTTTTTTAATCTCATTTTTAACACAATCTCTTGATTTTTGAGGCCTTGGAGTTGGCGATATTCTCCTAAACAACTAATGCTAAACTTAACAAATAAATGAGCAAAGTACATTTCACAACACACTGTCGCAGCTGTTTTAATTGTTTGTTTACAGACTCATTGATTTGTAACATCTAGTCATACATGATCTCTGTCTCCCAGTCATTAATGTGAATTAGTAAGGGTCCCTTATGTTGCTTTAGAGTTGGAGTAGGGTGGGGAGAAAAGGAGGAAGCTTCTGAACCCCATACAATTTTTTGTGTCTTTTTCTATGCTGAGATTTTCAAAGGAGCCTAAGGGAGTTAGGCACTACCAATGAATGTCAATAGGATTTGAGTGCCTGATTTAGGCTCTCATGAAAAATCCCAGTCCTGATCAATTAATAGAAAGTATCTGATGAGATTTAAATCCTTTTTTGGAGGAGAGGAGAGAAAATGCAGATTCTTAAACACGTTCTTAATTGTAAGCTCATGAGTAACCCCATCCCTGTTCGTTAAAGCATTGATTGCAATGGGACGTAAGCCACGTTCCAAGTGAAGCATGTGTTTAAATGCTTTGCTGAATCAGGGCTATAGTGATCAGGCTGACAGCTTGCATACCAACTTTGGTAATAGTAAAGGAGGAGTCAGTCTATAGCTAAACTGGTGGCTAATTGTGGCCATTTTGACTACTCAGACTACTTATGCAGCTGTGCCTGATTGTACTCATACAGCTTCACCACTCCCATCCAACCTCATTTGTCTGTTTGTCTGTTTGCCTTTTTTATCATCCTCCACTGTGAGCTTTCTGAGGATCAGTTTATACAGAGTCTAACACAATGGGACCCTGATCAGTGATAGGGACTTCTAGGCACAACTGCAATATTTAGTAGTAATAATAATAATTGCATGAATGATCAATCATTCTTATCCAGGCAGACCAAGGGGATGGACCGGGATGTGGGGATGGGCTCAAAAGGAATGAGTTGCTATGTATTTGGCGATAGCTGGAATGAGTGATAAGCATTTTCGTTGTCTGTAGGATTGTATGAGCACTTTCCTTGATTCATGTGCTGTTGTATTTTCTGTGAGTTTTGGGCTGTACTGTTTTATTCAGGGAATGGGCAACTTCTGCTGTTGTATTTCATGAGCCTTTCACAGATGTCCTTCTCTGCTTAGGGGAAAGCATGTTTATCTGTCAAATACCTTGGTACTATCTTGTGCTGTGATTATTTGTGTTGACACAGCAGACCTGTGGTGGGTAGGGAGGTTCTCTACTACTTTTGTTGGTGGCAGATGGAAAAAGGAAGGTGTGTACATTATTCTAGCCTAGAGGCAGCAGTCATTTACACTGCTATGAGTTGGGCTGGTTTGATATGTCCAATTATATAGCTTTTTTGTAGATGTATCATTGTTCCCAGTATTCCCTGGGCTGAGGAAGGAGACCGTCAAGTTCACATCCAAGCGGATGTGCTGGAGCAACTTAGTGCTGGCTGCAACCATGAAACTTTAAAAAAAATCTTTTAGTCTCCCCGCTTGTCTCCTCCGACAGGCTCTTGTGGCGTAGTAGAGGGTGTCCTTAATTCTCGGCCAGATTGTCAGCTGCATTGAGTTTCCACATGGGTTAGCAGATAGGAGAGAAGTCAGTTAGAGACTCCCTGATTCTCCACCTGGTCCTGGTTCAGGCTAGAATAGCCTGAGAGTTGCTTTAATCTGTGCCAGCTGGCAGTGGTTCCCAAGGGACTGTCCAGTAGGTGAGGAAAGTGCTCTGACTGCATCTGTTTCTCACAAGTGTCATGACTGTCCTCACCACAATATATCTCTGCACCAGCAGCTGTAAAGGAAGGTGACATAAGCTATTCTGGCTCTGTACCTGCTGCAGGAGACTGGAGATAGCATCAGATTCCATCCCTTCAGCTGTACAAAGGGGACAGCCCAGGGTAGAGTCTATGGGCCTCTACTTCTCCATCTTTGGCAGTACAGAGGTGGGACTGAACTCCGTGTATTTCATAACACAGCAGCGAGTTCACATGGAATGCATGCAGGCGCGCACACAGCAGAGGAGATAGCACTCCCTGGGGACAGACAGTTCATGCTGGAGGAAAATAAGTATTACAGAAAAACATTACCCGTAACCCCAAAGGAGTATTTGGGGCCAGAGCCTCAACTGACATGTCTGGGTAAGTCCATCACTTCAGTGGAGCTGTGTTGATTTGAACCGTCTCAGGCTGTTGCTGAGTGTGCCACTACACCTTTCGTGTTTGGAGAACGGTCGCGTTCAGACAGACAACTTGCTTTATTTTATCCACTTTTTCCCATTTAACAAATAGAATTGATTCAGTGTTTGTAATGGTGGGGGCTGAGCTGCATTCATAATACGATTCTTTTCCAAGTACATTGTAATTTGGGGGATCTGGCTCATCCATATGAATTACTCTATTGTGCAGAACAAGGTCATTCCTCTCTATATCCCTGCCTTCTTTCTGTCTAACCAGACACCATGTCCCCCTGGCATTTTGTTCAGTGCCTGTGAAATCATTTTCAGTTCACTTCATATTTAGGTTATATGTTTCCCCTGTAATTGGTGCGAAGGGCATAGAGAAAAATCAATGGTCTGTTTTGTGCTCTAAAATATGCTGTAAATTGTGTTATCATTGTTGATTGCATATTGTGGAAGATAATATCATACCCAGCTTTTCGATAGCATATGTGATAGCTAGAGGCCCCTAACCCTCATGGGCCCTATACTTCCACTAAGTGTTCTGGTTGTACTCAGTCAGGCACATTTTCATATATATATTAGCACTGAGATATTCAACATTGAATATAAATACTACATTCATCTATGTGATATAGTACCATACATATTGTATTCTGTAGTACAATTGGAAGTATAAATGCGTGTGTATGCATATAGAGACTCAATACTTATATGAAAAAGAATGTTCCATCTCGAACGTTCAACTGACTCCTGCACCCGCATGGAGCACTGTTGACTTCATGGGGTTCCACGCTGGGCCAGAGGTCAGCTCCTGTATATTAACTCACAGGAATGGAGCCTAAGGGCTGGTCTACACTGGAAACTTACGTTGGTATAGCTACGTTTCTCAGGAGTGTGAAAAATCCACACCCCTGAGAGATGTAGCTACATCAACTTAACTCCAGGTGTACACAGTGCCAGGTGGGATGGAAGAATTCTTCGTTGACCTACCTGCCACCTCTTGGGGACGTGGATTAACTACTGCAATGGGAGAACCCGTCCTGTCGCTGCTGTGAGCGTCTATGCTGAAGCACTACAGTGGCTTCTGAAGATACCTCGTTTAAATTATATAACCAGTTCCATATTTTGCCTTAAAAAAACCCTACTTGTCTGATAATAATACTTGGCTTTTACTGAATATAGCACTTTAGATCTTCAAAGCATTTTACACTCAGTAATTAATCCCATAACACCCCAGTGATGCAGGGAAGTATTGCCTCTAACTTGCAGAAGAGGAAATAAGAGAGACATTAAAATGACTTATCCAAGGCTACACAGAGAGGACAGAATTGTGGTTTTCCCTGAAGAGGGTGCTGGGGCCCTTTCCCCCAGTGAGCTCACACTAGAGGCATAATTCTCCTGCCTGTGCCATGCTGGAGAACACAGGAGGGAGCTGGGGAAGGCAGAGGCCAGCTGCCAATGGAGTCAAGCTGCCAGGGTCCAGGTTGCAGGGGGCATCAGAGCTGGTATAAATGCAAAGGACATCTAGAGCAGGCTGGAAAACAAGGAGTCTGATTTTGAAAAATTTCCAGGTTTCAACATTTGTTTTCGTTCTGCATTGGAACAAAAAGTAGACTCACCAGAGATGTGGGAAATCCAGGTTCAAGTCTGCCTGATTAAGAGCAGGGACTTAAACCTGTCTTTCCCACATCCCAGGTAAGTACCCTATAACCAATAGGCTATAGAGTCTCTCTCTCTCTCTTTCCTCGCCTCTCCTCCCCACTCCTTGCCAAAAAACAAAAGCCCACCATCAACAATAATTCTGGACCTGAGAAACCTTACCAATTAAGATTGTGTCAAACTGACACATTTCTGTGAACAGTTTCAGTTTCAACCGATCAGCATTTCCCAACCAAAAAAACCAACATCTTGTTGAAAAAAATTTCCTACCAGCTCTAAGGGCATCCACACAAGATGGCTTTAGGCTCCTGTAGACTTTGAGGCCTGTGTTGTTGGGACTACACACCCAATCTGTTATTTGGGAAGGACAAACCCCTAATCTACGGAGAGAATGACTTATGGGGCAAAAGTTTCCCTCTTATACCTCCTTCTGGAAGTTTTCCCAGGGGAGGGGTGATCTAGCCCATGGCATTTTATACATATTTAGGCTATGTCTACACTTACAACTGCCAACATTGAAAGGCTATGCATAGGGACACACCCTATAACTACATTACTCGAGGAGAGATCTTCGGAGAGAGTATGTATTAAAAGGAAAAGCATTTTGAAAAATAAAAATAAATAGGGCCTACCCTTCCTGACTAGGGACTCATTTGGCTAGTAGGTATGAAGCAGAGGGGGGATTGAACTGTACCATATGGGTCAGATATGGGCCCAATCTGTACATATGGAGCAGATATGTGCAAAATCCAGGTTTGGTCCCAGATCCCAACTTTCTCAAAGAATGGAGGTGTTTTGATATTAGGTCTGTTAGCTCAGCCCACTATGGAGACAAGTTCTAGTTTAGATCTTGAGATATGGTTTGGCCCATCTCTGCTACTGAGATTGTGGTGCATCAGCACATCTAAAGAGGACCCTTGTAGGCATTTTCTGCTGGTCTCTAGATCAGAAATCCTCAAATTCTGGTCCAGGGACCAATGGGGCAAATCATTTTCTGGTGGTTCCTAGAGAGCTAGCTAGTTGCATTGTGTTTGCTCTCTGCCTTATTTCCAGCTGCTAACCTCAATAAAAAAGAATTAAAGTACATTAAATGTTTTCCTATTATTACTCTTCTATGTAATCAGCTGTCATAGGGATGTTCTGCAATCATGAATGGAAGGGATGGTGACCTGTGCGGTCATGACAAAAGGGGAGATTCTTTCATGGACCATCTCTCTATGGAAGCTACTAAGCTAGAGATCCTCTGTCCCAGAGAGTAAACAGTCCAAGCAGACTGTATGGCATAGCCTGGGTGAAGTGACCGATGCAACACAAAGGAGGACAATGCAAACTGGATAAAGCATATATCCAGACAAATTGGTCTTTATGCTTTAGACAGACAAAAGCTTTGAGGAAATGTCAAATTCTTTATAAATACCATGCAGTGCATAGCTGGTTTTTCCCTGCATTTTGCTGGCCTGGCGGGTGTGATCTATTCAACAAGAGAATAGACTTAAAAAAAAAAGAATACTATCACTGTTGGCCTCCTGTTCTTAAAAGTAGCCATCTGCACATCCCCAAGCCCTCAAGGAATGGGTTGTCATTATCTTCCACACATCGCAAGTGCATCTAGAATGTGTCCACTCAGCAACCTGGGAAATCCTGGAATATTCCATAACTGCCAAGCACACAAGTGGAATCCCAGAGCTGGCAAATTTGTATGAATAATTCTACTGCTCTATAATGTGGGCTGGAAATAGCAAGGCTAGCTCCTTACAAAGGCCACAAATCCATCATTTTGAAATGTCAGGCTTTTGTTGCCTAAAATAGGCTTTTTGTCTTCTTTTTCATGCATGCTACACAAAAAGTTTATTTTTCTTTAGAACACACAGTGTAATTGCCACCAGAAACAAGAGGATGGGTGGTTCAGAAGTTAGAAGGAGCCAGCTCACAGCGGTTGGGCTCAATAAGGACTAAATGCTCCTTCCCGCTCACATTTAGACAAAAGAAGCCTTAAATTCAATCAGATTGTTGTGGTGGGGTGGGCCACTGGGGTATGCCCGTGTCAGCTGACTCCGGCTAGCGGGGCTCAGGTTGCAGGGCTATAAAATTGCTGGGTAGATGTTTGGGCTGCGGCTGGAGCCTGCGCTCTGGGACTCTGCCGGGGGGGAGGGGGGTGGAAGGTTCCAGAGCGCAGGCTCCAGCCAAAGCCCAAATATCTACACTGCAGTTTTGCAGTCTGATCCTCATGAGCCTGAGTCAGCTGACACGGGCCAGAAGCGAGTGCTTAATTGCAGTGTAGACATACCCTGAGAGAATGCTCAGGAAGCTCCATTCACCTGGCCTGGGGTGGAATTCTACTCCACGGTGTCGCTATGCACTGCAGTATTGTGGGGTTATGGATATGGCAAAGATTTAGCGGGGAGGGGGGAGCAGCTGCTATGCAGCTCCACAAACCTAAGAGCCCTTTATTGGGGTTGTACAGGGGTTGGAGCCGCTAATATAGCCCAGGGACAGCAGTAGTGTCTTTCATTTCAGGCATTGGCACCCTGACAGCAGGATTGTCTGGCTATGTAGACTCCCTCCTCAGGCCCTACGCTACCAGCACTCCCAGCTACCTTCGAGACACCACTGACTTCCTGAGGAAACTTCAATCCATCGGTGATCTTCCTGATAACACCATCCTGGCCACTATGGATGTAGAAGCCCTCTACACCAACATTCCACACAAAGATGGACTACAAGCCGTCAGGAACACTATCCCCGATAATGTCACGGCTAACCTGGTGGCTGAACTTTGTGACTTTGTCCTTACCCATAACTATTTCACATTTGGGGACAATGTATACCTTCAGATCAGCGGCACTGCTATGGGTACCCGCATGGCCCCACAGTATGCCAACATTTTTATGGCTGATTTAGAACAACGCTTCCTCAGCTCTCGTCCCCTAAAGCCCCTACTCTACTTGCGCTATATTGATGACATCTTCATCATCTGGACCCATGGAAAAGAAGCCCTTGAGGAATTCCACCATGATTTCAACAATTTCCATCCCACCATCAACCTCAGCCTGGTCCAGTCCACACAAGAGATCCACTTCCTGGACACTACAGTGCTAATAAACAATGGTCACATAAACACCACCCTATACCGGAAACCTACTGACCGCTATTCCTACCTGCATGCCTCCAGCTTTCACCCTGACCACACCACACGATCCATCGTCTAGAGCCAAGCTCTGCGATACAACCGCATTTGCTCCAACCCCTCAGACAGAGACAAACACCTACAAGATCTCTGTCAAGCTTTCTTACAACTACAATACCCACCTGCGGAAGTAAAGAAACAGATTGATAGAGCCAGAAGAGTTCCCAGAAGTTACCTACTACAGGACAGGCCTAACAAAGAAAATAACAGAACGCCACTAGCCGTCACCTTCAGCCCCCAACTAAAACCCCTCCAACGCATTATTAAGGATCTACAACCTATCCTAAAGGATGACCCAACACTCTCACAAATCTTGGGAGACAGGCCAGTCCTTGCCTACAGACAGCCCCGCAACCTGAAGCAAATACTCACCAACAACCACATACCACACAACAGAACCACTAACCCAGGAACTTATCCTTGCAACAAAGCCCGTTGCCAATTGTGCCCACATATCTATTCAGGGGACACCATCACAGGGCCTAATAACATCAGCCACACTATCAGAGGCTCGTTCACCTGCACATCCACCAATGTGATTTATGCCATCATGTGCCAGCAATGCCCCTCTGCCATGTACATTGGTCAAACTGGACAGTCTCTACGTAAAAGAATAAATGGACACAAATCAGATGTCAAGAATTATAACATTCATAAACCAGTCGGAGAACACTTCAATCTCTCTGGTCACGCAATCACAGACATGAAGGTCGCTATCTTAAAACAAAAAAACTTCAAATCCAGACTCCAGCGAGAAACTGCTGAATTGGAATTCATTTGCAAATTGGATACTATTAATTTAGGCTTAAATAGAGACTGGGAGTGGCTAAGTCATTATGCAAGGTAGCCTATTTCCTCTTGTTTTTTCCTACCCCCCCCCCAGATGCTCTGGTTTAACTTGGATTTAAACTTGGAGAGTGGTCAGTTTGGACGAGCTATTACCAGCAGGAGAGTGAGTCTGTGTGTGTATGGGGGTTGGTTTTTTGGAGGGGGGTGAGAGAGTGAGAGAACCTGGATTTGTGCAGGAAATGGCCTAACTTCATTATCATACACATTGTGTAAAGAGTTGTCACTTTGGATGGGCTATCACCAGCAGGAGAGTGAATTTGTGTGGGGGGGTGGAGGGTGAGAAAACCTGGATTTGTGCTGGAAATGGCCTAACCTGACGATTACTTTAGATAAGCTATTACCAGCAGGACAGTGGGGTGGGAGGAGGTATTGTTTCATATTCTCTGTGTATATATAAAGTCTGCTGCAGTTTCCACGGTATGCATCTGATGAAGTGAGCTGTAGCTCACGAAAGCTCATGCTCAAATAAATTGGTTAGTCTCTAAGGTGCCACAAGTACTCCTTTTCTTTTTTCTAAATGACTGGATTCATAGAGTGGATTCTTGCTTCTTGCAGTGGCTCCTCTGTGTAGCCCACATTTATCCGGATTATGCATGAGAATGTGGTGTGGTCTACATCAGCATGAGCTGAGCTTTTCTAAGTACCCTCAGTTCAAGACTCCTTTCAGGGACTTAAAGTAACTTGACTGTGAGCGATTTCTGGATCTGGATCCAGAAATGTTGGCTGGCGGGGAGGGAGTGGTGTCAATGTGCGTTATAGGAAAGATTGTCCCAGAGAAGGAAGGAATCCTAAGTTAGGGTCCAGATTCAGTGAAGCGCTTACACATGTGCTTGATGTCCATGGAAATTAAGTAGGTGCCTAAAATTAAACACGTGCTTAAGAGCTTTGCTGAATCGGGGCTTAATGTCCTGCACTGTTAAATCTGGAGAGGACTCTTCATCACTGGTAATGGAGTCTGCAGGTGCTCCAAGGCCATTGCAATAGGTGGTGTTGTCCACAGTAAGAGAGGCCCCTGAGTAGAGAGGCACTAGTGGGAAAATACTGACTATAAAGACAGAGAAAGGTTTCAGTGGCAAGGTGTAAATGCCTCGTCTGTGTCCTGTCAATTAATTTCTTAATCTGGAATCATTCGCAGAGTTTGTTTATATAAATAAAGTGGGATTACTTGTGTGAATAAACTGCTCACCAATGTCAGTAAAGGGGTCACAATCTGGCCCCAACTGACAGCTGCCCTGGTTTAGTTTAGTTGTATGTCTCTGTCACGTTTCTTCTGGAGAATGTACTGTGTGAACTGGAAGGTTTTCAACCTGTCAAGACTTCAGCTCAGTGTTTGTGCTTCTTCTGTGACTGCCACATCAGCATACAGAGCATCACACTTTATGCTGCTTTGAGTGTTGTTAATGCCACCGAGTATTGCAGAAGAAACATACGACACCAAACGCTGATCTTGGCAGCTAAGTACGCCGGGAAGGGCAGTTTTTCATCTCTAATTTAAGCATGTACGTATATCTTTTTGTAGATTTGTGATCTTCTGGATTTTGTTAATTGATTTAATTTAAGAACAGTGGGTGGGGGCATGCGGGATGGTTTTCTGTTCTCCTTTCCCTTGCTCTTTCAGGCAAGCTCCATGAATGTTCGCCCATGTGCCACTCCCTTGGAAAGATGGCCAACCCCTATTTCCATCGAACAGGTATATTTCCTAATCTTTGGGAGAGGGCCGAATATCAGCTCTGTGCTATTCTTTAAACAACTGAGAAGAGTAAAGCAGTTGTGTCGTTTTAAATGACAGGGTATCCGACATCCAGAGGAGGGTGAGAGAGGCCACTTTGACTGAGTTTGAAGTGTCATTTTCAGAAACATTGTTCAAGTCCCCATTTCAAATATCTGCATATATTTCCAAGAACTGGAATTTGAACAAAGGGTTCTATTTCCAGAGTGCTGTGTGTGTGTGTGTTGGGGCGGGGGAACAAATATTTCTGGGAAGAGGCTAAATAAAACAGCATCTTGTCACAAAGAGATTTTCTGAGTTTGGCCTGCAAAAAGAGGATCTTTTTCTATCGAGTACAATGAATAGAGCTTGTTGGAGACTGACCTTTTCTCCATGTGCGAACAGTATGAAAACTACATTTAGATGGACCTTCATTAGCTCAATGTGTGTTAATTAGTGAGGTACTATGTTGATCTTGACATGAATTCATTGGCAAGATAGATATTACTTATTATGCATATTGCAGTAATGCTCAGCAACTGCCTATGAAATCAGTGTCCTGTTCTGGGGGTAGACACAGTCCTTAGTTTACAATCTAAACTGCAATCCTCCAATCCAATCTGCATGAGCAGACGTGTAGGCAGAGTCCTGTTGAATTCTACTGTAAGGCCCATTCACATAGACTAGTTTGCATGATTAGACCCTAAGAGATTAAAAGACCTATGCTCCAGTGAGGAAAAATACAACACATATTGCAAGTATGTTTCTGAGGAAAAGAGCCAGCATACTTGGGGTAGTTAATACACTGCACTGTAACTTCTAAATCCTTGATTTTTACATTTTTTCTTCACCCTGGCTTTGAGATGGAATTCACTCCTTCACCATTTGCTCATACCTTTTTAGAGCTGTGCATAGTTTTAGCCATCTGACACATCCTGTTTGATTCAACTTAGAGCTACACTTCTACAACCTTGCACAGACTCTCTGAAAGTGTATACGTTTGCAGGCCTTTCTGTTGTGCTCATCATCATGGTATTTGAGTGCGTGCTCTTATGGAAGATGATCCTTGCATATGAAGCAGTTAGAGAACAATTTTGGGGAAAGTGCTCCTTTCTGTGGTAGGGTTCAGGAACAGACAAACTACTTTGGGGAATGTGAGTGCTGCACCCTGGCAGATTCTCTAGGGGAAAATGCCACCAACTGCTGGGGCTTGGTCCAAAACCAGCTGAAGTCATTGGAAAGACTGCTGCATCAGTCAGCCCCAGTGCATTGCAGTTAACAGCAGTATCAGAATTTTATGCGTATGTGCTGTGTGACTGGTACCTGATAGGGGGCTGTATGTGTCACGTATAGGATCCATAGAAGCAAATTCTCATACAGAGCAGGGAAAGCTCAGTGCTAGCGTAATTTGAAAATGTTCTGTTTTACCAACAGCTTGAGTGTCCTCATTTTTCTAAGGTCAGGCCGACTCATTTTACATTTCACTAGAACATGCAGTAACGTTGACTGATAACCTCAGAACATCCCATTGCTGATGTAATGTGAGCTGATTTACAATTAATCAAATGACAAGGTTTTCACTGAACTCCTAATGGATAATGATGGAGCATCTCTTCTTTTGTCTAGATAGGAAGCAATAAGCTGAACACACCGAGGGAAAAACACTCTGATCTTATTTTTTTTATTCTGCATTGATTTTGTTTTAAATAGCTTCCTTTTTTACCTCAGCAATTAGCAAGTAGAAAGTCAGTCCTGCTGGGGTGAAGCAGGTTGGGGTAGTCTGAGTTGTTGCTTGTCAACTCAGCCTTGCACAACACCCAGGAAAATGTATGACTTTGCTCCATCTGGCTTACTGCTCCATCCTCAGTGGGGCTCAGATTGAGTTAAGGAACTAAGCCATTTGCTATGCCGTTTGACTCTCACTGTTCAGCCAAACAATGTTAAAAACTGATTGAAAACATGACTCTACATTCGGTTTAAAGGCAAGGCCAGTGGAAATAGGAGCTAAGAATATGATACTTTTGCAACTGCGAGGCCAGAATTTTCAGAAAGGTTCGGCCCCCATGCTCAGGAGCCAGATTTTCAGATGAGCTCAGCTCCTTTGAAAATCTGGCCATTAGCATTGCAAGGGGAACTGAAGGGCACTCAGCACTTCTGAAAATCTGGCTCTCATTAAGGTGCCTAAGTGGGATCTGAGTTCTGGTGAGAATCTGGTCCCATTTGTTAAGCGCTTGAAAATCAGGCCCCCAGAGTGTACTTTTACCATTTTATTTATGCTCAGACCTCAACGTAAGTGTGTTTTCTTTTGCTCTGTGAATGCAGTCCTATTGTGATTATGGTTGTGAACCCTCCAGGATTGCCCTAGAGTCTCCAGGAATTACAGATTAATCTTTAATTAGAGATTATGTCATGTGATGAAATCTCCAGGAATACCTCCAACCAAACTTGGAATCCCTAGTTGTGTTCTGTATTACTGAAATCTTGTCAAAAGTAAATTTACTTTTGCTTGATCTGCATTATCAAACAAAACACACTGTTATTTCTCAACCCCTTCCTTGGGGCTTCTCAGCACCTGTTGTATCCAGACTGGAAGCTCCTTGGGGCAGGGACTGACCTCATTTTGTGTCCTGTATAGCATCCAGCAAAGATGCGAAGAACTACAAAAGAATGTCACAAAACTGGGTGACTGGGCAACAAAATGGAAGATGAAATGTAATGTTGATAAATGCAAGTAATGCACATTGGAAAACATAATCCTAACTACCACGACCACCGCTCCCAAGAGAAGGAGGCGGGTGGTGGTGGTCGGGGACTCTCTCCTCAGGGGGACTAAGTCATCTATCTGCCGCTCCGACCGGGAAAACCGAGAAGACTGCTGCTTGCCAGGAACTAGGATTCGCGATGTGATGGAGAGACTGCCGAGACTCATCAAGCCCTCGGATCACTACCCCTTCCTGCTTCTCCATGTGGGCACCAATGATACTGCCAAGAATGACCTTGAGCGGATCACTGCAGACTACATGGCTCTGGGAAGAAGGATAAAGGAGTTTGAGGTGCAAGTGGTCTTCTCGTCCATCCTCCCTATGGAAGGAAAAGGCCTGGGTAGAGACCGTCGAATCATGGAAGTCAACGAATGGCTACGCAGGTGGTGTCGGAGAGAAGCCTTTGGATTCTTTGACCATGGGATGGTGTTCCAAGAAGGAGGAGTGCTAGGCAGAGACGGGCTCCACCTAACCAAGAAGAGGGAAGAGCATCTTTGCAAGCAGGCTGGCTAACCTAGTGAGGAGGGCTTTAAACTAGGTTCACCGGGGGAAGGAGACCAAAGCCCTGAGGTAAGTGGGGAACTGGGATATCGGGAGGAAGCACGAGCAGGAGCGCGCGAGAGGGCAGGGCTCCTGCCTCATACTGAGAAAGAGGGACGATCAGCAAGTCATCTCAAGTGCCTATACACAAATGCAAGAAGCCTGGGAAACAAGCAGGGAGAACTGGAAGTCCTGGTACAGTCAAGGAATTATGATGTGATTGGAATAACAGAGACTTGGTAGGATAACTCACATGACTGGAGTACTGTCATGGATGGATATAAACTATTCAGGAAGGACAGGCAGGGCAGAAAAGGTGGGGGAATTGCACTCTATGTAAGGGAGCAGTATGACTGCTCAGAGCTCAAGTATGAAACTGCAGAAAAACCTGAGAGTCTCTGGATTAAGTTTAGAAGTGTGAGCAACAAGGGTGATGTCATGGTTGGAGTCTGCTATAGAGCCCCGGACCAAGGGGATGAGGTGGACGAGGCTTTCTTCTGGCAACTCACGGAAGTTACTAGATCGCAGGCCCTGGTTCTCATGGGAGACTTCAATCACCCTGATATCTGCTGGGAGAGCAATACAGCGGTGCACAGACAATCCAAGAAGTTTTTGGAAAGTGTATAGGACAATTACCTGGCGCAAGTGCGGGAGGAACCAACTAGGGGCAGAGCTCTTCTTGACCTGCTGCTCACAAACCGGGAAGAAGTAGTAGGGGAAGCAGAAGTGGATGGGAACCTGGGAGGCAGTGACCATGAGATGGTCGAGTTCAGGATCCTGACACAGGGAAGAAAGGAGAGCAGCAGAATACGGACCCTGGACTTCAGAAAAGCAGACTTTGACTCCCTCAGGGAACTGATGGGCAGGATCCCCTGGGAGAATAACATGAGGGGGAAAAGAGTCCAGGAGAGCTGGCTGTATTTTAAAGAATCTTTATTGAGGTTACAGGGACAAACCATCCCGATGTGTAGAAAGAATAGTAAATATGGCAGGCAACCAGCTTGGCTTAAGAGTGAAATCTTTGCTGATCTTAAACATAAAAAAGAAGCTTACAAGAAGTGGAAGACTGAACAAATGACCAGGGAAGAGTATAAAAATATTGCTCGGGCATGCAGGAGTGAGATCAGGAGGGCCAAATCACACCTGGAGTTGCAGCTAGCAAGAGATGTTAAGAGTAACCAAAAGGGTTTCTTCAGGTATGTTAGCAACAAGAAGAAAGTCAAGGAAAGTGTGGGCCCCTTACTGAATGAGGGAGGCAACCTAGTGACAGAGGATGTGGAAAAAGCTAATGTACTCAATGCTTTTTTTGCCTCTGTCTTCACGAACAAGGTCAGCTCCCAGACTACTGTACTGGGCAGCACAGCATGGGGAGGTGACCAGCCCTCCGTGGAGAAAGAAGTGGTTCGGGACTATTTAGAAAAGCTGGATGAGCAAAAGTCCATGGGGCCGGATGCGCTGCATCTGAGAGTGCTAAAGGAGTTGGCGGCTGTGATTGCAGAGCCATTGGCCATTATCTTTGAAAACTCATGGCAATCAGGGGAAGTCCCGGACGACTGGAAAAAGGCTAATGTTGTGCCCATCTTTAAAAAAGGGAAGAAGGAGGATCCTGGGAACTACAGGCCAGTCAGCCTCACCTCAGTCCCTGGAAAAATCATGGAGCAGGTCCTCAAGGAATCAATTCTGCAGCACTTAGAGGAGAGGAAAGTGATCAGGAACAGTCAGCATGGATTCACCAAGGGCAAGTCATGCCTGACTAATCTAATTGCCTTCTATGACGAGATAACTGGCTCTGTGGATGAGGGGAAAGTGGTGGGCATGTTGTTCCTTGACTTTAGCAAAGCTTTTGACACGGTCTCCCACAGTATTCTTGCCAGCAAGTTAAAGAAGTATGGGCTGGATGAATGGACTACAAGGTGGATAGAAAGTTGGCTAGATTGTCGGGCTCAACGGGTAGTGATCAATGGCTCCATGTCTAGTTGGCAGCCGGTATCAAGTGGAGTGCCCCAAGGGTTGGTCCTCGTGCCAGTTTTGTTCAATATCTTCATAAATGATCTGGAGGATGGTGTGGATTGCACCCTCAGCAAGTTTGCAGATGACACTAAACTGGGAGGAGTGGTAGATACTCTGGAGGGTAGGGATAGGATACAGAGGGCCCTAGACAAATTAGAGGATTGGGCCAAAAGAAATCTGATGAGGTTCAACAAGGACAAGTGCAGAGTCCTGCACTTAGGATGGAAGAATCCCATGCACTGCTACAGACTAGGGACCAAATGGCTAGGCAGCAGTTCTGCAGAAAAGGACCTAGGGGTTACAGTGGATGAGAAGCTGGATATAAGTTAATGGTGTGCCCTTGTTGCCAAGAAGGTCAGTGGCATTTTGGGATGTATATGTAGGGGCATTGCCAGCAGATAAAGGGACGTGATCGTTCCCCTCTATTCGACATTGGTGAGGCCTCATCTGGAGTACTGTGTCCAGTTTTGGGCCCCACACTACAAGTAGGATGTGGAAAAATTGGAAAGAGTCCAGCGGAGGGCAACAAAAATGATTAGGGGACTGGAACACCTGACTTATGAGGAGTGGCTGAGGGAACTGGGATTGTTTAGTCTGCGGAAGAGAAGAATGAAGGGGGATTTGATAGCTGCTTTCAACTACCTGAAAGGGGGTTCCAAAGAGGATGGCTCTAGACTGTTCTCAGTGGTAGCTGATGACAGAACAAGGAGTAATGGTCTCAAGTTGCAGTGGGGGAGGTTTAGGTTGGATATTAGGAAAAACTTTTACTAGGAGGGTGGTAAAACACTGGAATGCGTTACCTAGGGAGGTGGTAGAATCTCCTTCCTTAGAAGTTTTTAAGGTCAGGCTTGACAAAGCCCTGGCTGGGATGATTTAGTTGGGGATTGGTCCTATTTTGAGCAGGGGGTTGGACTAGATGACCTCCTGAGGTCCCTTCCAACCCTGATATTCTATGATTCTATGAACTATACATATACAATGATGGGGTCTAAATTAGCTGTTACCACACAAGAAAGATTTCCTGGAGTCATTGTGGATAGTTCTCTGAAATCATCCACTCAATGTGCAGTGGCAGTCAAAAAAGCGAACAGAATGTTGGGAATCATCAAGAAAGGGATAGATAATAGGACAGAAAATATCATGTTTCCTCTATATAAATCCATGGTACACCCACACCTTGAATACTGTGTGTAGATGTGGTCGCCTCATCTCAAAAAAGACATATTGGAGTTGGAAAAGATTCAGAAAAGGGCAACAAAAATTATTAAGGGTATAGAATGTCTTCTGTATGAGGAGAGATTAATAAGACGAGGACTTTTCAGCTAGGAAAAGAGGTGACTAAGTGGGGTTTTATAGAGGTCTATAAAATCATGAGTGATATAGAGAAAGTAAATAAGGAAGTGTTATTTACTCCTTCTCATAATACAGGAACAAGGGGCCACCAAATGAAATTAATAGGTAGCAGATTTAAAACAAACACTAGAAAGTATTTTTTCACGCAACGGACTGTCAACCTCTGGAACTCCTTGCCAGAGGGTGTTGTAAAGGCCAATACTATAACGGGGTTCAAAAGGAAGCTAGATAGATTCATGGAAGACAGGTCCATCAATGGCTATTAGCCAGGATGGGCAGGAATGGTGTCGCTGGCCTCTGTTTGCCAGAAGCTGGGATTGGGTGACAGGGCATGGATCACTTGATGATAACCTGTCTGTTCATTCCCTTTGGAGCACCTGCCATTGGCCACTGTCAGAGGACAGGATACTGGGCTTGATGGACCTTTGGTCTGACCCAGTATGGCCGTTCTTACGTTCCTATGTAAGCATATTGTTTGGGCATAAAAATATAATAAAAAGAAAAAGGACCGGAACCGCAATTTAATATTTGTATTTGTACAGTGAATAGTGCATTTGGACTCTCTCCAGGACAGGAGAGCTCAGTGAGTGAAAAAACTATGTTTCACATGTATAGATCTTAGAGCAGGGGTGGGCAAACTACAGCTTGGGGCCACATCCGGCCCCCCAGATATTTTAATCCCGCCCTCAAATTCCCGCTGGGCAGGGTGCTTCGGGCTGAGACCAAGGGGTTCTGAGGGCGGGAGGGGGATCGAGGGGTTTGGAGGGGCCCAAACGCTGCCCCTGCAGCTCCCATTGGCCAGGAACCGCGGCCAATGGGAGATGCAGGGGCAGTGCCTGAGGACAGGGCAGCGCGCAGAGCCGCCTGGCCGTGCCACCATGTAGGAGCCGGAGGCGGGACATGCAGCTGCTTTTGGGAGCTTCTTGAGGTAAGCGCCATCTGGAGCCTGCACCCCTGATCCCCTCCTGCACCCCAACCCCCTGCCCCAGCCCTGATCCTCGATCCCTCTCCCACCTTCCGAACCCCTCGGTCCCAGCCTGAAGCACTCTCCTGCTCCCCCAATCCCTCATCCCCAGCCCCACCCCCGAGCCCACACCCCCAGCCAGAGCCCTCACCACTCCCCCCGCACCTCAACCACCTGCCCCAGCCTGGAGCCCCCTCCTGCACCCTGAATTCCTCATTTCTGGCCGTACCCCAGAGCTCTCACCCCCTCCCGCACCCCAACCCCCAATTTCATGAGTATTCATAGCCCGCCATTCAATTTCCATACCCCGATGTGGTCCTCGGGCCAAAAAGTTTGCCCACCCCGTCTTAAAGGTACGAATGAGGAAGAGCTGATTTGTTCCTGCCACCTCCCTTAAAACTGGGGTAAATTGAAGCACTCACATACTATGGTGATGGTCTCGCTATAAGAACCTTGATGGACAGTATGACCCCTTGTGCTAGAACTGCAACCCTGTTAATTATAGGTATGGGCATGAGCACCAAAGTTTGGGTACAGATCCAAACTTCCTCTGAAGGCTGAGGGTATTTAGCAGTGGTACAGACGGGTCCCTGGTTAATTAGCAGTCCACGTGTGTATTGTCACATCAGCAGCAAGAGGTCCCATATGAAGATGTACTGCAAAGCTTGAATTGTCTATTCCCTGCACCCACGAAATATGAAGCCATTGAGAATGGAACTCCTAGGGAAATGATTAATGGAAACCTTGGAAATCTGACAGCTATACCACTGAGCCTGTCTGTACTGAGAGATGAAAAGTCTGGCATCAACAGAGCTATACTCTACTAGGAAGCTTGAAAGAGCATTGCTTCCCCTGCTTTTCTCTCTCTGTCTTCCTCTTCCTTATTTGCAGCTCTCAGTGTTACCATAGGATGGATCAAGGAAACACAGACAGCTGGTGAATTGCTGAGTGACGAGTAGTTTCTCCATGATATCTGGAGGAGCATCTTTGTTAAACGAGATGTACTTTAAGGGTTCAGAAATGTTGAAATGCATTAAGTAGTGATATCAAAAATACTTGATTTTTTTTCCTCTCGTGAGAAGTAAGTGTTTGGAGCCTGCTATTGCTATGGAGAGCTTTGAATACACCTTTGATAATCCTCAGGTGCCAGACATCGTATTAAATCCAAACTGCCCATGTGGTTCCCGACCAGAATGCTTTTCCTGCGTACTCCTCATTTTGTTCAGGAATGCTCAGACTTCCAGCCCAGGGGCTGTTGCCAGTAGCACATTGTGATGCCACACAGGAAATCTGAGCACAGGAGCGATGCTGAGACGTCTGGTTCCCATCTGGGCAGCAGCTGGCAAAACTACAGATGAGACGCTTTCCATTCCTTGGAGTGGGGGCCATTTTGCGGCATGCTCACCCCATGTCTTCCTAATAGCCGACCTTGGAAGTTCCTTAGCAGCAGGCGGGTAAGTTTGTTAGGGTGCAGGAGATGGAGAGGACAAAGCCTTATTCAGGGGGAAACGAAGTTCCTGAATAATAGGGATGGTGAATTAAATTCCCACTCCCCTTGTCTCTTGTTCTTTAAGAGCTAGTTGTTTGACCCTTCCTCTCTTTCAGGCACACTTACTCATGCAAGCAATCCCCCTGAAGCTAACGGAACCACTCATGTGAACAAGTTGTCCACCAGTGTGCGTAAGTATTGCACAGTCAAATCCTAAAACATCAGGGGCTGGGATTTGTGTGTTCTGCTGCTTCAGGGGTGGGGGAGGGGATATACTGCATTGCTCAGTATTCGTTCCTCCAGGCAATTAAGCAGCAGAATTCACTGGAAGGAGCCCCATTCAGGGTAGGTCTACTCTAAAAACTTAGGTTGACCTATGTTAGGTCGACATATAGCCATTGCAGTAATTCCTTTGGAGGTGCATGTCCTCCTTTGGTCGGCAGTGTGTCCCCTCACCAGAAGCACTTCCATTGACATAAGGGGACAGTGTGGGAAGCTGAGAGCCCAGTCTCAGCTCTGCTGGCAGCTCCCTGGCTGGGTGCCCGGTTGCCCCACAGGCTTCTGGGATCCCGGTTGGCTGTTTCCCCTCACCCTAGCCCCCACAGCTCCCTGCCAGGCGCTGGGTCCAGTCACCCAGCTCTCCAGTGGAACAGGGGGCCAGCTAGGTTCTGGGCTTTCTTGTCAATTTCATGCTCCACTGGAGCCATGAAATTGACAAGAGAGCTAACAGCCAATGGAAGTAACTCTATCTACAGAAACTGCTTCCGGCCCCATGCCTCTCATGGAGATGGAGTTATTATGTTGGGGTAGTAGGGCACTTACACTGGCGGGACAAGACTGAAGCGTAGACTGACATAATTAGGTTGACATAAGGCAGCTTATGTCAACCTCACTGTGTAGTGTAGACCAGGCCTCAGTCTTTCTCACATGATAGCTGCAACATGGGGTCTTGAAGGTAGATGTTAAAATTCAAAATATTTTGCCATAACAAGGTGCACAATTCTTGCAAAAGAAAAACTGGGGGGGATGGGGAGAGGGTGGACAGAGAAATTGGGGCTCCTTGCCCAAAGAACAGTTTCCATAATGGTTTGGATTGTAAAGAGAAGTAAATAGAAAAGGCCCTGAGGATGCCAACGCTGAACAAAACAGTTCATCTACCGAAGTAAAGGGGAGACATGAGTTTTCCCTGCCCCCATACATATTATATTTTACCACTAGCATAAAGAAAAGTGATCGGCCACTGTTTCCATTTCTTGTGCTTTATTTCCATTCATTACACTTGGCTGCGTAATCCAGTCAGTGCTTCAGAATGAGGTGGGGATGGTTTTCAAGAAGCAGCCCTTAGCATCTCTAGATAAGCAGAAGCTTCCTCTGCGGCACCTAAGACTGAGCCATTTACTCAGAAAGTGAGGTCATTTGATGTGAGCCCAGCATCTTTTGAGAATAGCATTTTAGCAAAGAAAATAATTTTTACTTGAGGCTTTATCAACATTTCTTCTTTGTGTGTATGTGAGGTGGAGAACAGAAGCCTCAAAAGAAGCTCACAAATTTCTGAGTTGAAATAGCATTGAACATCAGAGAAGCTGTGTTCAGATAAACTCCCCAAAAGTTTGGATACTTAACCTAACCTGAAAAATCAGGGCCTGAGCTTGCTCCCAATTGAAATCAATGGCAAAATTTCCACTGAAATCAACAGCAGCAGGATCAAGTGCTTTGGCTCTGGATGCCCAATTAATGGTGTATAAAATGCCACTGCTAGGAATTCGTCTGGTGATGACACCTTACTGAAGTTTTGGCTCATTTACATTTGGCTGGCAGAGAGTCAGATCCTGAATGTACCATAAGATGACTATCTTGCTCTACTAAGTTCTTCTGGATCCTGATCAAAATTCTCCTTGTGCACACATGTCAGCTGCAGCCATTTGAAAGCTGCCCCTTGGTCTTACCACCATTACACAGATGAAGTAAAATGCTCCCTTTTCATCTTTTAAATCAACACCACACAAGGCTCACTCATGTTCTTCTTCTTCCCTCCCACCCCCTCCCAGTCATTAGCTTGGTTCTGCAGACTGTAGTCTGTATTGTGCCATTGGAATTTTTAAACTGAACTCCCCACAGCAGTCAATGAGGAGTGTGGCTTAAAAATCAATGACCCAATATAGCCCAAAGTAAAACTATTGTACATCTTTCCTAAATCACCTGGGGATCAGAGTCTTACAGAGGTTGAAGGAAGTAATTGCTATCATTCAGGGGATGGTTTGGGGCGGGAAATCTGCTGTGCTCGGTTTAAAAGGACAGCCATTGTGAACTGGAGCTGTCCATGTTCTGAAACACAGTTTGCTTTGCACTACTTCGTGAGTTTTGGTTTGATCTGTCCTGACATAGCTAAGTGGCTCGTACCTAAACACCCATAAAAATGCTCACTTGTCTTATGCTTGTTATTGGTTTATGGAACTGCTACTGATAATCGAAGGAAAAAGCGTGGCATACTCAGTTATTTGCCTGCTTGATTTATGCTCATTTACCAGGCTAGGCAGCATACATACTATACACATAGAATCATAGAATATCAGAGTTGGAAGGGACCTCAGGAGATCATCTGGTCCAACCCTCTGCTCAAAGCAGGCACAATTCCCCCCCCGATGGCCCCCTCAAGGATTGAACTCACAACCCTGGGTTTAGCAGGCCAATGCTCAAACCACCCAGCTATCCCTCCCCCACATACTATACCGCAGACAAACATACTAATATTGGTGTGTAATAAGAGACAAAGATCAAATATCAGCATTTTGCAATGGCTTCTTGGAATGCATGGCTTAATCAGTTTTTGGAAGAAGAAATTACATTAGGAAACATGATTTTCAAAGACTTGAGAGTTTTGAGTTTACATCCAGTCTAATGGAATATTCAAGGAGACGTTTCAGTGCCATTCTAATCCTTTCCATTTCATTCTGTATATTTGTTTTTGTTTATTTTCTGCCATGCAGTTGTCAGTTTCGGCGACTTAACAGAGCTCTACTGACATAGATTACTATTAGTATGCGGGATTATTACTGTTATTTATTTATATTGTGGTAGTGCCTGGAGGCCCTGCTCTGGAATCAAAACTTCATTGTACTAGGTACTGTACACACCTAGTAAAAAAAAAAAAAAAAAGGCAGCCCTTGCCCTAAAGAGCTTAAATCTTAGCACGTGATGAGAGACAACAGGTGAATAACACAAACAAATGGAGGGAAGGAGCAAGGTAACCCAGAAACATTCAAGGTTAATAGAATAAGCAGCAGTCGCAGCACACCAGCTCTCTAGCTATAAAGTGAAAAAGGCTTGTGACTAGCAGAGAAATGGAATATAATTTCTAGGAAATGTTTTTTTCCAGGTGAAACAGCCTTCAGCAGAATGTTTGCCTTTTGATGACTGTTTACAGTGCTTTTTCAGGTTAGAAAGTCTTTTTAGCTACTTTTTGCAAAGCCCGAGCCAAAAGACTCCCAGCAAAAGCGGGAGGGTTGGCAGCCCTAATTGCCAACCTGGTATAGGGGAAGTGTCCTAGGAGGGAGGGAGCATAACAGGATAAGAAGAGGGTGGAGTGGAGGTCTCCTATGGCAGTTCTCAACTGGTGAGGACCATAGCCAGCTGTTGTAAGTTAGAAGAGCACCTAGGCTACTCTAACTCACCTCAGTGCCAGATGTGAGAGCTTGGACAGCTTGAGAATCAGGGAGCTACAACAGGCTCCCTCGTGTCCCCAGCTCTCTGCACCAAAGATATCCCAGTGCAGTTGATAATCAGGCCCCTGAGCTGGATTGATAGGGAAAAGATGGCCCTAGGCAGAGACATATGTAGCATGTAATGTGTTATGTATACAGCTCTGGAGGCCAAATGTCCCCTTCTATATGTTTTAGAGTCACTGAATGATTTGATATGATTTTTTTCTAAAGATTATCCTTAGTTAAAATATTACAATGTATTTTTATGACTCTTTGCACCTTTGGCGTCAACATCTAACGGCTGGGTAAGAGTCACTGCTTTCAAAAATTAACTCCCACTTAAAGCACGATGCTAACCGCAGCCCTATAAGCTTGCAGCCTACTTACATTTTCATTGTGTTTATCCTTCAAAAACACTTGAGGGTAAATGCATTAACCCAGGTCTGTATTTGTAGACATATATGGATACAGTATTTTTTTCAGATTTTTAGTAGCTAATGTTTGGCTAATAAAATAAAACTGAGCATTGCTATTGCATTTTTATCAGTCGCTGATTTATTCAGTGCCTCTTTCACTTTGTTCATGAAGGAATTTGATTCTTAGAACCTGCACAAACAACTGCAGCTCTTTAACACATGGTTCAATTGGTGCATTCTCCATCAAGTCCTGTTCTCCGAAGCTCCTGATCTGTTTGAGTCCATATCTAATTCCAAAAGAAGAGCAACATGTCAAGAATTCTGGGTAGGGCTGTCGATTAATCACAGTTAACTCATGTGATTAACTCAAAAAACTTAATCGTGATTAATCGCAGTTTTAATCGCACTATTAAACAATAGAATACCAATTGAAATTTATTAAATATTTTGGGATGTTTTTCTACATTTTCAAATATATTGATTTAAATGACAACACAGAACACAAAGTGTACAGTGCTTGCTTCATATCATTATTGTTATTGCAGATATTTGCACTGTAAAAATTATAAACCAAAGAAATAATATTTTTAAATTAAATCAGCATTGAAAGGTATTTATGCACCAGATATGCTAAACATTCATATGCCCCTTCATGCTTCCATGTGATGATGCTCTTTAAAAAATAATGTGTCAATTAAATTTGTGACTGAACTCTTTGGGGGGAGAATTGTATGTCTCCTGTTCTGTTTTACATGCATTCTGCCATATATTTCATGTTATAGCTGTCTTTAGTGATGACCCAGCACATGTTGTTCATTTTAAGAACACTTTCACTGCAGATTTAATGAAATGCAAAGCAGGTACCAATGTGATATTTTTAAAGATAGCTACATCACTCCACCCAAGGTTTAAGAATCTGAAGTGCCTTCCAAAATCTGAGGGGATGAGGTGTGAAGCATGCTTTCAGAAGTCTTAAAGAGCAACATTCTGGTGTGGAAACTACAGAACCTGAACCACCAAAAAAGAAAATCTGCTGGTGGCATCTGTCTCAGATGATGAAAATGAACATGTGGTGGTCCCCACTGCTTAGGATCATTATCAAGTAGAACCCGTCATCAGCATGGACGCATGTCCTCTGGAATGGTGGTTGAAGCATGAAGGGACATATGAATCTTTAACGCATCTGACAAGTAAATATCTTGCGACACTGGATACAACAGTGCCATGCGAATGCCTGTTCTCACTTTCAGGTGACATTGTAAACAAGAAGTGGGCAGCATTATCTCCTGCAAATGTAAACATACTTGTTTGTGTGACCGATTGGCTGAACAAGAAGTAGGACTGAGTGGACTTGTAGACTCTAAAGCAGGGGTGGGCAAACTTTTTGGCCCAAGGGCCACATCTGGGTATAGAAATTGAATGGCGGGCCATGAATGCTCATGAAATTGGGGGTTGGGGTGTGGAAGGGGGTGAGGGCTCTGGCTGGAGGTGTGGGCTCTGGGGTAGGGCTGGAGATGAGGGATTGGGGGTGCAGGAGGGTGCTTCAGGCTGGTTCCCAGCCAGTGGGAGCTGCGGGGGAGTGTTTGGGGCGGGGGCAGCGTGCAGAGCCCCTTGGCTGTCCCTACGTGTAGGAGACGGATGGGGGACATGCCATTGCTTCCGGGAACCGTGAGGAGCGGGGCAAGACCCCGCCCCCGCTCACCAGCAGGAGCTCGAGGGTGGGATTAAAACATCTGGAGGGCCGGATGTGGCCCCGGGCCGTAGTTTGCCCACCCTTGCTCTAAAGTTTTACATTGTTTTATTTTTGAATGCAGTACATAATTCTATATTTGTAAGTTCATCTTTGATGAAAAAGAGATGCCACTACAGCACTTGTATTAGATACATTGAAAAATACTATTTCTTTTGTTTTTAGAGTGCAAATATTTGTCATAAAAATAAATATAAAGTGAGCACTGTACTCTTTGTATTCTGTGTTGTAACTGAAATCAATACATTTGAAAATGTAGAAAACATCCAAAAATATTTAAATAAATGATATTCTATTATTAAATATTATTTCTAATATTTAAATAAATGGTATTTGATTAATCGTGATTAATTTTTTTATTGCGCATTTAATCATGATTAATTTTTTTAATCGCTTGACAGCCCTAATTCTGGGATTCCATATGATTCCCTTAGACAATGGGACCCAAAGGCTTGGAATCTTGTATATTAGAAGTATTCTTATTTACCAGTCACCAAACACGAGAGGCAGGTTGTGTTTATTTTAAACAGTATGGACATGTTTCTACTAGTCTCAGGGAGCATCTCTGGTGAAGGCTGTCTGAGCATTTCATACTCTAGAAGTTATCACTTCCTCACTTACATTATCCTTTGCAATTCCAAATCCTTAAAAAAAAATTCCATGCCACATACTTAAACCCCATTCCCTGTTAGCAGCTTTGACTTCTGAGGTGGCTGTGTTATCAACAATAAGAAAATAATTATAAAAATTAGGGTCAATGCCCTTTTTAAAAGTAGCAGATACACTTCATTTCACGGGCTGCTACATGGTACAGTGATTTCCTACTGCCGGAGGCCTTGTTTGTGAGGCTTCCATAGACTTCAATGGTTTGGAGTCATGGAATTAAACAGAGAAAGTCACCTCTAACTTTTATCAGGGTCTTGTACTAGTACTTGGCTCCTTTGCTGAGTGCTCAGTTACCAATAGAACTAGAAAAGTGCTGCGTGCATGCAGCCAATCTTTCTCTTCTATATGGCTGACAAAATGAAAGTCTTGTATATGTAGGTGCTTATCTAGACTTTCAGAACTGGAACCTTCTTTATCAATATTACAGATATAGAAGCTTCAGTCACAGGTGGCCTCATGTCTAGCTAGCTGAACTCTTTTACCTCACAATTCTCTCTCCATTTCTCTCTCATCATTTATGGAGAAGTATGTGATAGAGTGCTCTGCTCACTGCTCGATGGCACCTCCTCCTGGCTGTTCTGGGGATTAGCGCTGCCAGGCCAACACCCCTTCCTGTGGCTGCACGCCATCTCTCTCTCTCTGTGTCTACAGTCCCTCTCTCCCTCCAAGAACTGCTGCTTCCTCTTCGTGACTTGGCCATCCAGCCAGGCCACTAAGTGGTTTCCTCTTCCAGGGTGGTCTTTCAAGGTTTCTCTCCACAAGCAGCATTAGGCAGTTCTCAAACCCACGGTCCTGACAGTATTGCTCCAGCAGCGACTCCAACAGTCTTCATATCCACTGCCCTTAGCAATGCCACGGTGCAGTGGAACCCAGACCGACCCTCTGTTCTGGGTTCCAGTCCAGGGCCCTTTAGTGAACAGTTAAGGACTGCATCTATACCAGCCTGACTGCTCTGACCCCTGGACTCCTTCCTACCATGCTTCTTTTCCCCTTACCTCTGTGTGTGAAACTGCCAGCTTTCTCCTGCTACATGCTGTTGCCAGCCTTCTGGCTTTATAGAAGCCCTGCCTGTCGCCTCAAAGGTGAGCTTTCTTCTAATTAGCTCTGTCCACACAGCCTAAATCTCCCCCATTTGCAGCTTAATTGGCTGATCATGCCCTCTTGGCCTAATTCAGCTCTTGCAGGGCCGGTGTGGAGAGTACACCCCATCACAAAGTATACTATTGAGCTCTGGTAGGGTGGGATTTTGGGAATTCCGACAAACACAGTGTAACAAACAATTAGCATCTTTCAGACTTCTTGTACATCATGCATATGTTTGTGCACATATCTTTGTTTTTGCAGTAGTTCTTCACATGACTTTTCTAACGTACGAGCATAACCAGAAAGCATTGAAATACGATTTGGCACTTGCCTCAGAGGGTCAGGAGTCTGTGGGAGGAGGAGAATGGTATTTACTTGAGTGATTTCCAGCAACTTTACAGTGGAATTATGCTGCAGTAAAATGAGCCACAGCCACAGATACTATATGCTAACAGTTTCAGGTTGTTAGGATAGTGTTCCCAGGTTGCATTAGAATAGCTGTCTTACACAGGCGGATTACAGTTTTATGGGGTCCTGGGCCAGAGCAAGCGGGGGCCTCTCCTTACCCCTTCTGCCTGCAGTCCCCTCAGTGCTCCTGCCGAGGAAATGGGGTGGGGGCACGGGGGCTTACCCTGCCCCCACACCCGGGACTCCTGCTGGGGAGCAGGGTCGGGCTGTGGGGGCTTGCCCTTCTCTGCCTAGCTGCTGCTCCCGCCGGGGAGTGGGATCAGGGCGTGGGGGCTTGCCCTGCTCCCCAGCAGGAGTGCTGGGCGGGCGGAGCAGGTCAGAGTGCCCATTTTTCCAGACCCCCCTCCAATTGGCTGCGGCTCCTGGGCATGGGCCCCGTTGCCCCAGTGGCTAATCCTCCACTGCTGGCTTAGACCTTGTACATATTAGTAAGCTATTGCATTTTGTGTTTTGATTCCCCCTCCCTTAATAAGGTTTCTTTTTAGTTTCACAGAGAATGTGAATGGTGAAATGATGCTGAAAGGAATCTTGTTGAAGGATGCATAAAAGAGTAGGAGGCAGTTCAGAGGGTGATGAACTTCAGAGGCCACTTGAAACTTGACTTTAAAGGAAAGATCCACTCTCCTTTTGTGTGGTTGTTCAGAGCTATTTTGGTCCAATGGCAAGAAGTATTCACTGTCTGGTACAACTCTATATTGGAATGCAAAGTTGTGGGTTTTTTGGTTTTTTTTCTGGACTTGGCATTTTTTTTAGTGGTTTCTAATCTGAATAGAAAGAGTCATTGGGTTGGGGACAGGATGGATCAGGAGGCTGCTAAACGTCTTTAATTTCTAGATCATTAATTTAAATCACAACCCAGTTTAGTAGGGACCACAAAGAACCATACTTTGGGTGCTTGCTGGCCAGCATTCAATGAACTGGTATCCTCAGGCTACTGCCTAGATGCCAGGTATCCACATCACACAGACCACCAGCAAAATTGGCACTGATTGGTACTGCTGGCAAGCATCACAAAAAACATGATTAATTGGTGACACAGGGCCTGCAGGGCAGGCATTCGGAAGGGAGAGGGTGGATTCCAGAGGGCCTACACACAATAAAAAGAGACTCCGGTAGCTGTCTCTACTTATCTCTTTGGTGCAGAGACTGTCACTGACAATATATTTGTACAGATTCTGCTATCATCAGGCCTTGACCTGGCTCACTTGTAGTCACTACTGTAATGTAAAAGTTAAATAATAATAATAATATTTCCATCCTTTTCTAACTCCAGTTTCAAAATCACAGGGCTTTGGGGGTTTTACTGTTCAAATGCAACACGTTTTATTTTTGTTATGCAGTGAGGTTGTTGGAGCTTTACAGCAGGATGGAGACACATCGGTTTTGACAGTCACTTGCACCTCCATGCATTTGTTTAATAAGATGGAGGCTGTCAGGATGCAGGAACATTGAAGTGGCAGCAGAGTGGGGATGGAAAAAATGATCAGTGGCTTGAGCATCGAGCGATCCAGGGATGCAGGTGGGGGTGTGGTGTCTCCTTCCCAGCAGAGCCAATAGAATTCTATGTTCCCCACTTTCTCCTTTCAGATACCTCTCTCAGGCCTCTCCAGCCTTCAGCACCTGGTGCTGAGTACCTCATTATCTTTTAACCCCTGGCTGGCTCCCTGCATTGTCTCTGTTCTCCTTGCTTGCAGCAGGTCTAGCCTCACTAGCTTTAGTCCTCACTCCCTCCCCTTCCCACAGAGCTGCAGATTGTTAAATGGCCTTCTGGGTGAAAAAAACAAAAGGGTACTTACACCTACAGGCCCCAAACCTGTCCCTGGCAATTGTGGGGACTGTGATTAAACCATAGGAAAAATCACCATGACAAGTTTTCAACTCTAGGGACATAGCTTTCCGTTTTCTAGGTTTTTTTGCACTGTAAAGGGCCAGAATTTATCCTTTCTGTTCAGTTAAAGTTGAGATTTTGGGGGAGAATGTTTCCCCCTCAGTTAGATACGAACCTTACATTGATCTACCGCACAACCTTGATTCTGATGCACATGGGTGTCAGCAAGAGTTTCAGAAATACCTATGTGCAGGAAAAATGTCAATTTCTTGTAGACTTTTATCCAGTAATCAGGTGTGTATCACTGTGGAAACTTTCCAGATTTTTCATTGAGCAAAAGGAGGGCAGGTTTATTGAAATGCAGGCATTGAGGTAGAAATGGATATACTGTTAATATGTATGTTTCCACAGTTCACCACATTTCTGTTTCATTGAGGTTTCTCTTGTCAAATATTAGTAATAGCACAGCTATTTGTTAAGCAAGCAAAGAAATCCTGACTTCAGTTTTCATTGCCAATACTTAATTTTACACAGGTCCTTTTGTGAGAGAAGTTTAGATATCAGTGATATCATTTCAGATGGCTCTTAAATACCACCCCTACAATTCCACTGCTACTGCTTTCATGCTGTTTAAATCTGTCTCAGAGCTGTTAATGCAGTGGTCTATTTCAAAATTGCAGAGAGGAGCACAAGCTCATCAGAAAATGTATGTGGCGATAATTTCAGCAAAAGCTGTCAGTGTACAGAGAGAGAGATGTTTTAAATGTCTTATCAAATTAGTAATAACTATCAGGGATTCTCTACCATGCTTCCCAAAGGAACAGATCTTTCCTAAATGAGGCAATAAAGTGCAGCACCTTCTGCACTGATCTAATGCAGACCTTTCTCGCTGTCCTATTAGTTAACTATTAAGCCTACAAGTCATGTTTTATATGCTTTCTGCTTGGAAACTGGCAAGACGTCTGAAGCAGAGATGGGCAAATGTGATCAGGATTTATAGTAAGTGTCTACTGCAGATTTCAAATACGCTGGATAGAACGAATTGTGATTTCCCTGCTGTAGAAGTAGGATAAACCAGGAATATTTCCAGATACAATACAGTAAATAAACACTGAAATGCCAAAATATTTCGGAGAATGGACGTGTTTAAAAAGAAACAGTGAATACTAAAATGGTATCATAGCTCAACTCATTAAAGGCTATAAGATGGTTTTGCTACAAGCCCTGAGCAAAGGGCAGCATGTAGTTGCACCACCTCAAGAACAGACTGGAACCGTATTGTGGTTCCTTGATTTCCCCCTATGCTCTGGAAAGGAAGACCTATACTTGGCATAGATCGCTTCCCCCAAGTGCCCTGGCTCAGCAGCAGTGTTAGCTGACATGGTGGGGAAGGAGGGAGCCAGATTCGAGGCTATACACCAGTGGTAGGCAACCTGTGGCCCGTGAGGGTAATCCACTGGTGGGCTGCCAGACAGTTTGTTTCCATTTGCACAGCCACCCACAGCTCCCAGTGGCTGCGGTTCACTGTTCCTGGCCAATGGGAGTTGCGGGAAGCAGCGGCCAGCACATCCCTGCGGCCCGCGCTGCTTCCCGCAGCTCCCATTGGAGAACCGCGGCCACTGGAAGCTGCGGGCATCTGTGCAAATGTAAACAAACTGTCTGGCGGCCTGCCAGCAGATTACCCTGGTGGGCCGCAGGTTGCCCACCACTGCCACACGCATTTCCCATTCATCTATGTGAGAGAATTGGCAGCTTTGCAGCAGCTGCCGTCTCCCTTGTACTATTACCTGTGATGCAGGTCGTGAGTGCAGGATGGGCTACACCCCCTGCCGACCCAAACACTTGTGAAGGTTTAGGGCCTGATCCCATGCTCATTGGAGTCTATGAGAGTCATTGCATTGAGTTCAATGGGTATAGGATCAGGCTCTTAAATATTACAAGGAGAAAGGTGAAATGAAAGGAATTTTACCAATCAAGACCTGAGTGCAGCAATCTGTTTTCCCTTGCTATGGTAGACATTATTATAGCAGCCCACTGACCTGCTTTGCCAGCACTGTTTGAGGCAGGTAAAACTCAGAACCCTGAATGGTGAATTTAGTAGGTAACTAAAGGAACTGATTTTCAGCTACCGTGTTTTGTTTTAAAATACGCTAATTTGCAATTAAATCTACATGTTTTTATGTTTTCTGCTCATTATTTGTGACCATATACAGTTTTTCTTGTTAACTAGCTACTGCAAAGGATTTTGAAGGGCCACAATAGAATGTTTTATTTTTATTTCTATCCATTGTCCTTAATTTTAAAGGCATTTTAGTCCCTTTTCAGTATAGTGGGCCTGATTCTCACTTACACTGAGACCCCACTTTGTACTACTCTGGCTGTGCAAAGGGGCCTTAAGGTTGGGAGTAAATTTCCTTTACATTCACTTTAAGTCCTCCTTGCACTGCCAGAGTGGCATAAAGCATCCTTCGTGTATACGAGAATTAGGCCTCATAGATTTTCTTTATCTGATAAGGCAGGAAATATGATCATTACTGTTATACTGTACTTAAAATTAGAGCAGTTGTCAAAAATGTTCATAAAAAAATTACTCTTGCTCTAAATCTTAATGGTCACCTTTAAAAAAATAAAATGCGGACATTTTTACATTAAAAATAACCCATGTGGATGTGCTTTGTTTCTCCATTGCATTTACCCACGTTCAGCTGATCTGACTCTCTTTCTTTTTCTGGTGATGGGGTTGATCTGTATGCTGTCAGGTCCATGGCTCATGCAGGTGCTCTGGGGATGGCTTAAGGCTTTTCACGCTTGTTTCTGGTTGCCGTCTCAGTCTTGTCAGCATGTTTTATTCCCTCTGGACGTACCCAGGAATGCAAATGCCAGACTTGCTCCCTGAACAAGTTTGTAGCAGCTGCCAAAGCCTTGAGCCTTGTGCGCAAGTAAATGCTCTCCTCACCCATTTATAGCAAGCCAAACGTTACAGCTCTCCAAATGCCTCCTCCTGAAAAGCACAATTAGCATGCAGAAGGGCTCAATGATATTTCATTGTATAGGTTTTTTTTCCCTGGAGTTTTGGTTCCAGCACAACAGTATTTTAATTGAATTTCTTTTAATATATCAAGACTGCTTACTCTTTTTCTTACAGGCCCAGTTACAATAGAAAATACTGTCCTGCCAACACCAACACCAACCACTCAAAAAATTATGAGATTGTCATAAAAATCCAAGGATTTTTTAAAAAAAGAATAAATAGATTTTTCATTTTCCTTCTGGTTTCTGAGTCTTTAGGGCTCATTCAGTTCACTTTTCTGGCTTTTCTGTGCAAACGTTAGGGCTATAAACTTACATTTTCTTTTAAATGAAAACTGAGATGCTTGTCTAATCACATGACTCCAGGAACTGTGGCCTTAAGAAGAACATCAGATTTCATGAGTCTCGCAATAAAATCGTGAGAGTCAACAATGCTGTAAATGTATAACAGTGCTGACCCTTATATTACATTTCAACACCCAATCTCAGAATACTTTTAACCAGGAAAAACAAGAGACTAGATCGTTAAAGCAGGACACCTAAACGCAGACCAACATCCATATTTCTTTAAATAGAAGCAGCCCGGTTTTCAGAAGTGCTGAGCTCTTGCAATTCCCATTGAAGTCAATAGGAGCTTTGAAAATCAGGCCACTTTTATTTAGGTGGGTTTAGAATCCTAAATTGAAGCATCTAGCTTTGCCATTTTGGCTGTGATATCTTTTCATTCCAGGTTCTTGACAAACTACAGTCTTCAAGGCTATATTCATTCAAGACTCAACCTTTGCACCCCTTGAAGTAAATACTGAAAATCCCATTTGATTTCAGTGGTCCAGGATCAGGTCTTTACTGTAGATTTTGATTTACTGACTGATCAAAAGTCCAGTGAAGTAAATGAAAAGACTCCTATTGACTTCGGTAGTTTTTGGATCATTTTCATAGACTGTTCTCTCTTGATGACTTAAATAGTTTATAAAAAAAGAAAATCATCTTTAAGTTTACCATAGTCCCTCATTATTTTTAAAGGTCACTTTATTACAGTACTCAACCATGTCATTCATTAAGATGGGAAATAGGTTGTTGACTGGTGTATAATCTATGTTGCTTATTCGGTGAAGGGAGGTAACTGGAGTAGTTTAGTTGTATAATTGTGTTTTTAAAATGTGGCAGAGAGCACCAGGAACAAAAAATAGGCACTCTGCTTTGTGCAATGCATGTACAAACTGGAGGGAAATAAAATAAAACTAAATAAAATTAAAGCCATAGACTTTTCCAACCAACAAAACAGTACTCATCATAATACATGAGATAGACGAGACTAAAAGTAAATCAAAGCCTCTATAATGACTTGGGAAGGAGAGGGGAGGGTTGAACATACTCGTGATCCTGGGCCTTGATGGAGCAGAAACTGAAGGTAAGAAAGTACCCTTCAGAAAGGAGTTTAGGAAGAAAGTACTTTAGGCAAAGACCAGACTGTTGCAGAGACCAGTGGACAGCCCTTGATGAGGTTCCTGTGCATTGTCTACAATCAATTATTCATTCCATTCTGTTTTTTTTGTGGTTCAAATCTAAAACCCATTCATATCACTGGGTGTCTTTCTATTGACTTCAATGGGCTTTGGCTTAGGAGCTATACTACTATTCCAGGATCCATCCAGAATGTAGGAGTTTCAGATTAATCTACTAGGTTCCAATTCAACTGTTCATAATGGAATGCACTTAAAATTAAGCACATACTTCTGTGCTTTAGTGAACAGGGATGGATATGAGCGTATGCTTAAATATTTTGCTGAATAGATTTTCTTTATCTGATAAGTTGCAGAGATGGAGTTTATTTTAGGTCATTTCCTAATGAAGAACTTCAATGAGTTGTTCAGAAGAAGAAACTTCCCTAGCTTTTTATGCCAGTTATTATGTTTTTAAAGCTAATAGACATTCTGTCACACTCTCTTTGTACTATGTAAATTCTTCAAGTTTTTAATTCAAAGGCATTTTCAGGGACTGTCCAAGTTTAATAAAAAGCTTTGATCTCTCTTTATTGCCCTCTATCTCTGAGGTGAACATGCATTCATTTTCAGCTCAGATCATTTTGTTTTGAACAGTGATGTTCCTTTTATTTTAAGCAATGACATTGGCACTGAGATTTGTTGTTTTTTTCCCCTCATATGATCTAAATACACACAGATTTTTTTTCTGAGTCCTAAAAATTATCCTGGTCTTCTTGAGGAACTTGTGAAACATTTGCAAATTAATCAAAACTCAACAGCCATACCTCTTCCCTGTGCTAGTTATCTCCAAGCTAGTACTGCAGTTCTTTATTAAGTCAAGAATTCTAAGATGTTGTCATAGAGTGGATCACATTTAACCACAGAGGTTGTCTCATAGACCACGTTCCCTCCCATTTGTGGTTGCACGCTCCACCTCCTTTTTCCATTCATGACAGTATTGCTTCCCGTTGACAATTACTGAAATTGTTTACGTGGGAAAGCGTTTACTTAATATATTTATAGAATTCTCTTAATGTGATTTAGCCGCTGAAAATAAGATGAAGCCAGCACCATGTGACGAGCTAAAACTTTACAAACCACTAATTGCTCTGCTGATCGCCCATGGTCCACAG
Organism: Eretmochelys imbricata; assembly: GCF_965152235.1. NCBI lineage: Eukaryota > Metazoa > Chordata > Testudines > Cheloniidae > Eretmochelys > Eretmochelys imbricata. Next base: position 28,247,063 of record NC_135577.1, on the reverse strand, counting down.
GTCACAGTTTGAGCGTCTTTGTATTAAATTTGTTGCTTACCTCCATTATCCATTGTAAAATGCAAGACTCTTTTTTTGCCCTGGAAGTCTCCATCATATTGTTCCAGTTTATTTTTCTGATCTGTTACTTCATACAGTTTCTAATGATGCTCTATCCTTGTGCCTTCCCTGCCTTTTGGCCAGAAAACAGTAGTTCGAGAATTCAGGGTCCCACCCTCCAGAATAAAAGAGGAAAGATTTATTGAATTGTATTTGGCTCACAACAATGAAAACTTCTGAAGCACCTTATCAGACAGAGACATCTTGAGATATTTTTAAAGTTTAATACATTCTTCAGAGTCAGCGATCCTTTAGAAGCTTGTGACAACAAGTATATCTTTACTTTAGGCCTAAACAAGGAGTTGGGGACATTCATGTTTCCTATTTGAAGTTGGCATGACAGCTAAAGGCTGAGGCCCCTAATTATATCCAATGGCTGACCTCCAATCGAGTTAAATGGGAACAGGACCAGGCCGCAAATTCATATCTTAGATAGGGATAATGTTGCCAACTCTTGCAATTTTATTGTGATTCCCACAATATTTGGTGATTACTTTAAAGCCCCAGCTTTACGATTCATGGGGTCACTCATGATTGCAGAGAGAAACTGGAAACTTTCAAATCTTCATAGGCTCCAAAATCAAAATGCGTATGAAAAAACTCAAAATGTATTATTGTAAAAAAAAAATCTCTTGATTTTTAAGTCAATTTCATTCGCTTTGCGGGGGTCTGACTCATGGATTTGTGAACGTTGTGGTTTGGCATTCCAGCAGGCATGTGGGGATCCTATTGAAGTAATTGGGAGTCACACACGCAAGCACAGAAATAGTCTTATAAGAGGAACCACTCAAAATTATTTTAATCTTCTTCCAAAAGGAAATTATGCGTGGGGTGCTCTGCAGCTGCTTGGTTTTCAGATTGCTATGTTACTCTCCTTCCTCTTGACAAGTCTTCAACAATAAGGCAGAAAATGTAAGTCGCCAACTAACTATGAAGTCCAGAAGATACTACTTGCTGAGCAATGCTGCACAGTGTTTCTTTCTAGATTATAAAGGTAACTTGCTTGCAAAAGAAAATTATACTTCAAAAACAGGGTCTAAATGTGCATTCAAAATCTTCCAGAACTTTGCATGCCAAGAACTGTAAGAACAGCTTCTCTCTGTACAGTCTGAAAATCCTTGCAGGTGGGAGATGGGGCTGATGAACTAGGGATAGGAATTGTTACAGGAAACAGGATCTAGAAAGCTGTCAGGAGCGCAGGCTAAAGCTCTCTCACTCATCTGGATAAACAAAGGGCCCGATTCTGAAAACCATCGCCACAAAGAACTTCCATTGGCTTCAATGGGAGTTCCATATCCTAAGGGCAAGCAGAATTGTGTGCACAGATGTCCTGGTAATGCTTCCAAGAGACTGGGTTCTTACCTTGGTACCAATATGTTAGGTTTTCCCAGTGTGGTATGAATATTTTGTGACTTTATTTACCCTACAGAATTAACTGTTGATGTTGCCACTGCAGCCCCAAAAGCGATACAACAGCATTATTTGTGTCTCTGCTCAGACTCTCATGACTTTTCCCTTTCTCTCTTGGGTCTTATCTGTGTGCTGCTTAAAAGGTCCCTATGACCCAGGCCTTCTATACATAGCTGTAGCAGCATCTGGACATTCTGGAATCTCCTCAGGCAGTGAGATAACACAATTGATGAGCTACAGGGCAGCAATTATACCCCCAAATCTCTCCTTAGTGCTTCTGCTAACAGCGTGTTTCATGTCACATCTCGTCTGGTGGCTCTCAACTGATACCCCGGAATGCTCACTTCGTCTTGCTCCCCCTCTCATCGCTTGCCTTCCACTTGCCATAGAATCTTCCGAACCTCTTCCCCAGGTCCCTGTCACAACGTTCCCCATGACAGCCTTTTTCAAATGTGGAAAAGGTCTCCGTTCAGATCAAGTGCCGGACCAATTTAATTTTTAAAATGATCCTATCTATCATAGGTGATAGAAAATTGGTAACTTTTTTTTTTTTTTGGTTCTTGCCAACAGATCCCCATCTTCCTCACAATAAATAATCATGTGATGTATTACAATATAACTGGTTTTTACACTGGGTCTTTCATTTGAGCAGTATCCCCAAATGCTTTAAATATCAAGTTAAAATACGTAATGCATGTATGCAGGTCTCTCTGGATCCTCAGCTAGTGTAAATCAGAGTTGCTCTGTTGAAAGAGCTGTGCTGATTTATGGAACTTGAGGATCTCTCTCTGAACAGAAAAGCAGTACTTGTGGCACCTTAGAGACTAACAAATTTATTTGAGCACAAGCTTTCGTGAGCTACAGCTCACTTCATCGGATGCATTCAGTGGAAAATACAGTGGGGAGATTTATATACACAGAGAACATGTAACAGTGGGTGTTATCATACACACTGTAACGAGAGTGATCACATAAGGTGAGCTATTATCAGAAGGAGAGAAAAAAAACCTTTTGTAGTGATAATCAAGGTAGGCCATTTCCAGCAGTTGACAAGAACATCTGAGGAACAGCGGTGGGGGGTGGAGGGGGAATAAACATGGGGAAATAGTTTTACTTTGTGTAATGACCCATCCACTCCTGGTCTTTATTCAAGCCTAAGTTAATTGTATCCAGTTTGCAAATTAATTCCAATTCAGCAGTCTCTCGTTGGAGTCTGTTTTTGAAGTTTTTTTGTTGAAGAATTGCCACTTTTAGGTCTGTAATCGAGTGACCAAAGAGACTGAAGTGTTCTCCGACTGGTTTTTGAATGTTATAATTCTTGACGTCTGATTTGTGTCCATTTATTCTTTTACGTAGAGACTGTCCAGTTTGGCCAATGTACATGGCAGAGGGGCATTGCTGGCACATGATGGCATATATCACATTGGTAGATGTGCAGGTGAATGAGCCTCTGATAGTGTGGCTGATGTGATTAGGCCCTATGATGGTGTCCCCTGAATAGATATGTGGACACAGTTGGCAACAGAGTCTAGTAATAAACAGTAGAGGGGCGAAATTATGAGGTATATGCAAATGGGAAAAGATGTTTCAAGCTGTGGTTTAAAATAAATGATGAGTCACTGGGGCAGACATAAGGCAGTTCCCAGTGGCAGGAGCAGCGGGGGAGAGCGCGTTTTCACCAGTGATGACCCACGGTGTGAGTGAACAGCGAAGATACACTGATGAATAGACAGAGTGCGAGGGGAGTAGTGGGGGGTGAGGGAAGGAGACCATTTTCTTCAAATTCAAGAGAAAAACTAAAGCGCCTAGATGCTGAGAATCTGTATGCTAAGTTTCAACCTGGGAGGAGTTTTGCATTAGAAGCAGAGATGTTTTAAATCCCTGAAAATAAGGGTTTAGAATGGAAGTCCTGACACAGCCCTAAATATAGCTTTGCAAATAAAATGCTCTTAACTTCTCTCCACAACTATCTGTATAATAATAATAATAATAGTGGTAGTAGCAGTGGTATTAAATCATTCATCATTTTCACAAAGGGCAAGAGAGTTCCAGTTCCCCGCTCTCCTGGTGGTAATAGCTCACCTTACCTGATCACTCTCGTTACAGTGTGTATGGTTACACCCATTGTTTCATGTTCTCTGTGTATATAAATCTCCCCACTGTATTTTCCACTGTATGCATCCGATGAAGTGAGCTGTAGCTCACGAAAGCTTATGCTCAAATACATTTGTTAGTCTCTAAGGTGCCACAAGTACGCCTTTTCAGTTTTCAGGGGGAACTCCTGAAATGTATAGCCCTGTGGGGGTTTGAGAAGCTTTTAGAAAATGTTCATTTAAGTTGACCCCCTGTCCCCCGGATTTTTATTCTGTTGCTTTTTATAGTTGTAACCAGGACAAAAGTAAAAGATCTGGTTTTTTGCTTAAATAAATCTATCAAAACATGCTGACACAATCTTAACAGAGATAAACATTCTTCTCCGCGTTTAAATATGGTGTGGGTTGTGAGAGAGAGAAAAGGTGCCTACAAGAGCTAAATATCAGCAATATATTTGAGATTTAAAAGGATGCTGTTTTGATCACATACTCTATAAACAGAACGCTCTGTGGGTACAGCTTTGCTTTGACTTCGCATGCTGAATTGGCAGTCGTTTTCGATTTCACAGATAAGGTTTGTGGATTTCAGCAAAATGTGTAGGGTCTTGATCCTGCAAACTCTTATGCACATGAGTATTCTCATTTACTTCATTGGGATTACTCACATGAATAACATTAAGCATGTGTCTAAATCTTTGCAGGCTTAGGGCCAAAGTCATGAACAAGCTGTTGATTTTCATCTTTGTATTTAAGCGAAACAGAATAAATAATGCCTCGGATGTGGCATCTCATGAAGATCTATTCATTGAATTTGCTTGTGCAAAACTCTGTTGGGCTTGACCCTCCCCTCTGTTACTCAGATTTTTCCCACAGTATTCTTGGATTTAATGAAGTTATACTGGAATAAAATTTATGTAACTGGGTAGCAAATAAGGCCCATTGTTGACAATTTCATCTACTCATATGTTTATAGATTGGCCAGATCTTCAGCTGATTTAAATTAACACAGCTTCATTGAAATCAGTGTAGCTATGGAAGAGGATGAGAGAAAGAACAAACCACATGTGTGATAGATGTTAATCATATCTCTTATACGTAGAGCCCTACCAAATTCACGGACATGCAAAATGCACCATGGACCGTGAAAAATGCACCATGGACCGTGAAATCTGTTCTTTTGTATACTTTTGTATACCAGGTGTTGGCAACCTGCAGCACGGCACATCAGCTGATTTTTAGTGGCACTCTGCTGCCAGCCAGGATCCCAGCCGCCAGCCCTGCTCATCCCGCTGCCAGCCTGGATGGACAGAACCCTGGGCCAGCAGTGGGCTGAGTGGGGCCGGCGGCTGGGACCCCGGCTGGCAGGGGTCGGTGGCTGGAACCCCAAACTGGCAGTGGGCTGAGCCGCTCAGCGCGCTGTCGGTCTGGGGTTCCGGCTGCCGGCCCCTGCCAGCCGGGGTCCCAGCCGCCGGCCCCGCTCAGCCCGCTGCAAGTCTGGGGTTCCATCGCGGGGGCCCTGTAAATGTAAAATGTATTACTGGCACGTGAAACCTTAAATTCATGAAGACTTGGCACACCACTTCTCAAAAGTTGCGGACCCCTGCCCTAGACTATGCAGATTTTATGGGGGAGACCAGGTTTTCTCAAACTGGGGGTCCCAATCCAAAAGGGGGCCATGTGGGGTGGGGTCGCAAGAGTTATTGTTGGGGGTCACAGTGTTGCCAGCCGTACTTCTGCTGTGCCTTCAGAAGTGGGTGACCAGAGAGTGGCAGCTGCTGGCTGAGGGCCCAGCTCTGAGGGCAGCAGTGCAGAAGTAAAGGTGGCAACACCATACCAGGCCACCCTGACTTCTGTGCTGCTGCTGGCGATGCCGCTGCCTTCAGAGCTGTAAGCAATGCATCCCTCGGATAGAGTTTATTCAAAAACCACTGATTTTTAAACATTTTTCTCCAATATATATCGACACCGTTTGTTCTAGGTTTTTCATGTTCAGTACCATTGTATTCGTGGGAGAATGGGCTTTCAAATGATACCCAACTTTACCCATTTCTGACAACACTGTATTATCAAAATTTCCACCAACCGGAGGACCTGGAGTGGGAAGCGGGGTGGCAGCAAGTCCCCCCTGCCATGCCGCAGAGGGTGGCCCCATTGAAATTATGATTTTGTAGCCCTTAGCTTTCTATCATTAACTTTCCCATGGAATTACACATACTCCCAGAATACCCTTTTGCAAGGAGCAGATTCGTCTTTTAAGAAATGCTTCTAATGACTAGAGTTGTAACTCTGAATGTAACCAATGCTGTTTGGATTAAGCTGAAGTCACTTGAGTTAAGAATGAGTCAGAATAAGCAAACATTCTGCTATTCAGAGGAAGTGACTCCTTCCTTTTACATTCCATCCACACAAAACCAAAAATCCACATCATCAACCGGGAAGAAAGTGCTTTCAGTCACGAAGCAAGCAAGTACCAAAAGGAGTCTACGTTAATCATCTTCATAGATTGCCAGTGGGAGTATAGAAAGCAAGTCATTTGCAGCAACAGGCAGTTTTGGACTTCTGTAGACAATGGGTCTGTCTTGATGCCTTTGTAAACTTGAGTGTGCCGTAATTAGTGTTGTAGCTTTTATTATTCACTGTCCTGCAAAGAATGAGATCAGTACCTGAGGGAGCTGCATAGAACAACTGTCATCTAAAACAAAGTTTGATAGGGTATGTAGAGCGAAAGTTCACAGCATCTTTCCAGCCAAATGTCTGTGGAGGTCCGCACTAGCCCAGACAATTGTAAGCACACCTGGTTCATGAGATTTAACCACCTGGTGAGCCACAGCGTAACTGTCCACAAAGCATTGGTATACTACAAATACATTAGTGCGTAGAATATGTACTATGAACTGCTGCTGTTTTGGTTTCAATTAATTTGCCAAATGCTTTCTCTTTTCTCTTTGCATCAGTATTAATTGGTGCGAATTTTCCAGTTGTATGTTGCAAGGCAGCTTTTAGTCAACAAATCAAGGATATTGCCGTTTATCAACTGATTTTCCTCACTACAGTTAAGCAGAGGAGTTCTTGGTAATTTTAAACACAAACACCAGGTAAGTTTTTTCCCTATATTTGGTAATGAGACCCCTTTCTAGGCCTACCTCAAAGAAGCAGAGGGTGAGCATGCCAAGCCTTGTCTGTGTTAGAAAATTACCAGTATAATATCCATTGACGGAGTTTAATTCCATGTATCCAACTCCAAGTCAAGTGTGTTCAAACAGTTAGAGATGCAATGGTATGGATTACCAGGAACTTCTGCCCTGTTGGCCTGATTCAGAGTCTACTGAAGTTGATGGGAATCTTTCTGTTGACTTCAGTGGGCATTGGAGCAGGCTCGTTGTCCATGCTGGCATGGCACTGCATGAGTTGTGGCTCATTGACCTCTGGGTATGTATGCCAAAGTGGCTGGCACCACTCTGAGGCCCCGGTTCTGGGCAGTTTTCCCATGGGATTGTGGGATACCTCCAGCCTAGATTTACAACCCTAAAGTTGGCAGGGGCCATACAAATTGAGGAAGATAATACAGTCACTACATGCAGAACTATTTCCTTGTAGCCTGGTGAAAGAGGTGGCTTTAGTGTCAGTGGTTTTTCTTTCCGGATTAGATCCGTTATCAACAGACATAGTAAAGAGGACTGTGAGGGGGAGCATGATATACCTACACAACAAAGGTCTGAAATATTAAGCTGCACTTTAGCCTCGCAATACCTTTCACCATTGCCAGGGACTTTTTTGGCTCATGAGGTACGTTTAAAACTAAAGCTCAACCTCTTAACTGTGAGCATGTTACTGTTCCAGGGCAGCCCTCGTGTGTGACATGGAAGCCTCTTTCACAGTGATTTTTCTACATCTAGCAACTTACAGCAACTGTTTGTTTAAATTTGTCATTCTGTGCAAAACGTTGTTCTGGGAATGGCCACTTATTTTCTGAAATGCCAGGCTTTTCATTTTAGAGCTGTCATTTCGCTACGTGTACACAACCACTTGTGCATTTGGAAATGCCCACCATATTTATATGGATATTTCTCAGAAAGGTTTTACTTATGCTTTGTACTGCTTTCATTTTTAAAGGGCAAGTAATGCAGTAAGCCTACAGAGTCAAAATCGTTCCTGGTGTAAGCTCTGTTTAACTCAGGCATTAGTCCAGTGCTTTACTGTAAGATATACACATCTGTGGTCAATTATGACTTCTTCTGTTATGATAGAAACTAAATTTCCCCTTTAAAAAGAAGTGGTTGTTCTCATTTTCTTCATCTTGGAATTACCATGGCAAACAGTAATGTGGGTTTGGTTTTACTGCTTCGTGTGCATATGGTTTCAAGCTGACGGACTGCTTGTTTGTGAAACCAAGGGCTTGATTAGTTCATTGTTAACATAGTTGCCACAGCCACAGTTCATCATAAGAGTAAAAGGTATAAAAAAATGATTAGATCGTTAAGTCCCTCTCCCCACAAGGGCAAAATAGATCCCGGTAAAGCATGTTCCCAGCATTAAACTGACATCATATTGAACTAACCAAAAGGCCACTGCTTCCGAATTTCTCATGTTTGTTCACAGCCCAAACATGTACGCTTTTGGGGTGTGGAAAAAAGGGCATCATCCAAATTTAGCCCCTTTTGAGTTTTTTAATGTCACAAAATGTTGCCTTTAACCAGTGCTGAATTTTCTCAGGTGTTTTATTTACACACTCTGGTAATGCAAATGGTTTATTTAGAAAAGTTTACATGGCCTTATATTTCAGTGAGGACAAGTGCCTAGGACATGTCTGAAAAGAGTTGGTTTAGAAATGTCAGAGTTACAAGTGTTTGACAAATACATACTCTGTAAGCTCAATAGTTTCCTACTAAACTATTAATAGTGTTCTAAGGGGCACAGCTCTGTGCTTATTTCAGTTCTTACATATTCAAATAACTCTGAATTGTGCTGTGCTGTATACACACTAGAACTTTCAAATGAACACACAAAGTGGGCTGAATTCTGCACTCAAATGTATGATTGGGCCCCAATCTTGCAAACACACACTTGAGTAACTTTATTCATGGGCATTGGCCCATTAGGCTTAATCCTACAAGGTGCTGAGCACTCCGACTGACCCAGAAATGCATTTACTTTAGGTGTGTACATTTACATTGAGTAAACATGCTTTACTTTAAGTAAATGTGTACTTTAAGTAGATGGACTCTCCATTGACCTCAATGGAATTGTATCAGGTCCTTTGAGATCAATGAGAATTTTACCATTGACTTTAATGGGAGCAAAGTTAGGCTAATGCTGAGTGCTTTTGAAAATCGCACCCTTCATATATAGGGACACCTACATACAAGAGTAATTTACAAGTTATGACTCATAAATGTGAGTAATCACATGAGTCAAGCTACTCATGAGTATAATGGAAGAGTAAGTCTTTGGTGATCATGAGCAGCAAAATCCAGAAGGCTTTGAGAGGTATAGTCCTACAGTCTAATACACTTGTCTAGATGCCACCCCTAAAACGTCTTATTGTTGCTGTTACCTTCCTAAGTGCAAACTGTCCTGCTGTCAATATAGATAATAATGTCGTATTTTTCAGACTATATATTGCAGGTTATTATCTGGGATGCATTTTATATGGACAGGGAACATGTATGCTTTGAAACAGATGTACTAGTATATCACTGTCTGATGTAGTTCTCTTGCTGCTTTTCTCTCTTCATTTACTGCAGGGTTATACATCTTTATTAATTATACTATCCCTGAGAGCTCCCATTTCCCACCTCCTCCTGCCATCCAAACCCAAAGTTACTACAAGAGAATTCAAAGCTTTTGTTTTGTTTGCTTGTTTCCCAGTAACCCTTAATGGTTACAGATTGATAATTTCCTCATAAATGGTCCCTTTGAGAAGTGCTGATGTGATTTATGTGCCTTCTGCACACTGCTGTGGAAAGATAGCTATTTGTGCGTAATGAGCCCCTAGGCGCTATGCCCATGAGATCTCGGTCAGTGTATTAGGGTGGAAAGCACTGGGATGAAGGTAATTAGAATGGGGCTTAAGGCGCTATGTCATTGGGTATGAGACTGGGTTTACAACTATGGATGGCAGTACGTTATTCCTTCAGTTTAACTGATGGATTGATTCATTGGTTTAGTAAACCTAGCGCCTATGAAAAGGGCTGGCTGGCAGTCCTCAAGATTGGAGTTCTCACCCTGGCTGGCTAGCAAGCCTCAGGGCTTGTCTACGCTTCAGATGTACAGGGGCCCAGGTGTGCCGCTGCAGCACTTGAGTGTAGATGCCATCGACACTGACGGGAGGGATTCTCGCTGTAGTTAATCTACCTCTCCGAGGGGCGTACGTACATCAGTGGAAGAATTCTTCTGCCGACTTAGCGTTGTCTACACAGGGAGCTAGGCTGCCATAACTACACTGCTAGGGTGATTTTTCACACCCCTCAGCAAGATAGTTATCCTGGACTAATTTTCTAATGTAGACTAGGCCCTATACTAGAAGGCTCACCCTTAAGAGTGAGAGTACAGGTCGTGGATTTGTTATTAGGGAACTAGGACTTAGCTTCTGCTTCACTGAAGTTATTGAGCTCAATGTGAGTAGGATCAGGTCCTAGTTGTGAACTGGTAGTTCTATCATATTGGTTTTCATCCCAATTCCAGTCTCTCTAGCTCCCTCCTTTCCCACCATTCTTCTCCAATCTTAATCTCCATCCACCTGCTGGCTTCCAGGCCTCCCCCCTGTTTCCCTCCCCAGATCCTAGTCACAGTCTCCTTGTTTAGCCAGTCCCAGACTACCCCCAACTCCCAGTCTCACTCCATTTCCTCCTGCTGCTGGTCCTCAGTCTCAATCTCCCACTCCAGGCTCCTTGTCCCAATCTATTCTCCCCACAAGTCCAGCTGTTGTCCCTCTGCATTCTAATCAAGAAGTCTCCTCCTCCGCTGATACCTGGGCCCAACAGAGGGGTCACTGAGAGCACTGGAGAGACAAGATCCCTGCTGTCAGTTCCAGTGCCTGGACCCAGCACAACCCAGAGTAGCTGAAAGCAGCTATCTCAGGATCAGTCCGGTTCAGCCCCGGACTGAAGCCTGCGTAGTGCAGACAGAATCTTCGGGAACTTTAGCTATTAAAATCTAAGAAGTGTACTGAGCAACTCCCTGCCCCAAACAATGGGGGTGCTGAAGCTTTTCAAAAGAAAGGTCAGAATTTTTCAACATGGGCAAAACAATATATTTTCCCCTAGATTCATTTTCAGAAATGGCTGGTGTATCTTGGCTGAAATTTTCCAGAAATATTCAGCCTGAAGCATGGGAAATGTTAGTGCAAATAGTTCAAGTCTGGCAAGGTTTAAACAACTGATAACAGGGTCTTATATTGGGAAGTGCTGGGCAACCTTAATAATAGGTGGTGCTACCAGTTCCACTAGAACGATAATGTCCCTCTCATCCTATCCAACAAGAGTGCCAAATAGCACCCATTACGGGTGTGTTTTTGTGAGGACACCTGTCCTTTAGACACTGGACTGATGCATTTATTCATTTAGTGTCTGTTTTCATAGCACTGTCTGAGCCATTGTTGTCACAGTACATGTATTTGTAAGTTTAAAAGTGCATTTCTGAGCGTGTCCAACAGTAGCTTGCCCTAATTAGTATTGCCTTAAATGGCTATTTGTTCTGTGTTACAGTACCGAAGGACAAGCTCTTATTAAAAAGGCACCATATTTTGTAGTTAACTGACCCTCCCATCCCACAGTACGGTAGTGATAACAACAGGTACCAGATATTTGGGTGGAGGAGGAGAGGGATATAGTTGGAAAACAAACAAACAAAAAGGGTCGTACCGAGAGATGAATGCTTGGGCTATATCTTTTTTAAATTACTGGGTGACATCTGTTTATCGAACAGCAGCAGCTGTGGAATAGAGCAGACATCACCCCATTTCAAGAAGCACTCAAGTGAAACACATGTCGGCCTGTGTGTGTTGTATGCTTCTCCTGCTCCAATCAGCTGGGACTCTTCTGGGGGCATTGTATTCGCAAAATAACCTGCTGTTTTTTTTTTTTTTTCTTTTTCCAGAAGAATATGGTGGCAATTAACTGAATGAGGCTATAAAATGAGAAAACCAAAATGCTGTTGGGTCAGATCTTCCTTTTGGTTGCATTGCCTATAAACAGAAGAACTAGGAGCAGAATTTGAGTCAATAGACCAGATGGAGGATTTCGACCAGCAGCTCAAGCACCACAAACGTTGGGGATGTTTGGCTCTCAGGTTGTGGTTTGAGCACACCCCTAACTGTTAGATTTGTATCTGAAGCCTCCACAAACAACTGTCACCTGCCTAGAGAGAGAGTGGTCTCAAACCTGAGCCCCGCTTTGGCCCCTATGTGTCACTCTGGTGGTACAAAGGCTGTTTTAAACAGTGTAGCCTGCGGTACGGCACCCCCTCTCAGATTATTTTCCTAGGAGGTGCATTGGAAAGAAGCACAGCACATATTGTGAGAGGCCATGGCTGGAGTATGTTGCATCCATTAGTCCCTGGCTGATGTGCAGTCTCATGGAAAATGTCGCAGCTGGGCCATAGTTTAGAGTAGTGGTTCTCAAAGGAGGGTGCTGGGACTCCTGAGGGTCCACCGTATGGGTTATGTGGGGGTCTGTCCCTTGAGCCAAGGTGACAGGGTACAGGACATTCAGTAAGATGCCAAAGGGGCCCTTGGGGAAAATGTTGGGAACCTTTGGTGTGGAGCACCATCAAGACTGGGACTGAATTGTCCTTTGGCTAATGCCAGAATCTGGCTCCTGAACTTTAGCTGCACTCAAAATTGATCCCTGTGTATGTATTCCCAGGATATATGCACATGGGATTATGTATTTGTTCAGGTCTGAGACTGCTCCTGTCAGAGAGTGTTTTCACATTAAGGGTTTATCAAAGTCTGGCCTGCAGAATGTGGGTGTTACGTTTTTCCTATGTTTCTTCTCGTGGTCTCACAGCTGTGCTGGAAGCACAGTGCTTTCCTCTTACCTATGCTTCTGTTGCGAGTTCTGGGTCAGGTTCTATGGAACAGAAAGCCAGATAAGAAAAGTGAGGCAAGATTTTGAACTGAATGCTGCCATCCTGGCTATGTTTTCTTGATGCTGATATTCCTCTAGGTGTAGGAGACTTCTTGGTGCTGCCGTCTGACCCACCACCGCTGCCTCTTCCTCCTTTTACTGTGCTGATAGTGTTCTCCATCCCTCTCCAGTTCACTCCTCTCATTCTCCTAGACTGAGCAGATTCATTTTTTTCTTATTGTTGCACAAAGCAATGTGAGATGCTGGGGCACAGAAGGGGAGCAACAGGCAGGCGGACTGAAGGAGGAGCTCCTGTAATGTCTCTTGGTGTGTCATGGTTTCAGACAGGAGGAAAGAAGCTAGAGGGGAGAGGAGATGGGAAATAAAAAGCTGGGGATACTCCCTTTTAGCTTGTCTAGGAAAACCCACTGTGTATAAAAAATGATGGTGAGGAATAATTAGCCAGCCCACAACAGATGATTCATCATAGACAAGAATCCTCATTGTCAGCTAGTCATGGTTAACCCCGGTCTTAATAGAGTTTAACCCACAACTATTATTTAGATGATGGTAGAGTTTAGAGGGCTTGACTGAGACCAGAGCCATACTGTGCTACATGCTATACATACTGTCAAGGTTCCTTCCCCACTCTGAACTCTAGGGTACAGATGTGGGGACCTGCATGAAAACCTCCTAAGCTTACTTTTACCAGCTTAGGTTAAAACTTCCCCAAGGTACAAACTATTTTACCCTTTGCCCTTGGACTTCCACTGCCACCACCAAACTTTATCTGGGTTCCTGAGAAAACATAGTTTGGAAACGTCTTTCCCCCCAAAATCCTCCCAACCCTTGCACCCCACTTCCTGGGGAAGGTTTGGTAAAAATCCTCACCAATTTGCATAGGTGACCACAGACCCTTGGATCTTAGAACAATGAAAACATTCAGTTTTCTTACAAGAAGACTTTTAATAGAAGTAAAAAAGAATCACCTCTGTAAAATCAGGATGGTAAATACCTTACAGGGTAATTAGATTCAAAACATAGAGAATCTCTCTAGGCAAAACCTTAAGTTACAAAAAAGACACACAGACAGGAATATTCATTCTATTCAGCACAGCTATTTTCTCAGCCATTTAAAGAAATCATAATCTAACAGATACCTAGCTAGATTACTTACTAAATTCTAAGACTCCATTCCTGTTCTGTCCCCGGCAAAAGCATCACACAGACAGACACAGACCCTTTGTTTTTCTCCCTCCTCCCAGCTTTTGAAAGTATCTTGTCTCCTCATTGGTCATTTTGGTCAGGTGCCAGCGAGGTTACATTTAGCTTCTTAACCCTTTACAGTTGAAAGGATTTTTCCTCTGGCCAGGAGGGTTTTAAAGGTGATTACCCTTCCCTTTATATTTATGACACATACACATATATTAAGAGAAAGTTCCTGTCCCAGAGACCTTGCAGAGGTGAAGTTACTTGCCCAAGGTCACACAGCAGATTAGTGGCAGAGTCAGGAATAGAAGTGGAAGTTTCTTTACTCCCAATCCAGTACATTAGTCACAAGACCGCAGTGCCTCTCTGGCTAGCTGATGTCACGCTGAACATGATTTGTTGTTGTCCATGCTGACCACAAAGTCACGGTGAGCATCGCATCAGCTAGGTAGACTCCTCTCTGTCATGTTTGAACGTAAGATGCCCTGGTGAAGATAAGCCAGCAATGGATGGAGATGAGATGAGGCTGAGAGAGAAGAAACAGGAGGGAAACGTTTCCTACTTGCTTTAAGCATTTACTGTGCTATTTTCCAGTGTGTGCTATTGGTGGAACTGTCAATGCTATGATGTTGAGAAAAAGAATCAGAGAGTGAGTGTTGCAGGAGTTCACTTCTTTCCGATGTTTAATGTATATTATATATATTTAGATTTGAATATTACCTGTGAAAAAATATGTTGTTTTGTCCTCAAACTGATGGCCCGTATCATTTTAAGAATCATCTTTCTCTCTCTGGAGTTCCTATGAAACTTGCTGTGGACATTTACATTTAATAATTGTTATGCTATCTGAAAATAAATAGTCTCAGGGAAAGTATATGGTGAGTGAGATGGTCATTTAGGAAGGGAAGTGGCCTCTTGGTTAATGTGAAGAAAACAGAATAGTTTAGGCATCTGAGACTAGCTGATATAACATACTGAGTCACTAGATGATCATTTTTCTGCCACACCATCATGGATTTTATCTGTATGGCTATCTACTATATATAACTTGTGTGTTACAAAACACATGAAAAAGTGTAAAAGCAGAGGACCCAATGGTTTTATTGTTTATGTATTTTAAAAACTGTTTGCATCTTACACTCTGTTCAAGGTATGCTGCATGGGATCTATTTTCCTTTTTTATCTATCCTTTTAAGAATTACTGTCTTTTTAAAGAGGAAAGCAGAGTTAATATGTGTATCCACTCCCCACATGCTGTTAGATTCATCTCATGGAACACTTCCTCTTTCTTAAATGCAGAAATAAAGGCAGATTTTGTCACCCTTGCTCACATTGAGTAGTATCTTACTCATCATATAGTCTCTTTGATATCAATGGGACTACTCAGGAGAATGTGAATGAGGTTATCATAATCTGTCCCATTTTACGAAATCTTTGGTTTTTCTGTGTGTTTTTTGTGGAATCACAGGACATATTCAACCAGTGTCAGCCAAGCATTCTTCAGATCTTCTGGTGTAAATCAACATTGACTTCAATGAAGTTATGCCAGTTTACATCAGCTGACAATCTGGCCCTGTGTTATTAGTTTAGCTGTGTGTATTTAAATGCTGTTGGGAAAGAGACGGAAAGGCATATCCTCAGCTGGCATATGTTGTCATAGCGACAACTTATACTAGCTGAAGTTTTGTCTGTTGATCATTTGCAAAGATGCTGAGATACGTTCATCCCGACAGTCTCTTACTTCCTAGTTGCCTTTAAATACATTTCCAGCCTTGGCTCTGAGGAAGGTCTAAGTCCTGTGATGAGAGTAAATTAAGACGGTTGAAGCTCAGCTCTTAAGACTAGACAAATAAACATGATATTTGAGTTTAGACTGTGTCCTGTGTGGAAATGGCTTATAATTATTACCAGATTTGCTTTAACAGAAAGGCCCAAGTTAGTCAGCTGCCATGGCATTAGACTACGTTGTACATTTTGGTCTTTTTCTACAAGCAAAGTTATTCCTGTTTGTGAATACTCCACATTCACAAAGCAAACTTGGTGCGCTGACTTGGTAAAACGCCAGGAAGATATGTGACTTTGAAGTTAGAGTCCTGATTTGTGTGAATGTCATCTAAGGACAATGAGGTGAGGTGAGGTGGGAGAGGAGGAGGGAAGCCCTTTTTTTCATCTTGAAAGCTTCCTTATGGTGGATTTGCTGTGGACCGGATATTCAGGGAAGCTCACAGATGTCTCAGGATCAAAGAAGAGCCTTTGCTAGCTCAGTAACTAGAGTGTTGTTGATAACAATTCCAGAGGGAGACGAGGGTATTAAGAGGAGCATGCTGTTTGAGCTGGCAGAAGTTAGGATCATAAAGTTGTAGCTCTCTCTGTGGAGAGCGTACAGCCAGCATTATTCATAGACTTAATTGGTTTTATTCTTTGAACCTAATTCCTATGAAACTAATGCAAAAACCTTTCATTGACACCCTATGCTTCATAATACCAACAATTGGGATTAGGGACTAAATCCTGAGAGGTGCTGAGCAGCTCCAACTCCCATGACTGAAAAGTAAAAGGCAAATGAGCTGGAGCTAAACAGTAAAGGAGATGGGATAATAAACACTTTAGCTTCACTCCCTATGCCAGTCCACATCAGTGAGTTTTTCACTACCAGCCAGGACGCAGCAGCTAATGGGAGCACTAAGAATTTAATATTTCCAGCCTGGATTTCCATTATTCCTCAATAGTTCACCTCCATCTAGAGTGGCTCACGACAGGGTAATTTCCTATCTCATATGGGTTCCTAGAGTAACTGTACTGTTGCCTGTGAATTGGATTTTTTCAGTCAAGGTTTGTCTGTTGTTTACCTCTAGTATGTCACAATTTATTTTAGTACATGTTAATAAGCTAAAACGTACCCCTCTTTTTACTGTACCTTACTGATGAATGTTCTGTAGCATTGCGAGAATATTTCTCCATAAGAAAAGAAAAATTGTGACACTTAACCCACGACCCAGTATTTTGCATTTTATGACACTGTATATGTGTATAACCATAATGGTAAGCATTCTTATTCTTGTATATTTTTAGCTTGTGGCAGACAATTCTAAAACACCACACATCTCTTCCCTTCGGTATATTTTTTTCTGACAAACAGGAATTTATCTATACATTCTGTTCTTTATTTTTAAATCAGTTTTATACAAAGCTATAATGGCATGTGAAGGAGTACAAAGCAGAAGCCAAGTGCCGCAAACCATTGCTCAAATGAGTAGCTTCGTTAACTTCAAAGTGGCTACTTGTGTGAGTAAGGCTTTGCTGACTTTAAAATGAGAGTATTTGTCTTGTGGTAAAGTCTGCTCACCGCAATACTGCATTGCAAAAATAGGATAATTTCCTGTCTTACAGTGAGTAGGTATCATTGTGTATTAAAATACACATGGTCACTCACATTTGATTACCTTGTGCTGGATCCTGCTCTTTTTAAAGTCAATTAGAGTTTTGCCATTGACTTCAGTGGGAGTGGGAACTGGCTCCTGTGTTTTGAAATCACCAGTTTCAATGATATGTCAAATTAGACTAAACATCAAGTCTGCTTATTTTTATGAGTGGTGGTTGAAATGTTGTTAAATAATTCATTAAATATATCAGTGACTTGCAAATATATGATGGGTGTAAACACCAAGGATGGAGAGAATTATTTAAGGTGATGCCTAGAAATAATAAGATGGAATTAAGAAAAGGAATCTGTAGGCTGAATTTCAGGAAGAACTTCCTAACAGAGAGATGTGTAAGGTTGAGGAATTCTCTTTCAAAGGTATTGATAGAATCCCCAGTACATGGCATGCTTAAAACTAGACCGCACAAAGCTCAAAAAAATATACTCCAAAGAACCATGTTACTCTGGTAGAGGGTGGATGAGATGATCTAATAGGTCTTCTCAATTTGTAATTTCTGTTGGTTAGTCAGTATACATTGGGTGTGAACAAAGTAGTTGAGATAAAAATCAGAACCAGCTTGATATTTTGCTCAAAACTTAGACTTTCTGAATTTATACTTTTTTTTTTAGTTTGGAAAATATTCAGTTAACTTGCCCCGCCCCCGCCATGCACATCCTCACTGCACTGTGGCATTTGTTAGGTGGGCTGTTCTGATTGTAGAATCATAGAATATTAGGGCTGGAAGAGACTTCAGGAGGTCATCTAGTCCAACCCCCTGCTCAAAGCAGGACCAACCCCAACTAAATCATCCCAGCCAGGGCTTTGTCAAGCCGGGTCTTAAAAACCTCTAAGAATGGCAATTCCACCACCTCCCTAGGTAACCCATTCCAGTGCTTCACTACCCTCCTAGTGAAATAGTTTTTCCTAAAATCCAGCCTAGACCTCCCCCACTGCAACTTGAGACCCTTGCTTCTTGTTCTGTTGTCTGCCACCACTGAGAACAGCCTAGCTCCATCCAGGTCCTTTTCAGCAGATGATCCCTAACTTATTGCCATTTGTGTCTTATGACAGGTTATGAACTCAGGTGGTACGTTAACTCACCATCGTGGCCAGTATGTTATTCTGATTAACATTTCACAAATCACTGGCATCTTCTCCTTTTTCATGTTTTTCATCAAAGTATCGAGGACTTCATTATTCCCTCATTTTCTGCTAGATTTATGCGCCGATGGGAATGGTCTCTGCTTTCACTGACAGCAGTTGCTTTAGCTTTCCATCTTCCATATTCTGTGAGTTTATGTCAATTATTTACCAAGCATCTGTCACCAAAAAGGCACCAGATGCCGTACATAAAATAAAGAATCATAAACCAGGTTCAGTGGCTGAGTTACAGGGTTCTCAACATCAACTGTCTCCGCCCTTTCCCATCTGTGCAGAATAGGCAGAAACAAGAGAAGATAAATGGTCAGGAACAAAATGACTCATACTAGGACTTCAGTTCTTAAAATAGCGACACAAGGGAATCCAATCATCCACTCACGGAAGGGAGTTTCACTGAGGACAGCCTGCCACCGAGAAGGCCTGACCTAGATTGAACCTCAGAAAAATGAGCAAGATCAACCTCACAGATCTATATTACTTTGTTGGGACATAGGGTGAAAAGCAATCCTGTGAGTACATCATTGTGGATCAGTTTTTGATTGAACAAAATCTTCCCATCTCATCATCTCTATGACTTTAACGCTTCTCATAAAAGGAGTGGGCTTGTTTGTTATTGATTGTCTTTCCAAGTTTACTTATTTCACCTGCTGCAGCTTCTTGAGCGTCAGAATATGATGGCAGAAAAGAGACTGTGAACAAAGTACTCTCCTGAGGAACTTGCACAAAGTTATCCTACAGGCAGACATTCTGAGGAACCAAATCAGTGAATAAAACGAAGTTAAGTCAGGACTTAATCCTCCAGGAATCAGATTTTGAATCCTGAGCTAATAGCCTTAAAGATTTGAGTCAGGACTTTGAGAGTTTTAAGTGGGCCTAGAAGAAAGATCTTTGGAATGATTTTTTTATGCTGGGTAGTATACAGTAGTTATTTAAAGCTGGAAATGTGGGGGTTTTAAGAAGCTAACATTTAGATGGGTTTCAGAGTAGCAGCCGTGTTAGTCTGTATTCGCAAAAAGAAAAGGAGTACTTTTGGCACCTTAGAGACTAACAAATTTATTTGAGCAAAGCTTATGCTCAAATAAATTTGTTAGTCTCTAAGGTGCCACAAGTACTCCTTTTGTTTTAACATTTAGATGACAGTCAATCTGATTCTTATCCTGAGTTAGAAGAGAGA
The DNA here is from genome assembly GCF_965152235.1 of Eretmochelys imbricata. Lineage (NCBI taxonomy): Eukaryota > Metazoa > Chordata > Testudines > Cheloniidae > Eretmochelys > Eretmochelys imbricata. The sequence goes on along the minus strand of NC_135577.1, from coordinate 28,227,427 downwards.
GGTCGTTGTGTGGTGAAGAACAACTAGTGGTGTTTTTAAGGGAAAACTTGTACTTACAACTACAAAGGGGCGGGTGTGCTTTCAGGAGTTCCTATTCTCACTGCTTCCAATGAGTTTATTTGGTTTTTTACAATACATCTAAATAGCACCTGGACAACTGGTGTTTGCTAGCCTGAAGGTCATGTCCCATGCCTTTTGGACCATGAAAGCCAAGAGTGGTGTTTTCAAAGCTGCTTAAAGGAACTGGATGCCCAGTTTCCAAAGCCACCTAAGGGATTTGAGCATCCAGTTCTTAGAAACTCCCACCCTAAGGGTCAAATCCTGTTTGTCTTCCTTATGCCTCTAGACTAATTTACTGTGAGCAAGAAACTCCAGCACTGAGGGTTGATGAAGATCTCATAATAACAATAATCTATATTAAAGATTATTTTAGGATTAATACTGTTACAATAGCACCTGGAGCCTTCAACCAAAATTGGGGCCCTATGCTGCTAGCTGCTGTACATACACATAATAAAAGTTCCTGCCTCAGAGAGCTTACAATTTGCGTTACCCAAATCAGATAAAGGGTAGGAGGAAAGATTATTTTTCCCTGTTTTACAAATGAAGGAAATCAAAGACTGATAGAACTAGGAATTGAATCTAGGATTCCTGAGGACTAAGCCAATGACTCAACCACAAGGCTATCCTTCCAGCCCTTTGGAAAGGGTACTATGTTAGTGTGTCAGACACTCCTCTTCTTCCTTTTCTGGCCCCCCCCAGCAAAAAAAAAATTCAGTCAGAAGATGGGGGAACCCGTTTGAAAGGGGAGTTTCCCTGCCATACTCACTGCCCCAAATCAACAGGAGAACAAATTCAAAAGAACGTCTGTCATCCTATGAGAAATTAAAAGAATCCTCAGAGCCAAAGTCTGAAGTCAACTAGACTTGTGCAATGTGGTGCTTTTGGGTGAAAGGTAAAACTCAGCCATTGGCTCTGGGAATCAGGGCCATTTCCAGGTAGTTTTATTCTATTCTGTTCTTTACAGATTCTTATTCCACACTCATCACCATAGTATCTGAGTGCCTTCCAGTAGTGCATTAAGGATTGTGACTATCATCTGTCATCTGTTGTCTCTCCCATCCCAGTCTCAAGGGAAGAAGTGTGTATGCAGTTTTAGTTGGTAAGGATTTTTTTTTTTAGTTCTTGTGGGAGTATTTTTCCTGCTGTCTTGGACTGGCCCCTGAGAAACTGCTGTCTCCTGCACAGACAAATTTACCCTCATTGTGGAAAGTTCTCTTCTGCTAGAGAAACAGAGTTATCAGCCACAGATTTCACCACAGAGGGTTAGGCAATCTTTTAGTTATCCTGTGGCCAGGCCAGGAGTGCCTTGGAGATAAGGACCAATACCTTGAAGCAATATTTCTACTACCTGACAGTACTACTACTAAAATAGGCTACCAAAAATGCATTCAGATGTTTGCTATCTATTGATCTTTGAGTCACCCAGCCTTGGGTGAACCATCAAGAACTATGCCAGAAGGAGGAACTGTATATTCTGGTTCTGAAGGAAGTATACTGAGCACAGATGGTTCGGGGTGAGAGAGGAAGTTGGCAGTATTTATTATCACAATAAAAATCTTGCATAGCTTAGTTGGGAGTTGGGTAATGTAATAAAAACTCATGGTATTCCTGACACTTCAGTGAAATGAGTCAAGTATTGGCAGGGCTGTAGACTAACGGTCTTAGATCTCTCTATATGATAACCCTACTGGAAAAGTAAAGCAACTTACTGTCTGTTCTTTTGATAGGTTTAACTGCCATATTGCTTTGGATCATGGCTTAAGCCTCCTTGTACCTACATATATTTCATATAATTTGGAAATGACTGTGGAGTTTCTCGTGTGAAGGAGGGCTTAGTAGGGCATCTTCAATTGACTTTAATACTTTGGAAGCTCACTTGGAATATTGCTTTCAGTCCTTCTCCTGAAGAAAAAAAAAAAGAAAAAGATTGGACACTGAACACTTTTTATCTTTTCTTTGTCTTCTTAGTATCACTAATATGGAACTGAAGTATTGTTTTGAATGGAACCCACCTCAACACATGCAGACTAGTAGACTGCTTTGTGGACAATTAGCTGCCATTGTGTATCTGTTTGTAATACAGGTATGCAGTTCAGAAGCCTCGTTTAATTCCCTAACACACTGGGAAGCCTGCAGAGAGTTTGGAACTTTGGCATTGAGCATCCCTAAAGCTTTCTCTACCACTTGAATCAAGGTGGGCAGCTTCCTTGGTTCACACCAGCTGCTGTTCTCCCAGCTTTGGCTGCTGATGAAAACTTGGAAGATTTTCTTCTTTTTCATGAGCGAGATCTCCCAAGCTGTTTGGCAAGATGATGAGACTCGAGCGAACGCATTTGGTTCTCACTATTAAAAATCTGCCCACTCTTGCACAATGCCAAAGCAAGAGCAGGCATATATTACAATAGCATATCTAAAAATACCATACTCGGGCTTGCTCTGCTCATAGCTGCAAAAGTACACCACTCGCAACAAAGTGATTCAAAAAGCAATGCTGTGTTCCTTGCCCTTATCCCTGCAGCTGCCACCTAGCTATAGAATTCCAACCGAGCTTCCACCTTCGTATTAATTCATGTATTTCTTCTGTTTAACACAAGAGTAAATAATCCAAGAGCCAGCCTGGCCCTCTGTATAATCGACCTACCTTCACCACTCTGCGCAGTCAATTGTTGCTCCTCAACGGCAGTCCCACTGGACCACTAGCAGAGCCAGTTCAATGGCTTGACAGCATCTCTGGTATCTCTAACATCATTTTCTCAGACTCAGAGGAAGGTTTCCTTGGCAGAAGAGTTCATAGCAGGCATGTCTTTAGAGCATAATTCTTTGTAATACACACTATGTTGCATTTTTTTTAAAACAGTATGTTTTGTGGAAAATGCTCTCTATTTTAAAGAACTGCCTGTTTGGTTTAGAATTAGAAACCCAAACAAATACTCCCTCAGACGATATCTGTCTGTCTATAGCAACAGACAGTGTATAAACTTCCATGGACAGGATAGAACATCGGTCTTCTCTTAAACAGCCCTTGTTCATTACTAAACACAAAGGGACAGATCCTAAGTTGATGTAAATAGGCGTAGTTCCATTCAGGTCAGTCCCTGGTGCCACAGATACCTGGTGGGGTTTTTTCCAGCAATGACTACTTAAAAGGGATGCTATCGTGGTTTTTAGCTTTCACCAATGACCTTCCTTCAAGCATGGTCCCATTATTGAATTACTTTCCATTATAATCTGTATAATACCTATCTATAATGGGTTATTTTTGTCGGTGGTATTTTTTTTTTTTAGAGAAAAGCATTGTGGATCTGAAAATATATTAAAGCCATAGGCTTTGTTTAATAGTAAACAAACTAAGGAGTGTCTGGCTTTGATTACTCACTGCCGGGTGCACCAGAGATCTAGCATTTGGTCTGTTGTGGTGCTGACATCATTTTAAAATATTCTACACAGCTTTTGTCTGTCTAAAAAAGCATATAGCTTGATGAGAAACAAGGGTGTTAGGAGAGAGAAGACTGTTTGCTTTTATGGGAGTTCCTGGCTTTCTGTTTTAATAACAATAGTTCAGCCTCTTATAGATTGATCAGTAAATGGTTTGATCTTTAAGCATTATGCTTCAGAAGCAGAACACTGTAACATGAATGCCTGTTCCATTCATCAGGTCAAATATGGGCTGGATTGAAAACCCTGACCACAGAACAAACTATTAATGTAGTCTGTTAAATACGCACCTTTTAAAAACTCTAAAATGTACATAAATATCAGTATCATGTTAGGAGGCATCTAAATAACTGACACACACTTTGTTGGCTTCAAAGACATAAGGTCTTGGATATTGAAGGGTAAACCTCAAAAGCGTTTGGGTAAGTACCTCAAAGTCTGGATACTTAGGTGATTATCTGGAGTCTGCCAAATATGGATTAAAAAACCCTTAGCAAAATAGGCTTTTTTGCAGTATTTCACCCGTTGAGGTTCTGTTTCTTGTCAGAATCCAGAAGCCCAGAATTGCACAAAAACATAAAGTAATTAACCAAACATTTCAGAACCATACAATAGGTCTGAGTCTAAAATTGGGCAAGGGATTCCACAAAAGTACAGGATCTGCCTATGCAGAACAGCTAACAGGTAAAGGGTTTTGGACTTTCACTGATCTCTACCACAGTCTGTCCACTAGATTTGAGTCCATGGCCGGATTTATATTTTGTTTATATTTTTTTCAAGGAATTTGATGTTGAATTAGCCACCAGAGGGAGCCTATCCAGTTGTTGGAATCCAATGGCAACAGATTGAAGTTGACAGAGTAAGCACTGTCGCGTTCAAATGTCATTCAGTGGTTCATATTGGCTTTTATGTAAATGGAAGCTCAAATGAAGGTCAGACGTTGCCTTAGTTTTACTTTTTTATTAAAGGAAACAAAAATGCTTTTGCCCACTTTTTTTCTTGTCATGGGAAATAGACATGCATCTAAGACCTATGGGTACAATTTTCAAAAATCCTTCAGCATACTAGGAGCCTAAGTGCCATTTTTCAAAAGTGATTTAAACGGTAAGGCACCTAAGTCTCATTGATTTTCGATGAGGTTTAGGCTTCTAAGAACCTGCATCAGTTTTGAAAATGGAATTTAGCCTCCTAAGTCACTGAAGCACTTTTGAACGAAGAAAATAAAGCTACAGTAATTCAAGGTCTCACATTGTGGTATTAGCCTAGATTCTCCATGGAGTTTGCTTTTGCTTTCTAGTATTTAATGTATGTTTCACCACCTGATGATTTATCTGTATAAAGGCTATGGGTAAACTTTGTTTGTAGTCTGTCTTTAGTAGAAAAATGAGCCTGATTCTCCACTTCCAAGTATTTTACACCTGTGTAGAGTGAGCAAAAAGTGAGTGTAAAACATTGCTTTTCAGATTTGGTATCATTTTTACATCCATTTTATGTGGAGGTAATAATTAGGCCAGGTGCAAGGCAGTGGAGAGTCAGGCCACAGGAATTCATTCTCAGTATAAATAATAGAATCACAGAAATGTAGGGCTGGAAGGGGCTGCGAGAGGACAACTAGTCCAGCCCCCTGCCCTGAGGCAGGACCAGAGTATGTATTAAATGACATTTAGTACATCGTTTGGGCATTTCACTATAATGAAGCACATGTTTCACAAAGCAATATTTCCTGACGAAGGCTCCAATACAGGAAAACATGCCTATTGAGGAAAGCACTTAAGGACATGCCTAACTTTAGACACATGCTAAGTCCCATTGATGTCAATGGGATTTAAGCACGTATGCTTAAATGCTTTCTTTTAAGAAGCAATTAATTTACGCAGATTCTTAAATTCTCTTCTGAATTGGAGCCTAAAGGTCCGATCCTGCAAACATTCTAAAGGACTTAGTTTTTACAACCACACTCACAGTAGTGAGCATTAAGCCTGTTAGAAAGTGTTTGTGGGATCAGGCCATAAGTAAGCCAGAGACATCCAGAGATAAGTGATTTATTAGCTTTAACAAGGTGTTTAGACAAGTTGGTGAAACTACTTTGTCCACTCTCTTGAATCCATCCCCATCATTGTCTAATACACCTTCTGGGCTCTGACCCTTATCTGTTGCCTTCTGATAACTCTTGTTATTTTCACACTAGTTCTCCTTACACTCCTACATGGCTGCAGGGCTCCTTGTTTCTCAGAACTGCAAGATATACTGGCTGTAATTGCCTCATTTTTCATGAAGTCTCTTAGGTATCTATCTTTGCATCACCAAACCTGCACCTCTCTAGTCTGATGCTTTTCCACTAATTGCGCAATATACCTGTCATTATCATTACTTCTTTATCCTGTTACTACAGTATTTCTCTGTGTATGTGCTGTGGAGTACCTCTGAAGGCTAGTAGGATATGGCACTTCTGACAGATTGGCTATGTAATGAAATGGAAATGTGTCGCATGCATTAATACATAATGGGGAGAATGTCAGTGTTATGAAATAGTTCATGGCAACATAAATTAGCACAGAACTGAATGATCGTGCTCGTTAAGAATTGCAGTTGTGGAGCTGTGCTACTGTTGTTGTATCAGATGTGGTTATAGGATGGGCACTGTTTTTAATGTTATTATTATAGCTGACAATTGAGATCACTCAGATTTAGAAAGTTTCCTTTTTCAACATAGGCTAAATTGTTAACAGACAGCTTTACCGGTACATTGCAAAACCTAGTCAAAGATGCTCTCTGTGCCAAGCAGCAAGTATGGTTCACTGTTGTGCACATCCTGCTTCCTAAGGCCATATTAATTGATAAGTGAAGAAAAGGTAATATTTGGAAGAAATTAATATTTAGAAGCATGTAGGGTCCTGAGGATCCAGGTTTAGCATAATAATGAAAGGATGACATATTGCCAGGCTGCCTGCTCTCACCAGTGTTATTTCTTCAGAAATGAAGCAGCAAGGTTTTCCATATGTAGCATTCAGCTTCTTTTCACTGATCCTTATTTTCATTATTATTTTTATTATACGTCTATGGTGGCATAGCACAGTGCAATGAATAGTAATCTCAGTGGCTGGAAATGTATTATAATACTTCTTGGTCCTGATTCTGAACTCATTGTCCCTGGTGCAAAATCAGGAGTAACTCCAGTGAAGCTAATGGAGGTAGACTGTTGTAAAACTGATGTGAGAGGAGAATCAGGCCCCTAATAATTAATGATTTCCATCCAGAGGAACTGGACTGCAAGGGTGAAATTCTGGCTCCACTGAAGTCAATGCCAAAACTCCCATTGACTTCAGTGGAGTCAGTATTGCACCCCAAGTTGTCTGTGCAAAGCTATATATCAAATCCAAAGTGGTATCATATATAATAATAAACTGCAGAGTCATCTGATTGATTAGATATGGAATCATGGTGATGATTATCAGCGTGAGAATAGAATGGCTGCGTTATTCACAAGTAGCAAAGTCACCAGGTGCGTTATGCAGGTTGTCCCAAACGATTGCCAATAAAGGCCCATATGTTTTTGAAAAATGAAGGCTTAGTTTCTGAAACACAGTTCTGCAGAAAGGCGTGAAATCTGAGACAACTTTTTGGTGGAATGGTAGGGTACACGGGACCCTGGTTATAAAGTGTAAGTGTCCTTACAAGAAGCAATTTTAAAAATAGCCCAATGAAGTTTGGTTGTTTTTGTTTTTTTTTAATCCAACATTGGGCTGAGAATAGTACAAGAAGGTCCAGCTAACCTTTGAGCGGCTGGTTCCTTTGTCATTATAAATTGTGGAGTCCTGAATGTGTGCAGTTAATGGAGAGTTTGGAAGCAGCAGTAAGACGTGGCAAGGGTTACAGCGCAAAGCAGCTATGCCCAAGTCTACTTCGTTCTCAATCAATAGAAAAGCAGGGTTGAATTTAGGTTCTTTTTGTTTGTGTGCGTGTGGTGCTGTGGTCACCAAAAAAATTCAAAGCCTGAGTCACTTTTGCCTTTGTGGTATTTCAAAAGGCATTTAGAAGAGTCACTTATTTTAAAAGCTAAAAATACACCATTGAGACTACTAACTACTACTAACTGAAGACTTGCGGTTCAAGGGCCCACTCCTGCAAACCCTTATTGGTGTACGCAGTCTTTATTGATGCAAGTAGTCCTATTGACTACTGTGAGACTACACGTATGAGGAAAGACTGTGCAGGACTGGGCCTGAAACTGCTGATGTTACTGAACTGGGTGTGGGCTCAAGAATCAGCAAATTTGAACCATTGTATGGTGGTGTCTATTCTCTTTTTTCTTACAGTGGTCAATGTGCCTTTGAAACTATGTTCACTGGCATTCAGTCTAGAAGTACAAGAAAAGGAACCGTACTGGGGTGCATAAATCAAAGTTTGAAACTGTTCTTTTCTTGTCTTAAATTTCTAAAAGGCCTACTGGCCTGCAGTCAAGTCAGCCTCCTTGAAGATGCGTTTCCACATAGTGTGCTGATTGAGTAGTTTATAAGCAAAAAATGCACAGTGCTTCTGTATGTTTTACTAAATCAGTATTTTATATTAGTAAACATTAGTCATTTTCACTTTTCTTTTTTGGGGGTGGGGGCTTGATTCAATTAAATCAATGAAAAGATTACTTTGAAGGACTTTGGATCAGGCCCTTGATCAAGTTGTTTCTTAATTTTTGGAATGGCAAACAATATAACAAAACATATAAAGAAAAGCATCGGATGTAAACATGTATATGGCAGGGGAATGCAGAAATCCCTTGTAGAATAAAAGAAGCTGGTACAATGGTACTCTACCAAAACAGTCCCTAATCAAACTAAGAAATAAAATTAATAGTAATAATAATATTCTGTATATAGACATTGACTTTCAACAAGAGTCTCCAAGATCAGTGTTAAGATTTAATCTGTATGGACTGGATCCAAGCAAACCACCACTGACTGACTCAAAGTCAGAAGTCTAATCTAATGTTATAAACCAGGGAGACTGCACCCATGTACAGACTAATCAGAAGTTGGTTTCAGTTTTGGTTTTAACCCTGTACCATTTTGGTGGGAAAGGAAGCACATCTAACTAACAATGGCTGTATTTCTCCATAAACCTAACACTGGAGGATTTCTTCTCATTTTATCATGTCTGAGACAGCTGAGGCGGGTGTCATCATTTGCTAATGAGGCTCCCCTGGTTCTTTTCAGACTAGAAAGCATTGTATCACCTCTAGCCAGGGCCAGATGTGTCACAAAGACAGGACTCGTGGTTGCCTAGGTCAGCAGAACATTCCCAAACTGTTTGTAAGAGTGACTGCAGGCTGCTAGGGGCTGACATATATTAATCTGATTAAGGGCGGGCAGGGGACTCCTAGAGATGCCTCTGTGTTCAGCCAACCAAAAATTCATCACCTTTTCACACGAACTCCTGACTAAGGAACTGCTTGTTTTTGGTTATGCTGAAGGAAGAACAACAAACCCAAAATATCCTCAATAACTACTTGGAAACTGACAGGTTTCAGAGTAACAGCCGTGTTAGTCTGTATTCGCAAAAAGAAAAGGAGTACTTGCGGCACCTTAGAGACTAACCAATTTATTTGAGCATGAGCTTTCGTGAGCTACAGCTCACTTCATCAGATGCATACCGTGGAAACTGCAGCAGACTTTATATATACACAGAGAATATGAAACAATACCTCCTCCCACCCCACTGTCCTGCTGGTAATAGCTTATCTAAAGTAATCTTCAGGTTAGGCCATTTCCAGCACAAATCCAGGTTTTCTCACCCTCCACCCCCCCCCACTCCCCCACCCCCCACTCTATCACCACTCTATCACCCACTGCTATCACCAGCAGGAGAGTGAATTTGTGTGGGGGGGTGGAGGGTGAGAAAACCTGGATTTGTGCTGGAAATGGCCTAACCTGAAGATTACTTTAGATAAGCTATTACCAGCAGGACAGTGGGGTGGGAGGAGGTATTGTTTCATATTCTCTGTGTATATATAAAGTCTGCTGCAGTTTCCACGGTATGCATCTGATGAAGTGAGCTGTAGCTCACGAAAGCTCATGCTCAAATAAATTGGTTAGTCTCTAAGGTGCCACAAGTACTCCTTTTCTACTTGGAAACTGATTTTCCTAGAGGTCGAGCACCCATAGCACCCACTGGTTAAAGTGGAGCTGTGGGAGCTCAGAACTTAAGAAAATCATCTTGTGTGACACTTGTGCCTGGAAACCCATGTGGATTCTCTTGCACCCAGCAGGGCTAAAGAAAGTCAGCAGGCATTCCCCCGCAATGATTCCTCTGGATTCCTGGGACCACTGCTGAGGAGCAAAACCAGATGCCTCTCTGCCTCCTGTCCCACTGCTCCACTTGGTGACTTACAGCCATCAGAGAGTGGCAGGTGGGCATCAGGAAAGAGCGGGCAGGACAGAAGGTGAGTAGAAAAAACCTGCTTCAACCCCATAATCTCCCAGGTACCCAACCCAGCAAGGTGCCCCAGAATCCTCCAGCCATCTCACCACACATGCACGCAGCTTCTCAAGCACCCCCTGCGTGCACACACACACACACACACACACACACACTGTTTCCCCAGGAGCCACCAGGCATCCCATCTTCCTAACAGCAAAGCATCCCACTACTCATGCAGCTGACTCTGGAATTTCCCATCAAGATCTTGAGTTTCCCCAAGCATCTCCTCCAGCTGCTTCTCTCACCTTCCTGAGAAATGGGGTTCCTGTGTGTGTGAGGAGGGGGCTGTCCCAGCTGTTACTTCCGGGGAATAACAAGGATGGGGTCCTGCCTCCTGAGCCCATTTGCTCCTCGGGGCTTGAGGTGGGAAGGGAAGGTGGTGGGTGGGCCCCTTTGTCTCAGCTCTGTCACTGTTTGTGGAGGAGATTGGGAACTGTCATTCATCCATGAGAAATTTGATACCTGCCCAGGAGCTTTGTGCAACCCTTACTCCTGTGAGCACTGGCATAACTATCATGTGGGTGTAAGCACCACTTGTGAGAACATGAGTAGCATGACTGAGCCCTAGAAATTAAAGCTAGTACAAACGGTTTTATGATGTCTACATGGAACCTGAGTGACGGGGCTGCTTGCTGGCGGTGAGTCCTGTGCCATCGAGGGAATGACTTTCACACAGATTTGTGGAATGGAGAATCAGAATACAGGGTACAAAGTCATTTGAGAAGAGGCTTAGTTTATATTTGAAAAATAGAGCAGATTAATAATAGTAATTAAGTGGGCAAAATACTGCTGATTTGCTACAGATCTTACTCAGGGAAAACTCCCATTGAAATTGCATGGCTGTTCAAAAGTGGCAATTTATTATTATTATTATTATTATTTACCTTACAGTAGCACCTACAGTCCCATCCAAGATTTGGTCCCTATCATGCTAGGTATTGTATATGCACATAATGAGAGACAATCCTTGCCTTGAAGAGCTTACAGATTCAATAGGCAAGATGGACAAAGGTTGGGAGAAAAGTATTGTTATCCCCGTATTCCTGGGGAACTGAGGCAGAGAGAAACGAAGTGTCAAAGGCTACACAGGAATTCTATGGCACACCCAAGAATTAAACCAAGGCTCCTTGTCTAGTATGTTAATAACAAGATCTCTGGCCTCTTATGTTGTTGGGGGTGCCACAGTCACTCTGCTTTGCCTTACAGTTCTCGTGCTCTATAGGCTCCAAGGCAAATGACTCCAGTTGCCAAATTGTGAGAAGAATTTCATGTTTTTTTGTTCTCCTTGCTGTACCTACCACAGCTGGCTGCTATAGCACACTGGTTGGATTGTTTTGACAACTCTGCAGTTACCTGAGAGGTATTTTTGTGACTTAGTTATGGTCTGGCCATGCTTCTGTACCTTCCAGAAAGGTTTCAGAGAGTGGTGGGGCCAATGTCCCTGAACTGAAAATTCCCACCTGTCTCTCGTGTGCCTGTCAAGGATAGAGTGGAGAAAGCCAAATTGAAACAAACAAACCCACTTCTGCATCTATCTCATCTTATTATCTAAGGGCCATATCTCCAGATGGAATAAATTGGTGGAGCTACACCAGCTGAGGATCTGGCCTTACATGTCTCCTTTGTGCTATCAAAACACTTCAACTATCTACATCAAGGTGAGGTTTCTGGGTAGAACTATACAGGATAGTACAGGATGGGATTTTCTTGGTTGTTATTCAGAAAACGGCTGCATGTATTTTTAGTTGAACTGTAAAATCCTGCATTGATTTAAGAATTGTTTTGAGCTGCGGGGCCCCAATCCTGCAACTCGGAGCATGTGGGGTATAGTGCTATACCAGCGCGGAGCCTCATTAAAGCCAGTGGGGTTCTGCTCGGGCACAGCCATCCACGCGCACATTATCCACTGCAGGATCAAGGCCTAATTCTTTATGGATAAGCAGGGCCGGATTTCCAGTCAGGCAAAGTAGGCACGTGCCTAGGGGCGCTGGTGTTCTGGGGGTGCCTTACCTCTCTAAAAGTGTGTGCAACATGAAGGTCATCTACAGGCAGGGCTGAAGATGCTGTGCCTAGGGGCGTGTAAGGTGTAAATCCGGCCCTGTGGATAAGCCCTTTCCTTTCACATGTCAGTAGGCCCATATTTCCATGCTCTGACATCACTACATTCCTCACTCCATCTTTATAAGATTCATAAACTCACACGCAGCAACTCGGGTTTGGGACTGGGAGACGATGGCCCTGATCCTGTAAACACTTGCGCATTTGCTTAACATTAAACAGGTGAGCACTGGTAGATTTCAGTGGCCTTGATGGTCACCTGATGCAGTTCTTGCTGCTGTATGGGTTGTTGTTGCCCTAGAATGGCATAATGGCTAACCCTCTGCACATCAACAGACGGCTTGTACAAGCTGAGGATGTAGTGAGTGTGTGATGGAGAAGGCAACTAGTCTAAGGAGTGATATTGCAATGAGTAGCACCTTAACCTTTTTTCTCCCTTCATCTTTGGTGCAACTTAGGTCAGCAGAAGGCAAAAGAGTAGACCCAGTCTCCTCTCCTGGAGAAACAGGTCGGGGGGGGAGGGGGTCTGCCCCAGGAAGAGTTTTGGCTTTCTAGGGACCCAGCAGCAAGGGCTGAAGCAACCTGAGGGCTGAGTGAAAAGATGAGAGCCCACCAGAGGTGCTGGCTGGTGGTAGTATACTTTGACTCCCAATCCAGACATCCCTTCATGTGCAGTACTCCTATCTGTAGGGTCCATCATGGTAGAGAAGTGACAGAAATCTGTTGGAATTAATATAAAAGGGAATTCTCTATGGAGGCTGCTGGACACAGACAGGACCCATAGTGCTCTCTGGCTTTCTAGTTCCAAGACCAAATAGAGCCTCTGTTGCCTAATGTCATCACATAGGGTCCACAGGGGTTTCCTGACACTCCAGGGGAGCATGTCCACTGCGCAGAAACTTCTCTATTCCTTCCCATGTGAAAGTAGCTGATGCCCCAAGGGGTGCTAGCAGGGGCTGCAGTTGTGAGAAATCCTCATTGTGCTTTGGGCACCTCATCATAAAGCTGTCCATGATAGAGTGCCCCCTCTGGGAACCACACAGGGAACACACACATGTGAGTCCAGTTATCCCCCACCCTAGCAGGTGTTGTAGAGGGCTGGTGCTCCATCCTCCAGCTGAGGCCTCTGGAGTCTTGTCCCTTCTTGGGGTCCCCTGCAAAACCACAGAACAGCCCGCAGTAAGTAAACGGGGTGAAACAGAAGAAAGGAAAAGAAAAAACCTGCAGGAAAAACCCTGGGAATATCACTGTCCACTTCAGAGGCCACTGAGGTTCCAGTGTAAGTATCAGTCCCCTTTCCCCCTCTGCTCAGGGGTACTGCACCATGTATCTGCAAGGAGGGGCTCTGCAGTATGTCACTCTTCAGGGCTGGAGAGGCTCAACAGCCTGTTCCCTTCCTCGGGTTGCCCAAGTCTGAGAGGAGTTCCCTCTCTTTTAACTCCTCCTCCAGTCCTGCCATGATTTGCAGGTGTGGAGGGGCAGGGCCGTTCCAGCCCAAAGCAGCTCCTTAACCCCGTCCATGCTTGTGAGGGGTTTATATACGGTTATATACACAGGCCAGGCCACAGTCTGGCTGCAAATTAAGTCCAGTCTAGCTCTTGATTGTGTTGCGTCTGTGGTTGCCAGCCGCACAATGTGAGTCTAACTACTTCAAGTATGGATGGGGATTGTGCTTTTTTATTTTCTGAACCTTGGACAACTGCATAATTTATTAATAACCAAGTGCAAGCATGGCAATAATCTGCAAATGTCTGAGGGTATGTCTGCAGTGCTGGCAGAGGTGTGAATGCCGTGCAGAAGCACAGGTGGCCACACGGAATGTACAAGCCCACCCGGGACTCTGGATACGGACTCAAACATCTAGCCTGGGCAGTCTCCGGCACCAGCACAGCTTCACTGCTGTTGTTGTTTCAGCGAGCTAGATCAAAGCTAGCTTGGATATGTCTACAGGTGCTGCACTCACCCCTCTGATTGCAGTGTAGACATACCTCGAGTCTTCACATGCTCTCTTCTGTACTCCGTTGTTGAGGGAATAGGTACAGGCTCGGCACCCCTAGACGAAGGATCGTGCATGTTTGTAATAGTTTCCTGTCAAGGAGCAGTCATTAGACTCTAGGAGGTGTTCTTTCGGGCAGCTTTCCATGTGAATATAGCCTCCCACATGGATTTCAGCAGCATCCCCAGGCAAGAGTCTCTGAGATTGCTGAAATTTCTGATTTGATGAAAGATCTTCTTGTCTGAACAGGTACTATAGTTTCATCAAACCATGTACTGACAAGCATATGGGATGTTTATATGCTCACTTTATTTCTTGTTTGCACAGTGCTTTGAAAATGTAAAATATAGCAATGCTAGCTGCTTATTATTATTATTACTACAGTTATTATTATCTTACTCTCCAGTAGTTTTGAACAGCGGTTATTCATGAGAAATCTGTGCAACAAGTGGGAGTTTTTCAAACCTTCTCTGGTCAGATTGTGTGCAATCACGTGATGCCAGATGTCTCAATGTAACCCTGATATGATGCAAAAGCAAATAGGCTGGTGCATGACAACTGGAGAAGCCAAGCAGGTAAGAGCCAGGACTACAAATACAACATCCTCCCACCATACAAAGAATATTAAACAAAAATAATAACTGATAATAATAAGGCCTTTTGGCTGATTGCAGATGTGGTCGTGTAATTGTGGGGGCAGTTGCTAGAATCCTCCATGGAGATGCAGGATTATTTTTGCTGACTTACTCTGATATTGGTTCAGGTAAGTTCTCTTAGTTCCAACATTCAAGCCTCTCTCTGAGATAGAGGGAACATGTTCGACAGGGAAAAACCTTAGGAATAGCCACATTCAAACAAAAGTTTACATTTACATTTTATGCTTGTCACTTAAGTTAGTGATAAAGGGAAACCCGGAGCAGGGGGAAATTTGGACCACTTCCAGTGTCTGATGCGTTAAGAGCAGGTAAACACACTTGCTTTCTGAAGGGATCTGTGTATGTATTGCTAAGGGAGATAGTGAATAATATCTGTTTTACTATTTTTGAAGATATAATAATAATACATTAGTGGGCCTGTGTTGAAAGCTGTGGCATTGGTGTTTGGTGCTGAGATATGTGCATGTTATGCACTGTAACTGTCTTACCCACTTGATGCTTGGAAAACTGTCCCCTAGAAAATGACTTCCAAGCTGTTTGGCAAATGGAGCTTGCACCTTTTCTCAGTGTAGATCAACTGACAGGTTTCTATCAAACTTGGGTATGGCTGGGACCTTTACAAAATTCACTGAATGCTTTTTTTCACTGTTGCAGGGATTTGCCTTGTCCTTATAGATGAATTACAGGAAAGATTTGTAGCCCAGTGGGCTAGTTTGTCTTTATTATATTTACTGCTTTGCATTTTATTCTGCTTTGCATTATTTTTAGCAGGAATGCAAGAAACCTACAGGCCTGTATCCTGTAAGACATTAGCTTCAGCAAGTTAGCGTAAGGCTTGAGGCCTGTGACCTTCAAACAAATAAACCACAATAAACAGCCAAAGAAAACCCCAAGTATCGGGGAGCCAAAAATAAAGTGTTTAAGGGGAAGTTTTGACCAAAAGTACATGATACAACCGCAAAAGTGTCATGGCAATAAATTAACGTATGTAACACGTACATGAGCTACCTAACCACAAGAGGGCCATAGTAACAAATTGACGTACGTGTACATTGGCCAAACTGGACAGTCTCTACATAAAAGAATAAATGGACACAAATCTGACATCAGGAATCATAACATTCGAAAACCGGTAGGAGAACACATCAACCTCTCTGGCCACTCAGTAAAAAGACTTAAGGGTGGCAATTTTGCAACAGAAAAGCTTCAAAAACAGACTCCAACGAGAAACTGTTGAGCTTGAATTAATATGCAAACTAGATACCATTAACTTGGGTTTGAATAGAGACTGGGAGTGGCTGGGTCATTACACATATTGAGTCTATTTTAAGTTTACCCATGTTAAGTATCCTCACACCTTCTTGTCAACTGTCTAAATGGGCCATCTTGATTATCACTACAAAAGTTTTTTTTCTCCTGCTGATAATAGCTCATCTTAATTAATTAGCCTCTTACAGTTTGTATGGCAACTTCCACTTTCTCTGTACGTGTATATATATATCTTCTTACTATATGTTCCATTCTATGCATCCGATGAAGTGAGCTGTAGCCCACAAAAGCTTATGCTCTAATAAAGTGTTAGTCTCTAAGGTGCCACAAGTCCTCCTGTTATTTTTGCGGATACAGACTAACACGGCTGCTACTCTGAAACATGTTAATAAGTTGAAATAATTGATATATTAACCAACAGAAGAAAAACACTCCAATATTAATGAGGTAAGAAAATGCAAATAAGGAAAAGGGAAAAATCCCCTACTGAATATGCATCAAACATAGCGTTGTCAGTATAACATATTATAAACATTGCATCCCAGCCTAGAGGAGCGGGGAGAAGGAGATGTAGTCCTTGGGACGTGCCAGAACGATGGCCACTGGTAATGAGGGAAAAGGTAATGTTGATGAAGAAGATGATGGATAGCATTTCAGGTTGTTCTACAAGGGATGGTGTGAGTATATGGATGTGCATATGTACATTCTGTAGTATTTTTATCTACCTTACTGAGTTGGGGTGTTTGTAACTGTGCTAAATGTGTTAATAAGCTATTTGTAAATATAAACAAGTTCCTATAGTGTAAGAGTTGCAACTGCGCACATCGGGGTTCCCAACTATATAAATAATACTGGGCCTGATGTTGGAACACAAACCTGTCAACCCTCAAAATGATAACTGCGGATTCTTAAGTAATCAATACATATACAATGTATAACTCCGACTGCAGATTGATCTACTTTTCTGTAGTTTGCCTGAAGCTTTTGTGAGCCAAGAAACTATTTTTTTTAAATGATATACTGTAAATGGCAAAAACAGAATCCTGCAAAGAGATGCCGTGTTATTTTTGCTGACTCACTGTAACGTCAATTCAGGGAGATCCTATTAGTTCTAGTGCTCTCTGTGCCATCATGCTGTTCTACAGCTTTTCACTTACCCTGGAAATAGTCATAAGTACATATTCCACCTTCCCTTTTCATTGCCCTTGTCTTGCCTCTTGCTGATGCCCAAAGGAGGGGAATTCAGAAATGCAGCTGCATACTCATCCAGAAGGCTTAGTTTGGGGAAAAAGGAGTGATAGGTTTCTATGTTTCTCCTCTGAACCAAGTGTTTCCTACTTGAGTTGCCACACACTGGATTGTGCAGATCTTCATAATAGGATAGTCTCTCTTCTTTCTTTCTTGCCTTGATCAGCAGTGAAGTAGTTAACAATGATGACAATTAATTTATCATCATTGGGCATAACAGTTATAAACTCACTGTGATGAAGGTGGCAGTTCACACCTCTCAGGGCTTTTTACAAACTCAGACAGATGTCACCGCATCGGTTTGCACTCTCTTAATGTTCTCCAGAGTCATAGGCTATATGTAGGAACACTACCTCCCTGAAAGATGTTGGCTCAATGGACAGAAGCACTATTCCATTGATATACCTGTGTCTATACTGGGGATTTTGTCAGCACAGCTATTTCGGTCAGGGATGTGTATGACTGATGTAGCTAAGCTGATTTAACTTGTAAGTGTAGACAAAGCCATCATGGTTAGAAACTTACTTTAAAAAAAAAAAAAAGCTGAGATTCTAGACACATGATGGCAACTTGTGGGTGGTATGCTCCATACCTACATGCCCCCTCCAATATGAGCTCTGCGTGTACAGGTCTTCTCTGGATCACAAATTGAGTCTGAGCCAACAATGTGAGGTAGTTGTAAAAAAGACTAGTATTCTGGGTGTATTAACAGGAATGTCATATGTAAGACATGGGAAGTAACTGTCCTGCTCTACTCAGCACTGGTGAGGCTCAGCTGGAGTATTGTCCAGGTTTGGGTGCCACTAAGAAAAATGTGAACAAACTGGAGAGGGTCCAGAAGAGAACAGAAAAATGGTAAAAGGTTTAGAAAACCTGACCTATGAGGAAAGGTTAAAAAACCTGGGCATGTTTAGTCTTCAGAAAAGAAAACTGAGGGGGAACCTGATAGTCTTCAAAACTGTTAAGGTTTGTTATAAAGAGGACAGTGATCAATTGTTCCGCATGTCTGTTGAAGGTAGGACACGAAGTAATGGGCTTAATCTGCAGCAAGTGATATTTAGGTTAGAAATTAGGGAAAAACATTTAAATGTAAGAGTAGGTAAACTCTGGAATAGTCTTCCAAGGGAGGTTGGGGAATGCTCGTCATTGGAGGTTTTTAAGATTTGGTCGACAATCACATGTCAGGGATTGTCTGCCTATACTTGGTCCTGGCACAGTGCATGGGGTTGGAGTAGATGACTTCTTTAGGTCCCTTCCAGCCCTAATTTTCTGTGATTCTATGGTTTGAAGGTTGAAGGATCTTAGGAGAGACGAATACCCAGGAAGGGAACAGAAAGCCCTCCTGTATGCACACTCAAGGAAATGGGCAAAATGGCTCCTGAAAAGTGACAGTGATCCTTGCATAGGTGCATCATGAGAGAGAAGAAAGATTGTTCTCTATGACTATACATTCTGAGATGAATTCTCTTACCCCCAGAGTCACTGCACGTGTAATGCCGACAGACCCCAGGCGTCGGCAGGCAGGATCGAACTGGGGACCTCTGGAGCTCAGTGCATGAGCTTCTACCACAGGAGCTAAAAGCTAAGGCTGTAGAGCAGACTCATTTTATCTTTCTCTTTAAGTGGTCTTGGTGCCACTAGCTGGGACAGAACATCACACCCAGAAGGTGTGCGGTTTACACATGCACATAGCCTTTCCTATGTCTTTCTTTAAATCTCCCTTGAGACTATACACTTTCTTCAGTCCTTCATTCTTTTCTATTTTCTTCTTTCCCTTTTATCTTTTCTTCTTTCCCTCTCACTCCCATGTTTTTTTATCTTCATTTAGTCTTTCACATCCACCCTTCCTTTCTTTGCTTCCGTTCCTTCCCCTTTAAAATCGGATGCAGCATCATCCTAATAAGCCAGGTTCTTTGAATGTTTCTAATGTTGTGTTTGAAACCTGTTGAGTGGCAATACTGCGTTTGCAGGATTTATAGATATCTTAGCAGCTGTATGTTGTAATTAGCTTCATTAATTGATGTTGTCGTTAAGCTAGTATGTTATAAATGGTTGGCCTTATGACTGCCCTCTGCTTCTAAATAATTTGGGTAAATTTCCAGCTGTCGATATGGGATAGAGAGGTCATTTATTTTTTAAGTAGCTTACGCCTGATTCTGGGATCTTTTTACTCAGACAAAAATCTCATTCAGTTCCACTGTCCCTTTGCCCTGGTCCTTCCCTAAATCTATAAGCTGCCCCCACTCATATCACTGTGAGTTTTGCCAATGACTTCAAGGGAAGCAGAATCAGACCTAGAATAAGCCCACACCTTGTGTTCACACAAAAGATGTACTGCTTTAACCTTAAAGTTATAGTTAATGAGGACAACCCCCCCCCCCAATGTGGATGCAGTTATACCACAATAAATGTTCTTATACTGGTATAGCTTATTCCCATATGGGAAAAGGGAATAAGCTCTACTGGTATAAGGTACCATTGTATCAGCATAACTACATCCCTACTCGGGGTTGTAATGGTATAACTACATTTGGTCAAAAATCACACCCCTAACCAACATAGTTATACAGCTACAAAAACTGTATGTAGATCATGTCTTAGGTCATGTCTACACGTACAGCGATGCAGCATGTCTGGTGAAGAGCTCTCCCGTTGGTATAATAAAACCACCTCTGCAAACGGCAGAAGCTACGTCGGCAGGAGAAGCTGTCCTGCCAACATAGCACTGTGCACATCAGCGCTTATGTTGATGTAACTTATGTTGCTCAAGGGGGTGGTTTATTCACACCCCTGAGCAACATCAGTTATGACATTTTGGAAGATGTGGGATGATTAATGGAGAAGAAAAGACAGGGCATTTGGACTACAATGCTGTCCTGTTGGGGATGCATTTTACTGTGTTGCTGATGGTATTGGGATCAGCTGATTGGTTTGTTGAAATAATTACAGTGAGTGGCTGGTGAGGAAAATAATGTTTACAGAACCTAAACCTAATGGATTCCACTTGTTGAGTTAGTGACACCTCTATCCTATTTAATTCACATATGTACTTACTGTTACTATCATTTCAAGGCTGCATTTCTGGACCTGTCGTACCACATTTCTCTGAAACCTCAAGACAGGCAAAGTCGTGGCTGAGCAATATGTTTTCAGTTTCCAAACTGTAAACAAATTACTTTCCCACACACTCTGTATTGCACTCTCCCCATTAGAAATACTTCTTTACATGTGCTTACCAAGCTTTTTTCTTTCTCTCAACACCAGACCTTTTACAAATAATTATTTGTGCTCATTTCCATATTCAGTTTGCATATTCAAATCTTGGATCTTCACAAATAAAGATCATCTTTGCTGTTGACGCATGATGATGATATTTTCTAGACATTATGTATTTGTCATTATATGTTACTTGGGGTATAGTCTGATAGTCGGAGCAAGGTACTGGGAGTCAGAACTGCTCAAAGCCGTTGACCTCAAGCAAGACAATTGTAGCTGGTTTGTAACCCTACAGTCCAGCTCACTAAGGCTCAGTGCATAAAAGAGTGAGTCTGGTCTCTGCTGCTCCCTCTATGCTTCGGGGGGAAGTGATCTGTTGCAGCTCGTTTGCTGGTTCAGATAACTTTCCCCTCTGCACTGGCTCCAGTGCACAGTCTGGCAGTTGAGGGATGGAGCTATGGTTCTGCCCACCATCTTTTTGAGGATGGGAGTAGCACTGGCAGGCTGGTGGGTGCTGCTCTCCCTCCTTGCAGCTTCTGGTAATGTGGGTGGCCCATGCGAGCAGTAAAGGAGTCCCTTATGTTCCTTGATCTGCCCCTTACATGCAGTTGAGTTCACAATCTGGACCCATAAAATGGGATTTTCAAAAGTAGATAGTGTTGGCCTAACTCTGCTTCCTTTAAATCAGTTGGAGCAGAGTAGGAGAACAGTGGGGGAGGCATTTTTGGAAATCTCACTCTTAATCCCTCACTGCTGCAGTTTCTCAATCCGTAAACTGGATATTATAGCAATAATACTTACCTAAATCCCATCATTAATGTCTGTTAAAGCACATTGCGCGCCCCCGAGGAAAGGGCCTATTATTGTTACAATACATGCTACAATATATCCAGAGCTTTCCTTAAGGATAAGAGTCGACTGCATTATTATTCTCGCTGAGAAAGGCACTGAATGAAGAGTTGTAATCTAGAGGAAGAGGTTAAAATTAAAGTATCTTCTTGTTCAGCTTTCTCTGGCTTCACCCACGCTATCAGCACAATGGACTCGCTACTTCTTTGGTGTGTACGTGTACTGCTGCCCTCTGCTGAATGGAATCAGGCCTGTTTAGGTATGGGAGGCTATTATAACCACAGTAATAGGGCAGGGACTGCTATTTGTTGTCTACTTGTACAGTGACCAGCACAATCGCTGAAACCAAGTTCTTTGTTATGGGTTTTTGTAAGAACAATACTTAGCGGCATGGTGGACAGAGCACTGGACTAGTACTCAGGAGACATGAATTCTGTACCTGCCACCAACTACTGCGATGGGAATGATAAATAATTAAGGGAGATTCTTTTAGCTCTGGTAGTAGAAGTCTGTGTTTATGCCAGATGTATGCAGAGTAGACGGTATGTACACAGCCATGGAATGTTAGCGATTAAATCTATGTTCCCACAGACTCTGGGTTAGACCCTCTGCCACTCTGAATATGATTATGGTCCGTGGGGATTGCCTCACACCAGGGTTATTTATTCTTCCGTTCCTTCCCTTTTCTCTCCAAAACCCATCAAGTCTTTTTTTAGTCTTTGTGCCTATAAATACATACATATGTGTGTGTGTGTTTATATGTGTGTGTGTACTGTATATAAATGGGGTGTACTGTAGTCTGATAGTCATGTGCTCCTCTGGTTGAGAAATTGGCATAGGGGGCATAGAGCACGCTATGCTGGATGAGCCAGGGATTCCTCCCAGAAACTCTAAATTGTGCTGGGTTTGGAACTGTTAAACAACAGCATTTTTAGGGTCTGCTTTTGTAATATAGACCAAATTGTCCCCAGAATGAATTGTGAGCTTCACCCTCCCCTGCCCCTGTTATAGATCTTTATACATTATAGATCTTTTTGGTATGGTTCCCTTTTGGTCCAAATTATTTGAGTTTGACTGTAATGGCTCAATCCTCAGCTGGTGTAAATCAGCAAAGCTCTGTTGGAGTTCTTGGAGCTCTTCCAGTTTACACCAGTTGAGGATCTAGCCTTAGGTCACTGTTGTTATATTCATTTGATGTGCTTTGTTCCTGCTGAAAGTGATAGTGCAGCAGCTACAACCGTCCCCTATTTTGTAATCTTAATGTCCTTTTCCTGCAATAGAAAAAAGATTAGGCAGGCAACCCACACAGTGGCTGTTCTCTGACTCCACTTCAAACTGTCAGTCATCTTTCACCAGTTCCCCCTACTGCTTCCTCTTCACTGTGGAGATAATGGAAGAGTTTCCTGTGAGCTCATATCTCTTTTTGATAAATTGCTGTGATCTGTATTGAAAAGCATTGTCTAGCTGCTCTTATGTTGTGGTAAAGAAATTCTGTAACTGTCTGCATTGTGTTTTGCTTCCTTTCAACCAGAGTATAGCTGAACGGGTCAGGACCAGATCCTTGGTTGTGCCAAGGCTCTACTCAGCACAGCTGAGGAAGTTTGGGAGGCAAAGATAATTTAAAAAAGAAAAGCCTTTGTATTTTTCCTAGACCCTGGAGGTGATGGAGGCTAATCTGTCCCATGGCATAAATTATGACCTGCTACAGTGGCCCCTACAAGCCTCTTGGGGATTGTAGGAGCACAGCACGATCCAGCCACACTCTGCCTCCACTGGCATGTGCCCCTCTGATTGGGGAAGTTGCATAGGTGACATAGAGCATGCTATGCTGGATAAGCCAAGGATTCCTCCCAGAAAATCCTCAACTGCCCACATAGGGAAGCTCTATGGTCCCTACACCCAAAGATTCCATGCTGTAGGGTTTGGATGGTTGCAAAGTTTGATACTATTCAGTTTTTTTGCTTAAATCCTTCCTTTTAATTACATAAAAGTCCTGGGCCAGTATAGCTCGACTCTAATCTTTAAAGTGATATTAAAGATCCTCCTACTAAATCTAGCACTGCTTTCAGCTTTGTATTTTTTGAAAAGAGTTGTATTGCCATCTTTCTGCCTGAGAGTCTGGGGGCCAGAGCCTGGTCTTGCTTACATTGGTGTCAGTCAGGAGTAACTCCACTGAAGCCCATAGAGTTACCCCAGTATAAGAGTGTTGTAAGTGAGAACCCGATCCAGGCCCTAGGTAGCGGATGTTTCCAGATAATAACCACTGAAATATATTGATACTGTTAACAAGAGAGTTTGTAATCTGTGCAGAGCATATTTAAATCACTTGAGGACCTTCCTTTCTCATCTAAATGAATTCAGCAACAAAATGTGCAGTGCATTATAATTGCATTATTTCTGTGATCCTCCCAGGCTTTTGCTTATGGTTGATAAGTAACACAATGACTTATCTCATCCAGCTCCATGAAAGTAGCAGCCTGCCAGCAGGCGCACAAGGATGAATACTCACAGGATGCTCTCCTGGAAGTAACTGAGAGACAGCAGTAGTACTATTGTAGTAGCTATTTGGATAGCTAGAAAACTCGCTGTGCTCTCAGCAAAGTCAAGTGTGTGTGCGAGCTGTGATCATTATGGGTGAGGTTCACCCTCCTGCGCCAGGATCTCTACTCCTGGAAATCTCCTTTGAGCCCTCCCTGAGGAGTAGAGGAGAAATCACCACAGAGGGAGTCTTCCCCGAGCTCTGACTGCTGCATAGCTGAGCTTTGGATCTGCTCTGAATAGGCTGGTGTGGAAGGAGTGATTGAGTGGGCACGGGGAGGGGCCAATACATCCAAGTTTATGTAGATCCTTGCAGCAGCCTCAAAACCCTGGATCAGAAGCCAAGTGCCATATGCTGCAGAGGGGCTGTACTGGGGGGGTGAGGATTCCAGCCCCCGACCCCTGCAGAATTCCATGCACAGAGCCCAGTTCCTCTGGATTTGGGTAATACAGGATGAATTCCACCCTAAATGTGCTTTGCAGGTTGTAACTGCCTTTCTCCCCTAGAAAATGTCATTTTAAATCTGGAACTGAAACAACTGCAGTGTGGTTCTTTAGCCACTGGGATGGGAAAACGTGATGCTTTAGTGAGGCTTATAAAAAAATATATGTACGTGTTAATCTCCATTCGAATCTGATGGATGGTCACCACTTCAAAGTAAGTGTAGTTGGCATGCTAGACATAAACTACTACTTCACAAGGGGTGCTTGTATACAACAGACTCCAGAAATCTGAGACTCTAGATCAGGGACTTATAAGGATCTCTTCAAAAATAGATGCACTTCCTTAGAATGTATTTGGCCTGGTTTATCCAACCCTCCCTGTTAAGACCCCTGACGTTTAGATTGCCTGTTTGAATATGAAAGAGGAGACAAGAAAGCAAGAGACTAGAATTCTCCCCACCATTGGAACAGCTTACCAAGAGACCTGGTGGATTCTCTATCACCTGGAATCTCTAAAACAAAGGTTGAAGGTCTTCCTAAATGAGTTACTCTAGTTCAATCACAATTTATTTGGCTTGATATAGGAACTACTAGTTGAAATTCTATGGCCTGTATCTGCAGGAGGTCAGACTATACTTAGACTATATGCTCCTTGGGGCAGGGACCATGTTTTTGTTCTGTGTTTGTACAGCACCTAGCACAATGGAGGGGCCTGATTCATGACTGGGGCTTCTATATATATAAAAATAATAATGAACAACTAGAAAATCTAGAGGTGATCGTAGTGGTCCCTTCTGGTCACAAAATCTATGAAATAACTCATCATTGATGGAGAAATGGTCTGAAGTAAATAGGGTGAAATTCAATAAGGACAAATGCAAAGTACCCCACTTAGGAAGGAACAATCAGTTGCACGCATACAAAATGGGAAATGACTGCCTAGGAAGCAGTACTGTGGAAAGGGATCTGGGAATCATAGTGGATCACAAGCTAAATATGAGTGAACAGTGTAACACTGTTGCAAAAAAAAAGCGAACATGATTCTGGGATGTATTAGCAGGAGTGTTGTAAGCAAGGCACAAGAAGTAATTCTTATGCTCTCCTCCACGCTGATTAGGCCTCAACTGGCGTACTGTGTCCAGTTGTGGGCACCACATTTCAGGAAAGATGTGGACAAATTGGAGAAAGTTCAGAGAACAGCAACAAAAATTATTAAAGGTCTAGAAAACATGACCTATGAGGGAAGATTGAAAAAAATGGGGTTGTTTAGTCTGGAGAAGAGAAGACTGAGAGGGGACATGATAACAGTTTTCACATACCTAAAAGGTTGTTACAAGGAGGAGGGAGAAGAACTGTTCTTCTTAACCTATGAGAATAGGAAAAGAAGCAATGGGCTTAAATTGCAGCAAGGGCAGTTTAGGTTGGACATTAGGAAAAACTTCCTAACTGTCAGGGTGGTTAAGCACTGGAATAAATTGCCTAGGAAGGTTGTGGAGTCTTCATCTTGGAGATTTTTAAGAGCAGATTAGACAAACAGCTGTTTGGGATGGTCTAAGATAATACTTAGTCCTGTCATGAGTGCAGGGGACTGGACTAAATTGACCTCTCAAGGTCGCTTCCAGTCTTACGATTCTATGAAGCGAGGTGCATGGATGAAATATACAGGACATTTTGATGGGAGATTTATAATTAAAAATTTGCTATTGTCTCAGCTGCTTTGACTTTCGTATGGCAGGGAGTTCCTGAGAAGAAAACCTGGTGGAAAATACATCCACAAAAGATAACTTGCCATATTTTCAGATCAAGCCAAAGTCCCTGTGAATGATTCTGAATTGATCTATGCCCTGGGAAATCTTTGTGAGACTGCACAGCACTTGTACGCTCTTTTTTCAACGTTGTCTCCCTGATATTTTTAGCATTCCTGCTGTGTGTTTGCATTGTACTGCCGCTTTGCTGCCTTTGGGTCTGAACCTGCAAATTGTGAACGCCTTCAAATCCCAATGCAGTCAACAGGATTTGAGAGTTCACATCTGGCCTTTTCTGAATATAACTTGTTACAAGGGAAGAATGCTTTACAAACAACAACAACTAGGATGGTGCTAGGAAGACACTATTAAGCATGTAAACAGGTCTTAAAATGAGATTGGTATTTCCCAGTAATGGTGTGCTGAGAGCCTAGATTTGAGTGTCAGGGTTCTCTCCCCACTCTGAACTCTGGGGTACAGATGTGGGGACCTGCATGAAAGACCCCCTAAGCTTATTTCTACCAGCTTAGGTTAAAAACTCCCCAAGGCACAAATTCTCTCTTGTACCTTGGATTAGGTAATGCTGCCACCACCAAGTGATTTAGACAAACTCAGGGAAAGGACCACTTGGTGTTCCTACTCCCTCCTAATATCCCCCCAAGTCCCTACACCCCCTTTCCTGGGGAGGCTTGAGAATAAACAAGATGAGCACAGACCAACCTTGGGTTTTTTTAGAACATCAAAAACAAAACAGATTCTAAAAGAAACAGAACTTTATTAGAAAGAAAAAAGGTAAAAGAAGCACCTCTGTAAAATTAAAATGCAAAATAAACTTACAGGGCAATCAGATTAGAAAACAGAGGATTTCCCTCTGGGCCAAACTTTAAAGTTACAAAAAGAAAACCAGGAATACACCTCCCCCTCAGCACAGAGAAAATCACAAGCCAAAACAAAAATAAGCTAACGCGTTCCCTTGCTAGTACGTACTAATTCTAATGGAGTTGAATTACTTGCTTCCTGGATCTGTGTCCGGCAAGCACACAGAACAGACAGACCAAAACCTTTCTCTCCCCCCTAACCCCAAATTTGAAACTATCTTGTCCCCTTATTGGTCCTTTTGGTCAGGTGCCAGCCAGGTTACCTGAGCTTCTTAACCCTTTACAGGTAAAAGGATTTTGTGCCTCTGGCCAGGAGGGATTTTATAATACTGTATACAGGAAGGTTGTTACCCTTCCCTTTATATTTATGACAGTCCACATCTGGCCTTTTCTGAATATAACTTGTTACAAGGGAAGAATGCTTTACAAACAACAACAACTAGGATGGTGCTAAGAAGACATTATTAAGCATGTAAACAGGTCTTAAAATGAGATTGGTATTTCCCAGTAATGGTGTGCTGAGAGCCTAGATTTGAGGCATAATCTCTCCTCTATTTAATTATATGAAAACGAAGGTGGGTATTGCAGAAAGCCATGAGTGCGGCTTGCAGTACTCTGTTTTCATTAAATGCCATTAAAGCATAAAGTAGGGTCCTTCCTTTAAGAGGGGATACTTTCATATTATGTTGTTTAGATAACAATGTGTAGCGGTAATGATGTTGTTCATATGTTCTTTTAAAGAAAAATGCAAGGCAAAAATGACCCTGAAGTTTTGGGTTCCTTGAAAATGACATAATTGTGTGACCAAAGAAGCTAGTTCTGTTATGGGGTTAAGAGTTCAATGGGTTTAAGATAAGGCAACTTTGTTAATTTGTCATTCCTGGATTTTTAAAAAAAAATGTTTCCACATGACTTATGTATCCACTATTTCCCAGCTAGCACTTGACCTATACTCAGTATTAATCAGGGGCCCAGTCCTACTGGGGGCTTTGCTTATTCAACTTCCACAGAAGTCAGTGAGAATTGAAGAGCTACTAACAGAGGGCCTGAACCAGCAAACTCTTACTCGCTTGTGTAGTCCTACTGGCATGCAGTCTTGGGCCCAGAACTATGACCACAGAAAGAAAACTTCTAAACAAAGTCAATGAACAGATGGTACCAATCACCACTCTAAGGGCCTGCCAGCCACAACTCAGCCAAATAGGAGAGCATTTCCCACAAATGGACGGCGCTCAATTCTGTTCTCAGTTGCTCTGTTGCAAATCTGCATTGATAGCAGTGGCGTTACTCCAGAGTTGTACCAGCGTGAATGAGAACAGAATTAGGCCCGCAAAAACCAGTCTTTTTGAGGAGATGAATGGATGGGTGCATAGTCTATACTATGCAAACATAGACTATATCCAAGGCATTCAGTAAATCTGTGCAAAACCACAAGTGAAATGTCTTCTGAAATAAGCAACAATATCACAATCAAGATTTAAAATGCATTTCTCCTCTGAGAAGTGACCATGTGAAAATGGGATTGTGGATCCCAAATTTATTATCACTCAATGTTTGTCTCCCAATGATTTCCAGAGACAAATTCGGTTTGAAAATTAAAAGTATTTTTGCAAATTGCCAGCCTGGCAGACTCAACCTTGGCTGGGCTCTTTTCTTCATCAGCACCAATAATAACTATTCTGAAGGCCAAATTCTTTCCTCAGTGACATCTGTATCACACAGTTGTCTTCAGTGGGTTTGCACTGGTGTTAAAATTCGAAACTTGGGCTATGTCTGCATTCCAAGTGGAGGAGTAACTGCAGCTCGGGTCAGCATACCCATGCTAGCTTTAGTCTAGCTAACACAGCTGAAAATAGCAGTGAAGATGCCAGCTAGCAACGTGAATATGTAATCAGGATGATGAACAGGCTTTTACAACCTGCACGGGAGTCCATACCACTGTGTCTTCACTGCAACTTTTATCAGTTTTAGCTAGATTAAAGCTAGTATGGGTAAGTTTACTGAAGGTACAACCATAACTCTGATTGCAGCGTAGCCATACCCTTAGTAAACAATTCTGTTGATGTTGCACATGGAGAAATAAACTCCAGCTCACTTTTTTAATGGCATTGGCCCTGCCGCAGAACAGGAACAACAATAAATAATAGGAACCCTCAAAAAATGTGTTATAGTTACCATGGGCCAGATTGTGGTAACTTCACTCACATTGAATAGTACCTTCCCTATGAGGTCTGTTCTAATCTGTATAGCTTCTTATACGACGGACATCCCGTTAAAGTCAATGGAGTACTTGAGGAGTAAGGTGCTATTCAGCATGAGTAAGCATATCATAGTCTGGCCCTAAATTAAGACGAGTGTGATACATTCAGAGAGCATTTCTATACATTATAAGATCTCAATATATGTTTATGCAGTTGACAAGATGGGGCCCAAATTTCAGTTGGGGTACTAACATAATACAAATAATAAGATCTGTTCAGTAGGAAGGTTCAATTTTTATATAGTCAACTGCTCTTTAAAAGGGTTGCTGCTGAAAGACAGTGGTAATTGTTAGTGGTATAACAAATGCAGGGCATTGGGGACTGTAAAAGAGGTAGTCTCCAATGGATGTGTATATTGAATCGTGCATAATTGTTGGAAGGGTCAGTGTGTCAAAAGTGGATGTAGTTTACCAGCTACCCAGCTCATTAATACTGTTAATCAGGTTTGGAAACTTGCTGATTATTCAATAAATCCACCCAAGATGAAAAGGGCAAAGCTAGACTAAATAGATATTGAGTGTCACATTTACAGCACATACTTCAAATAATAATTTTCCCGGTGGAAAAAATTATCAACAATGGTACTGACATTAAAAAAGTCAGATGGAAAAAAGGTTTTGACAAGACATTTTTTGAGTCGTGCATTCAGTGCTTTGCACTTTGGACCTGATCCTGTGCTCACGGAAATCATCAGTAAAGCGCCTATTTATTTAATTGGTGCAGGATCAAGCCCTTCAACTCTTAGGTCATTTTTATATTCAGTTACTGACTTCAGAAAGCGCATATGGGGCTGAATCCTGCACTCACTGAAGTCAGTGGGAGTGTTGCCATTTACTTCAGTGGAAAAAGGATCAGACCCGTAGTCATTATTTTGAATGGCCCATCTAACTTCATATGACTCAGAATAGTATCTATCATTCTAAAGTAAACAATTGGCTATTTCCCATAATAGCAATGCAAGAGTAATGACCCTTTTTAAACAGATTGCTTCAGGTCAGTTGCACTATCCATATGAATCCTTGTATTACACTTCGATGATGTTTTAATTTAAGAAAATAAAAAAGCAGAACACATGTTATTAGCCAAACAAGATAATAGAGGCCCAGATCCAGGTCCCGGATGTTTGAGCCTCATCTGCCCTAATCAGTTAGCAGAGGTCTTAAGCTACTCTCAAGAACATCGCTGAAAAATAGTTTCAGGTAACACAGGCATAGGTGTGCATAGACACAATGTTATAAAAAGTGGTTGCTGAAAATTGCTCAAGACCAGGTCATCATTATCTAGTCTCAAGAATCGTTTACAATGACCATTTAATATAGTTATTTCTCGTCTATGCTGGCCAGCATAACTATGTTACTAAAATCATTTTCAAGATTGTTTCTTCAAATGGGTTTAAAAAAGGTGATTAATTTTGTAATGTGTCTAATGTCTTTCCCAGCGTCCCTTAGGATTCATCCCAAGTTAAACTGTATCTCTTTTAAAGCGGAACAATAATTCACAGTAAACAACTTATTCAAAACACTCGCCTCTTTTTTTTCTTGTTTGCAGAATACCCATAAGCAAAATATTTTTTTCAAATGTATTAGTTATTTAAACGTATTTGATTGATAGCTTTTCAAAAAAATTCTTTTTTGATGAGTAATAAATGTACTATATTAATCTGTATAGTTTGGTTGCGTTTGGCCATGTGAGTCACATGATGTGGTTTCTGTTCCTTGATTGCATGGACATGCTAGCTGTACCAGTACTGGAATTTGCCCTTTTTGAACATTTGTACCAGTAAACTCTATTGCAGAAAGCAAGGCTGGCAGAAGCATAAACATATTCAAAACAAATTCATTAAAAAAAAATCCAAAGATTATTTTTGTTATTCACCCAACACTAATCCTTCAATACATGCAGCCTTTCTTCTTTACCAGTGTTTTGCAAGTTCCATCTAGGTTTTTAAGTGAATACATGTATCTGTATCCTAATACAGCATAAATAGATTCTTCAGAAAAATAAAATCTAATTCTTCCAGACATCTTAATTTGAAATATCGTACAGTACAGATCTGATTATCCAAAAGTCTCATTGGACTCCTATAACTTTCACAGTTTCCGGGGTTCAGATAATTGAGCCCAACAAGCTTTGAAATCCATGTGTATGCTTCCCTAACCCTGAGTTTAGATTCCAGATCATACACGCCAGTTCACTCAGAAAGCAGATTTCCCCAAGGCCAGATAGCTCTGTATTCCATTGTTGTGATATTTAGGACTTCTCCAGAGTCACACTTCAACCTTGGGAAACTTATCTGACCTTCGGGTAACCAAGAGTTTCAGTCTAACTGGAGTCTGGATAATCTATGTTTGACTGAAATTAAGATATTGGGCATGATTCACTGTTGACTATCATCTTGCATAGTCATTTACAGGAATGCAAAGCTGGTGTTAACCTCTACCCTTCTTCATTTGTAGCACATTACACCCACTTACTTTGCACTTGGGCAAATAACTACACTAAGTGCGGTGCAACAGTGAATGAGTTTACAGCTGTTAAAAAAGCACCCCACACATTTATGCCTTACTGACACTTCCTGTCATAACCATATTACTGGAAACTGTTTTCAAGAACCCATAAAAGTGTGTAAAGTTGGAACAGACCGCTTGGGATCACATTTGCATTATTCATCCAATAGCATTACGGGTTTTCTTGATTGTATGTGTTATTTTGGTGGTTCATATGTGGGGGCATTAGTAATTTGCATTTTGATTATTAAAATTGCATATATTTAAAGTAAAAGTCAAGTTAAGATCACGGGTTAACTTATGCCGAACAGTAGCCTATGGATAAGGGATGAGTAGAATGAAAAAATATTCAGATACATGATTTATACTGAGAGTAGTTTGATTGTCAACATTTTTAGTTGTGTTCTGGTCAACATATAACACAGGACTAAAGAACTAAGGATCTGATTCAGGAAAGCAGTTAAGCACATGCTTAACATTAATCATGTTCTGGAACATAAAATTAAGCATATGCTGAAGTGCTTTCCTGAATCAGGGCCTGAAAGACATTAATAAAAAGCTCAATTTGCTGAAAATAAAATGAAGGATGTAGAAGAAAGATAATAGAGAAAGTTGTTACCAACATCAAGTGAAAGGTATCTATAAACCACCTCGCCATTCTGGGGTAGTTTGTTAGACAGGCTGTATTGTCAGTGATATTCTAAAGGGCAGAAACCTGCAGATGAACCCTTTTATGAGGAGAAGTGATTAATGCACATATACTAGCTTTAATTGTGATAATTGAGGTCTGATTTCTGCAGTTAGCAAAAGGACAACCAGTAAAATTGCTAAGTCAGGAATGTGTCCCATAATGCAAGTGGAAAATGTAATGTGCTTTGTTAAATTAATGGGCTTCTGCACAACAATCAATTTACATGTTGAAAGGTCAGAGGAAATGAAAAAGTGGATGTAAAAGCCCTGGAGCATTTATTCCAATGACCCCTCCAAACCCAGCTCTAATTCTTAGAAAGGATAAGCAATAAACTCCCAGTGTAATGTTCACTGAGGAAATGGCAATTAATTCAAGGCAAAACAAAGGATGATCATATAGTTAACATTTACTGTAAATACATTAGATCCATTTAAAATAAGAACAGGAGTACTTGTGGCACCTTAGAGACTCACAAATTTATTAGAGCATAAGCTTTCGTGGCCTGCAGCCCACTTCATCGGTGAAGTGGGCTGTAGCCCACAAAAGCTTTTGCTCTAATAAATTTGTGAGTCTCTAAAGTGCCACAAGTACTCCTGTTCTTTTTGCTGATACAGACTAACACAGCTGCTACTCTGAAACCTGCCATTTAAAATAAGGTCCACTGCGGTGTTCTTCATCCCTTTCATCCCACCCGCTTAAGGTCAGACTGTAATTAATACTTAAAATGGGATGCCATCTGGGCGGTCTTCAGTAAGATTCGCTTTTGGCTGATTCTTCCAGATTTCTGTCATCACACTGATAAAACTGATTGCCTTAGGCTGCTGTCCTGGCCTAGTCAGGAACATGTTAAAGGAAATGTGCATAGGATTCATTCCTGATTTTGTTTTCATCAAACGATGTCCCCTGACGACACTACTTCAAGCCACTGGATCCCAGTTCTGCATAGGATGAATCATAGAATCATAGAATATCAGGGTTGGAAGGGACCTCAGGAGGTCATCTAGTCCAACCCCCTGCTCAAAAGCAGGACCCATCCCCAATTAAATCATCCCAGCCAGGGCTTTGTCAAGCCTGACCTTAAAAACTTCCAAGGAAGGAGATTCTTCCTTAGGAGATGACTAGGGAGGTGTGTGGTACCAAATGTCATAAGAGTAGCAGTTGTGAGAAGGTTATTTCTGTCCTCCTCTCTCTTCTTCCTCTTCCTGCTTCACATCATTAAAGCTGGATTTAAAATGTCTATGCTAAGGGAAAGAGGTCCAGGGAGTAAAAGTTGTCTGAATGAACAGAAAGTAAGGACACAACAAATGGAAAGACATAGCTTGAAAAGCAGTACGTTTCCCAGCATGAGACCAGACATGGTACTACTGATACAATGATAAATCAAAGGAAAGGGAAAGCTGTTCTGTCATCTAAAGCCGAGTCCCATATTGCTTTGGTATCAGTTTAGTGCCTACTCATAGTAAATGTTTATCCAATCCAAAGGTGATTCATAAGATGTTCTGCCGGGTCAAGCCATACTAGACATGAACAGTTTCCAAGTGGCTCTAGCCAATTATCTGATGACTGAGCTAATTCCCAAGGAATATTATACATCTATTAAAAAACGAGTCATCGTTACAACCTGAGCTGTAACATTGAGCCGGTTATACGTGAAACTGGTCGGTCACATGTAATTACCATACAATTACATTGTGATTTTGCTTTCTGATACTTGTAATTATTGCTAAAATTCATATATCTGCAAAGTTTATTATCTGAATGAAAATAATCTCAGTGTAAATACAATGGGCCAGATACTCAGGTGAGGTCAGTTGTCATGGAATAGAGCTATGCTGATTGACACCAGCTGAGGGTCTGGTTTACTGTAATTAATTTACCTGGATTCTAGTAATATAATCTGTATTAAGAGGAACTCCTAAACTGTGATAACTTGTGAGGAAGGTAGTCCATTGCTGTTAGAAGAAGAGTGTTGATCAAAAGACAGTCTCAAAGATTCAATTTTCCTTGGCTGCTTATAAATTTTTCCACAGTTGGAATGACTCTGAACATCCTAGTTGGGAGAAACGAGTTTTACTTGTACAATCCAGTGTGTTGGTATGTGACAGCATCACAGGGTGCATGGCTGGCCCCTCTTCTTTGGGGCCCAGTTGCCCTCCCAAATAAGTCCAGGGAGACTTCAGTTCTGTGCAACACCCGTGTCCTTTATTCTTTAAGCATTTTCCTACCACCAGTGTCCAACTATATACAATCCTTACAGGTTTCTCCCCTACTGCAGACTGGGTCAGTAACCAACTAGAGGGCGTCCACCTTCCTCCCTGACTGACCTCTCTCTCTCTGGCTGCCTCCCTCCTTCTGGCTCCTTCCCAGCCTTTGTAACTCCTGCCTATCAGGGTGGCAGGTGTTGCCAATCGCCAGGCAGTCAAAAGGCTTTTCAACCAGCCTCAATCTATCCCCCTTGGTTGGGGCTGGCATGGCAGGGGCTGATTAGGTGTGTTTGCAGCAGCACCCTGCCACAGACAGCAAATAGACAAATCTCACATATATGCAAGAGTTTAGATCCCAAGCTTGAAAAATCAAACAAGTTTCATCTCCTTGGTATGCATCTCATAGTGTACGCAAGCTTAAGTGTCCAGCTGGCATGTTCTGACTTGTACCCAACCTGCTGCAGCTTGTGTTGAAACTTGTTATAAAACTTTATTTGTTCAGGTCTCCAAAGTATGGTACAGGATCACAAAAGGCTATGTGTAATCTGCAATATGCTGGATTTCTTTTTTCTGCTATCAGGTGTGTACTTTGCCATATTTCCACCCAAACAGGTGGATTAATTGAGGAGAATTTGCCTGGGGAGGCAGAATTCACTGTACTACACCTTTCTTTTTATTGAGCTGTGATTAGGTGGGCATTTCTCCAATTTTCTACCCTGTAGCTAGACATATATTTTAGGAATAGCATCCTGAAGTGGAATTCAGGGACATTTAACATTGGTCACACTGCTATAGCTGATGTAAATTGGCAAAGATCAATTAAAGTCATAACAGCTACGACGATTTACACCAGCTGGAGATATAGCTCACTGTTTTCTGGTTCGTGACTATTCTGAATCTTTACTCTGATGGGTCTATAATAGCAAAAATGCATAAGCTAACAATCTGCCTTGCTTTTTTGAACATGGAAATTTTGCCTCCTAGAGTTAATTGAATCAGGAAATGTCATCTTCTTTACATTTCATCTTCCTTTTCAATGCAGATTCTAGAGATTGAATTACTACTGTGAATACAATATATAGTTTAATTTAATATCTGAGAAAATTTAATCACCAGAAAAAGAGAACAGTGCTTGAAACAAGCCTTGAATAAAATCAAATACTCCCCTTTCACTAACACAGTCAGGAAAGGCTATGCCAGACCTTTAATTAACTATTTATAGAGATGTGCATATTTCCAATCTATTTTAAACCCTGTAAATGACAGTAAGCAAACCAATCTACCCACCAGTTAGCACAAAGTATGGACAGCATAATGTCCGTGCAGTGTCTAGCTACTTGGTAATTACATATCAGCAACCCAGAAAGTGTGAAGACAAGCTGCCTAGCTTGATGCTAAAAGCTGAAACCTTCTGCCATCTTCCTCCACAGGTGCAGAAGGCACCATGTGCATCACGGAGGGCTTCACTGCACCTGCGTATGCCATTGTTTATCTATTATAAATATAGCAGTCATCGTGACCACCCAAAATGGGCCCACTGTTCAGAGATGCTGAGCATTGACAGCTCCCATTCAGTTCAAGGGAAGCTGTGGGCATTCAGCACCTCTGAACAGCCTATGCAGTACTCTTACTTGTTTGCCTCTTCATTGGTTTGTATTTTCTGGTGAATTCATTTATGGACTAAAGACAGCACCAGGCACACCAGGTCCTGTCATGTTCATTGCTTTCTATTTTATAAGAGTTTGGTTCAGTGGGTTCAGTTTGGTGACTGGAGTGTTTCCCCTTGTTCAAGCCCTGGACATTGGGAACCAGGTACACAGCTCTCATTAATTTTATGTTGACTCTCTTAAAGAGCTACTGACACCTAATGGGCAACCTTGAAAACTATTCTATTTAGGAGCAGTGCTGTCAATATTCTCTGTATTTCTCTTCCCTCATCTTTATGGTCAAGAACATGGTGGAAAGCTGGAGATTCATAACTTCCAAGGCCAGAAGGGACTACTATGATCATCTAGTCTGGCCTTCTGTATAACAGAGACTACAGAACTTTCTCTAAACAATTCCTAAAATGTATTTTTTAGAAAAACCTCCAATCTTGGTTTAGAAATTGCCAGTGATAGAGAATCTATCATGACCTTTGGTAAATTGTTCCGCTGGTTAATTACCCTCACTGTCAAAAATTTACATAGTCTTTCCAGTCTGAATTTGTCTAGCTTCAACTTGCAGCCTTTGGATCATGTTCTACCTTTCTTTGCTAGATTGAAGAGCCCATTATTAAATATTTGTTCCTATGTAGATATAGGCTGTAATCAAGTCACCCTTAACCTTCCTTTTGATAAGCTAAATAGATTGAGCTCTTTGTCTAGCACTTGAAGGTGTTTTCTGATCCTTTAACCATTCTTGTGGCTCTTCTTTGAACCTTCTACAGTGTATCAACATCCTTCTTGAATTGTGGGCAGCAGAACCGGACACAGTATTCCAGCAGTGGTCACGCTAGTGCCAAACAGAGAGGTAAAATAACCTCTCTGCTCTTCTTTGAGATTCCTCTATTTATGCATCCTAGGATCCCATTAGCTCTTTTGGCCACAGTTTCACATTGGGAGTTGATGTTCTGCTGATTATCCACCATGACCCACAAATCTTTTTCAGAGACACTGCTTCCAAGGATAGAGTCCACCATCGTGTAAGTATGGCCCATGTTCTTTGTTCTTAGATGTATACATTTGCATTTAGCTATATTTAAATACGTATCAGCTGCTTGCACAGAGTTTAACAAATGATCCAGATCACTCTGTATCACTGACCTGTCCTCTTCATTATTTACTACTCCCCCAAGTTTTGTGTCATCTGCAAACTTTTATCAGTGATGATTTTATGTTTTCTTGATAAAAAATGGCAAATGGCATAGGACCAAGAACTGATCCCTGCGGGACCCCGTTGGAAACACTCATGATTGATGACGATTCCCCATTTACAGTGACATTTTGAGACCTATCAGTTAGCCAGTTTTTAACCCATTTAATTTCATATTTTATATTTAATTTTATATTGTTCTAGTTTTTTAATCAAATGTTGTGTGATACCAAGTCAAATGCCTTACAGAAGTACAAGTATCCTACGTCAACAGTATTACTTTTATCAACCAAACTTGTAATCTCATAAAAAAAATCAAGTTAGATTTACAGGATCTATTTTTCCTAAGCCCATGCTGATTTGCCTTAATTACATTACTCCCTTTTAATGATTAATCAAGTCCTGTATCAGTTGCTCCATTATCTTGCTCAGGAGCTATGTCCGTCTGACAGGCCTATAGTTACTTGGGTCATTCCATTTACCGTTTTAAAAAATTGGTACAACATTAGCTTTCTTCCAGTCTTCTGGGATTTCCCCAGTGCTCGAAGATTTATTGAAAATCAGCATTAATGGTCCAGCAAGTTATCAGCCAGCTCTTTTAAAA
Organism: Eretmochelys imbricata; assembly: GCF_965152235.1. Taxonomy (NCBI): domain Eukaryota; kingdom Metazoa; phylum Chordata; order Testudines; family Cheloniidae; genus Eretmochelys; species Eretmochelys imbricata. The sequence goes on along the minus strand of NC_135577.1, from coordinate 28,189,438 downwards.
TTCTTGGGTTCAAGTTATCTGGACCTGCTGATTTAAAAAGTTCTGACTTTAGTAGCTTCTGTTTAACATCCTCCAAAGATATTAGTAGAATGGAAAAAGTGTTATCATCACCATCTGATGAGACTATGTCATCTGTTATTTCCCCCAAATACAAACCAGAAATATTTATTGAACACTTCTGCCTTTTTTGTTTTATCATTATTGATAATTCTACCATTTCCAGCTCGTAATGGACAATGCCATTGTCAGGATTCTTTTTGTTCCCAATATATTTTAAAAACTCCTTTTTATTGTCCTTCACTCTGCTGGCCATAGATTTTTCCTTGTGTCCCTTTGCTTTCCTGATCAGTTTTCTATAATTACTAACTTCTGATTTATATTAATTACTGTCAACTTCCCCTTTCTTCCATTTGTTGCCTCTGTTTCCCCTCTAATTAGGTCGGTTTTTTAAACAAAGACGGCCCTTCTTCCTCAATTGTGGGGTTCTGATTTTTGGACATCTAGTATGGTGTTCTTAAATGATTCCCAATTATCATTCACATTTTTCTGAAAAATTCTTCCTAACAGCTGATTTGGCTCATAATTGTTTCCAGCTTTGTGAAATTAGCCCTAGTAAAGCACTGTGTGTGTGTGTGTGTGTGTGTCTTTATTCTGCTTACACATTTATAAATGTGATGAAGTCATGATCTCTTGTACCTAAACTACCCATTAATTTTTAGTTCTGTGATCAGTTCCTCTTGACCTGTTAGGACAAGGCCTAATAAAGAATTTCCCCATGCTGGCTGCAACTTTTTATGAGTTAGGAAATTGTCATCTATAATGTTAACAAATTCCAAGGATGTTTTAAGTGGCCTGACCTACAAAATACGGTAGAGGGCTCTTTAATCTACGAAAGACATGACAAGTTCCAATGTCTAGAAGCTAAAGCTGGATACATTAAGGCTAGAGATAGGGTGTAAATTTTAAGTGAGGATAATTAACCATTAGTAAAGCTTACCTAGACATGTGGTGGATTCTCCATCACTTGGAGTCATTAAATCAAGTTTAGATGTCTTTCCAAAATATGTGCTCTAGTTCAACTAAAAGTTATGGGCTTGATGAAGGAATTACTGTGTTAAATTCTTCACCCTGTATTACACAAGCAATCAGGCTATGTTCATAAGGGTCCCATTTGGCCTTAAAATCTATTAATCTGATCTAGATTTTGAAACCCACTCTCCATATTTTCAAAACTAGGGGGTTGTTTCAGCTTGGAGCAAGCTCCAAAATACATATCTAGATCTGGGCTAGGATTTCAAAATAATTCAACTCCCCCTAAAACCAATAGCAATAATGTAATGTCCAAATCCAAGGTGTTTGGTTCAGGCCCAAAAAACAAGAGTGCTTGTGCTTGGAAGTTCCCTTCTGATGTTTCATATTCTTCAGCTGAAATCCTAGGGCCAAATTCAGGCCCGAGTTGATTTTTGGGTCCAGATGGTCATATATCAGTGCTGCAAAGGCAACATTAATATGAGCCTGTGTTCTGAATTGGTTACAGTCTAAACACAGCCCCCACTCCCATCTCATATAGATTATTCTGGACAGTGGCAGGAGTAAATTATATAAAACATGCCCAGTTAGGGACTGTATGCGCTAATCGAAATTGACCCATACCTCTTGGACCCACACCCTGCCCTATCTCAGGAGAGCAGCTGATTTAATGAGATTTTGGTCATCTGGAATGGTGGAAATCTCACAGGATCACTTGTTCTTGTGAAATTGCACCCACATCCAAATTCGAACCACAAAACTGGCCTCTTCCAATGTTGGACTGACCTGGAACTAAAACAATAGAGGTGGGTTTAGTTTTGGAGTTTGAAATCCAGCCACTCCCTTTCAAATTCAAAGGGCTTCACACCTGCCATTCCCCTTTTGACTCCTCTCAAGTAGCAATGGGTTTGGAATGTCATTTGTGGGAAGCAAAGTGAGTTCCATATGTGAAAGTTTCTCTCATGGGCAAAATCTGCTCTGGATCTATGGGTGCTAAGCACCTCATACATGGAGGAACCAGTGCAATACTGCTGTTGGATGGGCAGAATTTGGGAACTCATGCAAGAGGCGCACATTCTGAGCATGGCACAAGACACAAGTCTGCAGGGGCTTCCTGTGCAGTTTTGAGGAGGAGTGAAAATGAGGCCTAGGGACAAATCAGTGGAAAGTTCTTGGCAGGAAGATCAGCAAAGATCAGATGACATGAATATTCCTCAGTTCTCCTTCCCCACTGTGGCACTAGAGTAACAGAGCCTTATGCATTGTCCAGGATTTTCAAAAGCAGAAAGCTAAATTAGCCTCCTAAATTAGGGTTACCATATTTGAACATTCAAAAAAGAGGACACTCCACATTGGGGTGCTGTCAGCCCCGCCCACGGTCCATCCCCACTCTGCCCCAAGTCCCGCCCCATCCCCGCTCGGCCCCGCCACCGCACCCCTCCTCACCCCCTGGCCCGCAGCTGGCTTGCCGAGTCACTCCTCAGTCTCCCAGCCACCACTCGCCACCTGCGACTCACCTCCTCACTCCCCTGCCAGAAACCCCCATGCTTGCCCTGAGAACCCCCGCCTGCCACTGGCTCACTGCCAGCCCCCTCACCCTCCCCGCCCACTGCTGGCTCCCTCGCCGCTCGCCTCTTCATCCCCCACCCCCCACTCACCTACTCACCGCTCCTGCCGCAGGTCCCTCGGTTCCTAGGATCGGGGCAGCCAAGGGGTCTCCACGTGCTGCGCCTGCCACAAGCACAAGCTCTGGGGCTCCCATCGGCCGGGAAAAGAGCCAATGGGAGCTGCCGGAGTTGTGGAGTGGGGCTTGCAGGCGCCGGCAGCACGCAGAGAGCCCCCTGACCCGACCCTAGGAGGAGCCAGAGGGAGCTGCCGGATGCTTCCTGGGAGCCGCCCCAGGTAAGCACCGCCGGGACTCGCCCCCCGGCAGGTCCCTCGGCTCTTAGGGTCGGGTTGCGGGAGGGCTCTCTGTGCGCTGCCAGCGCCTGCAAGCCCCGCTCCGCGGCTCCGGCAACTCCCATCTAGGGTTACCATACGTCCCTATTTTCCCGGATGTTTTTAGATATTTAAAAATTCCTCCCAGATGGCGATTTAAGAACTAAAAAGTCGGACATGTCCGGGAAAATACGGACGTATGGTAACCTATCCTAAATCCATATTTAGGCATCTAAATTAGGGCCTGATTTTCAGATGTGCTCAACACCCAGTAGTTCCCACTCAGGTCAGTTCTGAAAACGTTGCCTCTGGTGCCTGCAAGTGTGTATTACCCAGAGGTCTCAGGAGCGCTATATAACTCTAGACAGAAACAGGCAGGAGAGCACATATGGACAGCTATAAAAATTACAAATACATTATGTAATCCCAACTAGCTAAAGGAATTTGAATGACCCCAAACAATAAAGTGTTCAGACACACACAAACACAAAATCATTTCATGTCTTTTCTACTGCATTGTGCACTGAGCTTGGGAATGGAGTAAAATTCTCTGCCTCTAGCAAGTTAAGTCTGCATATCTCAGCCCATTGCCGAGGAATCGTCATGGGAACCAAACTCTTCACATTCTTGAGAAATGAAATCTAGAGGTATTTTACACTACAATTAGACACCTGTGGGTGGCCCATGCGAGCTGACTCGATCTCACAGGACTTGGGCTAAGGGGCTGTTTAATTGCAGTGTAGACATTCAGGCTTTTGCTGCAATACGGGCTCTAGGATCCTGCAAGGTGGGAGGGTCCCAGAGCTCGGGTTGCAGCTCAAGCTTGAACGTCTACACTACACTTAAACAGCCCCTTAGCCTGAGCTTTGCAAGCCTGAGTCAGGTGGCACAGGCCAGCGGCAGGTTTTTAATTGCAGTGTAGACATACTCTAAGAACCCAAGTCAACATCTGTCTTCTATACTATACCAAAAATAAGGAAGAAGTGAATCTGGCGCAGAGAGTTTCTACACCCTAGGGTCCAACACAGAAAAGGTCCTGTCACCTGTCAAATTTAAGTTGCAATGATGGGGTCACTAAAAGGTAGATGGTGCATGAGGACAGATGCTTATCAGGATGAGGGTCAAGGGTGAAGTCTCAAATGTAGCCAGGGACTAAAGACTACACCCTTAAGAGCTTTATAAACCAACAGTAGCAATGTGAAGCCAATCCATCACTTGAAAGGAGGCCAGCAGAGAGAATGCGTGGTGTGCGAATACGATCACGAGTTCAAACCAGTGGACAAATGTGTTGCTGCATTCTGAACAAGTAGGCAATGGAGATGCTTTGCGTCAGGGAGCCCTATTTAGAGGGAATAACAGGAATCAATCTTCATGGTCACAAGGACATGTGTTGTTGTTGCAAGGTTATGATGTGATAAATAAAGGGTACAGCCTGTACAAATTGTACACTGAGGGAAACCTGTTAGTACAGTGTCACCCAGTAGCTTCCCACAGCTGACAGGGACATGAATGGTCCTTGCTGCAAACAAGTCCCCTCAGTATGTATAAGGAAGAAAGAGAGAGTAACTTCATAATAATGAGAGTTTTTCTGTGGCTAAGTGATGCAAAATAATAAATGAAGAACACAGTAGTGTATAAAACATGTGCCCCATTGTCATCATAAATATGTAGATACGGTAGATAAATATTTTGAAAGTAAATGTATTCCACCTGGCCTAAGCAAATACAGAACAGTGCTCCTATTGGAGTCCATAGAAGTTTTGCCATTGATTTCAATGGGAGCAGGCCCACAGCTCTAGAAATGAGTCTCTTGTGTTATTGCTGAGATGAAGCGATGCACATTCTCAGCTTTCTATTAAAAAATCAAAGAGAAATTCTGCAGTGAAAGGGACAAGTGATAAGAGACAAATGGAAAATAGAGTTAAAGCTTGTCACTTATTCCCTAGCCTTCTTTCCATTGGGTGGACATTATGTTTCTGAATGGTTTCTTGTAGCTCAGTTTGATAAAATTGGCCTGTCTGGGCCAATGTTATTTGGGGAGAAAATCCCAAGGGTTTGCTTTTGCTTGTGGCATCTTAAAAGCAATTCCAAAGGTGGAAAGTTCAGACAGCCTTTCTGGGAATGGAGACAGAAAATATCTCAGTGTGAGTATTCTAAAAAGAGTTATTTAAAAATAACATGGGCTTAAATATTTTTCCATGTGATGTGAATAGATGCATTTTCCTTTTCTTTCTATTTAAATTAACTTTGAATTTAATGTTACTCCCCAAATACTCTATAGTCAGAATGTAGAAATTTACACAACAAATGGATCTGTCAGCATCCCCATACAATTATTCTCTCAATTTGAATGGGCCCCAAACTGAAACACTGGCTCAGCACTCTCTCAAACCTTTGGAGCAGTTTGGATCTGGACTTTGTGGCTCAGGTCCATCTAAGAATGAGCTGTTCTGTCTCCCAAAAGCAAATACTGGGACAGATTCTCCACTGTGTTCATGGATACCCATGCAAAGTAGTCACAATGAAATGCTACTACTGTGACTCCTTAGCATTTTACATCCGCTTTCCAGAAGGGTAAATAACAATAATATTTAGCAGTTTAGAGAACTCTGTACGCTCAAAGCATTGTACAGACCTTAATTCATCGTCTGTGAGGTAAGTGAAGTTATCCCCATTTTACAGATGGGGAAACTAAAGGCAAGAAAGGTGAAGTGATCACAGAGTGAGTCGGGGGAAAAGGTGGGATTAGAACTCAAGACCAACACTGAACTCATTGTTCTGGATGACCCTGCCCTTGCTTCTGTAAATATGCATATAATAGTGCAGTGGTTCTCAAAGCCGGTCCGCCACTTGTTCAGGGAAAGCCCCTGCCAGGCCAAACCGGTTTGTTTACCTGCCGCGTCCACAGGTTCGTCCGATCGCGGCTCCCACTGGCCGCGGTTCGCTGCTCCAGGCCAATGGGGGCTGCGGGAAGGGTGGCCAGCATGTCCCTTGGCCCGCGCTGCTTCCTGCAGCCCCCATTGGCCTGGAGCGGTGAACCGTGGCCTGTGGGAGCCGCGATCGGCCGAACCTGCGGATGCGGGAGGTAAACAAACCAGTCCAGCCCCGGCAGGGGCTTTCCCTGAACAAGCGGTGGACTGGCTTTGAGAACCACTGTAATAGTGCATAGTAAATTTGGTTCACATGCCCTAAAATTGGTCCATGGGGAAGAAAGGAAACATCTTTCTTACTGTGACACTCCCCAGGATTGTGAGACACCTCGTCACCACCTGCCCTAAGTGTGAAGAAAGTCTGGTCTATGCATGAGTTCCCTTAAACCACCAGCCTCAGGCAACACAAGCACCGCCTTCCAAGCCTCACTCTCTCTACAGGGGAGCATTAGGCCCAACTCCTCCCTATGTTCCCTTTAGCGTCCAGCCCCGTACCCACTGAACTGGCACAGAATTACCAGGCCTGGTGCTCCCTGAAAGGAACAATACACCGCAATTTATTTCTTATCCCTTGGAACAAAGCTCTATTAAACGCACAGCTCTTATATATATTTATAGTGCAAACAAGAATAAACTGATTATCAAAGATCAGGGGTTCAAATGACAGTGAGTATGAAGAGTGGAAGCAAATGATAATGTATAAAGAAGATCACGCTTTCTAGAGATTAAACTTTAACTAACAAGTCCAGCTCGCTGTCTAAAGAAGCTTATCTCACCCAAAGTTTTCACCAGCATTTTCAACGAAGTCTGGATGAGACCCCCTTTTTCATGAAGCAAACTCACCCCGCTTACTTCCTAGCTGAAGGATGCCAGAGTGTCTTCTATGTCCACCAAATATACGTGAGCAGACCTCTGATGTGCACGCCTTCCCCCCGCCCCCAGGCCCCTCCACTGTTTACTTCTTCCTGTGACCTTCCTCTCTTTGATGTTTTCACAAAATCCTTCATTAGCTTTCAGTTCAGACTGATGAGAAGAGACCCATTGTGAACTGTACAATACCTAATTGACATGTAAACAGCGGGATAGATTAACATTTCTTGTCTGAAAGAAAACCCGTTTTTTACCTTTGCTGGTGACCAGTCCCTAGATACAGACTTTCAGAACGTAATTTTCAGTGTATATACATAGCTCCCTACATAACATCCTTACATGTGTTTTGCAATGGCAGTTATGACCCATGTGACACTGGCTTTTATTTGAGACCTCACATGACACTCTTTGGTGAACTAGGTTGTACATGCCAGACCCTTATGCACCCTCTCTGGTGCCCATTACCAGTTGGCACCAATAGATTCCTGGCTCACACTTACCTTTTGGCCGTGTAAGTGCTATTTAACTCAAAAAACATTATTGTAATTGCTTCCCTGAAGGGGCAGTTGAGGCTTCTCCTATCAGCGATGGAGTGGGGAGGGTTTCAGGTGCAGGGAGGCGGTTTTCCCAGTAGCAGGCTGGAGTGCACAGCATCCTCCATGACCCTCAGCCAGTCCAGTGGTCCATGTGGTATCAGTTCAGCCAGTGTAATTTAAAGAGCCCGTAGGCTGCTTTAAATCATGCTGGGAGCTGTTTCCGCTGTGTTATCCTCAGCTGCACCATAGAATCATAGAATATCAGGGTTGGAAGGGACCTCAGGAGGTCATCTAGTCCAACCCCCAAAGAGCTGGCATATTATTACTTCACAGCATGAAGAGATGGGCAAACTTACAGGCCATTTTTCAGGAAACAGTGCCCTGAAATTCTAGTGGGTCTCCCCCAAGATCTCTTTCTCATGCAATAATTCATCCTGTTAGAGATAACATACTATGTATTCCCTTCTGCAAACTCTGAAGGCAAAGTTAACTCCCATCGCTGCTCATGAGAACTCTGCCGCCAGTTGCACATCAGAGGGAGAATAAAGCCTAGAAATCAGGGCGATGATCATAATACCCCATTGTGATGAGTGAAAAAGAACTGCTTGTCAGAAAGGTATAAAAGAAACCTTTAATTCCAGTAAGGATAATCTGTGCTTCAGGTGCGCGGTGGTAGATAGCACAGCACTACCCAGCTTTTGTACTGAGGCGCAGGGAGGCTTTCAGGAAGATAAATGCTGTTCTGTAGCCCAAGAGAGGGGCAGCGCTTACCCCTATTGGTCAAACGTTGAAGCTGATCTAATGGCCATTAGAAAGAAAATGTGATGCTGCTCAAATGTGCTGTATGAAGAAATTGGGCAGGAAGGACACTGCCTTTCCGGTGCTCGGTCCCTGTGCAGCTCAAGACACTCATATCAGCATCCTGGCAGGGGGTCTTCCTCTTTATGCCCTAGACTGGACTCTGGTCTCAGTGAGTGCCGCCTAAAGCCAGAACCTGCTTTTTAAAAAAGGTAGCAAAGCAATTCAGTGTTCTGCTCTTGCTAGGTCCAGGAAGTAACCGTTACCTAGGAGTTATCTTCAGAGCCTCGTAAAGGAATGGATGTTACACTGGCTGGATCCATGAACGCGAGTTTGTACCAGTGTCACTCCACTTCCCCACCGTTCGTGAATGGCCAAGAGTCAGAAGAACAGGAATTTGGCTGTTCCTCCTAATATAGCAGTTTGTTTGCATAGCTCTCTGGCATTCTAAAAATGGAATCAGTGCTCTGCTTAGGTAGCTCTGAAGAAGCAGAGTCATCTGTCTGTGAAACTTTGGTTTCTTGTGTCTTGGTGTTAACTGTTATTATTTCTGTCCCTTCCTTTTAGAAAACCCCTACTGCTCATGCCATGAAGGAGGAGAATTTTCTTCGTCGCAGGTTCTCTCTCTGTCCTGCTTCTTCCACCCCTCAGAAAATTGATCCTCGCAAGCTGACACGGAATCTGTTCTTCGGAGCTGATAATGAGATCTACCCACTCAGCCCAGGTCAGTGCGTGCTACATGGCTTCAGAATGTGTCACATGCTGCTCTCAGCCTATCTTCAATCATCTCAAATCTCAGAGCAGTGCGTATGCACAGACAAACAGTACCCCACTTACTGAACTAATCCTCTGGGTGGGTGAGTGTAAGTGGATTTTATTAGAGCATCTGCAAGAAACAAAGAGAAACAGCTTTATATGGACGCATGAGCAGGAGATCAAACTCATTCAGCAAAGGAGGCCCCCAATTCTATGAAGTATTGAGTGGTTCCTGCCAAATGCTACAAGCCTTCCGCTCCCATTGATTTAAGTGGGAATGAAGGACATTCACGCCTCAGAGATGAGGCTCAGAACTTGTTGAACACTGAATGGCCTAAAATTTAAGAAGTGATTTTGGGTATTTCTGTTTTGGGGTGCCCAATTTGAGGAACCTAAAAAGGATCACCCTAAAAAGCAGATCCTTTTAAGGCATCACATGGGTACCCAAAAATTGAGAAACCCAATATTTCCAGCCCCTTTTGCAAATTGTGATTACTTCTTTTAAGTCACTTGACCCTACAGTGCACAATAAATGTTACAAATGCAAATTCTCTTTCACCAATGTTCAAAAATATCTTCGGCATTTTTCCTAGCAATATGCTCAGTTGCAGTAAGTGTAACACCAGCTTCAAGAGTTCACAATACTTCCTTCAGATTTAGTCTAAAATTGCTAGCAAACATCTGTTCTACAGGAAATGAAAGTCATGATTTTTTTTGGTATTTGCTGTGTGTAATAAATACTCAATCAAAATGTTTCTCTGATTGCAGTCTGCAAACAGTGCTTCAGATTCCAGTTTGTAAACATGTGCTTTAACCTTAGATGAGAGAGCAATCATATTTTTGCAAAGTCATAATTTGTGGTTGTCATTTCTGTACTTAATAATCAAGTCTAGTGGTACCTCAGTGAGTTGTCAGCACATTGATATTTCAGGAGAAAAGGATACAGCACCTGCAAAAAGCAAGGTGATATTTCGTATTTATATAGCACCCAAAAAGGTACTTGGCGCTAGATCCACAAAGGGATATATCTAACTGCCTCTTTAAGCACCTAAGTCCAACATTTAGGCACCAATGCCATTCACAAAACCACTGCTCAGGTACCACCTTCCCCAGTAGGTGCCTAAACTGCATAGACATCGATGTTTCTGCCAGTGGGCATATGCAAAGCTGCCTAAATCCTGATGCCGCCAAGCTGTTTGGTTCCTGTCACATCTAAGCCCTGGTGGGATTCTCAAAGTAAGCATTTTCTTGCCTGTCTTGCTGGCATGCCTACCTAACACAAAAGACATCAGGGATGAGCCTATGTGTAAGTGCCTAGTATATGCATGTGAGATATAGGAGATACCCAAGTTTGAATCCCTGATGTGGAGCAGGGACTCAAACCTGATTCTCCCACATCACTGGTGAATGCCCTAACCACAGGGATATACAGTCAATCTTGTCCTACTTTTCTCTTTGGCCTAATGAATATTTAATTATTCATACTGAATGGAACAGTTTTAACAGGAGAGATTGAGACCCACCCCAGAACAGCATGTAGCTCGGGCGCTCTCCTGGGATGAGCAGAGCTAAGTTCAAGTTCTTGCTCCAAATCAGAAAGAGCAGAGATTTGAAAACAGGCTGTCTATGTCCCAGGTAAGTGCCCTAGCCATAGGGCTATAATGGCATGGGAAAGGTGTGTGTGTGTGGGGCGGTGCCTTTTTCTCTTGCATAGTTTACCTAAAGTGGCTGACATCTAACTCCAGGAGAGGGCTTATGGCTGAGAATCCCAAGTAGAGGGAGGGCCCTTCCTCTGTGGCATTGTTTACTAGCTAGCTTAGGCAGCTCCATGCTCAGCTTGCTGGCTTCTTGTTCCCTTTCTTAGGCACCTAATTCTCTCCAGAGAGAGCCTGAGCACCTAACTCTGGGCTGTGAATTCTACTGGGCAGCAGGCACCTAAGAGACCCCTTTGTAAATCTGGCCCTCAGTGCTTCACAAGCAGAGAACAAGGTCAGATCTGGAACCAAAGAGTTGACAAGGGAGGGTCAATCGTAGGCCTGGCCGAAATGCTGAATTTTCGCTTTGGGGCAAATTTCAACATTTTGAACAACAAAATTAATTACAATTCAGAACAAAAATAACTATTATCAAAAGTCCCTTAAATTGGAATTTCCTGAAGAAAAAAATCAGTTTTGGAAAATGTGTTCAGGATTTTGGAATGTTGTTTCAGAGTTTCAAAATTTCATTTCAGATTTTATTTCATTAGTTTTATTCTCTTACTTTTGTATTTTTACATTATTTCATGATCTGGCAGTAGTGCTAGGTTAGGGTTAACAGTATACGTTAAAAGAAATTCTTTTTGCGAATACAGACTAGCACGGCTGCTACTCTGCAACCTGTCAGTATACGTTAACACTATGTAGGGTTGTTAGTAGTACCATTGACGTGTCATATTATGCTATAGTGTTCTACTGTAAAATTCATTAAGGGCAGCTGCGACTTTGTGCCAATTGAAACATGTTATCTTCTGTAGGTCGAAACGTCTCCTGTTTGTGTTGTAATGAAACAGTTTAACTAGCAGCTGCCCTTAATGAGTTTAAAAATAAAACAAAAATAACAGGATATTTTAACTATCATGTCAGCCTGACATGCCAGTTGTACTAGTGCATATTATACAGTACTGCAACTCACATGTCATGAAACAACATAAAAATATAAACGTGAGGAAAATTTCAAAAGAAATTTTGAAATCCAAAACGAAAGTCCAAAATCCCAGTAATTTTCTAAAACATTTTTTTTCCATTTCGAATTTTCAGTGTCAATCTCTTCTTTGAAAAATATTTAGATTTTGATTAAACTAACATTTTCCATTAAAAAATGCAGCGCCAGTCCATAATTTAAATAGGTCTTTGATTTAGGTGTCTAGCTTGAGACAGGTTGGGCCCTGATTTTGAGCAGTGTTGACCAGTTGAAAATTAGTCCACAAGCATCTCCACCCGAACATTTAAATGCTGAGACACCTAATATGTTTGCCCACTTTCAAAAGTTTGATGGCAGATAACTACAACTCCATATAGAGATGTGGCAGGAGCAAAAAGCCTTGGCAATAGACTACTTTGTCGTTGCTGAGCCAACCCAGGAGCTGGGCCAGCTTTTAGAGTTTGGGAAGCCTATTTGTCAACTTTAGGAAACTTACATTTTGAAGAGCACAGGCAAAGAGTTTTCCTGCTGTCATCAGCTTCCTCTGCTGCTGGGTAAATGGAGATCAGCTGCTTGTCACGGGGTCCATGCAGAATAATTACCAACAGTCTCAAAAATTCAATTAGCTCATCTGTGAGGTGCTGAGTGCTCTTTAACACCCACATAAACCAAAGGGAGCTGAGGGTTTGCAGTAGATGCTCAGCACGTCATGGGTGAAGTCCTCTCTTATCACAGGCTTTGACTCTTTGCCAGCCTTCTACTTTGTTTCTCTTTCCTTCTTGTAGAGGGAGCAGTCTAACTGGCCTGGCCTAAACCCACCGGGTGTATGTGTGTAACAAGTGCAGTGTGCTGGATTAGAGCTTTTGTTGCCTTTCTCTACTTAGCTAGAGGATCCTGCAACATTGGTACAAGTGATGAAAACAGCCACCCATCTTTCATCCCCTCTGTCCTCAACTTAGGAGAATGTAGGCCAGAGATACAGTTTAAAAAAGCACAAATTAATACACTGTTCTAACTAAGAGTTCTGGGTGTGTGTCCAGGGATGGAGGAGACTTACTTTTGTCCTCCTTCCTTGGATTTTTATCCCATTTATTTTTCCTTCCAGTTCATTCTATCTCCATAACACTTATTAAGTTTGCCTTTTATTTCTTTGCAAGAGCAGACTCTCCTCCTCCATCTTCTATATTTGCTTTTTCCCCACCCCCAATTCTCTCTTCCCCAGCTCTCTCCCCCCTAGAGTGTTGTAGCTTCCTCTTTACTCCATTTCTTCTGCTCCCTTTTTTCCTCTGTATCTCATTCTGTCTCCTTTCCGAGGGCCAATAGGGTGTCTCTCCTCACTGGGAATTACCTTTCCAGTTCCCCTCCTCCCCCGGGCTCTGGTAGATGCTGCTACTCCTGTGAAGAAGTCTGGGTTTCCCTTCTCTCTGTCCCCTGTGAAACTCTAGTTGTGTAGGCTTTTCCACTGATCACTTCCTCCCCACTCCCAAGTTTGTGTCCAGATGCTGTATTCTCAGCTCAGAGAAGGAACTAAAGTAAGTTGTAGGCAGCCCCGTTACCGGCTGGGAAGGAGCTTGCAGTGGCCTAGCACCATCAGCAGAAGTTCAGCTATTTCTCACACAGAATCAAGTCAGTCATAGTTGCTCTCTACCACAGCTGGGACAACAGGTTTCACAAGCCCAAAAACTAGCCCTGGGTGGCTTTAGGACATGTAAATAAATATAGTAAAAAGTTAGTGACAGAGTTTATACCCCAGTCAAACTACATTAGGAAGGTTCTCTGAAGTGAGGAAACTAGTACTGTTGTTTTTTTTTTTTAAAGGGGGAGATCAACTGAAATAGCTCTTCTGGCTCTTTGCTTACTGTTACGTATAACCTTTCTGATTGTTGTAGCTGAAAGAATTTAGAGAAAGATATATTTCTCTGTTTACAGAAGGTACACAAACTGAAGAATCAGTTTCATTATTTTCCCTTGTTTATGTTTTTTTCCCCCACATAGCAATAAGGAAGAGAAACCATTTTTAGAAGAAAGTAGGATGTGGTCGGAAGACCACAGAATTTGGAAGGGGGAGTAGCACTATTAACCATTTATTTTTAATTGGCTACACTTCAGGTGGATGTTCTCTCTTTAAATCAGAGCTGGCACATACAGGTCTCCCCAGTGTTGGAGATCCACATCTCAGATGCTATGGGCACCTGCCTAAGAGCACATACCTGCAGCTGTAAAGGGCCAAAGGTTCATATAAGTATAGTCCCCTGGTATTTCCAGCATTCTGGGTAACACTTTCCTCCAGAAAACACAGACTCTATTTACAGTGGAAGTGTATTGCTGTGTATAGTATCAGTTATAGCTAAAGTTTGAGTGTTAGCTAAATAAGTCCTCATAAAAAGAAAACTAAGGGAAAAATTTAAAAACCTTGCACCTTTCAAGTGAATGCATCCAAAGCTCCCTTTAAGGGGAAGGGAGAGGGGAAGCCCTTTTTAACTTCTTTGTTATGTATAAAGAAGACTTGAAAATAGTTCATATAAGAAAAATCAGTTCTCTCTTTGCCAGAGAACTTTGGAGAGGACTGGAGAGCTAGTGGGATAATGACGTCACAAGCAACAATGAAAGGTTAGTAATTGAGAAAGGGATTTTTAGTCTGGCTGATGAAAACCCTGAGTTTTTTTCTTTAATTTGATGAACACCTATTTAACAAAAACACCTGACAAACACTTGGATGAAAAGCTCTTTCTGATAGATTCACACCTGCCCACCCTCTCAATTACAGGCTAAGAGAACTCCCACTCTAAACCACTAAGAATTCCTCCTGCAGAATCAGAGAAAACAAGACTTGGTATAGAGATTTTTTTTTTTTTTTTTACAGCCCCTGAATGCTTTTCAGACTTTAAATATGAGACAGCCATCAAACCACCCCCAATGAGCACTTTGAATGATTAGTTACAAAGGAACAAGAGGATTAGTACCGGCACTGCTACCACAGTCAGAAATGTGGAAGCAGCATTACCTACAGAATGAACTTTGTACAACTTAAAGCGAGTCTCCTTGGAGACAAGCCATTTATGCCTACATGAGTTGCTGAACAAGGATGAGGGCCTTACAAAAACTTCTGTAAGGAGCCTAAAGATACTCTAAGAAATGCCTAGATACCTAAGGAGGTAGGTGCTTAATATCTATTGACTTTTAATGGGAGTTAAGCGCCTAACCAGCTTAGGTGCTTTTGTAAATCCCAGGTGCCTATGTGCATCTTTTGGTTCCTAAATACCTTTGTAAATCTGGCCCAAGATCCATACACACAACTAAATTTCAGCCTGACATCTACTTCATGCAATTTTAACTCATTGTGATCACTCTAGCTGGGCATCAGTGCAGGTTTTGCTCCATACTGTCTTGTTAGTTATTATAGCCTATGTTTTGCTCTGTAGTTATTTATATGCTATACCAGAAAGATTGTGAAGCCGTAATTCTCCTATTGTATTACGCTAATCAGTGCGCTCCTTATCCCCCACTTATTTAGCTTCACGTGAAGAGAAAGTGACCCTAGCAGTTATCAGTCATGCTTATTAGATTGTCACTTACTTACTAAGGGAGAAGTAAATTGAACCTGTGGGTCAAGACATGGTAGTAAGCCTTAAGTAAAAAAAAAAAACTGCTACTTTTCCAGAAAGGGTCAGGATATTTATTACAACTATATAGCAGAACAGACAGAAAGTATCAACTCAAACGTATAACATGAAGTATATAACCACAAGGCTATATTATGACAGGCTTTCTCCAGGATGTTTTTAGCACTCAGAAAAGTGTGATTTCACTACTCTTTCAATAAGAGCCATTCATCTTTCTGGACCCATTGCTATTGCTGAGCTCAGAGCTTTTGCTTTATCCTTTTATAGGAGCCTTTCCCAGCATGCTGTCTGTCTTAGTAGCTAGCCCTTTAAATCTGTGAGAGAATGAGTTGTAGCTCTAATATAGTCATTTTGTGGTTTGCGGGGAAGGAACTGCTGCTTTTTTAAAAGCTGGTGAGCGTTTGGCTTCTTTTATGTATTTGCTTATTTTTCTTTTTCTGGGTGACAATGTGCTTTCTGCTGTGGAGGGGGTTTTATCTTTTGGGGTCTGCTGCTTTTTTCACTTTTTGTGTTTGATACTGGGAAACTTCCAAAGATCCTTTGCCTCTGCCATCAAAAGAAGGGCT
The DNA here is from genome assembly GCF_965152235.1 of Eretmochelys imbricata. Taxonomy (NCBI): domain Eukaryota; kingdom Metazoa; phylum Chordata; order Testudines; family Cheloniidae; genus Eretmochelys; species Eretmochelys imbricata. Next base: position 28,173,713 of record NC_135577.1, on the reverse strand, counting down.
TTCTGTCTCTCTGCAGGGTCACAAGAAGCCTGCTTGAGATAGTTAGTTAGTTTGTTAAAGTTACCTGAAAAACTGATATCTTCCTGTGTGAAGTTCTGTGCAATTAATGAAGAGCATAAGGATGCAATATAACCTAGATGCTGACACATAAAGCATTTGATACATGCTGATAAATGTTATTTAGTAGGGTGAACAAGAAGAATATATTCAGCTGTGGGAGAATTCCAGACTGCATAGCGCTATGGGAGAGGGGCAACTGGAATCACAGATATACCTGAGATCCCTTTAACCATGTGAATTACCTAGTGAAACAAATCCCTACAATCCAATTTCCTAGTATGTATACCAGCTAGGTGTAGAGACTTTATTTAGGTAACAAGACACAGGGGGAAAGTGTGAATTATATTGTTTATAAATGTCACCAGAATAAATGCCCATGGGGCGAATAGCAGTTGAGGCTTATGACTGCCATTAAGTTTAATTGGACTCATGGACCATATGTTGCCTTCCTGTGTAAAAGACCCATTGCATGGAAGAGAACAAATGAGCTAAGTATAGCAACTGCATAGATGTGTGAGTGTATTCTAACTTCCACCTAGCCTGGGAGAACTGTAGGGATGTGGGGAGGAAAGTGCCAGCAAAGGTACCAAGGGCAAGAGATCACTGAGAGTTTAGGCTCCCATTCGCATGGTTGATCTCTGTGTACTCTCCCTTCCCTCCCCCTCTTCCACCAGCCATGATAGCACAGTTGGGCTGGGCACTGTACTGCAGTGGGCTACCAGACTGTGGCTTTTCTCTGTATGAGCTGAGGGTGTGAGGTTTTGGAGTACCCTGTCTGCAGGGTTGGACAGGGGTATGTGGAAACTTCACTGGAAGCTCTCCAAGCTATGGTAGACTGAGCATAAATTACCCAAAAATCTGTGTGTGGTAGGGGGCCAACCCAACTGTGGTTCACAAAGGCATCAGTGAAGTCAGGAGGCACAGGATTTGGAGATTTCATTTGGATTGGGGACTAACTTGATGCTATATTCCAGCATAATATGCAGCCAAATGCAACCCCTCCCTCCACCCCCCTTCACTTTAGTGTTGTAAAGAGGCCTTGAACAAGGAGCTCGGTTTTGACTGGCTGGCTGTGACAAAATATATATTAGGTCACTCCAAATGATGCTTCCCTGCAAGAGTTCTTTCATTATGAAGAGATGAGGATATGCCACTCGCAGAGGTGAACCTTTTAATTTTGGTATGACACACTTATTACACCAATGTTGATTTGAGTTTTCTTTGTTAGTAAATGTACAATAGGTATGTCAATAAAATCAATAATAAAAAGCCATATTCAGCCAATTGGTTGCAAAATACAGTTGTCATGTTTTCACAGAAATTATAATAGTTACAAATGAAGTCTATAGGATCTGTGGTTTGCTGTTACGTGAATGAAGAACAGGAAACATGAGTAAACTACAGATACAAAAACATGTATTAGTGTTTCATCATTTGCTCCTTTCACAACAAAAATAATATGAAGACCCTGTTTGGACACAGCTGGCTCCCAGTAATCACATTTATTAACTGTCTGCAAACATACAAGGACTAGCTCAGTGCATACTGCTGCTCTGAGTGGTTTCTGATGGTTCTAAAATAGAAAATTACTTATGCCTTTATACTATAGTCAGTTGAAGCAGCTAGTTGAGCTGTGAGACTCGTACAGCAGCAATGTGGCTTGGTACTCTTCAGTGGAATTTGGAAAACTCTCTCTGTGGCTAGAATATCTTCACTTTCTTTGTGTTCATTCCAAAATTTCACCATAGAAATGCCAGCCCTCGGTTTGACCGTGTTTGTGGGAACATGCAAAATGGTTCCCAGTGTGGTATGTTGTCCTTATAGCTACAGAGTTGTCAAAACAACATCTTTGCTTCAAAAGACTCTGTTTCATGCAAATATTTTGATGGCTTATTGAACTAATCAGTATTTTGAAATATTACTTTAAATGTTAATGCTATATTCAGTTTACTTGGAAAAAAGCTGCAGAGGAAGGATTTTTTTGAAGTAGAGCATTTCATTTTTCTCTGATCAGTGAATGGTATTTGAAAAGATACAGGAGTTACTAGTTTGTGATGTATCTTGTTTTCTTTCAGCTTACTTGAGATCATGCACAGAAATCTCTGATGTAAATCAGAGGGTCAAATATTTGAATGTTTCTGTGATCAGACTTAACTGCAAGTGTAATACATAAGAAATACTCTTAATGAAATGACATTCTCAATTGACCTAATGTATTGCCCTTGTTTACTGTGACTCTGAAATTGTAAAATAAGTAAAGAAGTTGCTATTTATTATAATTAAAATATTTTAATTAATTGAGCCATTGTTGCTGCTGTTAGTACTGATCGCTAGTGATACCTATATTTAAGCATATCTAAGGGCTTGTGTAAGACCCTGTTTTGCACAGAAGGGATGTTTCTTCATTAATTTCTGCATTAAATTGCTGCATAACTAGGTGCTGCCTGCCTCCCCATAAGGAGATTTTTATAGTCTGTAATCCTGACACAACCATAGCACCAAACATTTCCATAGAATGGAAACTTTGATAAAAGGGTGTGTGTAGCCAGGCCAGTAACAGGGTTTCATAAAGTTAGAGATTTTTTCAGGTCAGTGGAGACCATTAGATCATCTAGTCTGACCTGTATAACACCATAGAATTTCATCCCGATTTACCCTGCACTGAGCTCAGCAATAATTTGTGTTTGACTAAAATGTATCTTCTAGGGTGGCACCCGCTCTTGATTTGAAGACATCAAGGGATGGAGAATCCACCATTTCCCTTGGTAGTTTGTTCTAATGGTTGATCACCCTCACTGTTAAATGGGGCACACATCTTTCTAATTTGAATTTGTCTGCCTTCAGCTTCTAGTCATTGGTTCTTCTTCTCTGCTGGATTAAAAGAGCATGTTACGACCCAATATTTTGTCAGTGTTGAGGTATTTACATCATAATTAAGCCACATCTCAGTCTTCCTTTGGATAAGCTAAACTCATTGAGCTCTTTAACTCGTACTGTAAGGCATTTTCTACTACAGTCCTTTAATCATTTTTGTCTCTTTTCTGTGCCCCCTCCAATTTTTCAACATCCTTTTTTAAATGTGGACACCAGAACTGGATACTGTATTCTAATACTGGTTTCACCAATGCCATAATCAGAGGTAAAATCATCTCCCTACTCTTATTCCTTACTCCTATTTATACATCCAAGGATCATATTGGGAGCTCGCATTCAGTGATTTAGCCGAGTCATTGATAAAATTGACAATAGAATGGAGAGTTCACTTATGAAGTTTGTGGATGACACCAAGATGGAAGGGGTTGAAAGCACTTAGGAGGGCAGGATTAGAATTCAAAATGATCTTGACAAATTGGATAATTGGCATGAAATCAACAAATTTAACTTCAATAAAGACAAGTGCAAAGTACTTCACTTGGGAAGGAAAAATCCAATGCTAAATGGAGAATAACTGTGTAGGCAGTAGTACTGCTGAAAAGGACATAAGGGTTGTAATGGATCATGCAATGAATATGAGCCAACAATGTGGTGCAGTGGTGAAAAAGGCTAATAGCTTTCTGGGGCATATTGTCAGGACTGTTGTATGTAAAACCAGGAGGTAACAGTCATGCTCTACTCAGCACTGGGCAGCCTCAGCGGAGTACTGTGTCCTGTTCTGGGCACCATGCTTTAAGAAAAACATAGATCAAATTGGATAAAGTCCAGAGGACAGCAACAAAAATGCTAAAAGGTTTAGAAAACCAGACCTCTGAGGAAAGGTTACAAAAACTGGGCACGTTTTGTCTTGAGAAAAGAAGACTGAGCAGGAATCTGATAAGTCTTCAAATATGTTAAGGCTGTTATAAGAAGGATGGTAATTGATTGTTCTCCATGTCCAGGGAATGTAGGACAAGAAGTGATGGGTTTAATCTACAGCAAGGGAGATTTAGGTTAATATTAGGAAAAACTTTCTGACTACAAGGATGTTAAGCACTGGAATAGGTTACGGAATCCTTGTCATTGGAGATTGTTAAGAACAGGTTGGGTGAACACTTGTCAGGGAAGGTCTAGATATACTTGATTCAGCCTCGGAACAGGGGGCTGGACTAAATGGCCCCTCGAAGTTCCTTCCAGCTTTACTTTTCTATGATTCTGTGACTCTTAAATCCTTTTCAGAGTCACTGTTTTCCAGGACACAGCCTCCATCTGATAGATGTGGCCAGTATTCCTTGTTTCTTGATGAATTTAAATGGATTTTGCTTGAATCCAGATCTCTCTGTAGGTCTGTTTTGTCCTCATCGTTTGCCATTCTGCCAATTTTTATGTCATCCACAAACTTTATTAGGAGTGATTTTTATATTTACTTTCTGATTGTTGGTGAAAATATGAACGAGTATTGGACCTAGTACTGATCCCTGCAGAGCCCACCAGAAACACCACCATTCAAAGATGACTCCCCATTGACAACTAACTTTTTGAGACTGGTCGGTTAGCCATGTTTTATTCCATTTAACATTTGCTTTATTGATATTGTATAGCGCTCACTTTTTAATCAACATGTCATACAGTACTCGGTTAAAATATATTCTATCAATTCTGTAGAGAGATTGTTATAGCACATTCATTGCTGCAGTATTTGAGTACCTTGAAGTAGCATATTAAGCAATATGACTACACCTCTGCCTTTCGGTGTTTGTTTTCTCATCCTCCCCCACCCCCGGGGATAGAAACAAATGCGGTGGATTGTCTTGTTTTTGCATGGTTTTAGGTTTGTTTAATATTCAAACATGCATGTTGCTATTATGTATGTGTTAGAGAAGGCAAAGTCAAAGAAATGAGCCTTGCACTTGGAGTAGAACGGGATTGGCAACCTTTGGCACCAGACCAGTCAGGGTAAAGCCTCTGGCAGGCCGGGCCGGTTTGTTTATCTGGAGTGTCTGCAGGCATGGAGCCCCGCAGCTCCCACTGGCCACAATTCACTGTTCCCAGCCAATGGGAGCTGTAGGAAGTAGAGACTAGCACGTCCCTTGGCCCGCGGTGCTTCCCACAGCTCCCATTGGCCAGGAACAGCAAATCGTGGCCAGTGAGAGCTGTGGGGCTCCGTGCCTGCAGATGCTCCAGATAAACCGACCCAACCCGCCAGCGGCTTTATCTTGGCAGGCCAGGTGCCAGAGGTTGCCGACCCCTGGAATAGAAGATGGTGAAGTTTGTGATTGTCCTGAGTTCCTGGTGGAGTTCATTCCACAGTCTGAGAACAGCCCCGCTTGAAGTTCTGCCTACTGCATTCACAAGCTCTACTCATATTGTAGAGAGTTACATTGTGCTTGAGGAGCAGAGCTGTTGACCATAGTCTTTGTTCCACATCTTAGGAAATCTTCTAGATAGCCTGAACCCAGGCCATCGAGCACCTTGAAGATAAGGACCAAGATCTTTAAATTGCTTAGAAATTCTATGGGAAGCAACTGCAGAGAGCAGAGGATAGATGTGATCTGTTTGTGGAGCTGGGTTGCTGAGGCGATGCCCTGCAGTGTTCTGTTACTAGCTGGAGCTTCCCAAATGCTGAAGGCTTCGTGCCCAAGTTTATGATGTGGCTATAATCCAGCTGAGAGGCGACAAAGGAATGAATAATTGAGGCCGGGTCATTGCCCATGGAGATGGGATTGAGTCTCCTAGCCAACTGGAGATGGCAGGAAAGCATGACTTGTAGCTGCTGCTATGTGAGAACTTAGCATCAGCAAGGAATCCAAGAGTACTCTTAAATTATGAATCTAATTGTAGCACAGCTATAGCTCTGTTAAGGTTAAGACCTGTTTTCTATTTAAAGCTCAACTCTAAGTGCTCTAAAGTCTGCATGGTTACTTGAATTGGTCATGGGGCTCTGTTAGGGATTCGACTTTGGGGTCATTTGACCACAAGTTTCCCAAAATACGCCTGGTGTTGGGTGGGGGAGAGGGGCAGCGCAACCACTTTTCTTAAAGTTGACCCATTCTGGCAATGTGTATTTATGTGCAAAAAGTGATCAAACCAAGGATCAGCTCATTGCACCAGTATCTCCAGTGTTCAAGAGTTACCCTCAAAAGAGTGCATGGCACCCACCAGCCCCTTGGGGGAATCAAATTAAAATGTTGTTTGAAAGAGTTTCTTCTCAACTTAGGTGCCTGAGAAGGCTCACGCACCCAGTGGATTACACTGTGCATGTGCAGAGAGAGGCTAACTATTTGTAAAATAACTTCTGTGTCACAGGAACTGTGTGGCTCCCAGGGTATGTTATGGTCCTCTAATCCGAGCGCTATCCCCACCCAATCTGCCTCTGTCAAAGGTTTTTATTATTATTATTATTTTTGGGAAATACAGCAGAGTATTCAGAAGGCTCTGAAATGACTTTTAAAACAAAAAACAAAAAAACCCTACACAAGCACATGCTTTCTATGAAGGTGACTGGTGTGGAAGAGTAGGTGGGAATGAGGGACAAGTGTTGGGAGATAAAGTCTGGCAAGGGTAAATGGGAGGGCCCTTCCATTTTAGAAGAAAAATTCCCTTCTTTGACAGTCTCTTAGATCAGTGGCTCCCAACTTTTCCAGACTACCGTGCTCCTTTTAGGAGTCTGATTTGTCTTGTGTACCCTAAACATACTTGCTTACAAAATCACACACAAAAACACACAAGTGCCATAGCATACTATTACTGAAAAATTGCGGACTTTCTCATTACTACCATATAATTATAAAATAAATCAATTGGAATATAAATATAGTACTTACATTTCAGTGTCTAATATATAGAACAATAGAAACAAGTTGTTGTCTGTATAAAATTTTAGTTTGTACTTACTTCACTAGCCTGTTGTAAAACTAGGCAACTATCTAGATGAGTTGATGTACCCTCTGGAAGACTTCTGTGTACCCCTGGTTGAGAACCACGGTCTTAAATGGTATCAAAGATGGCAATAACTGTCCTTTTGGGGAAAAGAGAAGTTAGCTGAGATGGACTGGAGCTAGGATTGTCAACAGTCCGTTATTACAAGAGGATGACAAAGGCGCAGGGTTCCAGGAAATAGTAGCAGTAGCAGCCATGAGGGTGAAGCTCATTCTACTAGCTTCCATCTGTTCTCTATTTTTCCCCCAAATCTTTCTTTTAGGACCCACAGAGGGAAGGATAGATGGAATGGCTCATTCCTCTCATTATTTTGTCTACCAATTAGGCCTAGTATCCGACGAACCAAAATTGATTCATTAATTTCTGGTTCAACATTGTCTGCTTTTTCCCAAGTATGATTTCAGCATAATCCTTGAATTATAGCAACATGAACTTTTTGTTTGGACTCCTCTAATCTTTCCGTCTGGTTCTCTTATGCCTGTTTATAACACTCGTTATCGAAACCAACTTGATTTTCTGTTACACTAACCTGCTGTAACAAATGTTAGCATGTTGTGAACTTTCCTATACTTTTTACAATTGAGTTTACAATTAGGATAAATGATTAGGCCCAAGTATCAACACTCCTGTAAGGTCAGAAAATGGTATGTCTTAGCTCCTTTAGAACAGTCTGATGGTTGCAGGGATGTCACTTGAGGTGACCTGAGACCTAATTTGTCATGTACAGCCAGTCAAAACCCAGCTCCTTATGTGATTATTTAATATATAATTAATTAGTAACTTAAATTTTTATCACAATCACTAATTTCTAACAACTTAATCTTGCAGTGCTCTATTTTAAAACAACTTTGGCCTTTGTTCAGTGGTGTGTAGTCACTATATGTAAGGCATGCATTGCATGCCCCAGGACCAGCTTTGCCCTCAGAACAGCTCTATCCAGCCTCCCATCACATGGACAAAATGGCATCCTCCACACAACATGACCTCGCACGCAGCATATGTGTGAGGTCATGCTGTGTGGAGGATGCCATTTTGCATGCAGGTGTAGAATTGCATGCCTGAATAAATATGACACGTTAAGACACTGCCTTTGAATAAGGAGCTGGGACCTATGAATAAGGCGCTAGTACCACAACTAAGGAACTGTGAATAAGGACCCAACTTCAGCCTTGTCTGATGCCTATGTTTGAATTTAGTGCATTCTTGTGATCTGTGGTATTATGCATGATGTGGTATGCTCCATGGTAGCATATTGAACTCAAAGGCATAGGACAGGGAAGTGGTACACATGACAAATGAAGCACGAAGGCAGCTGGGTCCATCAGAGAATGAAGTGGCTATTCTGGCCTCCTATTCTGAAGGGAAAAGAGGATTGTTAAGAGGAAGGATGAATTCATGGCTAAGGAATTATATTGGTAGTCTGAGATCTGTGTTCAGTTCCTGGCTGTGACACTAGTTTCCTGGGGTAAGTCACTTAACCTCCCTGTGTCTCAGTTTCCCATGTATAAAATGGAGATAAATCCCCCTCCCCTATCCTCTCTTTTTTTTCTGGAGGCATTTGCTTTCTTAGGCCAATGCTTCTGCACTGCGCAGCTGGAGGAGCGTAGGGACTTGTGTCTGAAATCACAGAGGCACGTAACCATGATGCTGGAAGCTGAAGGCATTCAGTTCAGCATTATCCTGAGTCCAGAGCGCATTTTTGCAATTATTAAATAATTCTGAGAAGCATTTACACTATTAACTAAAGGACAAGGTTCTGAATTGCTGATCAGTGACTGTAATAGTCAGTTTTCTATACAGAACCTCAACAATTCTGACCAGTGAAATCCTATCGACTTGACAGTCACATCTCTGATTATTTGTTTATGAATACAGCCAGCCAATCAAACAGATTGTTCTCCCACCCATTTTATACTGAAAATTTAACAGAAAAAATGTCATAAGAAACTTAATTTCCTCCACAAGTTTCTGCCTGCCTGCTTTTCTCGTTGCATTTGGCTTCTTAAATGGCTGTTAGATATATTTTTAAGACTTGACTTCTTACTGACATGCCAAGTTTGTACTTGATTTAGTTGTACAGTTATTTAATACATCTCACTTGTTTCATTGGCCCAAGCTGGGAATGGTACTAGTGGTACGATATATAGGACTACTTGTCCAGTTTCTGTGATTCTTCATCACCATGATATCTGAGCATTCCTAAACATGAATTAACTATGCACAGCACCCCGTCAGTACTATCCACATTTTACAGATGGAGGAACTGAGGCACAAAGGTGATAAGACTTCCCTAAAGTCACACAGGACATCTGTGGCAGAGCCAAGAATCAAGCTTCAAGTCCTGACTTCCAGTCCACTGCACTGAACGCTCTCGGTGAAATTCTGGTCCCATTGAAGTTAGTGGCAAAACTCTCATTTGCCTTCAGTAGTGCTACACCAGGATTTCCCCCTGTGTTTTTTTTTTTTTTTTTTTTTTGCGTCTCTGAGACTTGTCTACACTGCGGTAGCGTTTGGAAATTTCTCTACGAACACCTCTGGTGGTAATACGTTGTCACTGAGTCTTTTGGCCAGCAGTTTTAGTGGTTATTTACTGTATCAAGCATTGTGAATCCCTAACCACTAATAATTTTGAAAACAAAGTTACTTTGGACTTGGGAAAGAATAATGTCAAGACAAATAATAATCTAGTCTAATAGAATGGGTTTTTCAGTAGGAGTTATAAGTTTTCCTTTAGTGTAAGGCCATTATTACAATTTACCAAAAATATAGAATTTGTGTAGATAATGACAGTGTATTGTCCTGAATAGAATTACATATTTTGTAACATTAAAATATTCAACATGTATGAAATATATGTACTCTGCTTTGAAAATATAAAGCCCTACATAAATGCTAACTACTATTGTTAATATTTCTTATTGTATCCAATAACCTCTTGGTCAGGGGATCTTAATAGTTGATGCCAGAAAACCTGTAATCTTTTATTATTTAATTACATTTAGATACAGTTCTCTTTCTATAAGATTTTATAATTCAGGTTAACGTTTGTTGAAAAGAAGGTACACTGTCAAATACGTTTAGGTATGGGGCCATGCATTGAGCAAGGAGGATACAATAAAATATTGAAAAGCTTCTTATTAAGTCACCAGGGGGTTATTTTGTGCACTAAATGAGGCAGAAGGCCAGTGGGAAAATAGTATGTGACCATGTAGTTAAAGACCATATCATAATGAATAGGGGTCCAAATTAAGAGTGTGCAGGCAGCCTTAATTCTGGCATGTCTTACTCTGAGTGCTTGACTTTGCAATCGTAACACTCATTTTTATTTTTCTTTTAGTGTTTTTTTTGGATGCAGTTTTTAAATAGTAACAATTGAAAAGACCAAACATTTTAAATAGTGCTCTTTGTTATCTGAAACTCTTACAGCAAATCTGTAATGTGTTTTCAGAAGTTAATTTGCATATGGACTAGGTTATTTAAAGCAGCACTGTCTTCCTGGAGCTGCCTGCTATGTCTATTGCCTATGACAATTTCTCCTGCTCTCTGTCAGCAGTGGTCTTTTTAGAGTAATTGCTTGGAGTAGCCATGACTTTCCACAGAAATTCTCAGTTTCTTGTTTATACTGCTCTGTTGCAGGAAAAGACATGGAAGGAAACAGTCTGTCAGTGCTGAAGGATGAGACTCCACAGACTCCAATCTCCATTAGTAAGGTATTGTGGGGATTGTTCTTAGTCTCATTTGCATCTCTTCGCAGCGTGGGTTATTAATCAGTTGTTCCATTTTTAAACTCCTCCAGAGAGCATCTTTGGCAGTACATACAGTAATGCTGTGTGCAGGTGTGTGCGTCTGATATGAAAGAGAGCATGCTTAGAAGGATACAGATGAATCAATGCCTTCTTGTATGTCTGTACAGCACCTAGCCCAATAGGGCCATGATTGTTTGGGGTCTTGGAGGGGCAAAGGGGCTACTATAATGTAGATATTAATAATGATCACTATAAGGTTGCTATTTAAGAGGCATCCCCTGAAACCGTGTTTCTGGTCAGGGAGGAGAGCCTAAAACTTTTATCACGTTGTACAGCATCCACCACAATGGAACCTCTGGGCATTAGTGCAGTACAAATAATTAATAAGAGCCAAAATCCCAGATCAAAACATTGCATCTGTATAATAAGCGAAGCTGAAAACCTGGATCTGAAACTCCTGAATTTAGAGTTCAAAATCAGGATCCAAACCTAAAAAATCCTGCCTGTCAGGATTGACTCAATGTAGCTATGGGATCAACCTGTGAACCTGGATCTTGATTTGAAATTTGAACATGGAATTTTTGTTTGGGCAGTCTCTACTTAATTTGCAGAGCTAGACGTAGAAACAGAAGCCTCTTAATAATTTTAACTTAATATAGTCAGAAATGAAGCTATAAAATGTTTTTCATCTGAAATTGAAATACAGCACAAAGGAAACAGCTGGAGGTTGAAGTGATTTCTTATGATACAGAGCACATTTTCATGTATCTTTATATGCATTTGGCTTGTCCAGGGCTTATGACTCCCTTATAAGTGTGGGTAGAAGATTGTAAACACTTCCACAGTGGAATCCTGATCAAGAAGCAGTAGGGAGAGATGCTGTTCTGGAAAAGCACTGGGGACAGTAACCTTTCTTAGTACAAAATGGCTTTGTGTGCATGTATATAGGCTATTGCTGTACCTAGACAAGCTGAGATCCAGTCCAACATCTGCTTTTCAGCTGAGTTCCTAATTTGAACCCAGGCTCCCAGATAGCTTGACAGTGCCAGAAAAAGGTCGAGTGATTTGTCCACAATCACCTGATAGCTATGATCTGCACGCTCTTTAATCCCAGTCATCTTGGAGACTCAACTAGACTCTGATATTAAACCCATGATTTAGAAAAAAGAAAAGGAGTACTTGTGGCACCTTAGAGACTAACCAATTTATTTGCGCATAAGCTTTCGTGATGCAGCCGATGAAGCGAGCTGTAGCTCACGAAAGCTTATGCTCAAATAAATTGGTTAGTCTCTAAGGTGCCACAAGTACTCTTTTTTTCTTTTTGCGAATACAGACTAACACGTCTGTTACTCTGAAACCTATGACTTAGAAAAGTGATGGGGAGGCTTAGCTTATTTTTGTCTGTGTTTAGGCCACTCATGCTAGTCAAGGGACTGGCCTACAGATAATGGGCAACAGGATGGTATGTAAATCAGAATTTGATTTCTCAGTTACATTCTTGTGCTTTTTCCCCCCATTGAAATGCATTTATTGATGTTTCAGGAATTTGAATATTGCCCTGCTGTATGTTTCCAAGTTGAGTGCTTGTTTTCTGACTTATGTGTCTAGATAAGGAGTGAAGGCTGCAGAGCGCTCAGACACCCAGAAGGGCTTTCGCTGCTCATCAGGCAGGCTTTTGATTGGTTATTCTTTCCTATACGCTGTTAGGGGCATTTATCCCCTAATAATTAGAGATGAGGCAAAACGAAAACCTTATCCAGCCCATTCCTGCAGCTTTGGAGGCTGAGATGACATGGAACCTAGGTCAGACCCAGGCCTGGTTCTGCTTTTACCAAACCAAGGCCCTGATCCTGCACTGGGAGGTAGGCAGGTGAATTCCTTCACCAACACAGAGAGAGCTCCTTTGACATGCATCCGGGCCCCTATAACTTAGATGTTGAGGGTTTCTGAAAATCAAAACCTGGCTGCCTCAGCTCATCCCCAGTATTGGAAACTGGTGATTGAACATGCTAGACCTGGAAAGATGTAGTTAGTTTCCTGTTTCATTTCCTACCTAAATGATGTAAGCAGACTGACTGCCCATTACTAAGAGAGACAGGGTGGATGAGGTAATATCTTTTATTAGATCAACTTTTGTTGATGAGAGAGAGACTTTTGAGTTTACAGAGAGCTTTTCTTCAGGTTTGGGAAATGTACTCAGAGTGTCACAGCTAAATACAAGTTGGGACAGATTGATTAACATAACTAGTTAACACACATTTCAAGGGACCATTAAAGGTGAAGTGGTCTGTTAACGTTCCTCTAGACAGAGAGGGGAAAGGCAGCTGGGGGTCGTGGGGGTGGGTTATAGATTGTTGTAATAGGCAATAAATCTAATCTCTCTATTCAGTTCATGATTTTTTGTGTCTAGCAAAGTTATGGATTTTAGCTCCCAGGCTTGTCTTTTTTGAAATTGTTGGTCAAGTTTCCTTTGAGGATGAGGACTGACAAGTCAGATACAGAGCGATCGCTTTGTGAAAAGTGTTCACCCACGGGTGATATGGTGTCTTTTTATCATTTTCCTGTGTGAATTCAACACTGTGTCCATGTCCATTATTAAGATGTTTGTGTTGCATTGTTTAGAAACTGTGTCAAATGAATTGTGGCTCTTAATTGTCAGAGTGTCTAGAGCTGGGAATGGGCATCTTTTTTCAGTATTTAAATTTAAAATAGTGCTTCCACCTTTGGTGAGTCAAAGAAAGCTTATTTAATTAGATCCTATTTGGATCAGCAATAAATAGAGAAGAAAACCTTTTTTTCTTTTTTTTAGAACCCAAATTGTAATTTTCATGGATTTACAGTGACTATACTAGAAAACACAAATAGTGGGGAGTTGTGATGGGAGTAGAGAGACAGACAATTAGCCAAACGTATCCCTTGGTCAACCCTATTGGTCAGAGGTGGCACACCTAACCAGGGTTGTAGATGTGAGGTGTGTTGATATTTTCTGACCGTTGCCATTATGATAAAATACACACCTGAAGTGTCGGTCCTCATCAGCCATTCAGATCCCTTCCTCCGCTCTTCCCAAGGGCTGAATGCATGAACAGGATGTCTGGGGAAGTTTAGGAGGTTAAAACCCTGTTCAAAGCAGTTTACGACAAGTCTTGAGATCTTGTCACAGTGGGTCTCAAACAATAGCTCTTAGCAGCAGCCCACCAGCCTGTTTGTACAAAGGTTGCCTGCCAGAGAATTAATGACTGGCATCCACATTGGTGCAGCTGCTCGCCTGCCTTTCTGGATAAAAGAGAAGGGTTGGATGTGGTGTAGAAAGGGGCTGTTGCTGTATACCAGCATTGGGATTATGCCAGAGCACACCCCAGCTGTGGCATGGGAGCTCAAGAAAGGAGCCTGTTAATTCCTTTTATTTAAAGTGAATTCCCTGCTGGTGAAAATTGCCAGCCTGACAGCATTGTAGGCAGGCCAGTGGAACGGGTACTATGGCAAGCAAGCTTCTCCAGCTGCCCCACAACTGTGCCTCTGGGCTGTTGCAAAAATGCATTCTCTAGGAGTTAGATTCCATCTCCAATCCTTGGCCTCTCTGAGTTGGCCAGCTAGTTAGCGCAAATCTGATTTGGACACCTGTCTGTTTGGAACTGCCCTGAGACCACGTTAACATAGGCTGTGATCAGCAGTCAGATGGTCATACTTTTCAGCCACTGCTGATCTGGGCTTGCTTTGTTCCTATGACTTTAATTTAGACATGAAAGGCTGTGTCTCATTACCAACCCACTAAGTCCCCTACTTCTCTGTCACAACGCTTCTCAAAGGGAATTCAGAGTCAAGGATGAAACCGGTTGTGAAGAACTAGAGTAATTTAAAGCAGTCATCCCACCCTACCTCATTTCTGGCAGTGCAGGAGAGGGAGCATTATTAAGCTCTCTCCTAGGAAAAACCTTAGTATTGGTCAGAGAATATGAGGCTGTGAATTCCTGGGTTTTATTTTGCACCAGCAGGCTTAACTGGCTTTATTACAAATGTGTGCATCTCCAGCTTAGTTACTGTGACATAAGTACTTTTCCAAAGCTTGTTGACCTTTTCACTGGCTCCTGCAAAGGAGAAGAAAGGTGGCTTTGTGGTTAGGGCACTTGACTGGGTCTTGGGAGGCCTGGCTTTGGTTCCCAACTCTGCCACAGATGGCCTGTGTGACCTCAAGTGGGTTACTTGGGCTCTCTGTCTCAGTTCCTCATCTGTAAAATGGAGGTTGTGCTACATTTCTCCCACTTGTTTTCCTGTCTGTTTAGATAGTGAGCTGTTTGGAGGAGGAACTGCTTCTTTCCAGGTGTTTGTACAATGTTCAGCACAATGGGGCCCTGGTCTTAGCTGGGGCTTCTATGCTCTATTATAAACAATAAGAGCAGGAAAAGCAAGAGGTACCACTTTCTTTTTACATAATATCTTCTTCCTCTTAATTCTAATTATTTGAAACATTTTTAACATATTTCCCATCTTCACCTAGGGCCTTTTAGCTTTGCTGTCCACTGGCAATTAGGATTGCCAATTTTGGTTGGACATATTCCTGGAGGTTTCATCAAGTGACATAATCTTTAATTCCAGGAGACTCCAGGACAGTCCTGGACCATCGCAATCCTACTGGCAATGCTCATGACTGGCAGTGACAGTACTGCGAAACCACCGCCAAGCTTCAACTTTCTCTAAATGCAAACTTTCATACTTGGGCCTAACATCAGACTCTGATCTCTCATTATTTTCTTCATCATCAAGCTCTGTTATTGTGCTTTAATGTTGGTACCAAGGTGATATGTGCCTTAGCAAAGTGATTAATCTCTTTCCTGTCTTCCAGCTGCTTTGATCACAGGGTTACTATTACTTAGTGCCCAGAAATCTGTTGAGATCCCATGATTTGCTTGCAAAGACCTAAAATGTTGCTCATTCTAAGGGATTAACCATAAAATCTTGAAGTTGGATTTCAGTGCTAGTTTCTTGTTCCTGTTAAGTCACCACATGAGTGTCATAATTACAGCTACAATTAATACAGGACATGAGTTCAGATGTCACATGTACCATGATGTATTAAAGGGGCTAGCAGCAACGCTAGAAAGCTTAGTTCCTCAGGAGTGAGGGTTTTTTGTATGTTTAGAGTTTGTTATGTATTGGTTTCATTGCTTGATTTGTATTCAGAAAGATGAGTTGAAACTTTTGCTAGAAGCCTCCTCCATTGGCTTTATTTTAATTACAACGCAATTACCAATAGAGTGTGTTATGATATATCAGTTTGGCTTTAATAGAGCCTCTACAAATCCCACATTGTCTTAAACCAGTCTTTTGAGTTCCAAGTGGCAGTGTGCCTTTACCCTTTCTGAGTTAATTAAAGCCACGTTTATACTTAAAAGTGTTATAAAAGATCAGTCACAAGTCTGGCAACTTACAAAGTTTTTGCCGCTTACCCAGTGAACCAAGAAATCAAGACCAGACTCAGCTGGCAGAAAGATCTGATAGATGCGGGATCTGGGAACAAAACGTTCTTTGTGCTCACTGAGCATCGTTTAAAAGAGAAGAGTCCAAGCATTCCAAACATTGCTCTTGCCAGGACACAGTTCTTGTTGACATTTTATTGCAATAGTTCACATGCAAAAGTGGGCAGAATGTGTGCACAATTTGATATGTACTATATAATATAGCTTCCACCATCAAGATTTGAGTATATTCTCTCCTGCTGTTCTTTCATCAGCATTTTGCCACAGAAGGTGACAGTGAGTCAGTCCAGTTACACGAGCAATTTAGGAAGCCAGCTCCCATTGGAGGAGGCACGGTGATGCGAGTCATTGTGGGCTCTCACTTACCTGGACAAGATAAATCAGGTGTGAAGTCTCAAGGGCTGAAAGCTGAATAAAACACGACAAAACATGGGAAGAAACCCTTGAGTTTTATTCCTCCCCAGCATCCACGTGCTTTACTCATGCATATGAAATTTCCGTGTCCAGGAGAGGGAAATAACTTACTCCTTCAGATTCCACCTGGTACAGTGTGTGACATTTTAATGCAACATGCACATTGTAACTGTTACATTAACAGTCATCCAGGAGTGCTTTTTCATTTGAACTAATTAGAATACAATGCCCCTCCATTTGTACATTAGTAGTCCTTATTTGTGTTTCAGCGGTGCCATGGGGCACCGCTCTCTTTGTGCTAGATACTGTACAAACACAGAGGAACAGACAGTTCCTACTTCAGAGATGTTCCAGTCTCAGTGGGCAAGGCAGAGGCAGTGTAAGGGAAAGGGGGTATAACACATAAGCAGAGTGAGTAATGAGAACATCATGTTAATGCCACAATTTAAAAAAAAAAAAAATTTAGGGGTGGGGTTGAATGGAAAGGGGAGTCGCTAAATAAAAAAACAAGGTATGGGATGATATTTGAAATAAGGGGGAAAGGAGAGGAGGGGGAGGTGTGGAATAAGGCTGAGCTGAGAATGTGAGGGAGAGGATTGGAGTGAACAGCCAATCAGCACAAGGCAGAGAATGGCACACTCTGGTGCCATCAGCGTCCATCAGTCCGTGCTTAAATCGGTCCTGCGGCTCCTCTGCCAGTTTCAGTCTCAGTACAGCATCTTTCTCATGGAGTGAATGATGACCGCTGCCGAATTGAATAATAAATAGCATGTGGGGCGATTAAGACTCGGGCAAGAAAGGAGACTGGTTTTCAGATGAAATTTGAGAAGAGGTGAGTTAAGGTGGAACGATGCAAGAAGGACTCTAGATGGTAGAAGTTGTAGGGGAGAAAACATTCATACTGAGAGTGGTGAGACTGAGTTAGAGGGCAGAGACTGAGCTGGTGGTAGGCAAGGAGAGGGACCAAGAAGAAGGAAGAGACTGTGCCCGTGAGGTGGGCTGGCGCAAGTTTATGGAAGATTCGGAAAGCAAGCAAAGCCATTTTTAAGTGGCTCCTGAAATAAATGGAGAGCCAGTGGAGGTTTTTGAGGTGGAGTTCTGTGTTAAGTGCTTTTCTGTTCCTCTGGGAAGGTGAGCTGCTTGATTCTGCACATATGGAGGGGTAGTCTGCTTGTACTCTGGCAAGCCATTGGGGAGGGGATTGTAGTAGTCAGAAAGGAGCTGAAGACCTGGAGGAAGATTTTTGGTAGTGTTGAATGCAGGGGAAGTTGCAGGAATAGTAGTAAGGAGGTTGTCAGAATGGGAAGAAAAGGGATGGGTGGAGGAGAAGAATCAGGGTGGCTTGTGGGTTACCAAGAACACAGACAAACAGGAGGCCTGCATGGAAAACAGAAGAAATCCAAATGGTTTAGGATGTTTCTCTGGCTTGTTAGAAGCAATTAAAAACACAGGTTGACTTAGTGAAGCTATGCAAAGGAAGGGGAGAGGGAGGAGTCAATGAAGTGGGAGAAAGTAATGTTAAAAATCATGAATAAAAAAATAGTCGCTAAAGTAACTGGGCAGAATAAGTGTTGAGTGTTAATATGGACATTCCTGATAACTATTCATGTGGTAGAAAGAACACCTGGATTCTCTGCAAGCATAGTGGAAGCAGTGATTGTGAACACTTTAGCTGAAATCCTCGTGCCATTAAAATCTACAGAATTTTTGCCATTGAGTTTCAATTTTGCTAGGATTTTGCTGTTAGTGTCCAAGGGAAAAGGAAGTCATATATGGGGAAAGCAAGAGAGCACAAGTACATTACCTAGGTGCACCCAGCTATTAATATTCCTGAGCACTTTGCTGAATGGAAATAATTTCCCATTAAAAACAATAAAAACTCATGTTAAGCCAGAATAGCACTATCCTGTAATGGTTAATGGTGATCATACTTCCATACTCTACTGTATCTGAGGGAGGCAGAAGAGTTACTAAAATTAAAGGATTTTGAATAAGGTTTTGACAAAGCATATTTCCAACTCCAACATCCCTTCAATGCCTGCTTTCTTGATATGCTCAAGTAATTTGATAACTCAACCTGGAAACCAAAGCTACACCGAGTAGAGCAGAAAGCATTTCTTTGCTTGAGAATTCTATTCAGAATTCAGTCTGATTCAGTATCCCAAGGTAGCTAACTTCTCAGTAGTGCCTGAAATACAATTCAATGTTGTTTTAGGCCCGTACTTAACAATAAATTAACTTTTTATGTCTAAAAGTGCAACCCATCCCCCAGAATGAAATGACACTACAGGAATGCCCCAGTACCTGTGACCTTCCTTTATAATAATTGCTATGGTGCTTTGGTGTAATGGGGCAAAGTGTTTAACTAAATTATTGTAAGATTTAGTGCTTTGGTCTGTTATTGTAACTTGTACTTATTGTACATTTGTAACTTTTTAATTGCGATCTTTCTGAGATATTACGGCCACTTCATCTTATTTATTTTATTTTTTATCGGCTTTTCTATTGTGCTCAGCACTGTAGTATCTGAGTACTTCTGTCTCTCTCTCTCTTTCGTGAATTTTTCCTTACCATCACCATGAAGTATGTTAGACTAGGAAGCTGAGACATGAATTAAGTGACCTGCTCAAGGTCACACAGGAAGGTTATGGCAGGGCTGGCACTGGAATGCAGATGACTTGAGTCCTAGGCCGGTATAAACATGAGACAATTCTTTCTTTCAAAGGGCCTGATCCAAAGCTCATTTAGGTCAATGGGAGTCTTTTCATTGACTCCAGTGGTATCTGGATCAGGCCCTTAAATAGCCTTGGTATCAAATAGTAGCTAAGGTAAATGGAAGACAACACAGATTAAGTGCTGTTGAGGATGGCGTGGCAATTCCATATTGTTTCTAAGTAAAACCCTCCGTCTGATGTTAGGTCAAGGGTTCCCAAGCTGTTTCATGGTGTAGGTCACTTTTGACATGTCTCTTGGACCACCCCCACTCCCCCCATTTACAATGGTAAAAGGGCCCTTTGGTAACTACAGCACGTGCAAACACATGGGGAAAATATTGGGAAGTGATTTCTGAAGGTTTAGCCATCGTCCTTCTGATGAGCATTTTATCCCTTCATGAAAAAATAACCTGACCGGCTGCTGCTGCTCTTCACGAGTCCCCTCACATCTAGTTCTTTCTCTCATTTGGAAACCAGGAGGAAAGCACCCAGTGCTCTGTGGGCTGCCATTATTTCACAGACCACAATTTGAGAATTGCTCTATTAGGTGTTTCTAAACTATTAGGTCTGTATCTAAATCTGATTTGTAAAGTTCTGTGAGTAGAGACTGTCTCTCTATATAACCACAGTGCCGAGCAGATTGTCAGTGATCATCAAGTGACTACTACCATGTCTCTCATTGTTATCCAACATCCTGTGTGCTAAGTGGTTGCTGTCCTGCACCCAACAGGTTACATTTTGCATTTGTAGTTTGTGAAATTTCGGTTCATTCAGACACTGGATTAGTAGGATCACTAGTGTGAGAACACTAATGTCTTGTCAAAAGGGCACAAAAGAACTTTATGCAGTAAATTGAGGATTTCCTGATAACTGCTAACTATTACCCAAACCTGAGGATACAGTTACTGAGATCAAGGCGAACGGGGCTTTATTAAGTGTAAGGGTGTGCCTCAGAGTGGATAGAATACAGCCAGAAATCATCCAACCAAGGCCATCAGTCGGTCCTGGAAATGACAGATGGGGTTAAAGAACCAAGAAGAGCAACGCTCCCCTATTCCTATGTGCCTGAGCATGCTTTTTGAAATGCTTTTGCTGGGTGAACTTGCTCCTGGCCTTCTAAATTAGAGGCCAATAAACATAAAACATTGCAATTGCCTGTCTCTTTAGAAGACACTGGTCTGTCATTGATTTTATTTTTTTTTTAAAGGACAAAGGTTCCATGCACCTCAGTTGAATGAAGCCACAGCCTTGGTTAATGTTCCTTACGTGCTCCTGAGACAGAGGGCCAAATTCTCTCTTTTGCCAGAGTAAACCCAGAATAATTCTAGAGACATCAGTGGAGTTGCTCTGGATTTACTCCAGTGTAACAAGGAATAGAGTGTAGCCTAGAGATTTCAGGTGCTGACAAATTACTCCAGGGTTTTTCTACCACTCTGAGCAATGCATTGTAATAGAAGGACATTATTAAATATACTTGGCATTTCTTGATGATACAAAGGCTGCTGTGTTTTAGTCATCATAGAGGCAATGGCCCTGGAGTCACTAAACCTAATAAAAATAAAGAAATTAAATCAAAGTTATTAAGGCAGATTCATGTATAAATAAGAAATCAAATTAAGTTAAACATTAAGCGAAATGTACATTGTTCGTCAACACCTTCGGGATTGCAAATATAGAGAGAGCTACTGTGTATGGTACTGCAATCTTAAAATGCCACTTTTCCTGGAGAAAGTACTTTTTAGATTTTTTTTAACAAGAACCCAGTGCTATTCAGTGAAAGTCACCTTGTAGAATAGCAAGTCTCTCTTGCAGAACAAATAGCATTTTAAGGTTCTAAGGCTTTGTTCTCCTAAGCACTTACACATAGTCTTTAAGGGCAGAAGGAACCATCATGATCACAAGGTCCAACTTCCTGCACATTGTAGGCCATAGAACCTCACCCACTGACGCCTGTAATAGACCCCAATCTCTGGCTGAGTTACTGAAGTCCTCAAATCGTGGTTTAAAGACTTCAAGTTACAGAGAATTCACAATTTACATTAGTTTAAATCTACAAGTGACCTATGCTTCAAAGGAAGATGAAAAAATCCCAGGATCTCTGCCAATCTGAGCTTGGGGAAAATTCCTTACTGACCCCAGTGTGACCCCAGTTAGATCCTGAGCATGTGGGCAAGACTCACCAGGCAGATCCTTGGGAAAGAATTCTCTGTAGTAACTCAGAGCCCTCCCCATCTAGTGTTCTGTCTCCAGCTATTTGGGATTTTTGGTGCCAGTCACCGATAGGCCCCGTGCTTTCATAGGTAGTTCCATCATACCATCCCCTACATAAACTTATCAAGCTTAGTCTTGAAGCCAGTTAAGTTGTTTTTTTGCCCCCACTGCTTCCCTTGGAGGGCCCTTCCAGAACTTCTCTCCTCTGATGGTTAAAAATGTTTGCCTATTTTTGAGCCTAAACTTTTTGATGGCCAGTTTATATCTATTTGTTTGTGTGTCCACACTGGCACTTAACTTAAATAACTCTTCCTCCTCCCTGGTATTTATCCCTCTGATGTATTTATAGAGAACAATCCTATCTCCTTACTTAGCTAGCAGTTCGGAAAATGTCAGCATGTTAAAAGCTATTGCTGTATTGGGTTTTTTTTTCTTTCCCCTATGCCTAGAATTTCTCCTGCAGAAAGTGAGGCAGCATGTGAGAGGATTACCATCTGACAGGGTGGAAGATGATTGGCACTTGTTCTTGTTGTCAGTCATTAAGTTGGTGTGAACTCCCTTCCCATTACTCCTCACTGATTAGGCCTCAGCTTGAGTATTGTGTCCAGTTCTGGGCGCCACATTTCAAGAAAGATGTGGACAAATTGGAGAAAGTCCAGAGAAGAAAGACGGTCTAGAAAACATGGCCTATGAGGGAAGATAGCAAAAAAATGTTTCTTTTAGTCTAGGGAAGAAAAGACTGAGGGTGGACATAAATTTTCAAGTTCCTAAAAAATTGTTACAAAGAGGGGGGAGAAAAATTGTTCTCTTTAACATCTGAGGATAGGACAAGAAGCAATGGACTTAAATTGCAGCAAGGGTGGTTTAGGTTGGACATTAGGAAAAACTTCCTAACTGTCAGAGTAGCTAGGCACTGGAATAAATTACCTAGGGAGGTTGTGGAATCTCCATCATTGGAGATTTTTAAGAGCAGGTTAGACAAACACCTGTCAGGGATGCTTTAGGTAATACTTAGTCCTGCCATGAGTGCAGGGGACTGGACTAGAAGACTTCTCGATATCCCTTCCGGTTCTATGATTCTATGTTACTGTTCAGAATATACATTAAGCAAATCCAGCCAGTGGCACTCACACAAGCATCAAGGAGGAGTGGGGGCGGCAACAGACTCTTTAAAAAAGTGTGCAGTGAAACTTGATAAAAACACATGGACATTTCAGAAACCTGCAATAAAGAACTTCTCCAACAAATAGCCTACTGTCTTGAGACCATTTAAAAGAATCCCCACCCCCCAGGCTTCAAGTCCAGTTTAGCTTGATCCGTAGTTTAAAATCACCTCCGTAAGACAGGCAGTTGTGGCTGGTCCTTGGATGATGATGACTTCAGACAAATATAATTGGCTGTACTCTGAATATTAACCAAACCCCTAAAGATTCCGCGCCAGTACTTGGAACAATATTGTTCTCTCCTCCACACAGTATTTTGTTTTTGTTTTTTTAAATTATGGTGGGGCACCCCCATGCATTGAGCTGGAAGTACAGCCTCTGAAATAAACAGAAACCTTGTGCCAGCCTCTTAAAAACATCCTGGATTTGAAGTTACTTCAGTGGCTTGCCCTTTTAAACCTCTCCCCTAGTCAGTTTACCTCAGACAGTTGCCATGACCAGGTTCACTGGGTGGGCATAAGTGTTCAGCCCTGGTTTAATCATGAAAATAACGATCTGCTGGGGCAACAATTCTTGGTGATAGGGAGCTTAGGGCTAGAGTCACATAATTTGGGGCGAATGCAGTGATGAGCTGCCAAAATCTTAACAATGGGTTCCCTCCTCACCCCACGAGGGGGTCGTTGCCCACCCCCGCCCCCCCTCCCCCCAGGATCCCTGCCCCATCCACCCCCCTCCCCTGTCCCCTGACTGCCCCCAGAACGGGGCAGGAGGGTCTCGTGGGCCACCGTAGTGGGTGCCCACCCCACCCCGAAGAGCCAGAGGCACCTGCTGGGGGGCGAGGTGGGGAGTCCCGGTGTTCAGGGGAGAAGGCGGAGGTGAGCTGGGGCCAGGGGGGCGGAGAAGCGGGGGGGGGGGAAGCAGCGCGTTCAGGGGAGGAGGTGGAGCGGAGGTGAGGTGAGCTGGGGGTGGGGCAGGGAGCTGCCGGTGGGTGCTCTGCACCCACCAAATTTTCCCCTTGGGTGTGCCAGGGCTGGAGCACCCGTGGAGTCAGCGCCTAAGGCACCACTTTTGGCCAGTTAAATTTAGAAGCCCTTTTAGAACCGGTTGTCCCTCGCAGAACAACCGGTTCTAAAAGGGCTTCTAAATTTAACAACCGGTTCTAGCGAACTGGTGCGAACCGGCTCCAGCTCACCACTGGACGAATGTTGATCGCTTGGCTGAATTTGTCTCCAAGCAAAGTCACGCAAGCCAGCTGCAGTTCCTGGACCAAATGTAATTCCTGGTGTCAGTGATTTGATGTCATTGCACTAACACCAGGGGTGAGTTTAGCCTGTAATGTTCAGTTCATAGGATACAAAGAATGTCTGATATTTTATTTAGAAATACCTATTTGAGGAGGATTTCCCAGAACCTGATGACCAACTGTGACGACTTGTTTCTTTACTGTAGCTAATGGGTACAGAAAGGGCTTGTCTATACTTAAAATGCTACAGAGGCGCTGCTGCAGCCCTTTAGTGTAGACACTACCTTTGTGGAGAGGAGGGATATTCCTGTTGGCGTAGGTAATCCACCTCCCAGAGAGGCAGTAGTGATGTCAGTGGAAGAATTCTTCCATCAACCTAGCACAGTCTACGCTGGCACTTAGGTCAGCTTAGCTATGCCCCTCAAGGGTGTGAACTTTTCATCCCCCTGAGCGATGTAGTTATGCTGACCTAATTTTCCTCATGTTGACCAGGCTGAAGTGTTCTTTGTACTTAATCCCTTGTGTTTCACTTCCCCCCAATGTTTGGCTCATAATTGCATCTCAAGAACATGGCATTTGCACACTGGTGCAAAATAAATATATAAAATTCTTCTGACAATTTTTAGAGGCTAATTCTCTGGTCTTATTAAAAACATAATGGTTTTTATAATCCCAGATAATTCTCTCCCAGAAAGCCTTCTGGCACTTACAGAAGTTTCCTCATTTTAAAAAAAAAATGTAATCGTGTAGCTCTCAAATGTGTAACGCTGGCCTTTGAAATGTGACACAGACTCTAAGGGCAGAATTCTCTCTGTAACGGTGTGTCTACAGACCCCTTTAATGCTGAAGCCACTTGCTGTTGTGTAGATACTGACAGAAGAACCCCTTCCATCACTGTAGTAAAATCCTCCTCTCCAAGGGGTAGTAGCTAGGTCAATTCTTCCACTGATCTAGCAGTGCCTACACTAGGGCTTACCCTGTGTGATGTAGTTAAGCCAACGTATGACATTTTTCACAGCCTTGAATGATCTAGTTATGCGCACCTAACTTTTTAGTAGAGGTCTTAGCTGCAGGATGGGTCTCTGTTGTAAATCCTGTGTCTGTCAGAAGGTGGCCCATGTGTGGAGTCAAAATAGAACATGCAAGAGACTGCATTGCAGCTAGAGAGCAAGAACATGGCCTTCCAGAAAAATTAAAACACTGAATAGTTGGGTGGAGGCAGAAGCTGAGAATTTCCCAGGAATGGTCTCTGAGTGAGGCTAATTAATAAAAATTCTTGTAATGTTGTTGGTCAAACCTATTTATAGAAAAAAGATATTTATATACTACTCAAGTTTTCATTTCGAAGTGTCGTGTGTATTTATTTATTACTACTATAATTTATTTATTTTTCGAGTGGAAGAATACCAACAGCAAGTATTTAAGAACCTGTAATAGGTTAGACAGTGTTTCTGTCCATATTGTAAACTGCAATTTTTGCACTTATTTTCCCCACCCTATAGAAAGTAGTGACTGGTTAGGAATTTGCATTTCAAATACTCCAGATGGGGGTCAAACCCCTCGTCTTTAGTTACTGCAGCAGTTCTCAAAATGTGGTCTCCAGACCATTTGCCAGTGGCTGAACACATGCTTCTAACTCTCCTTGTTTCCATTAGCTAAACCACAGGAAAAGAAGCAATAAAATGTCAAGTTCTTCTCTAATTCTACTTCTCAATGTAAGTGATGGGCTGTAGTGTTCATGCAGTGGAGAGAAGTAGGTGCATGCAATCCTAACCTGAAGGAGAGACTTTGTGTGTAAGCAAGCAGTTTCTGTCCTCTTAGATTCCTTGAGGACTGAAATTCTGCTGAACACAAAGACTATTGAAAACATGTGGTGGTAAAATTGATGGTCATCAGGAAAAGCCAATTTTACTTCAGGATGTTAAATGTCCTAAAATTTGTGATCCAAGAAGGGACAAGTTGTTTTCAAAGACGAGAGTGAGAATAATGGAATTGTTTACAGATAGGAATCTGCAATGGGAAATTGTGTAGAGACCTGGTGGGGTGGGGGAAGTTCTAAGTAATTGTAAGTGTAAAAGGAAGTTCACAGATTACACTACAAACGTGCCCTTCCTGAGTGAGTTTGTCTAATGTTGTGCTGATGAAGTCTACAATCTGCCTTCAGTGGGTTCCTGGAAGATGTAATCAACTTTTCATTAAAGCATTTCACTTAATCATTTTAATATTAACACATTGCTCCTCTTTTCTTTTTCAGACTGAGTATAAGCTTTGCAATGGGTCTGATAAAGAGTGTGTATCTCCCACAGCCAAATTTACTAAGAAGGAGACACTGAAGGTATGTACAAAACAATAAAGGTTGCCTTGGGCTGTGGTGTCACCAAGCTATTTCCTTTTAGAAAATATGGATAGTTTTTAGAAAAAAAAAATCTCATAAACTACTTCTCCTTTTACTTCTGAGTGTTATTTCCCATGACCCATCAAGCTGCTCATTCTTTTTTGGTCATTGCAGGTTCAGAACTGTTTGTTCCTGTATCCAGTCTTCCATGTGGGAGTCGTTAATATTCTGTAATTAGAACAAAACAACACAATCACCATGCATCCAAACAGTTACCTATATATTCCAGAGCCCTTCGACCAACAGGAGGATTGTAATCCATTTTAGCTCTTATTAGTAACACACAGAGTGTGCTCTAACACCATCTAGTTGGCTCTCATCACCGTCTCAAAGCAATAGGTCAGCTGGTCCTTTTGGGTAAGGAAGGCGGTTCATAAAACCAGTCTTGCATAAGGGGCTACTATTATTATTGTAGGTAGTAGCTTTAGGAATCTTCTTGCTGCCTTCAGCAAACTGGGAAATATGAGTACCTTGTTCCCTACATTCAAGTACCTTGGTTATAAATGTTTAGCTGCCATAGGCAGTTCTGCCCACATGGTAGAGCCAGCCCCTCTGGTATAACCTATGTGATCCACACAATGAAAGTAACCTTGGATATTGACATCGATATGACACCGCTGCTTGCTCACCACTGCACAGGTGTCACACCCTAAGTGCCTGACATGTTGATCTAAAGCAAGTGGCCAAGTTTATACCTAGTGTGATTCAAAGGTTTCAATTTGTCTACACGAGGGATGGCTTTCCAGAAGATTTAGTCTAGGTGAAAATGGAATTGAGGCATATAATCACAATCTGCTTCTGCATAGCTTCTCACAGGGATTCCCTAGTCTGCCTCCATCACTCTGTAGGCAGGGCGACAGCAGATTGTGTAACCTTTGTAACTGACAGAACTAAGTTTAATAAGAAGAACATTAAATCAAGAACTCTTGTAGAATTTTGCTATCAATGAAGATACTTGATATCCTGGCTGCTCTCTATGTTCCCTTATACTTTTGTCACTAGAACATACAATTTTGTTGATTCTAGGGAACCTGTGTGAGGCCTGATAAGTTTCATGAGGGCTCTATCTGCACAATAAATTGCTTTTCCAGATACATTATGTAAGAAGTTCCCTCCCTTCTCTAAGTAAAGCATGCGGTAAATGACATGTTTATAGCTGCTATTTTCTCCATTCTGAAACAGGTACAGAAGAAGAATTACAGACAGGAGAAGAAAAGAGCCACCAAGCAACTCTTCAGCGCTCTAAAGGATCCCAGTGTGGTGATTATGGCAGACTGGCTGAAGGTATTTAATGCAAAACATCACTTCTGAGGCTGGAGGAATAAATAAATGGATGAGAAAATCCTGTAGCATTTTGGGTTTTATGCAGTAGTACCAAGAGCATTCTCCTTCGAGTGAGCGGAGAAGACTTACTTGCTTTCACTCAGTCAACCCCACTGGAATTGGAACAAAGACATTCAGATCCTCTCTCAAGTACTTGCTTCACTTAGTTCTGTCCTGAGTTGTAGTTTAAAAAGTAATCCCACCTTCTCTGGAAGCTCTCTCAATCCAGGGGAGTTCTTTTGTTGGGTCCCAAACAGGCACAGAACTGTAATGCAGTAGAAAAAGAAAATCAAATGTCCAGTTTTTCACATGCAGACAGGAATCACATTGAAGCAAGGTAGGGAAAAGAGAATTCCTGTAGCTAACTGAAAAGTAGTGTTGGATTCCATTCTAGTCCTCAAATAGAAGGAGCTAGAACTTCAAGGGAAGGACAACCACAAAGGCCTTGCTGATTTCTATAAGTGAAATAGCAGAATCCCCTGGGAAACAAGCAAACCACATCCCATTTTGGGCAAATCTGCCCCTTCCACTGCCCTGCTCATCCAGTGTCTTGGAGGTAGCATGTTTACCCCAAGTCCAGCAGTTTTGGATCCTCTCCCCACATATGTTAAGGAGTTGGATTCAGAATTCTCTTCTTGCTAATCTTTCCTGGTTCTCAGCCTCTTTGATACTCCTACATAAAGGGGGTTGGATCCAAGGTGGATGATTGCTATAGGTGTATGGGTTGTGTTTTTCCTGACTCTCATTGCATGAGCTTCAAAGCAAGTACCCCATCAATCGGACTCTTTCCAACCAGGATATTGAAGTTGTTTCCTACTCCCTGCCTTGGCCATTGTGGTCTGTCCGTACTTAGTGGCTCGTGTAACAACTAGCCTTAGCTGAATGCTCATTTGCACCCTGCCTGCCCGAGCTTTGTTTGTTGGCCAGAACCTAGAAGCCAGCTCTGTTCAGTGCACAACTGATTCCTGTCATCCCCTCTCCACGTGTGTGTGTGTGTGTGTGCGTGTGTGTGAGAAATATAATTTTTCCTTCTGCCTACAGATTTCTAGGAGTTACTTTACCAAAAGGCTGGGTTTTGTCTGACCTTCTTGTCCCTGTGATGCTGCTGAGTTCCCCACTGTGTTTCTCTCTCCACTCTCCTTCCCAAAATGTCTGCCTCCCATTGTTGCTGGATGCCAGTCTCCTTCCCCTTTGGGAGTTGGGGAAAAACTGCATTTACCTTTCAGACGAGAAGGTCAAGGAGAATATACATGGCTCCTGCTGCATCTCCTAACAGTTATCAGTAAAGCCATTTTACAATCTCTGTGGAACTGAAGTGGGAGTATGTGACATCTCAGAATGAAGAGATGAGTGGAAGTCTCAGCACCTTTCCCCCTCAGTCTTCCATCCCAGGCTTCTGCCTCGGAGATTATCGTGTCCCCAGTGCTCGTCTTTTTCTGTTTTGGGGGTCTGAGGGAAAGTCGAATGTTGTGAGAATAGGGAATACCCTGCTTAATCTTGTCTAGTGTTTCCATTTCTTGAAGCTATATGCTACTAATGCTGTAAGTCACATAGCCTGGGGTCACTTGGCAAAGTGAGAAGAATGAAACGGGAACCAGGTCTCAGCAGCCATCTTGGAAAGACTTGCAGGTCTTTTCCCCACCCTTTTGTCCTCCTTTCAAAGAAACTTTGTTAACTCACTGCACAAGGAAGAGATATGGCAGTTGCCTTTAAGCAGACAGATACAAGATGTTTCATTGATGTTTGAAGTTTGTAGCAGTTAAGCTTTTGATTTTCGTTTGATACAGAACAAACTTTGGACCAGTTGACTAATGTAATTTCTCCTTGTCCAAAGATATATGAATATTGACAATTTATCACTGTGCCCTGAAACTTATACTCCACAGAACAAATATTTGATTGAAATTGTGGAATGTGGATGGGGGAGACTAGCAAATACGTCCATGTTTGTGTAGCGTTGCTGATCTATCATAAGAACATTGATTCGTGTCACTATAGGTGACCATCTTCCGTCCGATAAAAGATATTACTTAACCCACCTTGTTTCTCTTGTGTTCTCGGGCCAGCACAGCTACAACAACAACTGACCCTTAGCTACAGTTTGCAGTGCCCGTTCCATGATAAACCCCCCGTTTCAGACACTTACAAAACAAAGTTGTTGTTGTTTTTAAATTATGGACTTCGAGACAATAGGATTTATTTATATTTGTTACAAATGTGGACACTGCTGTTCGTGATCAGCAGTGGATTCTAGGTGACTGGAGACAGCATGGTCTGCTAGAGAACTAAAATTAATAATGTCTTTGTACAACATTTAGGATTTATTTTATTATTTGTCTTCATGTGCAAAAAGTTTTGTCCTGAGGAGTTCGAAGCTGTTAAAACAACTTCAGCTCCACAGCAAGCCATTTATTATGTATTCTCACAGCAGCAACCCCAACAAAAGGGTTACATATTGAGGTTCAGCCCATGTGTGGTGTTGGGCAAGAAGAGCTAAGTCTTACTTTACTGGGACACTTTTACCCTCAAAATGGCTAAAGCCGAATCCGTTGACCTGCAATGTATGCTATCCGACTTCATGTGTTGCCTATGAGATAGAATTTGCATTGAGCATGACCAAAAAGTAAACCAGTCAGAAAAGGTGCTTCACAAAATGAGGATATTTGATTAAACTTATTAATTGTGGTTTCCCACAGCGGACCATTACAGTAACTTCTAAGGCCACTTAGCCTAGACATAACCTTTTAAATACTTACTGGCCGAATTGAAATGTCCATCAGCATTGACCCCAAATCATTCTCATGTGGTCAACAACTAAAAAATAAGTGTCTGTCTGTGTGTAATAAAAGGGGGCTGTGAACTCACAAAATGGTAAGGGCTAGATTCTAATATCCTGACTCATGTGGAATATCTTCTTCCATGAATACGCCTACTGAAGTTGACGAGACTACGAAAGGAGTACAGTGCTAGGCAGCATAAACAAGGCATCAAAATCTGTCTTTGAGAGAGAGGCACATGCTGAACACTTTGTACTGGATTAAAATACTTTATTTAAGAATTTAAAAAAAAACAACCCCGAACTATCTCTGCTTATTTCCCTCCCAGATCCGTGGGACCCTGAAAAGCTGGACCAAGCTGTGGTGTGTTCTGAAACCAGGAGTGCTGCTGATTTATAAAACACCAAAGATCGGTCAGTGGGTGGGCACCATCCTGCTCCATTCCTGTGAGCTGATTGAAAGACCCTCCAAAAAGGATGGCTTCTGTTTTAAACTCTTCCACCCTTTGGATCAGTCCATCTGGGCTGTGAAGGTAACAATCGTGCTGAGATGAACAACTCCCCCTCTCCCCCCCCACCCCCCACCCCCAAAAAAAAAAAACAAACCAACAAATTCTCTGAGGCAGAGAGGTATATGCTTGGGGAGGGGAAGCAGGGTTCCCAGCAGACTGGAAGGGCAGCTTTGTCTTGTCCTAGTAAAACAGATTACATTATTTAAGGCAAATTAGGGACTTGATTAAATTAAATTTGATTTTAATACCAGATCAAAAGAATGTGGAGCTATTAAGGTGGGCTATATAAGTGTAATTTATGGTGCATAGATACGTGACTGAAATTAAAGAAAGGGGGAAAGATTGTCTGAATACAGGGAAAAGCTCCTTGACCGTCAGATGTGTTAGACTGTGGAATAATCTGCTGAATGTGGGAGGGTTAGGTAGAATTTAAAGTGCTGTACAGTGCAGATCAAGAGACAATCTGCCCTGGCAAAGCGAGGTGAAATGGATGATCTGGTCTTTTCCAGCTCTAATGTTCTGTGATTGAGAGGAAGTCTGGTCTTGTGGTTACAGCATTGGACTGGGCCTGGAGAGATCTGTGTTCAAAACCTGGCTCTTCCACAAACTTCTTTTGTGTGACTTTAATCCCTCTGTGCCTCAGTTCCTCACCTGTAAAATGGGGTTAACGATACTTCCTTTCTCCTATCCTTAGTCTCTCTTGTCTGTTGTAACTGTAAGCTGTTTGGGACAGTGTACAGTGCCTAGCACAACGGGATCTTGATCTCCGTTGGGGCTTCTAGGTGCCACTATAGTACCAATAATTGAATCCACCCATCTGAAAGATACAGATCCTGCAGTTTATATTTTTTAACTAGTAGCTGAAAGGCTGTGCTGTCACACGGGTATAATTCATAAAGTCATGGGGAGGCTGAGAGCCAAAAATGGCTGAGAACTTAAAAACTGGATGGTAGCAGACTGGGAATACCAGTGATGACTGAACCTGCTGATATTCTAAGCAAAAAGAGCTCTCATCCATTCTCATTGCTCTTCCCGTCACTTCAGGTTGACGCAGCAGATATTCTAGGCTTCAGAGTGATATTTAGGGTTTTTATGCGGGGGTTGTGTTGGGAGACTTGTGTGGGTGGTGAATGTGGGATACATGCTATGGTGAGGGGCTCTGTGTGTTTGCGGTTATTGTGTGTGCTGTTTGTGTTGATTTATGTCTAAGACTGTTTGTACTGGGACACTTGTGTTTTTATGTGAGTGTCAGTTTTGGGCCAAGTAATCCACCATCTGTTCAGCCTCCCTCATATAACCAATGAAATTGTCGCGTGCAAATTAGCTGTAGAATAAAGGTGGTGATTGGTTGAGTTACATGTGATATCTATATGATCTATGACTCTTGACTTAGCATAGATACATGCCTTACTTACACCACAAAGGTATAATTCATTACGTGAAACTCACTGACAATTGGACAGTAGCAGACTGCAAAACTCAGTGATGGTTCAGCCTGGTGATATTCTGAACAAAAAGAGCTCTTAACCATGCATATAGCTGTTTCTATCACTTCTCGCTGACTGTGCAGACGTTTTAGGCATCAGAGTGATATGCAGAGTGGCATTTCTGGAAACTTATGATATCAATAACTCACCCAAAGTTTTAAAGAAATATATTTATTTCTCTAAGGTTGGATGAAACAGCATTTGCCATTAGCTGTGATTAAGGAGGATGTCCCCACTGCTTACAGACCGTAACATCTGTCTGATGCCCTGAAGAAAAAGCACTTAGCTACTCTGACTCTGTTCCACTATTAAAAATAGCATCTGTACAGAGTTATTGCAGATATAAATTCCCTAAGAAATATTACCAGTCTAAACAAGGCATTGCTGATTATGGTGTTACTGCAGGGAGGCCAGCATAGCAGAGATGCCTGCAAGGATTCATGTACCAGGGCTGATGGCATTCATTACTCTGGCACCAAAGGGTCTGGCAAAAATGGGAGAGCAGATGTATGAGGCCAGATTCTGACAACCTTACTCACTGTGCTTCATGGGTAGTCACTTTGAAGTCAAAGGAACTATTTGTAAGATAAAGTTCTGCTAAACTGAATCCAGCTAGTGGTAGAAAATTAAATGGACCTCAGCAACAAAGAGTAAGAGCTACTGTTTCCTCACAAGGTTTTTAGCCTAGCCTCAGTCTGTGTCTTGACTCTTTGCACTATATGCTCTTGTGCCAAAGGTGTATGAGGCATTGTAGTTCACCTACCACTTGGCTTTTGTTCAGCCTTCAAGTTTCTGTTCATCTGGTTCATGTCCTGCATCCAAGAAAGCTGTCACTTATTTGCTGTCCATCACCACAACAGTTCCTTGTGAGCAGACAGAGGTCAACTGAATTCATCTGAAAAGTGCAGTGAGAAAGAACGAATTGAACAAGGCAGGCAAACTTTTTGGCCTGAGGGCCACATTGGGTTTCCAAAATTGTATGGAGGGCTGGTGAGCGGAGGCTGTGTCTCCCCAAATAGCCAGGCATGGCCCAGCCCCTGCCCCCTATCCACCCCCGCCCCCCCAGCTTCTCACCCCCAACGGCTTCCCTGGGACTCCTGCCCCATCCAACCCCATCCACCACCACCTGTCCCCTGACCACCCCTGGACCCACCACTCCTGACTTGCCCCCTGGAACCTCTGCCCCATCCAACCACCCCTTCTCCCTGTCCCCTGACTGCCCCTGCCACCCCATCCAACCCCCACTCTCCTTCCTGACTGCCCCCGCCCCGGGACCCCTGCCCCATCCAACCCCCTTGTTCCCTGCTCTCTGATCATCCTGACGCCTATCCACACCCCTGTCCCCGGACCACCCCCCCCAACTCCCCTGCCCTCTATCCAACCCCCCCGCTCCCTGCCCCCTTCCTGCGCTGCCTGGAACACTGGTGGCTGATGGGACTACAGCCGCCCCTGGTCAGGCCGCGGCTCTGCAACTGTGCTGCCCAGCCACCCACAGCGTTGTGCCGGGGGCACCGCACGCTGAGGCTGCGGGGGGGGAGGGGCCAGCGGGGGAGGGGTGGGGGGGCGAGCCTCCCGGGCCAGGAGCTCAGGGGCCAGGCAGGAGGGTCCCGCGGGCCGTAGTTTGCCCACCTCTGGATTAGAAAGTAGTACGGTTTTGCAATTGGAAGCATCTTGTGGTGTCAGAATGCTTTTTCCTTCAGCAAGACTGACCCAACAGAAAGGAGTCATATAAAATACATATATTATATTCTGTATATTAAAAAGTGGAAGGATTTTCCTGAACGCTGTTATGGAAAACAAGAAAATCATGAGAGATTTGGGTTTTAAAGTCAGAGTAGTTCATTTGGATATCTTGAGCTGGATATTAGGGATGCTGCATTTGAACTGTGTATTAGGAACCCCCCAGGTTGGATTGCTGTGTGTGACAGCCACTTTGGGCCACAAGATGAGCACCAAGAGAGCAGCAAAAGGCCACCTCTAATGAACTGCTTGATGTCAAAGGAGCTGTTTGCACTCTGACAGCAGTCAAATGCTGAAGCTGCCAGAAATACTGTTTTTTATTTTATGTCACTTCACTGCATACTTTTAAGGCAGGGGTGGGCAAACTTTTTGGCCCGAGGGCCACATCGAGGTGCGAAACTGTATGGAGGGCCAGGTAGGGAAGGCTGTGCCTCCCCAAACTGCCTGGCCCCTGCCCCCTATCTGCCCCCTCCTACTTCCCGCCCCCCTCAGAACACCCCATCCATCCAACCCTGCCCCCACTCCTTGTCCCTGGACCACTCCCTCCCAGTACCACCGCCCCCTGGGACTCAACCCCCTATCTACCTCCCCCTGTCCCCTGACTGCCCCCCACCCCCTATCCAACAGCTCCCTGACTGCCCCCCAGGACTCCCAGCCCCTTACCATGCTGCTCAGAGCAGCATGTCTGGGAGCCGCGCTGGAGCCAGACATGCTGCCCTGTATGAGCACGCACCCCCTTCGCCCAGAGCGCTTCCCGCACAGCGGCATGGCTGTGGGGGAGGGGCGGACAGCAGGGGAGGGGCCGTGCGCGAGCCTCCCAGGCCAGGAGCTCAGGGACCGGGCAGGATGGTCCCGCAGGCTGGATGTGGACCGCGGGCCGTAGTTTGCCCACCTCTGTTGTAAGGCAACCAGTGGAGCATTTGCTAGTGTAAATTGGTTTTGTCTAATGGTGCAAAGAGAGCCCACTTCTCATGAATTATAGATGGGTTCTTTGTTCCAGCACAAGTTAAAATTATTACCTATAATACTGGAACCAAGATGTGGCCAAGAATTCCCACTGCCTGTTAAAACAAGACGACGGATCCTGAAACGTAGGGATTGTCTAGACTAGAATTTGTGATTGGGTTTTAACTCTAGTTAATTGTTTGCCAGTTAACACAATTGTCAATGCTAGTCTGGATGCTCCACTAACATTTGTTAAACGACACAGATATTTGTGGTTACCCCAGTGCTCAGCCGTAAGCCCTAGAACAAATGTTTGTGGAGCTGTCTAGACTAGCATTTACAGTCGCGTTCATCAACTCAGTTTAATGGGCTATCGTTTAATTTAAACTAAAACAGAATCTCAAACTCTGAGGTGCCTGTCAATTGATTACCAGTGTATTTAGGGTGAAAGACCGCTGAATTTAGTAACTTCAATAATATTGTTAGGGCATGCACCTTCTAAATGTCCGTGTAACCCATACTTAAAGAGCACCAGCTGATTTGCATTAAATGCTTTTTGATAAAAATGACTGGCCTCCACACTGTAAATTAGAATCATTTGCCTGGATAGAGAGTTCGCTTCATTTTACGTGGCTCACTAGGCTTGTGAACATAAATAGCTTCTCTAAAGTTAGTTGCTTTTCGTCTAGGATGTGATCATTCCTGCTTCATAACGAAATAAAAATGCCCAATCTGTTCTCATGCTTTTGACAGGTGCTAAATTAACAGCGCTGAGATCTTAAGTTCTCTCTCTACACCACAAGCAGTGACTGAGAGACCTTCCCCGCATGATTCTGGCACTATCTTCAAACCACTTTATAATGGGAGTGTAGTTTGGGTCTGTGCCTGCTCAGGCTACGGCAGAGTACCAGATAATGCCAGTATGGTGATTATTTTGGGGCTGTGTACGGATGCACTGTATAGCAGTCAGGTGTTTAGACTTGTGGTAATGTATTGGATCATCCTATTGTCCTGAAACACTTTTAGATTTTTTTCATTTGACTTAACTGGATGAACAACACAGTGTGGGAATGTTTGTTTGTTTCAGTTACTCGGGCACCTATCGATGGCAGCAAATAATCCAGTGTAGGTACCTGTGAAATTGAAATCAATCAATAAAATAACAAATACACCCATTGTTTTGAACGAGCCCCCCCCCCCTTTAGATTTTATTTTTAAAGTAACTGAAGTGATGGCGCATCTATCACGTTCCTTGGGAAACTTTTACAATCTGCTCCTATCGTTTAGATCGTTCCGTTAGGCACGCTTTTCTAATCTCCAGCCCAAACTTGTTTTGCTCATTTTCATCCACGTGGATGATACCTCTCTATCGTATTTTTAATGCCTGTCTTTGGTGATAAAAGCAAAAGTAAAATTAAAAACGACATACTGAATGGCTGTAGCTTCCGCGTATGCATCGACTAACTACTTTTTTTGGTTTTCATAATTCTTCCAGAGTCCTTACTCTCTGACATGGTAACGTAAATCCAATCCTTTTTTAGAACCACAAACGTATCCTCTTCGGGTGATGCCCTTCACTGCCCTGAAGATGAGTGACCCAAAGACTTCCCTGTATTAATTGTATTACAGTAGCATCTAAAGGCTGCCACTGAGATTGGGGCCCATTGTGCGAGGCATTGTACATTAATGGTAAGAGACAGTCATTGCTCTGATGTGCTTACAGTCTAAATAGGCAAGACAGAAAAAAGGTGGGAGAAAGGAAGGATTGTTATCCCTATTTTACAGATAGGAAACTTCACTTACTCTGTAGAATTGTTAAAGGGGGGGGGTGGTTAAGAGTGGCCTCAGTGTCATGATCCTTTTACCCGTGTGTGACTACTAAGTCTGTCTGACAGACCATTATTTGATCACTGTAATATTTTTCCACTTGCATAAAAGTCTCTTGAAACGTTGTGCTATCTACTCTTCTTTTAAATGTCAGTACCCTGGATCTGCACCATCTGTTCATGGGCTTCCCCCTATAAGGCAGGCTTCAATCTGTGCATTGAAAATCCATACTATGGTGTTATCAACAATTCTCCAAAGTCTCATTCAGCTGAAAGCTCCTGAAAGGAAAAATGTCACAAGGAATGCTGCCTGATTGCATCAATGTCAGTAGTAATGTCTTGAGGGGCTGGGCTGCGGATCACTTATCAAATCCCAACTTTGCCAGTCCTGCATATCAAATCGCCATACAGATGTTTTTGGTTTCTAAATCTCAAGCACCTCATGAAAGGAGTGTTTCTTGGTGCTCCCTGTTTTGATGAGTAATAAAGACCTGTCATTTCCCTGGCAGAGGAAGACAGTAAATGAAGCCTCTGCAGAGCCTGGAAATCCCAGGGATTAGAAATTGGGTCAGAGAGAATGAATGCAAACTACTGGACATGTTGTCAAATCCGTGTCCATATCAAGATGTCTTCCATCTTCTGACTTGCCCTTCTTCCCATTCCCAGCCCTACAAACAGCTTAAAAAAAATACAGGTAACTTTGCACAATCCATCTGCCAGACATTCATTCACAGGAGCAATTGAGAGTAGCAGGCAATGATGGAGAATTCTAGTATGAGTTTGGGGCTCAGGGGGTCCCTCTTAACTCACTGAAAAAAGTCAGATCCTCCCCACCCACCGCATGAATTATAATTTTGGGGATAAAAATTGGTGCAGTATGGTGCACAGAGAAAACAGAAAACAGTTTGTTAGAGAGGATGGGATATGGATATGGAGATATGAAGCCTTACGTCAGGCAGGAGATGCCTGCAGAGATGGAAAAAGCTACCTTACATCCATGTGCTAAAACATTTTTCAAATGCTGTGTTCACAGCTTTCTATCAATTAAAGATACAACTTTGAATGGGGCCTTGGAGAGATCTGTTTTAGGCCAACCGCAGGTGGAATAAATAAGTGCAGAAGTCAGTGATGTCTCCTACTACACAGTGACTAATTTATTTGTCATCCTTGTTCTCAAAGGAAATTCTGCTTATGTTGTTTGTTTGCAATGTGATTTATCCTGCAGTGCATTGGTGGGGAAGGGAGGGAACAGAGGACTAAGGGTGTCACTTTGGAAATAGAAAACCAGGAGGCAAGAGGCTCCCCCTTGTCCATAGCCAGGTTGTGTCCTGCTGCATATAGGTGGAGGGCAGAGGTAGCCTCCAACCCAACCCCTTGCACACCTGTGCATCAATCAGGCATAGCTGTTGCCTTTAAATGTACATCACGGATGAGAGAATGCACACTCCCCTGAAGGGGTGTAATAGCGAATGTACTCTTCCCTTTGTACCAAGGAAACCTTAGCTGGAATCTGCCTTTGTGAGAATTTTTTATGCTCCTTCCCAAGGAGGGTCAGTGTCTGCCTCCTAGCTGCAGACTGCACAGTAAAAAAAACAAACAAAAAAACAACCCTCCTCTGTGTCCTTGAAGTAATTCTCTGCTTAGAACCCATGAGGTAGGTGTTTCTAGAGAGAGAGATTGCACTACAGAACACCTAGTTACAGTGAAGCCTTCATGCCCTCTCCTCGCTCACCTTTCAAAGCACCATATCCTTCTCTTTTTCTTCCTTCTTTCAGTTGTGGCCTTTCAGAAAAGCTGCCACTGAAATGCCCCAGAATTTATCCCTCAGTCAGCCACATGAAGCCAGTGAAGGATCCAGGTTAGGAGCCTGCACTGGGCCACTCCAATCCCCATCTGCTGACTTCCAAGCTTATCCACCTCTAACACTGGCAGAAAGAGAGATGCAAGGCACTCGGAAGCCAACAGCAGGACGGGACAACACACAGTGATTTACATTAGCTTTAGCAGGACTAACTGAATAATTTAAGAGCAAACCGGCTTTCGTGGCACCAGCCTGCTGGAAAGGCTGATGCCACCATCTGCGGTGTGAGTGGCACCTGCTGTTCTTCCAGCGATGGAGGAAAGCTGAGGCTTTTTGCCACTGGTGTTGCAATACTGCGGATGGACTCGGCAGCGAGCGCTGTGCTGAAAAGTCTTGTGTAAGAGACGCAGTAATTGCACGTTTTTCTTTTCCATTTCTCTGTAGGCTTGTTCACAAGCTAAAGGAGCAAAACTCTTCAGTTCTGGGGGTATACTTCTACATTGCTAGTGGTACTGACAATAAATCGGTCTTTGGGCTGAGCCAGACTTGCGTCAACGTCTTATTACTACTTTGGAGCAGTGGCTGGAATATCCTGGTTACTAATGGATCTCTCTAAATTACTCCATCTGTTCCTCTTCTTCCCCCTCACAAATACACTTGGCCATGAAAGGGAAAAATTCACAGAACTGTTACAGCCTCCTTTTTGCCTTACCTTTTTCTTGTTTGTGTGACTCTAGGGCCCAAAGGGAGAGAATGTTGGTTCCATCACTCAGCCTCTTCCCAGCAGTTACTTGATCTTCAGAGCAGCCTCGGAATCAGATGGTGAGTTCTGGTCTGCCTCTCCTCTCTCTCCACTTCTTTTCCACAGATAGGAATGTTCGTCATGAATCCAAAATAAGAGTTTGATCCTGGGAGCTCAAGAGTGCCTTCTCTGGTGTCTCTTTCCTATTTAGGAAAATAAAGGTTGGGAATGCATAGGGGGAAGGATTTATGTGGCTATGGTTTTATGGCTTAGACACTTGGTTTGGACTCAGCAGAGCAGGGGATGGGACGTGGGTAAAATTCCTGGTTCTGCCATAGACTCTCCATGTGACTTCAGGCAAGTCATTTACTCTCTGTGCCTCTGTTAAAATGGGGATAATACTTTTTTTCCTATTCTTGTCTGTGTAGGTTGTAAGCTTTCTAGAGCAGAGGCACTCTTTTATTGTGTGTTTTGGTGCCCTGTTGTATTATGCACTTCACACCATCTGGGCTTTATAGGTTCTACTCTAATATAAATAATTGCTTCTCCAACATTTAAAGAAAGCAAAATAGATTTCACATGACTGATTCAGTGAGGGATCCAGCTCGAACTCTAATTCATGTGTGCATTTATTCTTCTTCTAGGCATATGTCTTCCAAATTTTGTTTTGTACCAAGTCATATAATTAAAAATATTTGCTTATATATAAATCCATCTGTATCGACACACACAGTGACAAAATACAGATTTATTTGAGTTACTAGCATTATGTATCATGATATCGTGGATGCGTCATCTTTACTTCCCCGAATAGAAGGTGGAGAGATGTATGTACTACAACAAAATTACAAACCTATAAAAGGTTTGTACGCTACATTGTGACTTGACTGAAGGTGCAACTTCTTCCTGTCTAGATGCTGCTGAGAACTATGCTTAGGGTTTTCAAAGATGCTTAAGGGAATTAAATGCTCAACTCTCATTGACTTTCACCTTTGAAAATCCCACCCTACATGAACAATCTACCGCAGCTGGCCAACCTGGAAGCACATGGATACTATGTTGTTTAGGAAATCCAGTCACAGGTGTGAATCTGAGGGTTTCACACCAAGGGCCACCAGAACTCAGGTGGGTCACAAACATGCTCCACATACTGCTGGGTGATGGTGGATCACTCAATGGCCACCTTTCTGGACTGATTGGCCATGTGTCTGGGAACAAGATACACTCTTGCAGATGGAGGGAAAAGTGCGGAGTCAACAGACATGTAGAAGATGGAAGGGAGGTGAACACCAAATTTGGGATCAGGAAGGGATTATCCCCTGCCTAAGATGAGAAATTTCAAGATATTTGCCACTTTCACTGGAGCTTTGAGAAGGAAGCATGTGTTGATTTCATGGGGCTATGCTCCAAATACTCAATTTCCTGAGTCCAGAAAACTTGGTCTCATACTCATTCATTCTTTCTATAGATAGTCCTTGAAATAAGACAGGGGGGAATATGTAGGGCATCCACCTGGATCCTCCTTTAGGCAGGGGCCCAAAGAAGAAAATGTGTTGGTGAGGAGAGGTCTTTCCACCCATCCGTCCCCCTAAGTTACTGTTGCAGGGATAGAAATGCAGTCAGCACAAATAGTCGCCAATGGATTCACATCTGCCTTTCTTCTAGAATCCACGAAACTAAGGGAGGTGTATGTAGGTCAATGTATGATAAACATGCCAGCTTGCTATGTGGAAATCTCTCTAACTCTGTAATGACTACAGAAAAGCAGTGGTTCGTAAGTAGATAAGAAGATTAAAAACATGTTTTCATTCCAGTTGACCTTCAAAGTACTGTAATTCTTGGCCATATCAAATTAACCTCTACTGCTCCTTGTAGACATTTTCTGCCTGCCCCAAAGGGGCACCTAAGTGGCCATCCATGCACCTTGGGCCTGATTTTAAATCTACTTAAGTAAATGGATGCCTTTTCATTTATTTCAGTGGGCTTCAGATCAACAGTCCTTTGGCTAAAGGTTTGTTTCAGTTAAGTTTCTCCCAGCCCGATAGGTGTGAAATGAAACACTGGGGCTGCTGAATGCATTTCTGGTGGTGCACTTGGAACATGGTTAAGCGCACCAGCAAATCTAAGAGAAGGCATTCCAGAGATCTGGTTTATTTCTTTTGTTTTCCATTTGGGTCTGTGCCTGCTGCCCTTTCTTCCATTGGGCAAAGGGAGTTATTCATGGTGGGGGGGAAAGGCATTTTTGATGGGAAGAAGTGCATGTTCACTGCAGTGAAATTAGGTGGAAAGCCAAAAGAGTGCAGGTTTTAATTTGAATATGGTTATTCCTCCCTTGTCCCTTCCCTCTTTCCCCCCCCCCCCCTTGAATTTTACCACTCATCTTATTTGTGGAAAGAAATACAGAATGCCACCTCACTCTAAATATCTCCTATGTAGAAACAGGTATGTTGATTATAATACACACACCCTTTTTTAAAGCTTATTTATATTTTTTGGCAAGCATATCTGAATTTCAAATCTCAGTCAGCCCATCTGATAGAGAAACAAACAGAACTATTCCTCAGGCCTTTGAGTCAATGGAATGACTTCAATTACTATCTATCCAAGCCTTAAAAGCTGCTATGTCCTTAGAGATCAATGTTACTTGCCATTCCATTAACTTAATTTGAAGATATGCAATGTGAGCAGTGTGGTCTCTGTGGTGTGTGCTTGTTTTTAAACGAAAATTGGTGTTTAACAGGGCACTACTTCTTAGCATTTTAGTATTCTTCTAAAAGAAGACTTCAAACTGGAAAAAGCTTTTCCACATCTGACTACAATTTTAGGTCCAAGATGGCAAAGGGTGATGGCTGCATGCCATCTTTATGTTCCCCTTATCCCTAGGGCTGCTGTGGGATACTTGTGTAAGTTAGAGCAGACTCAGGGATGCTCTAACCTACACCATCTAGTTGTGGCCTCCGAGAAGTTGGGAATCTCTAGACTAAAGCACTGCTCCAGTTGTGCCCTATTCCTCTGGCACACCCACAATATGCTCTGATATATTGTATGCCAGAGGGATAAAAGGGCCAGAATCCCCCTCCCTGAGGGGTTTTCAGTGTTTAGAATCCTTTCTAAGCTTTCTGCCAAATGAATTATTATGAATTTGTGATAACCAAGGGATTAAAGTAGTGGGTTATTGTAGCATATCTTTAAATTCAAAGCTAAGTAAGGACCCTTAGGAAGCAGATCTACACCATTCAGGTGAAATCACAGCTAGTACCTGAGATTTTTGCCTCTTCACTTGTAACAGGTGCATATGACCTGGAGAAAAACTAATGTGATCTCTTACCTCTAAAAAAGGAAAAAAGCAAGAACCCAGAGACCTGAAATATGACATCTCCATTCAGAGAGTCTAGAAACAGTGATTAAGGATGAAAGATGAGAATGCTCTTGTACGGCTACAAGAATAATGAAGGGCAGTCAGCACAGATTTGGAGAAGGGAAGTCATGCCTAACAAATTTCATCAACTGCTACAAGGAGGTGTCAATGAGAGTTGACAGAGGTGAAGCTACAGGCATAACCTGTGTGTTATTGGCCTTTGTGAAGGCTTTTGATGCAATATCACACCAAAAGATGTTAGCATGAAACATTAATGAGTAGGGTACTGATTGTGGAAATTTCTATTGGATAAAATATTGGCTTGGCAGCTGAAGTCAGTGAATAGTGATAAATGGATAAGGATTGAGAAGGAGATATATAAATAGCCAAAGGCATCGCTGTTAAGATCCATACTCTGTACTGATAATTTGGAAAATGTAATACACAACACTGCATTCACATTGGCAGATGACATGAAACTGGTACAGTCAGTGTCACAGAGGAGGGGGAACGGTTGCCTGGAGAGAGTCCTGAATAAAATGGGGCAGACAAAGTAGGGACTTGTGCCTTGTACAGTAGAGAAATGTTCATTTCAATATGGATTGAGTTTAAAAAGGGGCAAGGAGGATTGTGCTTAAGTCATTGTAAGCTACAGGACAGTGGTCAAATGGTGACAGATTAAAATATAAAGGGGTATGAACTGAAGGTAAGAAAAGACCAGGCCATAAAGGGGTTTAGG
Organism: Eretmochelys imbricata; assembly: GCF_965152235.1. Taxonomy (NCBI): domain Eukaryota; kingdom Metazoa; phylum Chordata; order Testudines; family Cheloniidae; genus Eretmochelys; species Eretmochelys imbricata. The sequence goes on along the minus strand of NC_135577.1, from coordinate 28,130,189 downwards.
AGACACTTGCATACAAACAGTTTTTGTTTAATGCATTGGACAACTACAGATAAAAGCCAGTCAAGAAGGTTGGCACTTGGAGAGAGCAAAATGAGCTAGGGATATGAATAGACCCAGATAGCCTCTTTCCCATTGCATAATGTTAGTATATGTTTACAGTGTGTTCATGGATCATGAATCAGTCTCCTTGCAGCCTTGATCACGTCCTCCTCAACACATCCTCTCATGCTAATAACTAGTGAGAACATTTGGTAATGTTAATGGCAATTCATGAGGAATTCCTATTTTCTAGAGTATTGAGTTACATGATAGGTTTAGCGAACAGTCCAGACATTCATCTATATCACAATCAGCAGCTTGGTGTCCTATTTTTCCTCTTACAATTTCAGAATACATTTTTCTGCTGCACCATCTGTGACAGACTGTTGATAGGATTTAGGGCCCTAGCTTATGGACAGCCCATGGAAGTGCCACTAATCCACAGTAAATTTCACATTCCATAAAGTCCAGTAGCAATCTGTTGACTGTCTTGTTTTGTCACATACGGTTGTATTTGGAGACCTCTGGAAGGTCAAAACAGCCCACAAGGCTCAACGTCTACAAATATAGGGACTTTCTCTTGACATTTCCAGTAAAGGAATTTCATTCTGGAGACTAGCCATTATGTAAATAAGCTACACAGTGAAGATTTCTTCTTGTGAGTGGCTTTAGTGTATTGATAGAAGTTGTCCTAACATGGCCCAATCCCCCTTTCTGTACGGACTGTTGTAAGTGGATCCAACCACTGGATCCTTCATGTCTCTGAGCCCTGGTCTACGCTACGGGGTTAGGTCGAATTTAGCCGCGTAGGTCCATTTTAAAATGGATGCGTCCACACAACCAACCCTGTTCTGTCAATTTAAAGGGCTCTTAAAATCGACTTCTGTACTCCTCCCCGGCGAGGGGAGTAGCGCTAAAATTGACCTTGCTGGGTCGAGTTTGGAGTAGTGGGGATGCAAATCGACGGTATTGGCCTTCAGGAGCTATCCCAAAGTGCTCCAATGCGACCGCTCTGGACAGCATTTTGAATTCCGATGCACTAGCCAGGTACACGGGAAAAGCCCCAGGAACTTTCAAATTTCATTTCCTGTTTGGTCAGCGTGGCGAGCTCAGCAGCACAGGTGACCATGCAGTCCCCCCAGAATCGCAAACGAGCTCCAGCATGGACCAAAAGGGGGACACTGGATCTGATTGCTGTATGGGGAGAAGCATCTGTGCAGGCAGAACTCCAAGCAAAAAGAAAAAATGCCAATATATTTGCCAAAATCTCACAGGGCATGATGGAGAGAGGCTACAACAGTGACACACAGCATTGCTGCGTGAAAGTTAAGGAGCTCAGGCAAGCCTACCAAAAGACAAAGGAGGCAAACGGGCGCTCCGGGTCAGACCCCCATACATGCCGCTTCTATGATCAGCTGCATGGCATTCTAGGGGGGTACCCTACCAATACCCCACCACTGTCTGTGGACACCTGCACGGGGGGAGTCTCAAGCAACAGGGAGGAGGATTTTGTGGAGGAGGAGAATGCGCAGCAGGCAAGTGGTGAATCCGTTCTCCCCGGCAGACAGGACCTTTTCATCACCCTGGACCCAATATCCTCCGAAGGCGGGATCCCCAACCCTGAAGCCAGAGAAGGCAGCTCTGGTGAGTGCACATTTGTAACTACAGTACAGGGTTTAAAAGCAATAGTGTTTAATGTTTGATTTGCGCTAAAGAATTGGGATGCATTCACGGCCAGTACAGCTACTGGAAAAGTCTGTTCACATGTTTGGGGATGGAGCGGGAATCCTCCAGGGACATCTCCATGAAGCTCTCCTGAAGGTACTCTGAAAGCCTTTGCAGAAGATTTCTGGGGAGGGCTGCCTTATTTCGTCCTCCACAGTAGGACATTTTACCACGGCAAGCCAGTAGCAAGTATTCTGGAATCATTGCAACACAAAGCATGGCAGCGAATGGTCCTGGGTTTTGGTCAAATTCAAGCAACATTCGGTCTATATCTATCTGTGTTAGCCTCAGTAGAGCGATATCATTTTTGGTCACCTGGTTGAAATAGGGAAATTTTTGTAAGGGAACAGTAAAAGGACCCCATTCATGCTGGGCTGTTTGCTCTTGGCTAAAAGGGATCATCCCAGAGAATAGCCACACGGCAGGTGGAGGGGTGCAGGGATCATCCCAGATAATAGCCATGCGGTGGGGTGGGGGGAGGTGAGTGTTGCACATCCACCCAAAAATCACAGCCCCTCCTTTTATATGTGAAACCCAACCCATTGCTTACTATGGGAAAGGATGGCACTGCAGTTTGAAACCATTCCCACATCTTATGTGTAAGAAGCCAACCCCACGTACACTCTGCCTTACCATGGCTTCCTGGAAACCGAATTCTGTTGCCCAGCCGTGTGTGATGTCACCATAATGGCAGGTGCTCAATATAAAAGGCAAAATGCGACCTTGTACCTAAAGCACATGTGCTGTCTGCTGTGAATTGCTTATTCGCTGTGAATTGCTTATTCACTGTGAAAGAGTATCCCTTTTGTTCTCAGAAATGTATCATCTTAAATTTTACTCTCCCTTTTAATCTCCCCCGAAGGTCAAATGTTTCTATGCTCAGGCTATCATCTCTGTCCCTGAGGTTATCGCAGATTAGAAGGTGAAAAAAACGCACTCGCGATGACATGTTTTCTGAGCTCATGCAGTCCTCCCACACTGATAGGGTACAGCTTAATGCATGGAGGCATTCAGTGTTAGATGCCAGGAAAGCATTAAGTGAGCGTGAAGAGGGTATGCGGGGTTGATGAAGCGTCTGGTGGAGCTGCAGAAAAGCCAACAGGAGCATAGACCCCCACTGCATCCATTGTATAACCGCCTGACCTCCTCCCCAAGTTCCATATCCGCCTCACCCAGAAGCCCAAGAACGCGGGCGGGGGATGCTCCAGGCACCTGGCCACTCCACTCCAGAGGATGGCCCAAGCAACAGAAGGCTGTCATTCAAACAGTTTGATTTGTAGTGTGGCTACAAAAAGCAATGTGGCCTTGTCCTTCCCTCCTCCCACACCCCACCCCACTCGGGTTACCTTGTCATTTATCTCACATTTTTTTTTAATTAATAAAGAAAGAATGCATGGTTTCAAAACAATAGTTACTTTATTTCGAAGGGGGGAGAGAAGGTGATTTGGTTACAGAGAATTAAAATCAACCAAGGGGAGTGGGTTTGCATCAAGGAGAAACACACACAACAGTCACACCGTAGCCTGGCCAGTCATGAAACTGTTTTTCAAAGCCTCTCTGATGTGCATCACGCCTAGCTGTGCTCTTCTAATTGCCCTGGTGTCTGGTTGCTCAAAATTGGATGCCAGGCGATTTGCCTCAACCTCCCACCTCACCATAAACGTCTCCCCCTTAATCTCACAGATATTATGGAGCGCACAGCAAGCAGCAATAACCATGGGAATGTTGGTTGTGCTGAGATCTGACCTAGTCGGCAAACAGCGCCAGCGAGCTTTTAAACGTCCAAAGGCACATTCTACCACCATTCTACATTTGCTCAGCCTCCATTCTACATTTGCTCAGCCTATAGTTGAACTGCTCCTTTATTACTGTCCAGGCTGCCTGTGTATGGCCTCATGAGCCATGGGAGCAAGGGGTAGGCTGTGTCCCCAAGGATAACTATTGGCATTTCAACATCCCCAACAGTAATTTTTGTGTTCTGGGAAGTAAGTCCCTTCTTGCGGCTGCTCTAACAGCCCGGAGTTCCTAAATATGCGAGCGTCATGCACCTTTCCCAGCCATCCCACGCTGATGTCGGTGAAATGTCCCTTGTGATCTACCAGTGCTTGCAGCACCATTGAGAAGTACCCCTTGTGGTTTACGTACTGGTTGGCAAGGTGGTCCGGTGCCAAGATGGTGATATGCATTCCATCTATCACCCTACCACAGTTAGGGAACCCCATTGCAGCAAAACCATGCACTATGACCTGCACATTTCCCAGAGTCACTACTCTTGATAACAGAACGTCAATGATTGTATTGGCTACTTGGATCACAGCAGCCCCCACAGTAGACTTGCCTACTCCAAATTGATTCCCAACTGACAGGTAGCAGTCAGGTGTTGCAAGCTTCCACAGGGCTATTGCCACTCATTTCTCAACTGTCAGGGCAGCTCTCATCTTGGTATTCCTGCATTTCAGGGCTGGGGAAAGCAACTCAGAGTTCCAGGAAAGTGGCCTTACCCATGCAAAAGTTTCGCAGCCACTGTGAATCATCCCATACTCGCAACACTATGCGGTCCCACCAGTCTGTGCTTGTTTGCCAGGCCCAGAATCGGCGTTCCACTGTATCAACCAGCCCCACTGCCGCCATGATGTCCACAGCCCGTGCTTTCAGGAATGTCTGTGTCCATGTTCTCATCAAAATCCTCCTCGTGCTGGTGTCTCTTAGCCCGGTTCTGCATATACTCCAGGCAGCGGCGTATTAACGCCTAGGCCAACAAGGCCAAGGCCAGGGGCGGAAAATTTATAATAGCAGCCAGAGGCTGCTTCCCCTGGTGCTGGTTTGCGCCCTCCACCCTTGGCCCTGCCCCAACCCCCTCCCTTCTCCACCCCCTCCCTGCCCCTATTGGTCCCCTTCCCCAAATCCCCGCCCCGGCCCCACCTCCTCTCCTGAGTGTGCCACGTTTCTCCCTCTTCTGCCCTCCACGAAGCTGTTTTGTGCACAAGCACTGGCAGGTAGCAGGGAGAAGCAGGATCCAGCAGCGCGTTCAAGGGAGGAGGCGGAGTTGGAGCGGAGGTGAGCTGTGGCAGGGGGGCCAGGGGCGGAGTGGCAATTATTTCAGGGCCTAGGGGCGGCAAAATCATTAATCCGCCACTGACTCCAGGATAATGCGCAAGGTGTTTACAATGCTCACAACAGCAGCAGTGATGGTGACCTGAGCGGGCTCCATACTTGCTGTGGTATGGCATCTGCAGGAGAGCAGAGTTGTAGCGGAAGCGGTGGATGACGACAGTTAGCAGTCCTACTGCACCGTCTGCTGACAGCAGCACCCAGGACACAATAGCCGTGGTGACGGTGAGTTGAGCGGGCTCGATGCTTGCTGTGGTATGGCGTCTGCACAGGAAAAACGGCACGAAACTATTGTCTGCCGTTGCTTTCACGGAGGGAGGGGCAACTGACGACATGTACCCAAAACCACCCGAGACCATGTTTTTGCCCCATCAGGCATTGGGAGCGTAACCCAGAATTCCAATGGGCGGCAGAGACTGCAGGAACTGTGGGATAGCTACCCACAGTGCACCACTCCATAAGTTGATGCTAGCCACTTAGTGTGGACATACGCAATCGACTGTATAAAATCAACTTCTATAAAATCTACCTAATTTCGTAGTGTAGACATATCCTAAGGCTCTGGGTCTGGGTAGAGCCAGGTCACTGTTCCTAACTCTGGACTCTAAGGCACACTCCAAGACGTAGGCCCTATGTCTGCCATCCTTCTTTGGGATGTGGGCCTCCGCAGCCTGTCTCCCTTAATCCCCAAAACTAGTGCCTCAGCTGCTTATACATGTGCCCTCAAAATTCCACCTCATTTTGGGAACTCTGAGAGTCTCAATTAACCCTTTCATGGACAGTGTAGCAGGCAAACAAGGAATACAGGCTTAGTCAAGGAATTTCTTACCCACAATCACTTTTACTCTTAAGAAAGAACCAGAGAGTTGCAGATCTTTTCAAATAACATAATCCTGAGATGCACCTTCCCCCGAGTCTGAATTTACCTCTTCTTTGAGCCAGAGGTCTGGTCAGCCTTTCAGGCAAGGCATAGTCCCTCTTCCCTGTGTTCTGCTATGTGGCAATGGATAGCCTCTTGCTCACTCAAACCCTTCTGAAGTACAGTCTGTCCCTGTTTTGCCCATGTGCTCCAGCTACAAAATTCCAGCCCTTTCCTTCAGATAGGCTTATCTGAAGAGAGTTCACTGTCCCAGGGTGACGGGCTGGTGGTTGAGATTGCTCTCTGATGGCTTCTCAGTCATAGACATTCAACTAGATGCCAAGCCCCTAATAAAAATGGTTGCTCTAATCCAAACTGGAAGTTACTCTACGAAATGGTCACAATGAAGATTACAATTCAAGATGGAGGTTGCAAGACCAAATAGATTTCACAGTTTGGTACAGAGGTGTCAGAGGAAATAAAATGTGTAAGTTACGTTTCCTGTGCCATGTGAGCACCATTCAAAACAGCACATTGCTAGAGGTTAAGACTTGGCAATGGTTTAAAATTGCCTGGATTTTAACCAGCTTCAGTCCAAACTCTGCACCTGCAGAGGAATCATGTCTTTGTGTCTTGAAGCTAGATAAATTCACACTGGAAATAGAGTGTAAATTTTTAACCGTGAGGGCAATTAACCATTAGAGCAATTTACCAAAGGTTGTGGTAGATTCTCCATCACTGGCAATTTTTAAATCAAGATTTTTTTTTTTTTTTTTTAAAGACCGTCTCTAGTTCAGAAGGAATTATTTTGGGGGAATTTTATGGCCTGTGTTAAACAGGAGGTCAGACTAGATGATCATAATGGTCCTTTTGGCCTTGGAATCTATGAATCTCTAGATCACCAAAGAATGGTTAGTAGCTACAAATCAGGTTTTCAGATGCCCAAAGGTTATAGCAAAATGGGAGGCAGTCAACAGAAAACATAGGCTTTCAAATGTTCAACAGCAGAACGAAATCAGGGTCTTCTCCATCGTTCAAGATGTGATTTTTTTTTTTTTGTAAACAATATACAGTTATCAGATAACAATACATTGTTGGCTCACTGTTAGAGGCATCAATCAAATAGGTGTGAGGAGCAAGGCCAGAAACTGAATGACTTTAACCACCCAAGAAGTGTGATATTCCCCTCATGATGCACTGTCTGGAGTATTGTATGGCCATTTGGTAACAAGACTTCTAAATAAAATCAGGAAAAGGGATTCAGACCAGCCATCCTCTGTCCACAATTTTGTGGATGGGGGAAAAAGTGCTCCCAGACTGAAACTTTAGTGCACAGCAATAAGCTTCGGGCTAAAGCAGATTTTTACATTGGAGTTAATGATGAGCACTGAGAGAACATCAGTTATCCCATTTGTTATCATATATTGCAGAACATGAAGACCTAGGGTCATCTTGATTGTGTGACTGATATTAGTTGATGTTTGTGAAGGACTTCAAAGGTGAAAAGATGCTAATATTCTAATTGCATGACCTTCCTATGAAATATCTGATTAGCCTGGTTATAGATCTGTTGAATGAGTAGGACTTGCCTACAGTGTTTTGTGACCAAGAGTTGAATAGAGCTAGAGAGATGTTCAGGATCATTGGTGTTTGTTTTGTTTTTGTTTTGTTCAATCATTCATTCCCATTTGAAAAAAAAAACAGTGATTATTTGAGCTGCACGCTCGCTCCCATCCAAACTTACAGCCCCAGGCTTTAAGAGCTGTAGCAGTGGCTTTGAGAGCTGTAGCATCAAATCTTCCTTGATATGAGCAGTGCACCCATGAGCTATGTCTAGAGCATCTTCACAGGGGGCGGTAGTGATTTTGAATATACGTGGCTGTATTTCATTAGTTGTCTCAAATGGCCATTAAGAGTTAGTCCGGACACCACGCCTAATGAGCCAAAAGGCCTGGGGAAATGTATAGAATATTTCGCATCAAATTTAAGCTGTGGTATTGCAGGGCAAAGCAATAAATGCAAGCCCGTGTTACCTTGCTTAGGCCCTTTTACTAGGGAGTGTAGTTTGGAATACAAATAAAAACATAGCTGTACCCAACATCCCTGGTTTTCAGTTTTTATTTTGTTTAAAGTTTCCCAGGTATTTCTCAGTGTCTGTTACAAATATTTAAAAATGGGTGAAAATCAGTGCAAAAAATTAACTTCCCAGTTTTCTGGGTAAATATCAGCGTTAATACTGGGGGACAGGAGGACAGAAAAAAGCAACAAATAAAGAAAAATAAGAGTACTGAAAGTAAAAGCTGTTCAATGCTGTGGTTTATTTCATGCATAGTCCATTAACAGTGTGTACACGTATATGCACATCTTCCACTACATTGTGTTACTTTAACAGATTTTGTTAACGATAAGCTAAGACATCTACCTAACGTAATGGACTGGATTTGCTTAACATAATCAGGGTTTTCAGGAGTGGTCCAAAATTTATGTGAAAATCCAGTAAAAACAGAATAATAGCTTTTTTTAAAAGCCAAGAATTTTTCAGTAAAAACTGAAAACAAAGGGCCTTTGCTGTACTGCAATATGTTTGACTTTTTTTCCCCCAAGCTCTCTATTTTTATTGCAAATGCTTAATCAATTGTTACTGTTTTTACTGCAACAATTGCAGAATTATGCACACGAGTGCCAGAGATGAAGCGTAAGTAAGGCCAGTGCCAGAAGTCCGGGGAGACTCCTCTTCTTTCATCATTGTGCTATGTAATCCACTAGGACCTCTCCTAGGTTGCAAATGACTGTTCTGGAATTTCAAAAGTGAATTGGTGTCTATCCAAAATACACTTGCTGTAGTCTTGGATTGGCCTTAGTGTTTTAGCATTTAACACTTCAGTTATCGGAATTTTTTTCTTCTCTCAGGAATGGATTTTCGTTCCACTTATTGACTACTATCAGATCTAGTTAATATTTTGAAAAACATTTTATCCAAAAATGGCAAATTCTTCATGATGTAGTGTTGCTGGTTTTGATTAGTTCTACCTGCAGTGTACATATACAGCTATGGTAGCTGTCTCTCTCTGGGTCAGCTGAGAATGAAAAGGGTAAGGGAATGGTCTGTGTTTATAATGCCTGGTGGCAGAGGTGGGCTTAGGGGCAGTGTGAAGTGTGTGCAGGTGGTCGGGGGTAGCTGGAAAGTCAATTGGTATTACAGGCAGTACAGAGCAATGGTTGGAACTCTCGCAGGGGTCAGTAGCTGGAAGAACCAATCCAAGGGGCCAGGATAGTGGGTTGGGGAGGCGAGGACAGGTGAGGTGACAAGGCACTGTGGTCTAAACAGCAACCAGTTGCTCAAACAGCTCCCTCTTCCTGTTGGGGTCTTTATATAGTCCAGGTGCCCAATCAGAGTGCTCTCTGTCTAGCCAATCAGGGGCCTGGGGAGTGGCTGCTGCAGGGCTGTAGGCCTTTAGCACTAAGGCTGTTGGTCAATAGCGGTAGTTCAGCACATTGCTGTGGTGCTAAGGATGCCACCTGGTGGGCCAGGATTCAATAGTGGAGTCCTGATGGTTTTACTGAATTTCAGCTCCATCCATCCTTTCTAACTGGTCCTGTAATCAGGGTCTTTCCCGGCGCTCTTTGACAAAATACCCATTGACTTCAATGAAAGCAAGATCAAGCTCAAAACACTTACACGACTCTTGAGAGAGTTCTTGGGAAAGATTCCGTTGCTCCAGAGAGGGGAAGATATGGGTATTTTTGAAGCAACATATACCTTTTGCATAATTTCTATCATAAAGGAGTTGTTGTATTTCAGAATTTCAATAATCAGCATTTAAACCCTGTGACACAGCTACTGTAGTTAGAGAGAATATATTCTTTCATCTTAGCCTGTGCTTCGAGCAAAACACTGTCCGCTGCAAATATAATAGAGCACATTTTATTTATTGACTTTAGAAAACTTTTACTGCACTGTTGAATATGTTACAATTTTAAAAGTGCCAAGCAGACCTCTCTAGCCTTTAAGCACTGTCATGGTATGAACCGCCTTATCTAACATTGCCCAGCCTCTCTTAAGGAATCAATTCATGGCCTTCAACCCGGGGGGGTGGGTGGGTGTGTGTGTGTGTGAATCTTCCACACACAACTACACTAAAAGAACATTATTAAGGTTGCAAAGTCAAACACTGGAAAATTAGCAAATGCCAGAATTAAAGTTGCCTGTGCAGTCTTAATGTGGGCCCAGTGTACATATGCACTCTAATGCTGCCTTTAATGACATGATCACTTGCTGTTTTTCCATATTTCAATGTGAGATGGCAAAGGGGACCCGCCTTGCAAGCACCACAGCAGCCAAAGCAGCAGTACCTGCAAACAGGAGACTACAAAGAAACCTTTCATTTTCATTGCACGTGTGCAAACACAGGTGTGTGTGCGCACGCACGGGCATACACAAAAGAAGTAGTATCACTTCACTATGACATGTTCTGTTCAGCTCTTCAGTAATACAACAGGTTTATCTAGCCTGCAAGTCCTAAAAATTATAGATGGTGTGTTTTCAGTGTAATGCGCTGAAATTAGCACGCAGTTGTGGTTAGCTTACACAGAATGGACCCTTTCTTCTTTGCAGAGGAAAGGCTGCATTTCACTTCTAACTTTGTGACAGGTATTTGAGTCGAGATTCACAGCACCACGCGATGGACAGGGGGCTGTGCTATAGTCCTTTTATCCTGATCTGTCTCTCTTGAATGCACTTTTGGCTTAAAGTGAATAAGTGGCCATACTTTGAATATTATTGATATGCTTTGTGGGTGAGTAGCAAGTTTGAATGCTAACTCAGGACAGTGTATTATAATAGATGCTCGTTAGAGTAGGGTTTAAGAATGACATTGTCTTAATGCTCAAATGTAGAAACACCTAACAAAGCTTTTCAAAAACGGTTAGCTAAATTCAAGCTTGTAGGCCAGATTTCTAAAGGTGCAGAGAGGCACCTAGTGGGAGCTACAGAAGTGTCTAAATACCTTTTTGTAAATCTGGGTGCTAAATCCTTATTGGGAGCCTAAAGCCATGTCTGCTCTTAATGAGTCTTAAGTATGTGCTTGACTTAAGTAGGTTTTAAGTACACGCATTGGTGGTTCTTTTTTTCTGAATTGGGGCCTAAATAAGTAGCATTGTCATCAGTGGGAGCTGCTGATGTGTAAACCAGACCACATTCCAGGTCTATATTTGAACATAGGCTCCTAGCTTTTGAACTCCTATTTTTGAAAATCCTGGCCTGAACAAAATGCACAACAAATATAGCATGCGCAGTGTTTCCTAATGGCAAACTACTGCAGTTTCCATCCCATAAGACTGAATCATAAAAGATTAAATTACCATGCATTTTCCACACATGGAGTAAACTAAATTGATTCTCGATGAGTCAGGTGTGTGTGGGGGGGAAGGTGTATTTGTGCTCAGAACACCCATTAACACTGATGAGTTATCCTTGTAAATCTTCCATGTAGCGTGAAGAGAATAAATCTCTGCATGTAAAGCATTTGATATGCAATACTTGTAAAATACAAAATAATATGAAATCAGTTACAGCAGTCCTGACCCTGCCTAAGCATTTATTAAACATTATGCATGGTATTATTAAACAGGAAGCCAGTGCTGAAGGAATTTCAAAGATGAAATAAGACTAAATTACTGAGCTCTGATGTTTTAAGGTTTGGTATTAAACTGGAATTCTTCAAAATCTTCATTCCTTTTTTTCTCTTACTACTCTTCTGTAGCCTTTTATAAAAAGTGATTCATCAGAACATAGAAACATTGTAGAATTATAAATACTTCTTTTGTAAACAAATGACCCAGACCTATTTTGAGCTCTATTTTCTGTCCTCACAGGGCCTGGTTTCTGTTAAAGTCAATGGAAGTTTTTCCCACTGGAGATTTTGCTTATGAAAGCGGTTGAAGTCAATGAGATTTAAGTGTGTTCTTGAAATTAAGCATCTGCTTTCCTGCATGGCAGTGCATCCTGAGAGTGGGATTTGATCCATAGTAAAATTAAACATCAAATTCATGTGTTACAGTATTTTCCACTGCTATTGCTATGTCTGCCCTTGTTTTCTTTACAGCCTCTCAAATACATTTTTAATTATTCTGTAATGTAATCTGAGATGCATAAAAAGATCTCTATTGTACATGTTAGAAATTATGGAGTATCTCTCTTGATACCTCAGTTCTTGAATGTGCTGCAAATTTGCCAGGTGTCCTGGCCTCTGTGATCTCTTGTTATGTCACCCAGAATTCTGAGCCGCTGTGTTACCACTCTGCCTCAGGAAGAGTGAGCTTTGCTGCTGATAAACAATGTGTCAGCTCCCTGATGCACCAGCTTGTCCACCCTGCCAGCAAACTCTTCAGGACTCCACCAATCCAAATCTTGCCTTGCAGGGAGCAATCTGTTACCCCTTCAATTCCAGAGTTTTCCCCACTGATGGCTTTCTGCAGTGTCCAGTTCCTCTCACTGGACACTCACAGAAGTTAGGTTATCTGAAGACCCACACTTCCCTTGACTATAACAGAGCTGAGATGGTTTGTAATAAACCAAGAAAAAGTTTGTTAATAAAGAACATAGGTTTAAGTGATTTCAAGGAAGAGTGGAAAAGAGATGAAAGGTTGCAAACAAAACACGCTTTCTAGAGACTAAAACTTCAGCAAATTACAATCTTTGTCTTGTTTCAGAGTAACAGCCGTGTTAGTCTGTATTCGCAAAAAGAAAAGGAGTACTTGTGGCACCCTGTAGCTCACGAAAGCTTATGCTCAAATAAATTGGTTAGTCTCTAAGGTGCCACAAGTACTCCTAATCTTTGTCTTAGTCGCTTTCTCATCAATAGTTGGCAGAGCCTTCGGCCCCCTTGGCTGAAAGCCCATTGTCTCTGTTTCAGGAGCCAGGAAGGCTTCCTAGGGTACAATCTCCATCCCCCATTGTGATCATGAAGTGGTCATCTCTCCCACTTGCTAGTCTGCTTGCTTTGTTTACCTTGTCTGTAAATGTGCTTCCATTGTTTCTAGCCTCACCTTGCTCAGTTTACACTGAAGAGACAGTAAAGCTGGCGAAACAGCTTTCCTTTGCCTAGAACAGGCTGGGCTTATCCACATTTTAAGAATGTATTTCTAGCACACGTCTAGTATTCTTTGTATAACACCCCATACATATATATGCGATGATATTAATGACCAGCATGTTACCAGTGTGCATAGGATACCTTTCTGGGACACCTTTTAGTTACAGATTCTAACAGTGAGTTGGAGCAATGAATGAGTTATGGTATGGTGTGCCCTCTGCCGGTTGTCACTGAGGGGCTCCCTGGGTCACAGCCCATCAGTGAGTCTGATTCTTCCTGTTTATACGTATTTTAATTTTCAAGAATACAGATGGTCTCTCTGCTAAGCAGACTAGGGTAATTGTTTAATGGCAAACAAAACAAAAGTTGAAGATTCCCATTTCCTCAATATGCAAGTGCCTTTAAAAGTCTCCATGCATATCCTGAATGTTGATGCTCAGATCAACACTCAGCATCTAAGTATTCATTTTCCATGACTACATGTGGAGTGGCGTGTTTAAATGAGGGATCGCTCAGTTAAGGTCCCTATGCTTCTCATCCTGCAACTTGTGTGCAGGCTGACTGCTGGACTCCTCGGAGCTTATTGGAAGCTCCGCACAAGAGCAGTAGTCTAACCACACTTAAGAAGTTGCAGGCATGGGGCCTGTGTTTGTAAATTAGACCCAAAATATGAATTATGAGAGATGCAGATTAAGATAAGTGCCCTTGCTTCATTAGTACTATTGACTTTTACCAAATTCACCTAAAGGGATAAGGAAAAGGTGGGGGGAGAATGACAGAGAGAAAGAAGGGAAACAATAATGGAAAGAAGAAAAGAACTCAATAAATAGACCCCGTGGGCTTTCATATTTGTCTTCGTCACTTTGCAAATGTTGACAATTTGGCTCTCATCATGAGTTACTGCTAATTATGATGATAGCAGCCTGATCATGATTTTGGGGGCTAATAACTTTTCAATGATCACTTGGATAACTGAACAGGGTTCTGGGACTTCTGTGCAGAATGACACCTCAACACCTAGAAAGGTGGACAAGGGCACTGAATGTAAAATGATATAAATCTTAATACTTACTTTGCTTTTGTTAGGCTACTGTGGAGATTCTGAGCTATTTAAATCTTTAAAGTACTCTACCTGATGTCTCTATTAGTGAAAATTAATTAGAACTCTTGACTCCCAAATGAGAAGCTTTTGAGAAACCTTAGATGAATATTTTTGCTGTCATCTCTGTCCTCCTATGCTTTGACAAGTCCTGTTGTTCTACAGGCCGATGTTGGTTGGATGCTCTGGAACTTGCCCTGCGTTGCTCCAGTCTCTTCCGACTCAGCACCTCCAAACAGGGGAAGGATGGAGACCTGAACTGCTCTTCTGATTCTTCACATGCTGGGCTGTATAACCTGTTGCACACAGCCACCATCTCTGACCAGGAGCTCTTCCAGTAAGACTATGCTTTCAGCTATTGTACATGTAAAGGTGTCGGTTGGTTTGTATACTTGACTCATTTTAACCATATTATTTTTTCAGAATCCACACTAGCCACCACAGGCTTGGTGAGGGGCTATAGACTAACCTGTCTCAAGGTCTGTCTCTGTCTGGGTTCTTATACCACACCCATCACTAACATCTGGGTGTCTTTTGCGGGGGATGGGGAATAGCTCTCTGTTGGGTGCTGTCCTATAGCCGACAAACTATGAACAGCTTGATTAGAGTTCCAGCTGTGTGAATGTGCATAACAAAGGACCCATATTGCCTTAGTTGGGCCAAACGTCTGTTGAAGCTGATGGTGGGTAGGGGTGGGGATAACCTAAGTAAAGCGTATCCGTCTACCAGTGAGTCCAGCCAACAAATGGAGTATGCTAACTGGACATACCCGCTCTAGCATCTGGCACCAATTGGTAGATATGGCCATGAGTCTGGATTTTTTTTTTATTATAGTGATGTTCTCTCCATGCTAATAGTAGTACTGTGTTATAGTCAGGAGAGCGCACATGCTGCATGGCTATAGTTTTGTAACTGCTGTCTCCACTGAGTTGGTGAGTTCGTGGTTTCCTGCCTGTTCCCCAACTGCATCATAAGATTAAAATTTTCATTAAAAAAGTCACTGCCACCATCTTGCTATCCACACTCCTAATATTAAAGCAGCATGTCCTAGCACTTCACTTTAAAGACTGTTGGAGTAAACACAAGGGTTTTCTCTGCACCTTACAGCTAGATAGGTTGCCTTAAAAATCTCTCTGGTCTAGAGGATAGGACACTGAACATAAAGACAGCCTGGTTCTGTCTCTGAGTTGTGTGACCTTGGGCAAGTCATTTTGTCTTCCTGTGAGTCTGTCTTGTCCCGACCCTTTGTCTCTCTTTTCCATTAAGACTGTAAGCTTTTGGGGGCAGGGATTGTCTTTTGCTATGTGTACATGCAGCAACTAGCACAGTGTTGGCCTGTAGACAATACCACACTATGAATATAAGAATATTATAACAATAGGAGAATCCAGGTCCTTTTCAGAATGTGGAAGCATCTTTGCTAATCACAAGCCAGGACACAGACTTGTCAGAAGCTCGGTGACCCAAAGCAGCAATGTATGTGCAGTTCCCTTGTTTTGCAGGGCTGTTGTATTTTCAGCATTTTATGCTTGCCATTATTCTTCAGTGCTGAGCAGAACTTTCTTCGATACTCAGCTATAATTTGCACCGTAAACAATGATCCGAGTGTTCTTTTTCTTTTTCTTTCTTTAGTTCCCCAAGGTATAACATGGCGTGAGACAGAGCAGCAGGAAATCAGATGTATTACTTGGCCTTGCAGATTTAATTGTGCTTGTATGTGTTTATCTTATGGGTCTGTCCTTTGATGTTGATGTCTCAGATCTCCTACTCTCTTCTTAAGAATAAGTATACAAATAATAATGCCTGCACTGAGAGCCTTTTAGTTGATAGTGAACTAATGAATGTTGTGTAGCTAGCCTTTAAATGGGGATTGGTTGACTGTAAGGTTCTAAGTAAAAAGAAACACTGAGATATATGTTGTGGTAGAGAGTTTGTGCCTTTCTTCAGTTATGTGCATATGCCAATCCTGTGTAAGACTGTAAAATCAGATATGTGTGCTGGTAATGGAAATGCTATTAGCGTTTACTGCAGTTTTGTCTGAGGGTATGTTTGTGCTTGTTTGTTCATATAATACTAGTCCTTAGGGGCTTCAACCAGGGTTTGGGTCCCATTGTGCTAGGTGCTGTACAGATGAGTAAAAGAGACTGGCCCCACCCTGGATAGTTCACAATCCATATGCCACCCCTTCTCTTGAGGGGCACCATTATGATGTCATGCCACAAATAAATCCACTACTGTGTCTGTGGATCAGAAAGGAAAATGGTGCCTTGGGAATGTGCATTCAGACCCACAGCTGCAGTTGATAGAAAGTATAGGGTAAAGAAGAGAATGCATTAAGCTTCTAACTCAAACATAAATCGTGCATGTACAACAGCTACTCTGTTCTCTGCTCATTGGTTGAATTTTAAGGGCCCTACTTGGGCCTCCTGAACTTAGCAGCTTCCCATAGGGCCAGAATTTCAAAAGAGCTCAGCCCCTTGGCCATACTTCTGGGTGCTAACCCTCTTCAGAGCCTGGCGTGCAGTGTAGCTCGCTCTCCGTTCTGGTGTGTTGTGTGGCTCTACCACGGGATTCAGTTTTTCTCAATTTTTTGAGGCTTGGAGAATTTGGCAGCTACGTAACGAGAGCACAAATCCCCCAAAGCAGCAGCAGCGGTGCAAAATGGGGTGGGAGGGAGTATGTGGAAAACCAGCTATCCAAGTGTTGAGGAGATTCTTGGTTTGCCACTCACAGGGACTCATTCATTCTAATTAAATGTCTTCCCTTCAGGGAATCCTGCCCAATTAAGTTGGCATGCTGTTATTAGAGGACCAGTTAATTACATTTAACTGTATCTTCAGATTAGTCAAACTACTCTGCCAAAAAATAAAATGGAGACAGATGTTCTATATTGGGGGGGGGGGGATGCCGCCGCTCCCCCTGGGGGAAAAATCTTCTCTTGAGCCAATACTGTAATTTTCCCCTCACTATTTCTGTTCCTGTATTGGTGGGAAAAAGAGAGGAGACAACAATAGCAAAAATCAATCTATTTAATAATGGAAAAGAGGGTGAACTTTCAAAGCACCTTGCAGTGTCACAGCCTCTCGACTCCCCTAGAAATAAATGGGAAATTGGTGGCTAAAACACTGCACAAATCCGTCTTGATGTTAAGCATGAGGCTTTACGGGGAATAGAGACTTCTAATCTGCCTTTTGATACAGTACACGTGGATGGAGGGCAGTAACATAGCCCTGAAACAAAGGGTTTACTCTCGTTCGAGCGAGCGAAGGTCTTCTGCTGCTTTTAAACACTGTTATTACAGCTCTGCATTTGGGATTTGACCCAAAGCCCATTAAAGCCAATTGGAGCCTTTCCATTGATTTCAAAGGATTTTGAATCAGGGCCATAATTTGGCTTTTGTTTTTAATGTATGTATTTACTGATTTTTTTTTTTTAATTTTCATTTTTATGATCCTGTTTGAAATGGCGTGGCTCCATTTCATTCTCCCCATCTGTTAAGTTTGATGTTCATGCTGAATAGCATGTGTCTTCCTTTGTGCTCCCCACAGTAGTGCTATAGCTCTGAGTATATTGAGGTTTGGCGTGTAGAAAAGGCTGATGTGGTAATTACTGCACAGAGTTGTTAATTGGGGAATTTTAGATGAGTTAACTCCCTCCTGTTCCACTGCTCTGGAATAACTGAAATTCCAGAAAAGTGTCTTTGCAGAAGGATTTTTTTGGTTAGGAAAGAGCAGAAGTACAAAAGGAGTAAGATGTGCCCCAGCAGAAAGTTTAAATCATCTCACAAATTAAAGGAAGATCATAATTAACAGATGTTGGGCTTTTTACAAATGCTGTTTATTTAAGCATGTGCTATTTCTCAAACATTGACACTAGCCCATATTGTGAACCTTTCTCTCAAGTACACACATCCCAAGGAGAAGATTTTCACAAGGGAAGGGAGCATAACAACCAAATGCAGAACAATGACAAATTGTGTTGATTGTTGACCCCAAAGAAAATAAATCAAGCCTGAATTGTCAGCAACAAACAAATGATCTGCCAAACCAGCAAGTATCTGCACTGTGAGATAATGGGATAATCTCTTGCCTCCTTTCTCTCCCACATCTCTCACCATCCCCTGCCTTCCACCCCCCCACTTCTTTTATGGTCTTAAATTCACATATACACTAAACTCAACTTCAGATTAACTTTTCAGTCGTCATGCCTGGTAGTCATTGTCTGAAACAAAACACAGAGGCCTGATCCTGGCACTGAAGTCATTGGAGCTGCATAGTTTATAATATCAGAGCATCGGTGCTGGAATGTAATAGCCATTAATCCTCTGTCCCTAAATCTATAATCATATTGATTATTGTGAAAAACTATCATTTAAATATAGAGATTAGAAAAACAGCTCCCACGTGTATAAGACGCTACTGGCCAGACTGTCAAAAGAGCACAATAGACTGAGTACTGGGCTATTCTAGAAATCTGACCAGCGGTGTTGCCATGCAGACTGTTGGGTGCTGAGCACTTTTTGAACACCTGGCCCTTATATGGGAGCCTAAATGGGCACTGACAATCTGACACCAATTCGAGAGAGAGAGAGAGAGAGCACAAACGCAAGCTCACAATAACCACAAGCGAGTTCTCAAAGTAATATAGAATCAAAACAGCAATGTCTCCAAAGAGAGCTGGTGGGGAAACCCATCATGGAGCCATTTAAAACTAGACAAAGCATTCTCATATACTTAAGAGAGATCCTGCTTTGGCTGGGAGACGGACTAGGTGACCTAATGAGTCTCTTCGATCTCCATTTTCTTAGATTCTCTGAAATACGTTGGTAATGCAGAAAATCTTTTGTTTCTGTAAGTGAGCGCCTCGTGTATTTAAATTATGCATAGAGCTTGTGTGCCTCTTAGGATTCGCAAGATGAAACCTAATAAGCTTTGTCTATGCTAGTAAAATTGCATAGTTCAAGAGATCATGATCTCTACTGTCAATATCACCTACTGATTAAAATTAAGACAGTCATTGATATTGCACACTGGGATAATTCCCAAGGATATAAAACAAGACACTGCATGGAGGCTTCATAGGAGTCTGTGACATTCCAGAGTGCAATCCAGGCTAGTGAGGGACTCTGTCACCCCTGCTCTGCAACCTTGGTGCCTTACAATGCCTTACAGCAGTAGCTCCATCCTGGGCCTGCTCACAAACAGCCGTCCAGCATGGAAGCCACACCCTGAGTGTCTGTGTGTAACTGCAGGCTGCCGGCCACACTTCGCTTACAATTTGGCTTTTACCAACCTTGGTTACTCCTGTAGGGTGACCTGACATGCTCCCAGTCCCAGATTTCCCCCCATCTCCCCTAGTGTGTGTTCTGTACTGGCTAGCCCTCTCCTGGACAGTCCAGAGATATTAGGTCCATTGTCCTTTTAAGGGAACAATACACAGCTTGCCACCTTAAATGGAATTACCCAGACAATTTAACTTGACTAACCCAGTGTGTTTTCAATTAAAGAATAAAACAAGTTTATTTCACTACAAAGAGTTTTGTGCATTTTTGTGCATCATTGTTTGTACTCACTTAAAGTTAGAAATGGTTACAAGAAAAATCAATATAAAACGCTTCCTAGTGCCTAACTTAACAAACTATACTTCATTCAACGTACAGTCCTTACCACATTCTTCCAACAGCATAACCGATCAACCTTTTCGGGTCAGGACCCCTCCCCCAAAGTCCAGCGGCCGTATCTTTTGCCCTCTTAAATGCAAAGAGGGAGATGGACAGGGCAAGAGATACCGTGGGGTGTTTGGCCCCCACTTCTATACTTCAGTCCCCCTCATAAAGTTATTTTCAGTCGAGAGCAAGTAGATATCTGTTGAGGGAAGATGCTTCATGTTGTTTTCTTGCTGAGATGTAGATTTTCTTTGTCTCCTCTCTTTTCTCTCTTGGTGTCTGAAGACTCTGTTTACAGTTTATATGCAAATTGAGGTAACCACAAACATTCTTTTGTTTAAGACCTGCTTGACACTTGTGCCCAATTGGGGCTTGAGATTGAGCAGGTCCCTTTAACTATGCGAGTTTGATTATGTACCTTTAACATTATACAGGGTGGATTTTGAACTTTTCACACAATAAGAAAAGGAGTACTTGTGGCACCTTAGAGACTTGAAGTGAGCTGTAGCTCACGAAAGCTCATGCTCAAATAAATTGGTTAGTCTCTAAGGTGCCACAAGTACTCCTTTTCTTTTTGCGAATACAGACTAACACGGCTATTACTCTGAAACCTGTCATTTTCACACAATGTTGCTACATACATGTCACCGATATTATTGATCAGTGACTTACTAGTTTTCAAACGATACTTCACAAGGCATATTTTTTACAAAGATTATTACAAGAGTATGTAGGGTGTGGATGCAGGGGTGCACTTGGTCACAGAGACATGGGCCATATCACAATAAAACAGTTCCATGGGGGAGTCTTATACTGGCACTCTAAATTGCACAGAGACCCAGAGTTTGACTCTGAGCTGGAGGGAACATAGATACATCTGTGTTGCTACAGATGACTTACCATCTTATAACCCATTGAAGGGGTGGGGGGAAACATTGGGTTCATGAACAGAAAAGAAAACTCTGTGAGATTTGGTAGAATTGCCTTAATTGACTGAGTGGTAAGCCCCTTCCTTGCCATATTTTAAATTAACTAAACTTAAAATAATAGTGTTTCTTATCTATGAGAAACTAAGTATTAATATGGAAAATAACTGAGCACTAGGCACTAAGTTTTACTTTGAAACATAGGAACTGCCACTCTGGGTCAGACCAGTGGCCCGTCTAGTCTAGTATCCTGTCTGACATTGACCAGGACTAGCTTCTTCAAAGGAAGGTGCAAGAAACCCTGCAGTTGGCAATTCATAGGATAACCTGCCCCAAAGAACTTCCTCCTAACCCTCTTTATTTGGAGGTTGGATTATGCCCTGAAGTATGAAGGCTTATATCCTTTCCAACTCATAGTAGTAAACAAAAACCAGAACTCTAGATAGTCTTGTTTTCCACATAAATGTCTAATCCTTGTTTTGAATGCTGCTAAGCTCTTGGAGTTGTCAATATCTAGTGGCAATGAGTTCCACAGGTTAATTGTGCATCATGGAAGGGGGGCAGCATTTCCTTTTATCAGTAGTAAATTTACCATTGAATGTTCCTTTGACCTTTATTGTTTTGACTAAGCATCTTCCTCTACTGAAGTAGAATAGTAGTGGTGGTGGTGATGACGATGAAAAGAATGTATTCCTTTTTGCCGTCCTTTGCCTTTGCCACATGTTATGTGCTACTGGCTGGTTCTTATGCAGGCAAAAATCTCTCTTCTCTGAGACACCCTGCAGATCTCTGTCTGAAGAAGCAGTCACTGTTGCCTTTTTGCATTCATTCTGTATGTCGAGTTTTGATTGAAGCCAATAGGAGTTTCTCATGGGGCAAATGCAGATATGCAGTGGAGCTCCACAGTGTGGACTGAGAGGAGAATTGTGACCTAAATGTTTTACCGCTCCTATGGTATAGACCTAACCACTCAGCAAGCTGTTGTCCTTCACTCTTTTTGGTTGCAAGCCTTATTTTGAGTCCTGGGGGCTTTTTTCATATTAGCTAAAATGCTTTTCATAATCTGGCTTCATAAATCAAATTGAGCAATGTAACAAACCATGTATTTCAGTTTTAATGAATCAGCCCTGGAAAATCACCACGTGGAAAATGATGCTTTTTCGGACAAGTCTGAGAGAGACAACATAGAGGAGTCTGAGAATGAAACTCATGAGAACAGCCGGAAGACGAATGAAAGTGAGAGTGACCAGTCTGAAATCCATGGGGATATCTCCCAGGAAAGGAAAGGGACGACCTATATGGAGCAGATCTATGAGGAATTTGGGGAGGTAAAAAGCATTCTGAACTCTATCTATTCCACTGAAATATCTCTGGGTTCATAGTGTTCATCTCTCCATTGAATTCAGCCTCCTGGATGCAGGACAGTCGAAAACTGCTCTGTGAGTTCAGATATTTTACAGGTAATGTTATCTGAAGATTTCTGCCAAATTTTGTTGAATTGTTCTTATTCAGTAATTGCGTGTTACGAACAGCAGCTCCCCTGTTGACCCTTGGCATGTTTCCAGGGTCAGTGAGCACTTCTACTGGGCATTGCATTAAGGAGCTATATAGCATTGCCACAGCTCATTACACTGCGGGAGGGGAGGTATCATTCCAGGCAGGGTCGTCCTTACCCATACACAAAGCACGCAGCTGCATAGGGCACCAGGAAATTTGGGGCACCAAATTTCCTGGTGCCCTGCACAGCTGGGTGCTGCTCCAGCCCCTGCTTCGGCTCTTCTCCAGGCCCCTGCTCCCCCGCCAGCCCCCGTCCCCACTCCCCTGAAGATTGCAGCCAGGCCCGACCCTGCACTCACCTAGTGGTAAGTGGAGCGACCTCCTGGAGGCCTGGGCCCCAGCCTGCTCAGCTCCCCTGGCTCCTAGCCGCGCTGCCGGCGAATGTTGGGGGGCAGTTTCCCCACCCTCCCCCAAGCCTGGGAGCCAGGAGAGTAGAGCAGCCTGGGGCCCAGGCCTCCAGGAGCTGGGGGAGCTGGCCCCAGGCCTCCGTGGTGGGGGCTGCGTAGAGCACCAAAATAGCTAGGGATGGCCCTGATTCTAAGCCTGTATCCTCACCAATTAGGATGCTTCAGTCCATTGCCCGCTGCAAGATATGGGACTTTCTTATTCACGTTACACAAAATGAACCTTTTGTGTGTCCTAATGAACATCTGAGCCACTTGGTCTCCTACGTGAAACTGCCATTTAGGAATCCATTTTTCAAACTGTTTAACATTAGAATGCATTCATGTCCAACGTGAGGGCCTTTGTTGGCTTTGTCACTGTGACTTCTTTGATGAAGATAATGTTAGAGCAGCTTGTGGAGTTGACAGCATTGGACGAGAGTCAGCTGGAGGAGGCTGGGAGCCAGAGGGGTTACTCTGGATTTACACCAGGAAAGCTGAAATCGGAATGTGGCCCACTGTTTAAACAATGAAATTAATTTCCTGTTGATGCATCACAGAGAAGCATTCTGCTCTAGAGATGTCTGCCCTGGGGATTTACTCTGATTTCAGCCATCACTGGCCAGACAGCACTGTAGCTGCAGCAGTCCAAACCTTTAGCATAGATGGGGTAAATAGCTACAGGCCATGACGTGTACCAGTGCAGTTGGACCCTGGTTTCTTGCAAAGATAAACTATGTTCAGGTGCAAATAGTGGCGTTACCTGTCTATATTAGTAGGTTGCATCAGTGCAGCTACACTGGTGGCCAGAACCATGACAAACTCCCAGTGTAGTCAAGGCCTCTGTCTCATGGCTTGAGACCTCCCACCTGTGTTTATGGCTAAGGAGGCATGACTGGAAGAAAAAATAAATAAAAAGGTTGTTCAGGGGCAGCCATTCTTCTGCTTGGTCACTGCTCCTGCTGTGTCTTGCTCCCTTCAAATCCTAATGTACAGCAAGCAATTACAACACAAAGTATTATGACTCCAGAGTAAGAATATGCACAGGAACAAAGAGAAATTAATTCCGTCCATGGAAATTGGTATTTAGACCACTTCTAAAACGTGTCTGTGCCACATGATAGACTGTCATGGAGGTGTTAGCAGGGTAGATAATTTGGCACTTCTTGAAGAAGTGGATTTTTGACCCAGCTGACTGTAATTGCTCCATTCAGTGGTGGAGAGTACACCTGACTAAAGTATGTGGTGCCCTTTTTAATTCTAAATAAGTTTACCTAAGCTATAGGAAAAGCTCAGTGCAAAGGAATAAACTTTGGTTGTATGGAGTGGCACCTTTCATGCTGAGTGTAGCCTAAAATGAGATAAATACTGGCAGCAGATTGTGCAGGCAAATTTGGCACCCAGTATGCCCTCAAATTGTTCATACACTGCTTTGATCATTGGGTGCTGTTTTTCATATTTCTGTTTAGAGAGAATGCTTGATCTTTTTTGCACCTGGACTTGCACCTGAGACAGGTGAAAGGGACCTTGGTGTAATATCTCAACTAGAAGGTGCCACTGCCGAGTGAAGCACACCCCTCCCTTCAATGCCACACTTCATTATCAGCACTGGGATGGCTCTGAGATATTGAGCTGCAGTAGCCAATTTACAACATAATCCTCCTAAAATATATGCATGCTTTCTGCCCTACGAAGGATGTATAAACTTTTGATACTATGGCCCAAATTTTGTAGGGTTTTTTTTTTTGTTCTGCAGATTTTCAGCAAAGTTATGGAAGCTCAATTGAGGGGTATGTACATGCACTTCTACCTAACTTTCAGCTTTGCCTTAACTAAGCTTCCATATTTGTGCTAGAAATCTGCAGCACAAAACCCGTTGCAGGAATAAAATTCCTGCTTGCAGACTTTGTCCCATAGTATCAAAAATTACACATCTTTACAAGATGGACTGACAGCAAAAAGAACTTCATTTGGAAAGCTTTAAGATAAGAAGTAGGAAAGCTTCTCTCCCCTACTCCTTCCCCTTCCCCTCATGACTCACTCTTAGGGTAAATCCTTGTATATCAAGTCCAATCTGGAATTAATTTGTATTGCCAAGATATACACACCTGAAAAGCTGGGTAAATAAGAAACAAGCTGACAGACTCAGAATTATCAAGTCCTAGCTAGCACTACTGTAATAAGTTCTCTAGTGGTTTCCATTTCTTCTCTGAGGCTTAAGCTGCATGAGTCTCTGTCACCAGAAGGATGGTAACATAATAAAAAGGTTTCACTGTTCCTTATTCCCAAGTTTTCTAAAATACTACTTTTCCCTTTTTCCAAACCTTGCCCTAATGCAAGAAGTGAGGGAGCAGATTCTCAGCTGCTGGTGTATATTCGCTCTACTGACGTACACCACCTGAGAATCTGGCCATTGCAGGGTGTAAAAACACATTGCTCCCCAGAACTAAATTGCATTTTCAGAAATGGACCTATTTCATTCCCCTGTAGAAATATTTTGCGTGGGCCACTAAAAGCAGCAGAAATCCTGATGAGATAAATAGACCATTATGTTCCCTTTCTTCATTTAACTCTAATGCCCAGGGTGGCCTTTGTGTACTAGCTCTGATAACTAATAGCAATGTTGAACTTCACGGTATAACTTCTAATTCTGCTTCTTGAGGGGGCTGTGCATTCTGTTCAGTGATATCCATGTAATTCTGTTGAAATCAAGGGAAAAACCGAAGTGTAACTGAAAGCAGTACGTGGTCCCTGACTTCTGCTGGTGAAAGGTGCTGGATTGAGAGTCCTGCAGGCTATAGTTCTTGATTAATTCCACATGACTGCCTCCACAAGGGCCACGGCAGTGTAAGCTGTGTCCCACTTGCCCCACTGTATGTTTTGACCGTGAAGGACCGCTTCCACTCTCCATTGTCTGTTCGGTCACTGGTCCCTCTGCTAAGTTTGTCAACAACATGGTGGGTTTTGCAGTCGTTTTATTTTCTGTCCAGAGTAAGAGTGAGAATACCACTCATTCTACACAACCCACCGTTACACACTGTAATGACTTTTGCTCCCTGTAGACCTAAGGCAGGTTTGAACTGTTTTCATAGAGGGTTTTACCATTCTCAATCCCCTTGGGCTATCCAGGCATATGTGCTTTGCTTTAACCGTTGCTTTCTGTGCTGACTTTTTCTCCTTTCATTTAGACGGGTGAATCCTCTCAAACAGAAACGGTCTCGGAAGAAAACAAGAGCTTGATGTGGATTCTGCTGAAGCAGCTGCGGCCTGGAATGGACTTGTCCCGCGTGGTTCTGCCCACCTTCATCCTGGAGCCACGTTCTTTCCTCAACAAACTCTCTGATTATTACTACCATGCTGACCTACTTTCCCAGTAAGCAGCACTTATGGCAGGCTTAGTAGGGATGTGTTTCCCAGCTGTGTGAACATGTGTGAGAGCATTAGTCTGTTTCTGGCTGGGCCATTTGTACGCTTGAGAAGTCCCACAAATAATGCATGAGTCTCTAGTTTGATCTGTGTAGCTGTAAATTAGGTTAGGAATCAACATCAGTGACCTTTAAAAACAGACTGTTCCCAGTGGAAACCAGTGATGTGGGGGGGAGTAAGGAAAACGGGAAACTCTAGACAAAGCTTCCTATGCACCCTTCCCTCGAGTATGGGCTGGAATGGACAGAGGTTCTGTTATTTATTATAAGCTTGTTATAATAGTACTACTCCACCTTCTGCTGTACCTGTGGAAAGAGATTTTTGGACAAAGTTTACAGGAGAATATGTTTAAGCAAACCTGCCACCACCTGAAACCAGTATAATTACTGGCACTTGGAGATAAATAGGGGCTTTTCTTCTGACTCTGTTGAACTGAGCAGTGTTTTGGAGGGTAGCGTGGAAAATAATAAATATTTTGCCTCTTGAATGGGCATGCTGGGTATGTTCTAACAAATTGAAATTATGCAATATTCATTCATAACATTACATGGATGGGTTTGTGCTTTATTATTATTTATTCTGTTGCCTTCAGCCTTTCTTAAAATCCCAGGGCATTTTCAAGCTTATTTGTCGAGATCCAGTTACACCGTTTGTAAGATGCAGCTTGCTAGGTGGCTGTGTTTACCCTGGCTCTTACTGATGGTTAGGTGAACCTCAGGAAGGTTGGAGGTTTTATTCAGATAAGCATCTTGAAGTCTGGATGTTACTTCTCAGTAGACTACCAGTTTTGTATCTGGTTGGAAATACATTGAGGACAGTTTCATCACATGATCACTTCCTGCTCCATCTAAAACTGGGAAGATTTAAAGTGGTCAGGCAAGTGCTAAATTTCTGATTCTCCCAAGAAGTTAAAGGTGTTGGTTGATTTTGAGTGATAGGACTGGACCAGTTACTATCTTATGACCTCTACACAATTTCGGATCAAGTGGCAACCCTAAAGCCAATTATTGCCCTAAAGATGAGATTATTGCTTTGAGATTTTTAGTGGGGCACATACCTGCTAGTCAATTCCAAGAAATCCCACAGTTTGTGTGTTTGACTTGCGTACACCACTAAGAAACCAATATCCACTGGGGAGGAGGGGTGCTTTCCCCCTCAATAGAAGCAGCATAGTGTTTGTCAAGACATGTAGGGCCTGGTTCATCACTGCATTACTTCAGTTTTATGCTGGTGCAATGCTGAAAAATCAATAGCATTACACTGGAATTAGATTGGAGTCACACAGTGATGAATCAGACATGTAAATGGTACAAAAAGCATTTTGAGTAAATGTCCTGTGTCCCTTCTCCCACAGAGCTGCGCTCGAAGACGATCCATACAGTCGAATCAAGCAAGTGTTGAGATGGTATTTGTCAGGCTTTTATAAGAAGCCAAAGGTAAGACATTGCATAAACCTTGTAGATATAATAAACATTCAAACTTACTGCTTGTATAGTTTGGATTTATTTTCTTGCCTTTCTCTTGATCATTCATTTCTCCTTTTGTTGTTACCATTTTACTTATTTAAAACTGAATTTACGGGGGATATGGTGGGCGGGGGAATAGCAGCAGGTTATCAGAAATGGGCTCAGCTCTCTTGCACTGGACAAAGGAAGCTAGGGCTGGTCGTGTGCCACAGAGAACACTGTTTAATTGTTGGGGTCAACTCTTCTTATGGTGCAATATCAGGAGTCTTTTTTTCTCTTCTCAAGTGCTAAAAACATATTGCTAGATCTCTGTATCTGAATGTACTTGCTGTGTGTAATAATAACAATGTAACTCTTTTCATCAATCGATTTCAATGTCCAAGTTAGTAGAGGCTATAGATCAGTCTGTGGATCAGGTGGAAGTGATTAGACTAGACAGAGGGTGAGAATCAGACGCGCTGGGGTTCTGTCACTGACTCTGCCATTTGATTTGCTGTAGAACCGTGGGAAAGTCACTTGATCGCTCTATTTCTGTTTTTTCCCCATTTGTAAGATTGGATAATCAGTTTTCATTGGTAGTAACTTTTGGGTCCTGGGGCCATGTCCACACCAAGAACAACACAGCTCCCAGGTGTGCATTCTGTGCTGTAATATTCCCATAGCTGTGTGTGTGTGTAAGATTTGTGTCTTTTTATTTTATAGGGAATAAAAAAGCCATATAACCCCATTTTGGGAGAGACCTTTCGCTGCTGTTGGTTTCACCCACAGACAAACAGTCACACGTTTTACATCGCGGAACAGGTAAATAACTTTGTTTGCAATCCAGACTTTTGTAAGCACTAGAACTGCTGGAACCGATGGGTGAGCAACAGTGTTTCGTACTCCTTCTCTGAGACTGAGTCTTTTGCACAGGGATATAGAATAGGTTATGGCCATAAACTAGACCTTTTTTTTTCCCCTCTCCAGATTTCCTTAGCTTGCCATTTGCTTCAATGTACACTTTTTAGAGATTTTTCACAGCTAAAATCCTTCTGTGCTGCTTTCTAATATGATGAGTGGAACTGGAAAAAGAACACGTTGTAACAGGGATCTATCTAGTTTGTGGCACCAGAGGCTCAGGAATGTAAACCAGAGCCAGGCTGCTGCCATTCAAATAGTAGAGGCTCAACATGTAACACTGGCCTTTCAGACTGTTTAATAAAGCCTCTTTTCCTGCCTGCCACATCACTCGCTTCTGACTAATGGAATACTATTCAAGTTAGTATGGTTTGCGTCTACACAGGGTATGAATCACATTGGATCAAATTCTGCATTGATTGACACCAGTCCAGCCCCACTAACATCAGCCAGTGTAAATGGGGGAATTAGCCCCTTATTCTTCATGGATGAAGAGACGGTATGTGAGGGATTTAGCCCTTCATGACATAGGCTGCAAGGCTGATTTTTTTTTCTTCCCTTCTTCAAAGCTGCCAAAGGGTTTTGAATCCCCAGTTGAACTGGACATGTAATTATTTTAATGATGGAGGAAGCTGAGAGTTTCACGGAGCTACCTTTTTTCCTTGTAGGTATCTCATCACCCACCAGTGTCAGCCTTTCACGTCAGTAACAGGAAGGATGGGTTCTGCATTACTGGCAGCATTCTCGCCAAGTCCAAGTTTTATGGTAAGATCTCAAACCTAAACACCCTTAAGGTTACATGCTGGTTTCTTTTGCTTCCTCTGATGGGCTTCTTACTCATGCCAGTGGACGGTGAAGATTAAGAGCAAAGAAAATGCCCAAATAAAGTCCATGTCAGCAGTATAGCCTAAAATGTCATTGGATTTTCCAGTTACTCCTCCAAGCAGGGCAAAATGGACACTTGCTGGGGAAACTGTCATTTACAAAAACAGCAATGCTCTATGGCATCTCTTGGCAAAAATTCAAATAATTCAATTGTGTTGCCCACACGGAATGATAGGTAGAGGTCTAAATTCTGCTCTCATTTACACACGTGACAAGCCCATTTGTTTAAGTAAGGTTGTACATGTCAGCAAGTACAGAACTTAGCCCACAACACAATTCTTCACAACTCAGATGATTCTTCAAGATGAGATTGGCAGCGAGATCTCAGCTCAGATTTTTCACATCTGCATTTTTCAGATAGAGCTGTAGGACTGTAAGGGTCTGATTTCTCCAGAATTTAAGGTTCTTAGGGATTTGTGGGTATTCAGCTGTACACCTGCTTTACATGTGCAATTACCACAATTGTATTCACAAATCAGGCCTTTTACATATACCCATTAGTGCACACAAAATACCTGACTTGTGTGCACGTGTAAATACACAACTGCCTCTGATCTCAACTTTCTAAGAATGGGGCCCTAAAGTTCCACAACAGACTCTGCAGATATGAATATGTAAAAGGACACTGCTACTTTGGGGCCTAAAGATAATGTAATTATTTAAACTAGTTTGTCATATGATACAACATCCATCAAGTAGTTTACACTGGCTGGAATTTGTGAGCAGTCACTGCTGTCCTTACAATGTTTATGGCATGCTTGTTCGGAATCATACCTAATTAAAAGAACTTATATAATAAAGGCTTTGGAAAAAATCCACTGAGCTCTAAATGACATAAGAACATAAGAATTGCCTTACCACATCAGACCAACAGTCTGCCAAGTCCAGTTTCCTCTCTCTGGCAGTAGCTAGTACCTGTTGCTTCAAAGGAAGGTGCAAGAATCCCTGTAGTGGAGTATTTTAAAATAACCTACCCACAAGGTAGGTTTCTACTCCCATGAATTAGTGGCTGGTTTATGCCCTGAATCAATAGGGTTTATTTATTTCATTTAATTAGTGATCCTACATTAAATTGAAGTCTCATTTTTAAGAACTGGAAAATGAGTGAATTAGCTTAGACATTTGTTTTACAAATATTCACGTATGCTAATCTGTACTCCTATATCTATAGGTAACTCACTTTCTGCATTATTGGATGGGAAAGCCAAGCTTACGTTTCTAAATAGGGGTGAAGACTACATCATTACAATGCCATATGCCCATTGTAAAGGTAGGATGTGAACTGAGTTCAAATATTATGTCTGAAGAAAGCAGGCAGAATAATATTATGGGATCCTAATGACTCTGGGTTCAGTTCTGCAGTAGTTCTGCTCTCTCATGTGTCCCACGTGAAGTCAGTGGACACTAAATGCATTGATAGTTACAACAGTCAAGCCCTGTACTGGTGACGGGATTACACAACACTCATTTGTTACAGAGGTATGGCAACTCTCACTGAAGTAATTTGACGTTGCTAAGCATGTCTAAGGGCAGAATTAGTCTGTTGCATGTTTCTATCAACACTATGCAGAAATTAGTAATCCAGAATATGTCATGTGCACTGTGGGTGAGGTGACAATGAACATTTTCTTTTATACTTCCTGGCTTTTGAGTATTTATAACTGAAATTTTGATATTAAAGTACAAAGCTTAAATTAATGCCCTTCTCTGGCTTTTTAAGAAAGACTTGGGGATTTTTATTATTATTATTATTATTATTTATTTCACCCTGAATCCATTTTTGTGTAGGTAAATGTCTGTGAAATTGGAATTCCACAGTAAAATAGCAGCCCAAACCCACAGTGAGGTTACTATTCAATATTGTATGTAAATAGTATGGACCAAAATCTACTCTGTTTATACTAGTTCAAATATGCAGTAATGCCATTGTAGTCAGTGGAGCTACTGCTGACTCAACATTGTAGCTAAATACAGAATTTGTCCTAATAATGCTAAACTTGATATGTTGGTCTGCATGAGTAAAGCCAATTTTTCAGAAGCTCAGACCACTTTTTCTTTTCTTGGCCTGGAGACTAGCCTTCCTTGAAGATTAACCACCTCGACAACTTCAGCTTTTATAAATTATGCTGTTTTTGAGTTATGCATGCACAAAGTCTTTATCTTTTTACAGCACCAGCAGAAAAAGTACATATTCCCCCTTCCCTCCACACACATAGTGATGAGCATGCAAAAATATGGAATTCACATAAGCTTAACTTGAGTGGTTTCAGAGGGGTAGCAGTGTTAGTCTGTATCAGTAAAAACAATGAGGAGTCCTTGTGGCACCTTAGAGACTAACACATTTATTTGGGCATAAGCTTTTGTGGGATAAAACCCACTTCATCAGATGCATGGAGTGGAAAATACAGTAAGCAGGAATAAATATACAGCACATGAAAAGATGGGAGTTGCCTTACCAAGTGGGGGGTCAGTGCTAACGAGGCCAATTCAATTAGGGTGGATGTGACCCATTCTCAATAGTTGACAAGAAGGGGTGAATATCAACAGAGGGGAAATTATTTTTTGTAGTGACCCAGCCACTCCGTCTTTATTCAGGCCTAATTTGATGGTGTTGAGTGTTTGTCTACCAGAAGAGAACGCCCAGAATCCTTTTGTTAAAGTCCTCCCCCTCCTATCCATTGCAACTCACAGGGCTTTTCACAAGAGCTCAGCTCCAGAATAGGCACTGAAATAAGTGGAGCTGCTGGGTCCTGAGCACTTCTGAAACTCTGTCCCCTCTCTGCCTTCAGGATCCTACAGCTAGTATCATCACTTGTGAGCGACTGATCTCTTTCTAAAGATAACATCTTGGAACCCCTCTGCAAGGTTTTGAGAGCATGTGGAGAAGCCGAACAGGAGTGGATGCTTTATGTTTAGGTTACACGGCCAATTTTAAAAAATCCCAGGCCTTTGCTGTAGAATTCATGCCTTTTTGACTAAACATCATTGTGGTGTCCACAATTCAAGAAGGTAAATTGGAGAGAGGGTCCAGAGAAGAGCCACGAGAGAGATTAAAGGATTAGAAAATATACTTTACAGTGCTAAACACAAGGAGCTCCATCTATTTAGCTTAACAAAAAGAAGGGGAAGGGGTGACTTGATTGCTTTCTGTAAGCATCTACATGAGGAACAAATATTTAACAATGGGCTCTTCAATCTAGCAGAGAAAGGTATATCATAATCCAATGGCCGGAAGGTGAAGCTAGACAAATTCAGACTGAAAATAAGGCATATATTTTTTTATGGTGAGAATAATTAACAATTGGAACAATTTACCAAAAGGTTGTGGTGAAATTCTCTATTAGTCACAATTTTACAGTCAGGCTTGGATGTTTTTCTAGAAGATCTGCTCTAGGAATTATTCGGGAGAAGTTCTGTGGCCTGTGTTACGGAGGGGTGAGACTAGATAAGCACACGGATCCCTTCTGGCCTTGGAATCTATGAATTTATAAGAATGTCTGAATTTAGAAACCAGCCCATTGCCTCTGCAAACATCACATCCTATTGTTTTGTTTTAGGAATTTTATACGGTACCATGACAATGGAGCTTGGAGGGAAAGTTACTATCGAATGTGAGAAAAGCAGCTACAGGGCAGAGCTGGAGTTCAAGCTCAAGGTAATCGACATAATGCCCTTGATCTGTCTCAGACCCTCCAGTTCTTTCTTATCAGTGCCAGACATCCGGGAATCACACAAAGAATCTTATAATGGGACTTCCCATTAGTGAGGGAGGAGGCATAGCCTTGTGATTTAAGGCACAGGGCCAGCAGTCAGGAGACCTGAGTTTTACATCCAACTCTGTCACTGATTTGCTGTGTGACCTGGGCCAAGTTACTTCTGCACTGCAGCTGGGACTGTGCTTCCCAGCGCAGGTAGGCCGCTCAAGCAGAGCCTGCGTATCTAACATGCGAACCGTAGCAGCAGTATGGGTACTCAGGCAGTGAGCCCAAGCTGCTGCTCTGTGCTGCCGCAGCTACGCGGCTGGTTTTAGCATGTTAGCTCAAGCAGAGCTAGTGCCTGTGTGTCTACCCATGCTGGGAAGCATACTCCCCGCTGAAGTATAGCTGTGCCCTTAGGGCCAGATTTTCAGACCCTGGACTCTATTTTCGTGGGTGCAGTTATTTGTGCTTTCAGTTTAGGTCACCTGTGAAGTCAAAGTTTGTGGCTTTCAGGCAACACTGGGGACTCTTGTAGGCATCCTGATAGAAGTGGGCATTCAGGAAGGATTAAAGGAGAGGGCAGTGGCCTGTCACTTTTCAGAGACACTCAAATTGGTTTTTACAAAGCATCAGTTCATCTCCTATTCTGATGAACAGTCTCTGCCTAGCTGCAAACTAAATACAAAGGAGTAGAGTTGTGATGGCAACAGGCCTCACAAGGTAGGGTAGATCCCTTAGGGCAGAGCTGGTGCATTGTTACAGATTTCCGGTGAATGTTGAATCCTTTACAAATTCTCCCTGCGGGATTCTGCAGGGAAGGACAATGTTTTACTGTTTTCAACTTGTATTGGAAAAGCTACACAGTTCACTATAGCTTCCTCAAATACCTTTTCAGCAGTGGGGCTGCCATTGGGTTTCAAACCAGTGGATTTTGCATCAGGCCCATGGAAAGACTGAAGTTAAGGGAAGTCTTTCCATTGACTTCAGTGGGCTTTGCATCAGGCCCTCTACATATAAAATTGAACTCCAAAGTACCTGATATAACTTAATGCTTATGACCCTGAAATGTGTGTAGACCCTGCCTTTACTGGCTTAAAAATTGTCTGCCATGGCCCAAATCTGGTTTGGGGAGGTCACTGTAGCTTGCATGTCAGATATTTACATATACTATACTATGGCTATTTCTTAGAGCCTTAGCCACATTTGCAATAGACTTGTGAGCAATTAAAGATGTGATTCGTGGCCTTGTTAATTTGGATGCTTGCCTGTTCTCTGGTGGATCACATATGTTTGTTCCTGCCATGCTAATTACCAAAGAATCCTTTTTCATGGATGATGCAGTAATGAATGTTTTACAGTATAAAATAATCCTGTGCAGCTCCAACTTGCAAACAATGTTGAAAAGCAGCATTTAGAACTGATGAAGAAATATCATTGGGTGGTGGAAATGGAGCAGCTGGTCACTCTATTGCCTTCATTTCCTGTGTTAACCAGGTGCAACGCGAAAAGGAATTTTATATTGTTCTAAGGAATCTCTGGAAATACCCTTTTGCATTACCTACTTAAGCCTTGTCTACACTGAGGATTTGCACCCATTACATTGGTGGCCAGACACTGATATAGTTGCTCTGGTTCAAAACCCTGCTATAAAAGGGGAAAACCACTATTTGTATTGCTGCTGTTTACACCTGCTTGAAATGCGGCTTAAGCTGCACTATTGCAAACTTAATTCTGGAGGAGTTTACTCGGTCTGCAC
This sequence comes from Eretmochelys imbricata, assembly GCF_965152235.1. NCBI lineage: Eukaryota > Metazoa > Chordata > Testudines > Cheloniidae > Eretmochelys > Eretmochelys imbricata. Next base: position 28,095,603 of record NC_135577.1, on the reverse strand, counting down.
TAGGAGTTAGCACTGGTGGGTGAAGCTAGATCAGGGTCTAGACACCAATGGATGAAATTGAGGCAAATTCCCAGCATAGACATTGTTGGATGTTAATATATTTGAAAGTCTGTCCCTCTTCCCTTGTGTCTGCTACAGCGACTTCAGTATCAGAGGCAGATAGGATGGGGCACATTGGTAAGGGGTATAAATGCCATCTTGTCTTTCCTCCCAGTGACACTGGAAATCTGACAAGTTTTCAGCTTTGTTCTTATGTACTGTTTGTTTTTTGGCTCTCTTCCAGTTTTATCCAGATTGTATTTTTTTTTTTTCCTCTCAACAGCCCTTCTTTGGTGGCAGCACAAGCATTAATCAAATCTCTGGGAAGATTAAATCAGGAGAAGAAGTGTTAGCAAGCCTTGATGGACACTGGGTAACACATCTTAATCTGCACTGCTAACATTTAAAAAAGAAAACAACAGTCTGTGTGGTCATGGGGAGGGAGAGGATTACAGCTTGAAAACTTAAAGAGCATTTTGTTACTTTCTCATTGTTTGAAACGGAGCCTGGTTCCAAACTAACATCTCTGCCTTACCCCACATCATTCGTAGTTAACAGCGGAGGATGGAGTTCAATGGGACATAAAACAGAGGTCCTGACTACCTCTGGTCTTTAAAGCTCTGGTAACCTCATCAGACTTAAGTGCAGGTGACTATAGTCTGAGTACCTGCACTTCTAGAAGCCCATTGGAGTTAACGGGAGTCTTTCCAATGACTTCAGTGATCTTTGCATCAGCCCAGAGCAGATATTGATGGCAGCAGACAAGAGCTGGCAAATTGCCAGCCCTAAACTGATCAGGATTCTTGTCTGGCCTCCATTACCAAGTGTCTCTGAATGCCTCACAATCTTTAATGCGTTTATCCTCACCACACCCCTCTGACGTAGGGCAGTGCTATTCTCCCCATGTCACACATGGGGAACTGAGGGACAGAGAGACTGACTTGGCAAAGGTCATGCCATAGTCTGTAGATGAATTGAACCCAGATCTCCAGAGACCTAGGCTAGCACCCCAACCTCTGGACCATCCTTCCCCTCAAATGCAATGTTAACCTGTATTTGAAATTTAGTCAGACTGTATTCACTCTTCACCATGGGGCAGGGGGTGTGTGTATGTTCAATTCCAACTCTAATCACCACTTTGTGCGCCTTTGCAATTTTGAGTCGTGCTGGATTATAGATTACATTGGCCATGCTGTTTTCTGTGAATCAGTTGATTATATTACATAAAACTGTCATGCTGTCCTAGAGTCTAATGCCATCCATTTGCGTGCCGCTCGGCTTCCTGCATTTGTAATTGGGTTTCATCAACCCTGAAACAATTTGTTCCTCCCTTGCCTTTTGCAAGGAACAATTTGCACAATGTGTTATGTAAACTCCGTGGCTTCAAGAGAGCAAATCTGTAAGATGCTCTTTGGTTTTGGTGCTGTGTGTGTTGGGGTGGCACAGGGGGAGGAGATGTTGTTGTTCAGGAAATAAGAATATCAGCCTATTCTCTGAACTCTGTCTGCTTTGCTCCAGCATCATGCAAAATCTCTCTCTTGTCCATCCACCTCCATAATTTAAAGGAGCCACTGGTGATTTCATGCTTTGGGAGCACAATCCCCAGGAGACAAGGAGAAGAGCTGGTTCTTGGTCAAGAAGCAAATTCCAAAGCTTCCCTAGGCTCTGGGCTATGATGTACACATGGAAGCTGTCAGCACCTGCCACTTGTTATAAGATGTGCACTTGGTTTTTTTAATGGGCTTGTAAATACAGATTTTATAAACCTGCCATTCAGACTATTAGCACCTGCCTCCTCCAAGCTCCACAGCTGGAGAGTATCTTGGGGATCTGTTATCCTGACTTGGAACCAACTCCTCTGTTCTTCCCCAGCCAGGGGATTGGCTCCCAGACTGAGATCTTGTCTCACCTGAGAAGGGCTGTGGAAGGGATTAAGGTTCTGGAAGGAATCTGCAGGTGGGGAGGAGGCTGGGGGACTTTGTGTGGGATGAAAGAGGAGCTGTAAGTGACAGAAAGTGGCTGGGAGCTTTGCATAAAGTGGGAATGAAGCTGAGCCTAAGAAGCAAGTTATAGGTGTACCAAGGTCCATTGCGTAGGAAGGAAAGCAGCTGGGAGGCAGGTGGGTAGACAGTGATGGGTGCAATAACTATCCGTGATCTAAACATGGCATGGACAATACTCACACTATGTTCAGATGGCTGAATGGCATCAACCTTCATGCTGTTCAGCAAATGCGATAATATATAACTCACTCCAGCCTCGTGGATGTCACACTGTTCACTATATGCTGTGTAAATTACCAGTCTGGCTCATTTTGTTTGGGGTGTTGCTTCGTCTGTAGGCAGGCCTACGACTCACTTAGTTAGGCAGAGACTCTAAGACATCACCTGATCAGTCTGTAAGCGGTGGAGCTCTATTAGTAGTTAGTTGCCAAATAAATTGACAAGCAATGTGGATGAAAGGCTGGTGGTGGCATCTGAAGAACGGAGTCTCCCTTTCACATGGTACATTTCCCGTTTCTGTTAACATTGCACTGTGAGGTTTTGTAGTCTCTGCTGTGCAATTTTCCTTTGGTTTCAGCAGTGATGATAGGGAGAAAGGGTTGGTAAAGAAGGAGAGGAGGTTGCCTGATGTTGAGCTTTGGTTCCTGTATTTGTGTTCAGATACTAAACTGAGGGGGGCCCTGTTAGCACCTATATAAATGGTCTTGTGGGGATGAACATGTGGTCAGCAGGGATGAATGTGGTTCATTCTCTTTTGCCCTCTGATGAACTTGGCCAGTGTTTCTTATTTTCAGTAAACTCCCTGCTCCAATTGGATAGTTTTCAGAAAACATATAGTGAACCTGTCTGGAGATGGGGAGGGTACTGACCTTCGAACTAAGTGCCACTCCCCAGCCTGGCACCAACCTTCTGCCAGTGTTCCTCAGGATTATTTGCTGTGTGTTCCTGCAGTCACTAAACCTTGCCTTTCATTTTCCCTCTCAGGATGGGGAAGTGTATATAAATGACCTGAAAAATGGGAACACTGAAATATTCTGGAACCCAACCAGTGAGGTGCGGCGGCAAAGACTGAAACGCCACATTGTGCTATTTGAAGAGCAAACAGACTCTGAATCAGAGAGGTGGGTAGGTTGCTGGAAACCAGCCTGCTGAGCTTCCCGCTGGTCTTCGTACAGTTGGAACTAAATACGAGGGTCCTGAGACTCCAGCAAGATGCTGGAAAGATTATGGCCTTGCTTAACCTGTGCATATTTCCCTGCTGTATGTTGTTTTTTGTTCCTTGTGTATTAGCGATGATGTAATATTTCCAAGGAGTATTAATGATAGCATGACCAAGTCCTAGGTTTCAGAAATGGTAGAGGCCACTCTTTTTTGTCAAGTAAAATAAGATCATTTTTCAGGACTCCAGAAACCATGAAAAGAAATCTCTGTTATAACCTGAACTGAATACCAGGGGATATGATAGATTCTTCACCTGGAGTTCTTTAAGTCAAGTTTGGATATCTTTTTTAAAAGAAGTTCTCTGCTTCAATCATAAATTGTTAGACTAGAGACAGGAATCACTGTCCTCCTGCATAACACAGGCCATAGAATTTTACACAGACTGCTTGATCACAATGGCCCCTTCTGGCTTTGAAAATCTAAGAGACTTTAGATGTGTAAGCCCCAAAATCATCAATTGACCTCCACCAATGCGGACACCATTTTTACATATAAAACCCAGCATTTAACACGCTGATCAGGAAACTGCCTACCTGAATTACACACGCAAATATACCTCCGCATACATAAATGCAGGGGCAGCGTGGAAATGAATTCCCCTGCACACTTTGCAGGCACGTCAGGAAATGCCATCTGAACTTCTAGGCCTCCATTGCAATGGAATAGCTGTGAAATGAAAGTACTGTACCAATAAGGTCCACATGCAGTGCTCTAAATACCGAATGAATAAAGCTGACTTCAAAAGAACATAGACTGTTTAAAAAAATCATTGTGAAAGATAATTCGCCTGTGCCCCAAAACAAAGAAAATCTCTCCAAATTTGGGGCAAATAGTTTGTAGTTTTTATTTACCAGGGTATCACCAAAGCTGCCTAGCTGGCTGACCCCTTCAGCATGCCAAAGTCTAATATGTGCAACCTGTTGTATTTGGGGGGCAGAGGGAAATGGCTGTTATGGTGGTTGCTGTGTGAATGAATTGCAGTCTAATACTGAATCAGCTATTCATCTCACAGCCCTGAATATCACCTGCCCATGGGTAAGCTTTGCAGTCTGTGACGCGTATGCTGTTGTGCAGCAGAGCATGGAAAGCCTCAGGTTGTATAGAATCTGCAGCTCTCTGAGGGGATGGAGAAAACTGGCCTTGTCACAAAATTTGTTTTTCCTGCTGCTTCTGAGCCTCAGAATAAAGGCTTGAAGACCCAGATTTTTAAAGCTGTTTAGATGCTGCCATGACAGTCAACTCCCAGGAGCCTAAAGCTCTTCCTAAAATGAAGTCAGGCAATGCTGAGCACACTGGTGCCTAAACAGCTTTAAAAATCTGGGCCTAACTCTTCACTACATTGATGTGTGGTGCAGTTACACCAGTAATACGCTAGTATAACAGAGTGGAGACCAGGGTCCAAAAACTAATTTTTGCAAGACATCAAGAGGCTAAGACTATTGGACACAGGCTCACACCTATTACTATTCATATTATAGTGGTGCCTAGAGGCCCCATTGTCCTGTACAACTGCACTATACAAATGCAGAGTGTGAGAGAGTCTCTGCACCAAAGGTGCACAGAGGTGAACTGATTTGCCCAAGGTTGCACAGCAGGTTAGTGGCCAAACCAGGAATGGAACCCTGGTCTTCTAGCTCGCAGGACAGTACTGTACCCACTAGACTCCACTGCCTTCCTTTGCCTGCACTGTTATCTACAGTGACTGCAATAGGCTCCCTAACAAGAAAAAAACAAGGTAGAGGGTACCGCTGTTCACCTCTCCACTGATGTGATTCCCTGCTCTTTGTGCTTTAAACTTGCTTCTTATTGCTATCTCTTTGTCTGGTTCAGATCTAACCCTGGAAGTACTTCTCTCTGAGGTCTGAGGAATGGGCAGTTTTCCCTGTAAAAGGTTCTAAAAAGCTGGAGGCCATTTCCTTTTCTCACAGACTTATTGGAACAAGGGTAATGGTGTCATTGTTCTAAAAAAGCCATCTTCCCATCTCAGCTGCTGGGAGTCCTAGGATACAGGGAGGCTTTGATCTGTAACTCAGCAAGAGCAATGCACCTTGTGCTTCTAGTTACTCTAAGGAACACGTATATGTTCACTGGAAAACTTGCTATGCAAATCTTCTGTACAAATGAGCAGACCACCCCAGCACCTCTTTTTGGCCAGTGTCAAACAGAAATTTAGAACGCAGAGGGTGAAACCAAGGGCTGAGTTGCTACTGGCAGGCAGAATGGTCCCATGGATGAAACACTAGGTTGGGACATTGGAGTCCTGGATTCATTTCCTGGCTCTGCTACTGACCTGCTGGGTGACTTTGGGCAGGTCACTTCCCCTCTCTGTGCCTCCAGCCCTTTGTCTTGTCTATGTAGATTACGAGCTCTTTGGGGCAGGTAGTGTCTCTTCCTAAATGTTATGTACAGCACTTAGCTCACTGAGGACCCAAACAAAGCCACTGATCCACCAAAACCTTGAGGACCTCTGAGAGTGTTTGTTCTCAGATTAGCTAATCTGGTGCAAACCCATCAATCCCTTGTAGTTGAGGCCCTTGTAGTTGAGCTGCTTCTAGCAGACAGACAACTGGCAGTTTTCAGCTGTGTGCTGCTCTGTCTCTGCTGAATCCTGGGTGCTCTAATCATAGGATTCAGATTCCAAGAGTTCTGCTGTATCTTCCCCATCCTGTCCACAGAATACTAAATATGCTCACATCTTCCTCATGATTGCCTGAAAGCCCTACTTGCTCTCAGTTCAGCACATGAACTGCACATCAAGGAGCAAATAAAAAAGCTAACACTCTGCACATCTGTCTAGTCTAGGTGTTTGGAATATGCCATCACCTGTGTACCTGAGGACAGTTCTAGAACACAGATACCGTATCATTTGAGGGTCTCGGGGTGCTTTACAAACATAAATTAAAGAACACCCTCAGTTTAAAATAGACTCATCTCAGATAATGAGGCCATTTCTATACTAGAAAGTTTGGTGACAGAACTTTTGCTAGCTTACAGCTGCCACCGTTGCTAAAATGATGGAGCACTTGCACACTTGGCTGCTTCTGCTGGTGTTGCATGTCTTCGTGGCAAGAGCTTGTGTTGACAAAAACCACACAGAACAATGGGTAGCTTCGGATATTGCACCTGCCCTGGAAGTCTCTAGGCCAATTATTGTGCTTGTAGAATCACTTTCCTGCATGTGTGTAGGTTTTTTAAAAAACAAAAACAAAAACTTTCTCTCCCCTGTTGCTATGTGAAAGACCCACATAGAGAGGAAACAGTAAAAATCTAATCACTAGATTATTCCCTGCTGTTTTTGGATGGCCATCCATCTCACCAGTGTTTCAAGTCTTATTCAGCCCTTTACTAATGTTTGTTTAAAGCTTAGAGTGCAACAGAATTATTTATTAGATTCCAGTGGAAAGGGAGGCACAATTTGACTTGTGTTTCCAAGGTGAAGGGAATAATATGGGGGTGGGGGGAGTGTCAATAAAATATCAAGGGCCTAATCTTACAAGTTAGAAGCCTTCTGCACAGGAAAATATATGCATGCAATTGGACGCCTACATTTGTGCCTTCAGTTTATGGTGTTTGCAAGTGCAAATCAGCAAATTACATATTTAATTGGTTATTTAGACCATCTAAATAGACATTTTCATGTGCAAATATCCAATTTGCATATACAGCTGCAGTCCTTTCACGTGTATTTTTTCCCACATAAACTCCTAGAATTTAGCCCTGGTTGCAAGGCAACTCTGACTCAAATCTCTGTCTCCTAGACTTAAATAGTTAAAAGGGCCAGTTCAACAAAAGGTTTTCCTTTTTACTATGGTCACCTTTTAAACTTACCGTTGGCCTCAGACAACTACGCACTACTGCCTTACTATCTTTAGTGTTCAGGTGGCCAGTTCTTAAGGTGGTCTTTATATGCTGTATTCATTTTCATCTTCCTGATAAAAGTCCATTTTAAGCCAAAGCTCAGGCTGACTAAACCTATTATTATTCTCCTAGTGCCTCTCAGTGGACTAGACAAACATATTTTTTTAAGGCTCCAGCTATCTGGGTGTGTTGCTGGTTTTGAGGCCGTTGTATTTGATTCCCTGTTTATTTCTAGACTTTGGCAGCATGTAACAAGTGCAATAAACAAAGGAGATCAACACAAGGCAACTCAGGAGAAATTTATATTGGAAGAAGAGCAGAGGAACGCTTCGCGGGAGCGGAAGGAGAATGGCACGGAGTGGAAGCCACTGCTCTTCCGACACGATGCTGCTACCAACGAATGGCACTACAAATATGAAGAGTGAGTGACTCGAAGCATGTATAGTTATAAGTGTGGCTATAATGGGTTAAGTGCAGACATTGCTTCTTGGGCTCCAGTCAGAAATACAAAGTGCTACATGCATACGGCCTACTGCACTTCCATCTGATGCTTGGGAACGCTGGTCTTGCTCTTGACCAGATTGCACCTTGATCAGGCAACCTTCCTCCTGAATTCTCCCCAGTGAGTACTTGAACATGCAGTCCTTTCAAATGAAAGGAGTAGACAGATCAGTGGAATATCTCCTGTGTATTGGTACAAATAGAGGACAGATCTGTAGTGATGAGAAGGTGTGTTACCAGCTGCAGGAGGTTTAGCAGTCTGTGTGATCTGAGTTGTCAGTCTCAGCTCAATTTGTTGAAGACGCATCCGTATTGCAAAACCTCCACCGCAGTTGGTTCTCCATAAGCACCCTTGTTAGCAGCCTTGGCAAAGAAAAGAAACCAAGGACTTGGAGAACCTGAAGACTTCCCTGCCTTCCTACTCTAGGTTTGTTACCTCTCTGTCTCGCTCGGGGCTGAGGCACCCAGATGGGCTAGGATGGAAGCAACTTATGTTCATAAATGCCTAATTGCCCCCACCCCAGTTCTGTGGGTACACCCATTAAGCCCACGGCTAAATATTTGCTCCTGTGTGTTTGGAATTCATGCATTGCTTTTAATAAACCTGCTGCGGTTCTGTTTTTTAATACTTTCGTTTTGCTTCCAAAGTTTAAGGCCCTGGGACCCTCTAAATGACATTGCCCAGTTTGAGAAAGATGGGATACTTCAAACCATGGAGAGGCACCTATCCACAAGGATGTTGTCCCACAAAACCATGTGTATAAACAACCAAGTTATACGACACAAGGTAACCATCACTCAGCCAGAAAGCCTCTCTCTGGGAAGTTTTTTCTTCTTTGCATCTTTCTTCATATACCTGTATTTCTTTGATCAAGTGCTCAGCTCTGATTTTTTCATGTTTTCTTAGACACCACAAAATCCAAGGGCTGCCTCTGCCATTAGAGGCTTGTTTCTCTAGCTGTACTTTGCCTCTGATATTTTCCTGGTGCCTACTCCAGGTGCTAATCTGCTAATATTTTTTTGGTAAGAGGCTGGCTGGGTGAGTTCCTGTTTGAAGGATCGTTGTAATTGTGCTGGGATTTGTTGTAATACTAATTACATGCTAGAACACCTAGAGCTTGGTATAGGCAACACTTCTTATTTACATCTAAAATAAAATCAGAATCCTTGATTAATTGACACTGTGCGATTTGTAATAGATATCTTCCCTGCTATAATTTTACAAACTTTTATTATTTTCTTATGTTGGGTGGTGAATGGGGTTGAACTGAACTTTACTGTTCAATACTTACAAAGCACTTCTTTAGGCTGGATGTGATCTAGGGGTCTGAGCAGAGGACTGAGGCCCTGGAACTCAAATTCTAATCCTAACTCTATCACTTCCTTCCTTCTGGACAAGCCTGGCAATCTCTGTCTATCCACTTTCCCCATTTGTAAAAGGGAACAATATCTACCTCCCTGCTTTGTTCTTGTTAGTTATTTATGGTTTGTAAAGTGCTTCTGAAATGTGGAGAGCTATATAGAAGTGCTAAATATGAGTTAGATATAGCCCATACCAAAATCCTGAACCTGGATCTTGATACATAGCTCACGCCTTTTTATAATGGCCTGCACACCTCTGAAATTTGGGGAAGTTTAGGTTTGGATTGGGATTTCAAACTCCATGTTCCCTCGTGTTTGGCTATATAGCTTTGGTTCTCCCGTTCTAGAGAGATGGGGTAGAACTTTCGAAAGTATGTGGGAAATGAGAACACAAGTACCTGTGACTCCTAATGGACTTGGGCTCCTAAAATCTCTTTGGTGCCTTTGAAAATCTCCCTCATGAGATTTGGATCCAGATCTGGGCTATTGGTCTGGGCCCATCCCTGTTGTACACTAGTGGCATAATTTAGAGCCAGCAAGAGAACCACAAAATCCAGCAGGCCAAATTCATCCCTGGTAAAAGCCTGTTGAAGTTACACCAGGGGATGAATTTGGCCTGCTGGATTTTGTGGTTACTGAAAAATCTTAGCTTTTGGGAATTTTTTTGGGGGGGAGGGGGGGAGGGTGTGTGTGTGTGTCTCTGTCTCTCTCTCTCTCTCTCTCTCTTTCTAAATTAGATATTTCAGATCTGATCCTGAGAGGTTCTGAGCAAGTGTTCAGCCCCCCTCATGATCAAACTCCTAGATTCCAGAGAATGTTCCCTACCAGAAGGGATAACACTTAGTCAAATTGTTGTCAAATTTTTGACAGTGTTCCTTTTAATCATGCCCATTGATTTAGAGATCTGCGAAAGAATGCAGGCGTCGTAAAACCAGTGACCAACCATCCAACCACAGCCAGAACACTGAGAGCAGCTGTTCAACACCAGAGTCTGTGCAGGAACTGTCGGACGATGATGGCAAGTACTTGGCAAACGTTGGGCCAGATTTTAATACCTTTGCTCAAATTTAGCACCTTATTCCTTTGAGGAGCTAAGGTACTTCCCAGTCTCATTACTGGTGTCCGAATCTGGCCCATTGACTTCCTTTGACGTTGTTTTACTGATTGTTGTATTAGAAATACGTCTCACTCACTATTTCTGTGTTCTGTCCGTTCCTTCCTTCCTTCCTAGTAGTAACACACATGTCAGTGACAGGCTATTGTGCCTCTGAGGGCTTCCCGAGGGCTGACTTAGCAATATCAATCACTTCTGTGGCATGAAACATTGTAGAGAAATGTGCACTGCGACCATTCAGTGCCACTAGATTTAGGAAGAGAGCAGGCCTACTTTTCCACTACTCTTCTCCTCCCCCCCCCCCCCCCCGTTAGGTTTTGTTGAAGGGGCTACCAAGGTGCCCTTGAAGATGAAGAGAGCGGGGCGGGGGGGTTGCAAACCACTATATAATTGCGTTCACCCTACAAAGGAGGAAGCTAGGGATATTTGGGGGGCAGGGGTTCTGTGCGCTGAGGGGGTACTACCAGTCTGACTTCATATCAGCCTCACTCTGGGGCTTGGTTTTCATGATGAAAATTCCATTCTGCATTAAGTTCCATGTTAGTGGTGTCCTTTATCTGAAGTACTTCACTGCATACAGCTGCTCACTTGCTGGGGGTTTTGTGGCATGTGTCACAGGTCTCCCAATCACCAGAGATGTGTGGTAAATCTGTTTGTCCCTTCAATGGTTTGCCGCAGGTTTTGAAAGTCCATGTACTCGGTGCGGAAAGGAAATGAATCACCTGAAGGAAATCCACATGACTGTCTTATCCCTACAGAAAGCCCAGCAGGACATACACAGGTAGCGATTTGCATTTGTTAGCACCATGATCTCAGTAAGACCAAAATAACCTTTGGTGTTTAACTCCTCTGAGCCAGCCTTTGGAGTCTGGTTAAATCAGAGGGGTGCAGTTTCAAGGTATAACAATAAGTATCCCATTAAAATCCAGAAAAGGCTTAGTAAGCCTTCACATAAAACACGGAGAGGATCTTCTCTTAGCCCCATCTGGGAGCATTACAGATCTTCCAGCTCTTAAACCTACTGCATAGATGCAGACATCTGGGGAGCTCACCAGAGTACTGGCTAGAAGTGTGATTGCTAGCTGGCCATAGAAGGCCCTATTCGTCAAGGAACCCAACATGCCTACATTTCACTTGCAAACCCAGGTAGGAAGAGAGCTGCACAGAGATCTCACTGCACTGCTTTCACTATTTCTCCTCTGACAGCCTCAGTCATTGCAGGAGAAACAGAGGCCTGAGGGCCTGTAATTGGGTATTGACAGATTCAGTTCATGCTTTCAATAAGGTCTCTGTTTAATACCATGTCTGAGAGATTGGTGATCACACCTGGTTACTTCACTGGCAAACTGGAGCTACACCTTCTGAAATGGTCATGTTTTCAGCAGGGGTCCATTATGGCTTTTATACTCTGACTTGCCTCGGGGTCAGGGTGCTGCCACCCCATCCCTGCAGGAGTATAAGGAAATGGAGCTCCCAGGCATGCAGGGGGAAACATGGCTGCTGCTACATACCATATAGGGGGCTGCATTCATTCTCCTGTGCACCATGGGTTGATCTTGGGTCCAATAAAGTCCATTGGAAAGTTCCCATTGACTTCACTGGGGCAGGAATAGGAGCCAGGTCAGCAGAGTCTCCGGGTGCAGAAGTGGGTGGAGTCCTAGGTGCTGACTCCGTGGGTGCTCCGGGGCTGGAGCTGCTCAGCACCCACCGGTCGCCTCATGGATCCGCGCCTCCTCCCCCACAGCACCTCCTGCCTGCTGCGATCAGCTGTTCAGCAGAAGTGTTCAGGAGGTGTTGAGGGAGGGGAGGAGTGGGGGCAGGAAGAGGTGGGGGTAGGGGATGGAATGGGGAAGGGGCTGGGGTGGGAGCTTGGAGGAAGGGGTGGAGTAAGGGCGGGGCCCGGGGCGGAAGGGGGTCAAGCACCACCTGGGAACTGGGGAAGTCGGTGCCTCTGGGTGGGGCCATAGGCTTACTGTCTCATTCCCATGTTTGGGGTGGCTGGTGCCCATTGACATGCTGGCAGGGAGCCAGTCCCTGCATTCACGGGAGGCCAAGGAATGGGATTGTCTGGCTGTGGGTGGAGGGGATGCAAGAATGAGGAGATGTCTTGTGCCCTCCTTCCCTTCTCAGCCTCATGCCATCTGGCTTTGAAGGCTGATTCTGTCCATCAGAATGGTTCCAAAAAGTACTGCTCAGAGGGAGGAGTGTGAGGGTTAGTGACCATTCAGACACCCTTTGGGAAGCTAATTCTATTTTAGGCTGTTTGACAAGACTAGTAAAGATTTTTCCAATGGCAGTACTCCTCCTGATGACTTTGGAAAGCTAATGAGTTTGTTTAGGCTTGAATAAAGTGCAGCAGATTATGTTGTTTCAGTAGACAAGGCCAAGAAACCTATTCTTCCCTCGAGTTACTAAATCTTGGCAAGTACCCAGAATTTAGGTTTTTGTTAGTCTCTAAGGTGCCACAAGTACCCAGAATTTAGTGTCTTAGAATGAGTTGGCAATTCCTGAATTTTGCACTGCACTCTGGCCTTTGCTGCCTTTTCACTCCTAGTCCTAGATTTTCAAGGAACCTGGCCCCAGTTGGGGGTACTGAGCCTCATAAGTGCTCGGCACCCAGCGGTCCCCATTGCGAGAGGGCCAGATTCCCTGAACAGCCCATGCTGAGATCGCTGGAAAACCCAGCCATTTATTTTGGTGCCTGAGCTCGACCTGGGCTGTTCCACAATGAGGGCCAGATTTTCCAGGTGGTGAGCCCTTCTGAAAATTCTGTTCCTACTGTTTCTGTTGCATGGGAATCAACCCTTTTTTTAGAATAATTGTTGGTAGTATAGTAGCACCATGAGACCCTAACTGACATCGGGGCTCCATTGTGCTGGGTTCTGTGCATGCACATAGGGAGACAACCCCTGTCCCAAAGAGCTGATGGTCTATATAGAAAAGATAGACAAAGGATAGGAGAAAGGACATATTAATATTATTCCTTTGTTAAAAGAGAAAAGCACGTGGGCCCAATCCTGTACTCGTCAAACAGGCTTGTAAATTTAAGCCATGGGGAGTCTTGCCTATGTAGGATCTCCAGGACTGGGAACTGTAGCTGAGTGTTCATGTGTGTCCAGGGCGGACAGGGGCAGGGAAGAATATCTGTAAAATTCTTTCCCACGTGCAAATGGCATCCGATGAAGTGAGCTGTAGCTCACGAAAGCTTATGCTCAAATAAATTGTTTAGTCTCTAAGGTGCCACAAGTACTCCTTTTCTTTTTATTATTTGTTGTTTCAGAAACCTCACTGCTCTGAACAAAAAATCTTTCTACAGGAAAGCCTCTTCCGAAAACCTCCTCCTGGACTCTCGCTGCTGGTTTCTCATTTGCGTCTTTCTTACATGTCAGTTGTTCATTAATTATGTCTTCAAATAAAAGCACTACGTTTGGCAGCAATAAAAGTTACTGGCTGCAGGCGGGGGACACTCGCGCAAGGAGCCCATCGAGGCACCAAGCACTTTAAAACCAACGCAGCAGAGATGGAAGAAAGAGCCAGGCTAAAAGGGGACCCAGGGAACCAACAGAGTTTAGTTCCTTCAGATTGTCATTTGCCTTTTTACATGTACATCTTCAAGGACCTCTTTACCTGTACGGGCCTTAATGCTAAAGCCAAATGTAGCTTTAATTGTGCAATTTGTTTTCTATGTCTTGTCATTTTCTGATGCAATCCATAATTACCAAGCAGTATTGGTGCCCCAATAATGGCAAACATCCACATGGTTTTAGAATGGTTCCATTGCTTTGTTTTATAGCTCTAAGGGTTGGGGGAGGTGGGAAGGGTTCTTATTGTCCATTTTCAAGATGTCTGTTGGGTACATTCAGTTATGGGAGGGGAACATCAGACGGTCCAAAAATCCAACCACTTGGTTATTGGTCATGGTTTCTCCTGGATCTTGCTGTTGACACACACACAGTTGGACTTGAAAATGTGCATGACACTCCACTGCACAGAGATTGTAAATATGCACGATTTCCTAAAGTTGCCACCTTTAGGAAATGGGAATCATTCAGTAAAGCTCCTCATTCTGTTACAGAGCCGATAATGTCCTGAACTAGACCCACTGAGTCAAATGTCAGACATATTTGTTTATAAATCCTGGTCACTTTTTTTTTTGGCTATATGGCTGTTTTTATATTATAATAACACAAGAATTGTACAGAATTCCTCTGAAATTTCCCATTGCCCCCTTGGAGAGGGAGCAAGTATGTGTGTTTGATCGTAGGCACATCTATTATTAAAGGTCAGGAAGGGTAAGGGTTTTGCCACTGCGTTGTTAACTCTGTTAACAGTCTTCCTATTTTACACCATTTTTTAAAAGATTTGCAATATTCTTTGTAGATTGCAGTCAGTACTAAGCCTTTATTTTCTGGCCTGAAGTAGTTCCAAGTGGTAAGTACTGCTATATATACAGCCTTAAAATACTTAGTGATGGTGCCAGACTGGCAAACTTTAAATGTAAATGTTTCCAAATTTTTAACTACATTCCTTGTCATGTTCCCCAGTTAGGGGAAACCTGTTTGTGCTTGATATGTTGAAATAAAATTACACCGAACTTTCAATGACCATTTCTTTGATGGATTATTTGTGTTTGGGATTTTTCTCATTTTGTAGCAGTTATGCCGTGCTTTCCTAATAGATAGTATACAGTAATAGATGTACAAGTTGGCTAGCATATGTACACAGAAGAGAGAAGCATTCCATGCTAAGTTCTGAGTGACACAATGAGTTGTCTTCCTCCCTGAAGGAGGAGCAACAGCTCATGGATGGGGTTCATGGAAATGCTTGGCAGATGTTCTCTATCTTGCATGGAATGGGAATAGCAAAATTCTATGATCTGACATTTGTCTGACTCTCAAATTAGGCCATGCTTTTCAAATGCAACAGGTGATTTTTGGATGTCTGTCTTGCTGAAACACCTTAAAGATCCACGGTAGTTAGCACTTTCTTGAAAAATGCCTTCACAGGGAAAAAATACGATGAAGTGAGCTGTAGCTCACGAAAGCTTATGCTCAAATAAATCTGTTAGTCTCCAAGGTGCCACAAGTCCTCCTTTTCTTTTTGCGAATACAAACTAACACGGCCGCTACTCTGAAACCTGGTACTAAAGGGCTCTTTCATCTAGCAGAGAAAGGCATACCAAGAACCAATGGCTGGAAGCTGAAGTCAGACAAATTCAAATTAGAAATTATACACAAATTCTAAGTGATTAACGTTATGAATAAATTACTAAGGGAAGAGGTGGACTCTCAGTCTCTTCGGGTCTTTAAATCAAGACTAGAGCCTTTCTGGAGGGTATGCTTTAGCCAAACACAAGTTATTGGGTTCAATACAGGGGGTAACTGAAATTCTATGGCTTGTGACATACAAGAGGTCAGACTAGTTGATGAGAATGATCCCTTCTTGCCTTAATATCCATGAGGGGGGCCAGCTTTCAGAGGGCAGGAACTCGGCACTTTCTAAAAATCAAGCATCTCTAAGGCCTTCTCTACACTGCCACTCTGCAGAGCTGCAACTTTCTCACTCAGGGGTGTGAAAACACCCCCCTGAGCACTACAAGTTTCAGCACTGTAACGTGCCAGGGTAGACAGTGCATGAGTGCTGGAAGCCGCTCTTCCAGCGCTGGTAGCTACTCCGCCCGTGCTCTGCCATGACTACACAGCAGCACTTTAACATTGCTAGTGAAGACATACCCTAAATGTTTCAGTCTGGACGCCCAAGGTCACTAATCACTCTTGGAAAATCTTGGCCTACCTGCTTCACAAACAAGTGTAGTTCCAGCGTCCACTTTCTAACGAGTGTTCATTCCAAACAACCTACCTCCAAGCTCTTCATTTTCAGCGGCAGGCACTTGTCTGGTCTCTCCCGTCTGTCAATGCTGTCTGTGCCCTTTTCTTATGTTTTCATATTTTTGTGTTTATCTCCTTTCCAGACCTTGCATTAGACTAGAGAAGAATGTGCTGATAGAAACCTGTTCTCTTTTGCAGGAGTGTTATGTCTTCAGGACAGGATTATGACATACATTTTGGAAAAGAATGTCAAGAACAGTCTGAATCAAAGGGCAGGGGTGCTGATTGGGAAGCCATTAGCAGGTGCTGAGTAAGCAAATGCTTGAAGTTGTTGGAACTCTTCCACTTTAAGAAACAATATGCACCCTCAAGGAATTCCATTAGAACCTATTATTTATTTTTATTAGTCCTATTAGCAGTAATATAAAGGATTTTACAAAGAGATTTGCAATGCAGCCAATGAAATGTTACCTACATACCCCAATTTCACATCAGCAGTGGGGCGCGGTGGAAGTCTCCAAAATCTATCACTGTTTCCCCACATGGGATCAAAATTATTCCAGTGTAAAAAAAACAACCCATACATTCTTCTAAAACAGCAGATGGATTATAATCAACAAGCAATTGCTGTAGATGGAAATCAGAAAGGGAACATTCAAGCAGGCATGGGAGATGAGCCATTTTTAGTGTATAGCATAGATGGAAAATACTTCTCATGGTCATCTGTGAGCATCCAGCGCAGGTCCTTAGAAGGTAAAAGTACAAGGCCCTTCCATGCAAACTAGAGGAGACACACCTTTAAATCTCAGGATTTTACTGTTTCTGGGGCTAGCCAGTGTAGGCAGACATGATCAGAGTAAAGCCATGGCATTATATTGCACTACTTATTCCACCCTCACAGAGGATAATCCCTCGCATTAAATGACAAAATGGACACAGTTGAAACAATGCCTTGCCTACCATTTTTCCTGTGCTTCACAATTGCTTGATATGTCCATAGGAATTGCTTAAACTGAAAAGTACTATTGGGGAATTTTAGTGTACTTTTATCTTCTCATGCAGTTTAGAAGTGGGAAGCAGCTCGTCGCCCATCCATAATAAAAGTTTTGCAGTACAAATCCTACTATCAATAACTGCTGCGAAGTCCCCTTGTGTTCAAGTGCAATGTACAAGTGCAACTGCTTGGCATTTAATACACAATTCTGAGATTAATGTGCAAAAAGGACTAAAAGAATACAGCTCACTGTCCTCTTGTGGGGTTGGCTCGGCATAAGAGTTTGCAAGATTTGTGGCTTTAAGGCCTGAGCCATTTCCCATTAAATTTAATGGGAGTTGCATTAGGCCTTTAATTTGTAAAGAGGAGATTAAAAGTGTATAAAGAAGAGGAGAAAGGTGGTCTAATGTTTAGGGCACTAATCTAGGATTTAGGAAACTGGTGTTCCAAGTCCCTGCTCTGCCACAAGTGTTTGAATTGTTTGAATGATTTTAGGTAAGTCACTTAGCCTCTTTCCTCCCTTCCAGTTGTAAAAATGGGGAATTGTGAGGTGCTCCAATACTCCAGCAATGGGAGCCATATAAGTACCTTAGACAACTGGTCATATTGAGTCCTATACTCTAATGACCCTGTTTTGTGGGTGGTCAGAACAAGAAGCAGTGGTCTCAAGTTGCCGTGCGGGAGGTCTAGGTTGGGTATTGGGAAACACTATTTCACTAGGAGGGGGGGAAGCACTGGAATGGGTTATCTAGGGAGGTGGTGGAATCTCCATCCTTAGAGGTTTTTAAGACCCGGCTTGACAAAGCTTTGGCTGGGATGATTTAGTCGGTGTTGGTCCTGCTTTGGGCAGGGGGTTGGACTAGATGACCTCCTGAGGTCTCTTCCAATCCTAATATTCTATGATAGGCCTCTCCCACAGACATCACAGTTGCATGAGCCATAGCAAGGTAATGTGAGATCAATATATCTTTGCCTCTCAGGTTTGGTACTTGCTATCTGACAAAAGTAGCTACTATTTAGTATCTGGTGAATTTTTTTTTAAGTGAATATGCTCTGACCTTAAAGGTCAGGGGTCAAATTCACTGCAGCTATAAGCAGCTGTAACCCTGGATTTGGGGCATTTTTTCTGCATCGTGAAAAGTTCTCAGCAACAATGCTGTGACTTAATTTCTGGACACATCTACACTAGGGAAAAGTAGGCATGTTCATTTCAACCAGCTACCCTGAAGTGAAACTAAAATGTGTCCTATCTACACTAGGATTTTACAGATAAACAATCTTCTTTTAACACTTTTTCTTTTCCCTAAGTGTGGACATGGCATTGGTGGCCCAGTTAACCCAACTGCAGCATGCTTCTTACACTATCATTGTTTTGAATCAGGGACTGCATCTGTCTACACCTGCATTCAGCATGTAGCATGATGGTGCCCCTATTCTTAATAGGGTTGTGGGCTTATCGATAGTTATGAGCAGTGACAAAAGCCCATAGGCTTCATTAAAGACAGTGTATAATTCAGTATATAACACCCTCCTCATTTGGGCTGTTTTCTCAGCAGAAAGGCTAGCTCATGGGTCTGTTTAAGAAAGAAGGATTTCTGATGTTTGAAAAAAAAAAAAAGCTCCCTGCACCGTGTGTTCTTGGGCTAGCAGTAGCCCCAGGTGCCGTTTTTACCCCAGGAATTCATTATATTAGCCAGGATACTTATAATGGAAAAAGGGAAGGCAATTTTAAGTTAAGACCCTCCGCTCAGGGAGTGGGAGGGGGGCTGTCTATAAATTAAGGAAAGCAGGGAGGGGCGAGTGGATCCTTAATTTTGCCTGTTTGATGCAGTTACAAGGGCGGGGAGCCGCCAAAGAAAATCACTCAGAACTGTGTTCCCTTATTTATGCAGAGAAAAGCAGGGGTGGAAGCCGGGGTCCCTGGTGCTCGCGGCGGGAGCCGGGGAAGGGGAGCGGGACAGGCTCCCTCCAGCGCCCTGGCTCAGCGCCCTTCCGGCGGGGTGGTTCTAGGGCGACTAATTACATCAGGGGCAGCAGCCGGAGAGGCGCAGGCTCCGCCCAGGACGTGAGAGCCGGGTCCTGTGGTTCCGGGCCCCGCGAGCCGCTCCCCGGGACGCGCCATGGGAGCCGGGAGCTTCTTGCTGCTCCTGCTGCTGGGGGTGAGTGCGGGGGGGCAGCGGGCCGTGCTGATCGCCGGGCCCCGGAGCACTGCAGGGGGGCTGCCCGCGCCCCTGCAAGCGGCAGCCGGGGAACGCCCAGCCCCGCCCGCCGGCTGCCCGCGCCCTGCCTCGGCCCACGGTCGGGCTGGCTGAACTCCCGGCATCGTTCCCTCCGCCTGCCTGCGGGCTCCGGGCGCGTCTCCGGGCGCCGGGGGCGCGACACCGCTTGGGGGGCGGAAAAGGGTTTGGGGGAGGGGGAGGCGGAATCCGCTGTGGCCAGGTGTTTCCCGGCAGCCGGTGCAGTCTCTCCTGCGTTTGGGGGATGGGAGTGTGTGTGGGGGGAGATGGGTCTCTCTGGCTTTAAGAAAAACTTTTCAAACAACAGACACTAACCCCCTGAAATGCGGATCTGAGCCGTAAGGAGGGTGGCCAGTTTTGGTTGGACCTCTTCCCCGAGGTTTCATCACATGACCTAATCTGTAACTAAAGATGAATCATTAATTTCTGGAGATTCCAGGACTATTCTGGAGTATTGGTTGGTAACCTTAGTCATGAGGCACGTGGGCTTGGTTTTATAGGGGACCAGGAGATAATATCAAAGTTTTCGTTTTTTCTCTGCATCAGAGCAAAGGTGTGTCTGGAGCTGGCTTGATTGCTAATCAGTGGAGATGAAACAGGAAATTGGCTTCTCCTAATCCTGGCCTGGCCCTTAATCACAAGTGTTCAGACCATTTCTCCATCAATTCCCAGCTGTAGAAGACATCAGTGATGTGTGCTAGCCTGCCAGGACACAATGCATGCCCTCCCAGCTCCAGGAACTGGCCAGATTCACACCTTTCCCTTTTCATAAATCAGACACATCTGAGTCACAGAAGCAATCTGGGCTCAGACCAGCAACCCCCTAGATTTGGTCTCAATATGCCCGTTGGTTCCACAGTGCTACACTCTGGAATGCCAAACTGGCCCTTTCCTGGGTGTCATGGGGAGCCTATTACTAGCTCTGTAGCTGTTGCAGTGATAAAAGGAGAACTTCTAAGTTCTCTTGATCCTACATGTTTCAGAAAGGAAAGCTCTTTCAGAGAAAGAGGGGTTTGATAAAGCATCGATCAGTGGAAGGGGTCAGAAATGGATAGTCCCTGATTTTTGTTTTAAATGTAAGCTTCCTAAATTCTGTTTTCACAGTTCGTGCTACGATTTAGCTTGGCCTTGCTATGTTGCTTGTATTTGCTATAGAGGCTCCAAGTAGGGATCAGGAACTCCTTTTGCTCTGCTCTGTATAGCATACACATAACAAAAGGAAGGTCTGTGCCCCAAAGAGCTTACAATCTAACTATGTGATGAGACAAACACATGCATCCAACAGACATATGGAGGAGCACAAGGTAACAGAGAGACACAATTTTTTTGTCAAATTAACTACTGTTTCCTGAGGAGGTGGATTAACTACCCTTCCTGTTGCTGTAGGAAGTGTCTATGCTGAAGCATAGACCAGCCGCAAGACACACACTGAGTCCAGTGTGCCATAGGAGGGCTGTGTTGGAGCAGGGAATTGAACCCAGGTCTCCTGAATCCTGGGCTAGAGCACTAACTCCTGGGCCATCTTTCCTCTTGAAAATCAAAATCATGAGTCATTGACATATTGCTTAACAGCTCTGTGCCTCGGTTTACCTAACCGTAAAGTAGGGATTAATATTCGTCTCCTTGCATAGGATGTTGAAAGGACTTTTAATTAATTTGTGTTTTAAAGTCAACATGTAGATCCTCAGGAGAAAGGTACTACCGAAGTGTGTATTTATTATTTATTTTATTTAGTAGCAGTTTTTCTTTTGCTAGGGATCCAGTTTCTGAGTGTGTGTTATGGGCCTGAGATGTGGGTGTACTGTATATTTAGTACAGAAAGGCAGGGAGAAGTATTATAGGTCACCTGTAAAGAGAGGGAAGTTGGGGAGGGTTGCCCCTTTTTGCTTCTGTATGTTGTGTGAAAGTTGTGATACTTTTTTTTCCCTCTTGTTTTTTCATACTGGAAATTGAGGTCCTTGGTAGGCTGGAAGACTGCGGAACTAAAGCAATGGTAATGAGAGCTAATAGTGAAAGAGATGTGGAGTTCTAGTCACACCATCAAACACTTTCATGTTGCTTTTGTTCGTTTGTTTTAACATTTATTTAACTTGAGTTAACGCTGTTGCTCCTTCTGCTGAGGTACTAGATCACACAATCGACCTGCTCTCAAGCCTTCCCAGTGGGTCCTTCTGCAAAATCAAGAAAGACCAAACTTGATATTCCTGACTCTTCCACAGTTGTGGGAGGGGAGAAAATCTTAAAACCCCAAAACTCCTTTCAGGCTTCCTTTATACGCTGGAAAGGGAACAGGCCTTATCTTAAAAAAAAAAAAAAAAAAAAAAAAAAAATCTTTAAGCATTCTTGCAAAAACAAAGCCCACCTTGAGATTATAGTGTGATGGGTTTTGGTGGTGTTTTCTTTTTTTTTTTTTAAATTGCTCATGCCCCTATCATGCTGTTTTACCCTTACTGAACTGTTGCAGTTACTTGTGACTTGAAAGCTTAGCAAGAGGGAATTTGTATTTCCTCTATTTCTTGTTGAAGTCTTTAGAATAACCCAGTATGTCCATAGGCCTCTCACTGAGAATGGCAAAGAGTCCTGTGGCACCTTATAGACTAACAGACATATTGGAGCGTAAACTTTCGTGGGTGAATACCCACTTTGTCAGATGCATGTAGTGGAAATTTCCAGAGGCAGGTATAAATATGCAAGCAAGAATCAGGCTAGGGATAACGAGGTCAGTTCAATCAGGGAGGATGAGGCCTCCTTCTAGCAGTTGAGGTGTGAACACCTAGGGAGGAGAAACTGCTTTTGCAGTTGGTGAGCCATTCACAGTCTTTGTTTAATCCTGAGCTGATGGTGTCAAATTTACAAATGAACTGAAGCTCAGCAGTTTCTCTTTGAAGTCTGATCCTGAAGCTTTTTTTTGCTGCAGGATGTTCAATGTCATGGGGGCGGGTGGGGGGTTGTTGATTCGACACATTGCAGTGTATTTTCCATAGGTTCAATCATCAGCAATATCTGAGAGTAGAGCCGAGCCCAGCAGCCACAACTGTGGTGATGGAGAATATCTGCATCAAGACTGCTGCTGTAAATACTGTCCTGCTGGTAAGCACTTAGTGATCTGTAGTTCACTTGGCTAACAAAGCGTTTTTCAGAGATGATGATTGTGCTGGTTGGTTTTTGTGCTGTAAGATAAAACCAATGAAAGAACAATACATGTTTGCAAAAGCCAGAGAGGGCCATTTTATGCTGTTCCTCCTCCTCTTCAGCGGTGCAGCTCACTTCGGAATGGTGTCCAACCTTCCACTAAATAGGGTGTGCCTGGGTGACCTTGGCAGTCGGTCAAGAAACGTGGGCATGCTATAAAAGGCAGAGTCTACGTCAGTACTGAAGGAAGCTGTTCAAAGTTAAACAGCTTTGTTTGAACTCTTGAAAACTGAACCAATGCCCTGACCACTCGTTTTATTCCCCCAGCATCACCTAATCGTAATAATGCTTTGTCAGATACAAACACTCGGTACTGATAGTCAGCAGAAATTTTATGTATTTTAAATCAACATGCAAAACTTTTCTTTATTTTGTAAACTATATGCATGTCCATCTTGGAGATGGGTGTAAAATTCATTCATTCTTTATAGGGCCCTTTGCTCCTTGGCACAAAGCTAAGCGAATTCTAACCTCAATTTGTTATAATCTCATCAGGTTTGCCCTGTGGATTTTCTAAACCTTGTGAGTGAATTTAGTACTCAAGTGTCAAATTTGCCTTTGCACAGAGACCTTGAACAAGGCATATACATTATTTGAATGTGACTTGAGCCCAGTTTTAAGGACTTAGGCCCTGATTGTGCAATTGATAGCAGATGGGCACAGAGGCCTATCTGAGCGCTTCTCAACAGTTCACCCATGTGGTATGAACTGCAAGAGCGGAGCCACAAGTAAGATTTAAGTGCAGTGTAGGCCTCATGTGGGGTGGATTTCACTCAAAGTGAGGAGCTAATGACACTGGTTTCAGAGAGCGTTAGCTAGAGCTGTATGAGCTCCCCTATACTTTATTTACCACATCAGTCTCACCTGAGGCACTTTCACTAATCTATTCCTAGCCTGTTCTGAGCGCAAACTGTTAGTGGTGCTGAACTATGACAAACTGCTTATTAATAAATAGGGACGTGAATACGTGTCCAAATAGAACTAAGAAAAACATTGAAACAATTATTTTATTGCTAAAACCTTCCTTTTGGAGAAGAAAAATACAGGCATCTTTATTAGTAGAATATTTCAGAAAAATGACAAAAAAACAGGGAATTATTATTGATGGAAATTTTTGTAAAACATTTTCCCCTCTATCTATAGAGGAGGAAAACCCGCAAGCCTATTGGCCTCTTATTACTAGTTATTTATGTGTTTTTTCTAATGTTATCTGGCCACTGACGTCTAAGTGTTCTTCCTGGTTTTGTTGTGTATACTTAATCTCATTCAGCTCCACTCCTTGCAAGGAGAGTGGCTGAAAGGAGTCATGTTGCAGTATGCTTGAATAACAGTTAACTGTATCCTAATACTACCTGAGATATACAGCTTTAGTGTTGAATTTCTGCTTCTCCCTTTATACAGGCACTTATGTTAGTAAACACTGCAAGGTTCCACATACAAAAGGAATTTGTTACCCTTGCACAGATGGAGAGGATTATACTGCTCATGCAAATGGCCTAGATGAATGCCTTCGATGTAAACTGTGCAAAGAAGGTATAGTACAAAGCTTGGGCTGATCTGTAAATACAGTTGGGTTGTTTTGGGCAAAAGCTTTGGTGGTCTTTGTTCCGCAGAAAAATCTGTTGTCTTAATCCCCTTTCTTATTTTCATAGATTTAAAAACACTTACGCTTTTTTAAATAACTGATGCTTGGTAGAAAAGGAATCGCAAATTCAGTTGGATTACATTTGTAATTTATATGATTAACTTACTTTTCTCAGATCAAGTAACTGTGAACACCTGCACTTCGATGAGCGATACTGAATGTCAGTGCAAGCCAGGCTATTTCTGTCCGACTCAGGACTGTGAGATGTGTTACAGGTGCAAGTCAAAGTACGTATAAGATCCGATTTAGGCAGTTGCCTTCCATATAGTACAGTCAAAAGTAGAACCTAGCTCCTGTAAATGCTTACCCACATGTTTACCTTTCGACACGTGAATAATCCCATTGAAGTCAACGGGGCTGCTCGTGCGTTTGAAGTTAAACCTATGCCTGAGTGTTTGCAGGATCAGCGCCTAGAACTGAATGTACTGCTGTCCTGTTTGAGGCTTCTGCCTGTACACAAACATTTCCTGATTCCTTCACCTGCCACATTTGAATAGGCTTTGGACGGCTACCAGTCAGGACAGCTAATGTCAGTCGAGCTACCCAGAATTTTATAACAAGGGGCCAACTGTTGAAGGAGACTAATTAAGTACGTGATTAGTTAACACTTCTTCTCAGTATTTTTTCCCTTTGAATAAATATTTGTGTACGTTAATCTCTCCCCGTGGGCGTCTGTGTTTTTGCTGTGCTGCCACATAATCTTCTAGCATCCTTTTTTCTTCTTCTGTTTTTCAAGCACTCTTTCTTAGTGACTGGTGAGAAAAGACAGTTTTTTTTTTTAAATTTGCACATTCTGTCCATGTATATAAATTATTCCTTGAGAGTAGGAGTGAGCACGAGTACAGATTTGATTGCGTAACCATTATATTTTTATCATCAATTTTAGGTGCCCAGAAGGGAAAGAAATTGTACAAAAATGCAATGCTACAGTTGACCTGGAGTGTGGCCATCCTCCCATAGGTACAGTATAAACTATGCTAAGGGAGGTCTGATGACTTTCTGACTCTGTAGGTAATTCAGAAGCAGAGTATAAAAGTGAGGCTTTGAAATCCTACTGTTAAGTGTTTGACGAGCCCACGTAATTCACACTAGCAGCCGCTAGATGGAGACAAAGACTTTCCAAGTGTGAGTTGTGTAACCAACCAATATTTGTGGTGATATTTAAACTAGCACAGGGGACTTGTCTTGGTGGAAAGGATTACATAGTGGACACGCCTTTCCAAAGTGTCACGTTCACACAGTTTAAAGCTATAGGTAGCATGCCTTTCGAATACTCAGTTAAGTATTAAAACATGAAAAATATCTGTATTGTGGCATAAATCTGAAAAGATATAAAATGTATTGAATTTCTTTTCCCCTGTAGATGCCCTTCTACTAGCTTTTAATTTGCACTGACACACACCAGCACCTAGATACCCTAATGGTGTATTAATATTTGAGAGATTGTGGCTTTCTTGGGGCAGAGACTAGAGGTGTCACTGTAACAAACTGCTGAATTTCACAGGCGTTGGTCTCCATTTTTATCTGCAGCATCAACATTCTTACACTGCAAAAACAGTCTTATGAGTGGCTTTAGTATTTCAAGGTTGCTTGCTTTTTTTTTTGCAGGGACTGCGAATGCTGCAGGTTGGATTGGTGGGGTCATCGTTATGTTCGTTCTTTTTGTGGTTGGGTGCCTTCTTTTTCTCTTCCTTAGGAAAAGGATATCATATAATAAAACAAATAAAGGTAATTAAAATTCCTTTCCATGGATAACCTGAGATACACAAAGACTCAAGTTTCCAAAGCTAAACGAACTAAAAGCTGAGGTTGTCCTTATGGCTTCTGTCTGCCCTCGCTCCGAGCTGCTGCACTGCTTCTGGAAAGAGCTGGCATGTCCCCGTGGTCCCTGGGGAGGGGGTTGCCACACGCTGCCCCCACTCCAAGCACTGACTCTGCAGCTCCCGTTGGTTGGGAACTGTGGCCAATAGGAGCTGCGGGGGCGGTCCCTGTGGGCAGCGGCGCATGGAGACCCACTGGGCCCCCTGCCTAGGAGCCACTGCCAGGGGGGTGTGCCAGTCGCTTTCAGGAGCCGCCCAAGGAAAGTACTGACACCCTCTTGCACCCCTGCCCCAGCAAGCGCCTGCACCCCACACCCAAACTCCCTCCCAGATCCCAATTCCACACCCCATCCTGCACCCCTGCCCCAGCCTAGAGCCCACACCCAAACTCCCTCCCAGAGCATGCACCCCCTCCTGCATTCCAACCCCCAGCCTAGAGCCCGCACCCCAACTCCCTCCCAGAGCCTGACCCCACACCTCCTCCTGTACCCCAACCCCCTGCCACAGCCTGGTGAAAGTGAGTGAGGCTGGCAGAGAGCAAGCAATGGAGGGAGGGGGGATGGAGTGAGCATGGGGCAGTGCCTTGGAGAAGGGGCAGTACAGGGGCATGGTTTCAGGAGGGAGGCAGGGCAAGGATCTTTGGGTTTGTGCAATTAGAGAGTTAGCAACCCTGCTGGGCAGGCATGTGAAAGCCCTGGCCATGCCGGAAGAGCATGTCCGGCCAGCACAGCCGGCAGCTCGCTGGGCACCAGCCAGCACAGGTGCAGCACTGCCCAAATGTCGGGCAGACGTGTCCGCGCAGGCGTGGCTTGTGTGTGCTTGGAGGCCCATTGACTGTTCTGCCCTTGGGCCCGGAATTGCTGTCAGCGGGCCTGCTTCCATCCTAGCTGTGTCTACAGCAGGAGTTTTGGTTGATCTAATTATTTTGCACAGGGCATGACGTTTTTCACAGCCTTGAGTGATATAGCGTGGTGCCCTAAGTTTCAGGTGTAAACCAGGTCTCTGACTAGCTTTTGGAACTGAGGCCTAAAACATTTTAAAGATCATAGAATCTCAATAGATTACTACAATTAACAGAAAAGATAATGTTTATTTGTTGGAAAGTGGAATTTGGCTGGGCTTATTAAGTGGAACTAGACCCCAAATAGAACTCTGTTAATATCTATCTAGTACATACAGTATGCCCCAACCATTTGTGCTCCAGTAGATTTGGCCAGAAGGAAGTCATTCAGTTCCTTGAACTTGTCAGCCTGCTCTACAGGTTACCTACATTTAAACTTCTGGTTGAGATTGAGAATCTGTGTCAGAGAGTTCTGCAATGTAACCAATATACTAATTCAGCTATATTTAAACAATATAACTTAGTAGAGAGATTTTAATTTATATTCTTCATACGTTTCAGAAAACAAAGATGCAGAAAAAGATGTGGTAAGTTTCCTTTGGACACATGCCACTTTTCTTTTACCTGTATGTTTATTGCATAAAAGTTCTTTTAAATTAAATTGAAACTGTTTAACTATAGATGATGCACACCTTTAGTCACTTTCTCTGCCCTGCTTGCTGTTGTGTATTGGGACACTTTTCTTCACTTCATACAAAACCCCAAAACTTTTATGTCATCTAGTTCACTTCCTGTTAATGTTGGATTGTTCTCTACCATATAATGTATTCTTTAGTGTCTTGTTTAGTTTTAAATGCCCGATATGATGGAGCTTCCAGTACCTCCCTTGGAAGAATATTTTAGAGCTCTAATATGTCTGTCAGGAAGCCTTTCCTGATAACCTAACTTTTTCATTCATTTCATTAACTACATACCATTATTTCTAGTTATCCTCTTGTAATGTCTTAAATAGTTCCGCTTACGTATTAGGGGTTTACACTCTTCAGATGTATATCAATAGTTATATCCTCCCTCAGCACCCAACCATTAGTAAATGCTTAGCTTCTTTCTCTCACTTTAAATATAACTGGTGTTCTTACACGAGTAGTTCCATTTGAGGTTGTTAGAACTCATAAAGTGACCAAGATTTTTACCCTTAATCTCTGCTTGTGAGTCAGTCTCTGTATGGGGTCCTGATCCATGCTTGGTGTTTGGAACGCTGTCACAATACAGATAAATAATAGCCCCATCATTTTTGCTGCTCTGCTTGGGATACTGCAGCTGTAAATATCACTGTGATATTGACATGCCAAGAACTGCACCTCTTACTTAAAGACAACCTGCTTAAGGAAAATTGTAATTTGCAGGGAATTTTGGCAAAATCTTCAGTTTCTCCATTAGGTATGTAAGGAGCTTCAATTTTTATATTTGGGTTAAAGTTTAATACTAGATATCATTAGAAGGCACAGATAAGACTGTCTTAGTTACCTTTTTAATACAGACTTTTACTTAAAGTAAGAGACACAGTTCAAAGGCATTTGTTTATTAACTGCTGTTCTAGGACAAATTTAAAAAAAAACAGCCCCACCTCAATTCTGCAAGATGCCTTAGGGAAGTCGGTCACTTTAAACTGTGTGTGACAGTTGAGGTCCATCGTAAGTGGCTCAACTATCTAAGCACCCAGCTGTGTTTTGTCATTGTTTTTGTTCTGAACTTGCAGGGTTATTTTGTGTGTTCTGTAAAGGCTTAGCAAAGTAATAGGTTACGATAAAGATGCAGAGAGAGGGTTAAACTGGGGTAGTGGTAAGAGCTGTGGAAGTATTCTGCTCAGGTTCTCACAGGCCCAGAGCAGATCTCTCTGTTAAAATGATCAGCAGTGAAATAGTTAATATTTACATTTTAAAATGCAATTGTTAAACTTCAGAGTTAATACCAAATGTGGCTAGCTCACCTCCCTGCCCCTCAGCCCACTTGGCATGGGGTTGGTTATGTGGTTGGAGAGTGTAGTTTAGTGACAAGGGAGTTATTGTAGCCTTTTTTCCTAAACAAAAGAAAAATAAAAAAAATCCTATTTTCAACAGATGTGGCTCTCTCCTTGCCTAACTACAGAAGCTCACATGTAACTTCTTTGCCATTCTGTAAAGGTCTAGTGATTAACGCTGCTCCTGTTTGTCACTTGTTAACACTGTAGCTTCTGAATTTTTATGTGGGATGTCTTGCTCACAATGAGGCATTAAGTATGAAATGTTCTTCCACTGCAACAGGGGTGGCCAACCTGAGCCTGAGAAGGAGCCAGAATTTACCAATGTACATTGCCAAAGAGCCACAGTAATACATCAGCAGCCCCGCTGATCAGTGCCTCCCCCTCCCTCCCTGCACCTCCCAATCAGCTGTTTCGTGGTTTTCAGGAGGTGTGGGGTGGGGGGAGAGGAGCGAGGGCACTGCAGGCTTAGGGGAGGGGGCGGGAAGGGGTGGCGTGGGGGCAGGGCCTGTGGCAGAGCCAGGGGTTGAGCAGTGAGCACCCCTGGCACATTGGGAAGTTGGCGCCTGCAGCTCTAGCCCCGGAGTCGGTGCCGGTACAAGGAGCCGCGTATTAACTTCTGAAGAGCCGCACGTGGCCCCCGAGCCACAGGCTGGCCACCCCTGGACTGCAAGGTTCTTGAGAGCTTGCCTACAAAGCTATGTATGCTTTAATAAAGCACTCTTAATTAGCACTCTTTAATAAGTCACTCTTATTCCTTACAGGAGTCGGAGGATAGCACTGAAATTTTCTTTGCACCAGAAATGGAGAATGCTAATGCTAGTGCACCCATTTTAGAGATCCAAAACTCTGTTCAGAGTCCACCAGTTTTAGCAGTTAATAGTCCTGATTCTCTACTAAGAAATGAATTGCCTGAGGATACCAGTGTTGCATTTTCTGAGAGAAGTGGCCTACTTCTAAATGGTGAAAACAACTCATGGGAAGAGTCTTACCACAGGACTGCAGGATATTCAGCACCAAACAAGCGTCCAGACAAGCCCAATTTTGTCTCCCACCCTGGGCAGTCAAATGGTGGGATGTCCATATCTCAGACGGTAAGTGGGAAATGCTCAGTGTGTCATGAAATCTGTTGTGTAATTTCATGGAAGAAAGGTAATAGCTTCTTCTTTTAACATCTAGAGCTCCCTGGCTTGCAGAATGAATTGGTAATAAAATAGACCCCCATCACCCCCCAAAAGGATATGAAATATGCTTTTGCATTATCTTAAATTTGGATGTTTGTTTGAGGTGGTATCAGAAATTTCCATCATTCATCCAGTCCACCTAGAAACATTGTTTAATTAAGTGACTGCTATACTCTTCTTTCCACTGCTTAGTACCAACAGGGAAGACACTTTTCTTGTTAAGGGATTATTAGCTAGTGGCAGAGCTGGATTTTCTGGCTGGGCAGTTTTATTCAGGTGTTTGAACTTGAGTTTATTCTGTGAAACTTTTGAATTCTCAGACCTACCTTATAGATACTGTGAAATCAAATCACCAGATCAAGGATAGTGATTATAAATAAGCAAAAAATGTTTTCTGTTTGAATAAACATGGGTGTTTATATTGCAGGTCAGGGATTCTGAAGCCAGGCCTCATATAAAAGTTAAAGAGCTTTCTCGAGAAGGTGAGTAGTTCAAGTAGCCCACCTTATTAGGGATCTAAAATTGGTAATAGTCAGCAGAGTACTGGGCAAAATGTGACTGTCTGAATTCATTGTACATAGCTGAATGAGAAAATAGATATTTGTATAAATGTTTACGAAAATTTTGTCCTGCTTACTGTATTAGCACTTCTAAACTGCAGATTGTTTGTTTGCTGCATTTTAATTATTTTTGTACTTCTAAAAAACTGCTTCAAAAACAAAACAAAAAAAACCTCATCGCACCCCCCCACATACATTTCATAGCAAATAACTATTTATACAGAAGGACATCTCTTTTGCATAATGGATTCATAGGGACATGAGACATAGGACTAGAAGTTACATTATGGGTCGCAGAGTCCAGTTTCCTGCTATCACAGGCCACCCCCATCATATACTCTGAATAGTGATCTTTAACCACATGAATATGTGTCAATAACCTTAGGAACAGTAGCTTTTTAGAGCTAATCATGCTCTAGTAAAAGGTCCATCTATGTACCAGCAGTGTAATCCGTAGCATGCCATGTAAGGACACAGAGGGGTGTGTTTTGTTTTGTGTTTTTTTTTGTACTGCAGCTTTACCATTCAAACAAATAAAATGCCAGGGTGTATCAGATACCAGTGAACTAGTATAGTGGATGGCACTGAAGGAAGTAAACCATGTTCTGATGGAGGGTACTGGTGATACCAGTCTTACCTTGGCAAACTATATCATACTGATAGTTGTGTAGATGGGTGGGTAAAATTAATTGCTAAGAGTGATCAGAAATCCATCAAAAGTGAACAAGGACCTTAAAACTACAGTGAAATCTGTACAAAGGGCATCTTCAATAGACAATCTCCCATTTAAGAGACCACTTT
Organism: Eretmochelys imbricata; assembly: GCF_965152235.1. Lineage (NCBI taxonomy): Eukaryota > Metazoa > Chordata > Testudines > Cheloniidae > Eretmochelys > Eretmochelys imbricata. Next base: position 28,064,383 of record NC_135577.1, on the reverse strand, counting down.
GAAGTATGCATAATGACATCTTTGACCTTTTAAAAAGATGGTTTTGAATAGGAAACCAATTGGTTACCTGTTCCTTGGGTGTTAACTTAGGACAGGCTTCACCACTTTTGTTGAACTGAATCTTTTTATTGTATTGACTTTCAATAGTATACATGAGTTTTTGTTTTTAACGTAAAACAGTTCAGGTCATGCTAATCAGATTCCATAAAATATATGGGTACAACTTGATTTTAAAATCATACTCTCTGCTCCTGTCTTACACTTGGGGCCTGTTTACATGGTAAAGCAATGTGCCCCAGAGGGGTGTAAGTTCTAAAGTGCACCTGTTTCACACTAACTGGCCCATGTAGACCCCCCTGGCACACACTAAAAGTCCCTAATGCACGTTAACATAGTGCAATTTGACCCACATTAAGGAACTTTTAGCGTGTGCCAGCAGTATCTATGTGGGCCAGTTACCATGCAATACGGTGGTGCACATAGGAATTCATACCCCATTGCTGCACAGTGCCATACTATGTAGACAAGACCTAAATTGTATATTAAAGGAATAAAATGACTACATTTAGAACAAATCAGTTATGATTTTATTACGGCATAAGAAAATTTCAGGTTTAGATGTTTTCTGAAGTCTATGTAATGGTGCTTTTCATCTTCTACAGATAGCTGCCATGCAAAGTAAAACATACCTCTCTATTTGTATTCCCAATTTATCAGTAGCTGGTTGAACAGATACCGTATAGGCCAACAATGCAGTGTGGGAGGAAATGGAGTATATTGCTGAAATACTCTCAAGGGTTTATTTAAGCCCTTAAATCAAATTATGTGCCAAGGAATGTTAAACTACAAAGGGGAAAGGTAGTAAAATGGCAAATGACCTGGATTTATCTGAGAACCTATACAAGTGAACATAGGCATCTATAGAAATGGTCATTTTAAAATATTCAATGCTTTTTTTTTTTTTTCCCCCCCAGCACTAAGTGACAGTTTTTATTATTTTATGAAAGAAGTGCCATCACAGAACTGGAACATGTTTATGAGAACTCATCTAACAGATAATGAAATATATAACACAACTTTTGAACATCCAACAAATATTGAAGAGCAATATTATCAGATGCTAATCATTTGGAGAAACAAATTTGGAAATGAGGCTTCCATTATTAAATTATTAGATAGCCTATGGAATATAGGACTTAGAAGGTCTCATGAAAACATAGTAAACCATTTAATAAGTAAGGATATTATAACTATACTAGAGGCCGAAGACTAATGAGTATACTATTATCAACAAAAAAACCAAAGCCAAAAGGATCTGTAAACTCTATAGATATGTTTCTATGCACAACCTTGCTTTAGTGCATATTGCCATTTTTTTTTTATTGTTGGTTTAAGAAAACTTGAAAATATCAACATAAAAACTACTGGTAAAACAAATAGAGAAATGAGTTCGGGTATCTTCACTGCAACTCGTGTCCTCTAGAATAGCGGAGTCTCAGAAATGTATCTTACAGGACTCTACTTGACATTTGTTAAACGAGACAAGGATTCAAGTTGCTGTGTTCACTGAGAATGTGTCCTGAGTTGTAATACATTAAATAAACTTGGGTACCCTTTTCATGTTCAGCTGAGGAAAGAACATAAGTGTATGTTAAACTATATAATAAACTTTGAAAACTGTTATGTCTTGGGAAATGAGAACTGTAAGGGGAACCTCACAGTGACTGGATGGAGTGATTTGTTGTCATTGAAGGTTTTGAAGCATATTGTCGTTTTATTATCTGCACTGATAAACTGGACCAAACAACATCCAGAATCTTAATTTATTTTTTATATGCAGTGAAGAATGTACTTATGAGAACACTGTAATATGAAGAGATTTGTAGAGTTTTAGGCCAGAATGGAGCGTTAGACCATCAAGTTTGATCTCCTCTATAATTCAGGTCATTAAATTTCACCCAGTTACCTTTGTACTGAGCCAATAACTTATGTTCAGCTAAAGCTTATCTTCCAAAAAAGCATCCAGTCTTGAAATAAAGACATCAGGAGATGAAGAATTCACCACATCCCTTGATAATTTATTCCAAAGGCTAATTGCGCTCACTGTAAGGAATTTATGCCTTATTTCTAATTGGAATTTATCTAGCTTTAGCTTCTAGCCATGATTCATCTAGCAGAGAAAGGAAAAATACGAAAGAGCCCTTTAGTACCTGGTATTTTCTCCCCATGAAGGTGACTTGGATACTGATCCAAGTACCTCATCTTTTTGATAAGAAGAAAGAGCTCTTTAAGTCTTCCACTGTAAAGCATTTTCTCTAGCCCGTGAATCATTTTTTGTGGCTCTCTTCTGTAACTTTTCCAATTTTTCAACATCCTTTTTCAAGTGTGCACACCAGAACTGTATGCAGTATTCCAGTCTCACCAGTGCTGTATACAGAGGTAAAATCACCCCGCTACTCTACTCACTATCCTGTTTATGCATCCGAAGATTACATTGGCCCTTTGCCACAGCATCACACAGGAAGCTAATGTTCAGCTGTTTCTTTAAATCCTTTTCATAGTCACTGATTTCCAGGAGACAGTTCCCCATTCTGTAGGTATGGTCTGCATTTCTTGTTCCTAGATGTATAACTTTGCATTTAGCTTTGTTTGAATGGGCTCAGCTTACCAATAAACAGCCTATACATCTGTTTTTAACAGTACTCTTAAATGCTGTATTTTTATTGTCCAATCTTAAAATTATGCAAATAGAATTTCTACTTCATACCTATTATGATGTACTTTATATTTTGCTATTAAAAGATTTTTCACTCTTTTAAATGTGCTGTCATTTATGAATAAATATTCGGTCTCATTCTCTCTCTAATTTTGAAGATTTTTTTAGTAATTGGGGACTGTGCTTTTTAAAATAATATTAGTAGTACTGGAGCAATTCTGTTTTAGGGAGTTAAATACTTTGAGCTAGCCAGATTAATAGTCTGCTTTTTCCTGTCCTTGGACTGAATTGAAGAAGTGATTAGTGACTATTCGTGGTGGTTATGGGATTGTGTATAATATCCCACACCCTTCAGTGATGGCTTGTTGATTAAATTCACAATTTGTTTACCACGGCCTCTTTTAGGCCTGTGTGCATTAAGGTTTTAGCTGCACTAATGTATTTGTACCAGCTGTGTATCTGATTACCAAGGCAGACAAGTATAGATAAGGAAGGGAAAGCAATTTTAATAATGTTGGCTAGGAATCATCCCCACTTCTTAGATAAAACAAACTAAACTAGATTCCTTGTGAGATGTGTTTGGTCACAGGGACCTCCTTGGGACTGTCACCTGACGTGCTGGAGTTACCTCTGAGCCCGTTTTCCCTGCCAGCTTGGGACTCCAGAGTCCTGCCCTTTGAGCCAGACATGCTAGCCTGCTGTAACCTGGTCTGGTTCATGCCCCCAAAGCTGTAGACTTTAACTAAAAACTGCTCAGCAGCTTACTTGCCTCCAGCACTCAGATACCCAGCTCCCAATGGGATCCAAACCCCAAATAAATCCATCTTACTCTGTATAAAGCTTAGACAAGGTAAATTAATAAATTGTCCGCCCTCTATATCGCCAAGAGAGAGAGATGCACGGCTGTTTGCTCCCCCAGGTATTAATCACTTTTGTTTATTAATGAACCCCAAGTAAGTGATTAAGGATGAAAAAGTAGGATTTAAGTGGTTTCAAGTAATAACAGACAGAACAAAATAAGTCACCAAGCAAAATAAAGCAAAAACCTGCAGGTCTAAGCCTAATACGTTAAGAAACTGATTACAGGTAAAATCATCACCTTCAGAGATGGTCCAATAAGCTTCTTTCACAGACTACAGAGTAACAGCCGTGTTAGTCTGTATTCGCAAAAAGAAAAGGAGTACTTGTGGCACCTTAGAGACTAACCAACTTATTTGAGCATGAGCTTTCGTGAGCTACAGCTCACTTCATCGGATGCATACCGTGGAAACTGCAGCAGACTTTATATATACACAGAGAATATGAAACAATACCTCCTCCCACCCCACTGTCCTGCTGGTAATAGCTTATCTAAAGTGATCCACCCCCCACCCCCCCACACAAATTCACTCTCCTGCTGGTGATAGCCCATCCAAAGTGACAACTCTTTACACAATGTACATGATAATCAAGTTGGGCCATTTCCTGCACAAATCCAGGTTCTCTCACTCCCTCACCCCCCTCCAAAAACCCACCCCCATACACACACAAACTCACTCTCCTGCTGGCAATAGCTCATCCAAACTGACCACTCTCCAAGTTTAAATCCAAGTTAAACCAGAACATCTGGGGGGGTAGGGGGGGGTAGGAAAAAACAAGAAGAAATAGGCTACCTTGCATAATGACTTAGCCACTCCCAGTCTCTATTTAAGCCTAAATTAATAGTATCCAATTTGCAAATGAATTCCAATTCAGCAGTTTCTCGCTGGAGTCTGGATTTGAAGTTTTTTTGTTTTAAGATAGCGACCTTCATGTCTGTGATTGCGTGACCAGAGAGATTGAAGTGTTCTCCGACTGGTTTATGAATGTTATAATTCTTGACATCTGATTTGTGTCCATTTATTCTTTTACGTAGAGACGGTCCAGTTTGACCAATGTAAATGGCAGAGGGGCATTGCTGGCACATGATGGCATATATCACATTGGTGGATGTGCAGTCTCTACGTAAAAGAATAAATGGACACAAATCAGATGTCAAGAATTATAACATTCATAAACCAGTCGGAGAACACTTCAATCTCTCTGGTCACGCAATCACAGACATGAAGGTCGCTATCTTAAAACAAAAAAACTTCAAATCCAGACTCCAGCGAGAAACTGCTGAATTGGAATTCATTTGCAAATTGGATACTATTAATTTAGGCTTAAATAGAGACTGGGAGTGGCTAAGTCATTATGCAAGGTAGCCTATTTCCTCTTGTTTTTTCCTACCATCCTCCCCCCCCGATGTTCTGGTTTAACTTGGATTTAAACTTGGAGAGTGGTCAGTTTGGATGAGCTATTGCCAGCAGGAGAGTGAGTTTGTGTGTGTATGGGGGTGGGTTTTGGAGGGGGGTGAGGGAGTGAGAGAACCTGGATTTGTGCAGGAAATGGCCCAACTTGATTATCATGCACATTGTGTAAAGAGTTGTCACTTTGGATGGGCTATCACCAGCAGGAGAGTGAATTTGTGTGGGGGGGTGGAGGGTGGATCACTTTAGATAAGCTATTACCAGCAGGACAGTGGGGTGGGAGGAGGTATTGTTTCATATTCTCTGTGTATATATAAAGTCTGCTGCAGTTTCCACGGTATGCATCCGATGAAGTGAGCTGTAGCTCACGAAAGCTCATGCTCAAATAAATTGGTTAGTCTCTAAGGTGCCACAAGTACTCCTTTTCTTTTCACAGACTAGACTCCTTCCTAGTCTGAGCCCAATCCTTTCCCCTGGTACAGTCCTTGTTCGTTCCAGCAGACATCTTAGGTGGAAAGCAGAGGTGTTCTCATGACTGGCAGCCACCTTTGTTCTGTTCCACCCCCTTTTACAGCTTTGGTATAAGGCAGGAATCTTTTGTCTCTCTGGGTACCCACCCTCCTTCTAAATGGAAAAGTACCAGATTTAAGATGGATTCTGGTATCCTGTTACGTGGTCACATGTCCTGTGAGACCTCATTCTTCATTACCCATGGACTGGCCCACAGGTACATAGGAAGGCTTGCAGGTAAATAAACCCATTCACAACTAATTATCCTAATCAATGGGAGCCATCAAGATTCTAAGCCACCATTAATGGCCTACACTTTGCATAATTACAATAGGACCTCAGAGTTATACTTCATATTTCTAGCTTCAGATACAAGAACCATACATACATACATACATACAAATAGGAATAGATTCAGTAGGTTATAACCTTTGATACCTTACAAGAGACCTTTTGCATAAAGCATATTCCAGTTACATTATATTCACATTCATAAGCATATTTTCATAAAACATGGAGTGCAACATCAGACCTCATGCATGTTTTCTTGATGAGCTGGAAGAAGAGAGCAGATAAGTACAAATCTGGACTTGAATAAACTTTTCACAAAAAATGGGGAAATTGTCATACTTGAACAGAGCATTGCCTTATCTTCCTAGCAATGACCCTGGCATGCTAGATCCCTCAGAATGTGGCAAAACCTGCTGCACTGCATCTAACTCCTCTGTATTTTAATTAAGGTGCATCTGTCCATTTGACTTCTATCTGTATTAATTTTCAGCTATGTAATATGAACCCAGGCTTTCAGCTTGGATTTGCAGAGTTGAAGTATTCCTGCAGTGCTAGGGCTGCCTACAACAGTTCTCTTCTGCACACAGAATATCTATAGTCAGTCAAGTGCCTTCTACAATTCAGCCTCCACCAGCTCTTACCTTAAACACCTTAAGCAGCTGTGTCATTATTATAGCAACCATGATGGCATGGGTCAATTGGATGAATAGAAATTAGAATTCTCTGTGGTGTCAACTCTTGTGTGATTTTATCCTGACTCTTATGACAGTTGGTGTTTTCCTTAAAGCCCCCGCTCCTGGAGTCATCTGATGAAAGGATTTTCTTTCCCCCCCCCCCAATCTCCTGCTGGTAATAGCTCATCTTAAGTGATCACTCTTCTTACAGTGTGCATGATAAACACCCATTTTTTCATGTTCTGTGTGTATATAAATCTCCTCACTGTATTTTCCACTGAATACATCCAATGAAGTGAGCTGTAGCTCACGAAAGCTTATGCTCAAATAAATGGGTTAGTCTCTAAGGTGCCACAAGTCCTCCTTTTCTTTTTGCGAATACAGACTAACACAGCTGCTACTCTGAAACCTGATTCAGAGAGACTCCCACCTTCCGTTTTAAAATAAATGCACGTTTCTAGCCTTTGTGGTTGTGGCGAGAAGCTGCCTTGCACATGTGACCTGAGGGTGCCCTAAAGGCTTAGCAGCCAGAAGGCAAATATAAAGAACCCATGATTTTATTATTTATAACTCATTATTTTATGCCAATATCAAGTTTTTTGGGGGGAGAAGGGAGTCTGACTCATGGGGTTCAGCATGCTGGGGGTGGCAGCACTCCCCACCCTGCAGAGAACATGGCCTCCTGGCTTGGGGTGTGTGTAGGGCCTTCCCACATTGGCTCAGTGGGGAGGGGCAGCAGGGTAGGGGAAGCTCCCAGGCTCTAACTCTTGCAGGGACAGGGGAGCTCAGCCTCCCTTGCCAGCCCCTCCTCCTCTTTGCAGGGACCAAGCTGATCGAGGGGGCGGAACCTCACAAGCCCCGCCTCCCAGAGCTGCAGGCAAGGCCAGAGAAGACCGGTGAATCCCATTCGCGCACGCGCACCAAGCGCTAGTACCGGCGTCTCAGCACCCCCCCTCCGTCACGTGACTCCGTTGGCCCCCGAGGTGCGTTTCTCCCTGTTGCCCGGTTACCCTGCGGTCACCGGAAGTGTCGTAGAGAGGCGGAGTGAGGGTTTTCCATCCGGACGCGGTCTTGCATCAGCCTGTGAGAAGAGTCGGCTAGACGCGGCAGAACGAAGTAGGAGGAGGAGCAGGATGGCGACAGCCGGCGGGGAGGCCAGTAAGTGCCAGGTTCTGGGCTCGGGCGGGCGCGGCCCCTTTAAGGCCGCTCAAGGTGCAGGGCCGGTGGGGGTCCCGCCGGGCAGGTGCGCCGTGCCATGGCAACGGGTCGCCGCGTCCTCGCGCCTGGTGCCCTGCCAGAGCCGAGTGTCCCGGCGTCCTCGCCGCCCGGTGCAGGGGCTGCGCAGTGATGTCATAGCGCCCTGCTGCTGCAACGTGCCGTGAGGTCATTGCACCCGTAGCCGTGGGTAGTGATGTCACCGCCACCCGCCGTCACTGTGGCTCATGAGGTCACTGCCTGGGGCACAGTGGGGGAGCGTGATGTCACCGCACCCTGGTGCAGCAGGGTGTCATGATGTGCCACCGTCCGGCTCCGGCTCATCCCGAGGGGTCGCTCTGCCCGCATGTGGCCTGGCAGCTCTCTGTTATCCTAGCACTGAATCAAACCGGCGCTGTGCTGGGACGTTGTCACCTTGCTCCTGCAGGACCTGGGATGCCCTGTTCTAAGCTGCGGTGAGCCTGCAAAGGCCAGGTCCGTGTGTTCTAGCCATGGTTTGTGGCATCAGATGTTTCCTTTTTTTCTGATATGTCAGGAAGGGGCAGTATGAATTCTGTGCGGTTTCGGGAGCTCCGCAACCTAGTTTAGCTCATGTGAAGGTCACTCAGGTATGTTTCTGCCCTATAAATCAGCAGTAGTAAGACACACAGGCTTGTCAGTTGTTGGGACTGAGAAATTTAAAGATATTGGATTTAAAGATTCAGCTTTCAAAGGCACAAATGCCATTTAGTTACCTAACTACCCTAGGTGCCTAGCTGTCGTTTGTGCCTTTGAAACGACACCCTGGAGGGTTAGAAAAGATGCTATCCTGTAACAAGTCATATGGATCCCAAGCTTCTGAGGCAACTGTGTTGGGTTAGTGGTAGCACGGTGAGATGACTTACTACTGTACGAGGCAAAACTTGGGGTGCCAGCAATACAAGCCTGAAGTACCATTACTGATATGTAAGTGGCTGTCATATAGGTTAAATATCCTTAAATTTCCATGTTGTCCCTTCTTCTTTGTCTCCTAAAGTTGCTTTCTTTCCTGCTCGTTAATCATAGTACTGTATGTCAGTGGGACAGACTCTTCTGATGATGGGCTCTACAAATTATAAGAATCAGTGCAGTACAGGGTTTGTTTCCGAGGGATAAACTTGGCACACGTGGTTGTGTTTAAAAGCGAAGGAGTGACAGTCTGCATTCTAGACCCCTGACATAAGACCTGTTCTACAGAATAGCTCCTACAATCTCCCCATGTGAGCCATATTGTGGTACATTTTGTGTGCTCCTTCCTTCTGTCTCTTACGATTCAGGAAGCCTCCTCTCCAGGGGAAGGTTTTTAAATAAAAATGTTTGGTTTTGTAAGAAGAGTTCTTTTATCCAACATCACCAAAAAGTCTCGCACAGTAGGATTGTCTATGCTTAAATATGGGGCATGGATATGCAGGACATTGTTAATTAATATGAGAGCAACAGCTCAGGTGCTCCTGGAGTAATTGACAGTGTTCTATCTGGGAGCATCTGGTGTCCTTCCAATCTTCTAAAAACACCAAGTTTTTAAAAAATCAGGGTTTATTTTAGTAGAACAGTTCAGAGTTTTGCGCTTTTAAGTTATTATTTACTATATATATATATATACATCCGATGAAGTGAGCTGTAGCTCACGAAAGCTTATGCTCAAATAAATTGGTTAGTCTCTAAGGTGCCCCAAGTTCTCCTTTTCTTTTTATATATATTATAGTGCAGCCCCATTGTGCAAGGCACTGTACAGACATAAAACAAAGTGATGGCCCCTCCACACTTAGTGAAAATATTACTGGTAGTTCTGTTTTACAACTAAGAATAATATTCTTATATTTATGAAGTGGCTGTCAGTACACCTTTTCGTTTTCTGATTTATTTTCAATAGCTTAAATAAGATTAATTGAAATATCAAGGCATGAGCTTTCTTGAAAACTTTTGGTTAAGTTTATTATAAGGGCTACCAGTATTACTTATTGCTTAAAAGTCCACTGTTTAGTTCTTTAAAATTTAAGTTTATTTTACTTAAAAATATATATTTGCATAGTCTAATCACATTAAACATTTTTTCATGAATTTTTGTTTTGAATTTAAGTATTCTCCTCCAGTGTTCCACCAAAGTACTGTAACTTTAGGTAAGTCTACACTGCACATGCAGTGTCTAGAATACATACACTACTTGCCCTCCTAGCGCAGGTATTAATAGCAGTGTAGATGGTGAGGCACTGCTTAGGCAAATAGAGTACAGGCATGACTGAACGCTCTGGGACGTACTCAGCTCTATCCCTACATGGCTCTCTACAGCCCAAGCAGTGCCTCTCTGTTTATGGGGCTATTTTTAGTGATGTCGTGTCCCGCTACCTCCCCACTGCTGGAGCCCTTTTCTGCTGCAGGAAGCTGCAGAGACTTTCCACCACAGGGAAAGGCGCATGGAGTGAGGGAGCTGCTGGAGGTTTTCTTCACAGCCTCCCCTCTGCCAGAACCTTTCATCGATGCATGTAACTACACACCACAGTGTGTACACAGTCTGCTTTTCACTGTGGCATGTAACTGCACATATTCTACAGGCTGCTGTAAGTGGTGTGCAGTGTAGACCTAACCTTTGTATTAGTTAAGGAGAATTTGAAAGTGAAAATGACTAAAAAAACAAAAATGAAACTGACGACAATAGCTCCTGCTTTATTTGAGCCTCCCATCTTACAATCCTTATTGCCAGAAAACAGTTTATGCCCCCAATATACATCATTTGCATTGAAATATCATCTATTTATCTGAATGAATTTCTATGCCCTCCATTCTATTTGTGTACATTCTTTCATCCAGCTGTTGCAAAATTGTTATGAAAATGTAGTAAGCCAGACACCAAATCTACTCATCCTCCTTTACCATGTGGCTGAGGATAATGGGCGGGGGAATGACTCCTCTCGGATGAGCAGAATTTTTGCAAGGCTCCTGTAATCTTTTCAGTGACCAAGATGAGTAATATACAAAATGTAAACAGGCAGCAGAAATGGTGAACAAGTAATCTGAAGTGGTGTGAGTAATACAGCACATTATACTTTTATAAGTACTATTTTTAAAGTGCAGATCACCCAAAAGAATGCAGAAGAGAACCAGACCTTTAAAGTGTCTTTTTTTTGTATATAAGAGTGTTCTGAATTGGTATGAATATTTGTAATCGTTTCCGATTGCCAAAGCCTTTGCAGACAGCAATCTTCTCTGCTGCAGAGATTCCCAAACTGTGCCCATTTGGCTTGTACAAATCACTAACAATGTTAGAGGAACTCCACTGAATGTGTTGAGCCCAAAATATCTGGTACCCCCCCTGAAGTAAGGGATCCCCATATATTTGTGTGTGGGTATCCTCTTCCTGTCTAATGTCCTTTCTATCCCTGCTGTGCTGACAATGTTTTTGACAACATAAAGGCCTTACACTTTGTTTGTGGGATTCTTGTCTTACAAAAGTGAGACACTGATGACATTGGTATCATTTAAGTCAAGCTATCTAACTGATGTATTGCATAACAAGATTTCAAGGTTGTTTTTCTTTTTTAATCTTTCATGTAAATGGTATGTAGAAACTAATATGTCTTAATCATCAGCTTTGTGTCTTATTTCAACATTCCATACAAGGCCACAATGTCATATAGCATTAGGTGTTATAATTTTCCATATATGGAAAGTAGAACATGTTGACAATTATATCACATGGAGGGTTCATACACCTATATTAATTAGCATACCAAAAAGTAGCACCGTATTAGTCTCTGCAGTGAAGCTAAGTGGTGCTAACGTTTTTAACACTGGGGAAATTTCAGATTTGCTGCATGTTAATAGGTTTCAGAGTAGCAGCCGTGTTAGTCTGTATTCACAAAAAGAAAAGGAGTACTTGTTAGAGTACTAACAAATTTATTTGAGCATAAGCTTTCGTGAGCTACAGCTCACTTGTGTTGCATCTCAACTACTGATGTTCAAAGTGTATATTTAAAAAGAGAGAGCTGCCATTGAGTGATTTAATAATTGCCAATGGATCATTCCAATCAGATGAGTTTTAATCCTGTGTTCAGTGCTTCTACAGCATTCTTGTTCTTCTGTAGAGAAGAAGCTGCCTATCTTGTTGAATACTAATAGATTATTTTATATATTTTTTTCAGCATGGACATTAATACAGTGAGAAATAGGATGGTGGGCTTTTTTTCATTGTGGTATAAATCAGATTTGAACTTGGTACACCAATTTTTTTTTTTTTTAAGTAAAATAGTTCAGGCTTTAAATGGGTGTGGTGGTTGGTTTTTTTGCTTGAGAAGTTCTGATCACTCCAATCTGAAGTGTTCTATCTGTACAAAAGATATGGCATGAAAACTAGCAGTGCAATCATTCCCATTCTGCCTACTAATATGCTTCAACCTTGTTCTGGAAGGATCACATCTGAGTTTGAGAGGGGGATGTTTTATTCTTTGTGTTAATTCACTTGTACTTGGGACTGCCACCAAGAATAGTAAATGTGGAGGTGACTTCTGGTATAGCTGTTGACCATCAGGATGAACCGGACAGAAACTAGTGCATTTTACATGTATTTTACAATCATTAGATTGTAACGACTGTTGAGTTTTGGCTGAGTTTGAGCAAGTAATCTAACAGTAAAAGACCATATCTTATTAACAATCCCCTGAGCCATCTAGATTCCCTTGCATTCAGAAGGACACGTGCTTTTGTATCTCTCAGTTAGTTGATGGGTTTGTGTAAACAGGAGACACAGGATACTATACAACTTCCCTTTCCAAATGGTTTCAGGGTGTGGAGGAAAAAGATCATTACTCAGACATACGAAGTCTCCTTAAATCAGTTAAAGATCACACCTGCAATAATACTTGTCAAAAAGAGTGGTGCCGCCTCCTTAAGAGTTTTTTTGAGACTTACGTGTTGTGATATGAATCTTTCTCCTAGGGAGTGTGTTGTTTTCCTGATCTTTCATACACACAATATATCATAGAGCTCATCTGGCCATTCAGATTTCAAACTGATCAACCAGTTTACATCTTACATTAATGAATGTTTCATTTTGTAAACATCTACTAGAGATAAGAATAAATTTCCAATATTTATAAACATGAACCATTTAGAGAGAAATTAAGTTCATGGGCCAATCTTAATCCCATTTATAAGATTGCACATATTGTCTAGTTAAAACTACACACATCCATTTTTCTTTTTACTTCTTATCCACCATGGACAATACTGCATTGACTTAAATTTGAGGGAGATTTTTAGTGCATTGAGCTGACTCTTTGATTTTTGTGTGTGTGTGTGTTAAGTATGCAAAGCAACTATTGTGACTATGATTTTTCTGTGACTAGTGCAATGAACAGAACCAAACTTGAAACATCTGGCATTACATCCTGTGTATATTTTAAAGGGTCAAATACACTTGTTATCTCACTAGCATTTATACATCATCTCTCTATATTACTGTCTTCTCGAAAGGTTGCTTGATGTAAATAGACAATACATGCAGTATTAGATATGATTTTAGAAGTGTAATTGACTAATATTTTCCTCTTTGTTTTATAATTCTAATTGCCACTATTCTGCATTGCTTCCAATGATTTGCAGGAACCAAATGAGCCGCTGAAATATTCCATTAAAGCGAAACAATTATTTTGTTCCCCATAGGAAATGGGCCGCACACAAAATCTCAGTCTCAGCTGATAATACCTACACACATCTGGAAGAATCCCCCCACCTTCAGAGTTCCCACACCCACTTGTAGCTATTGTTTTTCCTTTCAATAAGCTTAGTGCTACGGAAGCTATATGGAAACTTCCCTTGTAGAACAAGATTACCATACTGTCTGAGAAATAAAAACTTGGTTTAGTGGCCTGGAACATGGGATTTGGAGACAAGAACTCATGTTCTAATCCTGGCACTGACACCAACTCTTTGTATGATCCTAAGTACATATTAATTTTTCCATTTCACTTATGTGCCTCACGAGACAGTTCGTTAATGTTTGTACAGTGTTTTGAACATGGAAAGCACTCTAAAGTGCTAAATTGTTAGGGAAAGATTTAAGGCTGTGTGGACTTAATGTGAGTGCTAGCACAGATTTTATAACTGCCACTGAGAGCAAATCACAATGCTTTCTATACAGCTGTGGTTCTCAAATTCCACCCCCCCCCCCCCCAAGGACCACTTGAAAATTGCTGAGGGTCGCAGCGAATCACTTAATGATCTTTCCAAATGTTGTTTGTACCGTTAGCTAACTATTGTGAAGCGCTTTGGATAAAAGCGCTATATAAAAATAACGTAATAATAAATGTGATTTTGTTCTATAAATAAAAGCAAACAACTCACATTTTAATATCCGTAGTCTTCCCTTTCTAATACAATGGATGTGCCCTCTTTCTCCTGCCATGGCAGCCCCGAGCTGGGGCTGGGAAGCAAGGGGGGTCTCTCCCCTGCCATAGCAGCCACAGAGCTGAGGCTGAGGAGGAGGGCTATCTTTTCCCGGCAGCCGCAGCCCTGGAGCTGAGAAAAGTTGCCTCTTTCTGTGGTCACCGCAGTCCTGCACATCCCAAATTCCCCGTACCCCCTCTTCTAAGCCCACTGCCCCCTACCACTCTATTTCCCCCAAGGCCACCACCTCACTTTACATGTGAGCCTGCGCAGCTCCACTAATGAGGTGGGTGGCCCTTCATTTTCTTGTGTGCAGCTGCCCAGGCATGCAACTTAGAGGGAACTATCTGCAAACCACCTAAATGGAGCTCGCAGACCACTGGTGGCCCATGGACCACAGTTTGGTACTCTGCTATACAGTACCTTATTGTGAGTGTGCCTCCCAAACCACAGAACTTCTCCCTTTGTAAATGTGCTATGCTCTTTTAATTATAAAAAAGTTACTTAGTGCTTGTAAAATAAACTGTATAAAACAAAGCCTGTTTTACATATGCATGATGGAAGATGAGCTGAATAAGTCAGAGGAAAGAATGGGGGTACATGTGAGTAGTCTGCCATCTCTTCTGTCCATTAATATAACTCCTGTTCATTTTAATGCATATTACATACACATTTGAGGAAAGAAACTGATGCAGGGGACATGCAGGTAGTAGCACCGATGGCTGTAATTTAACATTCTGCAAACATCTGTGAGTCAGAGCAAGTAAGGGAAAGTGGGCATCAAATTAGGACCCCACACTTAAGCCCCAGTCCTGCAAAGATTTAAGTACAACCTGTATATGTTGTGAGTAATTCCATTGACGTTAATATGACTACTCACAGTGCATAAAGTTAATCATAAATGTGTACATCTTTGTGGGACGAAGGCTTTAGTGGACTAAGAGAGTGAAGTGCTGATTAAACCCACTAGGCATGGAAGATCCTCTATAACTGTTATACATTGTATTTTTGTTTTCATGCAAAAGACCTGGGTCTGTGCCTTTGTCTCTGAGCCATGATTTCCCCCTGAAATTTACCATGTAAAAAAATTGTCCTAATATTTAAAAAAAAAAAAAAAAAAAAAGACCATTTAGAACAGCCTTTTATGGTTGTTCATTACATTTGACAAAATATTTTTCGCTCAAATTTGCTGTCAATTTCTAGTATACATCTAGTTGTTTCAATGATATTATTTGCCCTAATAGCTTTGGGATATATTTTTGGTCATAAGATGCCTTTTTTACTTTAGTTCTGACCATATGTCCTGTACCTCTGTCTTTGCAGCTTCCAACTACAGTTTCATTCTGAGCATTAGTGAAGAGGAAGCCAGGCTGAAGGCTTTGGACAAGTACCTCAGCACTCGTAGTTATATCCAGGGGTTCACATTTTCACATGCAGATGTGGAGGTATTCAGACAGTTTTCGAGGCCACCTATGGACCAGCATTTCCATGTTGTTCGGTGGTACAGGCATATAGAAGCAATCTATGGTGGCAGCAATGAAAAAATTGAACCTTGTAAACTTCTGACAAGTGAGTAGTGACATGGAATTGGTGGGCAAGTTACAGATTAGTAGACATTTTGTTTGTTTGTTTATTTATTTTGATTGCAGAGAACCTCAACAATTGCCCACCTATCCTATCGGTGATTTTACACAATATTAAATTTCACAATATCAAAACAATATTTAAATCCCATATAACAGACTGCAGACACTCTAATAATCAAACCAGCAGCAAGTATAAATATAAACTCTTCAATATCCCCTCATCCTCAAATGGCCAAGGAAGAAAAGGATGGCCTTTGGAGATTGTCCAGAAGTATGACAAATCTGGGCTCTGGCAGACTAAGGGGGAAAGCAAATTCCAGAATTAGAATCATAGGACTGGAAGGGACCTCTAGAGGTCATCTAGTCCAGTCCCCTGCACTCATGGCAGGACTAAGTATTATCTAGACCATCCCTGACAGGTGTTTGGAGATTTTTAAGAGCAGGTTAGACAATGATCTTTTTGGGTTCAGAAGTTAAGCTGACTGGTCTGCAATTCCCCGGGTTGTCCTTATTTCCCTTTTTATAGATTGGCACTATATTTGCCTTTTCCCAGTCTTCTGGAATCTCTCCAGTCTTCCAAGACTATTCAAAGATATTCGCTAATGGCTCAGATATCTCCTCAGTCAGCTCCTTGAGTATTCTAGGATGCATTTCATCAGACCCTGGTGATTTGAAGACATCTAACTTGTCAAAGTAATTTTTAACTTATTTTTTTCCTATTTTAGCCTCTAATCCTAACTCATTTTCACTGGCATTCACTATGTTAGACATCCAATCACCACCAACCTTCTTGGTGAAAACCGAAACAAAGAAGTCATTAAGCACGTCTACATTTTCTGTTATTGTTTTTCCCCCTCATTGAGTAGCAGGTCTACCCTGTCCTTGGTCTTCCTCTTACTTCTAATGTATCTGTAGAATGTTTTCTTGTTATCCTTTATGCCTCTAGCTAGTTGAGAGCACCTTGCTAACAGTTTCCCCCACCTTAATACCACGGAAGTTAGGTGTCTCTGCAGATCACAACTGTGGAAGAGGTGGTTCCTTGGGTAACGCGATCCCATAGAGTTTAGGAGTTAAAAGGGGAAACCAGCATCTTGAACTCCACCTGGAAACCCACAGCCAATTAGTACAGTTCCAGTGACACTACATTATGTGCTTCTGATATGAGGCTTCACTTAAACAGATGCTATGTTCATTCTGCATTAGCTGAAGTTTCCAGATGTTCTCAAGGTGTAACTCCATGTAGAAAGTATTACAGTAACTTAGTTTCAAGGTGGCAAAATCATGTATAACTGTGCCAAGGTCGATGGTAGGATAAATGTGGCTGTTTCTATCAGATGAACTGGGTGCCATTAGTGTACTGAAGATATCGTAGCACTTGGCTCCTTATGAAATCTCCTAGTAACCTTATGTTCACATAAATAAGAGAGGGAACAGAATGGAACCCATCACACCTCATGTAACAGGGCTCTTGGAGCTCACAATTGCTATCACTACCCTCTGAGTCCTTCCAAATTAAAAGGAGTAAAAACACTGCAGAGTGACTCCATCTGTTCCTGCTCGGTGATCGGAAATGTGTCACTAGCAGTGTAACACACACTCCAGATTACATCATTAGCAAATTACCACAAAGTTCTACACTGGGGTGTAGCTAGTAATGTGGCATAATTGATGGATTCAGAGGTATTTGAAATAGTGAAGCTATTTCCTTATTTGTTTTATTTGATATTTTCTCCGCTTACAGAAATCAATTATCAGTGTTTTTAATAATAATAAAAAAACTAACCATTAGATATAAGACATTTGTCATAGATCCACAGGAGCAGTCTCTTGGAGGAACCTCTTCAATGTGCTATGCCCCAGGGGGTCTTACTCTTCCTGAAGGGTAGGCCATACAGCCTCACCATCTCCTGAGCATGAACTGCTGGGGCTTCAGCGCTTCTGCATCACACCATAAGCCCGACTGAATAAGTCCAACTGAGATAGACTCCAGGTTAGGGACTTGTACACTTTTCAGGGTCTAATGCACGTCACACAGTATTTGCAATGACACTCAAACAGTGGTTTCAAAACAGCAGGGTTTATTAGTCAACTGGATGCACAGCACTGAAAGTCTTTGGGTTTGCATTGTGATATAAAAGCTAAACCATAGTCCATTCTCGTCAGCCCAGAGCAATTCACCAGTCAAGCTGTAGTGAACTCCATTTTCAGGCTCTGTGTTTCTCTCTGACTTCCTTCCTTAGTCTGTTCCCAGATAAGCGAGCTCCCAAAGAGAGCCCACACTTATCCTTCTCCCATCACACCTCTTAGTCCTTTGTTCTTGAGCTGGGGCTCTGCTCAGCTTCCCTGCTTAGAAGTGGGGAAACCCTCTTAGAATCATAGAATATCAGGGTTGGAAGGGACCTCAGGAGGTCATCTAGTCCAACCCCCGGCTCAAAGCAGGACCAATCCCCAACTAAATCATCCAGCCCTGCCTGGCGGACCCTTGAAGCCTGCTCGCGGCCCCGCAGTGTGCCCCAGATACCTGGTTGAGAACCACTGGTCTACACTACAGGGTTAGGTCAATGTAAGCTGCCTTGCGTCAACTTAGCTGTGGAGGCATCTTCACTTGCATTTGGCTCCTGCTGACGTAAGTGCCTCTCTATGCCAATTTAGTAACACCACCTCCCCAAGTGGCATAGTCACAGTCGATGTAATTAGGTTGACGCAGTGTCAGTTCAGACGTTGTGTTGCTTATATCGACTGTTACTGGCCTTCAGAAGCCATCCCACAATGCCCGACACTGATAATACAATCGATACAAGAGCTCCACCAACACAAGGAACCAAGTGTGCACCCACACATAAGCGATTTAATAACTGCGGTGGCTGTATGCCAACAAAAGTTAGGTTGACATAATTTTGTAGTGCAGATATGACCTAAGAGTGTCAGAGCTAAATACGAGATTGAACAGATAATTTAACTTAAGTAATTAACACAGGATCACTCAAGGTAAAATGCTCCTTTAATACATCTGTAGTCAAAGGACAGAAACGGGGTGTCAGGGTTCCTTCCCCACTCTGAACTCTAGGGTAGAGCTGAGGGGACCTGCATGAAAACCTCCTAAGCTTACTTTTACCAGCTTAGGTTAAAACTTCCCCAAGGTACAAACTATTTTACCTTTTGCCCTTGGACTTTATCGCTGCCACCACCAAACATCTAACAGGTATATAACTGGGAAAGAGCCCGTTTGGAAACGTCTTTCCCCCCAAAATCCTCCCAATTTCCTGGGGAAGGTTTGATAAAAATCCTCACCAATTTGCGTAGGTGAACACAGACCCAAACCCTTGGATCTTAAGAACAATGAAAAAGCATTCGGATTCTTAAAAGAAGAATTTTAATAGAAGAAAAAGTAAAAAAGAATCACCCCCATAAAATCAGGATGGTAAATACCTTACAGGGTAATCAGATTCAAAACAGAGAATCCCTCTAGGCAAAACCTTAAGTTACAAAAAGACACAAAAACAGGAATCTACATCCCATTCAGTACAGCTTATTTTCTCAGCCATTTAAAGAATCAGAATCTAACGCATATCTAGCTAGATTACTTACTAAGTTCTAAGACTCCATTCCTGTTCTGTCCCTGGCAAAAGCATCACACAGACAGAGAGAGCCTTTGTTTCTCCCCCCTCCAGCTTTTGAAAGTATCTTGTCTCCTCATTGGTCATTTTGGTCAGGTGCCAGCGAGGTTACCTTTAGCTTCTTAACCCTTTACAGGTTAAAGGGTTTTTCCTCTGGCCAGGAGGGATTTTAAAGGTGTTTACCCTTCCCTTTATATTTATGACAGGGGGGCTAGTAGGTTACAGATTGTGGTAACAAGCCATAAATTCAATGTCTTTATTAAGACCATGATTTCTAGGGTCTAGCAAAGTTATGAACTACAACAGACTAGTGTCCATCCAGAGAGCGGGACAGACCAGGCTGGGACAACAAGGAAGATGAGTTTACAAATTTCTCAGACAAAACCAACACTGAATCTGTTATTATTTGGTACAAGTGAAAGTTCTGTCCTAAGCAAAATAATGGGGCAATTTTACCATTTGCCTGTTTTTCACTATTTAGTCCTATGAACGCTAGAAGCACAAGCAGCCAAAAATAGGAGAAATTCAATCTGAAAGAAAATAATGAATATGGCAATTCACTGCACTAGACATTTGAAAACTCCAGGTTTGGGGACAGATGAGAGTTCATACAAAAAACACTTTGACCTATCCCAAGAGCACTTCTGAAGAAAGCTAAAAATACCTCCCATCCCAAGACAAGAATATGCAGAGACTCCCACAGAAGGTAATGATGAAAGAGAACAAAACAAAAGATTGGTGGTGCTAAAAGAGGAGACAATCTTTGGATTATTGTGGCATGCTTGTAGCACAGTACCTGCTGTGCAAACAAGAATACAGACTTATAGTTACAGTTAATACAAATTTAGAATCTTATTGAAATGTTGCATCTTTAAAGTAAGAGACTGGGAGGAAAATAAATGTCTTTAAAGGAGACTGCTGTTTAAATCTAATTGCTATAATCCACAGTTTTACGACAATAAAATTGCTCCTAAGAATGCAGAGTTCTATTTTGAGTGACTAACCGATGTTTTCACTAAGGACTTAGGACAGAAAGAATATAAATGCAATGACAATGGCAGACTAATGAAGTTTAGTCTTTAATTAATTCAAACGTCCAATTAATACTATCCCCAAAGAAGACTATTACCAAGACAAAAAATCTTTTTGTTGATCATGAGGGTCAGTTCCAGGCAAAACATCTAACTCAGACATGTGCATTTTAATTCTTTATTAAGAAGTAGTAAATATCTCTATTAGAGGATTACATTTCTTCTATAAACAACAACTCAGGAACACAGTATGCAGGAACTTAGCACTGTGATCTGAATAAGAGTGATCATCACTAGTCACTGTCTTGCTCCTAAGTGGGTGAGTCACTCTGTTCAGTTTTCTGTTAAGATGGATCATTTTTATTTAAGACTCATCAGAAGCACAGCCGGCTAGTGAATTTTCAGTGTGTGTCTCTTAAATTGTTAAGTCCTAAAATAAAATATTTCAGCAAGAAAAAAAAACTGCTTTCCAGTACACACACACACACACACGCGCGCACACACACAAAATTTTACTTGGACTTACATCCATATTCCATTGGAAAATATGAAATTTTAGCTAACAAGAGGAAGCCTAAAACAGCAGATCTTGCAGAACTTAAACTATCATTTACGTACATTTCTCAGGATTGCAAAGAAATCTTACTGAACGTGAACCAGCTGAAGGCTTCCTAAATCTGCAGACAGCTCCAGTGTCTCTGCTGCAGCCTATAACTTTCCCAAGCAGAAGCTAACTGAAATTGATAAGACAGATCAGTTTTACAAATTAAATCAAGAACCCCTTAGGCCAGAAGTGGGCAAACTATGACCCGTGGGCCAGATCTGGCCCACCAGCCGTTTTAAGCTGGCCCTTGAGTCCTGCTGGGGAGCGGGGTCTGGGTTGATGGTTGCTGGGTGTCAGTGTGTTGGTGATTGGGTTTTCCACTGTTTTTTGCGGGTTTTCCATGGATGTCAAACAGCGTTGACCAATATTTGTAATAACCCTTTCAGTCTGCTTAGACAGCTAAGCAACACTCCACCTGCTCCCCGTGTCTCCTGGTCTGCCTTGAGAGCAAACGTAATCCTTTTCCCACCCCCAATGCAAAGTAAGGGGGAAACAGGTTCACATAAGAGTCATAAAAAATATTACCAAAAAATCCTATTCTGTCACAGATGTATACAGTTTTTGTTTTGACTGTGTGAGGGTCCAGTCAATTGGAGCCATTCAGTTTTTTTGCAAAGGGTTACAGAAATACAGATTTTGTATACTGTACAAGTTTATAGTAATGTAAACTGTGTTATTAACAGGGTAAATTAACATTTCTGAAAAGAATGTAGCTTTTCCTTGGTAATTAAACAGTTACTGTTCACGTGAGGAAATGTGAACTGGTTAATCTAGGTTATTTTGTAACCTCTTGGGAGTTTGTCATTCTTCTCTGATGCTTTCCTATGCGCCAGCTGCCCTGAAACAAATGCTTTATAGTGAGGTCCCTGCTCAAGAAGTCCTGTAATAGTTATTATATTATTCATAGTACTTAGCTCTTGTACAATGCTTTTCAATAGCTGCATGTTAACACCCAATCTTTTTTGATCAAGGTTATTGAGAAGGTGGTGCTGCATTAACCCCAGCAGCATCCTGTCATCATACGTGTTGTGAATGCCTACCAGTCTGGTGTTAATTGTTAGTCTGGCACAGACAGGTTTGGTTTTGTTGACTGACTACACCTACCAACAGACACCGTGAAGGTTCCCGGGCTGATTTGTTGGCTCTGGCAGTAGTCTTTGATAGCACTAACTATAAGTGTTTGTTGATCCACCCACAGAGTTTCATGGGTGGCGATAGGATAGCCCTTCTGTAGGTTTGTGCCTTTCTGTCTGAGAAATCTTACAGGGCGGTAATTAATCTGCCTTCTCCCAAGGTCTCCTTTTTAAGATATCCGTCTCGCTGCTGGTAAAGATTGTGAGATACTATGTCTTACAGTGTCCAGTAGGCAGATGATATGCAGCGCTGCAGTGCCTTTTCATAGAACTTGGATATTGCTCTTTGTATTGTCTTAGTGTCTAACAGTGCTAGGGATGTGGATGAGAACAAACTCGCTTAGGCTTAACCTAGAGAAGACCAAAGTGATGGAAGAAGCATATAGATGAATGGGCTGGAACTGTACGTTGATCTTTTATTGGAAGTTGTATGTTTGAACTTTACCATTATAGTCTATATATCATTGCTCCTGGATTGTGAGCTGACAGCTTTGGCACATAGGATCTTTTTTCTTCTGTGATTAATTTGGCTGTTGCCTTCATCACAGTAATCCATGTCATTGTAACCTTTGTAAATCTAAGAGTAAACATTTGTCTTCTGGTATTTGGACTCCTTTATGGATAGGCTGGTTTTGTACTTGAGGTATGTGTTAACTTACATCTCATTTACAGTAAAATACTTAGAACTAATGATACAGCTCCGTGTACAGTATACCAATATAATATTTTATCCTTGTCTGGGTCAGGGTATTACATTAAGCCTCTCTTTTCCAGTTACCCAATTGTTCAAAAGGATAGTGGGAATTATATATGAACTGATTATATATAATCACTTTTTGCAATTGATTATTGTGGTTCTCAGTTGCAATACACAAAGGAAGATATTTCCAGGGAAACTGAGTGAATGATGGGCATGCTGAGAGACAAAACATGAAAGCCATTTTGACAATACAAGTTACAAACAATTGGATAATATTTTAGTTGCAGGTAAATTGCATCCCATATAAATTCTTAACAACAATACTGAAATAAATGGGGAGGGGAAACTTGTTGTATTTCTCAGTTTTCTGTCTTGCTGTTTAACTTACATCAAAACTGGAAGAATATGTGTTAACTTAATATTCACACATCACATCACTGAAATACAGCCACAGGTGGTATGGAGCGTGGAGGCCAGATGCACAGCACACTGCAGCTTCTTGGAGGAGATGATACTCTGCTGCTACTTGTTTTTTAAGCACATCAGAGGTGTAATACCTAATGGAAGCATAATGGAAAAGAGAGAGTCCAGTTCTGCTCAGTGCTTATGTGCAGGTGGGCAAGGAAAAGGGAGTATATGAAGCCTTTTAATCCCTCCAGTTCCTCAGCGCAAGCAGCAGGGCACCCTTCCTGCCTTACAAATGCTGAGAGTTGTGCCCAGCTATTACCCCAGCACTCCAGCGGGCTCACTCTGCATCCTCAAAGAATCATGTTTAGAGGTGTGTCCACGCCTCCCGTTTGGCACGCTGTAAGCTAGGACATATGATATGCTCCTTTTTAAAGGGGTCTTAAATATTGCCTGGCAATGCATTACAGTGCTTTGGCCTGAACCATCCTGCTATCTAAAAGCAGGGTAGCTCTGTATTAGGGCTGTTCAGAAAAATTTCTACAGAATTTTTCTGTTGGGAAATTCAAGTTCATTGAAATTGAAATGATTCATGAGAACATGTCAATTTCAATTGGAATTTTGTTGTGTTTCTACTTTTTTGTTTCATTTTCATTTTGTTTTGACTTTTATACTTATAATTTTATATATTTGAATATCCTACTTAATATTTTGTATTTTGACATTATTGAAATGTTTCATTGTTTTCATTGTACTAGAAATTTCAAATTTTCATTCTGATTTGAAATGAAAACAGATTACTCAAAGTTGGAAATTCCCACAGTATGGAAATTCCATTTTCTGATCTGCTCTACACAATGTTAAAACTATAGCTAGTACTACACTGATCTTCATCCTCTCTCTGGCCCCTTGCTCCTTCCTCAGAACAGTACCCTCAGATAAGGGCTGGATTTTGTCCCACAATTTATCATGCTTCTTCTTTTACTATAATGATTCTGCTACCTGCAATAAATAAATCAAAGACTAGATTGTGCCTTCTATTGAATGTGCTCCACTTAGATATGTATTTGTAGTAAATGAAGATGTTCAGAGAAGCTGTGTGTGATAAAAGGGTGAAGTTCTTTCTGAGCTATGCTGTCTGCCCTTTTCTCTTTCTCGCACTAAATATGTGTTCTTCAATACTGACTCTGGACTTTGTGGAAATTTTTCTAGGTATTACCTGAGTTTTAAGATATGCAGTCTTATTAGGGTCAATGGTTTTACAAAGATAAATTGTTACAGATCTTTTTGAAAACCTAATTACCTCAATGATTGACTAAATTTCAAAATCTTTGTACATGCTTTAATGTACACTGTATTGCAGTTTTTTTCTATGTTTTAGATTTATAATTTGAAAAGGGATATAAACTGATGGCAAGCAAGAGAGTAGAAAATAAACTTGTACTAGCTTTATGGGAAGGTCTACGTAATATAATTAGTTTGGGCTACTTTGAATGGAGCTGTTTCTGTACATCCTATAAAAACATTTTTTCCTTTTGAAATAATTTAAGGCAGTAACGTGGAAAATCCTTTATTATAAATCCATGTCTGTTATAATGATCTTTAGAAGTTTCTTGAGGTTGTCTTTACGTTCTTTTCTAGGTAAAGGCAAACGTACGCAGCCCCATTGGTCTTCCCCAGAAGGAACAAAACAGTCTAAACTCTGCCTCTACAACAGCCTCACGCGCAACAAGGTGAATGAATGAAAAAAAACTGCAGGGTTTTCTGTAGAGATGCAAATATAATTGACCAGTGACATTTTTTTTAAATGGCTTTCATATCTATTCGCAAGCTTCTGTGACATACTAAATAGATGTATTATTTTGCTGAATCTTATTAAATATGTGTCAAAGATACCTAGTTTAGTCAAATATGTTTGTAAACATAGAAAGTGCTATTATATTCCAGGTATAGTATATGACTGCAGCCTTCCATCACCCAAGAGCCCATAACATAATACAACATCATATACACAACCAAATCAGAATTTGTCTTGTTAGGGCTTGTCTACATGAGAGAGTTTTACCAGTGTTGGTATAACAGCTCCATGTGGACATTGCTGTTCTAGTATGAGTACCTTTTTTGTTTGTTAGGTTTTAAGCTAAATAAACATTCTTAAGCACCATAAGCTAAATCCAAAAAAGCCATTCTTTTATATGGGAATAAGAGCATCCAAACTGAGAGTTATACTATTGTAACTATATTGATTTAAATTCTCACCTCAGGTTATACCGAAAAAATGTCTCCTTGTAAACTAGGCCTCACTCTTCCCTTTGCATGCATGGGTAATATTGGCTAAGGGTTAAATGAAGATCTGACCCATCTGGCTGTCTACACTTTGGTATCACATTTTGTAGACTGCAGCTAATGAAAAAAAATGAACTATGTTATCTCTTTTAGGTCGTGAAGTTAGCATTTTTTTCTTACAGTAAAATTGAGAGTGTAATTGTTGTGTGTTAATCCATAATCATATTTGCTTGACATGCCTGTGCTCCTGATGTTGCTGCTCCGAGACCTTATGTCTTCAATTTCTTCTGCTCACTGTACCTTCCTTTCCATTTAAGGATGTATTTCAGCCCCAGAGTGGCAAAAAAGTGACATGGTATTGCTGTGGCCCAACAGTATATGATGCTTCTCACATGGGACATGCCAGGTACCACAGAGTTTCTTCCTTGGATAAAAAGCGAACAGTTTATATTGTAAGCAACTAAATAACAAAGCTGAAAATCCCTAGGAATATGTCAAGCCAAGTACAGTGAGTTAGACATATTGCTGGATGACAACTCGGGTACTCTAAGATGGAAAAAGAAAATTACCATTTATATTTGTTATGCAATGAAAAGCCTGTTTGTAGTGGGGGGAAAGTTAATATTGTTATGGGAACTTCAGTTGGGAATTTACTGACTTTGGGATTTAAAATCTCGTTCAGTGCTGCATTAATATAGTTCTTGCATATAATAGACGTGTATATGAAGTATTTGCTAAGTAAAAGTAAGTTCTGTCTTTTGAATTTTTTTTAGGTCATACATCTCATTTGATATCCTGAGAAGAGTGTTGAGGGATTACTTTAAATACGATGTCTTCTATTGTATAAATATTACAGATATTGATGATAAGGTAAGGTGTCTTTAAAGGTGCATCTAAATGACAATAAGTTGACCAAGCCCAGGGATTCGGAGTCAGTATGCATATAGTGTGTTTTATCAATTTGGTAAGGCTAGACATCTAGACTAGTAACTTTAATTGCACTATGTAGCCTGATTCTAAGATCTGTCACAAAGACATTGATTTTCAGTCACTGGATCTCATTCAGGTTTAGTATACTGTCTAGACTTTAGCAAAGCATCTAGTAATTTAGATCCATGCTGCTTTTGTGTACAAGTAGGCTTGGCAGAATTCAATTTTTGTATATAATTTCAGTGAATAGTATCTGTTTATTTTTAAAATTTTCCCCTTTTTAATCGAATTTTAAATTTTCACAGTTGTACAAAATTGTGAGTTAGAAGCATTTCTAATTTTCAGTTGTGGGAGGGGCCGAGCCAGACAATGCGGGGTGGTCAGGCAAGAATTACTAACAGTAATGATAGTAAATGTTGAAATTCAGAAAGTTGAAGCTTTATAGCTATTAAAACCAAAATTGTCAACTTCAGATATCAAAGTATACAAAGGTAAATATTCTTAAATCAAACTCTTAAGTTCTCAAGCAGCACTTTTCTTACTTGCCTGTGTTCAAAAAACTTTGATTATCATGGCTGGAAATATTTTGTGTCCGTTTCTGTGTGCATGATGAAATCAACCAGTACCAACATCTACCAATTTAAAAATCTAATCCTTCCAAGCTGATGTATAAGTGAATGCGGTTATAGACAATGAAGATTAACTGTCCTTTTCACAAAGGTAACTTATTTTACTGGCCTGCTTCATTATTGGTTATTAATGCATTTAATTTCATGATTACTTTATTTGATGTGCTTCAGTGGTGCTAATTAGATATGTAATTTTTGTAGCTTGTTGAATTTAGAGGGGTCCTGCTAAAGTATGTAGTAGCAAAATACATTGGTATTTGGACTTTGCCCTTTTTAGAAATATGTTTTAATATTCTTGCCTTGTAGATCATTAAGAGAGCAAGACAAAATTATCTTTTTGAACAATATAGAGAGAAGAAGCCACCTGCAGTCCAGCTATTTGAAGATGTTCAAATTGCTTCAAAGGTGAGCTCATAGTTTTCCTCTGCTCATAACTTAGGCTCTGATTCAGTAAGGTACTTTAAGCATTTGGGGAGTTCCACTGATTATGTAGGACTGCTCATGTGCTTAAAATTAGACATTTGCTTAGAGTACCTTGCTGAATCAAGACCATCCACAGGAAAACTTGTGATGCTATATTACTGGAAATAAACAGCCATCTTCACATCTGTAGAATTTTTGACTATTTTTTTAAATCTGCGCCAGACTTTTCTGATGCTTTAGGCATAGAATTGCATGTGCAAAATGCATGCTTAATTTTGTCCCCAGACATGTAATCTGTATGTATGTGTGTACTATTTTGAGGAAAATTCAGATGTTCGCTGCAATATTACTTGAGCTTCTGACAAATAAAAACACAAATTTAAGGAAAGGCCATGTATGAAAAGTATTTATGTAGACTTTCTTTATGGAGTAAGTTTGAATATGAATTGTACGGCCTACTGTGCCATTGACATCATTGAGCTTTTGGTGCTACAGTTTAGGGGATGCACTGGGTTGAGGATGAGTTTTTGGCCTTTTTATGCTTCATGAATTGAAAAAAAATTAGTGATTCTCAACCTTATGAGTTGAAGCACAGAGCTGGGAGCTAGGGGGCTTGCGTTTTATGTCTGTCACCAACGTGTCACTTAACTTTTCTGTGCTTGGAAATTTATCCCATCTATAAAATGGGGATTATCATGCTTATTCACTTTTGTAGAGAGCATTGAGATTAAGGGAAAGTACTAAATAGTTATAATGTTGTAAAGGTTAAAAACAACCACTATCTACAAGGAACACGTATTGTGATGTAGCTGTTTAATTCAGATTTAGACAGTCAAATGTGGATGGAATTTTATATTCCCATATCCTTTTGGACCGTTAAAACTAGTGGCCGCCTTATTGCTCCTTTACTGATGTTGAGCAGTACATTATTCTCTGAGTAGTCTGATAGATTTCAATCTGACTGCATGTGGGGAAACATACTACTCATCTCAAGTAAGGAATTATGTGCTCAGAACATATTTTACATGAGGAATATACAGCCGTTGAATAAGCTGTGCTTGTAGCACACCAGAACATGAAGAAAGTGCCAATAATTCTGTTATCCAGTTAAAGTTCTTGGACTGATTTTTTTTTTTTCACTGTACATTATTTCATGAACATTTCTTAATGTAGCCTTTTTCAGCTATGTTAAATGACACCACTGATCCAGATAAAAAGCAGATGCTGGAAAGAATTCAGAATGCAGTGAAGTCTGCTGTGGAACATCTAGAAGAAGCTGTGCAAAAGAAACTTACTGGAGAAGAGATCAACAAACATGCTGAGGTCAATATGAATGGATTTTAGATCTCATTGGCTTGTAACAGTTTTCTGAAACATATTTTATAAATGGTCTGAGAATTTCCCAATACTTAACATTCAATGCGATAAAATTGTATCACTGAGCTCAATTAAATAGCTTTTGTATGCCACTCAGACCAGCTTCGGACCTCCTCATAATCTTCTTTTTTGATAGCTGCTATTTCCAGTTATTTCCAGTTTTCTGTAAAGGATTTTCTCCCCCACAAACAGACTCGTATCTTTCCCCTTCTTTCATGGAATTTCTGTCTTGGGGAGGGATTCATGCCATAACTTGTTGTACATACAGCTCTGTCCACAGCGCACATGCAAATATCTTTGACAGTTTTATTGCTGTGCTGCTCAAGTATTTTATGCCTCTTGTTCACCGAATTGATGTTTCCAAATTATTTCAGAAATATCTTTCCTCTGGATGAGGGCCTGAGCAAAATAAATGGAAAGATTCCTATTGACTTCATTGTCCTTTGGATAAGCCCCAGTAAACACAACAGATATTGTAACTAATTTCTCTTGGTAATTAGAATCCTGGATGGTACTGCCTCTCTTTCAAGCTGTTTGGTGCAATAACTGCTGGGGGCACAGACTGTGTGCTCCCTGCCTTTGTGAAATGCATCCTTTTTGGTCCAACTTATGTAAAGTTCATCCAACTACTAAAAGATGGGTGCCTTTATAAATGTTTTTGTTTTTAAAAATAAATCTATTACGTCACCAAAGTAGGTGTTCTTTTTAGGCTGATTCTATATATCTGTCTTCAGAATGTATGGTGTAATTAGAGTGTTAATGGAAAACTAAAGAGAAAATAGGCTGAATGATATTTAGGGAGCACTTTTTTTTTACTGAACTATCTGTATTCATTTGCATGATATTTCTCTTCAGCAAAATGCAAATCCCTCAGCACTTCTCTGTATCTTTTATCAGAACACCGTTAAGACTCTCCAGATGTAAATTATGTACCCGTCTTCTGTTCACTCCAAGCACATGGAAGGCTACATGGCTGCAAAGAATGATAGGTGCAGGAATATTCATGTCCAGGCGAATTAAGTGTGAAAACATATTTTCTATGAAAAGGCATTACAGTCTAGGCTCATAAATAAGACTTTTTCTAGATTTGTATTGCACTGAACGGTGTTATGTATATAATTTTCTTTTCATAGAAATTGTTGGAAGAAGCAAAAGATGTGCTGTCCGAGTGGCTAGACTCCAAGTTTGGCAGTCAGGTGACTGACAACTCCATATTCTCTAACCTCCCCAAATTCTGGGAAGAGGAGTATCATAAAGATATGGAAGCCCTCAATGTAAGTAAACAAGCTGTTCCATTTTTATGAACGTTGTATGTGTCAGACATGTGCATTGCTGGCTGCACCCTCAGAAGGCCCTGAAAAAAAATTCAGCAACTCGATTGTGATCGAAGGCCTTAGCCCACCACCTTATTGATGATCTTTAACCTGCAATGAACTGGTAGTTATTAAATCAGCATATTAAGACCCTGCTGTACTCTTCTCACCAGTGTAGCCACCCTGCAACTGATCATGTTAACAATAGTTCCTGCCATGTGGAGATCAGGCACTTCGTACTGCATATCTACACCCCATCCCTTCCCCTTGACATGAACTGGGCAAACTCATCAGGGTGGGTGTCTCATTCCCTTACCCATTAATAAGGTCCATTTTCCTTCCTCAAATGTTGCTAATTTCTGCCTTTCCCCATCCTGTTGTCCCAGGCTGAGTCTGGAATTTGAGATACATGGCTGGGGTCACTAACTGCATCACCAGGGGCCCTGCCAACGAACATCAGCATTTAGCATGAGTAGCTCAGAAACATGGTAGGGAATAATTCCTGCCCAGCCAGAGATGCCACAAATTGAACAACTTTCATCTCCTGCAGCAGCCAGACCTTTAGTAACTTGGCTGATGGGATAAGAAGTTTAGAAAAGAGGTCCAGTAGGAAACTAGGAATTAGAACACCTAAGTTCTATTTCTGACTGCCACTTGCTGTGTTCCTTTGAGCAAGTCATTTAACTCTGCCTCAGTTTTTCCATCTTTATAAAATAGTTATTACCTACCTCACAAGGAGGATGAGGTTTAATTGAGATTCTGGCATGAAAAGTGGTGTGAAATGCAGTGTATATATAAATGCCCTTTTATCTTTATCCATAGGTGTTACCTCCTGATGTCTTAACTCGGGTCAGCGAATATGTACCGGAAATTGTGGCATTTGTTCAAAAGATTGTGGATAATGGTTATGGGTAAGCGCCTTTATGGGTTGTGTGCAACATTACAGAATTATCTCTGCAATTATTGTGTAACAAAGCAAAGCTCTAATACTGAAATAATAGTTCTGCAATATACAGTGGAGCCATCTTACTTTGTTTCTATAAGCAGTGGTACAAAAGACTACATTCAAGCAGTGTTTCTTTGGGATAAAACTAATCAGCTTGTTCCTTTACACCCAAGCAATATTCTCAAACCTGATTTAAAAAAAATTTTGTTACTGTGGTTTTCATGTTCTTTTACAAACGGAGACTTCAGATCATAAAAATATAGGGTGAAATTACAGCCCCATTTAATCAATGGTAAAACTCTGATTGACTTTAACAGGACCAGGATTTTACCCATAGTGTTAGGCAACAATTTTTAGAAATGGAAGTGTAAAATAGGCCACTAAATCTTTATTTAGGCACTTAAGTAGAAGTGGTTTCGTTTTTTTCACATGTGCAGATCTGCTTCTCCCATCGACTTCCCCAACTCTTGCTGTTGCTTAGTACCTTTGAAAATCAAGCTGCTTCTATGTAGGTGCCTAAATATCCAGGCATCCTGACTTAAAAACTTTTTCTGTTTGTAGCTTAAGCAGGTACAGATTTACTGTATGAAAAGATTTTCATCACAAAAACATCTTACTCTAAACAGTTTAAAAAGCAAATTGTTTTTTCTAGAACAGCAGAGAAATTCATATACTATGGCTCAAACTGCCATTGGGTGTCTAATATATATGTGCTGAAAAACTTCCATTTATGCCTGTGCTCAAGCCATAGGAAAATTGACCCTGTGCTCTGAGTGGTGCACACTGCTGGTGGTTTTGAAACAGAGAAGGAGGGGGGGAAATCCCAAGGATGACCCATTAAAACCATGACAAAATAAATTGGCCAAATAGAGGAGGACAAAATTGATTGGAAAATAAATGAGAGACACAAGGTAGGTAAGGTAATGTCTTTTAATGGACCCGAAGAGCTCAGTGTAGCTTGAAAGCTTGTCTCTGTCTCTTCTGCCAACAGAAGTTGGTCCAATAAAAGGAATCTCACCCACGTTCTCTGTCATATATCCTGGGACCAACACAGCTATAACAACACTGCAAACAACCTGGAAAATAAATGTAACTTGTAATTGTTATGTTATTGCAGACAATCAAAAGATAGGAGGAAATGTTAACATTTATAAAGGAGAAATATCTAATAGTATCCTTTTTATATCTTGCTAAAATATTTATTTAACAAATTTAATTTTAATTGGCTTTCCTAGGACATATTTACCTTGGCTTTTTACAGTTTTTACCTAAAGTTTTTACCATGCACTTTAACAACTTAGGACCAAATTCTGTCACCCTTACTCATGTTGAACAGTACAATACTCTTCAAGTAGTCCTGCTGAGGATCTTATATAGGATGGATAGAGATACTTATTGCTGAGTTTTAGTTTTATATTGATAAAGGTTTTGTTAAATTCTTTTAACCTTCTAGTTATGTATCAAATGGGTCTGTCTACTTTGATACAATGAAGTTTGATGCCACTGAGAAACACTCCTATGCTAAGTTGGTTCCTGAAGCTGTAGGTGATCAGAGAGCTCTTCAGGAGGGTGAAGGTAATAAAATCAATATTCACTTAAGTTGCTATCAGCATGCACAACGTCAGATATTCCCATTGCCTTGGTTCAGGCCCATTAGAAGAATGGAAAAGTTTTGTAGTCTCCACATTGCACTTCCTTTATTTTTGGAGTCACAAATGAGTAGAGTTGGGCAGGAAACAGTTTTCCTGTCTTGCAAACAATTTTAAGATTTTGAAACAAATTTCTGTCCCAAGTCAGGACAAGAAGTCAATCTCAAAAAATGTTATGAACCAAAAATCTGAAAGGGGGAAAAAAAAAAATCCGTTCGCATCAGTCAAAACATTTCAATTTCGACCATTTTTTATATTTAAAAAAAATTATTCTAGCTTAAATTTTGAAACAAAAAGTCATTTTGAACTGGGAAACCAGAATCTTTCATTCTATGTTGAAATAGGGTGTTTCAACAACTATGAAACTTTCTTCCAACAATTTTGAGTCTTAAAAATTTGTCAAAATTGACCCTTTCCTGCAAAAGGTTTTGGTTTCAATTAATCAGCCTTTGATATAAAAACATTTGGTTGAACAATTCCCAATCAGCTCTACAAATTAGCTGTTTTCCTGAAATCAGTGACCAGCACTGGGATTGGATCAGCTCTTGTTACAACTTGCCGGCTTCAAATGTAAATTACTTTTATATATTGAGAACTGTCCTTCACATTGTAAATATTCATGTTACTGTGCTGAGCTAAATGGGTGCAGCCCTCTTTTAATTAAAACTTGTAGTAGAGGGTGATGCTAAAATTTGCAACAAAGCACGATGCCCATGAGGAAATTAATAATTCTATATTCAGTGCAAGGTTTGAATGGTCTGCAATAAATAGTACATGGGGTCACGTGTTGAATGATAAGGATAAAAAGAAATAGTGAATAGCTACACGTTCAGTGATTACCATCCATCCTGTGTCATCTCCTGAATGAGACAGAGATGCTATGGAAAAAATAGTATGTGATCATGTAATTAAAGAACAGATCATAATGCATATGCAAAAGGGACCTGAATTAAGGTTGCACAGGCGACCTTTATTCTGGCATTTTCTAACTTCTGACTTCTTGAATTTGCAACCTTAACATTTGAGGGGCCACGGGAGGTTGTAATGCTGTAATTATGAATGCTGAGAGAGAGTAGCAGTTGAATCACATATTTCAGGGCTTAAGAAGCTTCACAACTAACACTTTTGTTGGTAGTCTCAGAAGAGGCCAAGGATTAATCAAGAAGCAAAGGATTGCTCTTTTCAGTTGTAAATTTTTAGTGTGGTGGTTTTTTTTGTTTGTTTTTTTTGCATTGAAAGTTACAGCAGAACCAGGAGTAGGTAACGCTAATGTTTAAAGACAGTATAAATATGTACAAAGTTTTCTCCATTGACAGGTGACCTCAGTATCTCAGTTGATCGTTTGAGTGAGAAACGTTCCCCGAATGATTTTGCTTTGTGGAAATCTTCCAAACCAGGAGAGCCCTCATGGGACTCCCCTTGGGGAAAGGTAAGGATCAGTGTGTTCAAACCACACACATAATACAGAAGCTAATCTTTCTACAGCTTATGAATATCATCTGTACTAGCCTGTACAACAAATGATCCAGCCTCATCTTGCATTTAATGAAGTTGAGATTGCAATAATACTTTGTTCAGTAGCATTGCTGTGTTCATTTAATATCCTATACAGTGTAGTTAGCCAGTTATTAGCCACTTCTCAAATAGAAGTCTGTGTGCAGAAATGTTGTCCATTAAATCAATATTATCAATGTACCTCTAAACATGGGGATCGGTCTACCTTGTCCACTTTCCCATTATTAACCTCCCAAAGTTTCAGTTCAGTATTCTGTGCTCAAATCAAAATGCCTGTTGGAATGAGTGGGGAGAAGGTTCCACTCATCTGAAAGTAGTTTGCATAAGAACGAATGCCTCACTTTAAGACAAGGGTTCCAAGACTTATAACCCCGAGAATAAATGCAGCTTTCCCTTCTGATGTTAAGAGAGACAAAACCATTACTTGAATGCAATACTTTATTTTGAAAGTATTAGAGGGGCCAGGACTGTGTTCTGTATATTCATCTGCTCATAGATACATTTGGCATGTATGATTTATTACAGTATGGGACATCTTGAAGTTCAACACTATTCTTATATCAAGGATGATAATTAAAAATCTGTTCTCCCTCATACTTCTATGTCATATTAATTTATTTGTATTTATTAGTGGACAAACCAATGAGGGAATGATACAGACAAAGGTGTGGGTAGAAAGTAGTTTCTCCTAAGAAGGGTTTCTGTAAAAAACCAATAACAAAGAATATTTAATCTGTACTGAAATCACTTGTTTATCTCTAAACAGGGCCGTCCAGGTTGGCATATTGAATGCTCTGCTATGGCTGGATCCATTCTGGGAGAGTCGATGGACATTCATGGAGGGGGCTTTGATCTTCGATTCCCTCACCATGACAATGAATTGGCACAGTCTGAGGTAGGTGACATGTTCACCATCTGTCTTTAGTTTCTGTTATACAAAAATTATACCATTTTTAGATTTGACTGAGACTTAAAAAAAAAAAAAAAAAAAGCCCAGAAACCCCAAACTCTTAAAGTGTAGTTTCTCTTAGCTGGTGACTATCAACAGAATAGTGAAGTTGATCATATCCAGTGTGGTGATGAATGCACAAAGGAAAAAAACTGAAAAACAGAATTTTTTTTTTCCTCCTTTTTTCTTTGGTTACTGTAATCTTGGGTATTTGTAACTACAGTAGGTACAAATGTTTCAGGCAGAAATTATTTTTAAAGCTGATAATATCTCTTTAATGAAAAGAATAAAACTTTTTCAAAATAAAAGGCAGAAATAATCTAAATAAAAGGGAGACTTCATTAAACTAATGTGAAATTATATTTTGTCGCTGTCTAATGAGGTTTTATCAACTCCAGCACGTCATCAGATTCTCTTAATTTAAATCCTGCTTCTTTTTTTTCCTTTTATTTAAAACTATGCTCAGGTAAAATACTCATGTGGTACCTGCACGGAATCCAGTGCTGCAGCTGGATCTGCACAAGTGAGAGTCTGCATCTATGTGGAGTCCACTGAAGTCAGTGGAGCTCCAGGCAGATGCATGTGTCATTGCACATCCAATTGTAGAATTGGGGGCATAATCTGAAAAGTATTTTCGCTCTTAAAAGAGTAACATTTTGTGATTCCTGATCATGTTTAGGAAATGTGCCTTCAGAAAATCCTTTTTGTATCATCATGGTGGTTTTGTTTTGTTACATTTTTTTCTTGTTCAGAAACCTTATGTGTGTGGACGTGTGCTGTTGTTTTAAAAAAAAAAAAAAACCAAAAAACCAAAAAACTTATCCTTTCTATTTGTGGTTTTGCTGCAGGCATACTTTGAAAATGATCACTGGGTTCGATATTTTTTGCACACTGGTCATTTAACAATTGCTGGCTGTAAAATGTCTAAATCTTTAAAAAACTTCATTACTATCAAAGATGCACTGAAGAAACATACAGGTAAAATCTTATTTGTGGCAGAAACACTTTTTAAGAAGCTTGTAAAATGTATTTTTTAAGAAAATTTAAGCCAAGAAAAATAGCAATTTTAAAAAAAGCCATAAATTGAACATTATTTCTTGTATAAGTTTCCTGATTAAAATGGGAATTGGCAAGTTTGGGTTCTTCAGTATTTTTTTTTTTTTTTTGGTAACTGAATTTGTGCTTAACGATTCTTTTTCGTTCATACTACAGTAGTTTAGGAATATAGAGCATTGGAATAAATTTCAAGCTAAGTCAATTTTGTGGGTAAGAGAGGATGGTTAAGGCACTAGCCTAGGTCTTAGGAGACCTGGGTTCAAGTCCATACTCCACCACATATTTCCCATGTGATCTTGAGCAAGTCTCTGAGGTCCAGATTTTTCAAAGGCATTTAACCTCTTAAAAATGGAAATAGACATGGAGTGGATTTTAAAAAGTGCCTTTGAAAATCCCACTAGGCACCTATCTGCTTCTTTCAGCAGCGAAATACTTCTATAAATCTGGCCCTTTGCTTCTCTGTGCCTTCATTCTACATCTATAAAGTGGAGACAATAGTATTTCCATACCTCACAGCAACATTGTGAGAATAAGTACATTAAAGATGATGAGGTGCTCAGATATTATCATTTTGGAGTCATATAAATATATTCGATAATGATGATTTTCCATCTGCATCTTAAAATTCCTAATTCCTAATAGCACGGCAGTTACGGCTGGCTTTCCTGATGCACTCTTGGAAGGATACGCTGGATTATTCAAAAAACACCATGGAATCAGCTATTCAGTATGAGAAATTCCTGAATGTAAGCAAGCTTTCCTCTCTTCTTCTTTATTCTTTAAACTTTGTGCTATCCTATCCCCCAATAATGTAAACCAATCCCAAAAGGAGCTAACTGCACTCAACTCCACTGAGCTCAGTGGAAACTCAGAGCTCAGAACACTTCTCAGGGCTGGGCCCATTTTTCTATGACTATGGTGAATACGATGACATTTTTTGTGTATTGTGGAAAATCAAATAAAAATTGATTTTAAGAGTGGTAGCACATTATCCAGTATAACTACATTCAAAATTATAAATTATTTACGTTTTTTTGAGTTAAGGCTGCTACTCTCTATTTATAATTCTTCATGCAGCAATCTGAGACCCTTCACAATTGTGTGGGCAGGAAAACGAGCCCAACCTAACAGCTTCCAGAAATGCTGTCTTAGTGAAATACATATTTCCTTTTATGCCAATAATACCTAAAGTGGTGAGAAAAATATGAAGAGATAATTAGCTATCCAGGTGGCACAAGAATCACACACATTCTGCTGAATATATCTGGTGTCTTTCATTTAAAAAAAATATTTTTAGTATCACTGCCAGTATCTGCTCCTTTTCCCTACTTACACACATCTGAAAACCACCACACAGTTCTGCACAACAGAAATATCTTCTTAAGTGAGGCCTCTTCCTGGAATAAAAAGACTGGTGCATGTCAGGGCTGAGGTGCATTTGCAGAGCTGTCTGGAAAAACTTGCATGGGGCCTGTGCACTGCGAGCAACTCAGATTGCTCCAACTAAGCCTTGCCTTTTCATGAGCGGTAACTTGACGCACTGTTTTTTGTTTTTTAAAGTGTGCTGTGTAATTAGTTTTGGTCTGTCAGTTGCTGCTAATGATAGTCGGTTTATTGTGGTGATAATAAAAGCATTAAGCAATACACATTACTTACTGCATCAACACTAGAATGAATTGTTGCTTTAGGGAAATACACAAGTCTAATGAAGGAAAGTCATTATGTACTAGAATCAGAAACACAACGAAAAGACTTTTCTTCCAGACAACACAATTCATATTTTCACAACCTGAAATACAGTAAGCAAAGGAGAGATTCATAACCAATGTAAGTTATCATTACCTCATTTTGTCCACAACTGACAAGATTGTTACAGGGACTCCAAACTAAAAAGATCATAGTTCAAAGAAATTAAATTGCAGTGGTTTGTTGTTAATGTCTAATATGTTGTGTTAGGTCACAACCTTGACAAAGAGCAGCTTAACGCTCATAATATAATACAGTGGGTAATGCAAAATAAGTGTATTTTTCTTATTTTGGGAGGTCTGTAGCAGATCTTTGCTGAAATTGTATCTAGGCACAAGTATTAAAATGGCTAACTGAAAATTTACTTTGGTATAGTAAACACAGGTTTGTCTGAGTTATGCTGATTTCAAACTGCATCCTTCTTTTTTAGGAGTTCTTTTTAAATGTAAAGGATATCCTTCGGGCTCCTAGTGGTTTGATAGGCCAGTTTCAAAAATGGGAATTTAGAGAAACAGAGCTGAGTAAAAGGTGAGTGAGCTACTTTTAATTTCTGCATTAATAGCCGTTTATATATGCACACTTAAGATTCCCATTTTTCTAACTGGCATTTCCTTTTCTTGAAAAAGGATCTAATAATACTTTACGCTCTTACAGCAACCTTCCACTGAGAATCTCAAAGTACTTTACAAGCTGATGCGTTTAACCTTGCAACAGTTTTATTAGGTATTTTTCAGCATACAATACATGGAATTAATCACATCACTTCTATTGACATTCATGTGACTTGGGTGCCTAATTTTTGAATGTCATTCTGTATATGTGTGCTGAAAGGGAACTTCTTTCTGTTTTGAATCTCCTCTAGGTTATGTGACTATCAGGTGTATACTTAAGAAACTATCTGAGAAGGGGCAGATCACGCTAATGTAATGTGTTTCGACTGTACTGATAAAATAATACTTGGCACTTACAACATTTTGAAAATGCAAAGTGCTGTGGGGAAACTGAGACAAATGGAAGTTAAGTGACTTGCCCAAAATCAGAGAGCAACGATAAGAACTCAGAAGTTTCTGACTTTTGACCTTACCCTCAATCCAGTAAAACAAAATAGTGATATTGACATTATGGTCTCTTTCCATTTAGATGATAATCCTTCACATTTTAATGAAATCCCACTTCAGTGGCTGTAATTTAAACAGTGCATGATTTGATTCTTCTTTTTAAAGTCAAAGCAACATATAGTTAAGTGTGTCCTTGGGAATTACCAGAGTCATTGTGTCCGCAGTGCTGGAAAGACGGGTACCTGTTTCTTAGTAGCAGATAATGCTGCTTCTGGATTTTCAACTTTGTATAGCAGGCAGGTGGGGCAAATTGACTGTTAAAGGGGAAAAAAATCAAAGCATAGAAAACATTGAGTAAAGGAGAGTGAGAAAGGAGAGAACTAGATACAGGAGGGAGAAAGAGGATAGGAACAGGAAAAAGAGAAGTATTGGGGGAAGAGAGCATTTTCTTCCTCCTTTTACTTGTCTTTCTCCACCTCCTTTTCTTTCTCCTTTCCCTTCTCTTTTGAGTAGATAATGCCCTTTTGGATCTTAAATAAAAAAACTACTTCCTTAAATCTCTATTTTGCCTGAAGAAATGGGGGACACATACCATATGTATTACAAATCAATTCATGAACAGTTTAAACAGTGTTTCCATGGAAATGTTCATGATTAAGGCTGTGTGTCTGTCACAGAGGTTGCAGAAGTCACGGATTCCATGACATACCACTACCTCCGTGACCTCTGACCCCAGGGCCGCCCAAGCAGCAGGCCCTGGGGTCAGCCACACTGGCTCCTGCTGGAGCAGCCCCACAGCCAGACGTTCCAGCTGCACCAGCCGCTGCTCGGGCAGCAGACCCTGGGGGCCACCTGAGTAGTGGCCCTGGGGGCAGCCAGAGCAACCCCTACTTGGCTGCTCCTGGACCCAGGGGCTACCCAAGCAGTTGCCAGTGCGGCTGGACCCGGGGGCAGCTGCACCAGCTCCTGCTCAGCGGCCCCCGATTGCTGGCCCCAGCAACCACCCGAGCAGTGGCTAGTGCCACTGGCCCTGCGGATGGCCTGAGCAGCAGCCAGAGGGGCTGGCCCCAGGGGCCCCCCCAGAGGTCCTGCAGAGCAGCAGCGCTCCGGGGTCACCCAGGTAAGATTTAGTTGGGTATTTATAGAAAAGGTCATGGACAGGTCACGGGCTGTGGATTTTTGTTTATTACCCATGACCTGTCCATGACTTTTCTAAAAATACCCATGACTAAATCGTAGCCTTATTCATGATACCTGCTTGGAGTGGCTTCATAACATGTAGCTTCAGAACAAGTTTCCTTAAATTAGTGGCATTGCGTAGGAATTTATGCAACAGAACACTCAGCTGGCACACAGTGAGAGTAAGCAGCACTAAAATGAAGCAGTGAAGAAGGGAAGAGACTGAACAAGCGAATTGTACTGCTTCTGCAAACATACAGAAAAGTGAGCTCTGAAGATATGCTAGGTCTGATTTGTCCTGTCACTATTACCTGTCAGATAACCCACCCTCTCTGAGACTTTGGCAGCAGTATAGAATCAATATTTTATTATGCAGGTAAAATATTTTAACAAAATCACCTACATCATGGACACCAACACCTGTCTCTTAATCATCTTTTTTTTCCTTCTTCAGATATCAACTATGACCAAAGAAAGGGAAATCCTTCCCCCCCCACCTCCCCCACTTTTGCTCCTCTTATGGAAGCACTCCAGTGTACTGATGGAGCACACGAATTTTGACATTAATGTTATAATGATAATATCAATTGTGAACTTGTCTGCTTTTCTCTGATTTAGTTTTTACGACAAGAAGGCAGCCATTCATGAAGCACTGTGTGACAACATTGACACTCGCACTGTCTTGGAAGAAATGCGATCTTTAGTCAGTCAGAGCAATTCCTATATTGCTGCTAAGAAAACTGCCAGGCAAATGCCAAACAGACTGCTGCTAGAAAGTATTAGTTCTTTTCTCACTCAGATGTTAAAGGTAAGTGGTAGTGAGATTTTACATTAAATTAAAAAAGAATAGCTGCCATCACACTACGCAGCTGCTACGGCAATATTTTCCAGACATGTATGGATCAGTACAGTCATTCTGTAGATCTTGCCGGATTCTAAAGAGCCAGTTGCTTAAAAACAAAATCGTAACATTTTATGTATAGGGGGGGAATACAGTTCTTTATAATTTTGTTTTACATTAATTTGCATTTGGTGGATGGATAGTTGACAGTGAAGTTGTGCAATCAACATCACCTAAGGCAACATTTGACTGTCAACTATTTAGGATGCTTTAAGAATAAAGAGCAATCTCCTAGTAGGATGCCGGAATATGGATTAGATGAGCCTTGTGGCCTCTTCAAACACCAGTATGTCTGATTTCGGTTAGCCTCCAGATATCTTCTATCGTATGAATGTGTCTTTAATTTCCTTTTCCTTGACTAGATCTTTGGTGCCATAGAAAGTGATGAAGCACTTGGATTCCCTGTTGGAGGAAATAGCCAAAACATAAATGTAAGTGGAGAACAGAGTACATTCTACTAACTTATTCAGACTACATATAGACAGGTTTCAGAGTAGCAGCCGTGTTAGTCTGTATTCGCAAAAAGAAAAGGAGTACTTGTGGCACCTTAGAGACTGACCAATTTATTTGAGCATAAGCTTTCGTGAGCTACAGCTCACTTCATCGGGTGCATGAAGTGAGCTGTAGCTCACGAAAGCTTATGCTCAAATAAATTGGTTAGTCTCTAAGGTGCCACTAGTGCTCCTTTTTTTTTTTTTTGAGTACATATAGTACTTGCTAAAATAAGTCTCATTACAAGTAACTACATGTATTAATATTATTTATACAAATAAAAACACAAAATTACACTGATTAGGACTCATTGAAGCATACCAAAAACTAGTAGGGAGGCAGTTGGATTTTGATTTCAGTCTCACTTTCTGATCGCTTTGTAACGCATAATAGTTAATTAATGGATAGTTAAAGGAACAACATTTGTCTGGCGTCTATAGGCAGCCTT
Source organism: Eretmochelys imbricata (assembly GCF_965152235.1). NCBI lineage: Eukaryota > Metazoa > Chordata > Testudines > Cheloniidae > Eretmochelys > Eretmochelys imbricata. The sequence goes on along the minus strand of NC_135577.1, from coordinate 28,022,335 downwards.
GTTCTGTTCATCCAGCAGTACTACTGCAGTGAGGTATTTCTGCTGAGAGCAATTAAGACACACCTTCTGGGGGATGCTGATAAAGTTCTGTCATGTAGGAGCAATCTTTGGCGGGGAATAGGAGTGTAATGCTCCAGAGTGAGGGGAGGCCAATGATTATGGTCTTTGTACTGGAGCAAAATCTAACCTGAAAAATGGCACTATATCTTTAAAGTGTTTTCCTTCAGCACGACATCTGATGCCAGCATTTCGAAACATGGTCACATGAGACCATTCAGATTTAAGTGAAGTACATTTAGAAAAATATTTTCTGTTTCCTGTAAAGAATAGCAATGAAAACATTCACAGAATATCCTATCTTTGTATAGAATAACAAAACAAAACTACACCGCCCATTTTAACTCACCAAGAAAAAAAACTTCCTGTGTTGGAGTTGAGGCAAATGAATGAACACCCAGACTCTGTCTCTGTCTAGCTAGGTATTCATATGGTCCCCATTGCTGTAGCACTGAGTGCTATAGCAGTGGACTAAACAAACATTTACTAGGAGGTCTGTACCTTTTTCTCTTTTCCAAGACTGTATGGGAGAGAGGGCTGTGTGAAGAAAATGGTACTGTTCCATATCAGAAATCATGAATATTGGATTTCTAATTTAGGTCAGCATTAGCAAACACCATTATCTCAGATTCCAGCAGAAAAGCCAGGACCTTGTTAGTAATCTTTCATAGGTGAGATTAAAAATTTATTTTTTAAACAGTCCTCACAATGCTAAAAGCAAATGTGCCTTGCAGAAGGACTGGCATTAGTGCGGAACAACAAACAAAGCCTTTCACTGTAAAATACCGCCAAGGATAGGAGGCATCAAAATGAGCTGATCTTGGAGGGGGTTTTAACATCTGTTTGTAAAATCCATGTAATTCTTTATATCTCGTCCTTTGTAAACAAACACTCTGGCAATTTTAAATATGAAAAATGAATGTCATCAGCCAAGCACATATGAACAAGCCTATAGTTTTGTTTTTTAAAGAAATAGGCTTTCATTTCCAGCATCCATTACAGTATATTACTAATTATTTGATTTTTGACAGTGTCCTCCTTAAATTTGCTACTTTCCTTGAATCTTTTGGCAGCTTTCCTTCAAGGTTTTCTTCGTCTTAGTCGTCGTCTTCTTAGCAAAGTTATCCAGTTGAATGTCCAATTACTTCATTTGGGACCTGATCCATAGCCTCTTGAAGTCACTGGGAGTCTTTCCATTGATTTCAGTGGGCTTTTGTTCAGGCCCACATTCTTCTTGTCCATGACTGAACATGAGGGGATGAGTAAAAACTGAAACAGGCACTGTCTCAACAAAAGCATAGTCTTTGTTTGAAAACTTTAAAAATAATGACTAGTATATATCCAATGCTAACCCCTTGCGGTTCAGTAATTCATTCAAAATCCATTCTTGTCACCTTGCAATCTGAAAAACCCAGATTCTAGAAGACTTAGGTTTTCAAGTGAATTTAGTGATGTTGCGAGGTTCGCTACTCTGGAAAGCAAACTCCTCCATCTGTATCCACAGAACAGAATACAGCAAAGGTAGTGGCAGTGCATGGTTCCCCATGCCACCCTGCTCATGTACCACAAGCTAACTTCAGTGAGAAAAAGAGAGTGAGAACAAGAGTGTTGTTCATTCTCTATGGCTTGCACCATTCTTGGTCTTTCTGCTGAGACTGCCAGCAGTTGTGATAGTGGTTTTTGTAGTGTGGATTCTTATTCATGACGATCTGGACTGAGTCCATCAACTCATTTCATGTAGGCATTTCCACCTTTTAACTGGGTAGGAGCCCTAACACACAGATGTTGGGGCTCCCCCAAGACCTTTTCCACTCATTTCCAAGAACTCCATTCACCTCCAGTCTCACACAGGTGCAGTGCTGTTGTGTGAACAGCAACAGTTCCTGTTCCCCAGACAAAGCACTGGTCTTCACTAGCCTTGCAAGCAGGAGTCTTCCTGTGTCATGGTTTTTTCTTTTTTTTTTTTTTTTGGTATTATCTGAGTTTATTTAACATTACTTTATTGCCATAGCAGAGCCTAATGATGCAAATCATCTGTCTCTCCTTGGAGACACTGAAAGGAAATAAATACTGTACTAGTAACCGAAGGTTCGAGGAAAAACTTCAGCCCAAGTTCATAGTGAACACTGTGTGCGTGTGTGTGTGTGTGTGTCTTACAACAGTGATACAGAATGTTAAACATGAAATGCAGTTCCTCAACTGATTTAAATAGTCATAGCTCTGTTGAAGTCAGTGGAACTATGTCAGTTTTCGCCAGTTGAGGATCTACCGTGAAGAGTTAGCTTCTACTTTATACTATATCCCTTTTAGCTCCAGAGAAGAACAGAGCGGAGTTTGACCCCATAAGTGCATACATATGAAACAGTTTTTGAATGGTTTGAATCTAAATTATTAACTAATCATAGAAATGTTTTGTTCGACAGCTTGAGTCTACAGTGATGCCATACCTACAAGTATTGTCTGATTTCAGAGAAGGAGTGCGACAAATTGCCAGAGAAAAGAAAGGTAAGGGTTAACTTTTTTCCAACATTATTGTAACTGATTTTAAGAGGGGGGGAGAAAAAATTAAATGTCGTTTTTTGATTATCTGATTTACATAAATAGCGTCTCTGCTTTGAGAATAAAAATGGCATATTTATCTGTACCTATACACATTTCTCTGTGTATACAAAAGTAAACCAGAGTTGGTTTAAATCTTTGCCAGGTGTCCTTTTAATTATGATTATCTTTTCTGATGCTTCTAGATATGTTCATGTTAACCTGTTAAAGTATTCAGAATTTCCTATCATTGGGAGAGGGAACACGAGGAGTATGAATGTTCTGTTTCCTGTAGTGCCCACGGTGTGCTAATTGATTGCAAACATAAAAGAAGATGTAGTTCCTGTCCTGAAGGGCGTGCACATTGTAAAAATTGTAAATTGTAATTATTCCTTTTATTGGAACCTTCAACCACTTTGAGTACAAACAGGCTGAGTTGTTTCTTCGTGGTTTGATAGCATAGTCTGATCACAAATCCCCAGATAGTATTTTGTGATCTCTTTGGAGTATTCATAGGAGAGTTTGCTGAAGGTTGTTGTGGACTTTTTTCTTCTCCTTGGAAGCTTTAATGCTGCTTCGTGATTTGGCAACAGAACTGTATTGTGTTACAAATGGTGTTCTATTAATCTCTTTTTGCTTTTGCTTGTTGATGAGCTCCTACTGGATTTCTTGTTGTTCTGCCTACTATTCCCCTTGGGTTTTTATGCATCTTCAACGTATATTTGATACTGTTTTTTTTTAAACTAATGTCATGACTGAGAGAGAGTCAAAATAGGAAATATTGATTTTTTTTTTTAAATGAAAAGCCTTTGATTGAGTAGATTGATAATAGCTAGCAAGCAATTCTAATTCTGTTACCATATTGAAACGTACTAGCCAGAACAAACAGAATAAATATCTTACAAACACAAAAATGCTTCCAATGATGTGATCATTCAGATGTAATCAACAAACTTATTTTGGCGTAGTTGATCTTACAAAATAGTCTTACTGGTTTCAAATTTTATGTATTTTAATTTTGATTTTTTTTTAAAGTTCTTCAGCTCACAAGATGAGTGAGTGCCTTTTACTATTTGAAACATACATAAAATTTATTTTTTCTTTATGCAAAAAAACCTCAGCAGTTGAGATCAGCTGATTCACACTCTAATAGTTGAGTTTTGAATATCTAGGGGCTGATGGTAGTATATTTTCAGGAGAAGAAACCCAGCTCTGGAACTCATTTACCCTGTTGAGCCAACAGAACTCAGATTTGTTAATTTTATAGGGCTTCTACCTGAAATTGAACTTTTAAAATGGTTTTGATTAGTGGTTGGGAATATTGCCTCTGAGTTTATACTTTCTTTTTAATTAGGGTTGTTGTAAATTAAGGGGATTTCTTCTTTTTTTTTTTTTATAGCTAATTGCTGGCAGGATAATGTTAAATATGAATAATAGTGTTTTAATTTTGTAAATGCACCCAGACTCTTATGTTAATAGGTATGAGTCTTTTATAAAACTAACTATAAAAATAAATGTAACTTTTTTGCCAATAAGGCAATCCACAAAGCATTCCACAACTCAGGCACCTGTGATCTGGGAATCTTGTCAGAGGACCAGAGGGAGCTATAACCAAAGTGTGTATTCAAACATTATTGAATAAACTCTGTCTTCAACCAGAATGCCCTAATTGTAGGACATTCAAACATCATGTGAAAAAAAGTCTTTATCCATTTACAAGACTGGCAGACATCTGAATCGGAAACCTGCATTATTCATTCTTAGTAGAGTTTTGATTAACTGTGAATGTTTCTATTGATGATGATAAATGGGGGAAAGAAAAATACCAATGGTGTTTGCTAGGTGTACAGTGGGCAGAAATGACTCTAAATAAAATGCTTTTAATAATATCCAGGAAAAGTGGTGAGTTTTTAACTCATCCCATTGTGTCAAGTAACTTCGCATCATGTGCCTTTAGGTTTTGTGTACTTGGGCAACTGCAAAGTTCCTGTATCTCTGCCTCTTAAAGCATACACATTATAGCAGATTTTCTGATCTGTCGCAGGCGTTCTTAATGTGAGAGAATAATTTTGTTAAAGCTAAACATCTATTCAAATGTTTTCAAACACCATTGACTCTTTTTTTTGCTTGTCCTCTATATTTCTAACTTCATTCTTATTTCTTGGATCCCCGCTAAGTCTATTACCTTACTGTAAAGTCTTCCATTACTGAAATCTTGGTATTAAGGAATCTGTCGCAGTGTTTTATTAGATGGTGGGTCTCTCCCTATTCTACAGCCAGAACAGAGTTGGGAGAACCTACTCATATTTTCCTAATATATCAGATAGACTAAAAGTAGAACTACGCCTCCATCTTTTTTACTGTGCATCCTCTGTCTTCACTGTTGGCTATAATGTATATTGCTCATTTAATCTTTCAGGGTGACTTATGAATTAACGCTCTTTCTCCCCCCTACCGTCTCCCCCCCACAAAAAAAAAACAAACAATTGATTTTACTAGTTCCTGCCCCCAGCTCTGTTTGGCTTCTGAAACCCACTACCTTGAAGTTCACAGTGGATGTGAAGAATGGGCTAGGAGCATCCACAGGACTGTTGCCTGGCAGCTGGTTCACTCCTAATCAACAATGTGCACCTGGACAGTGTCACTGAGACCGCACCAAATCTGGTTTTCCTATCCATTCCCTTCTGTGGACAACATCAATCTTTGGTGAGAGTGACAACTTATAGTTGGTGCAACTGAGATCCATAAACAAGTTCCCCACTGTCAGTTAAAGCCTCTTGCTGGGATGGTGCTAACATAGAGAATTGGCACAGTTCAGCCCTAAGGCAGTGCATGAAGCCATTATGCTGACACTTCTATAGGCACCAGTTGATAACCTTCTCTTATAAATTAAGAATTTCTCATGTATAAATTCCTCATTCTCCTCTACCCTGAAGAATTTCTCCTGCTTCTTATATTTAATTATTCATAGGTTCAGACTGGTAAATATTTATAACTCAAGCAGATACTGCTTTTGTTATACATTCAGTAGATCTATCATATTAATTCCATGCACGAGATATTGTCAACACCTTCTAGTATTAACAGATAATGGGCTAAACTCATCTGTGGTTTCACTCGTTGACTTTGTTAGACTTACACCAAGGATGAATTTGGCCGGCTGTGCCCACCTAGCCAGGATACAGAAAAACAAATAATTCACTGGAGATAGACTGCAGACTAAAGCAAACAGTTCTTCTTAAAATGGAACATTTTCATATACACACAAAGGCCAGGGTTGATTCCAGCTCCTCAAGCAAAGAACAGATGAGACACAGGTTCATAACACCAAGCAAAGGCAAGGACTCTGATTTTAGTAGTTTAGACAGTGAGGAGGTGTGTATCTGCACTTATATGTGCCAGTGAATAACTGAAGAAAATAGATCCTCTAAAATAATAGCTTACATTATCCCAATTACATACTTTGATTCCTGTATCTAAGCCTCATAATTGATGCTGAAGACTTTCCCTGGTATGTGCAAGGTATTGAGAATTATCATCAAATGTTAGTGTTTCTTATACAACATATCCACCAAGAACTACGTGGAAGTGTTGTTTAGTATATTGAACCTACTGAAACATGGGTGCAAGAACAATTTACTGGGGGGGGAAGAACCTACTTATTAAAAACTCATGATATAAGTTGACCCAAGTAATCTTGTCACCATCAGCCTCCTCTAGGAAAAAATACTTACTGTGAATCAAACAAGGATACTAAATTTGGATTGACAGCAACATAAATACATCCAGAAGCTCTAATGTTTGTATTTGCTCTTGGTGTGTGAACCACTTCTGTTTCTTCTCAAGTAACCAATGTATTTCCTCTTTTCATCACTTTCTTTTATTTCTGAGTAAATACATGTAGTTTTTTCCTCTCTTTACTTCTATTTTTGCATGAATAATAAATCTGAGACCCTGATTGCTTGTGATCATTAACATCCAATGGCACTTCTGCAAGAAAAGAGATGTTAGCCGTGCTGTCCTAGCCAATTTCCAATTCAGCTAAGTCACATTCTCCTAAAATCAGTCAGTGCTTCTGCAAGTGACTGACTTGGAGAAGGCTAGAGTGAAATGGATAATGAACAGAAAAGCACTTTGGGAAAGATTTTCCATAGAAATGGCCTGTGCCTTTATTAGCACAGCTTTGAAAATGTGTGATATTGGAAGGATACCGGAAAATAGCTTCTCCACTGTCCTGTTGTGCGTAGGTGGGATAGATGTGATTCAGTAGGGCAGTGGTTCCTGATTTCACCTGTTAGAAAACGTCAGGCAACAGGTAGGTGGATTGGCACTTCCCTACATACCCTCATGCCATGTCTTGGCAGAGTTCACAGGATTTAAGGCCAAAAAGGACCATTCTGATCATTTAGTCTGACCTTCTGCATAACACAGGATAGGAGTCCACCCATCTTCTCTGCATCAAGCCCATACCTTCTGTTTGAGCCATTGTTCACCTTTAAAAAAGATAACCAGTCTTGATTTAAAGACTTCAAATGATGGAGAAGCTATCAAATCTCTAGATACATTGTTCTAACGGTTAATTATCCTCACTGTTAAAAAATGTGCACCTTATTTCTACTCTGAATTTGTTTAGCTTCAGCTTCCTTGCTGTGTCCCTTCTAATTTCTGTCTACTTTCTCTTTTCCTCATCTCTCTCTTCCCCTCGTCCCCTTCTTTCTTGTGATGTCCTTTTCTTTACTTCTTCCAATTTTATTCGCTTTTACTTTTTTTTTCCTTGGGGGAAGTTTTAGTGTATTTTTCCCTTCCAACTCATTCTGCCACTCATCAGCAGGCTACAAACTAATTGGGCCATGAGGCATCTTTTGATAGCTTTCTGTTGCTGGGACACCTGCTTTTGCAGCAGAGCTATGTTATGAGAGCGAAGACAAACACAATGCTTAGTGTGACAGACCGCTTCCTATATCTACAGTAGTATACACAACCTACTCCTGTGGCTATTTTTATTAGGGGACCACACATCACAGGAGCAGAGAGGCTCAAGTATTTTCCTAGAGCATTAATCACAGCAATAAACTCACAAAGAGCAGTCAAGTGGCTCCAGGCAGGGTGCAGCTTTTCCAACTGCCTTGAACCCTTTCTTGTCCACTCCACTCTGCCCCGCACCATCTTAGACTAGGTTAGGAAATGCTGCTTTAGGGAACACTGCTGTGAGAAATTCTGAAACCGCAATTCAGTATGGGAAATAGAGCTACTAAGAAATGCTACCATGAAATAAGGCCATGTTTTCATTCATTTAGCAATCAGCCTGAAAGAGAGAGTAGAGAGGAAACAGTAATAATGGAAAAAGGCACTTAAATATCTAGAGATTTTTAATATATAAAAAGCTAAAATAAAGCTCTGTGTAGTTGCATTCGTTCTGGTCAGCTCTGGTTTCTTTCAGTAGTGTTTGCACTTTCCTGTTTTGCGAGCCAAAACTAAAACTCAGGCAGTCCTGCCAGAAAAAACATGCTTTTAATTTAACCTCCAAAATGTTGTGCTAGAAACTAAATGTCTATAAAGATTTGCTAAATATTTATCTGAATTAGTGATTCAATATTAAACGTTAAGCTGCCTGTCTTTGAAATTTCTCTTCCCCCTTCATTGCTAGATTCTTCAGCAGGGTTTAGAGGATTTTGACTAAGGCACTTGGAAGTGGACATTAGCAGAGCCTTAATATATGTTTGATTAGGCGGTGCTGGAGATTCAAAATATATTTGAACAAAAATGTTATTTCAAGCTCCAGCAATTAAGATTTCTTGATTAAAAATCTCTTTAATTAAAACTAAAGCATGTTAAATTATTTCCCCTGACTGACATGATCAACTGATAGCTACATAGGTGATGTGCTTCAAGTCTTTAGAACGTATATTACTATTAACCCATTCTTCCTTGCTCACCTGTATATTTCATTCATCCATCTGTTGCGTCACATCATTAATGTATAATGTAAACTCTTTGGGGTTGGGGCTGTCGTTTTATTGCATGTATGCTGCACCTAGTAAAACAGAGCCCCGATCCTTGATTGGGGCTTTGCTGCATTACAAATAATAATGGTAGTAAACATTTAGGCAAAATATATCCTCAATTTCACCATGTGTAGTTGAGTTAGCCCTCTGTGAAAGAGACTTATGGTCATGACAACCAGTTTTTTTACATAACTTGCAGTGATTTTTTAAATTATACTTATTAGTGACATCCTGGAAGATAACTAGATGTAGCTGGCAAAAAATAGTGAGTATAGCTTTTTGTGTATAAAATATTCAAATTATAGCTCCACTTTTACAAAATTGTTTAAATAGCTAATCAAGTGAAGGAAGAAATGGTTTTGATAATTTTAATGAGAAAGGAAACGAGGGGACATGATCAAAATATATGCAGTACTGAAAGGTACAGAGGAAGTCTCTTGAGTTCTGAACTCAAGAGTAAGGAGACATTCAATGCAATTAAAAGATGGCAAATTCAAAACTAATAAAAGGATTATATTTTTTACACAATGAATAATTAGACTGTAGAACTCATTGCCACAAGAAGTCATAGAGGCCAACAGTTTAGCAAGATTTAAAAAGGGACTGGGCAATTATATGGATATCCAGAAGATCTAAAGTCATTACAACATCATCATTTTGGAAAGGATATTAAACTTCGTGCTTCAGAGCTTATGTCAGTCTAACTATTAGAGACCTGGATGAGACCTAATGTGAGAGGGCAGATTTTTTCACATCTGACTACCGTGAGGTTCTTACATATTTCTCTGAAACATCTGGTTTTGGCCACTGTTTGAGACCGTATACTGGACTAGATGGACCTCAGATCTATAGTATGGCAATTCCTAGGCTCGTTCTTAGAGGAACTATTTGGACACCAAAAGTTGCTATTTTTCATCGTTGTATGGAATGGTGAAGAAGTCATTAGTAGGGTGCTAAAGTACTTTTAATATACAAATTCACAAGGTACAAAAGGCTAACTTCACAAAATGTCTTTTCTTTAAATGCTGAGATGAGGAATTCTATTTAGGGCTAGAAATCATGCATTGTAATGCCACATGACTGGAGGTCTGTTTAACAGCAACTGCGAGACTCTTGAGCCTCTGAGCAGTTACATCACAGAGCTGAGGTATCTTGTTGTTTTTTTGGAGTAGTAGCAGCATCTTGACAAATTCCAGGTCTATCTAGCAGAAACATGCTTCTCTGTCTCACAGGGTCAAGAGATTACACTGAGCCAGAGGAAGAAGGAACTTGTAACCTTACTTACATCTATCACTTAAATAAACAAACAAGTAAAGAAATAAAAGAAACTGGTCTAACTGTAGTAATATTTTACTTGCATTAAATTACTTGCAGCATGGAAGAGAACTAAATTTTCATTTTAAACTAATATCAGAACTTCTAATTTTTCTGTGCCTTGTAGTAACTGAAGTACTGCAGTTGAGTGATGCTCTTAGAGATGACATTCTTCCTGAGCTTGGAGTTCGATTTGAAGATCATGAAGGTAACAAACTGCCTGCCTGTATTGTAAATTGTAGCTATTGCTAAAATTTGGTGAATTCTTTTCTTAAGATATTGAAAAATGTCAATATGATCAAGAATAATCAGGAATCCTTGTCAATCTTACTGAATGCACAGAGCTTTAACAGATTTAGTTTTTAAACTTTCAAAAGCATTCAGATAAAATGTACGTTTGCATCTCCTTGTATGGTGCTTAGCTCCTCAGTCATTTCTAAATGGTCATTTTGGCGGCATTTGCATTTAACTTAGTAATACAATTTGAAAAGACTATTGCAGGATGTGTTTCAAGAAACGTTTGTGGTACCAGACATATAAGTGTTGGAACTGCTATGTGTTTATTTTTCTTTGTTGTTTCTCCAGGACTCCCAACTGTGGTCAAGTTGGTGGACAGGGAGACCTTACTGAAAGAAAGAGAAGAAAAGAAAAAGGTTTTAAATTATTTTAATTCTTTCATGTTAAACTAGTTTGTGTATTATATTATTTTGCACATGTAAAGTAAAACACACATTCTTATTGACATTACATATTTCCTTGCTGATTTGTGAGAGAAATGGCAATTTTAACACTAACAAAATGGAAAATAGCACACCCAAATTGATAGCAGAACTCAAGTGGCACTGGAGAAAAGGAATTTGAGATAATTGCTTGAAAGTATGCTATGGGGGATTTAAATATCTTTTCAAGTTTCAAAAGGCTTTATACAATTATGATGTGCTGGGTATGACGTATTTATTCTTTTGTCTCCCTGGTAGAGTAATGCCTATGAGTAAAGTATTCTTATTTATTTGTCAATACAAAACAAAGGTAAATATTTCCATACAGTTAGCAGTACTGATTTGACATCTGCTGATAAAAACAGAATGAAATTACTAAGTCTTCATTAATGTAGCACTGAATGAGGCAAGATTCCTGTGGAAAAAATAGCATGTGATCATGTAATTAAAGACTGAATCATAATGCACACCCCCAAGGTGACTGAATTAATGCTGCACAGGAATCTTAATTCTAGGATTTCCTGACTTTTGAGTGTTTGACTTTGCAACCTTAATAGTCTTTTAATGTAATTTTTTGTGTATACGTTCTCTGTTTTAAAATAAAGTGAAAAAATGGCAATTCCATCATTTGGAGTCATACTGACTAGAGCTAGTTTGGAAAATTTTGTTGTGTTTTTTCCATGGAAAGTTTTTGACTCTATGGCAAAAAATCAGAAACGGAAAGTTTTTAGCCAAAAACGTTAATATATTGATTAGGAAATGTCATAGTGCTGCATGGGAGTTGCAGTTCAGGTCCTTGTGCTCTCATTCTTTTCTGTGGCCTGGGCTCCCTGGCTAGACTATACATCTCCCCTGCTGAAGTATGCTCAGTACTGAAAGAATCTTTGGAGAATTTAGCTGTCAGACTCTAACAAGTCTGAGCATATGTAAACTGAGACTTTCCAGAGATTCATAACTTGGCCAAATTTGGACAGCTTTTTCCCATAGGAATAGCAAAAGGCTCATCCTGTTACAAAGATGACCTTCCTCCCAAATTTCAAACCCTTTTTTCAAAGCATGGAGGACCATGGCGCACTAGAGCGTCTCAATTACAATTGTAAGGATTTTTTAATGTGGGCCTAATAATGTATTGATCCCTAATCTCTTTCTGAGTAATGGCTGAAACACTTCTGTTGAAACTTCCCAAAAATATTCCGGCTGAGGCAGACACCAGGCAGGGAAAATTTCAGTGTGAAGAGTTGGTTTAGCAAAGGTATAAGCGACTGAAAACAGGGTCTTATAATAGACGCATTGAGCAACAATAATTATAGGTGTCATTACCAGTTTTGTCTATAATCAGATATCTAAAACATAGAGCTACTTAGCTGACATTAGTAAGAAATAACCTACTGCAATGGTTTAATTTTGATTAAGTAATGCTGTTTTTCAATTTGACTTTTTATAGATTGAAGAGGAGAAAAAAAGAAAGAAAGAAGAAGCATATAGGAAAAAACAAGAACAGGAGGTAAATATTCAAATATCTTTTTAACATACATTAAAATGGGCATTATGTTTTTGAAGATGTGCGTTAATGGCTGTATTCTTATTCAGGCAAAAATACACTGTGGGCTGAATTTTCAGTCCAGCCTCAGCTGGCCCTCCATTTTTAAATTGTGTTGTTTTTGTTTTTGGTGAGTGAAAATTAATGGGGTGGGCAGTTTTTTGTTCACAATTATTTGTGCCTACAAGTTAGGTCACTTAAATGTTCAGGTCTTTGTTCAGACTTTGTGGTAAGTTTTTTTTGTTTTGTTTTGTTTTGATGGGGCCATCAGAGATGGTAAGTGCTTCTTAAAATACCTTGTAGCACATTTTTTAGTGAATAGCTGTGAGTAGGATACAGCATGCACAACAGTTTTAGAGCTCTGGCAATTCAGGAACATTTAACTTAAAGAGGCTTCTGCCTGTGTCAATTATATTTTCTTCCCTCTCTTTATTATTGTATAGATATGCATGAAAACAGCATCTTTTTCCTTAAGAGTCCATCTGTTCCTGCTACTTATGCTTCACCTGAGTCTAATTTTCTGTGAAGACACATTCATCTCCATAGCATCTAATTGTGATTAGCACAAAGTCTTAAGACTCCAGGTGAGGAATAAGCACCAGGAGCCAGATGCTCTCTTGAAGAGCAAAGATCCTATTTCCATGCAAATTGCACTAGTAATGCAATACAGGAAAGTAAACCTTCAAAGTATGATCTACAGGGAAAATTGTCTTTAAATAGGATGTTTCCTTTTCATGAATCTCCAAACAGAATCTCCAAACAGCTTTATCCATTCTTTTTAAAATTGTTTATGATTTCATTGCTTTTAATGATCTTGAGAAGCCACCATTTTCAATAAAACCAAAGTTTAATTTTCCTTTAATATGGTTTAGTTATTTTGGGCCCTGATCCTGCTATGACCTGCATGGAGCCCTATTCAAATCAATAGGATTTCTGCTTGGACATAGGGAAACATCTGCAATGAGCTCATTGCCAAATAGCTTACTTTTTATGTTTGTACCTAAAATACAACAAGAGCTCAAATTAAACAAAAAGTACATCTGGCTTCTGCACCACATAAGCTGACTATTTTGAGCTGTAGCAGGGTTGTTGTTTTTTTGTCTTAATTGGATTCTAACTGATTAACTGTTGCAACAAAGTACTAAATTAATTACTTATTCCCCCAGACAGATATGTTCAAGATTCATATAGAGTTGTCCCTCACTGATGATTCCTTTCTCTCCACATAATGGAAAAGTGTGATGTGGGTCTCCTTGATTTGCAATTTAGATGTTCCGTGCATCAATTAATGTACACCCAGGGACAGCTTTTCAGAAAAGGACAAGTGACAGTGTAATTCGTTAGGATGCTAATTAACTGTAAAGTTGTAATGCATATTTTATATTGCAGGCAGCAAAACTGGCAAAGATGAAGATTCCACCACATGCAATGTTTAAATCAGAGCTTGACAAATACTCCAAGTTTGATGAAAATGTAAGAAGCATGGGGAAATTTTCTTTATGCCAATTGAAAAATAAGAACTTAAGAACTGACTAAAATGCCTGATCATTTCCTCACTGAAGTCAGTAGTGCATTACCAGTTAATTTGATGGGAGCAGGTTCATGCTCTTAAGTGTTCACTGAATTGTACAACATTGATGTCCTGTGTAAGGGTGTATGTAAGAGCCATAACTTTTAGGGGGTTTCCATAACATGGCCATCCTGCTACTGGGCAAGACTTCTATGACTTTTGGGATAGAAATCTTCTTAAAGATTAAATTGCAGAAACTTCCTGTTGGGAGGCAAAGATTGCACACACACCCTGTCTCCCCCCTCCTCTCACTCCAAAACCTGGCAGATTCAGGGGATCTGTTGGAGACCCAGACCATTTGCATGGAGACTGTGGCACTCTGTCCACTGTGCCTCCTCTCCCTCTCCCTGACAGCACAGCTCCATTGGACCATGCTAACAGGTTCTCTCTGTCCATTCCCTGGAGGGTGAAGGCTGGTGCTATCTGGGAAAAGTAACTGTATTACCTTTTCTGAGTAACAGCTGCTGGATCAGCGCTAAACCAACATACATTGCCCCCCAGTCTCCTTCCCCAATGTGAACCCTTGAGTGCCCTCTGCAGGCGAGCAGGAATGGTGCTATGTAGGCAGCTGAGCCCCTGCCATGCAGAAGTGCTAATGAGCACATGGATGACCCTCTGTGCGCAAATCATGGGGAGATAAGATCTGGGCTGAAAAGAGCAGTCTCAGTATGACCTAGAATATTTTATTGCATTTGCTTTAAAATCTGGAGCTTAATAATAAGCTGATATGTCTTGAATAGTGGCCTAAAGCTCCTGATTTACACAAGCCCTCTACTATGGTGCTATGTTCATTCATTTAGAATGTTTTATATTAATTATGCTGTTACTCCCTTCTATCAGTAATGCATAATTCTGGTGGAAAGAGGTGATAAAATTTAGCCACAAATTTATCAGATTGACCAAAGTCAAACAAAGTATCTGGACGAAAATTTCTAAGATATTAGTGTTCTTAATATTCCAGGGATTTCCTACCCATGATACAGAAGGCAAAGAACTCAGCAAAGGACAAATGAAGAAACTGAAGAAACTTTATGAAGCACAGGAAAAACTTTACAAGGAGTATCTACAAATGGTTCAGAATGGAACTGGAAATTGAGAACAAAACCAGGACATTCTTCTCTTTTAAAATAAAGGCGAGAGCTGGGTTATTATAGGAACAGTAAAGAGCATATATTGATGCTCATATTGTGTTTACATGTTCTACTGTGGTCAAGCTAAAAATACTTGTTTACCTGGATTAATATATCATCAAGTTTAGAGTGTCAATAAAATTTTATTATTAAAAATAAAAAGAGCCTGTAGGATGTTTGTGTCACAATCATTATATATTGAACACTTCTCTTGGGGAAGACAGTGTTCAGTCAAGAAACCTATGTGGATTTGCTGCTTGTTATAACTTCTTCAGGCCCCTGGGTAATTTCTCATGCATGTCGCTCTTTAGCCAACTAATATCCAGTGTAGCTTGTGCTTTGGAATAGTTAATGTCACAACAAGTAGAACTTACTGAGACCTACAGCAAAGCTAATCAATTTGTCCCACAGTAAGAACCATAAATATTTCTCAAATTATTTCAATGACATTACACAGGCAGAAAGTACCATAAATAGTTCAAGTAGGATGCATCTGTTGCAGTTTTTCAAAACCCCAAATATAGACAAATAAATCTATGGTATAAGCAACAGTCATTTCCATAAGCTGGACTGTCACAACCCTCACTTGGCCAAACAGAGCAAGAAGGTTCCTCCCTGCTTGGCCCAGCTCAGCTTTTGACTTCAGTCATGGAGATGAGTGCAAGGGCGAATCATCTGCTCTGAACTGTGGGTGGGAAGAGGATGGTCAGGGCTAGACAGTGGGAAGAGGCCTGCTCTTCCTCGCCCACCCCTCACTGTCCAGAGGAACAAAGTTGCTCCACATAAGAGTGAAATAACTTAACCTCCTCTGAGCAAGATGGAAGCAAGGGAAAAATTGTGAATGTTAAAATTCACTGTCCGGACTGCTCCGAGAAAAGGAGTACTCCTTTCCTTTTTGCGGACACAGACCAACACAACTGCTACTCTGAAATCTGGTCTGCTCCTGGGACAGTGCAGTTTTGCACTCTACTGAACTAAAGACATCTAACATTAGAATTTGCAGTGTTCTGATTTGTGTCCATTTGTTCTTTTACGTAGAGACTGTCCAGTTTGACCAATGTACATGGCAGAGGGGCATTGCTGGCACATGATGGCATATATCACATTGGTAGATGTGCAGGTGAACGAGCCTCTGATAGTGTGGCTGATGTGATTAGACCCTATGATGGTGTCCCCTGAATAGATATGTGGACACAGCTGGCAACGGGCTTTGTTGCAAGGATAGGTTCCTGGGTTAGTGGTTCTGTTGTGTGGTGTGTGGTTGCTGGTGAGTATTTGCTTCAGGTTGGGAGGCTGTCTGTAAGTAAGGACTGGCCTGTCTCCCAAGATCTGTGAGAGTGATGGGTCATCTTCAGGATAGGTTGTAGATCCATGATGATGTGTTGGAGAGGTTTTAGTTGGGGGTTGAAGGTGATGGCTAGTGGCGTTCTGTTATTTTCTTTGTTGGGCCTGTCCTGTAATCAGGAGGTTTATTCCCCCACCCCCGCCATTCCTCAGACATTCTTGTCAACTGCTGGAAATGGCTCACCTTGATTATCACTACAAAAGGTTGTCCCTCCTGTTCCCCCCGCTCTCCTGCTGGTAATAGCTCACCTTAAGTGATCACTCTCCTTACAGTGTGTATGGTAACACCCATTGTTTCATGTTCTCTATGTATATAAATATCCCCACTGTATTTTCCGCTGAATGCATCCGATGAAGAGAGCTATAGCTCACGAAAGCTTATGCTCAAATAAATTTGTTAGTCTCTAAGGTGCCACAAGTACTCCTTTTCTTAATAAAAAAGAAACTGCAGAATGGATGGCCTAAATAGAAAATTTAAATAGTGGTTTTCCTGTGGGACATTATCTAACTTACCAGAATGCCTAATGTCTAAACATTTAACAAGGAAAAAAAAAAGGGGGGGGGGGCATTAAATATTGTTTGTCTAAAGCATTGTCATCTCAATGAACATTAAGGCCTTCCTTACTACCATTTGGTGGGCAATGAGAAACAAACATAAAATGCTTTCATAAATAATGTTAAAGGGGTAATGTTAGAGTACAGACGTTTCTAACAGTGTACACTGTTATAAGGACAATAGGTTTCTCAGCAAGATATGTTTAGCAATGCATGACGCGGTGTCTCTCATCATGCTTATCTACATATGATAGAATAAATTTAAGGTAACCCCATACTCTCGTTGACATTTGTTTCCTGTGCATAAACTAGGCCACACCTGTTTAGATTCACCTTTCTTTGCTGGGAACCCCTAAAACCAGTTCTCTTGCTGGGCTTCTGCCATTGCTACTGGAAACCTGTAAAACCCAGCACCCTTCACAAGCGATGACCCCATGATGATGGCCTAGGACCATTACCTTGTATGGTAGAGATTAAATTTCTGGCAGCATGAATGATATGATGGTTGTAAATAGCAGCCAGTCACATAGAGCTTCTCAGCAAAATTTGACACAATGAACCATGCATAAGATATTGTAGCAGTGACTAAGGGATGTTGCTGAAATGTCTGGCACTGCCTTTCAATAGTACAAGGCATTCCTAGAAGATAGAATCAATCAATAATAGTGGACATGTGCCTCAAGATACTGGAAATTCAGCATCCCTCAAGCTATCCTGTAATCTATGTAATTTAACATAGGAGGTTTACCAAGATGATGTCTGAGCAGGAAGGAGCTCTCCTGAGATACACAGACGCAAATGTTCACGGTGAGCCTTCTGGCCCCAGTGCGGATGTGAGTGGTGAGGAGATGCCTGATCTTCCAGTTAGAGTGCAGGTGACCTGGCAGCTACTTCAGCATCCATATCTCCATCTCAAATGGATGTAACCATGCACATTCCTGAAGAAAAGTGTAGATCAGAGAAGAGTGTGGTGGAGGCGCAAGAAACAGCTGCTGCTGAGTTTAGTTCCTTAAGTCTAGATGATCCAAGACTGTAGCCTGAGGGACTTCCTTGTACTGCATGGGCCACAGCAAGTGGAAAACTTCATGTTCCCCAAAGACAATGAAAATAGAAGTTTCCATTCAACACTTTACTGGTGTGAAATCCCCAGTGGTGACAAAGTGGAGAGGCCATGGCTTATGTACTCAAAAACCCAGAATACTGCATACTGTTTTTGTTGCAAACTCTTCCAGTCTAATGTTCCAGCCACATTGGATTCTACAGGAACAAAGGACTGGAAAAATCTGGCTAGAAATCTGTCATGCTATGAGAAGGCAGCAAATCACCAGAGAGCATTCCATAGGTGGAAAGAGTTTGAGATGAGACTAAGGTTAAAGGCCACCATAGATGATCAGCATCAAGAGACGATTGCATCAGAGTGTTGCAGAGCAAAATGTTCTGAAAAGGCTCATTGCCATTGTGAGAGTGCTTGCTACCCAAAACCTAGCACTGCGTGGCACTTCAGATAAGCTCTATGTGCCAAACAATGGAAACTTCCTTAAAATTGTGGAGCTGATGGCTGAGTTTGATGCTGTATTCCAGGAGCATCTAAGAAGAGTCACCACCCAAGAAATGTACACACACCACTACCTTGGAAAAACAACTCAAAATGAGATCATACAGTTACTGGCAACAAAAGTCAAACAGAAGATGGTGGCAGATCTGAAATCAGCAAGATATTACCTTGTTATTCTAGACTGCGCAACTGACAACAGCCATACGGAGTAGTGCATATCATTTCATGGTGCATTTTGTAACAACAGAATCTAGTGAAAATGTCCCTGCAATGGTGACTGTCAGAGCATTTTCTAGAATTTATTGACACGATACTACAGGAGGTGGTATGACAAATGTGCTTCTTGAAAAGCTGGAAGATACGGGAATTGCGATAGCTGACATGAGAGGTCAGGGCTACGATAATGGTGCCACCATGAGAGGAAAGAACAGAGGAGTGCAGACATGGATCGGAGAGTTAAACCCTTGAGCTTTTTTTGTCCCATACAGTTCTCATTCATTGAACTTGGTGATCAGTGATGCAGCATCAGCTTCTAGTGAGGCTGCTGAATTTTTTAATGTAATTCAAAGCATCTATGTATTTTTCTCTGCACCAACTCATCGATGGCAAATTTTGAAGCAACATCTGAGAACATCCTTTCTGAGTGCCACATAATGGGAAAGTCGCGTGGAGGCGATAAAGCCTACCAAACACCAAATTGGGAAGATAGATGATGCCATAGTTGCCCTTATGGAGGATAATGCTATGACAGGAACTGTTCGTGGGAGAACAGTGGCAGAAGGAAATGGAATCACCAGAAACATACATAACTTCAAATTTCTGTGTGGCTTAGTGTTGTGGCATGACATACTGTTTGAAATAAATGTTGTAAGCAAGAGACTCCAAGGTGTTGACCTTGATATGTGGAGTAATGGAACAACTGGACAAAGTAAAGTCATACCTACAGTCTTACCAGTCAGATAGTGGATTTCAAAACATTTTGAAGAGTGCACAGAAGTTGGCAGAGGAACTTCACACTGAAGCTATTTTCCCACCCATTCAAGAACACAAGAATCACCGAAGAAGACATATTGATTACAAGACACGGGATAATCCCATAAGAGACCCCAAACAATAATTCAAAGTTGAATTCTTTAACCAGATGCTAGACTGTGCAATACAGTCAGTTAAACGTTTCATGCAGCTCAAGGAACACAGCAGTATATTTGGGATGATGTATGATATTCCAAAACGCCTCACTATACCTGAGGAAGACCTACACCAGCAATGCAGGGCACTAGAGACTGTGTTGACACATGATGACATGCGTGATATTGATGCGAGTGTTTTAGGTGATGAACTGAAAGCCCTTTCAATATACATTCAGCAGGATCAACTCCAAAGGCTGTTCTGGAATATATGTGCACAAATAAGATGACCACCCTCTTTCCAAATGCCCTAACACTTCCTGTAACAGTTGCCAGTGGAGAAAGCAGCTTCTTCAAGCTGAAGTTAATAAAAACACATCTACGCTCCACAATGACACAGGAGAGGCTGGTCGGCCTTACAACAATCTCAACAGAGCATGAGCTGGCCCAGACTGTGGACCTTCAACAGGAAGCAGTTCAAATCTTCGCAACCACAAAGGCACGGAAAGCACCACTCTGCATAGTAAACACTGGCATTTTTATCTGTTTGAATAATCAGACAAAAGTTACATTTGCTGTTCAGGCATTTGAAAGTTAAGTGTTACTTAAAATTTTTGAACAAGGCATTTTAAGTTGTTAGGTCTCCTTTATTGAGGTAGGTAGCAGAGCAGTACCATGAGAGGAGTAGAACAGTAAGAAGGCAGAATTGAGACTTTTCAAAGTTTTTGGCCCAAGCGAGGGGGCATGGGGGCATCATTTGAGCTCCCCACTCAGGTGCCAAAATGTTGTGGGCTGGCCCTGATTGCTATCCAAAAAAAGCCTGAGTTCCCAATGTCTGGGGCTAGTATAGCTGATAGGTAGTAACACACGTTGCTTTCCCATTTCTCCAGAGTATACAGACACTGTACCCAAAATCCAAACGTAATAGTTTCCTACAGTTTTTGGCTTTACTGATAACTGAAATACAAAAAGACTCAGCCCGAGCTTTCCCTCTCCGCTTGGCTGTTGCTAGTGTTCCCCTGCAAGACCACTGTCCCTTCTTCATCAAAGAAATGCTCCTACTCCTCATATATATCTAAACCGGACGCATCTGTTCCAGCCCCAAGGTGACTCTGCAAGATATCTCCAATGTTTATGCAGGATCACTTGAAGGAAGGACCCTGCTTCCCCATGCAGAGTCCTAGAATGTGCCAGCATGTTACAAAAGGTTAGGCAGCTGTCAGTACAATAATTCATATATCATGGGGTCTCAACCTGAGGGAGAGGACTGAACAACCACCCAAGGAGACAGAGTACTAGAAATGTACTAGTTTACTTAACATTTGTAGAAGAGAGAATAAGTATTACAAGATTGTGTCCTCCTCAATACTTTGGCTGTTACACAGTCTGTCCACAGCCTATTTAAAGTAGGGGTAGTAGCGTTTACAGTAGTAACTGCTTTATTGTTAAATACACCCTTGCACATCCATCAAATTAATTCTTTCCCCAAGGAATGCCATGTTAGAACAAAATCTGATTAACAGCAATAGACATGTTTTTGAAATAAAAATAAACAGCCTGGTTCTGCACTCACTAAAGCCTATGTGGTAAGACTCCTATTGACTTCAATGGGAACAAGCTCTGGCACAAAATAATTTATTTGAAAAATGCTTTTAGCAGAGTATTGGGGATACTTCTACAGAGCTTTTATGAATAACAGCCATAAAGATCTAGAAGAATCCAAAACAGCCCTGAGTCATAAAACAACTGAACAGAAATTTTAAATGGGAATGCCTGAACACCTTCTGGGACCTCTGCAGATCCTCCTTTCTCTACAGTACTGTATTATTTGAGATTTGCAGGGAGTCAGAGAAACATGTGGCCTCGTTCTGTTTTTACTTATACCAGTGAGAACTGAGAGAAGATCAACTGACATGAATGGAATTACCCTGGAGTAAAGCCAGTGAAATTGAGAAGAGAATTAGGCCCATATACTTGTTAGTGACTGGAAAGGGTCAGTTTGGGTGAAGAGGATGTAAGCAAATGCTATATCTATATACACATACACACACGCACACTACTGACTGACTGTGTCCATGTTAAATTGAATTCTCTTTACCAAACTTACAGGATTGATGCAGTAGTTCAGCTCTTTGAATTTTATTTCCTCATTAGCCTCATTTCTCTAACTAAAGTATTAATACTTAATGTAACTGTTGTTTCATCACTTATTGCTGTATCTTTAAATCCCTGGAGCAACTGAATTCATCCAAGATACCTATCTAATCAGTAATTATATTATGTGGTAACTGACTCTGGAGATTAATTACTAAAACCTCAGGCTTAATCAGGAGGATTGAGTGATTGAACCAGTTCTTTTTGTAAAAGAAGTGCCCACAGATGTTTAAGGTTTAAATATTTTTGCCACACAATGAAAACACCCCCCCCCCCCCGAGCACGGCAAGTTTCAGCGCTGTAAAGTGGCAGTGTAGACAGTGCACCTGCTCTGGGAGCTGTACTCCCCTCATGGGGATGGGTTTTTTATAGCGCCGGGAGAGCTCTCTTCCCAGCTCTGGTGCCATGGCTACTCAGCCACGTTAAAGTGCTGCCACGGCAGCGCTTTAACGTTGCTAGGGAAGACATACCCTTACTTTTACTTTTAGCACTTTAAGCTTGCAAAGCACTGTACAAACACGAGTCAATTAATTTTCACAATGGGAAAGAATCATACCTGTTTTTACAGATTGAGAAACAAAGACACAAAGCTTGAAGCCTAAATTTTCAAGTGACTATTGATTTTAGGTGCCCAACTTGAAACACCTTAAAGAAGATTCCTTTTCAGAGATTGGGAGCTCAGCACTTTCTGAAAATTGGACACATGTAGGATGTTTTAAGTTGCTTTAGATGCCTTTAATTTTGAATGTTCAATTTTTAGACTCTTAGGGCCTGATCTTCAGAGCTGCTGATCACTGACCGCACCTAATGAAATCAATGAAGGTACAGGTATACGGCACCTCTAAAAAGCAGGTGCAAACTGTTCAACACTTGACACTCAGGGCTTGGCTACACCTGCTAGTTAGAGTGCATTACAGTAGGCCCAGGTGCCCTAACTCACGACCAATCCACACGGGCAAGGCACACAGAGCGCCTGGACTCTGCAGCTGGAGTGTTCCTGGTAATCCACCTCCACGAGAAGCATAACACTTGTTGCAACTCGGCTGAAATGCCCCAGCGTCAGTATGAAGGAGGTGTTGCATTACTGCGCTTTGATCAGCCTCCCGAAACGTCCCATAATCCCCTTAAATCAAATGGCCACTCTTATCATGGTTTTGGAAGCGGCTGTAGGGATGGGAATATGCCCTTTCAAAGCTCTGTTTCTGATAGCTCTTACCCGGGACAAAGCAAGCCATTAGTGTGGAATGTTGCTTGCTGTGAGTGAGAGAGAGAGAGAGAGAGAGAGGTGGGGGGGAGAGGGGTCTGAACTTACAAGACAGCATGCTGACACACTCTCAGCACCCCAAAAACACACATACACACAACACACTCCACCTCACCCCCCACATTTGAAAAGCACGTTGCTGCCACTTGAATGCTGGGATACCTACCACAATCCACTGCTCTTTGTGGCATTGCAAGAGCTGCTGATGTAGCCATACCAGTATGCTTCCAGCTGAGAGTGTAAACACTCAGCAGCGTTTTCCCTGCTGCGGTCTCCGAAGGCTGGTTTAACCCCCAGCGCTCTACATCTGCAAATGTAGCCATGCCTTCAGTGTGTCACATTCAGGCCTTCTGGACTGATTTCCAACATGGCTCCCCCTCCCTTAAACTAAAGTTGTGGATCATCAGCACTTCTGACAGGCACACCCTTAGTGGGCTCACCATGCTCATACAGGAAGCCTGCAACAGAGCTTGCCTTAACCATTATCCTTCCCATCTATCTTTATGATCATACACATTCAGGTGGTGCAGCAAAAGGCAGGTGTCTATTTATATAAGGAATTCATTTGCAAATTGGATACAATTAACTTAGGCTTGAATAGAGACTGGGAGTGGCTAAGTCATTATGCAAGGTAACCTATTTCCCCTTGTTTTTTCCTACTCCCCTCCCCCCCAGACATTCTTGTTAAACCCTGGATTTGTGCTGGAAATGGCACACCTTGATTATCATACACATTGTAAGGAGAGTGGTCACTTTAGATAAGCTATTACCAGCAGGAGAGTGGGTTTGTGGGGGGGGGACCTGGATTTGTGCTGGAAATGGCCCAACTTGATTATCATACACATTGTAAGGAGAGTGATCACTTTAGATAAGCTATTACCAGCAGGAGAGTGGGGTGGGGGGAGGTATTTTTTCATGCTTTGTGGGTATAAAAAGATCTTCTGCACTTTCCACAGTATGCATCTGATGAAGTGAGCTGTAGCTCACGAAAGCTTGTGCTCAGATAAATTGGTTAGTCTCTAAGGTGCCACAAGTCCTCCTTTTCTTTTTGCGAATACAGACTAACACGGCTGTTACTCTGAAACCTGTCATTATGCAAGGCACTGCATTTAGCCGTATGGAGTAGAAATCTATCAACTGCATGAAAAAACTTGCACAGATACAGACAGACATCATCTTCCTTTCCAAATGCAAACAGATGGACATCGTACCAAAAGGACTGAAGGTAAAAAATCCATTACAATCTACATACCACACAGACTATGCTGACAGCTTGTGCCACACGCTCTCAAAGAAACTGCGGAACCACCTGATCAACATCCTCTACAGCAAACAGGGAAAGATTAAGAATGAGCTCTCAAAAATGGATACTCTCATAAAAAACCAACCTTCCATACAAACTTCCTCGTGGCTGGACTTTACTAAAACTAGACAAGCCATTTACAACACACACTTTGCTTCTCTACAAAAGAAAAAGGACACTAAACTTTCTAAACTATTACATGCCACAAGGGGCCATAGCAATGGTTCCCTCAACCCACCCAGCAATATTGTTAACCTATCCAACTATACTCTTAGCCCAGCAGAAGCAACTGTCCTATTCGGGGCCTCTCCTTCTGCCCCTCCACCCCCACGAACATGATACAGTTCTGTGGTGACCTAGAATCCTATTTTCGACGTCTCCGACTCAAGGAATATTTCCAACATACCTCTGAACAACATACTAATCCACAGAGACCTCCCTACCAACACTACAAAAAGAAGGATTCTAGGTGGACTCCTCCTGAAGGTTGAAACAGCAGACTGGACTTCTACATAGAGTGCTTCCGCCGACGTGCACGGGCTGAAATTGTGGAAAAGCAGCATCACTTGCCCCATAACCTCAGCTGTGCGGAACACAATGCCATCCACAGCCTCAGAAACAACTCTGACATCATAATCAAAAAGGCTGACAAAGGAGGTGCTGTCGTCATCATGAATAGGTCGGAATATGAACAAGAGGCTGCTCGGCAGCTCTCCAACACCACTTTCTACAAGCCATTACCCTCTGATCCCACTGCGGGTTACCAAAAGGAACTACTGCATTTGCTCAAGAAACTCTCTGAAAAAGCACAAGATCAAATCCACACAGACACACCCCCTGGAACCCCGACCTGGTATATTCTATCTACTACCCAAGATCCATAAACCTGGAAATCCTGGGCGCCCCATCATCTCAGGCATTGGCACCCTGACAGCAGGATTGTCTGGCTATGTAGATTCCCTCCTCTGGCCCTACACTACCAGCACTCCCAGGTACCTTCGAGACACCACTGACTTCCTGAGGAAACTACAGTCCATCAGTGATCTTCCTGATAACACCATCCTGGCCACTATGGATGCAGAAGCCCTCTACACCAACATTCCACACAAAGATGGACTACAAGTCGTCAAGAACACTATCCCCGATAATGTCACGGCTAACTTGGTGGCTGAACTTTGTGACTTTGTCCTTACCCATAACTATTTTACATTTGGGGACAAAGTATACCTTCGAATCAGCGGCACTGCTATGGGTACCCACATGGCCCCACAGTATGCCAACATGTTTATGGCTGACTTAGAACAACACTTCCTCAGCTCTCGTCCCCTAACACCCCTACTCGCACTACATTGATGACATCTTCATCATCTGGACCCATGGAAAAGAAGCCCTTGAGGAATTCCACCATGATTTCAACAATTTCCATCCCACCATCAACCTCAGCGTGGACCAGTCCACACAACAGATCCACTTCCTGGTCACTACAGTGCTAATAAACGATGGTCACATAAACACCACCCTATACCGGAAACCTACTGACCGCTATTCCTACCTACATGCCTCCAGCTTTCACCCTGACCACACCACACGATCCATCGTCTACAGCCAAGCTCTATGATATAACCGCATTTGCTCCAACCCCTCAGACAGAGACAAACACCTACAAGATCTCTATCAAGCATTCTTACAACTACAATACCCACCTGCGGAAGTGAAGAAACAAATGGATAGAGCCAGAAGAGTTCCCAGAAGTCACCTACTACAGGACAGGCCTAACAAAGAAAATAACAGAACGCCACTAGCCGTCACCTTCAGCCCCCAACTAAAACCCCTCCAACGCATTATTAAGGATCTACAACCTATCCTGAAGGATGACTCAACACTCTCACAAGTCTTGGGAGACAGGCCAGTCCTTGCCTACAGACAGCCCCCAACCTGAAGCAAATACTCACCAGCAACCACATGCCGCACAACAGAACCACTAACCCAGGAACCTATCCTTGCAACAAAGCCCGTTGCCAACTGTGCCCACATATCTATTCAGGGGACACCATCACAGGGCCTAATAACATCAGCCACACTATCAGAGGCTCATTCACCTGCACATCCACCAATGTGATATATGCCATCATGTGCCAGCAATGCCCCTCTGCCATGTACATTGATCAAACTGGACAGTCTCTACGTAAAAGAATAAATGGACACAAATCAGATGTCAAGAATTATAACATTCATAAACCGGTTGGAGAACACTTCAATCTCTCTGGTCATGCGATTACAGACATGAAAGTTGCGATATTACAACAAAAAAACTTCAAATCCAGACTCCAGCGAGAGATTGTTGAATTGGAATTCATTTGCAAATTGGATACAATTAACTTAGGCTTGAATAGAGACTGGGAGTGGCTAAGTCATTATGCAAGGTAACTTATTTTTTCCTACTCCCCCCCCCCCCCCGACGGTCTTTTAAACCCTGGATTTGTGCTGGAAATGGCCCACCTTGATTATCATACACATTGTAAGGAGAGTGGTCACTTTAGATAAGCTATTACCAGCAGGAGAGTGGGGTGGGGGAAGGTATTTTTTCATGCTTTGTGTGTATAAAAAGATCTTTTACACTTCCCACAGTATGCATCCGATGAAGTGAGCTGTAGCTCACAAAAGCTTATGCTCAAATAAATTGGTTAGTCTCTAAGGTGCCACAAGTACTCCTTTTCTTTTTATTTATATAAGGTTATCTTAACACTTGGCTTAACAGAAATGGATCACTAAAATGCATTGAAATTGCACTAAAAACAAGTAAGGTCCAAATTTTAGATACCTGATCCTGCAGGCTCTAAGTCAGATAATTTTAATCCCACAGGAATCTATGCTCTCACTGGGGCACTGCACATGTGCCACTCACTACAGGGTAGGGCCACTAGCAGGAGTAAGGGTTTACAGCATCAACCTCAGAAGCTGTGGTAACTAAATCCTACTGATTCACTATACTATTGTAGGTTTCAGAGTAACAGCCGTGTTAGTCTGTATTCGCAAAAAGAAAAGGAGTACTTGTGGCACCTTAGAGACTAACCAATTTATTTGAGCATGAGCTTTCCTGAGCTACAGCTCACTTCATCAGATGCATACCCATGAAGTGAGCTGTAGCTCACGAAAGCTCATGCTCAGATAAATTGGTTAGTCTCTAAGGTGCCACAAGTACTCCTTTTCTTTATACTATTGTATTTTTCCTAGTTAAAAAACCAAACATGGAGTTGTTGTGGCACCTTAGAGATTAACCAATTTATTTGGGCATAAGCTTTCGTGAGCTAAAACCGACTTCACCAGATGTATGAAGTAAAAGATACAGGAGCAGCTATAAACCCATGCTCCCGCCCCTTATGACCCGGACGCGCGCGGAGCCGCGAGCGCGCGCCCCTCCCTGCCGCTTTCTCCCGCCCACACCGAGCTGCCCTCGCGCCTTGATTGGCTAAGCGCTCCTGCGCCGGATAGTCAACATGGCCCGCGTGCAGAGCCGTGGCTGTAGCTCCTTGCTGGCCAATCGAGGTGGGCTTTACTGTGCGGGTTGCCTGAGCGTCGCCCAATGGGAAGCGGCCTTCTTGACGGCAGCGCAGCCCAAAAGAGAGAGTCTGCCTGAGAGGAGCTTGAGCGCCGCTGGTGGGGCCGTGAGGAGACGAGAGGCCCGGGCAGGTGAGGGTCGCTGGGGCTGGGCCGGGCGCCTTGTCCTTTCCCAGCCGTAGCTGGGAGGGAGGCTGAGGGGAGCGTTATCCGCGGGAGGCCCCCTGTCTGGGAGCGAGGCCCGCCCGTCCTCCCTGTTCGCGGTTGGGGCGGGCGGAAGCGGCCTCCCTAGCCTGGGGTGGGGCTCCGGGAGTGGCGTGGGAGGCCCGGGGCTCCCTACTGGAGCGGGGTGGGCCTAACTCAGAGCGGGCATCGCTGCGCGGAGCTTCTTTCGCTGTGCCGGGAAAGTTCGGCTTCGCGGGGCGGATGTGGGGGGCGCCTGAGTGATCGGTAGGCCTGGGGTGAGGCTCCCCGGCCCCGCGTGCTTCCGCTCTGCTCCCTTGCGGGGAGGCCGGGGCCCGGGGGCGCTCCTTCCCCACCGCTCTGTTCCCTTCCCTGCCACCCTGTCTCTTCTCCGCGTGCCCTGGACAGGGGGTTCGCTTCTTCTACGCCCCTTCCCCCGTGCGCGCTGCTGCCTCTCCCCAGGCATGCTGAGCGAGTGCGGAAGAGTCTGATTACCCTACTCAGTTGCTAGCCGCATTGAATAGCCTCAAGGGGGCTGGGCGTTGCTCTTTGAGACGTTCACAGCAGAAGGGCAGAGGAACAAGTATAGAGACACTAGGGGAAGGAGAAAACAGATAAATTATATAAGTCACCTTGACTTATTGCCTGCTGTGTGGCAAGAGTAGACCTTTAAAAGGAGTTTAAATAAGGGCAAAGAAGAGGTCATGTGAACCAGCTTAAGGAATTTCTGTCCAGTCCCTATTTTTAGTCCTCTTAAGTTTCCCCAGTAGGAATATAAAGTTGATACTTGGTTGCTGCCTACAGAGTTATGTATAAAACGTTTAACACAGAAGTTGTAACTTTTCTCTGTGGTTTGGTTTATCCATGAGTTGGGCCCTACCAAATTCACAATCCATTTTGGTCAATTTCATGGTCTTACTATTTTAAAAATTCTATATTTTATGATTTCAGTTATTTAAACCTGAAATTTCATGGTATTGTAATTGTAGGGGTCCTGACCCAAAAAGTTGCAGGGGGAGGCTGTGACAAGGTTATTGTAGCAGGGGTTGTGGTACTGCTACCCTTATTTCTGCACTGCTTCAGGTGGTGGCACTGCCTTCAGAGCTGGGCGACTGCTGGCTGGGAGCCCAACTCTGAAGGCAGAGCTGCCACCAGCAGCAGAGTAGAAGTAAGGAGGGCATGGTATGGTATTGCCACCCTTACTTCTGCGCTGTTGTCTGCAGAGCTGGGCCCTCAGTCAGCAGCCGCCACTCTCCAGCCGCTCAGCTCTGAAGGTAGTAGCACAGACGTAAGGGTGGCATGGGTATGGCATTGCCATCCTTACTTCTGCATTGCTGCTGGCGGGGCACTGCTAGCCCACAGCCACCACTCTCCAGCTGCTCAGCTCTGAAGGCAGCACAGAAGTAAGGGCAGCTATACCATGATCCCCTTTAAAATAACCTTGTGACCCCCCCCCCTGCAACTCGTTTTTGGGTCAGGACCCTCTCTCAGTTTGAGACACTCTAGTCTCCCCCATGAGATTGGTATAGTATAGGCTAAAAGCACACAAGACCAGATTTCATGGTCTGTGATGTGTGTTTTGTTTTTGG
The DNA here is from genome assembly GCF_965152235.1 of Eretmochelys imbricata. Classification (NCBI taxonomy): domain Eukaryota; kingdom Metazoa; phylum Chordata; order Testudines; family Cheloniidae; genus Eretmochelys; species Eretmochelys imbricata. The sequence goes on along the minus strand of NC_135577.1, from coordinate 27,992,830 downwards.
GGGAGGTGGTGCCAGCCTGTGGGACCCCCCAAAGCGTGGGACCTGGAGCGGTTGCCCCAATTTGCTGTCCCCTAGGGGTAGCTCTGATGCCTAAGGGCCAACCAAGACTGGGGGCTTATTGAGCTAGGTGCTGTAGAAACAATAGATGGTACCTGCTTACAAAAATGCTTACAGTCTAATTCAACAAGACCTGCATGCACATGTGGGTATAAAACAAGTAGAGTGATCAAGGGGGGAGGGATAGCTCAGTGGTTTGAGCATTGGCCTGCTAAACCCAGGGTTCTGAGTTCAATCCTTGAGGGGGCCATTTGGGATCTGGGGCGAAAATTGGGGATTGGTCCTGCTTTGAGCAGGGGGTTGGACTAGATGACCTCCTGAGGTCCCTTCTAACCCTGATATTCTATGATTCTATGGCATTAGACATGGTGGTTATGCTGTTTGTTTCCTTTTTGAGGGTGTGTGTTTGCTTAGGAAGGGATAATCTAAATGGAGATAAGAGGGAAGGGAGGAGGGGGGCAGGGGAGTAAAGGGGTAAGAAATTAGATAGGTGTGGATTGAGGTTTAGAATGGGGGGGGGGGGGATTAGGAGGTAGGGGAGGGTTAGAATAAACAGCCAATGAACTCAGGGGTGGAGCAAGTCCAGACAGAACTACAGAAAGTTCTCTGAGCAGCTGTGTTAGTCTGTATCTGTAAAAAGAAAAGGAGTACTTGTGCACCTTAGAGACAAACAAATTTATTAGAGCATGTGCAAAGGTCCAAAGGTATGCTTTGGCTTTTTGGCTGCTTCTTCCCCTACTGGCTGGAGTCTCGGGGCTGACTCTTACAGAACCCCCATGATGAGGTGGGAGACGGGAGGCACCACCTGAGTCCTAGTGCACCCAGAATGGGAGGATTCTCCCCTGCACAATTCTGGATCCAGGGGCTAACTGAGTGGAGGGGTGGTCTGGTCCTGACTGGGCCTCATTTTACCACTCTTCCCAGTGCAGAAGGCTCAGCTTCTTCCTCTGTGCATTGGTTTACATGTAACTGTAAGGACTAGAAAACCTTAATTTAAACAAAATGAAAGCTTTCTTTTTCAAAATGCATTCCCTCTTGTGGGGTGGTGCCTCCTGACGTTAAGCTTGCAGGACCTTTTTCAAAGCTGTGCCCATTAGGGGTGAACAAGCCCTCCCTTCTGTGGCTGACTTTTGTTTTGGGGCCCTACATGGGATGAGACCCTCCCCTACCCCCCAATCATTTCCATTCCTATGCTGCTTCAACTAACCTGTATTGTGTCTGGTTTGCACTAGGCAGACTTTAATTGCAGCCATGTTTCCTAGGACTAGTGAGGTGGGGTTTTTTTGTTTTGTTCTTCTTTGTTTTAATATTCTGTCACTAATGACCGTAACTTGTCCTGCAAAGTTTATTGGTGGTGATGCCCAAGAAATAACTCTCTTGATTCTAAGTTCCAATATCTGAGTAGCAACTGTTACAAAACTGTAAACTGAGCTTGCTTATCATGGAAATAATTATGGCAGTAAACATGGAGACTCTGTGATATCACTTAATTTCTCATTGAAATGCACTCTGATTGGTTGTCTGACTTGCATTTGAAAACACCTGATTCTATCATACTTAACTCTTCAAGAACATTCTTTTAATATTTGTCCCTTCAACACCTAAGACAATCACAGGCAATTCTGTGATCTTTGTAGGAAGAGCTTTTTTTAAAAGTTGTACTATTTTTTTTTATTCCTGTGCGTCTCTTAAGTTTTCTCTAACTGGAAGAGCTCTGTTTGAAAGTCCCTTTTCAATAAGTTTTGAAACACTGGGTAAGTTCCAGAAGACTAGAATAAAGCTAATGTTGTGCCAGATTTTAAATAGGATAAACAGGGTGACCTGGGTAACTATAGGCAGGGCACGAGTCTGTCACATAGGTCACGGATTCCGTGACTTTTCATGACCTCCATGACTTCTGTAGCAGCCGGTGCTGGCTCAGAAGCACAGCAGTTTGGGTGTGTGGGAGGGGCAGAGGGTTGGGGAGGTGCGGTTCCCGGCCAATGGGAGCTGCGCAGCTAGTGCTTGTGGCAGGAGCAGTGTGTGGAGCCCCATGGCCCATCTGCCGCCTAGGAGCTGCAGCACCTGGAGCTGGGTAGGAAGCCCCCGCTAACCACCTCCAGCACCAGTGGGGTCCTGGGCCAGCGCCCCCGGACTGTCTTCCCGCCCCCCCCCCCCCCCCGAGCACCCGCAGCCCCCCATGCAAGTTTTAGTTAGGGGTATATAGTAAAAGTCATGGACAGGTCATGGGCCGTGAATTTTTGTTTACTGCCCGTGACTTGTCCATGACTTTTACTAAAAATACCATGACTAAAACATAGCCTTAATTACAGGCCAGTCAGCCTGACATTGATCCCTGGGAAGATAATGGAGCAGCTGATATAAAATTCAGTTAATGAAGAATTAGATGAGGGTAATATAATTAATGCAAATCAACATGGATTTATGGAAAATAGATTCTATCAAACTCACTTGATATCTTTTTCTAATGAGATTGCAAGTTTGGTTGATAAAGATAATAGTATTGATCTAATATACTTAGACTTAGGACCCCATGACACTTTGATTTAAAAATTAGAATGATATAAAATTAACATACACATGTTAAATGAATTTGGAGATGGCTAACTAATAGGTCTCAAAATATCCATTTCATGATATTTCCCATTTATAATTATATGTTTCTATTGGGTCCTGCAGGAATCTGTACTTGGCCCTACACTATTTAACTCTTTTATTAATGACCTGGAAGAAAACATAAAATCACTGATGAAGTGTGCAGATAAGACACACACTGCGGGAGTGGTAAATAATGAAGAGGAAAGGTCACTGATACGGAGCCATCTGGATTGTTTCAGAAGCTGTGCTCAAGCAAACGATGTCTAATATGGCTAAAAGTCAGTATAGCCTATATTCTTTGTTCCTAGACATATATATTGACAGGATGGAATGCTCTATCCTGGGAAGCAGTGACTCTGAAAAAGATTTGAGGGTTTTGGTAGATAATTAGCTTAACATGACCTCCTGCAATGTTTGGAGGCATAGACATGGGAATCTCGAATAAGAATAAAGAGGTTATTTTACATCTATTTGGCACTGGTACAACTGATGCTGGAATAGTGTGTCCTGCTCTGGTGCTTGAAATTCAAGAAGGAGGTTGATAAACTGGAGAGAGTTCAGAGAAGAGCCATGAGAATGGTTAAAGGATTAGAAATCACACCTTATAGTGACTGAGCTCTTGAGTCTGTCTATTTAGCTTAACAAAGACAAGGTTAAGGGGTGACTTGTTTGTAGTCTGAGTATCTAAACAGAAAATAAGTATTTAATGATGGACTCTTCAGTCTACCATAGCGGTTCTCAAACTGTGGGTTGGGACCCCATAGTGGGTCACAACCCCATTTTAATGGGGTTGGCAGGGCTGGCGTTAGACTTGCTGGGGCCTGGGACTGAAGCCCGAGGGCTTCAGCCATGGGCAGAGGGTTCAGGTTACAGGCCCCCCCCCACCTGGAGCTGAAGCCCTTTGGCTTTGGACACCTCCTTCCCCCGCTCTGGGTGGTGCGGCTCAGGCTAGCTCAGGCTTTGGTCCCTCTTCCTGGGGTCATTAGTAATTTTTGTTGTCAGAAGAGGGTTGCAGTGCAATTAAGTTTGAGAACCCCTGGGAGCAGAGAAAGGTATAATGCAATGCAATGGCTGGAATTTGAAACTAGACCAAGTCAGACTGGAAATAAGGCATACATTTTTAGCAGGGAGAATAACTAATCATTAGAACAGTTTACCAAGGGAAGTGGTGGGTTCTCCATCACAAATAATTATTAAATCATGATTGAAAGTTTTTTTCTAAAAAATATGCTGCAGAAATTTTTTTGGAAGTTCTGTGGCCTGTTATATCGGAGATCAGAGTAGCTGGTAACAATGTTTGCTTCTGGCCTTGGACTCTGTGAATGCCCTAAATTTCTAAATTCTGACACCTTGAATTTCTAGGAGATATGTAAGTGCTTGATACTAGAATATTGCAGCAGGGGTTGTTGTCTTGATTTTAATTTATACCTACCATGTAGGAGATTAGCCTTCCTCAGAGCTTGCTTGACACATGGCAACAGTCAAACTGGGCCTTAGGCCCCAATCCACAAAGGTACTTAGGCACCTATATCCCAGCCTTTGGCTCCTAAGTAACAATTGTAGGCTCTACTGTGATACACACAACTCCAACTGACTTCTGTAGGGGCCTAGACTTGGTGTCTTGAGTTTTCAGGGTAAACATTCTCTAGGTGCAGAAGTTTCTGCTTCTGGACACACGCATTGCTGCCTCACTTTAGGTTTCCTGAACCTAAACCTCAGATCAGTGCACGAACCAGGGGAAGATAGGCATTCTCCCGCCTAGCTCCCATGCGGAGCTTGATAAGGTAGGTGTCCTCAGAGGCTGCATACCACATCAGGTTTCATTCAAAATCGGTCTGCTGAAGGAGGAAGAGGGGGGTGGTGCTCACCTTAACTTCTAGCCCATTGGTTAGAACACATACCTGGAATGTCGGAGACCTGGGTTCAGTCCCCCCCACCACCTCCTGGCCTCATGAAGGGAGAGGATATGAACAAGGGACTCCTACCTCTTAGGAGAGTGTTCTAATCGCTGAGCTGTGGGATATTCTTATGTAGGGCTCCCTAAATAGCTCCTTTTGAAGCTATTCCACTTGGGATGAATATGCAAATAGTCATTGGGTTAGAGACAGAATAAGATTATAAACTGGTGTTTAGGGCCAGGTATGAGGTTTAGTGTGGGACAAGAGATAGAAGGAAATGCTGGAATACTGCATGCTTTCTCTCCTCAAGTTAGGAAAGAGTATGGGAGGGAAAAGACTAGGAAGTGGGGGGAAAAGGGAAACCTTGATCATTAAAACTTCTGAGTCAGGAGTATTTCAGCTCTTTAGTTGTACTGCCCTTTGTCAGGTTTGTGTTTAAGAATATGTATGTGTACTCCTGTTTGGGACAGGAGGTGAATGAGATGACTAAGTACTGGGTAACAGAAGAGGAAAAAATACGTTCTTTTAGAAAAGGAGCGGGGAACCTATATAGGAGGTTTACCAAATAGAACTATCTTACTGATACTTAACCTAGGTTTTAACACTTTTGTTTTTAGTATATAACTCAGGTTTTATGATGCCAGAGGAACAGATTACAGGCTGCAATACTTCTAAGGGATGTAAAGAGCTATTTAACCATTTAAAAACAAATATTCCATGAGTTCACATCATAGAACAGCTGCTCATAAACTTACATTCAGATGTGATGCTTGGTGTGAGTAGTCCAGTGAAAGATGTACAGTACATAAGATCCTGCTGATGGCTGTTGGTATATTGACTGTTCCTTAGCAGATCCTGCAGCTATTATTGCAAGCATCTTCAGGTTTTAATCGGATTTTGATACTTTTATATAACAGTATTTTGTCTCCTAAACATTTTATATTTTATTTTGTAGGTGGATACAAGCATACAGATGGCAGATAACAGGTAAGTCAGAATGCTCTCAATATCTGTTCTAAACAGAAATGATTTGCTACTTACCTGTCTTCAGAGCTCACCAGTATCTTAGTATGTGATTCTTTCATGAAACTTGGCAAATCAAAAATAGAGAAGGTTAGCCAGAACATTTAATGCTTTCTCCCACACAAAAAAGGAAAATGAATTGGTGCATGGGAAGCGAAGAATGTTGCACAAATGGTCATGTGTAAAATCACTCTGTTCTTAGTATTGTCTACTTCTGAGGGCATTCTGCACCTAAAAATTCTGCGCACAATATTTTAAAATTCTGCAAAAATCTGCCAATTTTATTTGTCAAATAAATGTGGAGGCTCCAGCATGGCATTGGGGAGCACAGGCACTGGCTGCACAGAGGTGGGAGATCACTGTGCAGCCTCCACCCCCCCCCCCCATCCTCCCTTGGCACATCCTCCCTTGGCACACGGGCTCAGCGGTGAGGCTGAACCCAACCATGACGCAGTGCAAGGACAGGGCCAGCCCTATAGAAACAGCCCAGGGTCCTGGCCCTCCATGCCAGTTGTGGGCAGGCAGGCTCAGCAAGGCAGGATCCTAGTGTGGGGGAATCCAGGTGTGGGTTGAGAGGGTTCTGTGGGGAGCAATCTGGATGCGGGTGACCCGGTGGAGGATCTGGGTGCACAGGAGCTTGTTGGAGGGTTCTGGGTACGACAGTAATGGGACTCTGTAGTGGGGGGTCCAAGTGAAGGTGGTTTGAATTCAACGGGGGTGGGTCTGGGTTGCAGGGGGGATAGAGCTTGGCAGGGGGGTCTGGGGCTCAGTGGAGGGTCCAGATGCTGGGAGGGAGTGGGGCTCCAGTAGGGGATCCAGGTGCAGCTAGTTGGGGCTCGGTTGAGTGGGAATCTGGGTGTGGGGGGCTCGGGGCAGTGCAGGGGAAGTGGGGCTGATCGGAGGGTTCTGACTGCCGGGAGGTGGGGTGAGGCTCAGCAGGAGAGTCTGGGTATGAAGGGGCCTGGCTGCACGGGGGTTGGGCGGATAGGGGAAGCAGCTCCCTGTACAGGGATCTCACTCCCTGCAGCTGAGGAACGATGGGTGCAGGAAGCAGGGGAGTTTGCAGAGCTTCCTACAGCCAGGGGAGAAATCTGCGGGTGGGTCTGACCCAACCCCAGATGCTGTGCAGGGGAAGAGGAAGTCCCCTTCTCCCCAGCCCAGCCGGGAATAGCAGCAGAGCCCAGCACAGGGAAGGAGCCACCTGCCAGGTCTTCACTGTGGAGCAGGGGGCGGGACTGGGGATTTACCTCTCTGCCAGCTGCTCTGGGCACCCGAAACATACTGCTGGGGAGGGCTGCATGACCGCTCTTGTGGCTTCCGTTTGTTTCCCCCATCAGAAAGTCATTTTTCTGCAGGGAAGCAAAGAAATCTGCAGGGGACATCAATTCTGCGCATGTGCCGTGGTGCAGAATTCCCCCAGGAGTAATTGTCTAGACTCTGAATAAAGTATATTACAATTATCTTAAATTTTAGATGGACATTTAGAAACAAGGAAGTGATTTTATCAACATAGTAGTTTAAGTGGTACAAGTACTTTTTTCAGTTTGCCGTTAAGATAGGTTTTTTTTTGTTTTTTTTAGAAGACAACCTGAAATTGCAACTCTTTTCTAATTTGTTAAAAGTAACTGCTTTTACTGCGATTCAGAAAAAATCCCTCTTGATCCGAGGTTTTACAGGTATAGGGAAATAATCTGAGCTTTGAGGTCCTGTGCTGTATTTAATTCTTCTGATTGCATGCTTTTGTAGAGTCCCAATATTGCTCTTGCCTCAGTTGGGAGCGAGTCCCCTGTGTAATTACTCTGTTTTGTACTAATAAGATGTTGCTTATATTTTAAATTTCTGAGGGGAAAGAACATATAATCTTGATCTTGTAGATAGCTGGATGTGATGCACATAACATTATTCCTACACATGAAGGACTTTGCTTCCACCAAAATGTAATGTTCTAAAACTAAGTTTGTGAACTAGAGTTTTTAGTAAAAATACACTTGTCTCTGAAACAAAGTTTACATATTGATAGCAAAGGTTCAGCTTTAACTCACTTGCCCTAACAGCTCTCTTTTTTTACCATCTTTAGGGCAAATCTGATTCTCAGATTTCTCTAACTGTGGTAATCAGAGTGTCTTCTTTGATTATTTAATTAGAAATATATTCAGTACATATGAGTAGGGAAATAATATAAAACACTGCATCTGGCATGTATTTTTTTACTTTCTAAGTTTCATAGCTGCTAGTGTATCACGGCCCTACTTAACGTGCGATATTGCGGAATCTGCAATTTCCGTGATATTAGGCTTCCAAAGCAGTTTTGACAGTGGGAGGAGCACCAGGCGGCCAACAGCGGAAAAGTAATGGACCACAAATAATATGGACCATTATTACTTTTCTGAAATTTCCCATGGGTTGTTTGCAACTTGGCCACAATTTTTTTGATAATCATCCTGCAATTCAAGTAGGGCCTTACATATTGTGCATTACAAGCATATGAACACACTGCCCTGAAGAATTTACAGTCTAGTTAATAAACAAGAGCTTATGAAAATGGTAAAAAATACATTCCTTGCATTTGAATTTAGAGATGATTTTTTCAGTGGATTCCCAGACTGTGGTCTGTGAACCACCAGTGGCATGGGGAGCACTTGCTGACCAGCTACATGGTGCTGGTCCCTTCTTGTCTACAGCAGCTAAATTGAGTAAAAGATGGCTAAAATACTTCCATTTCCCTGTGTCACTTTTCTGTGTAAGTAATTGCTGTAGCTGCAACAGGGTTGTTATGTGGTTGTGAATGAGTGAGGAAGTAGTCTACACAAGCGCAAACGGCAGTGGAGATGGTTCACAAGATTACCTTTTAATAAGATATGGTTCACACTGTGTGATAAGGAACCACTGACACAGGCCAGTCTGCACTGCGGGTATTAAGAGACATACCTGCTTACGTTTGACCTCTCTGCGCCTTCAAGTCTAAATTATGTTGCTGGGGAAGCTTTTATAGCCAGCACATCTCCCAGAATTTGGTTTTAAGGGGTTCATATTATTTTTTTCTTTGTAAACGTAAACCTTGATTGTCCCTGAATTTAGGTTATCCAAATTTTAATAAATCCCCAAATATGCTTTTCTGAAATTCTTCTTCTCGCAGGACTTTCTGGGTGTTCTGTTTTAGATTCTCCTGTACAGAGAGGCTTTGAATGATCAGTTTTACCTCTTTCTCCTTCCCTCACCATTTAAAGAGTTTGGATTGCTCCCCACTCTTAGATGAAAATCAAATAAGCCTTGCACTCTCAAGTGCCTTGTGTTGCAACATCCTCCTGGCCAAGGGAGGATGCATGCAGCTCCAGGGTCACTCAGTTCATGTGAGAACCTTCCACACAAGGAGTTAGGTGCTGACTCTACAGCTCTGTCAGCTTCTTTCTTTTATGAGAGAAAACAATTAGCTTGATATCCAAACTCTGATATCCAGGTCTCAGCCATCTGAGCACAAGGTACTGATGACAACAGATGTCTTTTAATGGGATCTGCATATTTTAAACTTTTGCTGTGCATCATACTTTAAAAACAGCATTCCTTTATATGTAATATAAAATACTTTTAGTAATTTCATAATTAGATGTAGTAACAAATATTGAGCTGGTGTTACCTTTTGGTGTGTAAATCTAACTTTGGCTTCTTTAGTAAAGCAGAAGATGCTGCCTCAGATTCTGTGGAAGCTGCTAAACATGCAAGTGATAAAAAAGGTAAGTGTGAATAGTAAGTAACTGTATAAGGTTACGCTAGTAGTGGTAAGCCTCCTGTTTCTCTTGTACACTGAAATCATTTTCTATACAACAAAGTGTTTACATCCAAAATTGTGTATGCATGTGTATATTTAAGGCTCTGGTAGTGACCCGTAGTTAAGGCTGAGAGGCCATTTCTAAGTTTTGACCAAATCAGTTGATCCAATTTTGTTCAAATGTGAAAACCTTTATCTTTGATGAGAACACTTTGCAACTAAATAAAATGACGACAAAATAGAAACTTCAGACTGGGCTTGTAAAGCTCTGGCAAGTTTCTTCAAAGTTTGAAGATGATTAGTTGCATATCTTTAAAGTTATGAACATTTTAAAATGGACAGTCTTTTGTGTACATCACATCTACAAATACATTAGAAGCAAGAGGAAGACCAAGGACCGTGTAGGCCTGTTACTCAATGGGGGGAGGGGGGAAACAATAACAGAAAATGTGGAAATGGCAGAGGTGCTTAATGACTTCTTTGTTTCGGTTTTCACCAAGAAGGTTGGTGGTGGTTGGACGTATAACATCGTGAATGCCAGTGAAAATGAGTTAGGATCAGAGGCTAAAATAGGGAAAGAACAAGTTAAAAATCACTTCAACAAGTTAGATATCTTCAAGTCACCAGGGCCTGATGAAATGCATCCTAGAATACTCAAGGAGCTGACTGAGGCGATATCTGAGCCATTAGCGATTATCTTTGAAAAGTCATGGAACAAGGCGGGGGAGATTCCAGAAGACTGGAAAAGGGCAAATATAGTGCCCATCTATAAAAATGGAAATAAGGACAACCCAGGGAATTAAAGACCAGTCACCTTAACTTCTGTACCCAGAAAGCTAATGGAGCAAATAATTAAGCAATCAATTTGCAAACATCCAGAAGATAAGGTGACAAGTAAATGTCGGCATGGAAATGTCAAGAACAAATTGTGTCAAACCAGCCTGATAGCTTTCTTTGGCAGGGTGTTTCTTGACTTTAGTAAAGCTTTTTATACTGTCTCACATGACCTTCTCATAAACAATCTAGGGAAATGCAACCTAGATGGATCTACGATAAGGTGGGTGCAAAACTGGTTGGAAAACCATTCCCAGAGAGTAGTTATCAGTGGTTCACAGTCATGCTGGAAGGGCATTACGAGTTGGGTCCTACAGGGATCTGTTCTGGCTCTGGCTTTGCTCATATCTTCATCAGTGATTGGTATAGAGAGGACACCGATAAAGTTTGCAGATGATACCAAGCTAGAAGGGGTTTCAAGTGCTTTGGAGGATAGGATTAAAATTCAAAATGATCTGGACAAACTGGAGAAATGGTTTGAAGAAAATAGGATGAAATTCGATAAGGACAAATGTGAAGTACTCCATTTAGGAAGGAACAATCAGTTATGCACACACAAAATGGGAAAATGACTGCCTACGAAAGAGTACTGCAGAAAGGGACCTGGGGGTTATAGTGGACCATAAGCTAAATATGAGTCAATAGTGTAACACTGTTGCCAAAAAAAAAAAAACCCACCATGATTCTGGGATTTATTAGCAGGAGTGTTGTAAGCAAGACATGAGAAGTAATCTTCCGCTCTATTCCGCACTGATTAGGCCTCACCTAGAGTATTGTGTCCAGTTCTGGGCACCACACTTCAGGAAAGATGGGGACAAATTGGAGAAAGTCCAGAGAAGAGCAACAAAAATGATGAAAGGTCTAGAAAACATGACCTATGATGGAAGATTTTGGGGGGGAGGGAGATAGAGAAGACCGAGAGGGGACATACCTTTTCAAGTACGTAAAAGATGGTTACAAGGAGGGAGAAATTGTTGCACAGGCAACCTTAATACTGGCATTGCATAATCTGGGTGCTTTGCGACCTTAAATTTCTTTCATAGGTGTTTTTGGTAAATTTAGAAATACATTTGGGCCAGCACCAAGCACCTAAATGCTTTCAAAACTATATTTTAAAAAAGCGGCTTTTATGCTTAAAGGCCAGCAGTGGAAACCACATGCTTCATATCAGGCTTCCAATCCCTACTATTAAATTGAATCAAAAATCTTTCCAAGGCTTTGGAAGTCTTAAATTGCGTGTGAAGCTTATTAAATTTGAGCAGGCCACTAAAGGGAGAGAGTTAAAAAAGCATAGATTTTTCTGGTAAGAGTACCTTGCTGCTTCCCATGGAGAGTTTAACTTTGGGAGCAATGCAATAGATCTGAACTCCCATAGTGGGACATGGGAAAACATGATCTTTCAGGTAATTGGCTCCACACCATCTGAGGAGTTTGGTAAATTGTAACCAGAATCTTGAATCGTATATGGAAATGAACAATGGCCAGTACAGTGCTCATAGGACCTTGCCATGCTCAAAGCTGGGCTGCTACATTCTGCATTACTCAAAGCTTTTGACAGTTTTCAAGGACAGCCCAGTTAGTTTGCAGCCTGGCCAAAAATATAACACAGCAGTTTTCTGTTCTCTTCCCACTCCCACCTCCTTTTTAAGACTGGCTCAAGCTCTTTAGCCAGGCTTAAATGGAGGGTAGAAAACTTTATGAATCCACCACGCCCTGAACCTTGATTGCAAAGGTTGGCCATGCTTCTCAACTGGAAAAGATGCAGTTGGCATCCTCAAGTCATTCTCATATGCAAACTAAGGAAATGTGGCCTACATGAAATAACTATAAAGTGGGTGCACAACTGGTGGATAGAACGTACTCAAAGATTAGTTATCAATGGTTCGCTGTCAAATTGGGATGGCATATCTATTGGGGTCCCAAAGGGGTCAGTCCTGGATCTGGAGCTGTTCAATATTTTCATTAATGACTTAGATAATGGAGTGGAGAGCGTGCTTATAAAATTTGCAGATTACATCAAGCGAGGAGGGGTTGCAAACACTTTGGAGCACATGATTAGAATTCAAAATGACCTTGACAAATGGGAGAAAAGGTCTGAATTCCCCAAGATGAAATTCAATAAGTAGAAGTACAAAGTACTTCACTAAGGAAGAAAAAAAATTCAAATGCACAAATACAAAATGGGGAATAAAGTGGTGTTGAAAAGAATCTGGGAGTTATAGTGGATCACAAATTGAATGAAAATCAAGTATGTGATGCAGCTATGAAAAAGACTAATATCATTCTAGGGTGTGCTAACAGGAGTGTGGTATATAAGACATTGGAGGTAATTATCCCACTCTACTCAGCACTGGTGAGGCCTTATCTGGAGTACTGTGCCCAGTTCTGGATGCCAGATCTTAGGAAAGATATGGACAAAGTGTACAGAGCGTGGAGGAGAGCCACAGAAAATCTAAAAGGCTTAGGAAACCTGTTGTATGAGAGACCGATTTGGCGGGGGGTAGAACCCTGGGCATTTTTTAGGCTTTAGAAAAGACTGATAAGTCTTCAAATATATTAAGGGCTGTTATAAAGAGGACAATGATCAATTTTCCTCCATGTTTACCAAAGGTAGAATAAAAAGTAATTGGCTTAATCTGCAGGAAGCGAGATTTAAATTAGGAAAAATGTTGTATGTGTAAGGATAGATAAGCTCTGCAATAGGCTCCAAAGGGAGGTTGTGCAATTCCCATAATTGGACGTTTCTAAAAACAGGTTATACAAACACCTGTCAGGGATGGTGTAGGTTTACTTGGTCCTGCCATAGCACAGGGGACTAGACTTGATGACTTCTCAAGGTCCCTTCTGTGCTACATTTCTGATTCTGGGATTCTCCATATGCATTCTCCTGCCCATCAATATTGCTTCTCTTTCTGGTTTGAGTCTGAACCAATTTTACTGCTGTTGACAGTTCAGCACAGTAGCGATTATAGTTATGATCCAGGGGTTCAATAATATTGCTTAATGGTGCTACCAAAATATTTAATATAGCACCAAATCAATCCAAATGTATTAAGAATGTTTTTATTTTCATAGAAAAGCTAGCAGATCAAGTCATGCAAAATCCACAAGTCTTAGCAGCACTGCAGGAGCGACTTGACAATTCCTCTCACACTCCTTCAAGCTATATTGAAACGTGAGTACAATGCATATCAGACTTTCAGCAAGACTGAAAAAATAACAGACCAGATTTACTATTTAGTCAGAAAAATAGAAATGGCAGAGTAAGGAGTGTTGCTGCTTTAATAGATGGTGCAATGGCCAACATCTTAGAGAGGATGACACAAATTGTCCTAGATCAGTTCCACAAACTACTAACTTAAGATTGCATCCTGATAGGAGAGTAGTTCACTTCAGTGTTTAGTTTCTTAACTTGACTTGGCTTTTATGTCAAACTTCAATTCCCCTTAACTGGGTTTTAGATCACTTCTCTGAGGCTATGTCTACACTACGAAATTAGGTCTAATTTATAGAAGTCGTTTTTTTAGAAATATATTTTATACAGTCTATTGTGTGTGTCCCCACTGAAGACCATTAAGTCGGCGGAGTGCATACACAGTACTGAGGCTAGCGTTGACTTCCGGAGCGTTGCACTGTGGGTAGCTATCCCACAGTTCCCGCAGTCTCCACCGCCCATTGGAATTCTGGGTTGAGATCCCAATGCCTGATGGGGCAAAAAACATTGTCGCGGGTGGTTCTGGGTACATGTCGTCAGGCCCCCTCGCCCCCCTCCATGAAAGCAACGGCAGACAATCGTTTTGCGCCTCTTTTCCTGGGTTACCCGTGCAGACACCATACCACGGCAAGCATGGAGTCAGCTCAGCTCACTGTCACCATATGTCTCCTGGGCGCTGGCAGATGCGGGACTGCATTGCTACACAGCAGCAGCTCATTGCCTTGTGGCAGCAGATGGTGCATTACGACTGGTAGCCGTCCTCGTCGTCTCCTGGGTGCTCTTGGCTGGCCTTGGTGAGGTCTGTCGGGACGCCAGGGCAGACATGGGAGTGACTCAGGTCATTCTCTTTAAGTTTTATCTAATGGAGATTCAATCCTGCCTGGAATATTTGCAGAGGGATAGCTCAGTGGTTTGAGCACTGGCCTGCTAAACCCAGGGTTGTGAGTTCAATCCTTGAGGGGGCCATTCTGCCTCAGGCTGCTGTCCCAGCCAGCAGCACCACGAGCACCCAGGAGACAACGACAGCCAGCAGTCGTACTGCACCATTTACTGCCAGCCTACCCCTTGCGCCCCCCTCCCTCCCTCCGTGAAAGCAACAGCCAACAATTGTTTCGTGCCTTTTTCCGTGTGGGCGCCATATTGCTGTCAGCATTGTCATCCACTCGCTGCTTCCGCTGCGACTCTGCGCTCCTGCAGACGCCGTACCACGGCAAACATGGAGCCCGCTCAGATCACCACAGCAGTTATGACTGTTCTAAACACCATGCGCATTATCCAGCAGTGTACGCAGAACCAGAATCTGCAAAAGCAGGCGAATAGGCAATGGCAGCGCAGTGAGGAGAGTGATGAGGACATGGACACAGACTTCTTTCAAAGTATGGGCCCCGGCAGTGTGGACATCATGGTGATAATGGGGCAGGTTCATGCCGTGGAACGCTGATTCTGGGCCCAGGAAACAAGCACAGACTGGTGGGACCGCAGTGTTGCAGGTCTGGGACTATTCCCAATGGCTGCGAAACTTTTGCATGCATAAGGGCACTTTCATGGAACTTTGACTGGCTTTCCCCTGCCCTGAAGCGCCAGAATACCAAGATGAGAGCAGCCCTCAGAGGTCACAAGTGAGTGGTGATAGCCCTGTGGAAGCTTGCAATGCCAGACAGCTACCGGTCAGTCAGGAATCAATTTGGAGTGGGGGCTGCTGTGATTCAAGTAGCCAGCGCAATCACTGAGCTGCTGCCGCCAAGGGTAGTGACTCTGGGAATTGTGAAGGTCATAGTGGATGGCTTTGCTACAGTGGGATTCCCTAACTGTGGTGGGGCAATAGATGGAACCCATATCCCTATCTTGGCACCAGAGCACCAAGGCAGCAAGTACATAAACTGAAAGGGGTACTTTTCAGTGGTACTGCAAGCACTGGTGGATCACAAGGGATGTTTCAGCAACATCAACACGGGATAGCCGGGAAAGCTGCATGAAGCTCGCATCTTCAGGAACTCTGGTCTGTTTCAACAGCTGCAGCAAGGGACTTTCTTCCCAGACCAGAAAATAACCATTGGGGTTGTTGAAATGCCTATCGTTATTCTTGGGGACCCAGCCTACCCCTTAATGCCATACACAGGCAGCCTGGACAGTAGTCAGGAGTTATTCAGCTATAGGCTGAGCAAGTGCAGAATGGTGGTAGAATGTGCATTTGGACGTTTAAAAGTGCGATGGTGAAGTTTACTGACTCAGACCTCAGCGAAGCCAATATTCCCATTGTTATTACTGCTTGCTGTGTGCTCCACAATATCTGTGAGAGTAAGGGGGAGATGTTTATGGCAGGGTGGGAGGTTGAGGCAAATCGCCTGGCCGCTGATTACACACAGCCAGACACCAGAGCGGTTAGAGTACAGGAGGGCACGTTCTTGGGCTTCTGGGTGAGGAGGCCATGGAACTTGGGGAGGAGGGCAGTTGGTTACACAGGCCGTAGCGGGGGTCTGTGCTCATGCTGCCTTTCCTGCACCTCAACCGTACGCCGGAGCATATCCGTTTGATCCTCCAGTAGCCTCAGCATTGACTCCTGCTTTCTGTCAACAAGCTGATGCCACCTATCATCTTCAGTCCGCCACCTGTCCTCACGTTCACATTGTGCTTTCCTGGACTCTAACATTGTCTGCCTACATGCATTCTGCTGGGCTCTTTCAGTGTGGGAGGACTGCATGAGCTCAGAGAATATTTCCTTACCAGTGTGTGTTTTTTTTTTTTTTTTTTTCTGCCTTCTGATCTTCGCTAGCCTCTGGGAAGGAGATGATAGTGTTAGCGTTGAAACATTTGCAGCTCTGTGTGTGTGGGGGGGAGGGAGAGTAGTAGTTAAAGACACATTTTAGAGAACAATGGGTAGACTCTTTCAGGCTAAACCTTGCTGTTAACATTACATAGCACATGTGCCTTTGGTACAAGGTCGCATTTTGCCTCTTATATTGAGGGTCTGCCGGTTTGGTGTGGGAGATCGCACACGCAGGGCCAGCGAGCAACAGAATTCGGCTTGCAGGCAGCCATGGTAAATCACAGTCTTTCGGCTTCTTTAACCTTCATAACTTGGAAATGGTTTCAAACAGCAGTGCCCTCATTTCCCATACCAAACAGCTGTTGGGTTGGTGGTTTAAAAGGAGGGGCTGCAGTTTTCAGGTTAAAGTGCAGCACAAACCAACTTAACCCCCCCCCCCCCACACACACACACATCCAATTCTCTGGGATGATCACTTCACCCCTCCCCCCACCTCTGAATGTCCCCTTAATAAAATTCCCGTGTTTCAACCAGGTGACCATGAATGATAGCCCTCTCCTGCGGATAACACGGAGATAAAGAACGGATGTTGCTTGAATGCCAGCAAACACCGGGACCATACACTGCCATTCTGTTATGCAATGACTCCAGACTACATGCTACTGGCCTGGCTTGGTAAAGTGTCCTACCATGGAGGATGGAATAAGGCTGCCCTCCCAAGAAACCTTTTGCAAAGGCTTTTGGAGTACCTCCAGGAGAGCTTTATGGAGATGTCTGGGGATGGAGTGGAAATCCTCCAGGGACATGTTAACAGACTTTTCCAGTAGCTGTACTGGCTGCAAATTAATCATTAAACACGCTTGCTTTTAAACCATGTATTATATTTACAAAGGTACACTCACCAGAGGTCCCTTCTCTGCGTGGCAGGTCCGGGAGCCTGCCTTGGGTAGGTCTGGGGTTACTGGCTCAAGGTCCAGGGCAAGAAACAATTCTTGGCTCTCAGGGAAAACAGTTTCTCTGCTTGCTTGCTGTGCGCTATCTTCAACCTCCTCATCACCTTCCTCATCCCCAAAATACGCATCCCTGTTGCGTGATAATCCATTGACAGAGTCAAAGCACAGGGGTGGGGTACTGGTGGCTTCACCCCCTAGAATGGCATGGAGCTCATCGTAGAAGCAGCATGTCTGGGGCTCTGACCCCAAGCGGCCGTTAGCCTCTCTGGTTTTTTGTAGGCTTGCCCGAGCTCCTTAAGTCTCATGCGGCACTGCTGCGGGTCCCTGTTAAGGCCTCTGTCCTTCATGCCCTTGGAGTTTTTTTTGAAATGTTTGGGCATTTTGTCTTTTGGAACAGAGTTCTGATAGCACAGATTAGTCTCCCCATACAGCCATCAGATCCCGTACCTCCCGCTCGGTCCATGGTGGAGCCCTTTTGCGATTCTGGGACTCCATCATGGTCACCTCTGCTGGTGAGATCTGCACTCACCTGCAGGTTGCCATGCTGGCCAAACAGGAAATGAGATTCAAAAGTTCGCAGGCCTTTTCATGTCTATCTGGCCAGTGCATCTGAGTTGAGAGCACTGTCCAGAGCGGTCACAATGAAGCACTCTGGGATAGCTCCCGGAGGCCAATACCGTCGAATTGCGACCACACTACCCCAGATTCGAAACGGCAAGGTCAATTTCAGTGTTGATCCCATCGTCGGGGGAGGAGTACAGAAATCAATTTTAAGAGCCCTTTAAGTCTAAGTAAATGGCTTCATCGTGTGGACGGGTGCAGGGTTAAATTGAAATAATGCTGCTAAATTCAACCTAAACTCGTAGTGTAGACTAGGGCCCAGATTGCTTCTATCATCATCTGTCTTCTCACTGGGTTATGCTTGGTTTTTAGAACTGAGTTCTCTAGGGTCAGTACTAGGATATAAAGTGAAGGTTCAACACTTCTGGAACTTTTCTTTCTGTGTGAGAACAGGCTAATCTGTTCAGGGAAGCTTTTGGAGGTTTGGTTCGTATCTGGGAATTTGGCCTTTGTTTTGTCAATGTATATATTTATATACACTTCTATCCCGATGTAACACGGTCCTCGGGAGCCAAAAAATCTTACCACGTTCTAGGTGAAACCACGTTATGTCAGAGTAGAGGGATTAGAGTGTACAAGGAATAATGTGCTTTTGAAATTTTACAAGGAAAGATATATTTTTATTCCTTTAGGATAAAAATGTTTGTAAACTTGCAAACTAAATCATTTTTGTTAGTAGGGGCAGAGGGTCTCAGGCAGGGGAGCATGAGGGAGGCAGGAGCTGAGCGAAGCAGTAGCAAAACCGCCCAGCCAGGCGGAACGTGCAGCACCCCCTGGCTAGGGCGCGGAGTTGGGGTCTGGGCTGCAGCACAGACCTGCTCCCTCTGACTGCAGGCACCCGGGCTGGGGCATGAACTTCCAACCATGAGCCACCCCCAGGTCGCTGCAGCCTGGCCGAGCCCTGCTGCAGCCCCGCCACGCTGCCCCTGCATGTCTGAATCGACCCCTGTTCCCGTTCTCCCCCATGGCCCCATTATCCATCCTTCGGCCCTGGCCCGACACTCTTAACACACTGATGCGCTGATCCACTGGAGCGCGCAGCCCCGCCCCCCAGAGCATTGCTTTACTGTGTTGTATCTGAATTCACATTATATTGGACCGCGTTATTATCGGGGTAGAGGTGTATTTCAGGGTACAGCCCATGAATACATGCTTTTCTCTACAAAATACACAATTTTCCATAGAAGGGTCGTTGTAATTGCACAAACTTGGATGTAAAAAAAAGTTATTTTCTGCCATCTGAAATATTGGGGAGGTTGATGGTCTAGGGGATGGAAGATAATAGTATCAAGGACAACATGGATAAGAAAAGATTCTTATAAAGCTTTTAAATGCCTTTTAAAAAAGGAACGTGTATGTGTGGGGGGTTTTATGAATAAACTAAACCTTCCTATGACTAAAGAGTATAGCTATAATATCAGGATAATGTACAATGAATATTAGATGTGAAGAAGCTAACCTTCTAGACTTACAGAGCTGTTTATTTCTAGGTTACCAAAAGCAGTAAAAAGAAGAATTGATGCCTTGAAACAACTCCAGGTGAAGTGTGCCCATATAGAAGCTAAATTTTATGAAGAAGTTCATGATTTAGAGAGAAAATATGCAGCCCTCTATCAACCCCTCTTCGATAAGGTAGGAAGACTATAATGATCTTCTCAAAATTGCTGTTTCTCTAATTTCCTTTGTTTGGCGGTACATAGAGAAGAGTAAAATAGAAACAAATTATCTCTCCTTTCCCTGTATTTTTTTTCCCTCCAGCTGCCTTAAAGCAAAGCTTGGATTACCAATCTAGAACTCTAGCCCTTGTTCTTTTCTCATCCTATCAGATGTTCCATATTGTAAAAACTATACTTCCAGTGATAAAGGCTGGAGTTAATTACTCCTTTAGTACCTCTGAAGAGGAGAACTGCTGGAGAGCTGTGTAAAGCACTCTTTTCTACTCCTCTGATTGTATTAAAAACTCGAAGACTTGTAGACAATTTGTCCTTTTTCAGGATTCTATAGCAGATGCAATCGCATATCTAAAGCATGTTTTTGATATCACTACTCCAGCATCAGTCAGCCAGTTAGATCTTCTTCTGCAAGGTCTGGCATGCAGACAAGTTGACTATATGTTAAAAAACAAACAAAACCTCCTAAAGGAATGAAACGGATTAACAAAACAAGGCAATACCTGGAAAATCCCTGTCAGATTCCTGAACTTGTTACTGGGTATAAAAGAAGGTATATAGTGTATATAGCATATCCTATACTTCGGCTCTTGGGTTTATTAGAACTGTACTAGATAGTACATTTTAGCAACTTTTCTAGATCCCAGCCTCCTCGCTTTAAAAATTGTTTCAAAAACCAAAACAACATACAAACCAAACTGATGCTATGACCATATTCATAAGTCACGCTTTCTTTGGTTTACATTCAATAATGAGAAAATAGCAAAAACCTTTCAGGAGGTGGAGGGGGGTGTTCATTTTTTCTTAAATGTAGACCTCTACACAAAGTAGACAAAGATTCTTCTCTTTGACAGAAGAATTCCTTTAATTGATGGAGAACATTCTTTAGTACAACAGACTGCATGTTAATGTCAACTTTTGGTTCTTACCTCAGTTTTAGCTTTGGGTAAAAACATTTACCATGTTAGATATAAATAATAATGAACTCTTTTTGGAGACAATTTCATCCTCTATCTGTTCGTGTCGTCTTTTTCTTTGCATAGCTAATGCATTTTTCTGTATAATCGATAGGATTATAATTGAACTTCTCTTAAATGTGAAGTGTATTTGTGGCCGTGAATTTCCTGACATTGACCATATAAAAAACACTTCAGTTTTTGATAGTGGGACAGATTCTCAGATGGAGCACAGCTTCTCTACTCTGGAGCATTGGCAGAATCTGGCTCAAGGAGGCTCATACTAGTGTTGGGGAATCTTCTGGTGACGTAGAGCTAGTATACTGGTTTTGCACTAGCTCTACTTGCTTTTGGCCAAGTGAATGTGGCTGGTGCTTTTACTAAACCCTGCTGGTCTCTGGCTGCATTTTCAGCCTCTTGGTGGTGTTGGCAGCCTGTGTAACTTCAGCCATTAGGCTGCTCCAAAGTTAAGTTGAGGACTTGTCTGGTACAGAGCCAGTGAAAAAGTGAACTTCATACCATCTTTGCAGTCTCCATCTTTCCTCTCCAGTGCTGTGATCCTCTGCTGTGGCTGAGGATTTGGCTCTTTTGTATGAAACTTTTTCTGCTCCCCTGTTGTGTGTAAGGATCTCTAGCAAAAGTGAAACTAATGCCTGGTTTATACTAGGAAATTAAGCGACAGTTATACTGACCTAGGGGTATGAAAACTCAACACCTCTGAGCTATGCAGTTAAACCAACCTAACCCCCACTGTAGACCGTGCTAAGTCGATGGGAGAAGCCTTGCCGTCAGCGTAGGTAGTATCTTCCCTGAAATGCTATAGCAGCACAGCTGCACTGCTATTGTGGTTTATTTGCAGACATACCCCAACTGCTATGCAAGAGTAGGAACAATGAGACTGTATTTGATGGAACTTTTTTTTTATAGCCAAAGTACGTGAGCTAAAAGTTATTTTTGCTGACATTCGGTGATACCTAATGAAATTGTAGTAAGTACAAAACAGACAATTGTGACTTTCACTTCTATTGTTTTCACTTTAAAGATAAGTAAATCTAGTTCTGTTTTGTTCATTTATGTTGTAACTTACTGTTAATATATGTGGTAACCACCCTAATAAGTTGTCTGTTACCTTCATGCTCTTACCCTAATAATCAGGGATACTTATCTATCCTAGTAGTGAGTCAATTGTTTTCCTTGGTTTTTTTTGAGGATTGTTTTGCAAGCTGGAAGTCGTTATGAGAGAATTAATTTTGTATTTTGCCAGAGGCAGTAATTTTGCCCAGGCTTTTATAGCATCCCAGGGAATTGTTCAGAGTAACTGCTAATTACTGCTTTAATATTTTCTCCCTTAAATGTATAATTCTTTTGTGCAGAGAAGGGACTTTGTCATTGGTGAGGCTGAACCTACAGATGCAGAGTCAGAGTGGCACAGTGAAAATGAGGAGGAAGAAAAACTAGCTGTGAGTAGAAACTAATGATTAGTTTGAAAATTTGATAAAGTACTAATTTTGTTTATATAGCCTGAAAGATACTATCTTAAATCTAATCTCTCTGAAATCTAGATTTCGTATAGAACTCTTGTAATAAGCACATGCCTGGAGTGAACACAATGACATATAGGACTTGTCTACATGAACAATTAGTTCATGGCAAGTTGGGCTGTGAATTTAATCTATTCCGTTCGAGCCCACCATAGACTGTCTGTGGACCCTGCTGACATGTATTAACAGTTTGTTAATGCTCTTTGATATCCACCCTTTTTCAAAGAGGACAAGATTAAAGCGTATTATCAAACTGTTAATGTGTGTCAGCAGGGTCCACACAGATAGTTAGTCCACGGAAGGCTAGTGTGGCGTAGCTTCTCACTCTAGCTTGCTATGAACTAAATGTTTACATAGACAAATCCAAACTTTATTCAGTGTTCTAAAATCATAATCCAGTTTGCTTTTAATTTTTCATGTAAGCAAAAATACTTAAGACTTAATTTAAATAACAGGAAGGGAGAGGAGTTAAGGGCCAGTGTTGGCACAAGAACAAATGGATATAAACTGGCCATCAGTAAGATCAGGCTTGAAATTAGACACTACTTGGATGGATAGAAACCTGTGAAGTTCTGAAATAGCCTTCTAAAGGGAGTTGGGGAGGGGGGAAAACTTAATCTGTTTTAAGGCTGAACGTGGTAAGTCTGTGGAGGGGATGGTATGATGAGATTACTAAAAGCAGTCGTGGCTTGCCCGTATGCCATTGTAGACAATGTCTCCAACAGTTGGAGACAAGACAACAGATGGGGAGGGCTCTGAGTTACTACAGGTAACTTTACCAGATCTGTGTCAGTGATGGATTTTGACCACATACTCAGCGTTTAACTGATTGTCATATCTGGGTTTGGGAAGGAATTTTTCCCCAGGTCATGTTAGAAGAGAGCCTATTTTTGTTCTGTTTTTTGCCTCCCTCTGTAGCTTGGGGCACTGGTCACTTGCAGGTTTGAACTAGAGTAAATAGTGGATTCTCTGTAACTTTGAAGTCTTTAAATGAAGATTTGAGGACTTCAGTAACTCATCCAGGGTTATGACCCTACTACAGGAGTGGATGGGTGAGGTTCTGTAGCCTGCAGTATGCAGGAAGTCAGGCTGGATGATCATGGTGGTCACTTCTGGCCTCAAAGTCTCCATTTAAAATTTAAATTTCAGAAATTTACTGAATTTTTACACCAGTATATTGCCATCAACCAATACTGTTTAATGGCTGTTATTCCTTATCGTTTGCACTGTTCGTAACCTGTTGACAGTATCTTTCTGCTGATGGGTTCCATTCCAGTGCTACATAAATCACCAAAGTAAGAGAAGGCTGGCTAGCTAGCTGGCTGTTCTTTATTTTGGGGGACATAACTAGCTTTTAGTACTATGAGTATGGATTTGACAAATAGATAGCTCATACTTTGGTAAAGTGTATTGTAAAAGCAAGTTTTATTCCAATAAAAAGCATGCTGGCTGCTGGATCTTTATATATTCTCTATGTTGTAGAAAATATTTAGTTTTAAGAAGGCTCTTCTATAGCTTCAGCACATTACATTTATATTTAATGAGTTTTAGGAACTCTCAAAGTCTTTTTTTTTTTTTTAAACCTTTCTGAGGGGAAGAAATGTCTTTAAATTTAAAAAAGTGTGTGTTGCTTTTCACTCTTCGCACGTATGCACTTTTTCCTTCCTGACTTGTTCTCCATTTTCTTTAGTCATTCTTATCTCTTTGCAAAATTAATACTACCCTCATTCTATATTTACTAGTCATTGTATTTGATGGTAATCCACAATACTACCACAAGCACAAACGACAAGGTGTCTAAATCTATGGGGTGAGTGGCAACAGTTTATGAAATTACTGGCATGTGTTGAGGACCACCTTTTGGTAACTTCCAGCAGTCCTCAAGCAACTGAAGTTTGTAGTGCTTTGAGACTTCCTTTTTACTATTCTTATGTATATACACAAGTTCAATTAATCTTATGAATTGCTGTAAATATTGCCCGAATTTGATCCTCTTGTAGTAGTAATAAATTGCTGTTCCCTGCTCTTGACTCATCACTCAAATAGCAGATCTTGTTGGAGGCAATTTTAAGAGCTTCTGGTGATGCTTCCTAGTGGTGGGAGTGCAAAGCAGCAGATTTCTTCATGATCAAGAACTGGATTTGCTGTGGTATTGGATGAGGGCACAGTAGCAGGGGCGTGTATTAGCACAATCCCATGCTGAATTTTAGTTCTGTATTAAAAAAAAAAAAAAAAATCTCAACATACAACAAGCAGCTTTCATATATCTTTTAATATATTTGAAGACTGTGGAGTTGTACCCCAAAGAGAAGAACCCGGACAGCATATTCTGTAGGCACTTTTCATTATTACATTGTCATGACTTTTATAGCAGCCATAAGTTTGCCAGGTCTTTCCTAGAAGACTTGGAAAGACAGTCGCTGCCCCACAAGCTACCAATTTAAATTTTAGGCAAAGCACAGTGAAAATGACAAACAGAGAATTGGTCTATGTCTTGCCCTGTAGAACAGTACATCCACTTAGTTTAGGCATGTACCTGTCTTTAGGTTTTATTATTTTAGTGTATTTTAAAAAAAAACAAAACCTGAGTATAGCGAGTGAAATTGGAAACTTATCTGTTTGTTTCTTGTTGTCAAGAATTCCATGCAAATTGAAAGCACTTTAAACTAGTGCCAAACCAGCAGCAGTTGTAAGTACTTTAAAATTTACAAATATGGAAAGACAGTTGTAAATCAACATGGGATCTGTTTGATGTGATTTGTAAGTGGAATTGACTGTCTTGGTTTAAAACCATCTCTAAGAATGAACTTTCAAGTCACAATTTTCAGGAATCTGACAGCATTTTAAGCATCTACAGGAGAACTTAAGAGTTACAAACACCTCCAGGAATGGAGGTTGTTTGTAACTCTGAACAAAACATTATTATTGTTTGAAAAGTTTACAGCTAAACATTGACTTAATATACCTTTGAAACTTTACTTTGCAGAAGAAAAATGCTGCTTTCCCTTTCCTTTTTTAGTAGTTTGTTTAAACAGTACTGTACTGTATTTGCTGGTGCATGCATGTGTACGCACGCTGCTGCCTGATTGCTTACTGTCGGTTCCAAATGAGGTGTGTGATTGACTGGTCAGTTTGTAACTCTGAGGTTTTACTGTAGTGTTTTATACTAAGTGTGGAAGGCTCTTAATTATGGAGAGTTTGTGCTTTTCTTAAACACTTCTATGTTTACTTCATAGGGAGACCTCAAAAACAAAGTAGTAATAGAAGAGAAAGAAGCAGCAGCCGCAGCAGAAGAGTCAAATCCCAAAGGAATTCCAGACTTCTGGTTTACAATCTTTAGAAATGTAGATATGCTAAGTGAATTAGTACAGGTAATCTAATTCCATTTGAAAAAGCTAACTTCACCTGCTTTTTTTCCCCAATTACTAGATGATACTTGAGGAAGATGTGAGTAACCAAGAGCTTGCAGTTCTTGCGAATCCTTTACCTGGTTCTTTGTTTGTTACTAAGTGAAAGTTTTTGATAAATAAGATCTAAGCTGTTTGGAAACTGGTATTGCAATTAGTTCTGCATCCATTAGAGCATATATTCACATTCTACTCACAAAACAATTATTCCCATACATTTTTGCCACTTTATTTCATAAAAGTTTAGGTCGGGGCGGGCAAACTTTTTTTTTTTTTTGGCCTGAGGGCCACATTGGGTTTCGGAAATTGTATGGAGGGCCGGTTAGGGGAGGCTGTGCCTCCCTGTATTGGACTGTATTTGTATATTTGATACATTTTGTTGCATTCTGCCCTTATACAATTTATCCTATTAACTTTCTGTTAATATTTTGGAATAATCCCCTAAAACCAGTCATTTTTATACATCTGTCATGTCATGCCTCTGCTTTGCAGTGGAAGTAGTAATTGGATTTTTCATCTTCCAAGAAGTTTAATTTTCAGTCACTGTTAGCCGACGGCCAAGGATGTTTGGTGAGGTGCCAGCTATGCCCGTTTATACCATCCGTGACTTTAACCGCTAGGACGCACTGTCCCTTCGCGGCGGGCAGCCCGGGCTAGGCTGACGGATGCCCCAAGGTCCTAACCACCCGTGACTTTAACTGCTAGAGCTCAGAGCCCCTTCGCAGCGGGCAGTCAATACTGACTGACAGGTGCCCCAATGGCAGCACTAAGAGCCTCTCCACACCCGTGACTTTAACTGCTAGAGCTCAGAGCTCCTTCGCAGCGGGCAGCCAGGATTGACTGACAGGTGCCCCAAGAGTTTGCCCCGTGGAGGCGGCACAACTCAACGCTAGGCTCTTAGTACTCTCACCTAATGGCCAGGCTTTAGAGCCAAAACGGCTGAGGTTCTTTAATTGTGTCGGCTGCTTTACAGTAAACCAGAGAAAACAAGTCAGGCTTATGCATAAATGGTTACCAAAATTTATTAAGCTAGATTCTAATCATGTGGTTACAAAATTGCTAGTGCCTACTTATTTAAATGTAGAGATGTTACACACACAAACAAGTTACAAAACTGAAGCCACAATCCCAAAGAAAGAAAACAAAGTATAGAGCTCTATTTCAAAATATGTGTACACTAAAGATAGGAGATCAGGTGTGGGTGCTTCTTACCCTCCTTGCATCTCTCGATTCCAGCGGTGCCAAGCCAGGATCGGTCACTCAATTCCGCGGAAAGACGAATAAGGGACAAGGCGTAGGGACCCTCTTAGCTGCAGAAGCCTTGGGAGGCTGTCACTTATCTGACCAGCAGATAGATAGTGAAAAGCACTCAAAAATCATGGTGCTGTAGGTCCCCTACTTATACCTCTGTACTCCTTTATTCTCTTTCTCCTTTCTTATGCCAAATTGAGGCTGGTCTGTCTGGGTGACGCCAGCTTTCGCAAGAGTAGTTTACACTTGCAAGGGAGAGAAACAATAAGTGTTGACTACTGGACATTTCTTTTATCAGGGTAAATATTTTCCCAACTAGGATGTTGGTGTGTGTGCATCACGCTAGTTAGTAGGGGCTAAGAGCCATGTCTGTCACAGGGCCTCTGCCTGCTGTGAGCTTAATCGTTGTATCTGCCCCCAGAGGCACATTGTAGCAGTACACCTGTGCTTCTCACAGCTTCAAAGGCTGTGCTGGAATATATGTTAAGTGCCCTGTTCCAGCTTCCTCCTGTGTTTCCAGCAATGCTGGTCTGAGGGGGGGGGGGGGGGGCCTGGCTGTCTGGCTACAGTCACATGCTACCCCAGGAGATGGCAACTTTAACTTCAAAGATAGGATGACAGATTTCAACAAATGAGAATTTGGCAAATGACAGTTCTAAACTAGCTTCAGAGAACTTGGATCTGAATTTCAAATTTATCACAAACTTGTGATCAAATTACTAGGTTCTACATAGCTCACTGCTCTGAAGTGAGCTAATTTAGATTAAAATTTGCTTTTCGAAATACTGCCTATTCAAACTTTTTTCCCTTTCTGTTTAGGAATATGATGAACCAATTTTAAAACACCTGCAGGATATTAAAGTGAAATTTTCTGAACCTGGACAGCCTATGGTACGTATTGTTTGTTTTTTGGTTTGTTTGTTTTTTTTGTGTGGTGTTTTGTCTTTGTGTTTTTTTTTTTTTTAAAATAGCACACAGTAGCAACGGGCGATGGTTCAGTATGTTTTTGATCTCTCCCTGCGTACAGCCATCAGTGTGAAGACATGGGGTATACTGCTCTGACTAAAGATTCCAAGCTTCAGGTTCTTAGCACAGATTTGTAGTCGTTTTTCTTGCCCTTTGTCTTGTAGTCTAGTCAGTCTTTATCATCACCTTCAACTCTATTCTACCTCCTCTTGTTGCCCCTTTACTTAGGTTTAAAAAGAGTGAACTAATTTTTGTATTTAAAAATTGAAACTGCTACTTATGCCATATTTAGTGAATGTTATTCAAAAAGAATCGTGTACTGTTCATCACATTAGAAAAACTATACCTTCCCCAAAATAAAAAATGGAAATCAGTGTGACTTAAGTTGTTAATTTAAAGCAGTAATGAAAAATATGGTAGAGATGGAAAAATACAAAATTTTGAATGAAAGATTTTTTTATATAAACTTTTTAAACTGCACTTAGAAACATTTTTTTCCAGATAAATATACACTTAAAGTTAATATCAACACAGCAGCTGGGAGAAGTGATTCCCAGCTCAAATAGATATACATACACACTAGCTAAGCTCATGCTAATGCCTAAAATAGCTGGGTGGCCACAGCAGTTTGTTACCCATTTAAGTAGTCCCACTCAACCTGCTGCAGTCATACTTGTGTGGTTAGCCTGAGCTGCAACCCATGGCTCCATGGTCACATTGCTATTTGTTGTTTCTAGCTTAAGCCGAGCTAGCATGCTTAAGTCTACCTGAGCTGGGAATTATACCTCCTAGCTGCTGCATAGATGTGTACTGACTTCACTTTTTTTTTTACAGTTTGTCAAGCTTCTAGTGCAATCTTATCTGTGGAAGGAAAAAGCTAAACTACTAGTGGAGTTTATAAATGAGCACACGCAGGGAATCATTTGGCGCTTACCTTCAGAAATTAACTTAAATCAGTATGTCTGGCTCAACCTAGATGTTTTAAAGTTCAATCATGATATCAGGAAGCCAACGTCTTGGCAACTACACCAGAGAGTATTCATGGACTTCAACTGTAAATCTACAATTTTTGAGACCGTTTATTATAATAGGTTTCAGAGTAACAGCCATGCTGGTCTGTATTCACAAAAAGAAAAGGAGGACTTGTGGCACCTTGGAGACTAACAAATTTATTTGAGCACAAGCTTTTGCGAGCTACAGCTCACTTCATCGGATGCATTCGGTGGAAAATACAGTAGGGAGATTTATATACACAGAGAACATGAAACAATGGGTGTTACCATACACGCTGTAACGAGAGTAAGGTGCCACAAGTACTCCTTTTCTTTTTATTATAATAGAAGTCATTGCCTTGACAGTAGGTCATGCCAATCCTCTTTTGAATCAAGCACGGCTTGTCTCAAAGATATTTGTCATGGACATCTGCAAGGCAGCAACATTTGCAAAACATAATTGCTTGCATTCAGTTTCCATAAGGAAATCCCATTTTGGTGCCTTAACACCGCATAACTTGTTTTTGTACTTGTTTGGATTTCTGTACTGTGGAATTCCTATTCTTTCAGGGTGTCCCTTACTTAAAGTGGCTAAACATCTCATGAGTGCATGGTTTTTGTTGTTTGTTATTTAACTGGTACATCCTTCAGGCTACCTGTGTTATCCTGAATATTTTGGGGAGGTCTTTGTTCTGTGTGTGTTTTTAAAATACCTATTCAGGCATCACTGGCTGGCCTAGTTCAGGGGTTCTCAAATTTCATTGCACTGTGACCCTTCTGACAAGAAAAATTACTACGCGACTCCAGAAGGGACCGAAGCCCGAGACCATCCAAGCCCCACCATCCTGAATAGGAAGGGCCAAAGTCCAAGCCCCAGTACCCCGGCGCCAAAGCTGAAGCCAGAAGTCTTCTGCTCTAGGCGGGGGGTCTGTAACCTGAGCCCCGAAATCCAGGGCTCATGCTCTTTTGGCTTTGGCCCTGGGTGGTGGTGCTTGGTCTTCAGCTTTGGCCCCAGCAAATCTAAGCCAGCCATGGCGACCTCATTAAAATGGGCTCACGACCCCCTTTGAGGTCCCAACCCACAGTTTGAGAACCCCTGGCCTATTTGTTGTCTGTTTGTAAAAAAAAATCTTTTGTGGGATGGGGTGAAGGAGACCACAACCTCCCTGAAGTTTCTTTCCATCCCTCTGAATTTCATTCCTGGAGTATCTTCTTTAGAGAAGGCAAAAGTACTTGCCTGTAACTGCTTTTTTGAAAGTATCATTCTGACAAGATTCTTGCTCATGTCCCTTCAGACTTCTTGACGATGTTGTTGGTTTTTGCACGTTGACCCTGTTTTTACATTTTTTGTAAGGGGATGGATGGCAGGGAGGAAGCTTTCTTCCTGCAAAGTTGAAACTGACTACAGTGTTCTAAGGGTAATGGTCAAACTCATGCTGGCTCAGGCTGGCCAGTAGAGGGCCTTGCAAATGCTCCACCTACTATCACTGCTCTTAAATGAAAATCCCTAAGAGCTTAGAGCTGACATTGTTTTGTTAGGTAGCTGAGACCAGGGGTCCCGTCAGAATATTTTTAGAAAAATCAAATTTACAAGTAATCTTGTTTTCTCTCAGCTACCACAGAGTAAACTTCTTTCTGGTTCTTGTGCATTAATACATTTCTGTGGCTTGAAAACGCTACACTGGGATGTTTGTCAAATAAATTACTCAGTTGGGTTTTTTAATCCTTGCAAACTGACTCTAGTCTGTAATTTTTTTCCTCAAAAATATTTTAACTTCTATTCACAGCCTCTCTTCACACTTCATTGTGTGACTGTTTATATTGTTGAGTGTTGTGACAGTGCAGTTGTCCATGATAAAAGGTGTGTACACACACCAGATTTGTTTCATTGCAGGACAAGTAGCAAAAAAGATGGACTTTCCCAAAAGC
This sequence comes from Eretmochelys imbricata, assembly GCF_965152235.1. Lineage (NCBI taxonomy): Eukaryota > Metazoa > Chordata > Testudines > Cheloniidae > Eretmochelys > Eretmochelys imbricata. The sequence continues at coordinate 27,962,387 of NC_135577.1, read as the reverse complement.
TTTAATGATTACAAGAGTTGGAGAATAATTTGACTTCATTCTGTGAGGTGCCCCGGCTCTGTAAAATAAAACAATAGCTCAAACTAATTGAGGGAGTAAAATATAAGGGAAGGAGTAGCCATTGAGGCAGACGACGCTAATAACTTTAGCGAGAGACTTAAAGTGCTCTCAAAGCAGGGAGAATGGTCCAAGATGTATGCCAAGTGAGTTTGTCACAGAGGGGCATACAATACCATATGCACAATGGTCTGTTGCCTGCCAACCTAAGATACAACCAGGAGATCCCAAACTTGGTGGGTTGTGTTTGAGCACAGAAACAAACCCTTTAAAGGGTTTTGATTTTTTTATCCAAATAAAACTTCTTAAAGTGTAGTTCAGAGAATGTTAATAAAAACTCTTCTGTTCTGCAGATAATGTCATACTGTCACTCAGCTTAATTTTCTGTGGTTTAAAATAGCTTAAACAAAATTGCAGTTACACTTGATTTTTAGGGCTGGTCAGATTTTACCAATCAATTTCTTTTCTTGCCATTTGCACTGTTCGTAACCTGTTGACAGTATCTTTCTGGTAATGGGTTCCATTCCAGTGCTACATTAAATCCAATAATAGAAGACTGACAAACTCAATGTCTTTTCTAGCTTTGGGACAAACTTCATAAAAAGACACTGAAACTCTTACCCACTTTACAGGAAAACTGCTCTCTGGTCTTTTATAATAGTGACTTTCTGAAAAATGAGTCACTAATTGTAATAGTAACAGCATTGTGTGTAACTTCAATACTTGGGATTTTTTTCATTGCAGAAAGTACTCACTGCCTAAGTATGTTATGAATTACCAGATTCTAATAAAACAGTTTCTCTGCTTCAGAGGCATAAGCTGCAAACTAACTAATGGAATTATCCGTAATTTTTGTTTTGGACCAAATGTGACCTTAGCATAGTTGCTGCAGTTCAAGAAAGGCAGTTTTTAAAGGAATATAATCAAACCTTGATACTGAGGAGTCATGTTCATACTATAACTTGTTCTGTTCAGTTTATTTTAAATGTCAGATACATCTTGCTCACAAATGACCTCAATAAATCTTAGTCTTCAATATTTAGCAAAATTGGTCACATTTTGTAGGGGAGATTGTCTTCCAGTCTTAACTATCAGGATCCTGTAGCTAGGTACTATGCTCTCAAACTACAGTGATTCACTTTCAGAATATCACTTCAGTAAGTGGTTTTCTAAATAAATTGGAGAAGGTTTCAAACTATACGCATGTCAAAGAACATTTAATATATTGCTCTGATTTGTTATCTTGAAGAGAGATTTACAAAATAGTATTGCTATAACTTCATTCTTATTTTTTTATATATCTGGATTTCTTAATTCTGTAGTATTTTTCTGAAAACTAACTTTTTTTTTTCTGGAGGAGGGAAGGGTGTTGGCATTCCATTGTTGTCTAATTCCATTTCAGATCTGCTTCTAGTTGCACAACACTGCCAGCCCTGCAAATGTTCTCACAAATCAACAATAGTAAGATTTTTGCTGGCAAAATGGCCATCAGTTATCCCATGTAACATGAGTATTCAGTGGGGTTGTATAAGTGTTTGTTGCAATTTTTTAAAAAAAATTTAAATAAAATACAAAAATGTTTTGTTTCTTAATGAACAGTTTTGATTTTTTTAAGATTCCATTCCTTCATGCCCATTTTTTTTTTCAGCCACAACTATTAAATTAATTAAACCTGAATTTGTGGATTGTTTGTATCCCTCCACAAGGCATTTTCTGGCAAGTTTACTACTTGCCAACATTCTCTCTTCCCCCCCCGGTTCTCACTAGTGACAGATACTCAGCTTGACTTTTAGAGCCAAGGCTGAGTTTGTATAAACTCCGCAGAGTTTACAAGTCTCCCCCTCACCTTTTTAGCTTTACAAACTTAGTAAGATGCAACGCCTGTTCCTCTTAAAAAGAAGATCAAAGTATTATCCAAGTCTATTTCTGTTAATTATTGTACTTTAAAAAATCATTACTATAGTCAGTAGATATGTATTTAACACATGCTCTTTCAATTTCCTCTTACCTGTATTTGTTCAGAATTTGGTCATCTTACTGTTTTTGGTGGTGGTTGTTTTTTGTTTTTGTTTTTTTTTAAAGTCGGGTATAGTTTAAAACAATAATGGACCTTTCTTTTAGTCTTTCTCATTAGAGTTCTACTTCGAGCCCAATGACTACTTTACTAATTCAGTCCTGACAAAAACCTACAAGATGAAGTCAGAGCCAGACAAGACTGATCCCTTTTCATTTGAAGGCCCTGAAATAGTTGATTGTGAGGGGTAAGGAAAATCTTTGTTTTAAAAATATTTTTGGAGCTTCTAGTCTGTATTCTCCCGGACTCTATTTTTTTATCTTAGTAATGGTTGATACTAGGAAAAAATCTTGTGGATGAAAGCATGAAGCTGGTAGTATAGATAGTGAACTCTAAAAGTTTTATTCTGTGCAGATGGAATATAATATGCATTTAAAACTGTGCCTCTCCTGTTCAAGGGATTAGTAGTGAGGATACAAGTCTTTCAAATTCAGTCCAGGAAGGTAGTGGCTAAAAGTTGTTTTGGTTCAAAGTTAATGGCTGGTCTCGGTCTAGTCCTTATTGGGCATTTGCCTGCCTCACAAACACTACAATCACAATTGGCATTAAATTAGCATTCTTGAAGTTCAACAAAAAACTTTTCAATAGTCACGTGTAGGCCTGGCAGAACTTGATTTTTATATAATTAAAAGAAATTGGATATTTATTTTTAAGCATCTTTTCCTGATTCTTATGAATTTAAATTTTCGGTGGTTGGAAATTAGGGGGGGATCAGACAATAAGTTAACAGTGGATGCTGAGATTCAAAAAGTTAAAGCTTTATAACTATTAATGCAAAAATTGTCAACATCAGTGTCAGAATACACAAATTAAATATCCTTAAATCCAACTCGGAGTTCTCAAATAGCATTTTCTTACTTTGGCTATCTGTAATTTGTTTTCAATGGCAATTTTTTTCTCCATTTGTGTGTGCAGCAAAATCAATATTTACTAATAAAAATGTAATCCTTCCAAACCTAGTCAGGTATGAGCTATCCTCTAAGTCTTTTTTGACACGGTCCATGGAAGATTGAGGTATGTTGACAAGTGTGCTGAAACTAAGGCACCCTGCCAACGTGCCTCAAGTGTTCAGAATATTGCAAGCAAACATTTATATTTGGAAACAGTTGATGCAGGGGTCCCCTGGTGGAAAAAAGAGAAAGTAGGAGGGACACTTTATGCTAGTGGTTAGGACATCTACATGGGAGGTGGGAGATCCTGGGTCCAGGCCCCCTGCTCCAATAACCCTTTCCTTATTTATTCAGAGTGCAACAGCTTCAACAGGAAGGTGTTTCATTTCAGAATATCCCATAGGTCAATGGCTAGAGCACTCTCGTGAGAGGTGGGAGACCTCTCTGTTCAGATCCTTTCTCCCACTCTCTGGTAGAAAGTGGGGAATTGAAGTGGGTCTCTCACATCCCAGCTGAGTGCTCTTATCTGCTGGACTAAAAGTTCTAAGGGGGCACCACCCCTTTCTCGTCGTCGTGCAGCTGGATTTTGAATGGAGTCCAGTCTGGTAGGTGACATCTGAGCTTGCCTACTGGATCAGGCCCTACACATGATTTAAGCAGCTGAACACCTGTCTTCCCATGTTTGTGAATCGTTCTGGGACTTAGGTGGGAGATGGGTGTCTGGACACCTAAAGGAAGACATCAGTGTGCATGCTCACAGGCAAGAATATATGCAGTAGGAAACTTTTGACTCTGAAAAACATAGGCACCGAATCGGCTTAGGTGCCTACAGGATTTGATGGCAGTTTTGTGGATCGCAGTGGAGCCAGAACTGGAACTTGGGTGCTGAAATGGGAGACTAGGTGTCTAAGGCTATGTCTACACTACGTAGGGTAGCGCTGAAACGCTGCTGCAGTCAATGCACTGGGGGCTGATTTAGTGGGTCTAGTGAAGACCCGCTAAATCGATGGCAGAGCGCGCTCCAGTCAACTCCAGTACTCCTCCAGGAATGAAGGGACCGTAAGGTAAATCAACGGGAGAGCGTCTCCCATCGACCCAGTGCTGTGTAGACACCACAGTAAGTCGACCTAAGCTACATCCACCTCAGCTACGTTACTCACGTAGCTGGAGTAGTGTAACTTAGGTTGACTTAGCGCAGTACTGTAGACATAGCCTGAGTCAGGGGTTTAGGTGCCTAAGTACATTCATGGATCCCACGCTTAATTACTGGGATCAGTAGAGCAAGAAAGCAATTGTTCATTGACCCTATCCATGTAACAGCTAATTATCAAATTGTTCTGTGAGACCAACTGTGGAACAAGATGTTTTTGGCCACTGAACTGTTGGCTAAGTGTGCCAAGCAGCCTTCTTTAATTAAGGGTTTGTTTTAGTTAGGACAGAACTGTTTATGCTGCAGCTCATTCAGTGGTACCAGTAGTCATGACTAAACTTCATCTAGATATAGCCTCTCACTTGAGGTGCAGGGAGAACCAAGTCAGGTGACGTTCTGGCAGCAAGGACCGGAACAGCAAGCAGTTTCTCGTTTAGTATACGCTGGGCTCAGTTCTTTGGTTGTTTAGTCCAAGCTGTGCTTTGCACACGACTAGGGCAGGGGACTGTAAATATGGCTGTCTCTCCTTCACAGTTCCCTGATTCTTGGTGCAATGGGACTACTCTGATCCCTGGTATGAGCAGATATTGAACTGTCTCTTAATTTATGCTTGGCTGCCTGCAGCTCAAAGGGAATGTGCCAGGAGCATAGTGACACTCTGGCCATGCCCCCACTTCCCCACCTAGGGATTCCCTGACAGCACCTAGGGATTCCCTTACAAAAACAAAATACCTGGCCAGATGCAGAAAGTTTATAGCTTCTTTTCATTGACAGAATTGTGCAAAAAGGTGTGAACAGATATTTGGCTCCTGCATTTAAGAAAATGTTGGTTTGTACACTGAACATTAGTCCTTGTAACTACAACATTAATAAATTCAATATGTTCAAAATAGGTTTAGCATTTTGTAAAGCAGTCTCAATTATCTATGCCTCGATTTTTATTGCACTAAATGCCTTATTTCCCGTCTTCCCCCAAATGTCTTTTTGCATTAAAGCCTTTATTCCTTGTGCTGTTTTTAGGTGTACTATTGAATGGAAGAAAGGAAAAAATGTTACAGTTAAAACAATCAAGAAGAAGCAGAAACACAAGGGTCGAGGCACAGTTCGAACAATTACCAAACAAGTACCCAATGACTCTTTTTTTAACTTCTTCAGCCCCATAAAAGGTAAGCTTGTTTGAGCAGCAAAAAATACCTGGATTTTTGCAGTTACCCAAACTCTGTTTTTACAAAAGTAGTTTCTTCATAGTGGCTATATTTAGGCTATATGTTGTTCTGCCTTTATGATGTGACTGTGGTAACATTTAGCCACTCATTTGAAGATATTTATATCAGTCCTAAGCAGTGGGATTTATATTGGGGGAGTTTTAGAGTACTAAAACAGACTGGGTGTTGTCACTCTAGTTTTGACGCTGTAAATATCTGGAGCCTGAAACAAGTGCTATTTATTAGCCTGAAAAAGCTGTTATTTGCTAATAACTAAACTCAGATTTTGCCTTGACTATAACTATAGCTAGAGTAACTCATTTAGCAATAAGCTAATTCTACAGGGAATTATTAGCTGAAGAACAGTGTAGACAGGACTCCTTTTGTTAGCATATTGTGCCTGGCCCATGTTCTTAATATTACTAGTTTTAAGGATATTTTACTTTTTACCACAGGGTGGCTCCATACTTCTATTCTAGATGTAATGTGTGAAGATTTCACATCCAATCTTGGTTCAATAGACCAATCTCACTTAAGTCTTCAGTAGTTACGTCCTGTTCACCCTGTAATTATGTTAGGCACTACAGCAAACCCTATCATTGTATCCAAGTGCTAATCTGACCAAATTAAGCAAAATTGCTAGTGCACTTCAAGAGGCCTTGTGCTCTTTTCCCTTTTCTGGGTAGTAAGCCCTGTTTGCACCAGGGGAGTTTCTGCAGTTATGTTTATCTGCCATACAGAGAGATAAAATACATACCTGTGACTGCCATATCCTTATATATGTTATGTGCATTCTTTTTTGGTCTCTATTTGATATTTTGGAACACCTATTTGTATACCTTGAAACCTCCATAGTAATAAGAGTAATAATAATACCTTGCTCTTTATATGGGGCTTTTCATAAGTACCTATCACATTATGTAAGATATAAATAGTAATGCCACCAAACATTATTTTATTTTTATATAAACATTCACTTTCTTCAAACAAGACAATCACAAATTGCATGAGTTGTACCTGGATTTGGGATGTTGGGGAGGATATAAATGTAGTGGGCTAGATTCTTTGGCATGCCAGAGCTCCATAATCTGAAAAGCAGTGCAGATTTGGCATTATGCTACTTTTCTACTTTGACCCTGGGGGTATCCAAAGACCACATTAGCACCCCTGTGGCTTCTCTAGATTGCAACAGGAGTCAAACTTATGCTGGCTGGAATGGTGCTTTGGAGACCATTTTGCTGACCCCAGGGTTGCTGGAACACACTCCAGCTACATCACCACTTGTCCCAAACTTGCCTCTGGAGCAGGACCAGCTGGTGTAGAGCTAGCTGGCTTTAGAGGATTTCCCTATGATAGGAGTATTCCCAGTGGCTCAATAACTTAAGTTTCACTTGTGCTGTTATGATGCAAAGAGAATTTAGCCTGGGCTGCAGGTTTGGCCACTACATACTGTTGTATGTCATTCAAGATGGTTTGAACTGTATTAACATAGAGAAATTTCTTCTGCAAGTTATACCAGTGTGTATTCTGTCTGTCTGGAGTAAATATGTGGCTCCTTCAAATGCCTTACAAATCTTGGTGCTGGCAAACTGATACTGGTGAGCTGTAAGGTCAAAGAAAATGGCACACATTTCGCTTAATACAGTGTATGCATAATTCTCACATATGTTTTCCTAATGCTGCAGACTGCTAAAGTTGGAAGGTATTAAAAAAAAAAAAGTAGACTTGTTTAATATTTTAAACTATACTTAACTAGATTGTAAATAAGAGTCCAACCATCTGAGATTGGTCTCTGATGGCAACCTCCAACCTTCTCTTTAAATATGTGAGTTTTTGAGAAGTGTTTCATCATGTGAACTTCATAGATGATGCACTGATCAAAAATGGTCATAGGTTTTTTTTGGTAGACATGTCTCCTTTTGTAAACTGCCTGGTTAATCCCTTGGTAGCACCAGCACATGTTGTGTAGTCTCCCCAAGTCTTTCATAATTAGGCTTGGAAGGATTGGATTTTTGTTAGTAAATGTGGATTTCAGATGTAAACACAAACTAATGAAAACATTTATTTTCACCGATTGAAATTTACAAATAGGCAAAGTTTAAAAAAAAAAAAAAAAGCTGCTTGAACTTCTTAGCACTTGATTTTAAGGAGATTTAATACATATTTTCATATGTGATGGTGATCCCTATAATTTTTGTGCCACTGAAAATCTAACTCAAACATCTTCAATTATACAAAGAAAATTAAACGTGAATTCTGCCATGCCTATTCATAATACATAGTTCATGTCTGGAATAGAAAATACTTGCACGTGGAATGTGTGTAAATATAGTATGGCTGTCAATCGCAGTTGACTCACACGATTAATTTTTTTAATCACGATTAATTTTTTATCGATTAATCAGTTTTAATCGCACTGTTAAACAATAGAATACAAATTGCAATTTATTCAAATATTTTTGAATTTTTTCTACATTTTCAAATATATTGATTTCAATTACAACACAATACAAAGTGTACAGTGCTCACTATTTTTAATACATATATTTGCACTGTAAAAATGATAAAATAGTAATTTTTCAGTTCACTTCATACAAGTAGTGTAGTGCAATCTCTTTATTGTGAAAGTGCAATGTAGATTTTTTTTTTGGTTACATAACTGCACTCAAAAACAAAACCATCTAAAACTTTAGAGCCTACAGGTCCACTCAGTCCTACTTCTCGTTCAGCAAATCTCTAAGACAAACAAGTTTGTTTACATTTATGGGAGATACTGCTGCCGGTTTCTTATTTACAATGTCACCTGAAAGTGAGAACAGGCATTTGCATGGCACTTTTGTAACTGGCACTGCAAACTATTTTTACATGCCAGATATGCTAACCACTCGTATGCCCCTTCATGTTTTGGCCACCATTCCAGAGGAAATGCTTCCATGCTGATGATGCTCATTTAAAAAAAACTATGCACTAATTAAATTTTAACTGAACTCCTTGGGGGAGAATAGTATGTCTCCTACTCTGTTTTACCCGCATTGTGCCGTATATTTCATGTTATAGCAGTCTCTGATGATGACCCAGCACATGTTGTTCGTTTTAACAACACTTTCACTGCAGATTTAACAAAATGCAAAGAAGGTACCAAGGTGAGCTTTCTAAAGATGACTACAAAATTTGACCCAAGGTTTAAGAATCTGAGGTGCCTTCGAGAATCTGAGAGGGAGATGATCTGGAGCATGCTTTCAGAAGTCCTAGAGCAACACTCCAATGTGGAAACTACAGAACCTGAACCACCAAAAATAAAATCAACCTTCTGCTGGTGGCATCTGACTCAGATGATGAAAGAGAACATGTGTTGGTCTGCACTGCTTTGGATTGTTATCGAGCAGAACCCATCATCAGCATGGATGCATGTCCCCTGGAATGGTGGTTAAAGCATGAAGGGACATATGAATCTTTAGAGCATCTGTTACATAAATACCTTGCCACGCCGGCTACAACAGTGCCATGTGAATGCCTGTTCCCACTTTCAAGTGACATAAACAATAAGCGGGCAGCATTATCTCCTGCAAATGTAAACAAACTTGTTTGTCTGAGCAATTGGCTGAATAAGAAGTAAGTCTGAGTGGACTTTGTTTTGTTTTTGAATGCAGTTATTTTTTGTACATAATTCTACATTTGTAAATTCAACTTTCATGATAGAGATTGCATTACAGTACTTGTAAGAGGTGAGGTGAATTGAAAAATACTATTTCTCTTTTTACAGCACAATTTGTAATAAAGTGAGCACTGTACACTTTGTATTCTGTGTTGTAATTTAAATCAATATATTTGAAAATGTAGAAAAAAATCCAAAAATATTTGAATAAATGGTATTTTGTTGTTCAACTGTGCAATTAATCATGGTTAATTTTTTTAATCTCTTGACGGCCCTAATTTATAGGCAGATATAAATTTAGATATAGCGGTAATACACTAATTACTTGCATCAAGCAGGGTTTCATCTTGGCTTGCTGAAGTCATTATGAACAAAGACAGTAGTGGCAAAAGTTTAGACTCTGAAGAGCAGTACATTGGCATCTCATATGCTCCCCATGTGCAAGTGAGAATTGATTTATACCAAATTGTCACTTCTGGAGTGGGAGCTAGTGCACAATCTGTTGCTTGCGTTTGGTCTCATTAAATGATAACCAGTCTCTCCACTTTTGAAACGCAGGCACCTTAAGCCCTGCTCATGCAAAGAGAACTCTTGCTGCACGTCAATGAGGCTCTAGTAGATGCAGGATTCTGCCTGTTCAGTATTAATCACAGGATTGAGGCCTTAATTTGTAGCTAATATCAGTATATAAATACTTCTTGGAAAAGATCTTAATTTTCCGGTACGGCGGTAACAAAATCAAGGTATTTAATTTGTCAAGTGTTAATGCAGAGATAAAATATAGATGGCATTGGTTGAAAAGTGTATATCTTGAGTCTTCATATGCCATAAGTACCCAATGTTCTTTCTACAGAGGTGACATTTCCCTGTGCAAACATCTGGATGTGACCACATAGGAATGGCAGTGCAGGAATTTAAATTTTATAACTTTTTATATCTTCATTATAATGTGATTTGCAGTGACATTTAAATTGAATTTAACATGGGTTAGATTTAGGCCTTGTCGACACTACTGAGTTTTGTCAATGCAAGTTACGCAGATGATCAAAAACCAGTATTACATCGCTTGTGCATGTTCACACAATGTTCCTTCTGTTGGGAGAGCGCATCCACCCTTGGTGCTCTAACATAGACAAAGAGAGCAGTTCTGTTGTAGCTATTCCACTGTGCTACTTGCCACCTTCTGCAGCTAGGAGTTGTGGGAAGGCAGAATGGTTTGCAGTGCATCATGGATGATGGCTCAGTGTCCCATGATGTAGTTTTTTTCTGTCCCATCATTCTATGGGCTTCTCACTGCGTTTCACGGCATTTTTTAACAGCCCGTTTACTGTGTGCTCACCATCTGTGTCTGAAAGGATGGATTCTGCACTGCTCTCTACTTTTGTGATCACTGTTATGAACACATTGCAGCTGGTCATGCAGTATCTCATGAGCATCCAATCTGGACAAGAATCGGAGGTGCCTGACCTGCTGTGTGCCATGGAAAGAACACATTACTTTTGGCATTCACAGAGCAGCTGCACATGGTGGACAGTAACTTTCGGGCTTGGGAAACAAGCACTGGGTGGTGAGATCACATTGTTATGCAGGTCTAGCATGACGAGCAGTAGCTGTAGAACTTCCGGATGCAGAAAGCCACCTTCCTGGAACTGTGTGTAGAGCTCTCCCCAGCATGGCAACTCAAGGACATCAAAATGAGAGCTGCCCACTCAGTGGAGAAGCGTGTGGCAATTGCTGTGTGGAAGCTGGCAACTCCAGACTGCTACTGATCAGTCACAAATCAGTTTAGAATCAGGAAGTCCTCCGCTGGGGCTGCATTATCGTGAATGTGCAGGGTCATTAATTGCATCCTGCTACAAAGGACTGTGACTCTTGGCAATGTGCATGAAATAGTAGATGTGTTTTTGGTAATGGGATTCCCTAACTGCGGCGGAGTGATAGATGGCACACACATCCCAATCTTGGCCCTGGACCATCTTGTGCTGGAGTACATCAGTAGTACATCAGCTCCTCCGTTACCCCTGATTTCCCCTAAGCCTTTGCAGTGCTTCTGAGGGGTACAGGAAATATGGTTCTATACTGTAGTTTAAATGAATTATTACTCAGTTCTATATTAATATGCCTAGTAAGGAATCTATTTGTCAAAAAACATTTCCTGAATCTTTTTGGTGGTCTGTATTGTTACAGACATACTTGCTGACAGGTATTTTGAAAAAAATTACCAAAATAATTGAAACTGGTATGATTATAGTGTGGTGTTTTGACAAAATATGCAGAATTGTAAAATATTGTGCACAGAACTTTTAATTTTTTGGTGTAAAATTCCCCCAGGAGTACAGCCTGCTGTGTACTCCATAATGTTGGTGAGGCTATGGGTGAAAAGTTCCCCTGGTGTGGACGTGGATCGCCCGGCAGCTGATTTTGAGCAGCCATTAAACAAGGCTGTTACAAGGGCACAATTGGAGGCTATTCGAATCAGGAAGGCTTTGAGGCACCATTTTGACAATGAGCTCCAATAATGTCTTTCTCTACAGTACTCTGCCATGCTTTAACTTGCTGCCTTGCATGAATATTTTGGTAATTCCTAACCACAATTTATACTCAGCAAATGATCAGATTGCCACTGTATATTAATTTAATCAGCAACCACCATGTATGGTTTCAGAGTAACAGCCGTGTTAGTCTGTATTCGCATGTATGGGAGAATTATAAAGATTGATTATCTTTCAGAGTGTGTTTTTATTAAATACCGATTAACAATACACACAAAAGGCTTGGTGGGAAGGAAGAAACAAATGAAGGGCACTGTAGGCTCTTATGGCTGTGTGTAGTTCCAATAATTTTGGAAGCTGTCCAAAGAGGGGGAGTGAATGGCGTACTGAGGCAGGTCGGGAAGTTGCAAGGAATGTGTGGGAGGAGTTGGGGAAGGCATGGAAAGTAGTTCTTTGTTCGTTGCAGTGTGGGGGGCTGAGCAAACACGAATTCTGCTTGCAGTGTGATTAAGGACGTCAACATCTCCGTTTTCTCCTCCATAACTTTTATCATCTGCTCCTGGCCCATTAAAATTTGCTTCTGGCTCTCCTTTCTGTCCTGCCTGGCTATTTTATAATTTTCTTCTAAAGCCTTTCTCTATGCCCTGCATTCTTGTTTTTTGGTTTCTAAGGATTGGAGCACCTCCCAAAACCTGTCCTCCTTGCTCCTCCTTTGTTGCTTCCTTATCTGTTGGCAAAGCAGGAGAGTTTTGTTGGTGGATGGAACATTGTACTGTGTATACCTTCACTGTTTTGTTGACAAAAACTGACTTTTGTCGACAAAACTGTAGTATAGACGAGGTCTTGGACTGAAACTGAATTGTTTTCCTTTCAGTAATGCTAACAGTACCCGCAGGCTTTACAATTCTAACGTAACAAACACTAATCCACACAACACTGGTAAGAACAGAAACCTTCTCATAGCGCATTCTGCAAGCTTGAACAACCAGATGGGCTGGGTTTTTCAGCGTAACATGAAATTTTTTTCCTCTTTCTATTTGTAGTGTCTGGGGATGGAGAGTCATTGGTAAGTCTCACTTTAACAAGATTTGAAATCTCTTTACTATATTTTTGTCCTAAAGCTCCCCTTCCTAGGCTTTACTCAGATGCATACATCAGTGATCACACACAAATTTCTCCATTAGTCTGACTTTTGCCTACTAAGAAATCTGAGCTACAGCTTCATTTAAAATAACATACTTTCTTCACTGGCCCCTGCACTTTCCCCAGTAGCCCATTTCTTCCACGTCATCCCCAATATCTCTGTATTACAACAGCCCTTCCTGGTAAGAGGTCACGTTGGCCACAGGATATCACTGAATCATGATGAACAGCATTATGTCTGCATAGTGTTGCATTTCCAGTAGTAATTCTCTAAAATCCGATTGACTTGCTTTACAGGATGAAGATTCAGAGTTTACTTTAGCTACAGACTTTGAAATTGGGCACTTCTTCCGTGAAAGGATAGTCCCTCGTGCTGTACTTTATTTCACTGGGGAAGCAATAGAGGATGATGATAACGTATGTATATTGCTCACCTATCTTGTATGTCTTTATACTTGTGGCTGAAATAGTAATACCATTACTTTCTCAAATGAAATAAAAAAGTAGAATTGGTTTTACTTTGCGTGGAATAAGTTACTCATCAGAATCAGATACACTCAGAGAATGCACTGAATAGGGTCACATTGCCCCCCCCCCTTTTTTTTTTTAAACCTTCCATTGACTGCCTAGGACTTCTGAAATCAGGTAGAGGGGGTTCTTTTGGACAAGGCAACAACCACAGTATCCCTATTATTGGCGTAGCCCACAGAACTGATCCAGGCCATGACTGTGTGCTTGCTGAGCTGTAGCTGCACATTTGATTGGACCTCTGAAGCAATACAGCATCTAGAATTTGGTTTCCTTGAGTGGGCAACTTCATACTTTTTTGGAGGAAGTAGGAAATATAGCATTTAAAACACTAGCTCAAGGCAGAAGAGAAAGCTTCTGGACTAAGGAAGGATTGGCCTTTTTTCTTTAAAGATGTGTGTATTTCTAAACTGTATTGCCTTTACCAGTTTGGTTTAGGCAAATAATTTTAAATACTGCTTTGAAATGAGAATTTTTTGTAGTATCTTGTCTTCAAACAGAACCGAATTAAAAAATAACGTAAAATCACTTATGCTGAATACTCAAAAAAACGCAGCCGAAAAGAACACCAGTATACTGCTTAAACTTGCATTAGTATAAATATACTAGTCACAAGATGGTAATAGCATCCTTTATTTGTAAATTTCTTGCTCTTAAGTTTCTCCCTAATGCTGCTTGAATGTTCAGTTTGTTTAAAAAATGTACATTATCCAAGAAGCATATTCATTATTTGTATTTATTCCATGAGTTCAATTTGTAAAGTAAAAGTAGGGCTTGTGGCTCTTCCTTTACTTAAACGTATATTCTCTGTCTATATAATTTCTAATGATTATACCCCAATCATTGTCTTGCTGAGCTGAGTGAAACTGCATATCTTACTATACTACACATGTCTGAAAAGCTATATTCAGGATTTGGTGTCACCCTTCTTCTTGATATAAGATTAAATGACAATTGTCATGGAGGCAGCATTGTTTAGAGGCTACAATGAGTGGGAGAACGGGATAAACTGGGAGTTGGGAGACATTGATTATAGAATTCTGTTGTTACCAACTCTGTGTAGGACTTTAAGCAAATTACTTAGTTCTGTGTATCCCCATCCAGACCTGTAAAATGGGGTTAGTGCTTTAGAAGGTGAATTAAGCATTTTGAGATTATCTGAAGGGTACTCTAAGTGCTTGCATGTGCTATGCCTATTTTAGCTAATTGCATAAAACATTCTGAAAACCTGTTTTATTTTTGTTGTAGTTTGAAGAAGGAGAGGAAGGAGAAGAGGAGGTGAGATGCTTATTGTGTCGATTTTAGATTACTAATCCATATTCTCCTTTCTGAAATAGTAATAACTAGCCCCAAATAGGACAAACAAGGAAGTGTGTATTTCATGGTGCCATGTTCGTACTCCTCTACAAAATAGTCATTGTAGCTTAATGTTAAGCAACTGTAAAATCTATACAGATTTTAATTTTTTCCATAGGTATATTCCATAAAAGCACACATTCCAATTATGTTCAGTATCTGAGCTGCACTGTCAAAATACAGTTGTAACTCTTTAATATTTGACAAAGGAGTAATTGATTGTCACTTCCATTTATTTTAAACCATGACTTAATGTTGAAATTGTTTTGTGGGCAGATGCGAAGATTGCATTGCACTGAAAAATGTTTTGTGTACCTGTTTATCAAGTTAAACCTTGGGCTGTAAGGAAGGCTAATGGGAAATGCAATCCGAGTTAACATGCTGTGGGGACACATGCTGGACAAGACTTGTGAACTGTCTGTTTTAACTGTTCTAGGGATGAGGCTTGGTCCTCAAAAATTAAATACATCCTTTTAATTAAGAATTGTTATAAAGGGTTTAATTAGGTTCACAGGCAGTTTTGTATTATGGCAACCACTGTGCTCAATTTTTTCCAGTGTTTCTGGAGCAAAAACATAGTGATAGGCTCTGTACAAAATCTCTGCACTAAAATGAATATAAAAGCAACATTGGGGACAAATCAGTGCCTTTGACAGATATTAACTATTTATTTGAATTTTGCCCCTTTCACCATGACGTGCTTGAGACTCTCTTTTTCATAACAATGCCATGGTAATATGACCCAATCAAGTACTGGAATGCTTAGACTGGTGGCCTCCTTTGACCTGGCAGGTCACATCATGCTGCCTCCTTTTCCCCTGCTTCCACAGGAGTCCTAGTTTTTTTGCAGTGAAAAGCTTTAACTCTTGTAAAAGCAGATGTGACAGAGCTAGCCTATCTGCCTCCATCAAGATACTACAACTTGAGGTTAGGCATGTGCAAGAGGAGGAACGGAAAGGATCCAGGTGTAGTAAAGAAGCATGTGTGTGGGGCACATGACTGTTCAAAGAAACAGATAAGATAAGGGTTGAAATGGAGGAACAAAATCAGACTGATCTGCTAGCTGTTTTTCCAGAAGTACAAAACTCAGAATTGTGTTACAGGCACAACTTTTTAATTTTTTTTTTCTTTTTCCTGTGCAATTGCAGTAACTTCCACAGGAATGTTACATTCAGATCCACACTGACGTATGAGACTTTCTGGACCAGATGACTGGTTGTCTCGTCCAACCCAAGTAGATTTATTTTTCACAGCTGACACACACACAGGAATGCAATAGAAGGCACTGTATAGTTGGCTTTGTGCAATGTAAGCAGTTACTTTAATCTAATTTTAATTCTTGTTAATCTCTCTTCCTCTTATCATAGGAATTGGAAGGTGAAGAGGAGGGAGAGGAAGAGGAGGATACAGAGAGTGATCCTAAGGTTAGTTTTTTTGTTTGGGCGCATATACTTCGAATTGTACAAACTGTAACCATGAACAACATATCGGGATACTATGTCGTGATCATTCTCTTCATTCCTGTTCTTTTATACTTTTTGTATTGTGAAGGGAGTTAACTTCTGAACTGCAAACTTTCTTAAATATTTTCCTTAAGTTATAAATTGCATAAGTAATCGTTTTTATTTGACACGTTAACTTTCTCACTTACCTACACTGGGGAACAGATGTGATTGATATGTTTACCACCTTCCTGTGTAAAATTAAAGGTCAATATTTAAATATTTCCAAAGAAATCAATTTACAGGATGTGTAGGTAAAAATCTTATACCAGTTGAAGTCTAGTTTTAGAATGAATTAGTTTCTTTGACAAGTTTGCTAGCTCTATCTATTTTTCCTCCTATAGTAACTCTGCTCCTTTCATTGTGGTTGCCTTGCTGAATCCCACACACTGCCATCATGTCATTGTGTTTAACCTGAAGAAAAGCTGAAAGCTAGTACAAAATATAAGGTTTAGTTTAAAACTCGTGAGATATGGGCACTGCTCCCCCTTTTTACTCAGTTTTCAGCCATAATTTAGTCACCAGGACAGTTAGCAACTAAAGTTAATGAAAAGGGGAGGAGACTGTTTTATTCATTTTGCTATTAAAGTAGCATCTTTCCATTTCTTTAATAGCAATAAGTATATAAAACTTGCAATTTGAGATCATGGTACTGATACACGAAGCCTTCCAGAATTTATCACAATATGCAGTCTACTATTAAATGCTTTTAGCCTCCATGCCGGGAATCAGTCCTGTCTCTTGTAAAAGGCAATAGTAAGTACAGTATTAAAAGAAGTCTGTATTCTTGATGAAATATTTGTTTGAACAGGGAAAGAGTAGCACTTGCAGAAACAATATTTCACACTCCATTTTCATGGCTCTCCTGAACAGAGAGCTGGAGGGCAATGATGGGTTAGCTGAGAATTAAAAACTATTAGTACTGGAGTAATGGTGTCAAAGATACTTCAGGGGAGAATCATACCAGTTACTGTATTCTTAATTACAGTGGCCATACATGTTTGCGGAGATGCAGATCTGTCTTCAATAGCATGCCCTGTGGAGTGTGGTATTCTGCAGAACCATGTCTTAAGCTATCTCGGAACGTTGCAGTTGTTGCCTCCTGTATAATTTTGTACATTTCACTTTCTTTCATGCTGACAGTTCCTTTCAATTTTTTTTCCATTTAGGTGTAATTTAAGTCTGTTTATCATTCATACATTTCTAGGTAAGGTGGAATTCCATTCATACCTAACTTCCAATGTGTAGCCCATGCAATGTGGTTTGTTTATAGCTACCTTTCTGGTTTAAAAAACAAATTGGGCAAAACTGAAGTTCTAGGCCTCATTTGCAGTTCAGAAAAGTGTAGAGAGAAATCTGTGGCTGGATACCTGTGAATCATCTCCTCCTTAGAATGGATTTGTATCTAGATTATCTCCTTGCCTCCCTATTGCAAATTTATGCTTACATTGTAGCACTCCAAGGTAACATTACACATTGAATATACAACATTCTCAGGACACAAGTTTATACCTCTGAGACTTGTCACAAAGATGTTTTCTCTTGTACCTGGGTTTATACTGTGTCTTTTTAGTGTGACTTTTAGTTGGTTTTCATTGATAGATCTGTATTTACAACACACTTCCAAACTCTCTCCTCTAGTTTGCTCCTTCTTCACTCTGGTTGAAACTCTCCTCATGAGTCACTGACTTATTCTGAATCTAGGTGTCTTATCTATAATCAATCTCTGCTGTCTCTGACGGCTACCCGGTTCTCCGGAGATCATCTTCTTTCTTGGGCTTCTGTGATTCTTTACTTTCCTGGTTCACTTATCCTTCCTTTGGTGTTGCTTTCATTGGATCCTCTTTCTCCTGTTCTCCAGTGCTCCCTTCTTCCCCCTCGCCCTGAGTGATCTTGTCTGCTCACATGGGATTTTCTCAAATCTACCTGTTACTTCTCTTTCCTGAGGCTTGTGTCTTTCTGTTTTTCTATTTCCTCATAGCTGTCCTGCTGCTTTCCAAAACACATGACAAACTGGACTTGTTCTGCCTAACCTTCTCCCCACACCCCTGGATTTGACTGTGATTGATCACTCCACTGTACTTCCTATCACTCAACCTCAGCACTGAGCTTATCTTGTGATTTGTTCTCTAAAAATCTAATTGCTTTGAAAACCAGTCCCGACCCCCACTGCCAAAATTCATTCATGTCATATTCTCTCACGCTCACCTGGACTCCCCAACTCTCATCTCCCTATCAGGGGCTCCCCATCTTTCAGAATAAAACTTAAATTGGCAAGGCTCCAATCTTATCAGTACAAAAAGTTTATCTTCCATTTCTCCCATCTTATCCACTTCACTTGGCCGACTCTTCTTGCCGCCTTCCTTTTTATTCACTCTCTGTTCCCTATGCCTGGAAAGGCATTCCATTTCTGTTCACCAAGAATCCTTGCTCTCCTTCAGATCTCTCCTCCTAAATCCACTTTTTGCCTAATTGTCCACTGACTTCCATTCCTGTGCTGTCTACTCCTCCCTTCTTACCTTAGCTCATTTGCTGTATAAATATCAGGATATACTTTATTTTCTTGCTTTGATTTGCTTTTTTTGTTTTTTTTTTGTTTTTTTTTTTTGTTCCCTACCCACATGTCCTAAGTTTGTCTAATTTAGGTTGTAAAGTGTTCAGGCAGAGCCATGTCACTTTAACTTGTGTAAAGCAGTGTGCAAAGGGTTGGTGTTGTATAAAGGTGTTCGGTTTAGAAAGGCTGTATAAGTAGCCAATTAATTGTCTTGTAACTGGTACACTGGGTGCCTTGGACACTTGTCTGCTTACTGGTTGAAGGCGTGAGTATGATGTCGTTGAGGGGAGAAGGATAGCTAACTAGCTAAATTCAGATAACCAGCATAGTTCTGTCAGTACTCCAGGGCTGAAATCTCCCCTCCTGAGAGGATGACAGTTGATGCTTTGAAATACTTTCTCCATCTTCAAAGCAACCTTGGCAGAAGCCTCCAATACTAAGCAGCAAATCTGTTTTTGATGACCTGTGAAAGATGTCTTCTGTATATAGGATGACTGGAATCTTTCAAGAACTCCCATACTCTAGCACAGTTCCTCACATACATTTACTGTGAAGTTACTTACAGCTTCTTTGATGCTTGCTTTTCCTCCATTCCTTAGGATCATACCTTGGGTGACTTATTGAGGGATAATAGGATCATCAAGATTTGACATCTTGACGTGATGTCTGAGCCTTGGGCGTGGTGGGGAGCTAGTTAACTCTCCTAATGTGTAGTCTAGCTTCCAGTGATTGATTAAATGCCTGGTTTTCTCCTTGCTGTGCCTGACTCTGAGAACAAGTATTTAGTGCTCACTACCTTTTGTTGATCCCACAATAGCTGTGTGACCAGGTTGCTGTTAAGGGTACAGAAATAAGTGGATGACCAGCTATCAGAGATGCATGTCAGTCCAGAATATGGAACAAAATGGATTACTCCATTGTATAACACTGGGCGCTTTCTTGAAAAAGACTGGTAAAAATTTAGAGAGGAGGAGTGGAATATTCTTTGAATCAACCAGCAACATCTATTGTTTGAGACAAGATAACATTAAACAGTGGTGAAAAGGTGAATGACTGCATCTACAGTCAGTCATATCTTTTGAATAAACGTATTGCTAATATGAATCAAAGGATTGGGAATCAAGGCATTGACACTAACTTGCAGAACTTTATTACTTTATTATTAATGAGCAGAGACATTACTTGAAATATTTGCTGGACTTTAAATGTATATCAGTTCAGTGCTCTGAAAGGGTATAGTTTTAAAAGCATTTAATCTGCAATGCTTTGGGGATGTACAGAAGTTGGGAAAGCAGTTTGACCAGGGAAGTTTGCAGTGTCTTGGATCTGTCTTGTTCTTCCCCTCCTCCCCAACACACTGCAAATTTGGAGCTACAAGTAAAGCAGAGGACCACTCCTTGAATGTAGAGCTCAGTGAATAACTCAGCTCTGATCTATAGTACACAGCTAGGCCAACGTAAGGCAGCTTATATCAACCTGTGTCAGTGTATACGCTACAGCCTTGCTCCTGCCGAAGCGAGTGCCCTACACCAACGTAACTCAAGCCCTACGTCTCTCATGGAGGTGATGTTTGTGTAGTTAGGGCGACGCAGTGTCTATGTAGACAGTGCATTATTTACATTGGTTGTTGCCTGTAATTCTTGTCAATTTCACGGCTCCATGTTGGAGCTGTGAAATTGACAAAAAAGTCCTCCTGTGCAGGGAGACAGGTTGCTGCCCCGGGACCCTGAGGTTCTCTTCAGGGAGCAGGGAGGCAAGATCCTGAGCTCTAAGCTCCCCACACTGATCTTCTTAGGTCAGTGGAAGTGCTCCTGATGAGGAAGGGTAGTATGGACATTAACCACTGCAGTAATTACTGTGGTGGCTGTAATCTGGCCTAATATAGGTCGACTTACGTTTTTACCTTTCTCTATTGGCTTGAAGAGCCACTTATTAAATACATGTTCCCTTACAGGGTATAGTCAAATGCCCTTTAACCTTTTCTTTAAACTACACTAGATTCTGCTTAATAGTAATCCTGATATTAGCTACTTCTGGTTAATTGCAGTGTTTTACTGGAAATCAATCTCATCCCATTAGCATCTGTATTAATAGGATTTGGATGTTAGCAACAAGAACAACAAGGAGTCTGGTGGCACCTTAAAGATATTAACAGATTTATTTGGGCATAAGCTTTTGTGGGTAAAAAACCACTTCAGGTGCATCTGAAGTGGTTTTTACCCACAAAAGCTTGTGCCCAAATAAATCTGTTAGCCTTTAAGGTGCCACCAGACTCCTTGTTGTTTTTGTGGATACAGACTAACACGGCTACCCCCTGATGTTAGCAACAGCGTGCCACTTATTAGCAACCTATCCTGGAAGAAAGGTGCCACCTGCAGGGAGGTTTTCAAGGCTGCAGCCAGGGAAGGAAGGTGCTGGGTTTTGTCTTCTCTGATTGCTGCCTCGCAAACCTGCCTGTGAGTAGTGCTCAGCACATGCTACTGTCCAGCAAACCTGCCTGCATGTAGTGACCACATAGGAGGTAAGAGGCTGCAGACTGGGAAGGGGGGCTCAGGGCAGACCAGTAGCAGGAAGAAGAGCTGCAATTTGTAACAACTTCCCAATTTGGGGGTATTGTTAGATTCCTAGGCTACTAGTGGATTCCTAGGCAACTGTATCTGTAAAGATCACTTTCCGTCTGCACCTGACAAGGCAAGTGCAACTTGGATGGTTTTATGTACCTTAGTACAGCTATCCATGCCTCTATCATTTCAAGGCTAGACTAGTGTAATGTTCTCTGTGTGGGGCTACATATTGAGACCATTTTGGAAAGTGAAACTTAGAGAACATCTCTGTCAGCTTGCTGAAGAGAGCCTTAACTCAAGAGCAAACTGGTGCTATGTGATCTGCACTGGTGGAGTTCAAGGAGTAAAGGAAAGCGCTAAATACTTTGGGTCCTGGTTCTTTAAGAGATCACTTTGCTCCCTATGATACTTCAAAAGATGTAGATGGTGAAGATGCTCAAGATAAACCAACCCTCCATTCCCCCACATTTGGATGTGGGTCCCTACTGGCAGGGTATTCTCTATGAAAAGGTGCATTGTCTTGGACCTTCCTAGTCTGGCAGAACCAGATCTGCTAACCTTCTGAATATGCTCTATATGTAATCTATCACCATATTTTTTTTTTCCCTCTGTGCTTGGAGACTGGATTTAGTGAGGCAGGCAAATAAAGCTATTTACTGTGTGAAATACTGGGGTTTAGATCATTTATATTTCAATTGCATTTAACAGGTAAATTTTTCAAAAGCACCTAATCTACTTTTTAAAATGGGACTTAAGCGTCTAAGTGCCTAAGATAGTTCATTGAAAGACTGTGAGATTTAGGTGATTTTTACATCCTTGCCCAAAGCACTGTATTCCTGTCTCTTGAAAAATAAAACTATCCTAGAGATATACAAACAGATTTTCAGTGTGATGGAATAGCATTTAGAACAATATCTAGGTTTTAACATGTGACACTTACTACAGAGGGAACTTGACAATATATATGCAATTTCATGTATCTTGTTGAAATTATGCAACAGCATTTTATTTTTTAAATGTTTTTATTGCTGTAAGGTGGTACAAAACATAGATAATAGTTTATTAGAAAATATAATACACAAGGGTTTTGTCTTCATGAATAAAACTGAAATAAAATAGTTTTTCTCTTTGAAGCAGTAACATCACTACTTCCCTTTCCTACCTGCTTAAAGGCTGTTATATTAAAAAGATCTAAAGTAGGATTAAAATATAGTTTCTAAACCATTATAATGTTGTAAACAATCTTTAGTTCATCAGTTAAGTGTTTGGGTTAAATTTAGCCATATTTTGCAATTCTGATAGATTGTCATTAATACAATCTTTCTCTTAACTGACGTTTCTGCTGTCTATTTGAAATGACAAACTGCTGTCTGTTGACTTGATATTTATCTCCACTATAAAGCAGTTGTTTAATGAAATGTTCTTTACTTCCAAAATAGGCTTTTTTGATGGCTAGGAAGTTGTTCATGTTCTCCCTCTTATCCACAGCTAATCAAACAGTAGTACCATGTGATTACAAGTAGTATCTGTCAAATAGGCTTTTTAAAAAACAAAACATTTCTTTGCTGTTGCTGCGTTGAGTGTATGAGGATTCCTTCTTGACAGGGCAGGCAGCTGATGTTTGAGGCTATATCCGTGCAGATTGATTAACTTCTGTGTCCTTTGGAAACCCAGACAGTTAGGAAGAGGCACTTGGGCACCTGATGATGAATAATTAATTAATATAACATTTATTCTTTATGCTTCCTTTTTTACAATATGAAATGTTCAGATTTGGAATAGTTAACAAGTATAAATCATTTTTACAGTCAAAGTGGTACATTGTCTTGAAAGATGTCTTCCTCAGAGCTATTTTCCTTACTACTGTAGAGTTCAACAAAGCCATGTTTGTGTTTGTGTTTAAAAAAAAAAAAGAAAAACCAGAAAACCAATAAAAACACAAATCCTATATCTAGAGTAGACATGGGTAATGAGAGAAACAAAGGGAAGTATATGCTCAGATTAAAATATCCTGCTATGTTTTGTAAAAAAGTAAAGCTAAGCAGTTGGAGCATTTAATCAACGCACCTTTCTTGTTAGTTTTTTCCCCAAGGCTTTTTCGAACCCTATGCTGTTGTAGGGCTATAGGTGCTTTTACTTTCTGAATGCTCTGATAGATCAGATTAACATTTGGCAAGAAGTGTCTGAATGAGTGTTAAATGGTTGAGTAGTTATTGGCTAGTGATGCAGAAGGCATCTGAGGGGAACACAGCCTGTTAAATAAATACTTTCCATCATCTCCAACATAGAGCCCAAGACTTGAAAAAACAAGTGCATTGATTTTTTTCAAAAGTGCTGAGGACCCTGCATCTCCCATTGACTCCAGCACTTTTGAAATCTGGGCCACTTATTTAAGAGCCTACATGTGGACTCGAGAATTTGTTTTTGAAAGTCTATGTTGCCAGAAGCTGGGAATGGGCAACAGGGCATGGATCACTTGAGAATTACCTCTTCTGTTCATCTGTACCTCTGGGGCACCTGGCATTGGCCACTGTCAGAAGATAGGGTACTGGGCTAGATGGACCTTTGTTCTGACCCACTATGGCAGTTATGTTCTTAAATGGTAGAGAGAATACAAGTATAATAGAATAATCTGTGAAGTGCTGAGCAACTGTAGGTCAATGGGAATTGTAGTTAAGCACTTCATGATTTAGCCCGTGTTTACCTGTAGCTTTCCTCCCCAGTAGACTTTTTTGGTGGTAACCTATGTAGTTGCCTATGAAGGATGCATGACCAAATTGCCCTGAGTGAACTACCATTGTAGGCTTCTTCCTTTTTTTAACTTTTTTTTTTCTTCTCCAAACAGAAAGATTCCAGCCAACCTGCTGAGTGCAAACAACAATAATAAGGAAATACCACTTCAGAGTGATATTTGAACAACTTGTAACAAATATGTTTGGATACCTGGCCTGCAGTTCAGGATATTCCATTGCTGCAGCACAATCTTATTAACAATGCTTAAAATTAATTTGTTTTCAGGTGCATGATTTTCACTAACTCTTTCGTTTTCTTATTTTTTGCTTAACTTGTACAGTGGTATCTTCACTGCATTTGGGAAGTATGAGGTTTAAATAAAGCACACTCTACAGCCTTTGGTACACTGTAGCTAAATAATTATCTGTAGGCTTTCTGATGAGCCTTTTGCCCTCTTCATAGGGAACTAGACCAAACTTAGTCCAAACTACAATGTAAAGACTATCCATTTTCTGGGTAAACGTTGAAATTGTGGAATAGCATATGTGCTGAGAAGCTAAACTAATTAAATTTATGATAGCTAAAACAAATACAACAACATGACTTGACTTTTGCTAGTAGTTCTCCTTTTTTAATATAAAATTTTCCTGCAACCTACAAATCAGACTAGTGCTTGAGCAGCTTCAAATGTCATATTTATTCTCAGTAAAGCCAATTAAATAAAAGTAATTCTTCATTAAAGGGGATGTCATTTGAGATTTATGTAGTTCACTTTCTATTTATTTATTCATGTTTGTAAGTACTTTGACTGAATTAGTGCTTTTTTAATAGTTTTTAATATACTTGAAAATATTTTCCTGTTTGCATAAAATATGGGTACTTGTACAAGGAAAATTTTGATTTGGTCTCTCTGAAGGTAGTAGACAAAAGAAATGAACATGTTTCAAAATGACAGCTCTTTTGGGGAAAAGCATAAGCATACAGGCCAAATTATTGCTGTTGATGGAAATGAGTTGCAGCCAAAGAACCAGAAGTTTTCCAGTAGTCTTACTGCTTAATATCCAGCCTGGGAGAGGCTTTCATTCTGAACATATAAATTAACAAAATTTAACTCAGTAAATCTGAAGTTCTGTTTTACTTGCAACACTCAAATTACTCTGTTCCACAGTTTCTTGTTTTGTTTAAAACTCTGAAGTCTTCAAAGCTACCTTATGTTGTTGTGCAGAATTTCAGGTGCACATTTCTAGTTTAAGCATCCAATGCCAACCTCTGGCAGCAGCTGAATAGCAGCTGTATCAACACTGTGACCAGGCATGTAGAGAGTGCTCCAGCCTTACCTTACACATTTGTAACTTAATACGGTGTTTTCAATTTGTACAGAATAGTTAAATATTCTATTAAAGTTGTGAAACATGGAAAGCGATGCCTGTCTTGTTCGTTTTTCCTATATTAACTGAACACACCCATTTGATTTCCTATTTTACATGCCTCTGTATGCAGTATGAAAAGAGGTGTGCCAAATGGGCACAAATTTATGACCACCTAATGGTGTTCAGCTTCTTACTCTAAATCCAAATATTTAGAGAAGGTTTGAGGCGATTGTCTAGCGGGCGTTATCCAGGTGTAACTACATTTGAAGTACAGATACATAATCATATTTATAACTTCAGATACAAAAATGATGCATGCACACAAATAGGATAATCCTGTTCAGCAACTCATAACTTTCCCAATGACACCTCACAGGACTTGCCTTGTACAAAATGCATCATAATTATGCCACAATCCTATCAATATATCACTGTGAAGACTATGGTGTGCAGTGTCAGACTTTCCTGCATTGAACTGAAGTTTTCTCATAAAAAGTGACCTTGTAAAAATGCGATTGTAAGGGTTCTTTATTTTGTCTTGCTCATTTGCATAATCAAACTTACTCAGTTGGCAGATTTTTTTCTTAACTGCCAGAAGTCTCACCTTGGGCTCTGACATGCCAGCTGAATATTTTCCTCCAGTCACCAGCAGAAAAGA
The DNA here is from genome assembly GCF_965152235.1 of Eretmochelys imbricata. NCBI lineage: Eukaryota > Metazoa > Chordata > Testudines > Cheloniidae > Eretmochelys > Eretmochelys imbricata. The sequence goes on along the minus strand of NC_135577.1, from coordinate 27,936,456 downwards.
CTCTGGAGGGCAGATTATTCCCTCAGCATCACCTGTCCACGCCCACTATAGACTGAGGTTGCATGGGTGCCAGAGGACACACTTTGTTACCAGTGATGCACGAGATGGAAACCCAGCTTGATAGTCCACCACAGCCCAGGATAAGTTCTACGGGGCTAGCAGAGAAGTGTTTACTTGAAAATGGAGCAAGCTTGATGCACATAAGGAACCATGCAGTACCACTGTTTCTTGCTTATGCATCATGGATGAAATGTGTATGTTAAAAATGAGTGACTAAGAGAGACTAGGGAGTTCTTTTAAGAAGGGTTTATTAAATGGCCCCAAAAACCCCCATGATTCCACTATCCAGGTAGGACAACTTTGGATAAAAGCCTATCCTGATAGAATGGCAAAGTGAAGGTTGCAATTAGAAATTAAAGCAATATATACCAAATGGGAAATAGCAATATAAAATTAGAAACTATGCAATATTGAAAACACTTTGTCCTTATCTCTGCCAGCCATGGATTTTCTTCTGATGTCTTTAAGTATGCTAGAAACAAAAGAAATCCTAGAAATGGTTTAGGCCATTACTAGATGGAGATGGTAAAATTGTTCATGCTAAACACAAGTATGGTGGTTTTTTTTAAAAAAAATTTTTGGGTGGCAAGAAGCAGGATGATGTACTCATACTGGGTAAAGAAGTAATTTCTATCCATGGGTAACAGGATGTTAAACATCTGCTAGGAACAAACATTACACACTGTAATCCAGTCACCTCACTGTTTTTATATAAAAAAAAAAAAAAACTGAGCTCTAAGTCTCAGTAGAAAGCATTTTCTCCAGTCTTCAAATCATTTGTGGTTCTCTTCTGCAGTCTCCCATTTTCAATATCTTTTTAAAAATATAGACAAATGTAGAACTGTACACAGTATTCCAGTATCTGTCTCACCTATGCCCTCTATAGAGGTAAAAATCACCTTCCTACTCCTGTTTATACAGCTAAAGAATTGCATAGGTGTTTTGCCACAGCTACATAGAGAGTTCATACTGAGGTACTTGTCCACAAGGATTTTAGGGGTCAGAGTCACTGCTTTCCAGGATACAGGGCTCCATTCTGTAGGTATGGCTTGCACTCCTAGTTCCTAGATGTAGAACTGTGCATTTTGCTGAATTAAAAACATTTTAAAAAAAAGATCCAGATCCCTCCATACAACTCCCCTGTCCATCATTTACCTCTCTGACAATCTTTGTCATTCACAATTTATCAGCAGTGATTTTATGTTAACCTGAAGATCACTGATCAAAATTTTGAATAGCAGCAGAACCCCACTAGAAACACCCCCATTCAGTGATTCCCCACTGACAACTACTTTGAGATATCATTAGCCTGCTCCAAGCCATCAGTGTGCACTATACAATATCAGTAATCAGAATGTTGTGCAGTACTCAAACACCTAATGTCTAAGTATATTACATCTACACAGTTACCTTTAGCAAAACTTGTAATCTCAATAAATGAAATGAGGTTTGACAAAACCTAAAGCCATGTTGACTTGCATTACCTATCTTCTTTTCCTTTAGGTCTTTATTAACTGAATCCTTTATCAGCCCTTCCATTATTTTGCCTGGGATTGAGGTCAATATAGCCAGCCTATGGTTACCCAGGTCATCTCACTTGCCCTTTTTGAATACTGGCACTCTTGTCTTCAGGAATTTCCCTGGTGTGCTAAGATTTATTTACTGTTATCAAGTCTGAGATGACTCTTTTTGGACTCTTGTGTGCAAGTTTTTCAGGTCTGCAGATTTAAGTACCACCTTTTATAGGGAGAAAATAGTAGGGTACTAAAGGAATTAAGATCTACCAGAAAAGGGTCCAAAAGAGCCAGTGGCTGGAAGTTGAAGTCTTTTAAGTGAGGGTGCTTAATCAATGGAACACACTACCAAGGGAAATCGTGGATTCTCCAGCTTTTGCTGTGTTCAGATCAAGACAGATGTCTTTCTTGAAGATATACTTTAGTCAAACACCTGTTGTTTGGTTCAATATAACGGTAACTGAAATGTAGTGGTGTCTGATGTACAGGAGGTCAGACTAAACATAGAGATCCATTCTGGCCTTGAACTTTCTTTGGGAAAATTTTTTTTAACATAGGGTACACTAAGAGTTTGAGAACAAAAGAGAAATCGAATTTTGCCATTGTTTGTAGTATGTTAAGTATACAGAGTTCCATTGTAAAATGTTCGCAGCCTTTAATCCTTGAAAAGCCTAATTTTAGGGCCAAAACTAATTGTGCTTGTTCTCAGCCCAAATATTGGACCTTCTGGAAAACTTGTACTTGATATTGTACAGCTTTTCCTGAGTTATTTGGGGTGAGAGGAATAACAAAGCTGTAAGCTTGTATGCTAGTCCTCTGAGGACCAATTCTCCCATCTAATATTGAACCAAATGCCTGAAATGCTATAGCATGCAACTGGCTGAGTGTATTCAGTGGGCAATAATATCCTTTGGCTTCCATTTACTGTCATGTTCATCAGCAGGAGTCTGGGCAAGGACGTGGAGATTCCTTTAGGCAGCTGGGGCAACTTTGGAACTGAAATCCAAGACAAAAATCTCAAATGGGCAAAACACTAAAAAATATACTACAGGGAATAATCCTGCAGTGGTGGAGACAGGGCCATGAATTATTGTGATTGACTTACGAGGTTTTTGCTATCTGATAGAGGAATTGCTAGACCAAATCAGAGCTACGGTCCGAGTCCAGTCAGAAGGGAGATCTACCACTTCTAACACAAACCCTCTGAACATTTTCAATAAAGACAAGGTGGGTGAAGAAAAATCTCCTGTTGCAGCATCTTGGTACATTTGATTAGTGAATTCTAAACTTCTATTCAACAAAAATAAGTAATCTTCTGTGTAAGTACCTGTAGATTGCCACTGCAGGGACCACGGTTCTGCCTTATCCCAAAGTCATTTTAAAGTAGCTTACCTACAAGGGCCAAATAGCTCTCTGTCCACAGCCAACAATGGCAGTAAAAATCTCATTTTCACAGTACATGTAACTTTGTTTAAAGAGATGTATTAAACTAGTTTCAGTGGGGCTAGGACCAGGAGTCAGAGGCATGTTCCATTAACTTTAACCAGAAAATAGTGAAGCAAAAAAATGTAAGATTAAAGAAAAAGATTCAGTAGGGAATTTTTAAAAAATCCCAGGTACGGCAGCTAGACTAAATTGACATTTGTAGCTATACTATCTATCATGGTAGGAAGAGCACTTCTAGTGTAATTTTTAAGAATAAATGATCTCTCAAGTCCCGTGTTTCAATTAAACAGTGCTGCGATAGGTGTTCCCTCCTGTGAGAGAGGACCATTCTAATTCAGGCCAGTTCCATGCAGGGAATTGAACACGGAGGACTGTAACCCTGACTATGACCCTGTACTGGGTAGGGAGCCAGGGCAGAGTGGATGGCTGGGGTCACAGATGCCTGGTGGCAGGCTTTGTTGCTGAGTAAACAAGTTTATACTTCAAGACTTTACCAGAGCATTGACTGCCTGAGGCTATGATGAATTTTCTCATAAGTATGTTATGTAATTGGCTGTTAAAGCACGCTACATCTTTGTCTGAAGCACCGTCTCCCTTTTCTTATTGCAGACAGGATATCTGCCTAGATGCACCATTGGTCTGAGCAGATAAAAACTTAAACATTTTTTCTGTTTAGGTGAATCCACAACCATGGAACCATGTATTCAGATCAACCATTTAAATGCAAACATTCCATGTAAAATTACAAAGCCACTGGGGACGTTGAGAGCTGCAGACTCCACAGCCACGTTGCTCACATAAAGTTTAACTAGTGCCATAGACGTACCTTGAAAATAAATGGGAGCCTCTTAGCATTCCTAGACTCTCTATCTTTGTAACACTAATAGTGAACTAAGAGAGGTCTTTGTACTTGGTATCCTCACATGCGCATGCTGTGATCCCAAACAGTTCTAGCCTCTTACAGCCTGTGGACGGAAGCCCAAAGTTATTCCCAGAAGGCAGTGCTGTTTGGGGGAAGTGGCAGCCTCCTGCTCTCCAATAATAAACAGTCAGTCACTCACATGGGACAAGTGTCCAAACCATCAACCCCCCACAAGTTGGTGCTGATGAAGCTTGTTGCACAGAGCGAGCTGTTCATTGACTGCCAGATTTGTTTGTAGCCCAATTTTCTGCTCTGCTGGTTCACCTCTCGCCTACACAAGAAAATTACTCTCCACCCAACAGCATGTTCACCTCCTACACAACTCACATTACTCTAGGGTTTTTACCGTGGGAATCTGTACAGCTTGTGATGCCAAACCCAGCCTAATAAAAGCACACCAAGCATGGTCTTCGCTTGACTGTATGTAACACACTAACTCAACATTTTTTTCTCTGCAAAAGACTATAATGCTTTATTAAAATACCCCATCCTCAGTTGTATCCTCTTCTCTCCCTGCCCAGGCCCCCAACACTATATGAAAGTTAAGCACAAAAGGAATACTGGAAGATCCTGCCTTTGTAGTGTAGGAAAAGTGCAATTTGGGGAGGGAGGATGTGATTATTCAACACAAGTCAAAACAACTGGCCCACCTTTCAAAAGGTACCACTGTAGGTAGGGTGCATCATGCAGCCACAAGAACGACTTTGGCAAAAGGAGAATGTAGCCTGATACTAGGACATGGAGCTCAATCTCCTCCAGCGAATGGCAATAGGGATGCTACCATTAACTGGGTGCTCTCCTTCGGCTCACTATGTACACTTTAATATTGGTGCAACAGTCAGATGTCTCAAAGGGCTGCAGGTGCTCAATTTCATTACGTACCAAGGGTTATTTGGGTACTGATCTTGCCATTTGGCTTATTTGCTTTGTAGCAGATGGCCTTGTGTTACAGAATGTGTGCCATATCAAAGTTTCGGGAGGAGGAAGCAACTAGGACAGTGAATGCAGTTCTGCTTTGAGCTTTCTTTCGAAGAGGTTAGACCCAAACATTCATTTATGAAACAAATGTTGAGCAGCCTCTAAAAATGGATGTAGATACAAATACTCATAGATGTTGAACAAAAAATTGCACATAATTTGGCAGTTGCATGTGGTTACTTGATTTGCACATATAACTCCACCTCTATGGTCTGTATCGTTATATGTTGCATCCTCTGTTTCGGTGAGGGGACGAAAAGTTTGGTTCATAGTGTCTTTGGTTGCCTAGAGAAAGGCTCTTCTTGATTAAATCCATATGCTAATAAAGTTCAATATCATGAACACTCTCAGTTTATAAAACCATGTTAGTTATAAGAGCAACACAACCTACAAACATAACCAACCATTCCATATAAATGGAGCGAAGCAAAGGGGATGGAGCTTGAGGAGGGGCAATAATATAAAATGGAAGCATGATAGAAGTACTCTAGCATCTACTTTGGGCATGCTTGGAAGTCATCCGATTGCGAAGAGTTCCATATTTGTCTATCTAGTGCATCAGTTTGTGCCGAAAACTAGAAGTGGAGGTGCTAATCCAAATTCTTGACAAAACTTAATGATGGAATGTACCCCTCTGAATTAGGAGCGTGAGTTTATACGGGGAGGTGTCTAGCTAAAAAAGGGGCAGACTGACTTGTTCTAGACGTTTTAATGCAAAGCAGCGCCAATTAAGTTATACCTGCCTCTGACATTTCTTCAAAAAGGTGAAAAACTCCCCAAATGCATTGCTTTCAATCTCAGCCTCAAATGCACTACTGTTTAGAATAAAATAGGACAAATAGCAGCACCTTGAGAAAAAGATGGGCTTTCTCTACATGAGAAAATGGAATCATTATTAGGATGAGTAGCGGTTAATAACAGTGGCACCTGAGCTGGTTCTAAGTGCAGTTCACCTGTAAGTGTTGACAAGGCCTAACTGTGTCTGCAGTACACAGTAGTAAGATAACACGCAGTAAGGTAACTGTTTAAAACCTGCTGGGCTCAGGGTTTAGAAAGGCTGGTGTCAGGGAGCTAACATCTGGGCCATGCAGTAGGACAATCGCTAAAAGCATTGTCTGCTGCGTATTCACGACCGTTAGTTTTAAGTTTCTGGTTACACGCCATGTTGTTTTGCATGGCGCTCCGCGATTATCAACTTTATAGTACTCACCAAAAACAAGATGGACAAACCTTTTTGTGACGGGTGCTACCTGGAACTGGGGGTACCACTGAACCCCCCCCCAAGCCTGGGGTCCCTTTCACACTGTGCTACTGTGACAAGCTGCAAAGCCCTCCAGCCTACACTTTCACCAGCATTCACACAGATAGGGACACACCCAGCTGCAATTACACACAGTCAAGCTAACCACCAGCTTCCCAGCCGACGATCCCCCAGAGCAGTACAGTCCTGCCTTGGTCAAATCTGGCCAGTATATGGGTTTAATACCCAGTCCGCTGCTCCCTCAATGTGAAGAGAACAATGCACACTTGTGCTAACCAAACAGAGATTTCCCCCAAGCACTCCAGTCAAAGCTCACTGGTTTAAACTAAAACAAAAACAAGTTTATTAACTAGGAAAAAATAGATTTTAATTGATTATAAGGGATAGCAAACAGATCACCGAGCAAATAAACAAAAAAATACAAACTAAGCTTAATATACTAAATAGATTGGATATGAATTAGCAGATTCTCACCCTGAGAAATGATACAAGCAGGCTGCAGAGCATTAAAGGGCAAGTTGTTCTTGCGTTACAGCATTGGACACCCCTGGTGTTTCATACACAGGCTAGAAAGCCCTTTAGCCTGGGTCCAGCACTTCCCCCAGTTCAGTCTTTGTTCCTCAGGTATTTCCAGGTGTCGTCTTGCATTGGGAGTGAAGAACCACAGATGATGTCACGCCCTGCCTTATATAACTTTTGCAAAGCTTGGTTCACAGCCCAGTCTGTGGCAAAATACTGACATCCCAAGATGGAGTCCAGCTTCATGTGGCCTGGTCACATGTTCTTGTGGAGTCATAGCAGCCATCACTCACAGGCTGTCTGTAGCATTCTCAGGAAGGCTCAGCAGGTGGGCGATCAGCTTCACCTAAGGCCTATTGTTTTTAACCTAATGGCTCATTTCTTTGAATAGACCCTTCCCAATCAGCTATCTAGCCTGAATGCATCTTGTCTTGTGGACATTACCCAGGTGTAACTACATCTGAAGTACAGATCCATAGTCAGTATTTATAACTTCTGATACAAAAATGATGCATGCATACAAATAGGCTAAGCCTATTCAGCCCTTCATAACGTTTCCAAAGACACCTCACATGACTCATCTTGCACAAAACGAATCATAATTAGGCCATAATCCTAGCACAATAATAGCACCGTGAAGAATATGGGGGGGGTGCAGTGTCACACTTTCCTCCTGGTACTTAAGGCTAGTCCAAGGATGACTGCACAGAGCTGAGCGCTGGCCAGGCGTAATCGGCTGTAGCAATAGCTAGGTGAAAGGTGTCCCTCAGCTCCAGTCAGCTGTTGCCTGGATCCAGCACTAAAGGAGCTGTGCTAGAGAAGCTCTGTGTGGCTTCTTCCTAAAGGCCTGACTGTGAGTCCCACTCTCCTAATGCTGAGCAGTTACCTGGGTGGTCCAATGACTTCAGGTGGAGTACTTTGTGTGACAGCTCACAAGCTGGGCCTTTGTGTTTAGGAATTACGCAATTTAACCCCAGGGTGCATGGGCCCTTAAATGCCAGTGAGGACAGCCAGGTCTATGCTCCCAGGAAGTGAGGCTTCTGGTGTTTTGGGTTAGGTGCCATGTATAATTCTGCTGTCACTTGTCGTCTTTACTTCCTTGAAATTCCTTCTGGTTCATGAAGCAAGTAACCCTTCCCAGCGAATCTCACTTTGAAAAGAAGTACGGTGGGTTGTGATGCAGGAATCCAGTGATCTTTGTACTCAAAACCTATTGCAATTTTTTTCACTTTGGAAAAAAAAAAAAATCTCTTTTGAGCTTATTTGATTCACTGACCATCAGAGGCAGCCACAGCATTTTTGGGTGAAACATGAGGAGTCGTGCACCAGTGAACCTCACCTCCTCCCGTTGTGCTCATACCAGGATGTCTTTAGGATTTTTGTTGCGATTGGTGAGATGACGCTTCAGGGCACCTAACTGGAACCGGAGGGTCACGACCAACTTTGGGGACCCAACCCACAGCTTGCGAACCGCTGTGCTGGAGTACCTAGCTCAGCACGCGATTGATATTTGTGGCCTTACTCCCATTCAACCACCTTTTCCCAGCCATGGTGCAGCAGGCTGTGAGTGCGATTGCATTGCACCAGCTCAGCCACTAGCTAGGTTTCAAAGTAACAGCCATGTTAGTCTGTATTCGCAAAAAGAAAAGGAGTACTTGTGGCACTTTAGAGAGTAACCAATTTATTTGAGCATGAGCTTTCGTGAGCTACAGCTCACTTCATCGAATGCATACCGTGAAAACTGCAGCAGACATTATATACACACAGAGACCATGAAACAATACCTCCTCCCACCCCACTGTCCTGCTGGTAATAGCTTTTCTAAAGTGATCATCAAGTTGGGCCATTTCCAGCACAAATCCAGGTTTTCTCACCCTCCACCCCCCACACACAAACTCACTCTCCTGCTGGTAATAGCCCATCCAAAGTGACAACTCTCTTCACAATGTGCATGATAATCAAGGTGGGCCATTTCCTGCACAAATCCAGGTTCTCTCACCCCCTCACCCCCCCCTCCAAAAACCACACACACAAACTCACTCTCCTGCTGGTAATAGCTCATCCAAAGTGACCACTCTCCCTACAATGTGCATGATAATCAAGGTGGGCCATTTCCAGCACAAATCCAGGATTTCTCACCCCCCCCACCCCCATACACACACAAACTCACTCTCCTGCTGGTAACAGCTCATCCAAAGTGACCACTCTCCCTACAATGTGCATGGTAATCAAGGTGGGCCATGTCCAGCACAAATCCAGGCTTTCTCACCCCCCCCCTTTTTTTTTTCCCCCGGGGACACACACACACAAACTCACTCTCCTGCTGGCAATAGCTCATCCAAACTGACCACTCTCCAAGTTTAAATCCAAGTTTAAATCAGCCACACTATCAGAGGCTCGTTCACCTGCACATCCACCAATGTGATATATGCCATCATGTGCCAGCAATGCCCCTCTGCCATTTACATTGGTCAAACTGGACCGTCTCTACGTAAAAGAATAAATGGACACAAATCAGATGTCAAGAATTATAACATTCATAAACCAGTCGGAGAACACTTCAATTTTTCTGGTCACGCAATCACAGACATGAAGGTCGCTATCTTAAAACAAAAAAACTTCAAATCCAGACTCCAGCAAGAAACTGCTGAATTGGAATTCATTTGCAAATTGGATACTATTAATTTAGGCTTAAATAGAGACTGGGAGTGGCTAAGTCATTATGCAAGGTAGCCTATTGCCCCCTGTTTTTTTCTACCCCCCCCGCCCCCCCACCCAGGACGTTCTGGTTAAACTTGGATAGTGGTCAGTTTGGATGAGCTATTGCCAGCAGGAGAGTGAGTTTGTGTGTGTCCCCGGAAAAAAAAAAAAGGGGGGGGGGGTTTGAAAAAGCCTGGATTTGTGCTGGACATGGCCCACCTTGATTACCATTCACATTGTAGGGAGAGTGGTCACTTTGGATGAGCTATTACCAGCAGGAGAGTGAGTTTGTGTATGTATGGGGGAGGGGGTGAGAAAACCTGGATTTGTGCTGGAAATGGCCCACCTTGATTATCATGCACATTGTAGGGAGAGTGGTCACTTTGGATGAGCTATTACCAGCAGGAGAGTGAGTTTGTGTGTGTGGTTTTTGGAGGGGGGTGAGGGGGTGAGAGAACCTGGATTTGTCCAGGAAATGGCCCACCTTGATTATCATGCACATTGTGAAGAGAGTTGTCACTTTGGATGGGCCATTACTAGCAGGAGAGTGAGTTTGTGTGTGGGGGAGTGGAGGGTGAGAAAAACCTGGACTTGTGCTGGAAATGGCCCAACTTGATGATCACTTTAGAAAAGCTATTACCAGCAGGACAGTGGGGTGGGAGGAGGTATTGTTTCATGATCTCTGTGTGTATATAATGTCTGCTGCAGTTTCCACGGTATGCATCCGATGAAGTGAGCTGTAGCTCACGAAAGCTCATGCTCAAATAAATTGGTTAGTCTCTAAGGTGCCACAAGTACTCCTTTTAGCCACTAGCTAGTATTTCACCGGGGTGCTTTTTGTGCTCTACAAGCACATCAACAAAGCCTCATGCCACCCCTGTTCAACAGGTAAACTGTTGGATGTTTCTGAGATGCTGAAGTTATGCAAAAACCGTTCATGTTTTCATAAGATTGGCATTTAAAGGCTGAGGCATTGGCTTCCTGCCCCAGTGAGCAGAAGTGGGGAATGAGTATGAATTATCTCATGCTGTACTTTGCTTCATGCTGGTTTCAAAGACTTTGTCAAGATAACAGTGATTCCATTTAAGTTGTGAAGGGAATTTTTACAAGCAGAAAGGGTAAGAATGAGGCTGGAGCACACAATTAAATTGAGGAAATCCTCTGCCTTGTGGTTTTCCATTGCATCTAGGCCATGTCCACACCAGCAAAACAAAAACAAAAAAACCCTAGCGTGCAAGGTTTGTTGGACTCATGGCCATGCTCACACAAAGGTTCTCCAGTCCTTCATGCTTGCAAAGCATCTACTGAAAAGGATGGCATCTTAGCTTGCTCAACTATTGGGATGTTAGAATGGGTTGTGGTAATTTTACCTTTCCCCTTCCCTGGTGGATGCTGGACCACAGGCCCAGAGCCAGCAGCAAGAGCTCACCATATGCTCATTGATGATTTCTATGCAAATCCTAGGGTCCTGGGGTGGACAAGTTAGCCCAGAAACTGGAATTGCAAGAATGTTACACTCCTTATTTTAGGAGGCTGACATGGAGTTGATTTAGGGTGGATAATTGTGTCAGGTGGACTCCAATAAAAATGGGTAATACTTTTCACTTCTGCTGTGCCTTTCATCTGAGGAGCACAAATCACGTTGCAAGCATTAATTAAAAGCTTCACCAGAAGCAGCTAAGTATTACAGTATCTGCATTTTACTGATTGGGAAACTGAGGCAGGGAGATTACAGGTTGTGCCCAAGGCCACATGTTGAGTCAGTGATGGAGCTGGATTCCCTGCCGCATCTGGTAGAAAATGCCAGGGGATTTCTTTAGGAAGGATGTGTGTCATTTCGGCTCGTGTTAACCTAGCTGCCGGTCCATTGCATTTGAAATAATGTTAACTTCTTAAAAGAAAGCAGTTGTCATTAAATATTCCTCTCTCAATAAATGTATGTTAGATGCCCCTATATTAGGGAGGAAAAGGCCTGCTCAGTATTTTGAGCTATACCGTTGAGGTTGTACCGAGCGTCTGGGTCACTCAAACACATTACACAAGGAGACCTGGTTAGAGGGGATTACAGAATACGTGAGCCTGATTCTCACTTACTTCATTCCTACACTTGGGGACAAGGAAAGTGCAGGACTGGCGGAAGGTGCCTTTAAATCACTCTTCTGGTCTGCGGATGTCCTGCCTGGCTCCCTGTGTAAATTCAAGCAGCCTCAGAACTATTCTAACCTACTTTGCTTCCCATGACTCCCACTGTGTTCTGGGAAGCACAGAATTGCTATAGCACAATATAATCCAACCCTGTCCCTGACCATCCCGCTACACCAAGGGGACAGATTAGGAACAGGGCTTTTGTATAGACCTGACTTGTGCTCTACACTGGCTGGGGAGGTCCTCTGTACACAGGAGCTTACGTTCTTAGCTGGAGGAAGTTGACTTCAGTGGAGCTACATTGTACATCAGCTGAGGATCTGGCCCAGGGTATTCTCAGGGGGACTCACTTTAAGGCCCCCTTTGCATGTTAGAGCTGTGTAAAAAGGCCATAGCATAACTGCCAACTGGCTCCAGTGTGTACCACTTCAACCATTAAAACTTTCAGCCATGCAGAACCTGGCCTTCTCAGACAAGCCCTGTACTGTAGAATTAAAACTACCAGAACACAAAAACTAACCTAGTGCTCTCTAGCTGGCAGAGCTGGGCACATGCTGGTCTGGGCTCTACGCCATCAAAGCCCTTTGGAAGCCCAGCTTTTCTTGACGTTGCCTGGGGTCTTTCATCACTGTTCTGTGCACCAGCATCAGCAGCATTGCCAGTAGACGTGACGGCCCCTTAGCCTTGGCAGTGGAAAGGTTAATGAGTGGAAATGAGCAACTTAGCCCAAAGCGGACACTGGTGGGCGGGAGCAGGCAGCTCCATCCCCCTTTTCCCATAGTGGTGGAGGTGCCACCCTGCCTGTCAGGGTGGAGAATGGCTGACCCTGCTCGATCAGTAGGTTGTGTTGCTTGAGAGCAAGAAGCCTGAAAACTACATTTAACCGGGAGTCGAATTTCAAAGCCAACAATGATTAAAAGGTTGGACTAAGGCAAAGCAAACCGACACCTTAATTGCGATGAGCTTTCTCATCTTCCCTGGAAGCTGCACAAGGTGGAGCCTCTTCCCATGTCAGCTTGACTCCACTTTGCTTGAATGAAGCAAGACAATGAAATAATTCCAATGTCTGAGTGAGGTAGGGGAGAGGGAAGCCCCACCTTTAAACTGTGTTCCTAGCCCAACAGGGAGCTTTGTGTGTCCAGGCTGTGGTCAGGCCTTCTGGGGCTGGGAATTGTTCACTTTCAAGAAGAAGCAAGCTTTACAGGATCTCCAGCCTCCCCCCAGCACAGAGCCCCTGAGTCCTCACCACTTATACTTGGCTGAGCTGATGTCATCGCTATTGACCCAGCTGGTGAAAAGTGACTAGTGATTTTGGGTGTCCACCCTGAGTCTCCTTAGAAGGGCCAAATTTCAGAGCGTGGATGCTCAGCACTTTCTGAAAATCAGGCCCACCCCTTTGATGGTTCAAATTGGACATACCTAGTCACGCTTGAATATCTTGGCTTCAGTATCAGCCAATCTCACTGTTCATAATGATGGTGCCAGTTACTCTGATACAAACTGGCACCTTTATGGCAGGTGTCACCAGGCGGTGCTGTTACACATAATCTGCCATGTTCTTTTTTCTTAGAGCTGTTCTACGCTAACGGTTAGGTCAGCCGAGCTACCTCGCTCAGATGTGAAAATGTCACTCCCCTGAGGAATGTAGTTAAGCAGATGGGTGACAGTAGTACCAAAATGGGACAATAGGTGCAGCCTTCTAGTTTTCCCTGGGGTGCTCCACCCCCCGCTCTGCCCCAAGGCCTCACCCCCCCCCATTCTGGCCCTTCCCCCGAGGCTCCACCTTTCCTTTGCCTCTCCCCCCCCCCCCCACCAACTCCACCCCAGCTCAAATAGTTGTGAAGACACAGGATAGTGAGTATTTGTGATCAACCCATGATTTAACAAATAAAAAGTAAAAAGGCACTTGCATAACAAATATATTTTGGGCAATTGTTTTTGCCTGACAGACACTCCATGAGTGAAAAAGAGAGCACATTCATTAAAAATATGGCGCATTGTGCACCTATTCACTCAGCAATAATTAGCCTTGAAAAAAATCATGGCTTTCTACTCATGCCTGACTTGGGCAGGGAAAGTCAAGCCCTGTCCTGATATTTTATCATAAGCTTTCTTAAAAAGGCAGTGTTCAGTAACGAGCACAAACAGGTTTCCACACAGTATTCAGCCCAGCTTTGTCTCCCTGGTTGCGTTTGCCACACCCCGGCTGGAATGCTCTACAACTGACAGTGCTAGTGGCTGAAAAACGAATGTCAAGTAATCACAGCTACCATTCCAGAGGTAGCGCTTGCCTAGCTAATCCATGTGGATTACACTCATCGCCACCTGAGTACTCAGGCTGTGTCCCCTAGCAAGGGCTGACTAGTGATAGACAGCAGGATTTGGCTCCATAATTTTAATTCAAAGCCTTCTTTGGGTGGCTGAAGTTTTTCTTTCAAAGCATTTTAGCACACTTTTTTAAAACTACAGCGTTAAAAACCAATATTCTGTCCTGTAACTTCAAACCAGCAGAAAAGATAAGAATTCTTCCTTATGTGACTTGCGCCTGGTTGTTTCTGACCCTAGTACAGGTACAGTATGTTACTTTGTTAAGACCAAACATGAACGGGAAATAGGGTGACCATACAGCAAGTGTGAGAAATCGGGACAGAGGGTGGGGGTAATAGGAGCCTATATAGGAAAAAGACCCAAAAATCGGGACTGTCCCTATAAAATCGGGACATCTGGTCACCCTAGGGGGAAACGTAATCCAGACTGTCATTTTGTTCCTTGCTTGTTCATTTTATTGAGAGGGTTAGAGGTAGCACAGAGGAAGCACAGCAGCTGGTCTCTGTTAGGCGTTACTGCCCAGAGTCTCTCTTGCATTACAGTTGTCTGTGCTGCACCACTCGCTCAGCGCAGCCCTGAAGGGTCTCCTAATGTGTGTGGAGTCTCTGCTGACATTAAAGTCTATGTGAAGTCTAGGACCCGCCCTCACTGCAGTCCTGGTGGGTGTGTAGGGGGCATGGTTGAGCTTCCCTGTACTTCCATAATCCCTGACTGGCACAATTTACCCAGCGGAGCTTCAGACTAGCACACAGCTCTCAGCTTTTGAAGAAGATTGAAACAGGACAGGGAGGTCTCACTTCACTAATGCAGGAGGATGGGGAGTGCTGCTAGCCAAAGTCAGGGAGAGGAGGGGGGGGGTGGGCTCTCTGCTTTAGCTGAGAAGGGGAAGCAGCTCCCCCTTCAAACCATGCAGCTGTGCCAGAGTCAAGAAAGCACAAAGGGGGCTTAAAGCTCCTTTTGCATCCCTGCACCCACCTCTCAGTTTGTGTTGTATGCTCCTGGGCTGCCGTTGAGGTACCCTGCTTGCATCCGTGTTCCCAAACCAACCGAAGCGTTCTAGAACCCAGCGCATCACAATGAGAGCGAGGTAGGGCTGCACCATGGACATTTATAGAGCTACACTGATTTACACCAGCTGACAATCTGCTTCTTACCCTTAAAATATTCCTGCAGTCTTGCCAGTATCTTGCCTTGGGGAGACTAACTGACACTGTTACTATTTTATCTGGTAAAGTATATATAATCAGCTGGCAGAAAAACGATCTCATCAGTCATTGATTGAGGCCACTCCTAGTTGTATATTTATTAAAATCCATGACATTTATCATCTCGGAACTTCAGCCAGTGACTGGTTCCAGAGTAGCAGCCGTGTTAGTCTGTATTCGCAAAAAGAAAAGGAGGACTTTTGGCACCTTAGAGACTAACAAATTTATTTCAACCAGTGACTGTTCTCCTGCACTGGGATTCCCAAGCCACGTATTGCTATTAAATATGTCGTCACTTTATGACGTCCTACTGTTGGAAATAAAAGGAGTCTTTGTTGGAATGCCTCGCCCTCAATGTGTCAATGGGCAGTTCCTTCACAGAAGCTATTACACTGGGCCTGAGTCTCCTCCCTCTGAAGCCGGGGGTGGATTTGCCCTAAACTTCAGTGGGGTTGGGCACAAGGCACAGCCACTTTAGACAGTCCAGGATTTATTAGACCATGAAGCTGCCCAGCACTGGCAGCAGTTGTGAATAGAAAATATGCTGCAGAAATAGGTCTTCCTGTAACATACCAAAATACCGCCTCCTAAAGAGCCTGCTTCTGCTACCTTTGTTCACGCTGAGTAGTTCCCTTACTGTGCATTTATCCCAGGGCAGAATCTGGCCCTTCATAACAAAGATTTTCCTTGGATCACACGTACCCATTGGCTTAAAACGTATATGACCCTGAAGCTATTCTGACAGCACAGTCCCCATCCCAGAGATGTCCTTATCCAGTGAATAGGACACTGGACAGAATCAGGGGATCTAGGTTCTGTTCCCCAGGTCTGCCACTCAGCTGTTCTGTGACCTTGGGGGAGTCACTTGGCCTGGCGTACTTCTGTTTCCCCATCTGTCCTTAGTGTGCCAGGTCTA
This sequence comes from Eretmochelys imbricata, assembly GCF_965152235.1. Classification (NCBI taxonomy): domain Eukaryota; kingdom Metazoa; phylum Chordata; order Testudines; family Cheloniidae; genus Eretmochelys; species Eretmochelys imbricata. The sequence continues at coordinate 27,920,462 of NC_135577.1, read as the reverse complement.
GCTAGGCTGTAAGAGTTCTTTGAGCTAAAACCTGGCTCTTTCAATGTGTTTGTACAGGGCCTAGCGCAGTGGAGCTCTGATGAAAGTCCGGAGCCTTGGTAATTTGATTCCCACTTCATCCAGATGCATATCACTGGGTCTCAGTAAATCATCCTTGAAACAGGTTGCACATAAAACAAGTATTACATTGCCAATATGAGCCATAGATTAGCATGAGAGCAGAGCCAGAAAAATCAGGTACAAGGTACTTTGCTTGAAATAACTGATTCACATGCTATACAAACACACTTCAACAGTCTCAGAAGCTGTTCTGTGGGTGGGCTGAGTCATACAGATCCTGCCACTTGGACTTTGAGTTTTGTGCCAGATGGAGGAGCAGGGTTTCTTTTAAAATCATCATCATAAAATCAAACCTGCTTTTCATATCTGATTGGAAGCAAATTCAGAGCTGAGCCAGATGCAACAGCTGAAATCCCAAAGCCTCCCAACCTTGAAGTTCAGTTCTGGGGTTTGATGCTGTTTCAAGCTTTACAACCGTCCCTGACTGAAATCCTGATCCCATCAAAGTCAATGCAAAACGCCCACTGACCTCACTGGGGCCAGGACTTCAAGCCTAACTAGAATGGGTCAAATTAAAGCAACTGTCACGGCTGTGCAAATAACGATGCCTACAAATCCGAGCCCCGATAAACTTTGACAGAGTTCAGATCTGAATCTTTATAGCTGAGGCCCATCTTTAATTGTAAAATGCCGGACACAAGAAGGGTTCCTATATTAATTTTTTAAACAGGACTAATGGAAGGGGTGCCAGAGAAGAGAGAGGGGCGGAGGCTGCAATGAAAGTTTCAGTGGGTGGGATTATTTTACTGGAACGGATTTTCCCATGTGTTGAACAAATTCCACGTGGTTGCCTGCAGGGCGGTCCCGAGCTATTTTGGCGCCCTACAGAGCCCCTCCGAGGGGGGAGCTGTGTGGGGCCCCAGGCCTTCACAGGGAGGAGTGTGGGGGGCGGGGAACTGGCCCCAGGCATCCATGGGGGGGGCTGTGTGGGGCTTTGCCCCAGGCCTCCACCGGGGTGTGTGTGGGGGCCCCGCCCCAAGCCTCCGTGGGGGATGGGGAGGAAGGGGGGCTAGCCACTTCCTGCAGGAAGTGGAGTGACCTGGCCCCAGCCTGCTCCGCTCCCCTGGCTCCCAGGCTTGGGGGGGAACCACTCCCCAGCACTCGCGGGCAGCGGGGCTGGGAGCCAGGGAAGCGGAGCAGGCTGGGGCCAGGTCACTCCACTTACTGCTGAGTGAAGGGAGCCCGACCGCTCCTGGAGTCCTCAGAGGAGTGGGGGGGCGGGGCAGGAGCAGAGCAGGGGCAGGGGCTGGGGAAGAGCCGGAGCAGGGGCTGGAGCAGCACGCAGCTGCACAGGGCACCAGGAGCTGCCCTATGCAGCTGCGTACTTTGCGTATGGCTAAGGATGGCCCTGGTTGCCTGCCAGGGAGAGGTTGAAGGAGGGGGAAGACATTGGTGGAACAAAGAACTCAGTTCAAGGAGACTTTATCAGCATTGCATGCCATTTACATGTTCCCTTAAAAATGCACCCCTCAGCTGTCTGTGAGCAGTAGGTACTATCTGCTCAGTACGGGGCTACCTGCTGTTTGGGGTTTGAGCAGCACCATCCAGTCCTGAACCAGTTGCAGATTCATTGCTACATAGCATGCTGTCATATAGCTCTCTCCTTTCTCCCAGGGTTAGGCTCATTTATTTTCTCATTGCTCTTTGATGAAATATCTTTTATGATTCAAGATAATTTGAGGAAGTAGCTTTCTCATAATCCTTTGCCTATCAGTATGAAGTTCTTCCTAATCACAGTTACTCTACTGCCTTTCTCTGGGTCTGGACTGTGCTTGTTCTGCCCAGTTTCCACCTTTTATTTATGGCCACTGATTTCATATTTGGTGAGCATCTGTCTTAGTTCTGCACATTGTATTGTGGTGAGGTGGTCTGCTGGGGCAGGGGATAATTCTGTGCAGGGATCTGAAGCCATCTAGCTTGTTGTTGCTTTTGGTTTGTGGCACGTTTGTTGCTGTTTTAATTGCTGCGCTAGCATCTTGAGACCACAGCATCATGGTTTATCTTTCAGATTCTGCTGTGTGGGTGAGATGCTGAATTTTGAATAGATGGATGATCATTTTATTTTACAAAGTCCAGAAGCGAGCAGGGCATCTCCCATTACAAATAAATAGCATAGAGTCCCTGACCTGAAAAGGTTACAATCCAAATGAAACATGGACAACAACACACCAGTTTGGGGGAGAAGAGACAGTGGACACAGTAACAAGATTGTGTGGTCTCTCTGCAAAGCCATGCACACAGCATTGATGGAGCTGGGAGGGTGGGGGGCGGGAAGTCCTTAGCTGGTGTAAACTGGGGTGTGTGTGTGTGTGAAAAATCAATAAAATAAATAGATGTCTTAGAAAAGAGGAGGAAACATTCTTGGCATTAACTCAACTGTGGTAATTTTGCAGAGGTGGCCACCACCTAATGGCTCCACTCGCTGTGGCTGCTCTCCAGCTGTGGAGAGCATCTGCTTCCTTTGGGTGAGATACCTGGTGGTGAGCCAGGAAGGAAAGTTGGCTTGGCTCCTGGAATTACATGATGGTCTGTGCACAGGAAACCAAAGGGACTGTCACCACCTGGCAAAACTGCCCTGTGCCAGTACATGGTAAAATCCTGAGACCATCTCCTGGAGTTCTGGTGGCTTCTATGACTAACCCCTCGCCCAAGGGCAAGAACTGCACTGAACAGTTGTGCAAATGGTATGAATCATCAAGCATTCTCTGGTGTGGGTGTGTATTACTTCTCCTTGGCAACCCAACAGTGCATGTGTTCTCCACCCAGGGCTCGAGACTTGACCTTTGATGGGTTTTCATTCTGCCTAGTTTTACAATGGGATGTGTATGTGTGAGAGAGAGAAAGGAGATCTGAGGCTGAGAGGAGCAGAGAGTCAGCAATGCAGTGTGAGATGCATGAGGAAAATGGCTGTAGAGAACTCACCTAACTCACCCCAGGAAAAGTTCACCCAATGCCTGAAGCTCCATTCAGCAATGGAGCAACACTGATTTACACCAGTTGAGGATGTTTGATCCATTGAGTCTAACGATTGCTACAGGTAAACTCTTTTCCTTTTAAGGAAGAGTACCGCTTGCTGATGAAGAGAAACCATTTTAGGTTATGGGTTCTCATGTAAGGGATGCTTTGGCACTGTTGCATATCTAAGGGTAGGTCTTCTCTTGCAACATTAAAGCGTTACCGCGGCAGCTCTAAAAAACCCACCTCCATGAAGGAAGTAGCTCCCAGTGCTGGGAACTGCACTGTCTACACTGGCATGTTACAGCGCTGAAACTTACAGTGCTCAGGGGGGTGTTTTTTCATACCCCTGAGCGAGGAAGTTGCAGCGCTGTGAAGTGGCAGTGAAGGCAAGGCCTAAGGCTCAAGCACCTGATGCATTAAAGTGAGCCTTGCAATTCAAAGATACACTAGTGCTTGTAATAAGTGAATGGTGTCACATTGTCTGTGTGTAAATTCTGGATGGACATGCCATTGTTATGGATGGTGTACAGAGCTTCCAGGAAAGCAACATATTAATCAGTCTCAAATTTGCAATGATCTTTCTTCCCAGATTTCAGCTACAGTAGAGCCCAGCACAAGATAAATTTTTTCCTGATCGACCTAGAAATATTTCATTACACCTGAAAGTGTCCTGCTGCTGACCTTTCCAATGTTGTTGATTTTTATTTATTATTGTTGGTATTATGGTAATGGCTATGGTAAAGACCCGAACCAAGATCAGACTCCTATTGTACTAGGCACTATACATCCACAAAGAGACAGCCATGCCCCTACAGCTAGCAATTCATTCATTTTTGTCTATGAAGATACTATACCCATCCTTAACACACCTCATTGTTCCTGCGTGACCCAGCTTACCTTGTACAAAAGACTACACTGGAGCTGACAGATTGGAATAACAGGGATGTTGCAGGGCAGGACTGAAATGCATTGGAAGAGCTGTGTGGGGAAAATCTGAATGCTGTCTGCCTATAGCAAGCCTAGCTCCAGCCATTGCCATGAATATCCATGAGCTCTCATATAACCTAGGCCAGTTTAAACACCATCAGACCAAACTGTTTCATGTATCAGCTTTCAGTAGGCTAAGTCCATTTTGTACTGGACAGGTCCCTACACCCCCTACCCCCACCCCATCGCTGCCTTGGCAGAGAAGGCAAAGGCAGAATTAGCCTGCAGACTGAATGACCCTTCCCCAGAGGAGGTGGGGCCCCTCCAGCACACAGGGTATGTGGGACAGCGGGAGAAGCTTGCACTTGCCATGTACACTTCATTGTCTAAGGGTGTCCATCTGGCATCTTCCATCAGCACTAAAAATAGCATTTAAATAATGCCAAAAAATGCACAAAGGAATGGTTTAACACAAGGACTCCCTGTGAGTAGAGTGCCAACTGAGCAGCATCTTATTCAAGCGGAGGGACCACAGAAGAGTCAGAGAGAGATTTCCTGAAAGCCAATTCGAAGTGACTAGGAATAACAATGCTGACTAAGGCACTTCGGACCAGATTCTGCCACCCTTACTCACACCCAATGGCACCTTGCTCTGCAGCTAGTTCCATTGACTTCTGGTCTGTGCTATTCAGGTTCTTACACTGTGCCCATTACCATAGTATCAGAGGATCTTCCAATAGTATTCTAAACAACATGAATCTGTTACCTATGGTTCCTTCCTTTGTTGCTAATGGGACTACTTGTGGCATTAGGTGGTACTCATTATAAGGACATCGAAATCTGGCTGCTAGAAACTAGAGTAGATGCCATGGAAACAGGTTAGTAAGGCTCTATTTGTACTGCAGGGGTTCCTGGAGTCAGGGGTTTGGCATTTCTTCCTTCCTAGCCTGAGTGATAGGAAATGCAATCTGGGTCCATTCTTTCAGTCACCTTCCCCTCTCTCCTAACCCCCTGTTGAGAACAACCATAAATGCCTGGGGAAACCTGCCTGCTAATCACAGCACCCGGCTGTATTTCCTAGTGCTAGAAGCAGAGTGGGGATGGACAAGACCTGATGAAGTACCCTGATATTTGGACACCTAATTGTGATGCGTCAGGCTGCTCCTCAGGCAAGAGGACCGGCTTCTAAGTTTTCATCATTGGAATTGCTGCCTTAGGCCTTGGATACATGAACGCATTTATTTCTGTACAACTTAAGAGGCAAATTTAAACCAACAGTTATACTCGTATAGCCCTCACTCCCCATGTGGGTATTCTTATTCTGGTATAAGGGGGCCATTTTCCAGTTATCTTATATCATCTGGGGAGGGGTTTAACTTTAAGCTAAAGCACACAAATCCATTCTAATACCTAAATATGAGTGTCCACACAGGGTGTTATACTGATATACAGGTCTCAATATAACTATATCAGCATTACTGGTAAAATGTTCCAGACAAGGCCTTCCATTCTAATAGGGACAGATGAAGCTGTCCAGAATAAATAAGCAACTCATTGAATGAGTGATTTTTGTCTGCTGAAGAGAGACCTGCTTTATTTTTGCGTGGAGAGGGATCTATGGAAGGTGGTGGGGTTTTGAGCCCCCACTACTGAAACCTTCCTTCTTGTGTTTACTAGTTAGAGCATTTAAGTGGATTCAGCAAAGAACAACCAGGGAGAACTTGAGTTTAAAGCATAGGAAAAGCAGAGGAATTAATGAGTCACCAGAGATAAGAGGTCAGCATCCTTCTCTTATCAGCTTGCATAGTGCTAAGATATGTAAAAAGGTGAGGTCCACAATGTGATGTGCCTTTAAAATTCCAGGGGCATGTGATCAGTGGGGAACTGAGCCACACCCCACTGAAATCAATGAAAAGACTTCCATTAACTTCAGTGGGCTTTGGATCAGGCCTTGGGAGTCACATCTTGAACTGCTATAGTAAATGTTTAGCCTTCTCTTACCCATTCAGTGACACTTTTTTGCCAGTATCTGACCAAGCCAACGCCCACTGAGAACTTCCAGTTACGTTCCAAGTCAGTTCAGAAAGTTAGCATAGTTAAATAAACTGCAGGTGATAAAACAGCTGTGCGGCCACATGAAAAGCATTTGTGTGTTGCCACATATTCTGCATTACTGATATAACTGTAGAGAAATCGCCTCCAGAAAGGGTAGGTTGGACTGTACAGAGCAACTTATCTTGACTCTCCGAAGTTCTTTTGAGATGCAATTAAGTGATACAGTAATGTGTGTATATACATGTACCCCAGTGCATGTTCCCCTACTATTACAGCTACCTGTAACCCTCTCAATAAAATGAGTCTCTTCAGTGATACATAAACTGCTCAAGGATCAAAAGGATTCGGCATTTCCTGAGCACTGTAACACTTCAATCACATGGACCCAGCCTTCTTAGCTGGCTCAGTACCTCTTCCACCCAGCCTTCATACCCACCCCACCCACAGCACACAGCTTCCTTAATTCCTGCTGGAACAGAAGGCTTAGGTACAGATTATTAGCTTCCCATAGGTATTTCCCAATGTGGCCAGTTCCTTCCATTTTATGACTGATCATTTTTACAATAAGGATTACCGAATGAGAAAGCTACTTAGTCATTCTAGCCACATACCACAGGTGCTTAACTCATTCCGCTCTTTTTGGAGGTTCTTTGTTCCACCATCCAGTAATGACAACTGAGCAGCTAAGCAGAGGACCATTTATTAATGCTTTCTGATCCTCAGGGAACTACAATGGGTCAAGCACCCCAAGTAAACAAGTAGTTGGGAGTTTCAAGGCTTTATTCTCGTAAGGACTTTGATACAGTATCACATTTCCCTCCAAATTAACCTCTCTGGTTACTGTCTTTCCAACATAAACCTGATTCCTTCCCTGGATAATCCTATCAGAGTCACTCAGGTACACACTGCTTAGTTTTATATTAGATTTCCACCAGTGACAGAAATTATTATTATTGATATTACCATAGCATCTAGGGTCCTTAGTCCTGGACCAGGGCTCAGTTGTGCTAGGCGCTGTACAAATACAGAACAAAAAGACAGCCCTGCCCCAAAGAGTTTATAGACTAAGTACATTATACCTCTTTTTAAAAAAATCCATTGCTTTTGGGTTATTAATCTGCACTTTTGTGACATGAAGGGAAAATGTTGGAGTATTCACAGATTAAAGAGCAAGGGGATGTCTTTCTACATTTTTGTATTATACTTTCAAGAAGATCAGTTAGAAGAAAAGGTTCATTGTATGTACATTTTATGTGTTTACTGATTTGAGGCCCAATCCTGCATTTCTGACTTCCAAACTCCCACTGAAGTCAATGGAGTGCACAATAATAAATAAATAACATTAGTAGATCTGAAAGCAAAGGATTGGGTTCTTGATTTGTATTACTTCAGTGCCGCAAGATCACCTTTTCCCCTCTTTCTCGCAAACAGTTAGTCACCACTGAGGAATAATTTTTTCATATGGTCTGATCAGTAGAACTGTATGGTTTTAGGCCATATGCACATTTCCTGACTAGAAATAGGGTGAGTCAGGTTTAAATAAGTAGTGTTTGAAAGAGGTCAAGGTTAAAACTAAAAACTTTTTTCTGTAGGAGAAAACTGTTAACACATCAGCCCCAATGACACCGCCAGAGATGGGAGGTTTTTACTATGGAGTGAGAGAATTAGTGAGAAAATCACCCACACATAAAACTGCAGCTCAGGTAAGTGTGACCTTCGAAACCAGAAAAGGGTAATGTTGAGACTCAGTACTTTAGTGCATGCAGCTGATGTTTTCATCACCCACTCACAGCCTTAAATGATGGACATTGAAAAATGACTTTAGCTTAGATCCTCATGAATATAAGGGACCAGATGCTGCTGCCAGTCACAGCAGTGTAAACCTGGACTAATTGCACTGGCTTCAGTGCGATTATTCTTGATTTACACCAGGGTATCTGAGCAGAACCTGACCTAAGGTTATTTTTCTGACATGCCCATTTCCTCTATGTTTATTGCCTTCCTGCTTTATCACTGATTAAAGGACACAATCTTTTTCCATTCACAAAAAATGCCTTGCAGGCTTTATACACCTCAGAATAGATTTCCTAGACATCCTAACTAGAAGGTGATTTTTCCTGGGACATTTCTCACTGTCTCAGAGAATACTTTCTCAACTGTCTGACTGGTGGGTCTTGCCCACATGCTCAGGGTCTAACTAATCGCCATATTTGGGGTCAGGAAGGAATTTTCTCTCATCAGATTGGCAGAGACCCTGGAGTGTTTTTGCCTTCCTCTGCAGCCTGGGGCACGGGTCCCTTCCAGGTTTAAACTAGTGTAAATGGTGGATTCTCTGTAACTTGAAGTCTTTAAATCATGATTTGAGGACTTCAGTAATTTAGCGAGAGGTTCGGGGTCTATTACAGGAGAGACGGGGTGAGGTTTTGCGGCCTGCGATGTGCAGGAGGTCAGACTAGATCAGTGAGTCTCAAACGTATTCGATCGGGCCTCCTGTCCGTAGTCATTTACTCCTCCCCCAAACCCCAAGTACATGTACCGCCACCGAGCTCTGAAGGCAGAGTTGAGAGCAGCGGCTGCTGGCGGGGCTCCCAGCTCTGAAGGCAGCACGACACCAGCAGCAGCGCAGAAGTAAGGTTGGGTGGTGATGTGAAAACGGATATCTGTCAGTGTCGCTATTCACAGCAGACTTAGCGCACCATGGCCACCCTTACTTCTGTGCTGCTGCTGCCAGCCCGGGGCTGACAACTGGAGCCCAGCCACCTCCTGGGGAGGGATTGGGGGGTGGGGGGAGGAGAACCTGAGGGGTGGGGCTCTCTGGCTGTCAGCCCCAGGGCGGTGGGGTTTCCGCTGTCTCCTTTATCCAGCCACCTGGGGCTGACAGCCAGAGCAGTTCTCAACCAAAAAGAAAAAAAAGCACACAGCTCACGCCTCCCACACATTCCCATGCCTCCATTGAGAGGCCCACCCGTCAGTTTGAGAAGCAAGGGACAAGATGATCATGATGGTCCCTGCTGATCTTAAAGTCTATGAGACTTTCCTAGAGTGAGAAATTGTTATTTTGTTGGGACTGGGTGGTTATGCTCCATATTGTTTCCCAGGCAGTCTCAGGTCCCAAAGTGGCCAGGAAAGGACCTTGAGCCACAAAGTTCAGATCTGGGCCAGAACTTTTTGAAAGCTTAGAGGTGTTTGGTACTAGGGTTTTGGTATGGGGTAAGCCAGCCTGCCAGCCACCAAATTTGAATCCAGATGAGAAGTTCCCTGTCATAAATATAAAGGGAAGGGTAAACCCCTTTGAAATCCCTCCTGGCCAGGGGAAAGCTCCTCTCACCTGTAAAGGGTTAAGAAGCTAAAGGTAACCTCGCTGGCACCTGACCAAAATGACCAATGAGGGGACAAGATACTTTCAAAAGCTGGGAGGAGGGAGAGAAACAAAGGGTCTGTGTCTGTCTGTATGCTGTGCTTGGCCAGGGATAGACCAGGAATGGAGTCTTAGAACTTTTAGTAAGTAATCTAGCTAGGTATGTGTTAGATTATGATTTCTTTAAATGGCTGAGAAAAGAATTGTGCTGAATAGAATAACTATTTCTGTCTGTGTATCTTTTTTGTAACTTAAGGTTTTGCCTAGAGGGGTTCTCTATGTTTTTGAATCTAATTACCCTGTAAGATATCTACCATCCTGATTTTACAGGGGGGATTTCTTCATTTCTATTTACTTCTATTTTCTATTAAAAGTTTTCTTGTAAAAAACTGAATGCTTTTTCATTGTTCTCAGATCCAAGGGTTTGGGTCTGTGGTCACCTATGCAAATTGGTGAGGCTTTTTATCCAACATTTCCCAGGAAAGGGGGGGTGCAAGTGTTGGGAGGATTGTTCATTGTTCTTAAGATCCAAGGGTCTGGGTCTGTAGTCACCTAGGCAAATTGGTGAGGCTTTTTACCAAACCTTGTCCAGGAAGTGGGGTGCAGGGTTTTGGGAAGTATTTTGGGGGGAAAGACGCGTCCAAACAGCTCTTCCCCAGTAACCAGTATTAGTTTGGTGGTGGTAGCGGCCATTCCAAGGACCACGGGTGGAATACTTTGTACCTTGGGGAAGTTTTGACCTAAGCTGGTAAAGATAAGCTTAGGAGGTTTTTCATGCAGGTCCCCACATCTGTACCCTAGAGTTCAGAGTGGGGGAGGAACCTTGACATTCCCCAATATTTGTTTTGAGAATGGGAAATAGGGAGGTATCTGTTCTGGGGTTTGGAAACGGGTCTGTCTCTAAATGCAGCATGATGGTGCTACATAAGAATTACACAAGCAGGAAGTCGGTCTTGATTTTTTTACATACATCATTTCATACAAGATTCAGCCATGCCTTTTTGGATCTCGAACTATTCCCATTAAATCATCAAGTTGCTGTGGCCTTCTAACAGTTATTTCCCCTTTCTTACAAAAAAAAAGTGACATCTGCCTTTTATGACTTGTTCCCACTGTCCCTTCCTCACCTTAGATGATTCAGCCATTAGATGATTCAGTCCATATATAGTAAAGTCCTGCTGAGACATATCCCATGGACTGTGAGAAAGTGAATAACCTCAGCACTGACGATAACTACATTTTTTAGCCCTTAAGTTACGAAAGATTACATCAGAACAATTAGGATCACCCAGCAGAACTTAAGCCAGTGACATGCTTAGAGATGCTTTTGGTATTATTTACCAAGGTGGGGCCAGCTGTTCAGAAAGAATCCAAATAACTGACAGAGGAAAAAGAAGGGGCTAACCTGTTCGAGTTGCACTGTCAGTAAATATTAACATAGTAATGCAAAGCAGCCAAACCTGCATTACCCACCTAGAGTCTGAAACAAAAGACAATGGATAAGAGCAATCATATGGCACCTGGGCCTTGTAAATGCCAGATGCCAGAGCTACTGCTCAAACGTATTAAGTTCACCTGTGGGGGGAAAGTTCACCTGGGGGGGAGGGGATTCAAATTTGGGAGAGATGGGGGAAACAAGCAGAAAAATGTTAGATTTACCTCTCGTCCCACCTCAATCCGTTCCACTCCTGAGCTTCTCCATCATCTTAGAAACTGGTTTGAAATGTTTACTTTCTGCCACTGGCTGGACAGCTGCTGCAGTTGATCCACTGGATGCAACTGCTGTTCTGCATAGCAGCAAATATGTTTATTACCCCAGCATGACTTGAGAAACTAACAGCTTCACTCCATCATTCCCTTTGTGTTGCCAGTTAGTTTGATTGGCATCTATAGCTGTCCCTTCTACTAATGGAGACTTCAGTTGCTTTATTTTTTAGCTAAAATGACTGGTTTGGGGATTATAACTATTATGCTTAAAATGTTACTTAAAGGAGCTTGGAAACTGTAGCCAGCTACTGGGCATGAAGATTGTACATTAAAGTAAGGGGAAAGCATAAACCTTTGGAGAAGAGAGGGGATAGAGGAATTTGAAATCTTGTCTTTAAACATGGCATACCACCATATCCTGTACATAAGAGAGAACTACACTGGCAGCAGCATAATGAAAATTAAATATGGTACCAGCCCCATGGCCTGTCATCTTACAACATCTACAAACAAAGGAAACAGAGAAAGAATATACCTCTGCACTTCCTGGTTCTGGCCACAACTGGAAGTGTACATTTTGAGAAATTTTTCTTTTGCTATCTCTAGCCAGAAGCAGAAAATCCTGGAAATCGCACAGGATCACCAGATTCTGTGAGATGTCCACCCCAGTTCTGCAGAATCCAAGAAGGTGGAATCATTTTTCAAGGGGTTGGATAAGTGCCCAGTCTTTGAGGCACTTATTTGAGCTTATCTTGAAGTTCACCCATGGCTAATAAAAACTGATAGCTAACTTTATAACTTTCACAGAATCATAGAAGATTAGGGTTGGAAAAGACTTCAGGAGGTCATCTAGTCCAATCCCCTGCTCAAAGCAGGACCAACACCAACTAAATCATCCTAGCCAGGGCTTTGTCAAGCCAAGCCTTAAAAACCTCTAAGTATGGAGATTCCACCACCTCTCTAGGTAACCCATTCCAGTGCTTCACCACCCTCCCAGTGAAACAGTTTTTCCTAATATTCAACCTAGACTTCCCCCACTGCAACTAGAGACCACTGCTTCTTGTTCTGTCATCTGCTGCTGCCACCACTGAGAACAGCCAAGCTCCATCCTCTTTGGAACCCCCCTTCAGGCAGTTGAAGGCTGCTATCAAATCCCCCCTCACTCTTCTCTTCTGCAGGCCAAATAAGCCCAGTTCCCTCAGCCTCTCCTCGTAAGTCATGTGCCCCAGCCCCCTGATCATTTTTGTTGCCCTCCGCTGGACTCTTTCCAATTTTTCCACATCCTTTCCGTAGTAGGGGGCCCAAAACTGGATGCAATATTCCAGGTGTGGCCTCACCAGTGTCGAATAGAGGGGAATAATCACTTCCCTCGATCTGCTGGCAATGCTCCTACTAATGCAGTCCAATATGCCGTTAGCCATCTTGGCAACAAGGGCAAACTGTTGACTCATATCCAGCTTTTCATCCACTGTAATCCCCAGGTCCTTTTCTGCAGAACTGCTACTTAGTCAGTCCTCACCCCGTAGCAGTGCATGGGATTCTTCTGTCCTAAGTGCAGGACTCTTCACTTGTCCTTGTGGGACCTCATCAAATTTCTTTTGGCCCAATCCTCCAATTTGTCTAGGTCACTCTGGACCCTATCCCGATCCTCCAGTGTGTCTACCTCTCCTCCCAGCTTAGTGTCACCCACAAACTTGCTGAGGGTGCAATCCATCCCACCATCCAGATCATTAATGAAGATGTTGTACAAAACCGGCCCCGGGACCGACCCCTGGGGCACTCCGCTTGATACCGGCTGCCAACTAGACATCGAGCCATCAATCACTAATGTTGAGCCCAACAATCTAGCCAGCTTTTTATCCACCGTATAGTCCATTCATCCAATCCATACTTCTTTAATTTGCTGGCAAGAATACTGTGGGCAGACTGTTTGGGGTCTTTAATTCAGCATGTGCGGTCGATTTATTACTATATTGCCCAGCTTTTACAGTAATTTCCAGCAAATGCTGTAGCTGTAACCCTGAACAGCAGACCACAGTCATAAACAGTTATCAGTCTGGAGAAAAACAATTGGCATGATTTTTAACCAACGTGAACTAATTATGCATTCAAGGGCAGAGCCAGCACTGAAGTCAAAGATGTTTATTACTGTTCCTGTAAAATATGTACCCAAATATTTATACTGAATAAACATGGCCTTGGAGACTAAACATATTGGGATATCACTTTAAAATGGTGAGCTACAGTTAAATCATTTCCTGATCTCATTAAACAAGAGTACGTTTTCAATGTATTCTGTGGGGTTGCAAAACAACCAATACCTTGTTCATCTCAGGAAAGCATTAGTAAGGCTATGGGGTTTGTATGGCATGTTCCAAGCAGAAGGAAAGTCAGGTTTTTTGTTTTTATTAGGATAAGTAGGGAGTCAGTGGCCCATCCTATGGGGAAGCATTATAATCCAGCTCTGTCATCTCTGAAGTCTGTGGTTGTGGTCAGGTTGAAAAATTGAATCAAAAGCTGTAGCCGGATATCAAAATTATTAAGCAACATCACGAAGAAGATCTAGCTATAAGCCTAAGAAAGAAATAGCTTACTGGAAATGGCACATTTCTTCCCAGCCCTACCTCACTGTTGAATTACAGCGTAGCAGTTTACAGTATATAATAGTGACACCTCTGATTAGCGTCGATGAGACATTTAAAAAACTGTTTAGGAACAAAGAATCTACATCAGGTAAATATTAATAAATTAAACAATAAGATCTACTTTATATTGCTGATTAATGCATTGATGTGTATAGAGTGAGAACTTCTCATAGGCTGGGCAAATAAACTGCTGTCATTTCCCTTGTTTTCATGATGCCAAAAATCAGATTTTTGCAGTGTATAAATCCAAAAAGATTCAGTCTACAGGTATTTAAATCACTGTATTCATTAAATAAATATTAAGTATCTCCTACCTCACCCGCTAGCAGTCTTTCAGATCAGTTGTGAACGGGAAGATCTATAAGAAAAATATAATTGAACACTATTTAGATATATTCTGGAATGGGTTTTTCCTTAATTAATTTGAAATTAAAAAAAAAAAAAAGACATTTACTAACAAACATTCACAACTCTCACAGAAATCATCATGTCTATATTACATCTACTTATATTATTTTGAACACAAAAGCCCTAGGAGGTCAGCCATCATGGTCTGATCTGCATTTCTATCTCTTTGTGTGCATATACAGCGAGACAAGGTGGGTAAGAATCTTTTATAGGACCAGCTTCTGTTGAGGAAAAAAGACAGCCTTTCTAGCTACACAGGGCTCTTCTTCAGGCCTGGGAAAGGCACTCAGTGTCACAGTGACATACAAGGTGGAACAGATTGTTTAGCGTAAGTCGTTAAAACATATTGTAAGAGACCATTCAAGGTGAAGAGGCCAGTTAATAGCTCACATGCAGTTGTGATGTTGCTGGTTAGTTCCAGGATTTTAGAGAGACAAGATGGGTGAGGTAACATCTTTCATTGGACCAACTTCTGTTTGTGAGAGAGAAAATCTTTTGACCTTGCACAGAGCTCTTCAGAAGAAGTTGGTCCAATAATAGATATTACCTCACCCGCCTTGTCTTGCTACTTAATAGCTTGGCAGTCATAGGACAAAAAGGGCAGTTAGGGGTTTACAGATGGTTGTAATAAGCCATAAATCCAGTGTCTGTATTAAGACCATGACTTTTGGTGTCTAGCAAAGTTATGCATTTAAGCTCCCAGGCCTGACCCATCTGAGGGGTCAGATATGGAGTGATCATTTGGGAAAAATGGTCATCCATGGGTGATATGGTGTCTTTTATCATTTTTCTGTGAGAGTTCACTCAAGAGTGTACTGAGTGGCTTGTTATTGGGGCATCTAGTGCACTGGATGAGGTGTGTACACACACTAATTTATTTATGCTACACTGGCCGTGTGAACCAAGGAATAAATACCTTTGTTTCTCCAAGAATGGAATAAACTGAAAACCAGGGAATAAACTGCATTCACTTTTCACCTTAAACTTTCTCGCTTGCACTGGGCCCACTAACATAACTCAGATGAGACTTCCGTAATTCCAATCCCGTGAGCAGTTTCCTCCTGCCCCCACCTCCACAACTGCCCTTTAAAAAAAAGAAAAAAAATGGGGATGAGGGATAAGCTGGGCCAAATTCTCCATTTACTTACACCGATGACAATCAGGAGTAACTCCAGTGCAATGAATGGTGTTTCACCAGGTACAAAACTAATGTGAGAGGAAGTTCAGGTCCTTTGTCTTAAATAGGCAGAAGATGAGCTGAAAGCAAGGATTAAAAATTACCCTGGTAGAAACTACAGGGCCCTGAGGAATGTGAGTAATTTCTAGAGCAGTCAGTGGGGGTTATGTGTATCCCCTGGGATAGGAAGGAGAGACAGGGCCATTGAAGGCATTTAGGTGCCTAATTGCCATTAAAATCAGTGGCTAAATACTGAATTTGATGTTCTTGGCCGAAGTATTTTTAGTGAGGTGTGGACCAGAAATCCCTACAAATCAATGCAATGCTGTATCCCATTGGAGAGTTGGGTATCGTAGCTGAATGGTATGTAGCCTGTGGGAAGATCCTGAGCTGTTGCAAATTGTTATAGCTCCACAGACAAGGTATACCAGCTGAGGATCTGCCTCTTAGGGCTAAAAACTATCAGGTTACAAAATAGCAGCCTTGAACTCACATTACAGTCAGCAGAAAAATCTATTTTTTGTGCTATTTCCCCACCCCTCTCACAACACCACCTGTATAGCTGGTTTGCTTTACTTACTATGACTCCTGGTAACTAAGGGCAGGTCTACACTACCCGCCTGATCAGCGGGCAGCGATCGATCCAGCAGGGATTGATTTATCGCGTCTAGTCTAGACATGATAAATCGACCCCCGAGCGCTCTCCCGTCGACTCCTGTACTCCAGCTCCACGAGAGGCGCAAGCGGAGTTGATGGGGAAGCGGCAGCAGTCAACTCACTGTGGTGAAGACACCACGGTAAGTCGATTTAAGTATGTCAACTTCAGCTATGTTATTTACGTAGCTGAAGTTGCGTAACTTAGATAGATCCCCCCCAGTGTAGACCAGGGCTAAGGCAACCAGGTTGTGCAGGCAGAAGGATGCAAAAAGGAGTATCACCATAAGTGTTTAAAACTCTAAAACTATTACAAAAATACCTTTCTTCTAATATCCATTAAATAAAATATGTGATAAAGTGGGGAGTAAAAGATTTTATGGGCAGTTGTGTGGGATGACCTACATAACACACTTTTGCTTTCATCGTTCATGAATAATGCATCCACACCAAATTCACAACAGTAAAAGCAAACTACACTCCCATGCATTTCAATGGGATTTTCCCCATTGACTTCAATAGAAGATGGTTTGGGTCCCAGTATATAACCAACTTTTTAAAATCGTGCTGTTCTGCAGAACAAAAATTGCTTTAGAAGATTGTTTCAGGGAATTCTTAAAATGTGTGAGGGTCAAAGACAATGGTGACTTGCTATTTAATTTATGAGATAACGGAGAAGTTTTTTTTTTTAAAAAAAAGTGTGTGTTAAACTAGGGGAAGCACACATGGAAACAAAATTATATATTATTGAATGAATGTCTGTATGTTTCACAATGTCTTCTGCTGAAAAGTAAACTTTTGCCAACAGTTACAATGCTTCTTACCTGTTACCACCGTTATTTCCTAATCTAAGTATAGGGACAAACTGCTATAGTTCAGATCGCATTTGCCAAGAGTTCTCAGACATTGTATCTAAAATACAGCAGTTCTCCACTATACTTGGAATACAGAATAATGCTGAATGTGGCTAATGCTCTCTATTTAAAGGCAACTACTGTACTTACATTATAGTACTCTATATACTGTAGACATAGAGGCTTGAGATGATGGATGGTTGAAGATATAAGACTAATAAACCCAGCTCAGTCTTGTAAAGAAACAAATTCCCATATCAAATTTACAGGCCCTGAATGATGAGTAGAAAAGTGGGAAACAATGGGCTTCTCTCTCAGCCAAAAAGCAGCCTTACATTTCCCGTATCCACTCCAGCAGTGATGATCTGAACTGCAGTTATCCCAAATTTACTGTTATCTGAAATAGGGTCATGTCCTCCAACATGAAAATTCCCTTTATAAGCCAAATCTATTTAAATCCCCCATGACATTTGGAAAAATCCAGATTGTACTGTACCAGTTAATGATAAGTAGCTGCATTGTATTTGCTACCCCAAGCACTGAAAATGAAATTAACATTACGTTGTTATAAACAAAAGCCTTTTGATAAAAAAAAGCTCACACAGCCTGATATTTTAACCTCTGATTAAAATAGATTATAGTAAGTAGCAATGACATGGTTTTTTCATTATCCAATAATTTAAATCTACGCCAAACAGGTATTACACCTATTAATGTTAGGTGACAGCAAAGCCATATAGCAGGGTTAAGGCTGTTATTTATTTTGAAATAATTGATTATTGGTTCCCATTTCCTTTCAAATTGTTGAGTTCTCTGTTGCTCTTGCTGAGGCTTGTATCATTAAGATTTATTCAGACTGGGTTAAACTATACAACCTGTTGTGGTTCTAATAGAGTCCATGCCATCAGGAATGGCTTTTTCTTTTTTAAAAGCTAGTCTTAAAAATTAATAAAAGTTTTTATACCCATTTTATGAAACGTTTTTCAATGCCAAAAACACACTGATATTTTAGGAACAATAATTTCCAATATGCCCTCTCATGTGTGCCTGTTACTTCTACCTAAAAGCTTTGTGTTAATTGACATGACAACATTACATAAAAATAAGAGTTCTTGTAATTTACATTGATCGCAAGCTAGGACCCCAGTCCTGCAAAGACTTGTGTGTAACTTTATGCACTGTGAGTAATCCCACTGGAGTCTCATTTCATGATCAGGGGCTAGCACATTTTCTACTGAGCAGATCTGTCCATTCTGAGCCGAAACCTGCTATGGTTAGTGCTGCAAAAGGCCACACTTTCTACTGAACAAGCACACAGAGGCCTGGTCTACACTAGAAAATTAAGTTGGCATAACTACACCGCTCAGGGGTGTGAAAAATCCACACCCCGATTGGTGTAGTTAAGACAACCTAAGTCCATGTATAGCAAGTGCTAGGCTGATGGAAGAATCCTTCTGTCGTCTTAGCTACTGCCTCTCGGCGAGGTGGAATATCGATGCCAACAGGAGACTCTCTCCCATCGGCAAAGGTAGGATCTACGCTGAAGGGCCACATTGGTGCAGCAGAGCAGCTGTGCTGCCATAGTGTTTTAAGTATAGAGTAGCATTTACATAGACACAAAACTGATGTATTTAAAAATGTGTAAAGTTCCTGTTACGAAATCACTTCTAATCCAATAATCTCAAAGCACTTCACATATAACTAATTATATACATCGCAACTCCCTTGTGAGTTAAATAAAGTATTACTTTACTGTTGTCTACGTCACACACTGAGGCACAGAGAAGTTAAGTGACTTATCCAAATTCATAAAGAGATGGGATAGACCAGGGATCTCAAACACAGAGACCGCTGGGTTATTTTCTGCGGCACACGAGCTCCCCGCGGCACCCCCGCCCCCCACCCGCAGCATTTACCTAGAGCGGCTCCGGCCCAGCAGGATCCCTTCCTGCCTGCCCTGCCCCCGCGCCACTCCGGGAAGCAGCCGGGACGGGGGGGGAGGTGGGGGGGCACAGGTTCCCCGTTCCCGGCCAATGAGAGCTATGGGGAGGTACCTGGAGGAGCGGCCAGGGCAACACACAGAGCCCTGTGGCCCCCCCCCCCCGCAGGTTCCGTCCGCTTCCTGGAGCGGCACAGGGGCAGGGCAGGCAGGCAGGGAGCCTGCCCTGCCCCCAGTGCACGCCTGGCCGGACCCGCCCCCCGAACCCCTCCTGCACCCTGACCCCCTGCCCTGAGCCCCCTGAACCCCTCCTGCACCCCTCTGGGGGCAGGGAGGGGGTGGAGTTGGGGTGGGGATTTCAGGGAAGGGGTTGGAATGGGGGCAGGGAAGGGGTGGGAAGAGGCGGGGCGGGGCCTCACAGAAGGGGTGGAGTGGGGGAGGGGCTGGGGCAGCGGGGGGTGGTCAGTGATGCAGCCCTTGGGCAGATGTACTAGTCCTCATGTGGCCCTCACGATCATTTGAGTTTGAGACCGCTGGGATAGACTGACTCTAGTCCTATGCTTGGACTTCTGAAGGTTAAGCAAGAGTCAAATAACCTTGGACAAATTGAATAGGGCTTCTTTTTAGCTCAGGTGTCTGTCATGTCTGTCCTAACAGCTTTTATTGTTCACTTTTCATTTTAGCAGTGCCAACAAGATGACAACATGCTGCTTGTATGTGTTTCGTTATATATACACATTTCCAGTTGGGCGAGGCCCTGCCTTTTTAAAATGACAAACCCCGTGGGAAACAACTCCATTAAGAAAACAGAAAGGCAGTACTGAGTGTGTATCTGCAGAAGTGAGTTTCACTGATGAAGTAAGCTGTAGCTCATGAAAGCTTATGCTCTAATAAATTTGTTAGTCTCTAAGGTGCCACAAGTCCTCCTTTTCTTTTTGTGGATACAGACTAACACGGCTGCTACTCTGAAACCGGTCATTGAAAACCAAGTACATGTTCTATTTTTAGAAATCTGAAGCAGGGTATGTGCAAACATGTACCTTCCTGTAGGCCTGATGTTATTTGAACCTTCCTCCCAGGTGCTCCTTTTCCCACTGCTGACTCGATGTCTTTTTCAGGCCGCTCTTCTCTTCCTGGAGCAATGTCGCATTTCCTGTGTGCAAGGTTAATTCCCTCTCCTACTTCACAGCCATTCTTAAAACTGCCTTGTGCTTAGCTGCCCAGCTTTGATCTCCTCCCACTTGCAGTCAGCCCCCGCTCCATCCTCCTTATTAGTCTGTGTTGTAGCTTTACAAAGTAGACTATGAACTCCTGTTGGGCAGAAGCCTGGCCATTTTATGGATTTTGATAATGCCTTGTACAATTAGTGTTGCTCCATGAGTTAAGTTATGTTCACATAGGACATAGTTTTCTATCGTGGCACAGAGGTTAGTTAGTATTAGAGCATTATTCTCAGCACTGAAATAAAGGAAAAACAATAAACTCGCATACTTTGTTTCCTCCTGAATCATCGATAGTAGAAGAGTATTCTGGATCTTTCATCCATAAAAGTAGTATCACCTTTGAAGCCAGAAGCACTGTAACATTTGATTTCAGGGACAGAATGAATATCTGCTAAAACGTGTATTGATGTGCAGCAGACATGTATTCCCTATTGTGGGTCTGATTGTGCTGCCCTTACTCATGTTTAAAATCAGTGGAACTATTTGCATAGTAAGGGACTACTCACTATGAATAAAGGTAGAAGAATCAGCACCGCTGGGGTGAAATTCACCCCTGTGCAGAGGGACAGCACAAGCACCACTTAATTCCCGCTAGGCCATTGTGAGGCCTTAGAAGTCACATTGTGTCAGGGACCAGCACAACAGCAGAGGTGCACTTTACTAAAGACATCAAAAAGAAACTGGTATTCACTTTGGGGAGTTCACTTGCATACGAAAGGGTTTGGTAGCTGCAACAAGTGGATGCTTAAGGTGAAATCCTGGCCCCACTAGAGTTTTGCCGTATTCAGTGGAACAAAGAGTCACACAGAACACATTCACTTTAATTAACCCTGAAAGTATTTACTTTAAAAATGTAAAGAAATATAGCTCATTCAAAAAGCTAGGGGATATGTGTGGAAAGAAAAGCTGTGCAGGCTGCATAATTGATTAAACGTGATTTTTGAAATGGCATATCTGAAGCAACTACAAAGTGCTTGTTACAAATTTTCACCTTGATCCTGGCCCCACTTCAGAGAAGCAGTGATACTTGGTATACCCCATTGTCTTCAGTGGAACTTAAGCAAATGTATTTCAGTTAAGCATGTGCTTAAGTGCTTTCCTGAATTAAGGCTGAATTTTCCAGCTGCTGAGCATCCCAAATGGGAATTCCCTCCCTAAGGAAAATCCTGCACTTAACTTTGATATACTGTTTATGGCGTTGTTTAAAATGTAAAGGTGAAGCAGGCAACAAAACCAAAGCATGTTTCTATTTTGTGAAAAGCCTTTTGGTAAGCAGTCACATGCAGCCAGTAACAGATTGTGTGCAGTAGAACCCAGTTATGTGTAGAATTGTTTTGATTTCAGCAGGATTTGGGGAATGCAACAGGTCCAGACATTGTCTGATATTGGCCCATTCAAATGTTATGATAGCTACAGCATTAATACAGTGCATTATATGCTTTTATTTTAATATGCAAAATCTTTTATATTTAATTTAAAACAGACACTGATCAAGTGACAGACTGTACCATGACCTATGGATCAAAGGCCATGGAAGCCTGTTGTGTAATGGGGGACTACTGGCATGCCGTTTAATGTCCTATTAATGTTAAGAAAAGGGAGCTGTTAGGTAGGATAAATAATACTAACAATTAAGGAATTTAAATAAATATTACATTAAGGAAAACAAATAGGCAAACACTAAAGTAATGCTAGGTGTCAAACAAAAAACTTACCAGCCAAACAAACGGAGGAAAGTCAGGACAGCAATTGATAACACATCACCTGTTATCACTCATACACTGCCATTTGTGCCTTAGGTTTTTATGTAAATGTTTGTTCCATCTGTTAGAATAACTGGTCCCAATGGGTGAGAGGAGGATAAGGATTATGGGTCAGTTTAAAACTTCCTCTATTTTCCATTTGTAGCACATGCACACTTACTCATTGCTGTGCTTGCCTGCTCTACTTTTTTGTATTGGAAATAAAAGAAATGTTGACAAGAATCATAGTACCACATAAAGTGATGAAGGTGGTCAGCATAAGTGGGAAAGAAAAATACAGGTCTGTTCACGAAGACAGAGGAAAATTATGTATATTCCCTACTGCAATGACTGAACCAAGAGCTATGTTTTAGTTTTTGATGCGGGGGCGGGGGGGGGGGGGGGAGTTTGCTGTGTAAAACCCTTCTCACCATGGCTTATATAATATGAAAGAAAAATTGTTACATATTTTACTGCCATTTAACATTAGCTATGTCAAATTTTAGCCAGGGCTTGAAAACAGCCACGACAGGCCCATAAGCCATGTTGTTACATCAATGGATCTATGATCTTTTTCTTTAGCTTTCATTTAAACAAACAAACAACAACAAAAACCTAAATGTCTAGAGCAGTGGTTCTCAACTCTGGTCCACCGCTTGTTCAGGGAAAGCCCCTGGCATGCCGGGCTGGTTTGTTTACCTGCCGCATCCGCAGGTTCGGCCGATAGTGGCTCCCACTGGCAGCAGTTTGCCGCTCCAGGCTAATGGGGGCTGCGGGAAGGGTGGCCAGCACATCCCTCAGCCCGCGCCACTTTCTGCAGCCCCCATTGGCCTGGAGAGGCGAACCATGCGCGGCCAGTGGGAGCCCCGATCAGACAAACCTGCGGACGTGGCAAGTAAACAAACCAGCCCGGCACGCCAGGGGCTTTCCCTGAACAAGCGGTGGACCAGAGTTGAGAACCGCTGCTCTAGATTTTAGGATTGCAAAGAAGCCTCAAAAGAGCTGGTATGTTGGCAGAGAGTCTGAAATACTAGCTCTCAGAGGTATGAACTGCCCCATTCATCAACCAGGAATTAATTCAGGCAGGCCCTGCCCTGTGTTATATAGCAGGTCAGACTAGATAATCACAAAGTCCTTTCTGACTTTATAATCTAGGAATCTCAGTGAGGTGGTGTTAAATCACATCCCCAGTGATGGTAATTCACTCTCCACATTGTTAACAAATTTCATTCCTTATTTAAGGGTTTATCCGCATACAAAAGATATACTGGTTTAACTATATTAAAATGGTACAACCCACCCTCCTCGCAGCACAGACATAATTATATCAGTATAAAGGTGCTTTATACTGCTATCGCTAGACATGTAGAGCAGGGGTTCTCAAACTGGGGGTTGGGACCCCTCAGGGGGTCACAAGGTTATTACATGGGGGGGGTCATGAGCTGTCAGCCTCCATCCCAAACCCCACTTTGCCTTCAGTGTTTATAATGGTGTTAAATATAAAAAGTTTTTTTAATTTATAGGGGGTGGGGGTTTGCACTCAGAGGCTTGGTATGTGAAAGGGGTCACCAGTACAAAAGTTTGAGACCCACTGCTGTATAGCCACACAGGCAGGAGAATAAGCTGTACTGTGTAAGGCACCTTTATCCCAATATAACTATGTCCACACGAGGGGTAGTAATGATAGAACTCTGTTGATTTAAAAAATAAAAATAAAATAAAATGAAAATGAAAAAAAATCACACCCCAACCAACATAGTTGTACTGGTGTAAAATCTGTACCTAGACCAGGCCTAAGAAAGAAGAAGGAAGATCACAGACCTTCACAATTTACTGTTAGTGACTTCTCATTTTGGTGCTATACCACCAGTTATTTTGTTTCCCCAGCTGAGAAGGATCCAAGCTCAAAGGGCCTAGCAGAGATCTGGGGCGGGGTACATTCCAATCCCACTGAGGGAAAGCCCAGCTCAAAGAGCACAGTGGAACCAAGTAGCAGCACAATCATATTTTGAACATCTGCATATTCAGGAGCAGTGTGAGTTATATGGGCCTGTGGTGCCCGTGCTCCAGGAATATTCAGGGTCCCAGGGTCCCAGCTCCACCTACGTTCATGGCCAGGTCTCTCCTCCAGCCCTGCCTGACGCCCCTGTGCGCCTCCCTCAAGGCATCTCCAGGCCCCGCCTGCTGCCCCCGGGCAATTTAAAAGGGCCCCGGGGCTCCCGGCCGCCGCCACCAGCACAGTGGGGCTAAGGCAGCTTCCTGCCCAGCCTCGCTTCATGCCATTCTCGGAAGCGGCTGGAATGGCCCTATGGCCCCAGGAGGCGGGTGTCTCCATGTGCTGCCCTCGCCCCGAGCGCCAACTCTGCAGCTCCCATTGGCCAGGAACTGCGGGCCCATGGGAGCTGCAGGGGCGGTGCCTGCAGGCAGCAGCATGCGGAGACCCTCTGGTCCCATTGCCTAGGAGCTGCTGCCAGAGGGGTGTGTGGGTCACTTTCGGGAGCCGCCCAAGGTAGCGCTGCACCCCTCACCCTCTCCCGCACCCCTGCCCCAGCCCAGAGCCCGCATCCAAACTCCATCCCAGAGACCGCACCCCTCTCGCACCCAGCCCCCCTCCCAGAGCCTTAGGCAAGTGTGTGTGTGTGTGTGGGGGCAAGATTGGACCCAGTGTGGGCACCACCAAAAAATTATACAAACCTGCCACCCCTGTGCATATTCTACTGTAGCAGAATCTCATTCACAGGGGTGTAGCATATTTTGTAAGTGGTGTGTGGGAAAGTACTGCTCCCTTCCCGCCTGTCTCCATCCAACCCCTAGATTTTAGCCTTGACAATAACCCTTTTAATCAGGCCTCTCAGAATACCTTAATAAGTAATGATAATAATTAATACCTGGCATTTACACAACTGTTCACGTTCAAGGTGTTTTACCAACTTCTGCCTGCTAGAGGACGGAAAATTTTCAAAGGATGGAAAATGGACAATTTCATGGGGGGGGGGGTGTCGTCAAAATAAACAAAACACAAAACATTTCCTTTTTTGGACCCCCTCTACTTGCATTTGTGATGCACCCATCACTCTATCATTTAGGTACTAAATCTTAACTAACCTTCCTAATTGTTTCAATTTCTTTAGTTTTTATAGTTTAAAATGCAATTTGTTCTGCAAGCTGCTGAATCTGCCCTCAGAAATGCCTGCCAAAAGCAAATTTCACATGAAACAGAAAAAAAACCCTTCTCTCCAAACTACCAGGTGAAAATGGAGCTTTTTGCACAAAAGCGGATCGATAGCCTTCATCCTGCCATTCATTGTGCGTGGAGTGGGTGGGTTTCATACAGAGTTCAGCAGACTTTTCCAGTCTGATGAATTATAAGATCTAGGCCTTGGATGATCAAAGTGCTGTGATAGAAGATAAGAGCTTCCAATGTGAGAAAGTGTCGTGCATTCTTTAATGTAGCTTAATAGAGAAAGCCTAGATAGCGTGGTGATGGGCACTTCAGAAATGCAGAGAGATGAAATAGGTTAGGTAGGTGAGTGGAGGGCTGCCCTGGACATACTGGGGGGTGGCGGGTGGAACATTTCATGGCCAGGAAAGGCAGAAGTAGCCTAGAGCCCTTCTCCATTTGTCCCTCCTGGCATGTGAGCTGGGGAGGATCCCAGATACCTGGCTGTCAGGAGGACAAAAATCAGGAACCTCAGCCCACAGGTTTCCAGGACAGAGAGCCGGTCTGGTGACTTTTTAAGGTTAAGGTGCCTCCCCATCCCCCAACATCCGGCCTGAGCGCTCAGCCCAGCCTGGAAGAGGCTTGAAGCCTTGAGAAAGTTCCAAAGGCCGCTGCAGGGCTGAGTCACCCTATGGGCTGGGCAGCAACTGCATTCCTGAGCAGAGTCACTGCTTGGGGGCAGGCAAGGGGAAGAGTGGGAGAGAAAGGAGCCAGGTGAGGGGCTAGCCAGATAGAGGGGACGGGGGAGGGCAGACGGGGGGGGGGAGCGGTAGAGGGAAGGAGAGACAAACAAGAAGAGAGAAGAGGCTTGGGGAGGGATGCCAATTTTGGTTGGATGTATTCTTGGAGGTTTCATCACATGACAGTCTTGAAGTAAAGATTAATCTTTAATTCCAGGAGACTCCAGGACTATCCTGGAGGGCTGGCAACTCGGAGGGGGGGGCAGAGGGAATGGGGGAGACTTGACACAGGTGGGAGGCTGGGGGAAGGGAACGAGTAGAAGAAAGGGGGAAGAGGCGAGGGAGTGGCGCAGAAGGGGAGCTGTAGAGAGGCAGGCTGGGGGTTGATGGAGGCCAGGCAGGGAACAGGGGTGGAGAGGAGAGGGGGTCATGGAAGAGGCTGAAGAGGGAGGGGGCGGGGATGCAGGAGGCGGTGGGAGATGAACCGGCCTGGAGCTGGAAGGCAGTGTGCCGGCGGTGGCCTGGGGCCAGCGGGGGAGGAGGTGCCGGATACAGGCGGGGCGCGGGGAGGGGAGGGACAGGGCCGGGCTCGGGAGGCCGGGGGTGGGTGACAGCAGGGCTGGGGAGGGAGTGGCACCGGAAGAGCCCGGCGCTGACTCACCAGAATAAATTGCTCCTCATCCAGCACCCTTCGCTCACTGCAGCTGGAGCCGGAGCCGCTGCCGAGTTCGCCGGCTCGCAGCGCGTTGCCCAGGGAAGAAGGCGCCGCAGAGGGAGCCCGGGCGCGGCCGGAGCGGAGGATGAAGATGCCGGGCGAGGTGATCCGGGAGGGCGAGCTGGAGAAGCGCAGCGACAGCCTCTTCCAGTTCTGGAAGAAGAAGCTAGTGGTGCTGACCAAGGACAGCCTGAGCCTCTTCCCGGACGGGCACAAGCGCGCCCGGGGCAAGGAGCTGGGCTTCCACTCCATCCTCAAGGTGGACTGCGTGGAGCGCACGGGCAAGTACATCTACTTCACCATCGTCACCACGGACCGCAAGGAGATCGACTTCCGCTGCCCGGACCAGAGCTGCTGGAACGCCTCCATCACCATGGCGCTCATCGACTTCCAGAACAAGCGGGCCATCCAGGACTTCAAGAGCCGCCAAGAGCTGGAGCCGGCGGCGGGCAGCCAGGAGCGGCGCCTGGCCCGGGCGCCCTGAGCAGCCCGCGGGGCGGCAGGGGGTACGGCGGAAGGTGAGCCCCGGGGGTGGGGTGGGGGGGGGCGACCGATCAGCGCCCCTGAGCCTGCCCGCGCGGGGCTTGGCAAAAGGCTCGGGCGGGCTCCGTTTCCAGAGCTCGGGCTGCTGCGCTGCGCCTCAGTCCGTCTCCATAGAGCTGCGCGGGGTGCGGGGCCGGCGGCGGGGCGAGCTGGCCACGTGCTTAGCGCGGGAGGCATTTCTCCCCCTCACCCCCCAGTTCCAGGCTAGCGCTGCTCCCGGCCTTTAAACAGCGGCTGCCAGCCCCTGAAAGCACGTGGGCGCCTCCCGCCTTTTCACGGGGACTCCCGCCGCACCTGCCTGGGCTCGGCCGGCTCCGCCCGTAGCGCTCGGACGGAACCGGCACCACCCGGCCTTAGGCTTAAAGACCCCCCCCAAGACTCTTGTATCGGCTAGAAACGCAGCCCTGGCGCCTGCAGGCGGAGGCGCGGGTGGAATTAGCCGAGCCGGTCGGCCCTGGAGGGGTTGAATGGACTTGGCCCCACAGCGGCCCCTGCTGGGCAGTGCAATTTAATGATTCCCAGAAAGCATCAATATGCCTGTGGCTTCTTACGAAAATCACTAGGGATCGTTTTACAGCCACTTCAGCATCCGGCAGCCTGGGATAAGAAGTGACTGTCTCGTAGCTAGTGTGGCAAATATCTCCATTTTTCAAGAGGAGAAAGGACGCAATAATGGGGATGGGAGAATCGCTGTTGGGATCCTGCCTGCCTCTACTCTCTCTCTTGGGCTGGGGATCTCCTTCTGTGGGTCTGACACTGGCTGGGTCTCCCTGGGAAGACACTCACATCCTGTGGTTGAGGCACTCAGCAGCAGCTGACTTGGGTTTTAATGCTTGAACTGGGGAGGCCAGGCCCTCTTACTACTTTGAGGGGCTACCTCACTTCTGTCTTATTCAAAACACTGGGTGGGCTGTGTTGTATTAAATAGGTTTGCCTGTTTCAGGCTTTCATTAATCACCCCCTTATCCTTCCTCCCCACATAATTCAAGCAGTGGACATAGACTTTTCATGCTGCAGCTTTTGACTGGAACGTAATACTAGCCTTTAGACGAGCACCAAAGCTGCTCCTTAAGCCACTTTGGCCAGCAGAGAACGCTGAAGTGTTGTAGACTTGGCACTCCATTTTGGAGACTGAGCTTTTTGTGAGTGTTGCCTACCAGGGATCTCTGGGTGATACTGTGCATGGATACTAACTAGCAAGAGCAATTTAATAATTATGCCATTTAGTTGAGGAAATGTGGAGAGACACTTAACAGGGGCTTCTTTAAGGAACTCTGTATATAGGCTGGGATTTTTAAATATGAGTGCCAAACTCCCGTAGGCTCTTACCCCACAAGAATATTGCTGTATTGTTGCACTTCTGACTTATTTTCTGTTTCTCTCTTTTAGAATATACCGCTGGATGATAAACCAGATCGAATGTCTTGGACTGAAATGGGACAGGGTACCAATGAAGGAAAGCAAAGAAGGTGGCTGGGAACAGTTGAGTTTCCTCCAAGTTTGAGGCTGCTGAGCAAAGAGCCCTGAGCTTCGCTCCAAGATGCATTTTAAAAACCAAAGACTCTTTCAAAAGGACTTCTGGTGAAGCTTCAGCAAGTTTTTAAGTGGCACAGCTTTGCAAACTCCTTTCATCTATTTATGAGATGCAAAGAATATTCAGCACCCATTGGTGCGAAACAAACCCAATTTAAATTATTTGTGGTATCTATATGTATTTATTTTGATGAATGTCTTTAAGCAGATGTCTTAATATTGCTTTTGCATTAATGTGTCCATTCCAAATAAATTACTTGAAATGTTCACATTTTATTACTATACACTGCGGTGCAGTATGTTTATTGGTGCAGGTTGCAGAATAATAGTTCATAGACACCATCTGGAAATAGGGCTATACTAATGTATCCAGACACTTCTGTCAATAAAAATACTCATGTGCTTTAATAACAGAAAACGGACATGTCTCTAGGAAAGGGCCTGCTTCAACTGGTCTCCAAGCAGAAAATCGGTTGCATCTAAACTAGGAATTGCTATAGTGTATCAGACCACTAGCCCGTCTAATCCAGAATTCAATGGTCAGGATTAGTTGCATCTGAAGAAGGTGCAAGAACACCTGCAGTCATCAGTTACAGAACAAAAGTGCCTTCCAGAATGCTTCCTCTAATACCCCCTGCTTTCTTAGCCCAGAAGAAGAGGGATAACTGAACTGGTTCAGGGTAAAATAAAGACCAATCTATATAATCTCAGGGGTTTGGAAAGGTTTATATAATAAGTTCCCTGTTATTTCACATCTCTATATGCAACTTTTCAGTTTCTAGATCCAGCCAGGATCAGCCATGCTGAACGGAAGAGGCTGTTCTCAAGGGATTTCCAGCCTAACCAGAGGCAGGAAGTACTGTTTTATCAGCTTCTTCTTAGGACACTTTGCAGAGCCCAAGGGTTGGAGAAATAGCTGAACTTCTTGGTACCGTGCTTATGAAAATCAGGTCTTATGAGACTTGTCACTAATTCATCTACATTTCCTTGAGAGAAATTCTGTTAACAGACAGCTATCCCTTCTCTACAGCTAGAAAGGGGACGTGCAACTCAGTTTCAGTGCCAAATGCATTTTTCCTTGTAAGACTTTTCCTGTGTAGTGTTTCTTACTAATGGTCTGAAACTGAAATCCTTAATTAGGTAAAGTTCCCACTGACTTCCACAGAGTCTTGCTTGAAGGAGACCAGAGAGTATTGGTGGAAACTACAAAGATGATCCTGTGAACAGCATGTAGGAGGGTTAATTAGGGGCCAATTAAAGCATAGTTCTAATAAGGAGCTAGTGGAGGGTGTGGCTCAAAAGGGAAGTGCTTGCTCATCCAAAAACTGGGAAATGCTAGGGCTATAAACTACTTAGGAGGCGTTAAAAGTTATGGACTAGCTGCTTTTTTCCCACTGGATGAAACAGGTTTCAGCTATCTGTTGGTTGGACCAGCTTGAAGAAAGTCTTGGTTCTGATCGCCTATGTATAGGCTGGTGGGAAGAAATGCTCTGCATTGAGGGGTTTGTGCCTTAAAGCAGGATACAGTACTTAAGTTTCCTGAACCTACAGGTTTTTCAGTTACCTGTACTGCAGCCTGGAATACCCTCCTAAAGAGGGGTGGGTTTCTTTTTTCTCCAGGTGGGGTTAAAGCATGACTTAAATATGGATTCAATTGGTCTTTAGGACACCATGTCTGAAAAAATCTGGATGACCTGCCTTTACTTCCATTCTACAGTGTAAGAGAGGATAGACCCACACCTGTAAGTGGGGATGGCTGAAATGCAGTCGCTGGAACTTCTGTAACTATTCGCACTTGATATTGTTGTATTGATCAGAGGCCTAAATGAGGATCTGAGCCTCATTGTGCTAAGCACTGTAAAAACAACCTGACCTCCACATTACTCCTAAAGAGAGAGGGCTGTATCCTCATTGGGTTCATTGACTTCAATGGAACTAGGCTGATTTACATCAACCAAGGATAGGGTCCTACCTCTTGTAATTGTGTAGTACACACTTATGTGTGGAGCC
Organism: Eretmochelys imbricata; assembly: GCF_965152235.1. Lineage (NCBI taxonomy): Eukaryota > Metazoa > Chordata > Testudines > Cheloniidae > Eretmochelys > Eretmochelys imbricata. The sequence continues at coordinate 27,889,994 of NC_135577.1, read as the reverse complement.
CAGAAGAGTCTGCAAACTATCAACGGTGTGGAATATCATTTACTAAGGCTTTGTAAACTGCTTCAATAGCAAAAGTTACTGTATACGCTGCTGAAATGCATAGTGCTGGTTTAAGGCTGCTTTTATTTTCAATCTGGGTTAATGGAGGCAAAAGTCCTGATATATAAACATTGCACATTTTAGTTTTTGTAGATAAAGTAGACTTACATGTAGCCTGGATTACTGAACTCTCTCCTCTTTCTGGGGTACTTTATTATTAAAAATATACAAAAACAGAGCTATATTGACAGTCAGTTGCAAATAACCAAAGGCTGAGACTCCAAACATCTTGTACAAAATTCCACCTAGTGTTGGGCCCACGGTCCGTGTCAGGGGAGGAACAGATGCACATAGCCCAAGCATGGCACCTACAGAAGAGGGGAGAGAAAAAGGGCATACAGAAACTACAGATTAATTCTAATTACAAAGCTTTAATGACAGTTTGTTGAACAGACATAATTTACATGGACTCTGTGTCTCCAGAAGTGTGTAACTTCCACTGTGAGCCATCTCAACTCTCCACTGCAGTGTTCACACAACAGGAATACTGTAGTAAAGGGCAATCAGATTCTGCACTCTTCAAGAAAGAATTCAGTGTCCAATACTGGGAGCTAGGTTCTGATTCTGGAAGTAGTCCTCTTAGTTAGGCTTGCAACTGGGAACATTTATTTAATTAAGGGTGTGGTAATTTACACTTTAGTACTCTGTCACTTGCAAAGCTTGGAAGATCAGACTTTTCTAATACAATAATTAGATGAGGCAGCTACTAGTGCATCTCCACCTTACTAAAACAACCTATCACAATTTGTCCTCTTGCTCAGGATATGGGATGTTAAGGATTTGCAGTATAGCAACTTGGCTCTGGGAGGCTGGGTTCTAACTAGTCTATTCAAAAGATGATGCCCTAAAAAAGCCTCATCACAAACCAAGATTGCTTCAATATGAATGAACACATGCATTGTATCCAGCTCCACCAGATTCTTGTGCCATGCTGGGAGCTTAAAGGGAGCAGGAGCCACAGGCAAAAAGAAAGCACTTACTACTTGGCAAAGTAGGGCCACTTGCATGTGCACATGCAGATGAATGGACATGGAATATTAGAGCACATGGGGTAGGGTGCAGGCACGTTATCCTGCTATTCATATAGGAAAACCAGTATAGCACCAAAATGAAAAGCCTTAGAACAGGACATCAGGGAAGGAGAAGGGAGGCAGCTTGTGAGCTAAGCTTAGACTTTGGTCACATTTTGACCATTTTAAATATTGGTATGTTTGTTTTGCTGTTTGCACAGGTGAGAGAGAACTCTGGATGTAGGCATTTTGACTTTACATAAAGATCCTGCTGCCAGCTGTGGCACCGTAAAAGGAGGCCTTGCCTAGCTAAATGTGAGCACAAATGCACTACTTGATTCTACTCGTTATAAAGCGATGGAGGACCATGTAACTGGAACAGAACTGAGTCCAAAAGTCTTTAGGGGAGTGTGAATTAGAGGAAATCTGACCAGTCCTCAGTCTAATGCAGATCCAAGCCTGCTGTACTTCTATTCATAATGCTAGTTGAGAAGGGAGTCAATAGGAGGGGGAGTAGTATGCGTGTGTGTCTTCGAAAATTTTTTCTGTCAGACACTGAGTACTGCTCCCCATCAATGAGCTGGGTGGATCCCCAAAATTGACCTCTCCCAGTGGGAGCAATCACACAGCCACCAAGCTTCCTGGGCAACTTCTACATTTTTTTTCCCCTCCAGGCATTTGAACTAAACTAATTACTATATACAGCAGCCAAACTGGCTCCCAACAGTTGAGCTGGCACTTCGTGGTGTGTGGGTGGGTTGCGTGTGTATGTTTAATCAGATATCCATCATCTAAACAGGCTCAGGCTCCAGGTCTGCACCTCTGAAAGGTTTATTTTGCTGAAAGATCATTTCTGTTTCCCAAAGAACCAGATGGCTCCAAATTAGATCCTCCAGTACGAACCACCTCTGATCTTTAGGCAGTTTGAAATCTGAATTTACTGCTCTCAGAATGTTAACTGCCTAACAAGTGTCTGAGGATCAGTACATTAGCAAAAACATCTGCAATGCTCTGTACAGCTCAGTCCAATGTAGAAGCAGCCAAGTGCTGCATAAATTCAAATCCACAAACTTTTTCTCATCCTTTTATTCTGGCTTCTCCACACACTACCCTTCCCCCAAAGCTCTTGCATCTTTGCACCTTTCGTTATTCTCCCTTCACTACAAGTGGCCCACTCTCCTTCTCCCTTCCTTTATTCCCCTCCCAGCCACCCATCATTCCTTGTCCTACGCAGTTACCTGCCTTGCCTACGATTGCTGATTCAGCCATCTTCCTACCTCAGTCTTCCCAACCTCTCTTCTTCTGTAAACTTCAGGGCTTGGGCCCAGAGGCCTCTGTAAGTGAAAGGTGTTGGGGCAGGTGGTATCTCAATCCCTCTTTTAGTTTAGCTAATGCACCTTTGTGCTGCATTGGACTGCCCTAACTCCCTTCTTTTTGATTTATGTCATGTTACAGTGCTATGGTTAATGGGGTTGTCCTACAGCTGGCCTCAGATCACAATGCGGCCTAATTCAATGATCAGGGAACAATCAGGGAGGTGGCACATTTTGGACCAGTCAACTGATAGCTGAGTCTGAGCAATGGAGGAAGAAGGTTGGTTATGAAAAGAGAGGAGGTAGGCTCTGTAGCAGGAGGGGAGCCAGACAAGGCTAGGAAAGATTAAGCAGGGCTCCCCTACTTAGCACAAGAGCAGGGTTACCCCAGCACAGCACACAATGCAGCAGTAGAAGTTGGCTACCAAAAGTTTGGGGATGCCACAGTGCTGGAGACTGGCCCTGGATTTAAGGATCAATTTGTTTAATCTCCATGGTGAGCTTTACTTCTGAATATACAAGTCAATCCATAAACCAGTGAGCCTCCTAAACCGGACCTGTGCACAGAAACAACATCTCCATTCTAGGAAGCGAGATTGAGTTCCACCAGGGATTTTAATGCTGACAGGTCACAATCGGGGCTAGCCTGTACTCCCACCCAGCTCTCCCATGCCGATGATGTTACTCCAGCATGCTGCAAAATCCCTTTCTACTTTGAAGAAAAAAATAACAAAACAAACCGCACAGGAAAATGAAAGAAATCATTTCCAGTCCACTCTTTCAACAGAAAGCCCCAGTGACTGGTAAAAAATGAGTGGGAAACACATCAGCCCCCATTAGGAAATGACTTTGGGAAAGCAAGATTTGATGCAGAGATCTGAATGATCTCAGCAAGTGGTAATCCGTACCCATGCCTATTTGGAAAGGACAGGGACGCTTTAATGTTTGGTGACAGTGGAGAAGAAAATCCTCACTGGACAATCGGCTTCTACTAACTTCTATCCAGTCTTCCAGCTCTTTGATAAGAGGAGCACTCTAATCTGGGGCGAGTCCCCTCTTTATCATAAAGGCCTGACCCAGGGCTTATTAAGATCAATGGAAAGACAACAACTGGTTTTAGACAATATAGAATAGGCCTCAATGAAAAGATCTTCAGAAGATTCCTTCAGCGAGACTCAAGACAGACACAATTCCAAAGGGAGTTCCTCAAGGTGAACCGGCGAATAGAACGATCTTGCAAATACGAGTTCTTTAAATTAACTGAAAATCTTCAAGGCTAACTCCACTTTCTGTGTTTTTGATGTGAAAAGCTTTAATGTCACAATATCACATCAAGCTTAAGAGCTATTAAAAGGCAGAGATTTATTAACAAATGCAAGTAGAAATGACTAATTTGTAGGGTAAATTTAACATTTGTACAGTTGGGACAATAGTTTTATCTGGAATGTGGGTGGAACGGCTACAGTATGGTGTCACCCCTGATCAGAAATGGGTGGCAGGCATTTTAGTAGCATTGTTTCTCTGGGAGACACCCATACTACATTAGACAGGTACTCCAAAGAAACATCTTACACATTGAAATTGCTCTGCTAGGTCAGATACTCTTCATTTCACTGTTGCCTCTGCCTTGAGACAAAGTTTTAAAAACAAAATCCTACTTGAGAAAGTGAATGACTCTCAGGACCCCTCTTTTACTGCGACCTCCTCATGCTTTTGCTAAAGAACTACAATCCTGACCTGCAGCAGCACCTCCTGCCAATCTAGTTTTGAGCCCAAACACAACTCTGCCAATGCACCTCAATCCTAACCTACTAGATCCCCTGCCATTGCAGTTCTGGGCCCATGCACAGCTCTCCAAATGCACACAATCTTTTCTTGCAACACTTCCCAATGGGCTAGTTCTGGGCTCCATACAACCTCTGCAAGTGCACCTTTGTCCTAAGTTGCAGTACCACCCCTTCCACTGTCCTTCAGCAGAGACTGCCAATTTTGCTGAATTGGGGGTGGGGTGTGACCTAATAATGTACGCAAACAAATGAAGACTAGGAAGAGACCACTAAACTCATGCTCACTTGTGACTGAAGTTAGCCTCTGGGCTTTGAAAGAGACGCATGCTCCATTTTTCCTCACAAAAGCCTTTTGAGAGCAGTCTGGATGCTTTCCAGATTTGCTCTATGTTTAAATGCCATTTACTGCCCCTCCTCCACTGCTCTCCCTCAAACATTTCTTGAAGACTTGAAACTCCTGATTTTCATTTGCACAGAATCGAGTCCTGGAAAGTTCTGTCCTTAGCTCAATATGAACTAAATACGTTTTAGCAAACAAATTAAATTCTAACAGAGATTCAATGGCTCAAAGTGCTCACAATGTATGCTGGGTAGATTTCAGCCTTAAATCAGGCTAACAATGGGACATTCTCATCCAGAAAAATCCCAAAGTGCTTTACAACCTTTGACAGACTGCACAAACTATGAGTTAAATTTCAACTGGGCTCTGTATAGACACCTGCCCATAAAGCTGCAGCCGGAGTAGGGAGTGCAGGATAGAATCTGACTGGACCAGTTATGGAGCTCCCAAGAGAGGACGACTCCACAGATATTTGTGGAGTGGAGCCATGGAGGCAGGGCTTAAGAGAGCAGAAGCATCACCTGCAGATAGGCACTAACTCATCTTAATATGCCCCATTCCACACAAAAGGACCCTCTACTTCGAGCAAGAATAATTTGGACAGAGATGGTGGGGGCCAGGGAAGGCTCACCAGAACATTGCTGTGGCAGCACAGATGCGTGCATACATTTTCTGGCCACATCTGAAGGAAATAAATATACATGTCCACCACTGAACCACAGCCTCTTCTATGGCAAAATGCAACAACTCTTTTAACAGCGCAAGGAAACATCACAAAATAGCTTAAGTAAAAGTATTATAACCAGCTGCAACCAAAGCTGTAGCTGCTCCTCTGAGGGGTGTATGGATTAGGGTGGCTGCCTCTGTGGGTGACCATCAGCAGTTTCACTGTGTCTTCACATAGAACAGCGAGGCTGTTAGGCAGGAGTCTTTGTTTTGTCCAGTGTAGATAGGACAATAAGGTTGCTTGGCAAAACCCAGGAGTCTGCTGGGCTTAGCAGCCTCTCAGTTGCCCGCTACCATTGTGGAAAGGAAGGTTCAGAGTGTCATGCTGATGTTGGTACAATATGTATGGCCCTGCATCCTGGGAGAACTCTTTCACTGAGGGAAGGCACGGACATTCAGATGATGAAGACTTTTTCAGGACCATGACCCTTCCTCTCCAATAGGGTGGTGGCCAGTCACTTCCTTTATTAGAATACACAGAAATCATGACTCCTTTTAAGATTCCTATCTATGGTGACTCTCTGGCTGAACAGGGCCCCTCATTTACAAGAATATGCTACCATGTTTCCATTCTGAGCATTTATTGTTTATCATGGTGTCCCATAGCCTGGTTTTGCATGAAAAGAAGCACCTGAGTGACAGGAAAGCTGTGTGGACCTTTCCTTGTTGGATCCAGACATATGGCTGGGTATTTGCAAGTGGAAGTGCAGGCAACAAGAGCCTGAATGACTATGAGGAACGTACAGTCAAAAATGGAGTGTTTGATCAATATTGTACAAGCTAGTCCTTTGTTCATCCTGTACCTGCTCATCCTCGTTTCTGACATAAATTACATGCAGTTGTTTGAACAGGATTTCTCAGGGAATGGCATGTTTCTCAGAAATGTGCCTTAGTGTAAAACAAAAGCTGCACAACCACACTACAGCAGTGTGGCAAGGGTGCTATGAAGTGTGACAACCTTAAGATACGACTCAAGCTAACTAGCTGTCCAATATTGTAGCTCTTCCTTTTATCCTAGCCCCTTCAAGGGCCAAATCTATTAATCTTAATCCTAAATCAGTGGACCAAACTGTGGGGCGCGCCCACCTAGGGGCGGCGCACAGGAGAGTTCAGGGGGCTCCTGGCCCTGCCCCCAGCTGTGACCCCAGCCTCAGCCCTCTTACTCCTGTCCATGTCCCCGCCCCAGAGCCGTGACCCCACTCTGGGGGAGGGGGGCACGGACACGGGGAAGGGTGGAAATGAGGTAAAAAGTTTTGGGATCACTGTCCTAAGTGCAGAGGGCTGACACACGGCCTTGTGATTCACCTAAGCCTTAAGCATAAGTAAAGCTTTGCACAGATCCTCTGCAGCAAGGTGGATTTCAGTCTAAGTAAAGGCTGCAGGATTCTGCCTCTTGTTATGCTGTCGTCAATTGATGCTGGTCGCTGGCTCACTTGTAACTCTAGTCCTGCTCCTTCTGACCAGCGTTCATTGGCTGGCAGAGATCGGGACTAATACAGGTTACGCTTTGTTCTTAGTCAAATTATGCCTGACGGGATGTGCTGGGAACTCGGCATTCTTCCCACAACGCTCTAAGTCGTGGTTGGCAGCACAGCACAGCACCAGCATAGCTGCATTTATGCACATGCCAGCTCACAGCTTGAAACCTCGGGCTTTAAAAGTCACAAGGCCCAGAGTCTGAGCATGAAGATTGTCTAATTAAAAAAAAAAAAAAAAAATCTCGTCTTTTAACAAGTCTTACCAGTGTCAGAAGGAGGGACGGACTTGGTGAGAATGCTGTCTGTAATAATGCCCATAGTGCAGAGTGCCAAAACCATGGGGAGAGCAATGACGCAATAATGGAACACGTTGGTCATCAGCACCTGAGTGACAGAACAAAATATACCCTGTCTATTAGAAAGCCAGCTCCTGCGCAGCACGAAGGATAACGTCACAGTGAGGAGATACAATCCTACCTGGATTTTCATAAATACATAGTGCACTAGACTCCTGGTTGGTGTACAGTGGTGAAGCTCTGATGCAGCAAAACAGATTTGCACCAATAGAAGATCCAGCCCATTCAAATCACTTGTGTTAAATTTGTGTTGAATACAGTATTATAAACATTCAGTATATGTAAGAAACTGTAACCGATACATTAAGGTAGAACCTCATCTAGTTTTGCTTTGCTAATTCACAAAGCGTGATAATTCCCACAATCCCCCCTTCTTCCCCCAGGCTGTGTGCTCCACCTCTCAGGAAAAATTTAATAGCAGGGGCCTGTAGTGCAGTCTCATTAAGTTCTCATTACTTATACAAAACAGGCTTCTACAGCACCCATTATAATGCATCATCATAAATAATTAAAACTAAACTTTGCTTGTCAAAATAAATGAACACAGTACATTATGTAATACTGTACCCTTGGGATCGCTAATCCTGTTTGTCAGTATACTTGCTAATGAATTCACTGAATTCAGTAATCTGGAACGGGTCTCCCACATTAATAAGGACACATTAATGAGCATAATTAGTGAGTGTAACAATTTTCTTATTGCACATGTTCTGTTCAGAGACGTCATTTCAGAAGTTTATTACTTAAACAAAAGTACAAGAATAAACTTCTTATGCAGTGGGGCTAAACCAGCTCTGAATTCATTGACAATCCCTACTGGTCAAATGAATGGATTTCTCTGGAGCACGGAAAGGAAATTAATGCCCCTCCTCCCTCACTCTGTACTGGAACTCTCTTATCCTATGTTTAATTTCGAGGTGTGTTTCTTTTACTGTCATCTGGAGATCATTTATATCCTTTGTTAAGCTGGAAGTTTTACTCATTGGATCATCCTGCATGGGTTTTCCTTTCATAAAATCCAGTCAGCGTCTCTTGGTTACAGAGGGAAAACAAGCCCAGAAACATACCTAACTCATGACCTACTCATGCTGAGGTTTAAAACATTGTCCTGACTGGATTAAAAAGTATGTATATATTCAACCCCTGTCTGGAGGCAAAGGTAGATAGGTGCCTTAATTTCCATGGGACCTTTGCCTGAGTTTTGAGTCAGGGCTACAGAATATAGCCTTGGTGCACAAAATATTCAGACCAGTGGATGGATAATAAGAGCTACTTTGCTAGAGCAAATGCTTCCAGAGCTCATGCAGGGATCTCAGGAGAGAATGCAGCTTTAACACTCCCCTATCCCACAGGAATTGTCTGCCACTTGGGCAGTGTGGAGGCAGCAGGGAGTGGATGGAGCAGAACCATGGCTTCCTGCATTAGATGATAAATGCTGGACGGGCCCTTCAATAACAAACAACAAAAGTGGGGAATGACCGTTAAAAGCAGAGGGAGTGCTGGGGAGAGTGCTTTCCCCCACTGAGGCCCTATAGGAATCAGGGTTGGAAGGCCCCAGTATGAACATGACTGCCAAACCTGGGATTTATTTTTCAGATAGGGAGGGTTGTGCCTGGGGTCCCAGGATGGGGGCTCAAAGGCAAATGAATGGGAAACAGGAGAGAAGGGGCAGGACAAGTCAAAACCAGGCACCCCCTAGAGGAAAACATCCCTCATTTGACTGACAAACCTTTCTGCACCACCACCCAGACCCCCTGTTAACGCGTAAGCCTTCCCACACCTGCAAATGAGAAGCATCATCTTCTCTGACCACTGAATGCTCATCCCAGCTGTTCAAACTCCCCACGTCTCCCAGCTGGCCCACCCCGCCCCATCTTCAACCCCCGGGTAATAGGCACCCATCATCTAGACTCCTTTCAAGCTGCAAAATTATCCTCTTAGGTCATGAAAAGCCCCACAGAGCACCTCCTGTGCTACATGCCAAAACCCTTCCAGGGAGGTGTTTAGGTTTCTTTTTCAAACATCTGCTCTCTCTACTTGCTTCCACTCTTGAGGAAAAGGCTTTGTTTTGCACACGTGGCATCCATTGGCAGGCCAACAATAGCAAGTACATAGTAGGAGGAAAAAATTAAGTTGAACTATCTTTAATGCTCATTCTTGGAAGGGAGGAAGGGGGAATTAAAGTCATAAACATTTTATGAGCCCAGATCTGTAATCTGAGTGCTGGGGTCAGCCAGGGCCCTCCTGACACTGTGACAAGCTGCCTCAACAAGGCTCATCCCTGTCGGGACCTCCATTATGAAAAGCCACCCCGCATGCAGATGTTGTCTTGGCAGCCCCTTGAACAGAGCACTTTTTAATAAGCTCTCCTGGGTGGAAAGGACTGCAGCTGTATTTTCCTATGAATAGTTGTCATAGGAAGTCATTCCTGACCCTTGTCTCTCAGGTCCATCAGGATGTCCCAAGCCCCCTAGGCATGTCCTAACTGCCAGCTCTGAAGTGAATTCACAGCACAGTTCCCCCACAAAGTTAGTAAGAACTTCTTTGGGCTGGACTTCTTCTAACCATGGCTTATTAATCCACAGTAAGTGGGGCAGTTATGTGCACTGCCCTGCAACAACACTGTGATCTGTCCAGAGGAAATTTAAATTATGCTCTTTAAATTACTCCCTTTTTAGTCTTCCTCATTATTATTACTCAAAACATGCCCAATAAATGCATGCATCCCACTCCTACTGCTTTGGATGGGTTTCAAGTCTTTTAAATGACACCTCATCTAACAAATTCACTAAACAAAGAGTCTGAATGAGAGATGCCGTCTTGCTTGGCTCATGATGTTCTCATTACTGCCTTTACTCATTTCTCAAGCTTCTGAGGTAATTAAAGTCTGGTGCATGGACAGGAATGTTAAAATGTTTCCGTCAACCTGCTCCATCACTCCTGAGATAGCAAGACTAAGGCGAGTAATTGGGCTCCACTCAGGTTCTGCATCTCTGGCGGTGCCATTGAAGTTCATCCATTAGGCTTGTTTCAGGCCAGCTGTGTGTGATGATGATGATGAATGGTATGCTGGACTTATGGGAGCACAGTATGCAACCCCATGTAGGATTTTGTGCTCATGATTTTGATTCCTCAGTTCTCTGGCTGGTAGGGCTTAGGAAGCCTTGCTAAGACAGGCCATTTTATCTGGGTTGAGCAAGGAAAGGGTGATTTGCACCCCTTTTGTGTGACCCAATTTGGTTCTTATGCAGCCTCTGGGTGGAAGGACAGGTCAGCACAAAGCAATCAGGTGACTTGGCACAAGGTCACCCAGTGAAACGATGGTTTACTTTCTCAGACTAAAACTCCAGAACTTCCTGGCTCCTAGCTCTGTGTTCTAACTTGTATAGGGGACACAGTGTTGCCTAATAGCTCGAGTATAGGTCTGGATGTCAGGAGACCTGGATTCTATTCCTTACTCTGGCATGGATTTGATATGTCCTCTTGGAAAAGTCACTTAACCTCTGTGCCTACATACAAGGTTACAGTGTAACAGGTATGTGAAAGAGACTTGTCATTTTTGCCACTGTAACACAGCCATTTCATTGCAACATGACACAATAATCAAATGCTAGTTAGAGGGTTCAAGGCCAAACCATTCAGTGAATTTCTAAAGGCCGACAGCTGAATCTATTGTCATTTTTCTCTGTTATCCTCATCCAAGACTTCATGCACCCTGGAGTCTTGGCAGTTCAAGACTGAGGTACGCAAAAATTGTTCTATGTTTCATTCCAAAAAGGCACTAATCTTGATTGTTAAAAACAACAAACCAAAACGACCAACCCCTAATATCACCAGCAAACTTTTGTCGAAGTGTGGGTTTTTTGCCTGTAACTTTCGCTTACTTTCAGAGACATTCAGGAAACATAACCAAGCAAAAACTGAGGGTAAGATTTTCAAAAGCATCAAGTTACACAGGCCTGTTCTCAACATGGTTTGTACTGGTATGACTCTTTGGGTTAGGTGTGTGGGGAATGTGTTGTGGGGTTTTGTTACTGTTGTTTTTGTTTACCAAAGAGTTATACCAGTACAACCCCTAGAGTGGTCACAGTTAGGGCTTATCTACATTGCAATGCCTTGGTTGGTATCCCTATGCCGGCATAGTCTCCTAGTGTACTCTGTTGGGTAGATGAGGCCTTCCAGCAGGATAAAGTTTTCTTATAGTAATACAGCTTATTCCTTTTCCCATATAGGAAGTACCTTTATACCACTATAACTGCATCCACTAAGGGTTGTACTGAGTTAACAGCACCAGTATAGGCTGAGAGTATAACTTATGTGTAGACAAGCCCTTTAGGAATACAAGTTTCACTGAAAGTCAATGAGCCTTTTGACCCGAAGTCACTAAGGGCCTGTCTAGGCTACAAAGCCATATTGCTTTACTTCATTAAAGCAGTACAACCTCTCTAACGTGGGCATGGCTATATTGGTTAAAAAGGTGCTTCACGTCAGAACAGCCACACATGTAGGGGGAAGGGGGATAATTATGCTGATAAGTCATACTAATCACGCTAATATAACTGCATCCACACGAGAGCTGTTACTGGTATAGCTATATTGGTTAAAAAACTCCCCAAACCCACACCCCTCATCAATATATTTACGCCCGCGTAACTTTTAAATGTAGGCCAGGCCTAAGGATCTCTTAAAAATCCCACCTCTTCTCTTACCATAGCAAGGCCCACTCCACTGAAGACTAAAACACTCAACATGATCAGGTTCCTCTCTGTAAAGCGACTTGTTAGTCTTCCAATTACCAGACCCTGGACAACCTAGAAAAAGAGCAAACACACATATATGTTTCAAGCAAGGACCTGGGAGTCAGGACTTCTGTATTGTGACCGCAGGTGAGCTACTGACTGCCTATGCCTTAGTTTTCCCATCTGTAAAATGGGAATAAGTGTAGATCACTATCTCAGTGGGTGGTTGCAAGACACAGTTCATTAGTGTATGTAAAGCACTTGGACCTGGAAGGCATTTGGGATTCAAAGTGCTGTATTATGAAATGCATTCTAGATTAAATTTACCCTGCGCAGAGGACCAGCATAAAGCCTGTGTGTCACTTAAGACCTCTATGTAGGGTTTAAATGGGTTTAAAAGTTTTGTATTCCAATGATAAAGCTACACAAATCTGCCAGAAAGATACATGATATCCTCTAGGGTGTGGATTTTCCCATTAAACTGTGTTATTACTAGAACTGGTCAAAACTTTCAAATGAAGTGGTTTTTTTGGGGGGGGGGATGTAAAATGCCTTTTATACCAACATGAACATTTTTACGACATATAATTCATTTTGGTTGAAATTTTTCATTTTGATAAATGTTGCAATTTTTTTCCTGAAATTTTCACTTTGATGGGGGGGAGGAGGAGGAACACACTTGCCTTTCCTTCTCTTCCTGTGTCTTTTATAAGCATAAAAAATGTGTTGCTATGGGTTTTAAAACTGGAAAAAAGTGAGAGAGTTGGTTACTCTCCACCCCGAGTGGGAGGGAAAAAATTTAAACAATTTTTTTCATAAAAAAAATTAAAACTCTCATGAAAAATTTCAAACTCAATGAAAAACCATGTCTTTTGACACTTTTCATGATATACTCACCTTTTTCCATCCAGCTCTAGTAACTATGATTTTGTTTTGCATTCTCCCCTCCCTCAAGAGTGAGTAAATACTATAAATATAAATTAGAAATACCAAATAGATCATCTTCCTGATATAGTGCTTCTGAGTGCTCAGTACACTCCTCAGACAGTGTAATAAAGATTTTCATTTCAGGATAGGCATGATAGAAACATCTGTGGAATACTGGAAAAAGTAATGAATTTTTAACAAAAAACTGAAGGGACACTAGCAACAGTTATTCCCAGCCTTTGTCTTGTCTATAACGATAGTAAGCTCTTTGGGGCACAGGTAGTGTCTATACTGAAGCGCAACAGCAGCACCACTGCAGTGGTGCAGCTTTGCTGCTGTAGCTTTTTAAGTGTAGACACACCCATACTAAAACGCCTAGGACTATGAGACCTTGATCTTGGCTGCGACCACAAAGCACTACTGGAAGGTAAAGACAGCAACATTCAGTAACTACATTAAAAGAATGTTGAGGTTGCCAAGTCAAGCACTCTAAAGTGAGGAAATACTAAAACTAAGGTTGCCCATGTAACCTTAATTCAGCCCCCTCGTATGTATGCATTATGATACAAGCTTTAATTACATGATCATATGCTATTTTTTCCATAGGGCACCTGTTTCACTGAGTTCACACGATGACCCTTTGCTGGGGATTAATCAGGGTTGGAGACTGTCTGATCCCTGATTCATTTGTTCAGAAGTGAAGAAGGCCAGGGCTAACAGGAAGGGAAAGGATGATATCATGGTGAAGACAGCTGAATACCTCCTTGAAGAATTTGATTCTCTCTGCTTCTACCTCTGTGATGCTGGGCAAGTCACTTAAACCAAAATTTTCAAAAGTAGCCACTAACTGTATGTTCCTCAATTTCTGGGTGCCCAACATAAGACACCTGGGGCTGGATTTGCAAAATTGCTGAGCACTCACAGCTACAACCGAAGCTGAGCTCGGAACATAAAATCCTATACAAATGCTAAATACTCTGAAAATTCAGGCTCTTGGGCCCTGCCCCGCAAAGGTATTTATGGAAGTTAGGAGCCTAAATACCTTTCTGGCTCAGAGCTGTGGTGCACCAAAACTAGTGGACATTTTTGGTCTTAATCTCTCTATACTTCAGTTCCCCACCTGTAAAGTGGTGATAATAACAGCATCTATTTTCACAAGGGCGTTGAGAAGATAAATTCATTGATGCTTGTGAAGCACTCAGATACTATGGTGAGCGCACCACAGGTATGACCATGAGAAGATTAATTATTGTGTATTCAGTGCCGGGCTTGTTGATGTGCAGTAAATGAAAACTGGATCACCCACTGAATGTGAAAGATAGAAAAAAATATTGAATAACTGGGCTTCACTGAATGAGGCAGAGATCCCGTGGACAAATAATATGTGATCATGTAATTAATGACCTGGCATATTTTGGACGCTACTAGGTCAACTAAAGTGTGTCATGTGAGGTCTCAAATAAAAGCCAGTATCACACTAGTCATCAGGATTATTGCAAAATGCATGTACGGATGTTGTGTAAGGATTTATGTATAGAAACAGAAAATTACATTCTTAAAGTCATTGTCTATGGACCGGTCACCAGAAAAAAAACAGGTTTTCTGTCAGACAAGAAATGTTAATCTATCCGGCTGTTTACATGTATATTAAGTATTGTATAGTTCACAATGGGTCTCCTCTCGCAAGGCTAAACTGGATGATAATACATACTGTAAAATCTTCAGAGAGAGAATAGTAACAGGAAGAACCAAACTGTGTGGGGGTATGGGTGGCACGTAAACCACCGGCTTGAGGAGGCTAGCCTCCAGCCCCACCCCTTCCACCTGAGGCCCCGCCCCTTTCGTGCCCCTCCCCCCCAGAGCCCAGAGGCGCCCCCGCCCCCACTGCAACTGCTGGCCCCCACCCCAGGCTAGTGCCCCCAGCCCCGGAGCACTGGGGGGGGGTGGGCAGTGCGACCCTAGCCTCCCCAGCCCCGGAGCGCCAGGAGGGCGAGTGGTGCAGCCCCAGCCCAAGCCGGGGCCACCGCACAGGAAGAGCAGCAGAGCTGGAAGCAGGAGTGGGCCTGGGCACAGAGCATGGACTGGGCCACACCTGGCTATTTGGGGAGGCACAGCCTCCCCCAGACTATGATACCCGCTGTCCATAGTGGGGGGGAGGAGGGAGACACCCCCCCCATCTTGAGGTGCACATCAAAGATTTGCTCTAGTGTATTTGGAGGACAAAGACGACACCCTGGCATCCTTCCCTGAAGAAGTAAATTGCATCCACTTCACGGAAGAGGGGTCTCAGGCAGGCCTGGTTGAAAACACTGGAGAGAACTTTGGATGAGATAAGCTTCTTTGGACAGGAGGGGAACTTGTTAGTAAATGTTAGTCTCTAGGGAACATGTATGTAACCATGTGTTTCCAATCTTCTTACTCTCTTGAATATATGTTTATTGATAATGACCTTATTCTTGCTTTCACTAGAAACATATCTAAGTGCTGTGGTGTTAAGTAAAGTGGTGATCCCGAGTGGAATTTTACAAGCTGGCATGTGCTGTTCCTCTGGGAGCAGCAGGCCTGGTAATTCTGAGAACGTTTGGTGCGTAAGGGGCTGGGCACTACAGGGAATGCTCCCGAGGACTCAGGGGTTGGTGTGTGCCTATTGCTAATGTGTACAGACAGAGGGAGGCCTGGAAGGCAGGGCTTGTATTGCCTGAGGCTGGGGGTTTCAGGGAGCTGATCCACAGCAGGCACAGACAAGACTTCCTCATGCTACGGGCAGGTGATGGTGAAGTGCTTCACAACCTGGGCTACCCCTGGGGAGCGTCACAGCATTAACTGGCACCCTCAAGCCCAAAGCAGACCATCAAAAAAACTGAAAAGCAGAGAAGACAACAATGGGGGGGGAGGGAATAAAAAAGCACATCTGTGATCAGACCCTCAGTTCAGGTAAATCAATGCCTGCACACCTACTTCAGTTTACACCAGCTAATAACCTAGGGTGCTCACTCTTTCTCTATCTCACTCTAATATAAAGTATAAAATTTTCTCACTAAAAGTTGTCTGGGGCTACTGCGGTCTCTGTCCTTTGGAGCAGCCAAGAACAGGGTTAAGCTGGAGGGAGTGAGCAGAAATACTTATCATACCCTGGCCCTCTCAGCAATGGGAGGATGGGAAAAGTGGTGAAGTAGCCACATCCATTCTAGTTATCAGTAGGAGGAAGGAGGGGGAGAGGCTGATGAGAATATTGTATTGGAGCTGCAGTGAGCCACAGAATAAATACTGTGCGGCACCCTAACATTGGCCTGCAATGCTGTGTCAATATATGGGGTGATTGTCAGAATAGCTGGGTGGGCCAGCTGAGGTGGGCGCAGTCTGTCAGAGCTACCAGGCAGCTGGGAATTCCCCCAACAAGGCAGCACCACCAAGCAGACTAAAGTTGCAGCTTTGATTAGGAACCTTCTTTGGGGTCATCTGGTTAGGCCCTTGCTTGGGGACGCCAGTTGATTGGCATGGGCCTATCACAGGACTTTCAGGGAATGACCTCAGTGCTCACCAGCTCAGGCATAGGGATGACTCACTAGAAAGAGGCTGAGGGAGACCAATTACAAAGCATGCTGTGCAATGGCAGGAGGTGGTTAGTGGGGTGATCATAGTGCTACAACCAATTTGTGGCACCATTCAATGGAGGGAGGAGAAGTGGCTGAGTAATGCTTCTCTAGGCGTACCTTTTTAAAAGTGTGCAGTCATTAGCCTTTTGCAACATTCCAGTCTAACTAATCAAATCTCAAGGAGATGCATGCCACGAAGGCCTGTCACTGCTGGATTGGACCTGCAGCTTTGCTGAGTCACAGCTGCTTACCCAACAGGTATTGTAATGAGATCTGGAGTTTGATCTCCAGGTGACTGACTCAGCCACAGTGAGTTTCTAATACAGTATTAGAAATTTGAGCTGCTCACTTTTTCACATTGATCAATGCAAGTCTTAATTTTCTCAGACTGGAACCAAGAGTGCGCCTTTATTTAATTGGGTTACACCATACAAATTCAGCCCATTCCCTGCCTCAGTTTGTCTCTTCCTTATCTCTCTCCTGCTGTGGTGACTGGAGCTAAATGCACAGCAAGAATTAAAAGGCTGTCCTGTCCCAAAGTCTTCCACTAGTATATGGAACCTGGGACATCCCTCACCATGAAAATATGCTACAGGAACTCCTCACTTAAAGTTGTCCCAGTTAACGCTGTTACGTCGCTGATCAATTAGGGCACATGGGGCTCATTTAAAGTTGCACAATGCTCCCTTATAATGCTGTTTGGCAGCCGCCTGCTTTGTCCACTGCTTGCAGGAAGAGCAGCCCATAGGAGCTAGCTGGTGGGGGCTTGGAACCAGGGTGGACCGGCAGCCCCCCATCAGCTCCCCTAAGTTCCCTGTGCAGCAGCCACCCAGCAGACTACCAATTGCCGGCAGTTCAGCTGTCCCGCCCCCCACTGCCATGTGCTGCTCCTGCCCTCTGCCTTGGAGCTGCTCCCAGGAGCCTCCTGCTTGCTGGGGGGGGGGGGGAGGGCAGGAAGAGAGAGGCTAATGTCAGGGTGTCCCCCAGCCCCCTGCTCTATGGAGATGGGGTAAGCAGGGGTCAGGAGCAGGACTCAGGACGGAGGGAGCGTGCTGGCAGCAGGGGCTGTCTCAACTTGCTGATCTACTTAAAAAGGCAAAAAGAAAAGGAGGACTTGTGGCACCTCAGAGACTAACAAATGTATTTGAGCATAAGCTTTCCTGAGCTACAGCTCACTTCATTGAATGCATTCAGTGGAAAATACAGTGGGGAGATTTATATACACAGAGAACATGAAACAATGGGTGTTACCATACACACTGTAAGGGGAGTGATCACTTAAGGTGAGCTATTACCAGCAGGAGGGGGGGGAACAGGAGGGACGACCTTTTGTAGTGATAATCAAGGTGGGCCATTTCCAGCAGTTGACAAGAATGTCTGAGGAACAGTGGGGGGTGGAGGTGGGGGAAATAAACATGGGGAAATAGTTTTACTTTGTGTAATGACCCATCCACTCCCAGTCTTTATTCAAGCCTAAGTTAATTGTATCCAGTTTGCAAATTAATTCCAATTCAGCAGTCTCTCGTTGGAGTCTGCGTGACCAGAGAGATTGAAGTGTTCTGGTCACGCGATTACAGACATGAAAATTGTGAATGATTACAGACATGAATTGATTGAATTGATACAAAAATGATTACAGACATGAAAATACAACAGAAAAACTTCAAATCCAGACTCCAGCGAGAGACTGCTGAATTGGAATTCATTTGCAAACTGGATACAATTAACTTAGGCTTAAATAGAGACTGGGAGTGGCTAAGTCATTATGCAAGGTAACCTATTTCCCCTTGTTTTCCTAGCACCCCCCCCACCCCCAGACGTTCTTGTTAAACCCTGGATTTGTGCTGGAAATGGCCCACCTTGATTATCATACACATTGTAAGGAGAGTGATCACTTTAGATAAGCTATTACCAACAGGAGAGTGGATTTGTGTGTGTGTTGGGGGTGGGGAGAAATCCTGGATTTGTGCTGGAAATGGCCCACCTTGATTATCATACACATTGTAAGGAGAGTGATCACTTTACATAAGCCATTACCAGCAGGAGAGTGGGGTGGGGGGAGAGAAAACCTTTTGTAGTGATAAACACCCATTTTTTCATGATTTGTGTGTATAAAAACAAACATCTTCTGTATTTTCCACAGTATGCATCCGATGAAGTGAGCTGTAGCTCACGAAAGCTTATGCTCAAATAAATTGGTTAGTCTCTAAGGTGCCACAAGTACTCCTTTTCTTTTTGCGAATACAGACTAACACGGCTGTTACTCTGAAACCTGACTTTATGGCACTGAAAAAGCAGCAGCTGAACGTCAGTATTATTTCAATCTTTGTGTTCTGAGCTCCTTCCTTGCATGTAGCCTCTGTTTTAAAGAGCATGCCGTGGGCTGTTTCTCTTGGGCTTATTCTCACCCATATGGTGCTAACCTTTGTCCTTTGAAGTACTGTGAAAAGAGACCTTGCAGAAATCTGGTCTGTCATCAGTGAACAAAAGAGGAAGGAAATAGTTTGCAAGTGAAATTACAAGAGCCGCCCATGGCTGTGTACACATGCCATAGGTGAAACAGCTTTATCTTTTCTTCTTGAAAGACAGATAAGCCGCTGAACCGCCAGTGGAAATATTGATCTGGAAACTCCCAGCAAATACTTTTAAGCAGTGAAATCTCTTTCTAACTTCCATGCTCCATTTGCAATTTAAGTATTTATCCACAGTACAACAGTCATTGGGTGAGAGAGGGAATGACTCTTTAGTCCAGTGGTTAGGGCACCCAGCTGGAAGGTGGGAGACCCAAGGTAGGTGGACACAGTGAGCAGCTGCCCAAAGTAGCATGTCTCAGCACAGGATTACAGACTTGGGCTTGCAGTGCTACAGGCCAGTGCTAAAAATAGCTGTGTAGATATTCAGACTCTGCCTCTTTAGCCCACCCCGCTCCCTAAACTTCAGAGCCTGAGCCTGAATGTCTACCTAGCTTTTATTTTCTTCCATAGCACAAGCCTCACAAGCCCGAGGATGTAGCTCCGGGACTCAGTGCTGCTCACTGTGTAGATGCACCCCCAGAGTCCAGTGCAGAGGTGGGCAAACTACGGCCCGCGGGACCATCCTGCCCGGCCCTTGAGCTCCTGGCCTGGGAGGCTTGCCCCTGGCCCCTCCCCCGCTGTCTCCCCTCCTCCACAGCCACGCCGCCGTGCGGGCAGCAGGGCTGAGCGCCCTGCTAAGGGGGTGGCAGCAGCACACGTGTGCCGGTGAAAAAATGGGTAGGAGGTCCTGGGGGGCAGTCGGGGGGCAGTCAGGGGACAGGGAGTGGTTGGTTGGGGTGGAGGTTCTGGGGCAGCCAGGGGACAGGGAACAGTGGGGGTTGGATAAGCCATGGGAGTCCTGGGGGGCCTGTCAGGAGGTGGGGGGGCACTCAGGGGATAGGAAGCAGGGGCATTAGAGAGGGGGTTTGCACAAACCCAAACATCTTTTCCCCACCCCTTCTCTGAGGCCCTGCCCCCTGCTCATTCCAGCCCTGCTCCCTCCGTTCCTCGCTTTCCCGCACCCTCACTTTCACCGGGCTGGGGCAGGGGTGTGGGCTCTGGGTTGGGGCAGAGGGGTTTGGAGTGTGGGAGGGGGCTCCAGGCTGAGCCTGAGGCAGAGGGTTGGGGTGCAGGAGGGGGTGCGGACTCTGGGAGGGAGTGTGGGGGGGAGGGGGCTCAGGGCTGGGGCAGGAGTGCAGGGGGTTGAGGCGCAGGAGGAGGTTCGGGGTGTGGGCTCCGGCTCTGTGGCACTTGCCGCCATTTCCAGGAGCCACCTGAGGTATGTCCAGCAGCGGTTCCTAGGCTCGAGGTGGCCAGGTGGCACTGCGTGCTGCCCCTGCCTGCAGGCACCTCCCCTGGAGCTCCCATTGGCTGTGGTTCCCCGTTCCTGGCCAATGGGAGCTGCAGAATCGGAGCTCAGGGCAGGGGAGCAGGCGAGACTCCCTGGCCACACCTGCATCGAGGAGCCGCTGCCGCTGCTGGACATGCCAGCTGCTACCGAGAGCGGCGCGGAGCCAAGGCAGGTAGGGAGCCTGCCTTAGCCCCGCTGCATTGCCGGACTTTTTAGCAGCCTAAAATCTCCCGGATTGGTGTCAGTAGTCTCCAGGAGATCAAGCCCGATTCCGGAAGACTCCCGGCGAAACTGGGAGGGTTGGCAACCCTAACTATGATGCTCACTGTTGCAACACCTAAGCCTCTTTGTGGATGCCATCCAGAGCATTTAGAAAAAAACAACACAGTCTAAGTATATGTCTACCTTTCCTAAAGACTCACTATCCCCATAGTAACCTGGGCAGGCCTAACTTCTTCATACAGTTTGGTGGTTGCCTACATCTTAGTCTGGTTCCTCTGAACAAATTCTCATTATTAACTAAACCACTGTGCTCATACAGTAGACATCCCAATAATCAGGTCAACATACAGTATACAGAAGTTATTCCAGAACAGCTCCAATTCTGTCAGCGGATCGAGGGGAGAACTGTACAATCACGGATTCATCCACCTGCACTCTACAGAAGAGCAGCAGGTACCATGTCATCTATAAAACACTGAACATCCACTGGGTGTACGTGCGACTCATTCACAAACCAGATCAGCAGCCACAGGGCAACAACAAACAAACAAAAAGAGGAAAGTGTGGCTTAGTACAGGCCCTCCGCCCCTTGAATTTCAGGGCCTGTACAAAGCCCTGGGAATGTCGGTAAGTAAAGCCTGCTTTTTTACTTTATCAGATGGTCGCAACTTCCTGTCACAAACACCTTTTGCTTTGAACCCGCTACTTAATGTTTGTGAGATTGAGGGAAGCATATCAAGATGCTGGGTGGTGGTGGGAAGGTCCGCATATTGAGTCCCAAACTGCTGACCATAGCATCTTGCCTGAAAGAATACAGAATATTTTATATTTTGCAAGCTCCAGGGTGTCATTCATCTTTTCTATTGGCTTAAATTCTTCAGATCAGGGAAACTGAAGAACTTCATGTTTGTTTTCTTAAAACCCTCTTTCATCAGGTAGATTTTCTGCAGGCGTACCTGTCTATAATTAAAAACCCAATCCTTTACTCATTTGTTTGTTGCCCAGAAGAGAAAGCTAGAGGGACAGACTGAAAGTATACATAATGTAAATCTTTCCTCCCAGAGACGGTCTCTCGAATAATCCCGTAACAACTTCTTGCTTCCCGAAGCGGTGTAGTTGGAGATACAATTTGTTTGACAAGAAGAGATAAATTTAGTCAAAGGACCAGTTTGTCTGTATGTGTAAACTCCCCCCCCCGCCCCACCCTTTAATTTTAAAATCACATCTGGTGCTTAGATATCAGTTACTTGCCAGCAACTCCAGGTGCTTCATTTGTCTAATCCTCATGCAGCATGTTCAGAGCAGATACAGCATCATGCCCTAGACCAGGGATTCTCAGCCTTTTCCTTTCTGAGCCCCCCCGCACCGCCAACATGCTCTAAAAACTCCACAGCCCACCTGTGCTACAACAACTGGTTTTCTGCATATAAAAGCCAGGGCCAACATTAGGGGTAGCAAGCAGGTCAATTGCCCGGGGCCTCATGCCACCGGGGTCACCATAAAGCTACACTGCTCAGGCTTCGACTTCAGCCCCAGGTGGCGGGGCTCCAAGCCCAGGCTTCAACCCCGTGCGGCAGGACTTTGGTTTCTGCCCTGGGCCCCAGCAAGTCTAATGTTGGCCCTGCTTGGCAGCCGCCCTGAAACCTACTCACGGCCCCCCGGGGGGGGGGCTCAGAAAGGAAAGGGTGCCTAACTCAGACCCCTGGTTGAGAACCACTGCCTAGACTTTCTCCATATACTGATGTTTACAACGCTATAGAAAACTGGAGCCTAACATCTTTCCTATCAGGCCAGCTGCAATCAATGGTGCAGTGTAAAATGACTCTTGGAGAGAAAGGAGATAAAATTTACACCTTCAAGCAAAAATTCTCATAGGAGCCAGGTCTACATTACAAACTTGTGCTGGCATAGCTGTGTCGGTCAGGCACATGACTCATGATAGACACAGCTGTGCCAGCAAAAGCCCCTGCTGTAGATGTAGTTATACCAGCAAAAAAGTGTACTTTTAGTTGTAAAGCTTAATTTGCTTGGTGGGGTGGGGAGAGGGGTGCAATATGCTATGCCAGCATATGCTGGTATAAACTGCATCCCCACTAGAACCACTTTGCCGGTATAGTATAAAGCACTCCTAGTGTAGACATGGGCTCAGTAAATGTACTTTGAAGGAGGTTTTGTTCACATCTTTTCTGTGATGAGACCACTCTGAAATCAGAATCATTTTCCACAGTCCTGACTGAGAATGGTTGTGTGTTACTGAAGGCACTCCAAGCCCTTGACTAAATAGCCTACAGTGATCAGCTCTCTATGCCTGCTGTAATATATTGTAGGTTTTAGGGAGTCTCCCTGACACTAGCTGAGTAGCGTGGAGGTGGCTGCTTGCAAAACTCTTGACCTCATTTCATTATCTTTGATCAGAAGTTCCCGTTTGGATTTATATTGGCATAACCACAATTAATTACACATCATCAGGATATCACAACTTCCCTATTACTCTAGACTCCTGGATTTCTTCCATTAAGCTACCCGCGCTACTTTCACCTAATTGCCAGACCTCAGCAATTCCAGTTTTGGTCATATCTAGCTCCTGAGGGGCTGCTTCATCTCCTAGTCAAATAATTCTTTGTTTTCATTGCCTTTAAGACACTGCATTCCAGAACCCTCTTCTCATTTTCTGATCTGATTTCACTCCTCCTTTTCCCAGGCCTCAACTTTCTCCCCCTTTCCCCCATCACTTAGCTTTATTTTACAGCTGCACAGCACTTTCCAATATCCTGTGCTATTAACCTGTGATCTTTGCTTAACTGGGAACAGATGTAGCTGAAAATAAATTCTAAGCTGCCATTAAAAAAAAAAGTTAAAACAACCCAACTTACCCTAGCTGTTAGAAACCATGATCCAAAACCCAGTGAAGCCAGTGGAAAGACTTCTTCAATGGGAGATTGAGCAGGCCTACATAATGCTCTTTATTTGTAGATGTCAAAGTTCTTCACAAAAGGGGGTAAATATCATTACCTTCATTTCACAGGTGGGGCGACTGAAACACAGAACATTTAAGCAGCTTGCCCAAGGTCAAAATGTGGGTCAGTGGCAGATCTTGGAACAGGACGAAGGTTTCCTCCCGTCCAGTGCCCTATCCACTACTCCACATTACTGAGGTTTTCTGGAGAGGACATTCCTGGGCCAGATCCTCAACTGGTGGAGCATCAAGTTACACCAGCTGAGGTTCTGGCTCTTGTAGCTGGACACCAAGGAAAAGTGGATGAGATAATTTGATACCTTATTTGTTGAGCCAATTAATGATATACAAGCTTCATGCCAAAGAGGTCTCTCTGATGGGTGTTGCACTATGAGACATGGAACGTTTCATTTTGATCAGATTGCAAGTACTGGATTGGGGCAGATTCCCTCATTAAGTTTTAGAAGACGCCTTTTTAAAATAAATCTATTTTGTTAACATTTTAAAGAAAAACTTGGAATGAAGATGCACCAGAGCCCTGGGCTATGGATTAAGAAAAGAGGCCCAATACATTAGAGATAATTTAAGGTACTATTGTATAGCGAGACAGTTGGATTTAAAAACGTGGCATGGAAGTGTGGCTTCTTAATAAGGCAAGAGAATCAGTAGTCCTCACAATAGTGTACCACTGAAGACAATGCTGGAATGAGACTTGTTGACCCTAGCCATTTGGCATGTGAGCAGCTGTGTTTGTGTAACACTCATCTGACCCATTTACAACAAACACAGTTTGAGTTCAGACTGCTACCTTTCTGCTTTGCAACCGGGGCTGAATTGCACTTGCCTAAGTAGTTTATATCAGTGCATTGTGGGAAAATCATGACAGCTATCCTATAGTGTCTCCGCATGGGAGAGAGTGCCCAGAGGACATTCACCAGCACAACCTGGGCCCATGCACTCTTTGATATTCTACAGCACAGAGAGAGGGGGAAGGAAG
Organism: Eretmochelys imbricata; assembly: GCF_965152235.1. Taxonomy (NCBI): domain Eukaryota; kingdom Metazoa; phylum Chordata; order Testudines; family Cheloniidae; genus Eretmochelys; species Eretmochelys imbricata. The sequence goes on along the minus strand of NC_135577.1, from coordinate 27,865,584 downwards.
GAAGTCTAAGCCAAACTGGTTGCACAGGCTCACATGATGTTGGGAGGGAATTCCCTTCTCTATGGCAAAAGAAAAGGTGTGCCAAAGCAATTGCAAGATGACAGCAGCATACCAGACAATGGTCACTAACCAGGTATGAACCACATGGGACTGTGAGGACACAATCTGTGGTCAGAGCCAATCATGCCACCAACTGGATACAAGCTGCATTAAAACTTACAGTGTAAGGCCTCTGCTGAAGTTTTGTTCATTGGTAAAACAAATATGAGTGACGCTAAGGGGCAAAGTGAGTCAGACCACCACAGGCGAGGGAGGCTCCCTGGCTGCAGTTATACTGCACAAGTTGTGTGTTTGGGGAGCCTGGACTCACAGGGCTGTTGAAGGGATGCACCCCTCTTGCATAGCAGAGAAAATCCGGCACTGCAGAGGCTCCCTGTGACCCAAGGAGCAGCTGAAGATATGACAAGATTCTGATCAAGGCTTTGAATCTACTTACTAAGCGGTAGGGATGGAACGGGGCTAGTACAGTCCTCCCTCTGCCACAGGAGTGCTGCGAGGCTCCATCAGGCTCCAAGGAATAGCTCTGCATCTGCTCTACAACCTTGGAAGGAGGATTCTGTTCTCCTCTGGGCTAAGCACTGGGTCCCTGGATGTGGCCCTATGGGTATGTCTACACACTGTTTTCAGACCTGTGGCAGTGAGTCTGAGAGCCTGGGTCCACAGACTTGGGCTTGTGCTACGGCTCTACAAAGCGCTGTGCAAAGATACGGGCTCAGAGTCTGAAGACCGGGGTGGAGGATGGCTTTCAGAAACCAAGCTCCAGCCTGACCCGTGACTTCAGAGTGCTGGCTACACAGCTATTTTTAGAGCATTAGACCAAACCCCACTAGCCCACCTCTGTAGACCTGGGCTCTGAGACTTGCTGCGACAGGTTTTGAAATACAGTGTCAGCATACCTTAAGTAGGTTCAGAGTAGCAGCCGTGTTAGTCTATATCCGCAAAAAGAAAAGGAGGACTTGTGGCACCTCAGAGACTAACCAATTTATTTGAGCATAAGCTTTTCGTGAGCTACAGCTCACTTCATCGGATGCATTCATACCCTAAGTGGCCAATGCTGTGATTCAGTGGCACTAAATCCAGTTTGGATCTTTGGATCTGTTCTTTGAAGCAGCATTACAGTATTCAGGGAGGCTCTCATTCATACTGACTAGTTAGCTGTTCACTAACTGCTCTGAAGTCCTGGATGACTGGAAAAAGGCTAATGTAGTGCCCATCTTTAAAAAAGGGAAAGAGGAGGATCCTGGGAACTTCAGGCCAGTCAGTCTCACCTCAGTCCCTGGAAAAATCATGGAGCAGGTCCTCAAGGAATCAATTCTGAAGCACTTAGAGGAGAGGAAAGTGATCAGGAACAGTCAGCATGGATTCACCAAGGGCAAGTCATGCCTGACTAATCTAATTGCCTCCTATGACGAAATAACTGGCTCTGTGGACGAGGGGAAAGCAGTGGACGTGTTGTTCTTTGACTTTAGCAAAGCTTTTGACATGGTCTCCCGCAGTATTCTTGCCAGTAAGTTAAAGAAGTATGGGCTGGATGAATGGACGATAAGGTGGATAGAAAGCTGGCTAGATTGTCGGGCTCAACAGGTAGTGATCAATGGCTCCATGTCTAGTTGGCAGCTGGTATCAAGTGGAGTGCCCCAAGGGTCAGTCCTGGGGCTGGTTTTGTTCAATATCTTCATTAATGATCTGGAGGATGGTGTGGATTGCACCCTCAGCAAGTTTGCAGATGACACTAAACTGGAAGGAGAGGTAGATACGCTGGAGGGTAGGGATAGGATACAGAGGACCCTAGACAAATTGGAGGATTGGGCCAAAAGAAATCTGATGAGGTTCAACAAGGAGAAGTGCAGAGTCCTGCACTTAGGACGGAAGATGCCCATGCACCGCTACAGAATAGGGACCAAATGGCTTGGCAGCAGTTCTGCAGAAAAGGACCTAGGGGTTACAGTGGACGAGAAGCTGGATAGGAGTCAACAGTGTGCCCTTGATGCCAAGAAGGCCAATGGCATTTTGGGATATATAAGTAGGGGCATTGCCAGCAGATCGAGGGACTTGATCATTCCCCTCTATTCGACACTGGTGAGGCCTCATCTGGAGTACTGTGTCCAGTTTTGGGCCCCACACTACAAGAAGGATGTGGAAAAACTGGAAAAAGTCCAGCGGAGGGCAACAAAAATGATTAGGGGACTGGAACACATGACTTATGAGGAGAGGCTGAGGGAACTGGGCATGTTTAGTCTGTGGAAGAGAAGAATGAGGGGGGATTTGATAGCTGCTTTCAACTACCTGAAAGGGGGTTCCAAAGAGGATGGCTCTAGACTGTTCTCAGTGGTAGCAGATGACGGAACAAGGAGTAATGGTCTCAAGTTGCAGTGCGGGAGGTTTAGGCTGGATATTAGGAAAAACTTTTTCACTAGGAGGGTGGTGAAACACCGGAATGCGTTACCTAGGGAGGTGGTGGAATCTCCTTCCTTAGAAGTTTTTAAGGTCAGGCTTGACAAAGCCCTGGCTGGGATGATTTAATTGGGGATCGGTCCTGCTTTGAGCAGGGGGTTGGACTAGATGACCTCCTGAGGTCCCTTCCAACCCTGATATTCTATGATTCTATGATTCATTTTCACTGTTTGAACAAGCTACCTACACAGAGGTGCTATACATATTACTTACCAGCTGGTCAGCTTTGTGCTTGTCTAGGAGAACTGGGAATCACACCGTCCAGTTCAAATGCAGATGTACCCTGAGTCGCTCTTCATTGCTCTTTTAGAGATAGGCAAGAAGAGAAATATTTTCTGCCAAATATCCTCCCCCTAGATTGACACAAGGCTATTTTTAAATCTCCTTTCCTAATGCTTTAGGCCAGTGCTTGAACTGGATGAGTGATGCCAAGAAACGGGGGGGGGGGGGGTATTTATTTATGCCTCCACTTCTCACTTGCTGCAGGCTAAAAAAGGGAGAAATGTTCGAAGAAAAAAAAAAAAGACAGCATAAACAGTTGGAGTATAATATCTTGAGGTAGGGGGAGGGGAAGGAAGAGGACCCTATCAGTTTTTGAAAGGATTGGGGGCAATAACCATCACTCCCTGTGGGAGGTGATGGGGGGGGCAGAACCATCATTTTTGTATGGAGGAAAAATATCAGTATTGCCAACCACCAGGATTCAAAAACCAGGGGTCACACCTCTAAAGTCATGAGATTTGCTTAAAAACCTTGAGTTTAACATTAATTCTTTTTATTTCCCTCCAGATTTTGAGCCATGGGGGATCATATTTTGAAACTTTTCACTGCAGCCAGGGTATTCTGGTGGCATTGTGGAAATATTGGCCACCGCAGGCTCTGCAGACCCAGGTCCTTACAGGACTATATTTTAGGGACCGAGTGGCTAGGCAGCAGTTCTGCAGAAAAGGACCTAGGGGTTACAGTGGATGAGAAGCTGGATATGAGTCAACAGTGTGCCCTTGTTGCCAAGAAGGCTAACAGCATTTTGGGCTGTATCAGTAGGAACATTGCCAGCAGATCAAGGGACGTGATCTTTCCCCTCTATTCGGCATTGGTGAGGCCTCATCTGGAGTACTGTGTCCAGTTTTGGGCTCCACACTACAAGAAGGATGTGGAAAAATTGGAAAGAGTCCAGTGGTGCGCAACAAAAATGATTAGGGGGTTGGAGCACATGACTTATGAGGAGAGGCTGAGGGAACTGGGATTATTTAGTTTGCAAAAGAGAAGTGTAAGCAGAGTCAGGATGAGCTCCACCCTGACATCTGGTGGTGAAGTGTGGCAAGTTGTGGAAAAGAACTTCAGGGGCTGATCTCATTTGCATAGGCACACACACCCCGCCTAGAATGAGGCCATAGCTGCCCAAATGGTCACTTTGGCTGCTGTGGGATCCCCAGTGTCTCTGTTATTGGGGCAGGAAGAATAAATTGTTATTACCCTGATTATGGGAATCAAGGACAGTGGAACTGTACTTGGCCTTTTGTTATGACGGAGGGACTCGCCATCAACTAAGTAGCACTCGCTAGGCAAGGGACATGGGTTCCAAAACTCTGTGAATTGAGAGCGGCTGGGGATAGGCATTAATACTTGGAGGCATGGTGAGGGCCTTACATACTAATTGCACTTCCTCCTCTCTCCACTGTGGAATATCAGAGCTAATTTTGATTCCATTAGGAGTCTAGTTACAGGCTGCTGAGCTGAATTCACTTTGGGCTAATGGTGCATCAGCACTGAGGCTCCCCTACTACAAGCTGAAATCACAAAAGAGCTAAACTTATTAAGAGCTGAAATCACTGAGTGTTGTATTAAGTAGTGGGGGAGCCTGAAGATATATGGTGGAGCAGTTTGCGGAGCGGCTGGCAGAGCTGAGTATTGCAGTTTGCAGGATGGCAAGCAGAGTGGCTGGTGGAGCAGAGCAGTTTGTTGGATGCCTAGAGCAGCTCATGGGGCAGCTGGCAGAGCAGCGCCCCATGGAGAGGTGGGACCATCAGCTTTGGACCATGTAAGGTGCCCCTTAACCCCTGCCTCCCCGCCACCCCACCTCCACCCAGGTTGGGAGGTAAAACCCTGCAGATAAACTTTCGAACTCTGGGGCTGCCCTGACCAGGGACAGAGACCTTTAGGTCATGAGACTTTTGGGACTTTGGGTTGCTGGACTCTAGAACCAAAGGGAAAGGACATGCCCCAATTGCTCATGGGTTGTGTTATGAATCCTGTTGGTGGTGTTTCCCCAACATAATGCCACCTTGTTTCTCTCTGTTATTAAAAGGCTTTTTGCTACACTCAGACTATGTGCTTGCGAGAGGGGAAGTATTGCCTCTTGGAGGCGCCCAGCGGGAGTGGTATATATTTGTCCCAGGTCACTGGGTGGGGGCTCAAGCCGGTTTTGCATTGTGTTATTGGAATGGAACCCCTAGATACTGAACCCAGCCCTTGTTGCTGCCAACTCTGACAGTCAGAAGGGTTACAGAAGAATGAGGGGGGGATTTGATAGCTGCTTTCAACTACCTGAAAGGGGGGTTCCAAAGAGGATGTATCTAGACTGTTCTCAATGGTACCAGATGACAGAAGAAGGAGTAATGGTCTCAAGTTGCAGTGGGGGAGGTTTAGGTTGGGGTTACCTAGGAAGGTAGTGGAATCTCCTTCCTTAGGAGTTTTTAAGGACAAAGCCCTGGCTGGGATTATTTAGTTGGGGATTGGTCCTGCTTTGAGCAGGGGGTTGGACTAGATGACCTCCTGAGGTCCCTTCCAACCCTCATATTCTATGAAAGCTAGGAACTACTTTAAAAAAACCTTGTAACCCTGAGATTCTCCTGCAATCACAAGACTCCAAGAGCCGAGGCTTTAAGAAAGGCCTCAGATATCACAAGGCTCACAATAAAATTGCAAGAACTGGTAATGCTGTATCTGATTGCATTTTGGGGGCTGGGTGGGTGGATAAGGGCCATACCATCACTTGCTTCCCTCCCGCAAATCTGCACCCTTCTCTTGCCCCTGCATGTGTGGAATGTGTGCTAAGAACACAGCAAACCACAAATGCTGTTCTCTTCCCAGTAAACCAGCTGCTTTATTGTTTCTGAGACACAATGGGGGTGTGTGTTTGGCTTTCCTTATAACTAAACCATTTTGTTTTGAATATACACAGAGAGATTTAAAGTAAACACTGCTTGATTTCCGTCCCCCCCGCCATTCATTTCTGTGATATCAGCATCTACCTTTCTACTCTATCCCTTGAAAATGAACAAAGCACAGGTCCATAGATCCTACATATGGATAAAAGGGAGTCTCCTGCATCATCTTTAATCTTCAGAGCTCCTCAAAGCAAGTTAGACAGACATTTTATAGAGAGCAAAATAAGGAAATGAGAAATCTAATCTGTAGCTGAGGATCAAACCGATGTGGTTTACTGAAAAATACATTACATTTGTTATGAATAAAGCTTTAATTTACTCAGTGAAGTAGGGAGTCCATTCAGCAGTTATTCATCAGCATTCATTCATTTAGAGAGGTGGAATTCACTTGCACCTTAATCACACACATATGCTTACAGTATCAACCAACATTATACCACAGAAACAAATATATCTGAAATGCCAATCTAAAGAAAGGTGCAGGTACACAAACAAAAGGGCTCTGCTGGACAGACAGCACACCTGCAATAAACTCAGTAGAAAGTAATTAAAAAATTAACTCCATTATGGCCATTGTCTACATCAGATACCTTTGGACTGGTTTATTTAAAGACCTGATCTGAAGAGAAAACACAATTCTTGCTAAATATCAGCATATTTTAGGCCAGATTCTCAGGTGGTAGAGCTACACAGGTTTACATCATCTTAAGATTTGGTCCCACTTATCTAAAACTTGTAAAAGTGAGCTACAAAGTAAAAAAATAAAACGTGAGCTGTTCCTAGATTTATGAACAGGATTCTTTTACTAATCAGGATGGTGGAGGGGTAGGGTTGGGAAAGCACAGGAATTAGTTTTAACATTATTTTCTTGCTTCCCTAGAGAATTTTCCTGGTGCTTTTGGCTCAATGCCAATAACCCACAATGGGACATCACAAAAAAATGAAGTCTCACTGCAGCCCATAAACCCCATGGTATTTGTGATGTACAGAATGATGCATTCAAGGATACATTCAATGAAGCAGCATAGTTCCATTTCATGGATGGGAAAATAATTACCAAAAAGGCTGATTAAACATAATTTCAGTTAAAAAAATTAACGTCTGCAAATACTTATTGGGTATAGAGTTTACTAATTGACATGGTCTTATTGGCTTTGGTGGGACTATGCCTGATTATTAAGCACTATAGCCAGCAGTAATTATTTGCAGGACCAGATCCTTGGTTAGCATAAAAATCCAATTATTATCAGGATTAGAAATACAGTGCCACCTAAAGACCCCAACCAAGACTGAAGCCCAATTATCATAAGGACCATGTAGACACACAGTGATAGACAGTCCTCGCTGCCAAAGGACTTGCAATCTAAATAGACAAAAGAACTATCATGGCAATTTTACACTACCACCATTTTACAGATAGGGAAACTGAGGCACAGAGCAATTAAGTTACTTCTCCAAAGTCCCACACGAACGGTGTGGCACAGGCAGGAATTGAACTCTGATTTCCTAAGCCCCAGTTCAATGCTTTAACCCCAAGATGATAATTTAGGGTAGAACTTAACTCTCATTTTTACCTATAAACTAACTGTTGACATTTCTGCAGTTGCTTAAGTCTCTTCCTCTTTTCTGAGAAAACTTTGGGACAGTACAGTACCATTTGATTTTGTCCCCTTTACCAACTAGCATAGCTGAATTTTCCCACTTCTTCACTCCCCTCTCCTACTGGCTGTATTCCCTTGACAAGTTCTCCCTCATTACAGGGTTTGTAATGCACTAGTCAGTCATGCTCATTTCCACAGAGTAGATAGGGTTCCTCTCTCAGTATTCAAGGCCCCTATAAAAATACTGGGTCAGATCATCCACTGGCGTAAGCTGGCAGAGCTCTGCTGAAGTAAATGGAGTTCCGCCAATTTATACAAGCTAAGGGTGTGGCCCATCGAGTTTAGAGCAAGAGCTACACTTTTGCTGTAGGACAATATGTCAGTTCAACACTATGGCCTAAAACTCAATGACAAAAGTCGTCAAGTGGAAGAATATTTTCTAGAGACACTCCATTCTCGACAACTATCGGAAAGTGTGGAAGAAATGCTTATTTATAATTATTTTCTAGGTTCCAGACAAATGATCTAGTCAGTGCGCTCCACAGCCAAGAATTACATTTCACAAGTATTACCCAAAATGGTTTTAATGGTAATCCTCTGCCTGAAGCACTCTGAATGTACTGCACCAGAAAAGGTGATGAAGTGCATGATTAGATACTAGCTAGGAAGCAGGTGGGACTTTCTTCCGCTCACTTGGTGGATCAGTTTCCTGGAGCTTTTGCAGGTCTTGGCAAAGTCTTGCCTGCTATTGGCTGTGTGTCTTAGGGCTAGCCTACACTAGAAGCGCTATATCAGCACAGCTGCACCAGTGACGCTCTATGCCGATGGGAGAGCGCTCTCCCGTCAGCATCGTTACTCCACGTCCACTAGAGGTGGATGCTATGTTGGCAAGAAAGCATCTCCTGCCAACATAGCATCAGTGTGGACAGCGCTTAGGTCGCTGTAACTGGCGTTGCTCAGAGGGGGTGTCTTTTTCCATACCCCTGAGTAACATACGTTATATCAACATAAGTGATAGCGTAGACCTGCCCGTATGCACTAACTGAATCTAGCTAAAAACTGGAGGTTCTCCTGAGAGCACTTGGCTGCTACATGACAGATACAGCAGGTCTGAATATATTGTCACGTCCACTTACCATTTGAAGGACACCAAAATATGACATCAGATATCCAGTCTGTGCTGCCTCTAGCCCAAAGAAATTCATAGAGATGATGGAAAACATAATCAGGAACAAACCTACAGAGTGTATTAAAAAGAAAATATCTTTAAGGGGTTTCGGAATATATTTATAGGGCAAGTAAAGGGCCAGACCCTGCTTAGTTACCATTGATGTAAAGACAGTGGAGTTGCTCTGCATTAACGCTGAATGCAGACAAGCAGACAAATATACTTGGGGTTTTTAAAAAAAATCTTTAACCAGTTCAACTATTACCTTTAAAAATATAACACTGAGGAAGTTAGATACAACCATGCTGATTAGTGGAAGCAGTTCGCATGGTTTTATTAGGCCAGACATGCTAACCTTTAGGATAGCACAAGAAAAACATTTTTTGTTCAGGCAAGATTGTAACCAGGGGATAATTCCTTATTCCTTTTGCTGAACTTCAGATTTTCACCATTGGATTTGGCGTCCCAGAAACAGTCTAGGGACAGGAGATTAAATACAGTGGTTTCACTGTGCACAGGGCGAATGACTTAATTGGCAGGGGAGTTTGTCTCTCATGCATCTCTAATGTTGTCAGCACAGAGAGGCAGTCAAAGAAGCATGGATGGCCTCAGGCCACAGTGGGCCTGCTTTTCATTTACTGTATTTTACACACACACACACACAGACCGCTGACCAACAACTCACTAACCCAGCTACAGCAGAAGGATTTTGCCCACATTTCCTGTGACGCTGAGAAGGATTATAATTATCTGTCTATAATGCTGTATACTCACAGGGGTTCATTTTGTCCACCTGTTACAAGCATACAACTAGATTATTTTCACTTGTAGCTTTAGAGGCATTTAGACAGGGAAATATATTTTTCAATGGAAGTCCACAAAAAGGAGATGTTAACTAAAGGCTATTTAAAGAGCATACTGTCACACATATTAGACCTCAGTGGGTGTAAATCAGTGGAACTACACCAATTCACTACAAATAAACATCTGGCCTATTGACCACACCAGTTCATAACTTTTCCAGTGCTCTGTCTTGGCTGACCAACAGAACTAAGATGGCTGCTGAAGTTCCATCCACTGTCTACCTTGCACTGCTTGCGATGTAAAGCTAGACAGTATATTTAACAGCTATTGGCTAGCATTATGGGTGGGGAGAGAGGTGTGTTCACTATGGCCAGAATTTTCAGTGGAGCTGAGCACTACAGTCAGGGCCAGACTTCCAGAAGACATTTTTTAAAACTTAAAAAACTGACCTTTATTTAGGTGCCTACATGGGAGCTGAACTGCTTTGAAAATCTGGATGTAATGACCTAGAGCTAAATTTTCAAAGGTATTTAGGTGCCTAAACATGCAGATAGGCAAACAGTGGGATTTTCAATAAGTGCTGTAGTCCCTTTGATTTCAATGGGAGTTAGGTGCCCAGGTGCTTTGCAAAATCCTACTGGAGCCTATCTGCATGCTTAGGCACCAAAATATCTCTGAAAATCTGGACCCTAAGACACTTTTGAACATTTTACTCTTGATCTGTTTTGCTTTCTCTCTCTTTTACATACTCCATTTTAATGGGGCATTCCCTCCCCCCCTTCCCCCCCTCCGCTTAAACTGAGAATGAAGCACTGTCATGTAGTAAAATACCCCATCTTGTTCTTAGACTGGCAGATAGTCCCACTATTAGAGGTACCCAAACTATATCAGCCTATCTGTCCATCACCACCCTGCCTTAAATTTACCTTACTTAGGAAGGTACTTATGATCCCACACAAGTTAATTTTAGTGAGTAACCACTGCCAACTTGCCTCTATATACATTAGAAACTTGTTTACAATGTAAATAGAAGCAGGTCTGTAATTTAGATGAATTAACTAATATAATTATATGGTTGCAGAAGTGAGATGAAGGTAAATGAGAGTTTAGCCTCAAGCAGTGAGGTGTGAATAAGTGGACAACAGCCAAATCGCCTCAGGCTGTAATCACCTGGTCAGTAACTTGATGCGAGACCTGAAAAGTGAAGTCACGTGTTGCTAGAGATTTAATAGGTAGAGATCTTCTGTGTCAACCAGCTACTTTCCCAGTGTGGCACTGTGCTTATGGAGGGACAGTTTTTCCGATGAAACATAAGATGGGACCCTGGCCACTCAGGATTGTTAAAAGTTTCCATGATTTTTTTTTAAGTGTTAGAATATTAGCCACTGTGTCCTGTCCAAATCCCATCTTAATTCATTATATTTTGCCTACTTAACATTTCCCCTTTAGTTTTTGAATAGCATTGTTATTCTTTGTTTTCCCCTGTAAATATGGTACATTGCTGCTTGTTCCACCCTATGGGATGATGCATTTTGGCAGTGGGTGACTAATACCGAGATATAAAGTGCATCTGGGGATTCTTTTGGAAGAAAGCTGCTAAATGTGGTACATATGAGCCATTATGTTGCAGAATTATAGCCTCAGGGTCACACAGTGACATTTTAAAAGTTAAAAATAATACCATGAGCCAACACCTTGAAATTAGGAATCCCCTTAAAAATATCACTTTACAATCCTGCCTGTTTTGTAAAACAGATTAATTCTATGAATTTTCCATTAGGCGAGTGTAGTTAAAGGCAAGTAATATTTTTGGAAGAGTTAAGGGAATTGCATTTTTCCTTTGGCCTTACTTGCATACCGTTCTTTTCTCCAGTGGGTTTTCTTTGGACAGGGGTGTTAAGTTGCACAGAACTCAGCATCTCCAGTCAATGCCAAGTGCGTGCAAAAAGAGAAATGCAGAAACCCCTTACTTTGAAATCCTTCACAGATTCCTGTAGAAGACAGTGAGTCTTGTTTCTTACATTACCAGGACACTTTCCAGGGAACAGTAAAAACATTTTATCAAGCCCAGACAGGCTGAAATGCCATCTCTGTCTTTCAGCCACTCCTAGTAATTCTGCTTTGATATGCGAGTTAAGTTTAATGTTACTTAGACATCAAGAATCATTTTTAAAAGGGCCGCCTCCTTTTTTGAGAGTTTGCAAAAGTTGTGCACACATCCACCTAACACAGTTCCTGTGTTCATAAACTGGCACTTTCCCAAAGTCTTTCGGCACACAAAAGTGAAGCCTTGAAATTGCGTGGTACTGATCATTTGCACACTTAGCAAAAAGAACCCTCAAGAGTCTCCAAGTGAAAAAGGCACACCAGATTATTCAATTCATCACTTCCTGAGTTCCGGGTCTGTCCCCTTCAAAAGATTGTGACCACTGCTTTAGATTCTGACCCTCTCCTTACATCTCAAGTAGTAGGGTGAGCAGATTCTTTGTACTTGCACAGCAGCTTCCTGACACAACATATGGGAGGAGAAAGGGTTATACCATTCAGTGAGGAGGGGGAATATACATTAATAAACAGCACAGTCAATAGTAGGGGAAGTCATAAGAGCTGTCAGTTCCCCTATACGTATGTATAAATGAATGCAGCCAGTCATGAATGAATTCTGCTGGTCCAGCAATCTCTCTTCTCATTGTTGAAAATGTATCTTTATTTTCTTATTATTTTATTTGTATTGCAGCAATGTCTAGAGGCCACAGCTGAGATCAGAGTCCCATTGTGCTAGGTGCTGCACAAACAGTCTAGCCCAGTCTCTGAGCTGAAGAACTTACAGACTAAATAGACAAGACAAACAAAGGATGGGAGAGAGAAAGTTTCCTTATCCTCATTTTACAGATGGGGAAGTGAGGTAGAGATAATACATGATTTGCCCAAGGTCACACAGAAAACCCGTGGCAGGAAATTTGTTATAAATTCAACTTCAGATTTGGACCCTATATAACTGTGAGTGGCCTGTGTTGGAATATGCAATGCTGAATATGGAATAGCTCCAGCAGAAAAAAAATAGTCCTGCTTCCTTTCTCCTTCATCAATGACCAAATATAAAGGGCTTTCAGATACACATGAAAAGCAAATCTACTGGCTTTATACTTGTCATTTTAAATACTGCGATGATCACAGAGAATTACCTGTAGGGAGTCCGGAAAGGACCTTGATTAAGAACACTTCCTTTACTCCCGGAAGCTTCAGCAGGCGTAGGATTTCCTTGAGACTAAACACACTGCTGGAATGCGATGTGCCTATGAAAATGACAGACAGAATAATAGTCTATTTACAAGGACAAGAAGCAGGAAACAAGAAACGATACATTATCTTATTACACTCACATCCAACTCTCTACAGGGAAAATTTCTTCCTTCTTCTCTGCATCATGGTTCTCCATTGCCTGTTTGGGTTTGGTTCTATGTGCATGGAACCCCACTAGCATCAGGGCGACGTTGGTGTGTAGAGCAAAAGCAGAATATCCAATAGACATCTGCAGTGTGGGTCAGTGACAGGCAGAGCTGACTGGAGAGGACAATGCTGCATATGATTCAAAAACTTATAGCCCTTTCCCTTTTAGCATTCCCTCCAGCCCTTATAATTGGTCACATGGTGGGACATTCTCATGACATTTCCACCTTCTCACCTGTCCCAAATCTTTTTTTATTTTAGCTTCACACAGATTTTCCAAATTGTATCACAACTGGTACAACTTGGAAAATGTGTGTGAAGACTGCACATAGAACCAAAGTCTGAAAGACGGTGCACCATAAAATACCACACAGAAATAAATGACAAGGTCTGACACCTTTAAAGAAAAGATAACCCAAGCCAGATCTTCAGCTCGTATAAAATCAGCCTTAAGCCATCAAAGTCACTGATTTATAGCAACTGAAACTCCACCCTTGACACTACTGGCCAAGATGCTGTCCACTCTATAATCCACCATGCACAGAACTCCCATTCCAGCCAAGGGGAGTTGCGAGTGTGGAGGTCTTGCACATTGGGCCTTTTATGCACAATAATCCCCTTGCTAGAGTCACCTATGTACAGTGGGGAATCGGTGCTCAGGATGGGGCTTCAGGCTGCGCTGTAAATATTCTTGGTTTTGTGGCCTTCGTGTTATCTGAAGAGTTTACTGGAATGTAATCCATATGGTTGAAATTATTGTTTTTGCATTAGTGGGTTTTAAAAAAAATCCTCTGAAGAGAGTGTCTGTGATTTGGCACAGCGGACTAGTGAATGCATAGGACTGGGCATGAAGTAGAGAAAACTAAGTTTAACGGGGTAGTAGAGGCTGGGTGTATGTCAGTGGAGAATTGAGCACTTCTGTAAACAAACTGGGTTGCAACTGTTACAGTTATGGCAATTTCCTGCAATATCCTGGACAAACCTTACTGGATTAAGTGAAACCTTATTGAATTACGTTTAAGTATCTTAGAAGTTCATTGCAGTCACGAGTGCAAATGTTTATGTATAATTGTGGGATTGTATGCCATATCTCTAGGGGGGAAACATGAATACTGTAAACCCTAAGAAGTGTTATGAGCTTCAAAGGACTCTTTAAAGCAGGGGTAGGCAAAATTTTTGGCCTGAGGGCCACATCTGGGTATGAAAATTGTATGGCAGGCCATGAATGTTCATGAAATTAGGGTTGGGGTGCAGGAGGGGGTGAGGGCTCTGGTTGTGGATGTGGGCTCTGGGGTTGGGCCAGAAATGAGGCGTTCAGGGTGGGGGAGGGGGCTGGAGTGTGGGAGGGGGGCTGAGGGGTCCAGCTGGTGGTGAGGGCTCTGGGGTGAGACTGGGGATGAGGTGTTTGGGGTGTAGGAGGGTGCTCCAGGCTAGGACTGAGGGGTTTGGAGTCTGGGAGAGGGCTCCGGGCTGGGACAGGAGATTGGGGCATGGGTGTGGGGGGCGGTGTGAGGGCTCCGGCTGGGGGTGCAGGCTCTGGGGTGCAGGAGGGTGCTCCGGGCTGGGACCAAGGGGCTTGGAGGGTGGGACGGGGATCAAGGCTGGGGCAGAGTTTGGGGCGTGGGAGGGGCTCAGGGGTGCAGGCTCTGGGAGGCGCTTACCTCAAGCAGCTCCTGGAAGCAGTGGCACGTCCCCCCTCCAGCTCCTACGCGGAGGGGGACATGCCATTGAACTGTTTGAGCAGCCAAGTTGCACAGCAGATGATAATGGCACAAGCTTAGGCCTCTGGAAATCTGCGTTCAAGCAGTGAATGGGTTCCAAGTGAACACCAGTTCGATGGTTTCATCATCATCGTCAAGAAAACCCTTCTCATTTGATACATGCTTGGCACCATGGCCACGTCTTCTCAGATGAGGGTGAGGGATCAGCACTTAGCATTTAAAACTGCCGAGCTACATTCCTATAGCGCTGAAAAGTTGCCAGAAAAGGTAAACACTCACGCTGCTGTGTAGCTTGTTCCTTCAACTTTGGTTTGGTGTGAGCAGGGATACAGATCATTACTATCACTGCACTTATGAGACTTGCCACTACCGCAAGATATGACGGAAAGTACGTGCTGTGAACAGAAAGAGTAATTAAGATATACATACTATGGACTGAATTACACAGGACTAACGCTGTGATCCTACAAGCACTTAGGCATGTGCCTAACTTTACTCATACGAATAATAGTAATAGTCCTAATGAAGTCATGGTGAGTAAGGCTATGCATGTGCTTAAGTGTTTTCGGGATTGAGGCCTTATTTGAATGCTCATGATCTGACCATGTAATTCCTTCAAAGATGGATTTTAGTGTAAACCATGTTACAGTAGAGTATTAATAACTGGCATTAACACAGTGCTTTTTTAATTTGTAAAGCTCAGAAAAAATTGCTTTCTTGGCAAAGCTGCTTAGAGATCCTCAAATGAAACAACGGAATTGTTAATTATGATCAATCCAATCCCACAGTGGGCCAAATTCTGTCACCTTTATTAACATCGAGTAGCGCCTTATTCTGCAAGAAGCCCACCTGATTTCAGTGGGAATCCTCCAGGAGGAAGATCCTACTGAACAAGAGTAATGGTGGCAGAATCTAGTCCAACGAGTACACCGAAGCTAGGACACTAGATATGCAAAACCACAAGATAGGATCCATGTAAGATGACAAACATCATTTTAAAGAAACCAACCGTCTATTTATCTTAGGGTAACTACTTTGTCACTCACTGTCCAGAAACAGGTATAGACTACCACCTTTGATTGGTACCCTATGTCATCTCTTAAGATGCCCACAACTAAAAGGCTCCCAGTGAGTGAAATAAAGCAAAACTATTTTCCACTCAACCACCAATGGCCCAAGTTATTGTTATTTTGGATCTGCCCGTATATTGCTGGGATGTGGGATGTTGTTAACAGATCAGGGACTGCTCCCCAGCGGTTCTCACAACATATTTTTTGGTGGCCTCAGAATGTGGCTACCAACTCTTGCTGGAGGCCACTCTGACATTTTCCCCTAAAATACTTAATTAACTTTTGGCAAAACAAATAAATATACACATGTACATATGTATCATTGGAATTGCATGTACGGATTTTTGCAGACTCAAAAATAATGTACAGTTGTCTCTATTCTTTACTGGACATAAACAGAATAGAAACACAAATCAGGTGCTTTGCATGTTCTTGACTTTTTTCTTGTTTCTTTTGCTTTTTTGATGCTTTTCTTTTTTAGCTACTAAGTTTGTACATTAATATCACTTTTCACAGCAGATTTATTCACTCCTGGCAAGCCTGGGGACAAATTAAGTCCTAAATGGAGAGGTCAGTATGCAGGCAGTGGGGGACAGGGGCGATGAGGCACTGGGGCAGGCAGTGGGGGCCAAGGGTGATGGTGGGAGGTGGTGAGCTCAGGGCCAGAGCCCACCACCACTCAGCTGGGGAACGGAGCCTGAAGCCCCGTGGCTGGAGCTTGCCAGTGGCTACATGCTCCTCCAGCTTTTGTATCTCCATGGGGGGACAACCACTACTGGCGGCTCCAGGGGAGGGGCCGTTGCTTTGCCTCCCACCCCCAATCATCGGCCAGGAGACTGTGGCCACAAGAAAAGGCCCTAGTGGCCACACCCAGCTGCCATGGCTGCATTTGAGAAACGCTTTAGACAGCTTTCTGTGGCTGGGGAAGGACAGTGTTGATTATTATCATTTTGAAGTCAACAATACTTGCTTAAGCACCACTTAAGCTCTCAGAAGAGAAGGTGAAGAGGTGACTTGAGATTGATCTTTAAGTAACTGTGACGGCTTGGGTCACAGAAACCCCCTTGGGATTGCCACCTGATGTGCTGAGATTACCTCTGAGCCTGTTTTCCCTGGCAGCTTGGGACTTCAGTACCCTGCCTTGTTGAGCCAGACACGCTAGCCTGCTGCAAACATAGACCCAGGTCTGAATCACGTCCCCCAAAAGCTGTAGACTTAACAGAAAACGGCTTAGAAAGTGCTCCTGTCTCTAGCACCCAGATACCCAGTTCCCAATGGGGTCCAAACCCTAAATAAATCTGTTTTACTCTGTATAAAGCTTATACAGGGTAAATGCATAAATTGTCTACCCTCTATAACACTGACAGAGAGATATGCACAGCTGTTTGTTCTCCCAGGTATTAATTACTTGCTCTTAATTACTTAATAAGCAAAAAGTGATTTTATTAAGTATAAAAAGTAGGATTTAAGTGGTTCCAAATAATAACAGACAGAACAAAGTAAATTACCAAGCAAAATAAAATAAAACATGCAAGTATAAGCCAAATACAGTAGGAAACTAAATGCAGGTAAATCTCACCCTCAGAGAGATTCCAATAAGCTTCTTTCACAGACTAGACTCCTTCCTAGTCTGGGCCCAATCCTTTCCCCTGGTACAGTCCTTGTTTCAGCTCAGGTGGTAGCTAGGGGATTTCTCATGACTGCAGCCTCCTTTGTTTTGTTTCACCCCTTATATACCTTTGGCACAAGGCGGGAATCTTTTGTCTCTTTGTGTCCCTACCCCTCCTAAATGGAAAAGCACCAGGTTTAAGAGGGATTCCAGTACCAGGTGACATGGTCATATGTCCTGTGAGACCGCAAGACTTCATTATTCATGGTCTGACTCACAGGAAGGCTTGCAAGTAAACAGAGCCATCTACAGTCAATTGTCCTAGTTGATGGGAGCCATCAAGATTCTAAACCACTATTAATAGCCCATACTTTGCATAACTACAATGGGACCTCAGAGTTATATTTTATATTCCTAGTTTCAGATACAAGAATGATACATTCATACAAATAGGATGAACACACTAAGTAGATTATAAGCTTTGTAATGATTCCTTACAAGAAGCCTTTTGCACGAAGCATATTCCAGTTACATTATATTCAGAAAAAGAAAAGGAGTACTTGTGGCACCTTAGAGACTAACAAATTTATTTGAGCATAAGCTTTCACTGAGCTGTAGCTTATGCTCAAATAAATTCATGAAAGCTTATGCTCAAATAAATTTGTTAGTCTCTAAGGTGCCACAAGTACTCCTTTTCTTTTTGCGAATACAGACTAACACGGCTGCTACTCTGAAACCTGTCATTATATTCACACACATTAGCATATTTTCATAGAATCATATGGAGTATAATGTCACAGTAACTTCATAGGGAGAAGATTTCTGATACTAGAGAGCTCCTTAATCTATCAGACAAAGGCATAATAAGTGACTGGAAGTTTAATCTAGATAAATTCAGGTTAGAAAGAAGTTGCTAAATTTTTAACAGTAAGAGTAATTAACCCCTGCAACAATTTACCAAGGGATATGGTGGATTCTCCATGATTTGAAGTCTAAGTCAAAACTGGATGTCTAAAACATATGCTCTAACCCAACCACAAGATGTAGGCTTGATGCAAGACTTTCACCCAGTAATTCCATGGCCTGTGTCATACAGGTGGTCAGTGTCACTAGATGATCACCATGATCCCTTCTGGCCTTGGAAAGTAGGAAAACAGAGCTTAACTGATGCAATGGCATTGCGCTGGCCCTCTGAACAGGAGTGACTGTTACCCTAGATCACTTTTCAGGTTCTGTAATAGTCTACATAGACTTACACATGAACTGTACGAAGCAAGACTCATCCATAGTAACTGGAATATTCTGCCAAAGAATACACAAGAGCCAAAACAATATGAAGTAGCTGTAATTTGCAAAGCATGCCTTTTTATGATGGTGTAGATAGCCACATTAATGCCCAGTTATTGCTGATGTCATGAGATATCAGCAATAACCATGAGCTCCCTCACAGAATAACGAGCTGTACTAATTGTATAAGTCTCAGGTCTTTTCCTAGACAGACAAAAGTGTGGCCTGAATAATTCTGAGAACTTCCATTGTTATTATTAAAATTAAAAAATGGGACAGCTCAGTGTATTCATCTGAATCCTTGAAACATCAAAGAACAAATTCTACATAGGCACTACTGTAGGTAGCAACTGCACAAATAAAACAAATCTTTTAGTTCTGTATTTATTAGTTATATCAACCTCAAATAATATCTTCATGTAAACAGACATACCGCAGAGAGTTACACTGACTTTATTATGTCAACCAGTTCTCCCGGACCACAAAATCAAACATTTGCTGTGTTAAGATTTTAGCAAGAGATTTTATAAGATCTTGTTTGCCAGTGTTCCATTTTCAAGTTCCAAACAAGATTCAAGACAGGTACCAGTCAGTAAAAATGGAGGATTTCCCTCTGAAAATCAAGTAAACGAAGTACTAAACCAACTCAAGCACCAAATCTACCCACCAGTTCTTTGCCATGATGATGGGGTACCCCCCCCCAAACAAAAGCAAACCCCTAGAGATTTTACACACCAGCATCCCCCCACCCCTCAAAAAGTGACTTGCCTTAAGCAAACGAGTAAGTGGAATTGTACAAGGCTAAACTCAATGATTTCAGAGTTCTGTAGCAAAAACTGAAAACTCATTCAGGAAAATATAAAGCTCAGGAGTAAGATTATCCAAAAATACCTAAGTCACTTAGAAGCCTCTGAAAATATCACCCTCAAACCATAACTTCTTTCTGGCACTTTATTTTTTAATTTTCCAAGTATCTTTGCCCCTTTTTGAAAAAAATGGTGAAGATACACCATTCTTGTTGATAGCTACATTATTTTTTCTCATGTGGAGGGGATGGATTCCATAACTGTAGCTAACATATTTCTTGAGCGCATTATAATGCATCTCACATTATTTTTCTTATATAAAGTAAGATTTTTTTTTCAAAAGAGGAAGTGAGTTCAGTGCCCATGAAGACTGGCGGATCGACAGATCAAGAGATTGAACTCTTTATGTAGTTATATTGATTTTAATTAATAAATCAACAGATTTCTAAATTTTCAGAAAATTCATTTGATAAGCACTGTAATTTTGGGGAGGAATGGCTGCATTTTTCACACATAACATAACATGAACTCAACTTTGACTACGGAGCCATGACTGGCACCTCCAACATAAGATATACCGAAAGACATTAGCTTTGAAAGCTTCCCCTACCCACACCATTAACATAACCCTGACACAGAGGAACCTGGTGATGACTTCTAGAGGAGAAAGGAGCAGAGCAGTCTCAGAGCCCATTCAACCCTTGCCTTCTCCAATGAAACCAACAACAGTGATGCCAGTTGTAGTGATTGGGCATTAGAAGCCAGGCTGAGATCCACAAACTCATTTCACATAAGTCACAAAACAGCCATCAGATGATAACTACCTACAGTTTTTACCAATCTGGGTGGTCTTTAAACTGGTGACCCAGAGATGAAAGACTTAAATATCTTGTTACCTAATTCCTAAGTGCCTAAATTTAAGCATTTAAATAAGTGGGCTAATTTTTTGATGTACTATGAATCTATTGATCTCATTAGGAACTGCAGCTGCTCCATACTTCTGAAAAATTAGGCCCCTTATTTAGGTGCCTCGATAGGGATTTGGGTGCCGAAATCTACACATTTGAAAAAGATGGGCATAGTTCCTTTCACCAGTGTTTTGTACCCTCAGAATGAGAGTTGACATTTCAGCTCCAAAGAGCTTATTCTCTAGAGTTCTGATCCTGCCTCACAGAAGTCAATTGACGTTTTGCCAATTACTTCAGTGTAGCTGGATCGGGTTATTTCTATATGAGAACATTCCAGTGAGCACCCTGTAAATATGTGGGCTGATACAGTAGATAGTTTAGACCAAAGATCAGCAAGCTTTTTCAGAACTGGACCTCATTTTAACAGAGCAATTGTCGGCCAGGCCACCTCCCCTTCCATTCCATGATCTGACAGTCTGTCTCCCCTTCCCATTCACAATCTAACCACATCCCTGTGTCAACTTCCACAACTGGTTTAATCAAAAAGTGAGACAAGGAACATAATGTATTTATAGCTGTGTTTTATTGCAATTTAGCAACTGGAGATAAATTTGAGAACAGCACCATGGGACATGCCGGCGCTCCATGGACCATCCAGAGTCCATTTTGGGTACCTCTGGATCAAAAAGATAAACATGAGTGACAGCTCTCTTTGTGCACAGAATGCAGGGTCTGCTCAGAACTATGAAAATAAGAAACAAAACAGAAGGGAAAGTTCTGGCTGTAGCCTTAGATTTTTCCAGAATTAATTTTTCAGCTTGCTGGTAAATTCGGCACTTGGTGGGTGTTCTTTGTTTCAATCAAGCCTTTGACTTGGAAGAGAAATAGTCACAGGGTGGCATTTTGCTGTGTACTCAGGGAAGTAAATATTGACACCCTTCTCAGCTTCCCCAGTCACCTGGCACAGTTTTCATCCCCATGAAAGGTTCCATTCTCTTTTAGCAGTGCAAGGGTAATGACTGCTATTTCGTTGTGCTTGAACAGTTTGTGATGATTGCTCTGTGGGTTATGTAGGTGAAGACTGGAGGCAGCCGAGCAGATTATGGAAATACCAGGCTACCAAGACATACCCGACTATTTAAACTGCTAGGTGACAAGGTAGAGTGTGCAACAGCCCAGGCATATTGGGTGTGTGCACTTATTCCTGGAAGCATTGTACATAAAACCCATGGGACTGAACTGACAAATAGTCTTTGCAAACATACCAGGACTGAAGTCCTGGGGTCAAATTGTCTGTTGGCAGAAATGGGCAAAATTCCACTGAGCTGTGCCCAGTTACACCAGCAGAGAATTTGGCCCCTGGAATTAAACAACACATGTTAGGTAAGTAACTAAGATGCAATTACTATTATTTGTAGACTAAGAATATGCTTTATAATTTTTCTGTTGGGCTATGACCAGACCCTCACCCTGTGAGGATAAAAATGTTCTAGAAAAGACCCCTATATTAGTAGAGGATGGACTAGATGTTCTGGTAAGTCTTTTCCACCTCTGTTTTCTGTAATTTTATGAAGTTTCTAGCTGCCTTTGGAGCCTTAATTCCTCCTGGCCATTTGCAAACAACCCTGTGAAAGTCTCAGCACCTGTCTCTGCACCCTTGATCTTTTTGTGGGTCACCTATCGGAAGCTTTGGGGACAGGCTGTTTTAGCAAGCTCCTTGAGGAATGGTGATTGAGTCAGGGAAGCCTTTTCCCTCCACTTTAGCTACATCATGTTGTGAAAAACTCACAGGGATATTACAAGCCCTATTGTCCTACCAATTTGAAGTGTTCTGGACTTGAAGACTGGAGCTGGGCCTGTGAGGAAGCGAGGACACATTATTCTCTCCTTCATGAACCTCCTCAGGAGAAGGTGGGAGGCCTGCAGCCATCAGTGGAATCTCTGTCCAGTGACTGGACTCATTGAACATTTACCCCTTATGTTACCACTGTCTACATTTGAGCCAGGAGGATTCTTGGGATTTGCATGATGAGTTCTACCAGATCAGCTCAAAAGATGCCTCACCCTGGTTGAGCCAATAGGAGCAGCGCTGAGCTGGTCTCAACTGGAACAATGCTTAGTGAGGGGACTTGAAGGCCAACAGTCCATAAAACAATGGTTATAGTGCAACAAAACTGGTGTTTCTTGCCTGAGACAGGTAGGCATTTTGATCTTGAATGCACTATTTTCCCTCCTCTGCTGTATCTGCGACTGCGAGAGGAGGAGGAGGACGGAAAGGAGAACCTTCTGGAAGGAGACCCCCCAAAATGTCTGAATACATCCCCACCAGTTCCTCCTCCATCTGAAGCAGCGCTCTGTGTTTAGAAACCAGATCCATCAAGTCCTATCCTGTCTTTGCAGTGTCCTATGTGGATTCTGGGTGGAAATCCTACATCACAACCTGGGATGACGTCTTTTAATAAACTCCAGTGCCTGATTCATAATAATTTCAACATGTGGTAAGAGGTGTGCGTGAGGTACAAGGCATATGCTGAGCGGCCATGCAGTAACTAACCGGGGGGAAAGCGCCTTTACAAGGCACGTACGACACACTGTTTATATTTTGTGTAAACTGCTGAAACTAAGTCAGCCTGCTGTAAACATTTATATTACATGACTAGTTTTGCAGCCTGGGGCAGTTCATAATGCGCCATTGGTGGGAGGAAATGGTTTTCCATCTGGAAGCCCCGTCCTTATACAAGCTCGAAAACAGAACTGACGACTGTATTTACGATCAAGGAGTAATGTCATGGTAAAAGAATTAAACCCAAAAGAAAATATTATCAATCAATGCTGTATGAAAATGGTTGAATTCCTTTCCATGTAACGCCTCAGCAGCATCTGTAAACATTTTAAGATAACAGTAAATCCTAAAATACACCGAGTTTCCGGGATGACGCAGTGAAGGAGATGTACTGTACGCTATCCCTCAAGGAATCAAATGGATTGTAGGCTAAAGTTTAGTCTTTCCCTTTCAATAGCTTCAACATCAAAAATATGTCGATAACGAAAGCATGCATGTGGCTCACTGAAGTCTGGGTCCATGTAAAGTAAGGTAAGTTCAGTCACTTTCTGCTTAGCATTCCAACAGCTGCTCCTGGCTCTGAATGCAAAGTGCTGTGTATAATCTGTGTATTACTGCAAAATTAAATTTTAGAGCCATAGTTCATTTCTTTGTAGAAGGTTGCCGTTCCCATTTATCATTTCAGGATTCAGTGATCAAGGCATGTCTCTCCAGAAAATGGATTTTTTCCCCCTTTCCTTTTTTCTTAATAAAGTTAAAGCTGAGTGTGAAAAAAATTCAAATTGTTTTTTAGTGACTCACTCCTACTTCAAAACAATGCTGCATAAAGCTCTCATTCATGACAGCTACAAATTCGTTGAAGTGCTCTAAGAAGACTTAACTACTCCTTTGATTGTGTTCCAGCACTATCTGCTCAAACACTTAAGGCTTGAATGAGGGGACAGCTGTAGGTGAAAGAGGTTCACTGAACACAAATCCACTCTGCTAAAAGCAAAGAGGAAAAAAAAAAGCACTGTAACAATGTCACAATTTCATCATTCTCCAAGTAATATGTCCGTGTTCTTTACAAAACAGAGGGGACGGACCAGCCCTTCATTAATGGAAGACCAAGCATATGCCTAATGACTCCATGATCAGTGAAAACTACAGTAACTAGCATGTGTGGAGGATGAGAAACTAAGGTTTAATTCAAGAGGATGTTATTTTAGAGACTAACCAATTTATTTGAGCGATGAAGTGAGCTGTAGCTCACGAAAGCTCATGGATGCATACTGTGGAAACTGCAGAAGACATTATATACACAGAGACCATGAAACAATACCTCCTCCCACCCCACTCTCCTGCTGGTAATAGCTTATCTAAAGTGATCATCAAGTTGGGCCATTTCCAGCACAAATCCAGGTTTTCTCACCCTCCGCCCCCTTCCCCCCACACAAACTCACTCTCCTGCTGGTAATAGCCCATCCAAAGTGACCACTCTCTTTAAAATGTGTAACCTGGATTTGTGCTGGAAATGGCCCACCTTGATTATCATACACATTTTAAAGAGAGTGGTCACTTTGGATGGGCTATTACCAGCAGGAGAGTGAGTTTGTGTATGGGGGGGCGGAGGGCGAGAAAACCTGAATTTGTGCTGGAAATGGCCCAACTTGATGATCACTTTAGATAAGCTATTACCAGCAGGAGAGTGGGGTGGGAGGAGATATTGTTTCATGGTCTCTGTGTATACAATGTCTTCTGCAGTTTCCACAGTATGCATCCGATGAAGTGAGCTGTAGCTCACGAAAGCTCATGCTCAAATAAATTGGTTAGTCTCTAAGGTGCCATAAGTACTCCTTTTCTTTTTGCGAATACAGACTAACACGGCTGTTACTCTGAAACCTGATGTTATTTTAGTTACTCTGCCAATCTTTGGTCCATGTAGCTCAACTTTAACCTCAAAGATCAGCCCACCATAGCTAAGATTCCTGTGACAGACAAATGAACCGACACAAAGCGTCACCCAAAGCCTGAACCTAAAGCCCCAATTTTTTGTTAAGGGTAGAAAAAAAAATGCAGATGGCCTCTTTTTGTTTTTGAAAATGTGACCCAATGTCTGGGACTATCATGTACATATATTGTTACAACGTATCTTCTCCACAGAAGGATGGTG
Source organism: Eretmochelys imbricata (assembly GCF_965152235.1). Lineage (NCBI taxonomy): Eukaryota > Metazoa > Chordata > Testudines > Cheloniidae > Eretmochelys > Eretmochelys imbricata. The sequence goes on along the minus strand of NC_135577.1, from coordinate 27,840,761 downwards.
GGGGCAGGAGGAAAACCAGTCTGGCTGCCATATTCATGCTAATGTGTCAGTACAGGTCAGCCAGTTGCACTCACACCACTTTTATTCATGCTTCTCTAATGGCCAAATTTCCCCCTTAGGTGGGATTATGCAGTGGAAATTCTGACACTCTGACTTGGCTGTCCCCAGAGGGAGAATTTCACACAAAAGCAAGACTAGAAAATGGCATGTGTTCTCCTCCTGACCTCCCCGCCTAAGCAAATGCTCCTGTTAGAATGGCATGCAGACAGAGTGGGGATTAATGCTAGTTAAAGCAGCATTAAGTGCCATGCAGAGCCTTGCGGGGAGGGTGGGGGCTTGCTACAGAAAGGGATCTCCTTTCTAACTCACATCAGAAAATTGTGGTGGTGGACCTGTCACAAGGGTAGGGGGCATTTAACTGCCCCCTTCCAATGGCCTTACCCACATTACATCATTGCAGCCCACTTTTCAGATGCTGCCCAAGGGTAGGGTCCCTTTGATTTTTCATCACAACTCCTCCACAGACATGTCCCCGTTAGCTCTCTCAGCCACATGCGCTATATTTGAACTCCAATTCAGAGTTACAATGCATAGCTTGTCCCAGTCACCAGAAGCAGGAGGGAGTGATGGGATTTGTTAATTCCTCCTCACCTGATGTGAAGAACAAAACAAAAACAAAAAAACCAGAAAACAGCTGTTGGCTTGGGCTGTCACCTTGAGTGAATGGAGTAAAAGCCTTTTCATCGCACATGAAGAGAACTAGATCACATCCAAGACTGGCTCTTATGAAATCTAGCACCCACCCATATACCACGAGCTACTCACAGTCCTCAGGCGAATATCTACACAATTCTTTATTTCTGGTGGCAGCCGTATTCTAGCTTACTCAGGATATTTATTTGACCGAAAGATGGCCCGGCTCATTTTGCAGTAGCCATTTGTTCATAATCTTAGGCAATCTGACACTATTATAATTCAATATTGATTTTACAGTAGCGTCCAAAGGCCCAGATCAGGATCAAGGCCCCATTATGCTAGGCACTGAACAAACACAGAGGTAGACATGAGCCTTGCCCAAAAGTCTTAAAAATCTAAGATTGGCGGCCTCTGTTCATAAGAACCCTAGACCTGGAACAGGATGGGTGTTACAGATCAGCACTGTAGTGCACTAGTGTGGTGTGTGTAGGGGAAGAGACAGGATTCAAACACTAGATGCTGAAAGTTAGAACTGAAGTGGAATGGCAGAACTGGGGCAGGAATGGAACAACACAGGGTACTAGATCACAACTAACAGGGCTGTATTAAACAGGGCTGTATCCTTAAAGGGCAGCTTTAAGTGTCCTTTGTGCTGTCAGCACAAAAAGGTCCTAGCCTGGGCCAAGATTGGGTCCATTGTGTCTGAGTGTCTATACGGAACATTATATTTCAGTACAGGATATTAAATTAATACACTGGCACTCGCATAGGGCCTTTCATCAGAGGCTCTCTCTACATGGAGGATAGTCTGTATGAATTGATATAAATGGCTGAGTATCTTAGGGGTGGTGTGGTAGCGAGGCTGCATGCCTTCCACAAGCATTTGCTAGAAAGGAAATCAAAACAATAAAAAGAGGTTGAGATAATTGGTTTCTTCTGTAGCAAAAAGCCTGAGTATAACACATCCTCTGCTTTTCTGCCAAATGAATGAAATATTTGTGGCATGCTTGGGAGAATGCTATTCCCCAAGGCAGCTGAGAGCAGCGTGTCTTTGCCAACCCATTTACTGCTTGAATCCAAAGCAGGGCTCTTCAGAGGAACTCTGCTAATTGCAGGAAGAGGCATATCAGTTACACTTGAATAAGATGTGGGTGGATTGCACATTTTGCCCATAATCCAGTGTCATTAATCTTGAGTGTCAATTATTTTCATGCACGCAGCGCTGGTAAAAGACCACATTTCAGAAAATGATACTTTGCTAATTCAAAGCTGGCACTTGCCTGTGTTATTACTGCTTTTCCCGCTGGTGTGTCTTAGACAGTTCTGCTGGTTTCTTTATCTGTGCACAGAAGAACACCTGCACATTTAAATTCATTTACAACAAACGGAAGAATAAACTTCCCTCCCTAAGAAATTTTACCCAGCTGGCTAACCAAAGACCTCCCTCTGCTCTCAGTTATATCTGCTTGCTTCATCCTCCATGTACGGAAGAGAGAGAGACCAAGCAAGGATCAAGACAGGCTGGTCTTGTGGTTAAGACACTGAAAGGGGGACTCAACATCTGGGTTCAATTCCTAAGTCTGCCACAGGCTTCCTGTGTGACTTTAGGCAAGTCACTCAGTCTCTCTGGATATGTCTCCATGGGGATAAAAGACCAGCCACAGTTGACTCAGACTTGCGGGTGCTTGGGCTGTGGGACTAAAAAAAAATCTGTGTAAACATCCAAGGGTCCCAGAACTCAGGCTCCAGCAGAAGCCCGAATGTCTGTACCGGGGTGGCCAACCTGAGCCCGAGAAGGAGCCAGAATTTACTAATGTACATTGCCAAAGAGCCACAGTAATATATCAGCAGCCCCGCATCAGCTCCCCCACCCCACTCCCAGCACCTCCCACCCACCAGCAGTCCCACCGATCAGCGCTTTCCCCCTCCCTCCCCGCACCTCCCGATCAGCTGTTTCATGGCGTGCAGGAGGCTCGGGAGGGGGAGTAGCGAGGGCCTGGCAGGCTCAGTGGAGACAGTGGGAAGGGGTGGAGTGGGGGCAGGGCCTGTGGCAGAGCCAGGGGTTGAGCAGTGAGCACCCCCCGGCACATTGGAAAGTTGGAGCCTGTAGCTCCATCCCCGGAGTTGGTGCCTATACAAGAAGCCGCGTATTAACTTCTGAAGAGCCACATGTGGCTCCTGAGCGACAGGTTGGCCACCCCTGGTCTACACAGTGATTTTTCAGATCCATGAGTCTGAGTCAGCTGACCTGGGCGAACCGTGGGTTTAGCATCACTGTGTAGATGTAGCTTCTTTGTTCCAGTTCCCCACCAGTAAAATGGAGATAATAGAGTTTCTATACTCCCACCTTTTGTCTGTTCTTGCCTATTCGCACTGTAGGCTTCTGGGGGATGGAGTGTCTCTTAAGTGTTTATACAGTGCCTAGCACAATGGGTCCCACTGCTTGGTGGTTCTGTAAGTGCTACAATTAACAATAATAATGTTGATGTCTAAATAAGACCTGACGCATTCCAAGGTAAAATATATTGATCTGGAATTCTGATTATTTTTACTCTCCAACTATTACAATTATTAAAATTCAAATTCCTGGTGCATCTTTCCCTGCAGACATTTTATTTGTATTAATAAAGTGTACCTGTGTGCAACCAGAAACTCCAATACAGTTGTTGTGTCACCGCAGGTGACTCTTTTGGCTCAATTCATAGGGAGATTGCAAGGCTTAACTGGTCAGTATTTGTAACAGTCTTTGAGATCGTTAGATGCTATAGAAATGCAAATCATTATTACTATTTAGCTATACATATTTTATATGCAAGAACATTTCTGACTGGAATGGTTTGTCATATTACCTGTGTGTTGTCAGTTTCATAGTGGATGGTACAACTTGCAAATATGGAGTTTTTTTATTATTATTGTTAACAATCTCACAAACTACTCTCACAAGTTAGCCATATGGCACATTATTCAGATAGTCTGGGTGTGCCATTGTGTAAGCACTCCCACGTACTGCCTGGTTAGAAGGTAAGCTATGGCTTATCCAGTGACTCATAACCGAACACATAATGATTAATTATGTTACAACATGTCTGACTTCATAAAATGCTGTAAATGGTAAAAGACCGACTAATGAGGTCAAACTTTTGTTAACCATCACAGACCTCGTAAAAGTAATGTGCTTCAGAGAAAGGGTTCTTACAGACTACGTAATATCAGCAGGGCAGGAATGTGGTTGAGTTTTTGCTACAATGGTATGGATGGGATGCAAATTTTATACCAGCTAAATCAATCTGAGACACAGATTATCCTACATCTACCTACTGCAGGATTTCTTGACCTTTACTCTGCAGTATCTGATATTGGTCCCTTTTGTTAACAAGATACCAGACTAGATGGACCCCAAATCTGACTCAGTGTGGCAGTTTTTATGTAAAATTAGGTGCTCTTAGAATCATAGAATCTCAGGGTTGGAAGGGACCTTAGGTCGTCATCTAGTCCAACCCCCTGCTCAAAGCAGGACCAATCCCCAACTAAATCATCCCAGCCAGGGCTTTGTCAAGCCTGACCTTAAAAACTTCTAAGGAAGGAGATTCCACCACCTCCCTAGGTAACACATTCCAGTGTTTCACCACCCTCTTAGTAAAAAAGTTTTTCCTAATATCCAACCTAAACCTCCCCCACTGCAACTTGAGACCATTACTCCTCGTTCTGTCATCTGCTACCACTGAGAACATCTTTGGAACCCCCTTTCAGGTAGCTGAAAGCAGCTATCAAATCCCCCCTCATTCTTCTCTTCCACAGACTAAACATGCTCAGTTCCCTCAGCCTCTCCTCATAAGTCATGTGTTCCAGTCCCCTAATCATTTTTGTTGCCCTCCGCTGGACTTTTTCCAATTTTTCCACATCCTTCTTGTAGTATGGGGCATAAAAAAAGGACACACTACTCCAGATGAGGCCTCACCAATGTCCAATAGAGGGGAATGATCACGTCCCTTGATCTGCTGGCAATGCCCCTACTTATACACCCCAAAATGTCATTGGCCTTCTTGGCAACAAGGGCACACTCTTGACTCATATCCAGCTTCTTGTCCACTGTAACCCCTAGGTCTTTCTCTGCAGAACTGCTGCCTAGCCATTCGGTCCCTAGTCTGTAGCGGTGCATGGGATTTGTCCATCCTAAGTGCAGGACTCTGCACTTGTCCTTGTTGAACCTCATCAGATTTCTTTTGGCCCAATCCTCCAATTTGTCTAGGGCCCTCTGTATCCTATCCCTACCCTCCAGTGTATCTACCACTCCTCCCAGTTTAGTGTCATCTGCAAACTTGCTGAGGGTGCAATCCACACCATCCTCCAGACCATTTATGAAGATATTGAACAAAACCGGCACCAGGACTGACCCTTGGGGCACTCCACTTGATACCGGCTGCCAACTAGACATGGAGCCATTGATCACTACCCGTTGAGCCCGACAATCTAGCCAGCTTTCTATCCACCTTATCGTCCATTCATCCAGCCCATACTTTAACTTTCTGGCAAGAATACTGTGGGAGACTGTGTCAAAAGCTTTGCTAAAGTCAAGGAACAACATGTCCACTGCTTTCCCCTCATCCACAGAGCCAGTTATCTTGTCATAGAAGGCAATTAGATTAGTCAGGCATGACTTGCCCTTGGTGAATCCATGCTGATTGTTCCTGATCACTTTCCTCTTCTCTAAGTGCTTCAGAATTGATTCCTTGAGGACCTGCTCCATGATTTTTCCAGAGACTGAGGTGAGGCTGACTGGCCTGTAGTTCCCAGGATCCTCCTTCTTCCCTTTTTTAAAGATGGGCACTACATTAACCTGTTTCCAGTCGTCCGGGACCTTCCCCAGTCGCCATGAGTTTTCAAAGATAATGGCCAATGGCTCTTCCCTACCATAGATCCCCACGGTTAAAAGGTACATTGTGAAGCCTCTGAATGTCCCTCTTTGAAATCTGAATTTTTCTCTCTCAACCAGACTCCAATCAAATGAATAAAATTTCCAAACTATGTTTTCTCTTTTTAAAAACAAAACAAACAAACAAACAAAACCAGTGTACTTTACACTAAGATAGCAATCTGAATATAAAATGTTAGTGGAGACAAGGCACAGGTAGTTTTACCTTGAATAGTTAGTTGAGGTCATTCTTATACCCCCCTCACTTAGGGATGATCTCAATTAGCTACATCAAGGTAAAACTACCTGTGCCTTGTCTCCATTAGGATTTGGCAGTGAGAGTGTTAACCTGTTATAAAAAAAACCTTTTCTGCGGCAAAAACATAGCCTTAGAAGTGTTTTCAGCAGGTGATGCCATTTCAGTTTTACCTCAGAAGCAGGCATTGCATAAAAAGAGTGAGTCATTTAATTTAAACAAGCAGAAGAGTGCAACCATTAATTAAGGTGTAAGATTTGCCTGCTTGGACAGGTTCTTTATGTTCTAGCCATAAGGGTTCCTTCAGTTACTATATTTACAGAGCTTTTCCAATTGGGTATTTTGTTTGTCTGATTCCATAGTGATGATGGCTACTGCGTGTGAAATACATTCAAAAAGCAGATTGCTCTGCATTTGATATTTGTGAGTTTAGCCAACTGGCAATTCAGCATTACTTTTCCCCCAATTGGTAGCATAAATACTCTCTATTTAATGAAAGACTAAGAACCTCAAACGGAATCTTTTCCTTTTGGCCATCTTATTATAGTAAATAATAATATCTAGTAAAACAATGAAATAAGATAGATAGATAGATAGATAGATAGATAGATAGATAGATAGATAGATAGATAGGCTGCCAATGAAGCACAGTTAATGCATGCAATTAACACAAAACAAATTACCGTATATACTCGTTCATAAGCCGAATATTTTTGGTAAAAAAAATGACCATCAAAGAGTGGGGGTTGGCTTATAAATGGGTCTACACCAAAATTTGATTATTTTAAACTCTATAAAATCATTGAATTGAATATCTAATATATTGTTGTTTTGTTTACCTGGAACGCCTGCAGGCATGGAGCTCCTCAGTTTCCAGTGGCCGCAGTTTGCCGTTCCTAGCCAATGGGAGCTGTGGGAAGTGGCGCGCTGCTTCCCGCAGCTCCCATTGGCTGGGAACGGCGAACTGCGGCCACTGGGAACTGAGGGGCTCTGAGCCTATGAATGCTCCAGGTAAACAAAACATCCCGACCTGCCAGCAACTTACCCTGCCGGGAGCCAAAGTTTGCCAACCCCTGAAATATAGGGTCGGCTTATGAAATGGTCATATGGTTTTTACTATTTTTACCTATCCATCTTGGGGGTCGGCTTATAAACGAACGGGCTAATGAACGAGTATATTCGGTAACTAGATTTAAAAAATCATCATGATTAATCACAGTTTTAATCATCTAGTACAAGTCCACTCAGTCCTACTTCTTCTTTGTCTTAGTGATGGACTGAACAAATTTATTTACATTTACGGGAGATAATGCTGCCTGCTTCTTATTTACAATATCACCTGAAAATGCGAGATGCTGTTGTAGCCGGTGTTGCAAAGTATTTATGTGCCAGATATGCTAAACATTCATAGGCTTCTTCATGCTTTGACCTATAGTCTCCACAGTTTTACACTGTTTTGTTTTTGAGTGCAGCTATGTAAAAAAATAATAATTCTCCATTTGTGTGACAAAGTAGGAATGTTCTTAATGTTTTCTCTGAATACTGTATGTGTGCCTCAGTTTCCCCTATGCAGTTCTTAAGTATCTAGGCAGTGGAATAAGCTGTGTGATTGTTGCAGAGCCTTAGAGGGCCAGTGTGATGCTGTCTGCACAGAGAATGGCCAACACCCTGTCTCCTGGCAACTGATGGCCTGGGCCCCTCTTCTGCAAAGGTGCCAACTGACGGTCGTGGAGAACAAAGAGATCACGTGGCCTCCAGGCCTGGGAAAGAAAAAGGCCAGAGGAGGGCTGAAGAGTTCAGTGTGGAGCTGGCTGGGGAAATGGAGGGGGGCCCAGACGGGGCTTTGGCCTCCCTGGCCCCAAGATGGACCTGACTTAGGGCTCCTGTTTCCTGTACCTACAAGCTGTGTTTTGGATTGTGTTCCTGTCGTCTAATAAACCTTCTGTTTTACTGGCTGGCTGAGAGTCACGTTTGACTGTGGAATTGGGGTGCAGGACCCACTGGCTTCCCCAGGAGCCCTGCCTGTGCGGACTCGCTGTGGGAAACGCATGGTGTGGAAGGGGATGCTGAATGCTCCGAGGTCAGACTCAGGAAGGTCAAAGCTGTATAAGCTTCTTGCCCTGGAGACAGTATGCTCACAGAGAGAAGGCATGCTCCCCCAGAGTCCTGACTGGCTTCATATGGAGTAGTTCCAGAGCATCGCCCGGAGTGACAATTTGTAAGTTGCACTTTCCCAATAAAGAGATTGCATTACAGTACTTGTATGAGGTGAATTGTCTGAAAAATACTCTCTCTTTTGTTTATCTTTTTTATAGTGCAAATATTTGTAATAAAAATAATCATATAAAGTGAGCACTGTACACTTTGTATTATGTGTTGTAATTGAAATCAATATATTTGAAAATGTAGAAAAACATCCAAAAATATTTACAATAAATTAAAATTGTTATTCTATTATGATTTAACAGTGCAATTAAAACTGCGATTATTGAGACTTTTTTTTTAATCTTGTGATTAATTGCGATTTTTTAAATTGTTTGACAGCCCTGAGACACACACACACACACACATTGAAGTTACCTTGTACACCTTGTAGAGGTCAGCTGAGAAGAGATTTAGCAAAGTCCACAGCAATCAAAGGTGTGATTGCAGAGTTGCTGCATGTTGTTGCTGTATTTTTAAGTGGATTTCAGTGCTGCCATGGAAACTAAAATCCTCTAGGCACAGAACAGACACAGAGTGACACAGAGTAGGCAATGGCATTACAATCTTTCCTTCAACCATAACACCAATGCACTTAACTCTCAGCGGGAGGTACAATTTCTTGGGGGAAAGAGGCTCACTCATTCTCTGTAGCCTGTTCAGTCCTTGACCCTTCTACTGAGACAACCCCATCAAGGACACCACTTAGTGTAATTTGCATTATGCTGTAGTACTCTGTACACGAGGACTTGTCAGCCTCTTTCATCTTAACAGCGAGACCGCCTCATGGACAACCTCCCCTCCCGTTCTGAGGAGCTACCTCCTATCCTGTTCATGTTCAAATGACCTTCCTGTGGCAACAATTGCTGATATGGAAAAATGTTTGCGAAGTATTTTTTGTTGTTTTTAACTGTAATTTAGCAGCTGGAAAAAAGGAGGGGTGAGCACTATGCTCCACCCAGCACAGTTTGGAAGCCTCTAATGGACATATCTATAGGGTCCACGATCAAAGAAATCAGCCTCAGGTACAACGGGCTTTCACTGTATTTATCAGATTTGCATTTCAATCAATCTGTTGTTTCAAGAGCCAGAGACCCAACATGTCCACTTTGGAATTATATTTCTTTACCACACATCTATCACATGGTTTTACTTTACAAGGGTAGAATCTAGAACTAACCATATAAGCCAGTGACTGGCCATTCTTTTTGAACCTAGGGCCAGAATGATGATAACAGATTGATGCTTGTGAATGGTGATATCTTGTGAACTCTCCAATTTCAGCCATTTTTAGGGATTTTTTTTTTTTTTTAAAGGCTGGTGCACCAACTGTGCCTGAAAAATGCAAATGGGCTGATCAGGCACTTACACACCTGTTTACCCACACATTCACTACAGTTTTACACACAAGCCTTTTTCTGGGCACAGTGAGTGAAATTGCTCCTTTTGTCAGCATGCATTTATTTGAAAATTTGGACTCTAGAGTGCTTCCAAGAGCTTGGAATAAGTACAGCTGTACAGAATGGAAGAGAAGGGGTAGCTACGTAATACAAGGATGTCAAGGCCAATGTTCTCTCTAAATTTTTATGTCCGTGTGCGGAATTAATTTTGTTATGTGCACCAATATGGAGGTGCTGTGTGGTGGGGACGGGGCCGAGGGGTTCAGAGTGTGGGAGGGGGCTCAGGGCTTGGGCAGGGGGTTGGGGTGTAGGGGGGTGAGGGCTCTGGGGTGGGGTCAGGGATGACGGGTTTGGGGTGTGGAAGGGAGCTCAGGACTGGGGCAGAGAGTTGGAGTGTGTGTGGGGGTGAGGGCTCTGGCTTGAGGTGCAGGCTCTGGGGTGTGGCTGGAGATGATGGTTTGGGGGTGCAGGCTGCCCTGGGGATGCAGTGGGGAGAGAGGACTCCCCTCAGCCTTCTCTGTCCCCCGCCAGGGCAGCTCCGGGGCCAGGGTAGAGGCGCCTCTCCCCACCGGCGCAGCCCTTGATAGCCTGCTGCAAGGCCACGCATCTTAGAGTGAACTTAGGTCAGGGCTCTCCAGGACTGTTTCCCCACACCAACTTAATGCGATAAGATCTAGGAAAAGCATGTGATGGAGCCCACACTATCCAATCCTATATTAATATTTTCAGGGAAAAACTGTTCCTCCAAGCAATAAACACAAAAATCCTTGTACAATGTTTTCCTTTCTTAGCTCTATTAGGTACTTATACAGCCCCCATTACTGTAGTAGAATCATAGAAATGTAGGGCTGGAAGGGAACTTGAGGGGTCATTTAGTCCAGCCCCTGCATTGAGGCAGGACCAAGTAAACCTTAGACGATCCTATCCTTAACAGCCTCAGGGGTTCGTCCAACCTGTTCTTAAAACCTCCAACAATGGGATTCCACAACCTCTCTTGGAAGCCTATTCCGGAGCTTAACTACCTTCTAGTTAGAAAGTTTCTCCTAATATCTAACCTAAATCTCCTTTGCTGAAAATTAAGGCTGAAACTTCTTGTCTTACCTTGGGCAGACAGAGAAAATAACTGATGATCATCCTCTTTATAATAGCTTGTAACATATTTGAAGTACCTGAGCACATCTCAACCTTTCATGTCTTTATCCTCACACCAGTCCTGTGAAGTAGAAAGTGCTATTATTCCCCATTTTACAGATAGGGAATTGAAGCACAAAGAGGCTAAGTGATTTGCCCAAGGTCACACAGGAAGCCTCTATATCTACTAAGTCCTAGGTTAGTGCCCTACCCTGCCTTCCTCTCTATTCTTTCCTTCCCTTCATTAAAATCCATTTTAGATTTTGACCCAGCCACAAAGCTAATGAGATATACAGGCAGTGCATGCATTTAATGGTTAAAGCCTTGTAACACATTTGTAATGTAAAGTCTGCAGGAGGCAGTTAAGGGGAGTCCTTAATAAGGCTCCCCTTGCAGAGTTCCTCATTCATCCTCTTAGGGGTGGGGTTGAAGAATGAGCTTTGAGGCCTGCTCACAAATCTAAAATGATCCCAAGGAAACCTTAGGGACCCCTGGAATCAGTTGGAGGCTGTGTGCCCCTGCATCTCACAATTCTCTGCTTCCTGTCTGAGCCAGTCCTACAAATATTAAGAGGATGCGCTAAAAATGCCTTAGGACCCTCTCCAGTCCTGATGAACACTGCTCCTCTCACGCATTTCTGGGAGACAAGGAGTCACCATGATCAGAAGACACTCTGTGTGCGAGAAGCTCAGCACCCTGAAGGACTGGGGCTGAAGTCAAATGGAGTTGAGGGTGCTCAAGTACTTAACAAGATCTGGCACAGTGTCAGCAGACTAGACGTCCTATTGGGAAGGAGCCACAAAATGGCAGCTCCCAATGGCAGACACCGGAGTCGTATACAGTAGGTGTGATATTAATCAGTGTCAGGAAGGTACTAGATTTTATCAAAGCAGTTTGTCTTTAATAAATCATCAGTTAGCAGCAGGAGACAAGGTGTCCAGGAGAAAGGTACAGTGGTGTAAGTTTAATATCAATGAGTTTATCTCTACATTTAATCATAGCTAGTATTTAAACTGGCTTCAGACAAAGGCAGTTTTGTACAAACCAAACATCAATTAAATGAAAACAAACAGCATTTCCAGATACGGGGAACAAGCTCTATATATTAGATTGCCTTAAAGCAAAATGCCATAGCATTTGGAGCAACAAGTTATATAATAGGCTATTTTTCCGTTGCTTTAAGTTAGTGGGATGTTTGTATTTAACTCATTTCATAGATCTATAGGTTGTTAAGTGGAAACACTATAAAAATGAGCTTTACAGAAAGATCACCACCTGGCAACAAAACTTAATCCAGAGGAATATGAAAAACAGTTGCCAAGAGGTTCAATCTGCAGCAGGCCGAATGCCACACACGGAAACAGAGCAAAGTTACAAAGGTATGTCAGTGGGACAAGCAAGCTAAGATGGAACCCTGTCAGGTGCACAGCAGAACTGATCTTGTAATGAGACCAAAAGAAAAAAAGCACCTCTTGAAGGTCAGAGCTAATGTGACTAAGAGACTTGCACAATTCAAAGGCGTAATGTGGCTGTGGTGTACTGGGTGGGGTGGGGGTGGGAATATGGGGATAGCTAATCCCCATTCTTCATTGCTCTGGCCAGCTATGTTGGCACAAAGGGGCTGTAAGGCAGATGAAAGGCCCACCTCAGGGGATTTCCACAGCACAGGTGACTCCTAACACTTGGCACCCAGCCAGCTTTGCAGTGCCTCCAGGGCAGTCCCGGGCGCAAGATGCAGCTCAGGGAGCTTGGAGGAACAGGCAGCATGTCAGGGGCAGGAGGTGGCATAGCCGGAGCAGACCTGTACCCTGGCAATTCTGTACCTCAGCAAGGCCCCATAGGGGCTACTGAAGCAGGGTCACAACTTAATCTACCCTAGCTTGTGCCAGGGGCTTCACTGGCCTCCACAACCCCTGAATAGGAGGGGTGCAAGCTGCCTCCTGCTCTGTCCCTGCATGGCACATGAATCGCTCTTCCCATCATTGAGAAACTTCACCCCCCCAACTCAGGGGCTGCATCCACTAGACAGCACAGTCAAAGCTGCTGGTTGCAAGGAAAAGAACCAAGCGGGAGCGACTGGTCAGGATATGCCTCAACATGTCTAGCTCCCTTTCTCTGATTGGTCCAGACTCCCCAGCAACATTACAATTATATCCTCATTCCTCAGACCAAGATAAAGTTCAAAGAGACAAGAAAACCCGTTTTAATCTGTTGCCGCACAGCAACGTCCTTGAAACGGAAATGAAACAATTCCAAGAGATAAGGCGAGGGAAGAAAGTAAACGCTCCACGGCAGCTATTCTTTAGTCATATATCACCACAGGAATAAAAGCTCTGCTTCAGGCATTTCATACTGCGTTCAAGGAAAGGTGTTATCCCTCTCAACTGGAAGGCATATTTAATTTATGGCTCCCCACCAAAGTTTGTAGTTACTTTCTCCCACTGTAGTACCCACAGTAATATTGTCCCCTAAGGCTACAGAATATTACCCTACGGCTAGGCGGTAGGGTTGCAAGATCCAATTCAGTTTTGATATCTAATTTAACAATGAAGTTTCGGTATCAATAATCTTGGTCTGAGATACTATGGAGACGAGCACCATAGAAATACCCATAAATAAAATGTGAATTATTAATAAAACTTATACCAAAAAGTGGGTTAAGATTTTTTGTCTTTTAGTCAGTTCAGTCCCATTCAAAGGTGCTGGCTTATTTGACTTCTGTGGAGGGGGGCAGGCCCAGCACCTAAACAACAATGACCTCCTCCGCAGAGGGAGAGGGGAAGGGACACAAAGACACAGATCCACTAATGAAGAAATAAAACATAGACTGGGACGAGGTCAGACATGTAATAAAACCCTGCCAGTGGGGGACACCAAGCAGAGAACCCCTTGAAAGATACTAGGCACCTTTGTAAGGGTGGATGGAGGCCCACCAAAAGGGAAGGGGAAACAAAACAAAACAACCCCTCCCCACCCAAGGAGCAACTAAATGGCAGGTGACAAATAATAATTTAAAAAAACAACCAGGAATAGGAGCGAGGACACGTGTTCCAAACAGGGATCCAGGGGAGACACTAAGCAGAGTCCCTTGAAAGTTATTTTCCTTTTTCAATCCCAGAATGGTGGGTGGAGCTCACCTGCACAACAGAAGCTTACCCTCTCAAATGGGGGAGAGGCCAGAGAACCCTGGAGTTAACCGATTACAGGCAACCAAATGACAGAACCTACCGGGCTAGGGTGCAAGTCACAGGATCAAAACGAGTGATCTAGAGGGAGACACCAAGCAGAGAACCCATTGAAAAGCACTCGCTTTGCAGCCTTGCAGAGCAAGGCCCCTGGTTTCTCCACACAAGTAGTATAGAGAATGGTTAGCGACCACATACGTTTCTCCACACTGCCTCATTAATACTGAGCCTCTTTCTGCTGATACTGCCAACAAGGATGCCAGTTGCTGCCAACTGTGGTAACGGCTTTGTGCTGTGGATACTTGGCCAGTAGGAAGTGGACTGGGACCTTCGTGATACAGGTCACTGAACAGCCTATGGACAAATCTTCTCACAGCCATTCACCTGGCAGGCCGGATTTGAAGTGGGTGTCTAGAAGTGAGAGGTGAATCAACAGTTTCTTTTCTTATCCTTAATTAAACTATTATTTGATATAGCAGGCCCACCTCAATATTTGGAGTGATTTTTGATGATCTAATGGGTTGTTTTAATTATTGTCTCAGATTGCAAAATGGCACAAACTTAAACAACTAGAGAGAGAAACCAATTCTCACTCTAGTAATGTAAAACTGACAATGTTTCTAATTATAGTCTGGTTGCATGAGGTTTGAATTATCCAACTAGAAGACAGTAAATACTTTACACGATTCATGTGTTATTTTTTTTCCTCTTCACAGTGTCAGTGAATTTCTCACTCTCTCTCCATTATACGGCAGTTAGGAAGCGGACATACAGATGAAGTTGTCCCTGCTCATGAATAACGAGAGGGAGAATTTTCTAGAACAAGGCAGAAATGTGAAAGGTCTTTCTTCTTATGGGGTGACATTTGCATCCCTAAGTGATGACATAATAAGACAGCAAACAAAAAAGCTTTATATCCTTATGCTGCTTTTGAAATCTCTCAGAGCTGACTCAGTTCCTCACTTGTAGTTTGGTGAAAGGAGTTTAAAACCTATTTGCATCAGGCTGATTGACTTCTCATTGTGTGTTGTTGTTGTTTTTAAACATCCAATCCAAATAAAAAGACAGCCTACATCAATATTAATAATGCTATTTTACAGTGCCTTCTGTTCCGAAGTATCCCTAAACACTTTACAGACCAACAGAATCACTTCACCAGTCACTGAAATGCAGTCACCCCACTACAGGCCCTGATACAACCCAGTGTTTAAACACATCTAACCCATTGGGACTACTCATGTACTTAAAGTTAGGCACATGCCTAGGTACCACAATGAATTGTGTAGGGTAGAAAGTAGCAGTTTAAGAACTAATAGAACACAACAGTGTAGACCAAGGATCAAAGGACGTAGACAATAATGGGAACTATGTAAAAAGAAGAGGAGGACTTGTGACACCTTAGAGACTAACAAATTTATTAGAGCTCACAAAAGCTTATGCTCTAATAAATTAGTTAGTCTCTAAGGTGCCACAAGTCCTCCTTTTCTTTTTACGGATACAGACTAACACGGTGGCTACTCTGAAACCGGGAACTATGTAGTAGTACACAGATCCCCAACATTATATTATGCTGAGCTAGGGTTTTCTGAGGCTCTTAAGGCTTGATCTGCTGCCCACTGAAGTCAATGGAAAGACTCCCAGGGGCTAAGTGGATTTTGGATCAGGCCCTTATTCTGCACAAGCTAAGCCCTGTCGTATTTTATTCCAGTTAATCACAGAAGCATAGACTATCAGGGATCGAAGGGACTTCAGGAGGTCATCTAGTCCAACCCCCTGCTCAAAGCAGGACCAATCCCCAACTAAATCACTTGGCTGTTATTTCCTTTAATGTTTCTGTTTTCTAACTTTGCTTTATTTAGGCCACTGTGGATTTCATTGGCTGTTCGCTCTGGCTTGCAGCCCCAGTTCCATCTTGCTAAAAAAGGAAAACCAGACTAAGGATTCAGACAAGTCTGTGCAAAGACAGAGGTACTCATGTGTCACAGCAGATGCTAAGACGCTGCCTGTGCATGGCTGGGGCACAGCCAAAGGGGAAACGTAAATGCCGAGAGGCACTGCAGACAGCACCCAAACACAAACTGCACAGCAAAAGGAGGTCAAGTTTCCTCTGGAGCACGTTTTCTTCTCCCCACATCCCGTGGCAGCAACAAACTGATGTGGGAAACCTAAACTTTCCCCAGGGAATTTTAAATATTGCTGCATGATTCACTCAGCTTCTACTGGCCTGGAAGCAAAGCAGACGCCAAACTGGGATGCAACCACATCCACACGAAACAAGCTGTGCTACCGCTAGAGGGCCAGGCAACCAGATGCAACCAACACATTGGCTGCTACTTGGACACTCATTATAGCGATTAAAGCTGTTGGTGTAAAATTACGATGATTCACCATTACACGGAGACATTTCAACCATATAAAAATACAGCATACCCCTTTAGCTTTTAATATGCATGTATCTCACAGCCAGGAGAGACAGCTTACAGAATAAAGCCTCCTTTCAGGTGGACCTTCTCAAAATAGTATTTGAAATCGGGTATAGCGTATGTGTATTGCTGGCCGTTATTTAAAACAACAAAAGAGAGAGTTTAACACAGACTTAAAGGGGCACAAGCAGGTAGTTTGGCCTCCAATTTTACAAAAGAAAGTGGCCAGGGAGTTGTGCAGCTCTGAAGCAGACGTCATAAAGGCGATGGCCTCTGTGTCAAAACTGGCCACCTAAGCCGATGGGTATTTGCTCATTTCTGTGGGAATGGGGAAGCCATGTCTCACTGGTGTAGGAAGTTTAGAGCTTGGCAGCGATAGAGACTGAAGTCTCCCGAAACCATGGTTACGTAAGCATCTGCATCTGCTGGGTTTCAACATGCGTTGCTGATCCAGAAATAATTTCCTGTTTGATTTGATAGTATTAGCGGGAATCAAGAGCATAGCAGGAACAATTGCACCACTTCATGCTGCATCCAGCTAGTCATCAGCTTTCAAGGGAAAAAAGTTAGTCATTTCTTTTTGGCAGGTAGGCACGACTGCCTGGGAGGAAAAGGGAACTAGAATGATGCTGTAAGTCCTCTCCTGCCCCCTCAGAGAAAATCTCGGTAATAAGCATGGCAGAGAGCACCTATTGCCTGTAGTCTTCGTCCTTTGGGGTCCCTCCTTTCATTGAATGGCTTCCACTAACCCACACACTTGTATTGTTGCCTATGGCATATAAGCAAGACTAAATAGGATGCAAAGCCAGCATATAAAGTCTGAGATCAAATCAGCTCTTCACTCTGCCAGCATTCAGGGGGCTTTAAAGGAGCTGGGAGGAGAACGCCCCTCCTGCACAAGCAGTGAAGGGCTGTCATAAGTGGCTTTTTACTGTCACGCTCACATCCCCCGGCATAAAGGCCATGCTGGGGTGGGAGGGCGAGCCTCCATAGTGCATAGGGTCCAGGCAGCCCAAGTAAGGCTGCTGTAAATTTGCCCACTCCTGGGCCTCTTTTGATTTATACCAGGGGGTGCTTTCAGTCCCCAGCTGGCTCAGAATCAGTGTAGCACAAGCCTGGTTACAAACACTTTAGCCCCACCGCCCCCTGGGCTCTGCCCAGGCCCCTTCCAGGAGGCACAGCCCAGACTCTATCTCAGAGAGATTTTACTGTACTGCCTGTACGAGGGTCACTTGCAAACTGAAGATTTACTGGAGTTCACTCTGGAAACCTCACCTGAAGTACAATGGGGATTTAACTTCTGCCCACTCCATAGTCTGGCACATCAATATCCTTTTGAGCAAGAAAAGAAGACACCAATCTCCTTCATGAAACAAAAGTAATCATAGGACTTAACACTCCTCATCTGTGGATCTCAGAGCAGTTTGCAGAGGTGGGTGAACATTTTCCAGATGAAATGGAAGTGCAGAGAACTGACTTTCTGCAAGTCTCACTGTGAGACACTGGCAGAGAACCAGGCCTCTGACTTTGAGGATAGCGCCCTTTGCGCTACACCATTGGTTCTCAACCAGGGCCCCCTGGGGAGCCGTGAGCAGGTTTCAGGGGGGCCACCAAGCAGGGCCAGTGTTAGACTTGCTGGGGCCCAGGGCTGAAAGCCAAAGCCCTACCGCATGGGGATGAAACCCCCGGAGCTGCAGCTGAAGCCTGAGCAACATAGCTTTGCAGGGCCCCCTGTGGCATGGGGCCCCAAGCAATTGCCCTGCTTGCTACCCTCTAACACCAGCCCTGGCTTTTATATACAGAAAAACAGTTGTGGCACAGCTGGGCCATGGAGTTTTTAATAGCATGTTGCGGGGGTCTCAGAAAGAAAGGTTGAGACCCCGGCACTACACAACATTGCCTGAAGACATTCCAGTGACCTACAGATTGGTCCAGAAGAGGGTGTACTCCCCCGAGGAGACTTGCTGCTCAGGTATACACCAGAAACAGAGACGGTCACTTCTGCGCTGCTCCCTGCATCAGCTGGCTCAGAAGCAGAGATCCAACCTAGCACCAGGCAAGAAAAATGTTGCTACTCTTCTGTCTGTCCCTCTTTTCTTGCCAAACCCAAGACTACCCTTTAAAATTAAAGATGGACAGATCTTAAATTCATAGATTTTTAAGGCCAGAAGGGACCATTATGACTATCTAGTCTAACCTCCTTCATACAGTAGGTCAAAGAACCTCACTCAGTAATTTCTGAACCAAGCCTATAAGTTCTGTTTGAGCTACACCATCTCTTTTAGAAAGACATCCCATCTTGATTTAAAGACGTTAAGTGATGGAGAATCCACCATGTCCTGTAGGGAACTCAGACAGAGTGGAATGCTGCCAACAGGGAAGTGAAATGGTAAGTCCCAAATTGCTACAATCCACATCAAAGGACATTCATTCTGCTCAGAGCGAAGTTTCATTCCACTCCAAATGGGCTCCAAAGTTAATAGGCTTATAATGCAACGGCATCATCTACTTGGCAGATGTGGAGAATGTGTTTCCAACCGGGTTACTGCACCTTCCTCCTTCAGCCAGAAGAGAGGATGAAAGGAGTCCCCCTGCTGTGGCTCTGGGACAGCGAAGAGATGCAGGGGATAAAAAGAAGCCCCCTCTCTCCCGGCTCCGAGCTCCCTTCCATAGCTTTGGGGGGGAGAAGAGACGTCCCACAGACTGTCAGAGCTGCAGTCTGGCTCCCACAGCATGCATATTTTATAAGCGAGGCAAAATGGACAGCGTGAAAGGTGCGTAAGCGCCAGTTTTAGGAGAAGAGATGCAATTCTTGCCCTTCTAATGGCTCTATGGCTCTTCTTGGATCTATGCAGCTGCAGACAGCAGCTGGACTGGTTTTCACCTTTCCCAGCTTCACAGGGTGCTAACGTGGGGGGAATGAAAAGGAGGTGGTGGTTGCTGTTGCTCAGCTGACCTAACTTGGTAGCTGCTGCTGATGCTCCCTCAGCCTAGCAGAGTGAAGACAGGTAGCTGCTCCAGATACAGCGCAACTCTGCGTACAAGGTATATTTTCCAAAGCACAAATGGGAGTTCAGTGCCCAAATCCCACTGAGTTTCACTACTGCCGGTTGTGCTTTTCACATCAGCCCATCTATTCTTGCAGGAAACCAGTTGTTTGGACACAGTTCAAATAAGGTGCCTAGCAAACTATGTTCTAGTGCAGCATAGAGGCCTACTCTGGGCAGGGCAAAGGCATAGGAGCCTAGGGGAAAAAATAGCTTCTACGAGTATGTCTGACTAGAGATGATCCAAGTATCTGTACACCCAGGAATGCTTTGGTGAGCAGGTCATAAACTGAACCCAGAACCAAATTTGGCAACTGGTGCTTATCTCAAATGAGCTGAACCAGAACTCTGGATTCAAACATCAAAAACTTGGATGTTCAAAATCTGGATCCAAGTTTTGAGCTTTGGGCTTTAATCTACTTTCAACAGAATTTCGGCCCAACCACGCTGATCCTTTAAACTGAGTGTTTAAACACAGTTCCCCCACGAGGGCAAAGGGGGCCGAAATGGATCATTTCATTGTAAGAAGATTCCATTGCCTAACATCCACTTTGCGCGGCCAGGAGCTAATGAAAACTTACAGGAAAATAAATGATGATCTATATCGCAAAACTCTGTCACAAGAATGAAAATAAGCTATTGATAATGCATCAGGTAATGAGAGAATCTGCTGAATCAATGCAGTTAGGGATCTAGTTCAAGCTTGTAGCCCACCTACTATCTCAAACATCCTTTATTTTGTCCCACTGTACCTCAAAGTATTAGATCTGGGTCAGATCCTCAGCTAGTGTCAAATGGCATAGCTCTGTTGAGATCAGTAGGGTTGCCACCCATCCAGTTTTCAACTGGACAGTCCAGGTTTCAGCTGTGTCCGGGTGCCATTTGACAAGCCCTGATGTCTGTTTTTCTTTAATCTAGGGGGTGGGGAGGAGAGGCAAAGCAGGAGCGGGGCCTTAGGGGAAGAGGTGGAGCAGGGGGAGAGGGCTGGTACTGGCCATTGGAAAGGTGTCAACCCTATGAGTCACTGGATACACCAGCTGAGGATCTGGTGCTGTGACTAAGAATTTCACCTTTGAAATACCTTCCTTTGAAATGAGTTATTTGCTACGTGCACCCACTTTCCTATGGTGTAAGGTGTTTTTTAATATATATTTTAAGTAAACTTTCATGAAAGAAACATGTCACATAATGCACAACCCAGAAAGAGGCAGCTGAACCTTACAGGAGGAATAGTGCCCTACAGTAACAAACAATGGGCTTGCACCTATAGAAAGTGCCATAACACCGAGGAGTCTGAGCTACAGCTACAGGTGGCCCTAATGTGTCCTATAAAAGTTGCCATATGGCATTCAATCTGGCTGTGTCCTTGTCTGAAAGGGCCATAAGACGCTCAAATGCAGCTACCTCAAAGATGTGGATGAACCATTAACTGATGGATAAGGCCTTCTCTGCATACTGTTTTTTTAGGATTTAAATGGGAGACCTAGGGATATATAGCTCTTAGATGTGCTGACGTGGCAAACGAGAGCTTTAGTTTCAATTCCACATCAAAGAAAAATACCCTGCCTCAAGCAAAAGGCAAAACTCTGCTCTCAGGTCTGCCTGTTGGATCTTGACTCCACGATTCAGCTCTGTATCAGAGCCACAATACCCACCAGATGTGAAACGCTCACTATTTGGGTACAAACTAATAGCAGGGATGTGATATCAGTACACTGACCTCTTCCTTTTGTACCATTCTGCATGTTTAATAAGGCAAACAATCTTGTGCCTGCTGTTAAACTTCGCCCACAGCTCATTTGTTTTCCTTTCTTCTGCATTTTAGATTTTTCTCAAACAACAGAGTCACATTTAGCAAATAAAAGTTAGCCTAACTGCCATAAAACTGCTCCTGTCAGGAGATAGTCAGGCATTCCAGAGAGCTTGCAGTGCCTGACTAAATATTTACGCTTGAATGGCTCATTTCCAAAGTCTAAAAATAGATAATGATACAGGACTAAAAAATGTCCAGGTTTGTCATCTATTTGTTTCACCACCCATTTAGCATTACATTTTAAATCCTTAGTAGTGTACTATTCACACAGCACTGCTCCTGGCTGGCAGGCAAAATGCTGTCGTGTATCTATGTAAAAGCAGTCTTGTAGGCATTTAGTGGTGGATTTATTGGCAATCTGGTTTATGTTATTGGACCTTGGGTCCTGTTACACTAATTAAGTTAGGGCTCTCTAATGACTGGACTGCTGAATTCAGTTTTCTATTGTTCTTTTAGTTTCATGTTTCTCAGCACACTCAACTGGGCATCAAGACTCCCCTCTGATCTAGCATTAGTACATATTGGCACAAGTTTCTGAATGCAACCTCTCAATGGGGCGTTTGCAAACGCATGTATTTGCATGCACCAGGCCGTGTGACTGCAAATTTTGCAGATGCATTTGCTGAAGCCCTTTGCCATTTTAGCTCCATGGCTACCTGGTCCATTCATCATTATGTGCCAAATGTTCTGAGACCAAGGACTATTTCTAGTTATTGTATTAGATAACGATCTGCAATGGACCCCTGTTCAGGAAAATCCAAGCTCTCTGCAGATGTACAGGAAAGTCTTCACCGAGTCTTTGAGACCTGTAGACTGCAAATGGAAAAGTTTGTTGTGCAATACCGAGGTGAAAAATGTAAGTGATACAACTTTTGGAAATATAGACAAATTACACTTGAGCAATTAGACACAAAAGTTCACATAGAATTATGCAATAAGAACACACTCGGGAGTGGTGTCAGGCATGAGACTGAGCGTCATCAATCATGAGACATGGTACATCTACACAGCAAAAAAACCCCATGGCAGTGAGTCTCAGAGTCCAGGTCAACTGACTCAGGTTAGCAGGGCTTGCACTGAGGGGCTAAAAAGAGCAGTGTAGACATTCGGGATCAGATGAGCCCAGGCTCTGGGAACTTCCACCTCGGTGGGTTTCAGAGCTTGGGCTCAAGCCTGAGCAGAAACATCTACCCTGCTATTTTTAGCTCCACAGTGCAAGCCTATGTCAGTTGACCCAGGCTGAGACTCGTTGCTGAGCATCTTATTTTGCTGTGTATGGATGTACTCTACATGTCATCAACCAACAAGGTGTGGACATATTAATAGTACAAACTCCTTCAAATGTATTGAAGGTTTTCGCCAAATGGTTTCAATTTTTCTTTTCAACCAACAACCGCTTTTAGAAGTAGGTATCCTTCTACCATGAAAAGTAAGTCCTGGTAGATTGGTGATATTTCTAGCATCTTATTAGGAAGGATTTGCCATAAAGGATCAGCCCATCCATTATCTTGCATCATGTGATGGTGGTCAGCACATGATATTTCAGAGGTTAGCACAAAAAAGGAAGAACCCTTCCCCCCCCCCCCAAACAACTCATGACACACTTAATCTGTTGCACAATTCTGCATGTTGGGAAGATTCCTTCCTGACCCCTGCAGAAAATAAGGTTCAGCTCTGAAGCATGAGACTCTTTTTCTCTTACTGGCTCAGCTTTTAAAGACACAAATGTTTTTAGTGGCACAACTCCTTTTTAAATCCAGAGACAGTATTTGACTCTCATCTCCCATAGCATGGAATGCCACAATATTTTTGTTGTTGCTATAGTTTCTTTAAAAATACACTGCAAGTTTTTCTAAAGCTTATGGATTGTTTCATCCCTGATGCCACAAATTTGTTTACCTAGGGCTTGATATGAAGTGCAGTGAAGTCAAAGGAAACACGCCCATTGACTTCAATGAGCTTTGGATCAGGCCCGTAGGTAACAAGAAAAAATAGTCAAATCTAGTAAAAATGAAACGGAGCACACTCAAAAGGCCTGAAAGCCACATTCTGTAGTGACACAATCTCAATCCAAATGTTGTCGTCTAGGACAGAGGTTCTCAAACTGTGGTCCACGGACCACCAGTGGTCCGCAAGCTCCATTCAGGTGGTCCGCGGATAGTTCCCTTTCAGGTTCGTGCCTGGGCGGCCGACACAAGACAATGAAGGGCCACGCACCTAATTAGTGGAGCCGCACAGGCCTGGGTCCACTAATTAGGTGCCTGGACCCTGGAGAAGACTCACATGTAAGGTGAGGTGGTGGCCTTGGGGGGGAATAGGGGGTAGATGGGAGGGGGCAGTGGGGTGAGAAGAGGGGGTGGGGGGAATTTGTGACGTACAGGGCTGCGGCGGCCAGAGAAAGAGGTGACTTTCCTCAGCTCCAGGGCTGTGGCTGCCAGGGAGAGATGATCCTCCTCCCCAGCCCCAGCTCGCGGGCTGCTGTGGCAGGGGAGAGTGGGCACATCCATCGCATTAGAAAGGTAAAACTACTGATATGAAATATGAGCTGTGTGCTTTTATTTGTAGAACAAAAGAACGTTAATTATTATTAAGGGGTTTTTTATATAGCACTTTTACCAAAGCACTTTACAATAGTTACGTAATGGTACAAACAACATTTGGAAAGATCATTAAGTGGTCCGCCGAGACCCTCAGCAATTTTCAATTCCTGGTCTGCAGGAAAAAAAGTTTGAACCACTGGTCTAGGACATCAGAAAACAAAGGAATATGTTCTGGGAATGTGGAAGCTAATACCGTATACAGATCACAAAGGATTATTTATATATGAAAAAAACTATTCAAATCAGACATTAAGTAATACTATATGTAAGAGAGACAAAAACTGTATGTTGGCCAACATTTTCCAAAGTAGTTTTCAGATTTTGGGTGCTTAACTTGAGACATCTTAAAGGGGTCTGATTGCGCTCAGCACTTTCTGGCACTCACCATTTGAAAATCAAGCCCCTCTAAGGTGTCTTAATTTGGGCATCCAGAAATCGAGGCACATATAATCACTATATCAGAGGGGTAGCCGTGTTAGTCTGGATCTGTAAAAGCGGCAAAGAGTCCTGTGGCACCTTATAGACTAACAGATGTATTGGTGCTTAAGCTTTCGTGGTTGAATATCCACTTCGTAGGGTGCATATCATGGAAATTTCCAGAGGCAGGTATAAATATGCAAGCAAGAATCAGGCTAGGGAACACCAAGGGAGGAGAAACTGCTTAGTTTCTCTTCCCTTGGTATTCACACCTTAGCTGCTAGAATAGGGCCTCATCCTCCCTGATTGAACTAACCTCATTATCCCTAGCCTGATTCTTGCTTGCATATTTATACCTGCCTCTGGAAATTTCCAATACATGCATCCAGCAAAGTGGGTATTCACCCACGAAACCTTATGCTCCAATACGTCTGTTAGTCTATAAGGTGCCACAGGATTCTTTGCCGCTATAATCACTAGTCACTTTTGAAAACCCGGGGCACTGCTTTTACTTATGTGGGGCATAGAGATGCACTGTGCGTTACAAGTCTGTAAAATGAAAGGTCCTTGTTCTAATGAAGTTACAGTCTAACACATGCCCACCTCATCCCAGCTCCAATGTGGTGGGATGAGGTGCTATGATCCAATAACTCCTTCATGCCAGCTGAAAGTGTGTTACAGGAATGTCCTGATTCTGGTACGTGCATTCTGGTTCACCAAGAATGTTATGTGAGGTCTTAAATGAAAGCCAGGATCATACTGGTCAGTAATAGCATTGTGGAATGTATGTGCAGATACTATGTAAGGACTTATGTATATATACTGAAAATATAGAATCATAGAATAGAATCATAGAATATCAGGGTTGGAAGGGACCTCAGGAGGTCATCTAGTCCAACCCCCTGCTCAAAGCAGGACCAATCCCCAACTAAATCATCCCAGCCAGGGCTTTGTCAAGCCTGACCTTAAAAACTTCTAAGGAAGATGATTCCACCACCTCCCTAGGTAACGCATTCCAGTGTTTCACCACCCTCCTAGTGAAAAAGTTTTTCCTAATATCCAACCTAAATCTCCCCCACTGCAACTTGAGACCATTACTCCTTGTCCTGTCATCGGCTATCACTGAGAATAGTCTAGATCCATCCTCTTTGGATCCACCTTTCAGGTAGTTAAAAGCAGCTATCAAATCCCCCTTCATTCTTCTCTTCCGTAGACTAAACAATCCCAGTTCCCTCAGCCTCTCCTCATAAGTCGTGTTCCAAACCCCTGATCATTTTTGTTGCCCTTTGCTGGACTCTCTCCAATTTCTTCACAGCCTTCTTCTAGTGTGGGGCCCAAAACTGGACACAGTACTCCAGATGAGGCCTCACCAATGTCGAATAGAGGGGAACGATCACGTCCCTCCATCTGCTGTCAATGCCCCTACTTATACACCCCCAAATGCCATTGGTCTTCTTGGCAACAAGGGCACACTGTTGACTCATATCCAGCTTCTTGTCCACTGTCACCCCTAGGTCCTTCTCTGCAGAACTGCTGCCTAGCCATTCGGTCCCTAGTCTGTAGCGGTGCATTGGATTCTTCCATCCTAAGGGCAGGACTCTGCACTTGTCCTTGTTGAACCTCATCAGATTTCTTTTGGCCCAATCCTCCAATTTGTCTAGGGCCCTCTGTATCCTATCCCTACCCTCCAGTGTATCTACCACTCCTCCCAGTTTAGTGTCATCTGCAAACTTGCTGAGGGTGCAATCCACACTATCCTCCAGATCATTAATGAAGATATTGAACAAAATCGGCCCCAGGACTGACCCTTGGGGCACTCCGCTAGATACCGGCTGCCAACTAGACATGGAGCCATTGATCACTATCCGTTGAGCCCGACAATCTAGCCAACTTTCTATCCACCCTGTAGTGCATTCATCCAGCCCATACTTCTTTAACTTGCTGACAAGAATACTGTGGGAGATCGTGTCAAAAGCTTTGCTAAAGTCAAGGAATAACACGTCCACTGCTTTCCCTTCATCCACAGAACCAGTTATCTCATCATAGAAGGCAATTAGATTAGTCAGGCATGACTTGCCCTTGGTGAATCCATGCTGGCTGTTCCTGATCACTTTCCTCTCGTCTAAGTGCTTCAGAATTGATTCCTTGAGGACATGCTCCATGATTTTTCCAGGGACTGAGGTGAGACTGACTGGCCTGTAGTTCCCAGGATCCTCCTTCTTCCCTTTTTTAAAGATTGGCACTACATTAGCCTTTTTTCAGTCTTCCGGGACTTCCCCCGATGGCCATGAGTTTTCAAAGATAATGGCCAATGGCTCTCCAATCACAGGCGCCAATTCCTTTAGCACTCTCGGATGCAACGCATCTGGCCCCATGGACTTGTGCACGTCCAGTTTTTCTAAATAGTCCCGAACCACTTCTTTCTTCACAGAGGGCTGGCCACCTCCTCCCCATGCTGTGCTGACCAGTGCAATAGTCTGGGAGCTGACCTTGTTCATGAAGACAGAGGCAAAAAAAGCATTGAGTACATCAGCTTTTTCCACATCCTCTGTCACTAGGTTGCCTCCCTCATTCAGTAAGGGGCCCACACTTTCCTTGGCTTTCTGCTTGTTGCCAACATACCTGAAGAAACCCTTCTTGTTACTTTTAACATCCCTCACTAGCTGCAACTCCAGGTGTGATTTAGCCTTCCTGATTTCATTCCTATATGCCCGAACAATATTTATATACTCATCCCTGGTCATTTGTCCAATCTTCCACTTCTTGTATGCCTCTTTTTTGTGTTTATGATCAGCAAGGATTTCACTGTTAAGCCAAGCTGGTCGCCTGCCATATTTACTATTGTTTCTACACATCGGGATGGATTGTCCCTGTAACCACAATAAGGATTCTTTAAAATACAGCCAGCTCTCCTGGACAAATATGTTTTAAAGTCTGTGTTAAGGCAGAGTTGACGAATTGGTTTCCTGTCGGACAAAAGATGTTTATTCTATCTCTGTCGAGAGGTAAATTAAGCATTGTAAACTAACACAATGGATACTATTTACATATGAAGTCAATGGAGAGATGTGAAATCAGCAAGGAAGCAGTACACAGGAAATTTAAGCCACAGGTGGTTAAGCCTGCCCCTGAGTACAAACAATGAACTTTGGGGATAGAAGTAGAAGGTAAAGAAGACACACCACTTTTATCCTGCTCCTAGGAAGTAAATGGGTGATGCATTTACTATGGAGAGGGATACCTTAGTGGTTTGAGCATTGGCCTGCTAAACCCAGGGCTGTGAGTTCAATCCTTGAGGGGGCCATTTAGGGATCTGGGGCAAAAATCGGGGATTGGCCCTGCTTTGAGCAGGGGGTTGGACTAGATGACCTCCTAAGGTCCCTTCCAACCCTGATACTCTTTGATTCTATGATTTACATTCATGGAAATGGGATCTCAGCTAACCTTGGTGGCTATTTCTACAAAAGATGTTGGGTGAGATAAACTTCTTTAGACAGGAAGTTATCTTGATAATTATGTTTACTCTCTAGAAAGTGTGTTATGATTTTGTTTTGTATGTAACCTGTTGTTTCTAATATTCTAACTCACTATCACTTGAATCTTTCATAATAAACTTATTTTTGTTTTCACCATCAATATATCTCCGTGCGATGGTGTCATGCAAAGTGCTGATCTTGGGTTGACTCATATTAGTTAGTGTGTACAGTATTTCCTTGGGACAGCAAACCAGGGCCACCCGGACGGTGGGGGGGGAGGTGGGGCAATTTGCCCCAGGCCCTGGGCCACGCAGGAGCCCCCACGAGAATTTTCAGACCCAGAGCAGAATCCGCCACGGCGGCAATTCAGTGGGTCCTTCAGTGCCGCCAAACACACCCAGAGTGAAGGACCTGCCCTGAAGACCCGCCGCCACTCCGGGTCTTCGGCCGCAATTGAGCGGCGAGGGGTCCTTCTGCTCCATGTCTTTGGCGAAGTGCCCCGAAGACCCGGACCAGAAGGACCCCCACCGCCGAAGACCCCAGGCCCCCTGAATCCTCTGGGTGGCCCTGCAGCAAACCTGGTATTTGGGTGAGTGTTCAGTGTATAAGAGGTTGGACGCTACAAGGAATGCCTCAAAGCAGTGGTTTTCAAACTTTTTAAGATGTATGCCCCATTCCAAATAATGTACTCTACCGTGTACCCCCATCTGAGATAGGGTCATAATACACCTATGATTAGGTTGCCAAGTCTTACTAAATAAAGTGCGTTGTGCGCCATTACAGGATTTTTCTTGCATACCCCCGATGAGAGCTCGCGTACCCCAGTCTGAAAACCACTGCCTCAAAGGAACTCGACTGGGGTACACCTATTGTTAGTCTGCAAGCTAAAGTCAGGGCTGGCAAAGCCCAGAGGAGAGTGCTTGTGAGGCTCACAGGCGGGCGGTGTCAGGAAGCGGATACCCAGTTATGCACAAACAAGTCTTCCTCGTGTGGGAGGAAGGGGGGATGAGAAGGTGACTCAGTCCAGTGACCCGAGAACCATCACTGATGCACACATTGACAGAGAGGAGAGATCACGAGCATAAAGCTACTGTATTTATCCAAAATGGAAAGACTGGTGAAGGAAGGTTTCAGAGAGAAGTGGGTTTTGCAGAGAGATGTGGAGGAGGGACGGGATGCTTGCAGCACTGAAGTGGACAGCAATTCCAAATGTGGGAGAATGATGGCCATGGGGGTAATGCTACCTTATGCAAAGTTGGGATTTGCTGCCTTCATAATCACTCCATACCCATCCTTCCACCAAGCCACTGCCAGCAACTCAGGCAATCCCTGCTTTGTGCCAGTTCCTTCCCCAGTGTCCCTGTCCCTTCCATCTCAGGCAGGTGCATTTAAATTCCCAGTTGTCTCCAGAAGCCTGTATACTGGCTCAAAGGAGGGAGAGAATGAGAATAACCTCACTGCTATCCAAGGGCTTTGCTTGAATATGTGGCTTCTTAGGCAGCCACCCCCTTAGACCAGTGGTTCTCAAACTTTTTGTATTGGCAAACCCTTTCATACAACAAGCCTCTGAGTGCAACCCCCCTTATAAATTACATTTAAAAATATTTAACGCTATTTTAAATGCTGGAGGCAAAGGGGGATTGGGAATGGAGCTGGGGAGGGGATCCCGAGCTGACAGCCCCGTACGTGGTGGGGCTCCAGCTGACAGCCCACCAGGTGTGGGGCTGACAGCTCACAACCCCCATGTAATAATCTTGCCACCCCTCTGAGGGCGGGTCATGACCCCTAGTTTGAGAACCCTCGCCTTAGACTATGCTAAACCCAAATCTACATAAGCCAGGAAACAAAATTTAACCTGAAACTGCACCCTACTCCATTGTGCCTTTTCCCACATTCACGAGATATCAAGTCACTTGTAGTTTGAAGACCCCTTGCACAGTGGGGTAATGCTCAGTGCTAAAACACCAGCCATTCCCGATACGCTAGAGGACAGAGGGTAAGGAGTGATATCCGGCCCTTACTTTCAGCAGCACAGGGAGGAGTGGTGAGGTTTAATGAATAGTTCAAGAGCCTCCTTCCTAAGGCAGGACAGGATAGCTCAGGACAAGTCAGGGAGCACTGGAAACAGAACAGTATGCTCCTGCAAGGGAGCATGGCACAGTAGCAGGTCTGCTAGCCAGCTGAGAGTATGGTCACACAGCCTACCTGGATCCCACTTCCTTGGGGCCATGATGTCCCTGAGACCACAGTAGCTGACGGGGCGGCAGATTTGTATAATTTTTGGTGGGCCCAGAATGGGACCAAGTCCCATTCCCCCGCCCCACCTGCCTAAGGCTCTGGGACGGAGTTTGGGTGCTGGGTGCTGGCTCTGGGCTGGGGCAGAGGGTTGGGGTTCAGGCTCTGGGAGGGAGTTTGGGTGCAAGCTCTGGGCTGGGGCAGTAATTTGGGGTGCAGGAGGTGGGCTCTGGGAGGAAGTTTGGGTGCAGGGTGCAGGCTCTGGGCTGGGGCAGGGGTGCACGAGAGGGTGAGTGGTGCGACATTTACCTCGGGCAGCTCCCGAAAGCAACCCGCACACCCCTGTGGCAGCAGCTCCTAGGCGGGGGGGAGGGGTGGAGGTCTCCACACGCCGCTGCCGGTAGGCACCTCCTCCACAGCTCCCCTTGGCTGCAGTTCCAATGGCAGAGTTGGCACTCGGGGTGGGGGCAGCGCACGGAGACTCCTCCCACCCCCCGGGGCCTCAGGGACGTGCCAGCCACTTCTGGGGGAGGCAGGCAGGCAGGGCCAGGAGACACTCTGGGGGAGGCATGCGGGGGTGGCAGGTGGGGCTGGGGGAGAGACCGGGCCCCGAACATTGGTGGAGCCAGGCCCCCATGCTCTGAATATTCCTGGAGCACGGGCACCACGGGCCCATACCACTCACCGCCCCTTGTAGCTGAGTTAGGTGAGAATCCTGTCTTTGTTGCTATGTGAATGCACGGTGACTGGGGGAAGAGAGGAGACTTCCTACATCTTCTTCCCCACAGTGCACCAGCTCAGCTTAGGGCAGGATTTGGCCACAGCAGGAGTGAGAGGTTTTGCAATACAAACGCTGCACTGAGTGAGTCTCTCCTGACACCTCCAAGCACTTTTTTTCCCCCTCCTGTTGGTCTGACATGTCATTATTCAGGTGAAAGACAAGCTTCAACAGGAAGTACACGCTCTGGTGATCATGGAGACAAGCCATTCAGAAACCTCTTTGGCCCCCAACGGCAAAGAAAGTATTCACGGTCTGGATGTTTCACATACCTTTGGTATACACAGTTCTTAAAGGCTGTATTGGTGTATTGGTCAACAGGAATTTTTCACAAGGGAATCGTGATGAAACAAAACCCTCTGGTGAGCCCTTCAAGCTGAATGCAGTTCATACTAAGGGTCACACAGTTCTCATTTTCTTATACAAATACTACTGTGCCTTTAACCTGGGAACAGAAGTGGACTAAAAGGGAAAGAAGAATTGGATAGCAGCAAGGAGGCTTTGCCATTTAACAACCGAGCCTCCAACGTTAAATGTTCAACAATGAGGACTCCCAGTTCAACTTCTCTCCTTCCCTCTCAGGTAGTAATTATTGTATTACATAGTATGTAGAAGCTCCAACTGAGAAAAAGGTCCCATTTTTCTAGGCATTGCATACATGCATAGTAAAAGGCCGGCCCTGCACCATAATGTTTACAGTTAAATACACAAAGGAAGTATTATTATCCCCATTTACAGGTGGGGAACGGAAGCAGAGATTAAGTGACTTTCCCAAGGTTACACAGGAAGTCTGTGGCAGAGATGGGCATCGATCCAAGATCTCCCAAGTCCTAGTTCAGTGCCTGAGTCACAAGGCCATCCTTCCTCGCTGTTTTGCCTTAACAAAGAAACAGTATTTCCCCCTCCATTTGAGCCCTAGCGACACTGCCAGAGTGGCAGTCCAGTCATGACATTTTCCATTCGTGAGAAGGCCAAATGTAGCTCTAGTGAGTAACGAGTAGACACTGGGGAATACTGCACAGCCTGCATATCGAGGGTTAAATAGTACTCTCTGATATTTGCATGCTATTCCCATCAACCTCAGACCAGAATCCAGCCAGGAGTATTTTGGTCTTTCCATATAATCCTCGCTAATTACATTTTTATTATTTCCAGGTTTCTAGCTCTTTCCATCACAACAAGGCTTCACAACTGCTGCCCTATCGACATAGTTTTCTTGAAAGCTATATCCAGATAAATACCCGAGTGTGATCCATAACCTCCAAGAGACGCTACATTTTCAAAGCCTAGGTGTGAGGCTGCTTAAATATCATAATTACTCAGCAAAGGAAACCTACGAAACACACTCACTGTTGGCTGGAGTCTAGGGACTAAAACAGGGGTGGGCAAACTTTCTGGCCCGAGGGCCACATCGGGGTGCGAAACTGTATGGAGGGCCGGGTAGGGAAGGCTGTGCCTCACACCTAGGCTTGGCCTGGCCCCCTCCCACAAACAGCCTGGCCCCCTCCCACTTCCCACCCGCTGACTGCCCCCCTCAGAACCCCCAACCCATCCAACCCCTCCTGCTCTTGTCCCCTGACTGCCCCCTCCCGGGACCCCCACGCCCGGGACCCCCCCCATCCAACCCTTCCTGCTGCCTGTCCCCTGATTGCCCTGACCCCTATCCACACCCCCGCCCTCTGATAGGCCCCCCTGGGACTCCACCCCCTATCCAACCCCCCCGTTCCCTGTCCCCTAACTGCCCCAACCCCATCCACACACCCCCCCAACCAGTGGTGAGCTGGAGCTAGTTCGCACCAGTTCGCTAGAACCGGTTGTTAAATTTAGAAACCCTTTTAGAACTGGTTGTTCCGCGAGGGACAGCCGGTTCTAAAAGGGCTTCTAAATTTAACCGGCCAAAAGTGGTGCCTTAGGCGCCACCTCCACGGGTGCTCCAGCCCTGGTGCACCCAAGGGGAAAATTTGGTGGGTGCAGAGCACCCACCGGCAGCTCCCTGCCCCACCCCCAGCCCCAGCTCACCTCCGCTCTGGCTCCTCCTTCTCCTCCCTTGAATGCACCGCCCCCACTCTGCTTCTCCGCCCCGCCAGGCTTCCCGCGAATCACCTGTTCGCGCGGGAGGCCGGGGCAGACTGAGAAGCAGGCCGCCGGCTTCCTGCTCAGGCCCAGGGATGCGCAGGTGAGCTGGGGCGGGGGGGGGGGTGCGAGGAGGGCCGCCCGTGCTGCAGCAGGTAACCCCGGGGGAGGGGGGGCGTGCAGGAGAACTGCTCCCCGCCCCAGCTCACCTCCGCCACCCTCGGCCTGAGTATGAAGCTGCCGCCTGCTTCTCTGCCCTCCCCTCCGCTTATCTGTCCCCCCACCCCACTTCCCGCCGAACGGCTGATTCACGCGGGAAGCCGGGGCAGGCTGAGAAGCAGGCTGCGGCTTCCCGCTCAGGACCAGGGATGCGCAGGTGAGATGGGGCGGGGGAGCGAGGAGGGCCGCCTACACCGCAGCAGGTAATGGGGGAGTGGCACACAGGGGAACCACTCCCCGCCCCAGCTCACCTCCGCCTCCCTGGGCCTGAGCGGGAAGCCACTGCCTACTTCTCAGCCTCCCCCGGCTTCCCGCTGAACAGCTGATTCGTGGGAAGCCAGGGGGGCACAGAGAAGCAGAGCAGGGCGGTGCTTACAGGGGAGGAGGCGGAGGTGGAGCGGAGGTGATCTGGGGCCAGGCGCAGAGTGGGGAGCTGCCAGTGGGTCCTCTGCACCCACCAATTTTCCCCGTGGGTGCTCCAGCCCCAGAGCACCCAGGGAGTCGGCGCCTAAGGCGCCACTTTTGATGTGATCAGTGGGGGAGCGGCCGCTCCTCCCCTAGCTACGCTCCCCCGCCCCAAGGAGTCAGAGGGACCTGCTGGATGCTTCCTGGGAGCCGCCCCAGGTAAGCACCTCCGGGACTCCCCACCTTGCTCCCCAGCAGGTACCTCTGGTTCTTAGGGGTGGGGTGGGCACCCACTATGATGGCCTACGAGACCCTCCTGCCCGGTTCTGGGGGCAGTCAGGGGACAGGGGAGGGGGTGGATGGGGCAGGAGTCCCGGGGGGCGGGGGGGGCAACGACCCCCTCATGGGGTGAGGAGGGAAGTTAAGATTTTGGCAGCTCATCACTGCCCCCAACCCTCCCCAGGACCCCACGCCCTTTCCAACCTCCCCTGCTCCCCATCCCATCCAATTGCCCTCTACTCCCTGTCCCCTGACTGCCCCCCCCGGAACCCTTTGCCCCTTATCCAACCCCCCCACTCCCCGCCCCCTTACCATGCCACTCAGAGCAGCAGGAGTTCGCAGCCACCGTGCTCCCCCACAGGAGCAGCGGGCCAGAACGCTGGTGGCGCAGCGAGCTGAGGCTGCGGGAGAGGGGGGACAGCAGGGGCTAGCCTCCCCGGCTGGGAGCTCAAGGGCCGGGCAGGACGGTCCCACAGGCTGGATGTGGCCCGCGGGCTGTAGTTTGCCCACCTCTGCACTAAAATAAGGTTGCTACACTCACCCTCCATCCACTCACTTTCTGAATACAAGCATGACACCCCCATTTTGCAAAGCAGGACTTTCCTGTCCCATGGCCTAGGCTGGAAAAGATTGAGGGGTCTCCTTTCCCTTCACTCCCTGGCACATTTCTCTCCATTTCCTAATCTTCCTTCCCCTGATATAATTACAATGCAGCACCTTTACCCCAGACAGAGGATAGGTCGAGGGTACACAGATCCTTTAACTACACCCAGCGTGCGATGAAGTGAAAAGGACTGCACTCACTGACAACTCAGCCTTTTACTTTCCAGGGGTTGAGAGCCAGGCTGGGATCTCCCATGTTGTTGACTGGTATTGCACCATTTGAATGATTTCAGATACACTTAGGTAGGTAACATATTCACAGATGTGGAAAGCATGGCATACAATCTGTGCTAGTTTTCAAGCATACTAGGGATGGAAAAACTCAAACTGATCTATATGATGACACCAGTCCAAACATACCCACACCCTGGTGTATCCCATTTCTGAAGCCTGGGTGGCAGAAGAGAGCCAGCCATATAAGGAAACAGTTGGCCTGCTCTCTTCTCCTTGCCCGCTCCCACCAGACAGCAGACTCTTCTTAGCGAACATCACATCACCATGTTGTGCCCAAAAGAACCCATGCAATATCTGGGTTCAGCTTGGCAGACCTGGTTCAGCCAGGTTGGTATTTCCAGTCAAACCTGTTACCCAGACCAAGAGGGGTAGTGTGACCACAAGACTGGGTACCTAGGACTCCTGAGCTCTAATCACTGTGCTGACACTGGTTCCCTCTGTGGCCCTGGGCTATTAAAAATCTCAGTTGACGACCTCTTTCCTCCCAGCCGAGATGAGCCTACAACAAACCCTGCAACTGAACTTTGGACAGAATGTGGGGGTTTGAAATTCAGAACAACATCCAAATGTTGCAACTCCATCTCTGCTCTGTCTCCCTTGCCTACACCCTCTTAATTTTTCCTCCCCTCACCGGCTGTTGTCTCAAACTGGATTACCGGATAGCATTTGATGCCTTTTCGGGGTGCAGTCTGAAAGACACAGTATGAAATAAAGCTGAATTGTATTGTACAGTATCAAAGACATAGATGGGACTGTAAAAATCACCAGGGTGGGACTTATTTAAGAAATAGGCATAATATTGCCGTGATTGTGAGCTCTCTTGCTAGGAGAGGTGCTGTGTTTCTGCAGCCACTGCATGTGGGTTTTTCATTGCATGAACTGAAACAGCCACACAAAGGAGCTAGGTTTTTAATGAATGAATGATGCAGTCTCTTATCTTGCACTTAGCCTCATTCATGCTGGGTAGCTCCCTGAAAAGAGGAAACATTTATCTGAAATGCCAGTTATGAAACAGGGAGGGGTGCCTGTCAGCAGGTGTGTGGACTACAGAGGAGAAGGCAGGCAATCCCCTCAGACTCAGCACAGCCAGGCTGGCAACTCTAATGTGTGGCCTGCTCTACACTAGGAAATTAGGTTGGTACAACTATGTAGCTCAGGGGGTGAAACATCCACACTCGACAGTAACCGTTATACTGAGCTAATCCTCAGTGTAGACAGCAGTAGGTTGACAGGAGGGCCCTCTCTGCCCATGACTACATTCTAAGCTGCTTTAATCAGACACAAGTCTTGCCTCATGGTTACAGATGTTGATACTTTAAACCATTACGGTGTACTATTATTCCCATGTTAATTAGCAAAGGCTTCAAAAGCAAGGACATTTACTGCCCCTGAAAGAAGTCGGCCCTCACTTCTCCTTTTCCTAGCCCAAGAGGCCAGAGCTGACGCTACTCATGTTTTCTTCCCCAAAAGGCTAGGACTAATGCGGCCCCCAAAATCATATTGAGACCACAGCCTCTAAAATTCAAATCATCACCATGCAAAATGAACAGAGAGGGGAGAGAGATTTGCACTTTGGTGCAAATTACTTTAACCCTTAGGATCCTGGTTTGCCCTGATTGCCAGCCAAATAAATGCTGTGGAGGAGAGACTGCATGTGTTTGCAGTCTCTGAAGAGTTAACTCAGCTCCAAAGGCATCTCTATTTCAACTCCAATCATAGTTCCACTTGACAAAACAGCCCATTATTCACTCCCCCTTTCCTGTGCAGTGGCAAGGAGCAGGAACTACTATGACAAGCCTGCGCTGAGATGCCAGTACAATACAATTTATTGGCAGACTGGACATCAGCCACAAGGAACTTACCCTCCAAAGTTGCTTGACAAAGAACAAAGGAATGTTTGTGCCAGTTGTCACCAACGCAAGCTGCTCGGCTAATCAACCTCATCATCCCAGGCTGAGAAATACCAGGGTTCCTATTGGAAGTGAGCAAGAGAGATTCCAGCTGCCAGAATGGTCACTATTGTCTAGAAATAGAGTGCAGGCCCATGACCCTTTGCCATGTTCAATTCTTGGTTCCCATCTTCAACTGTTTAAACCACCCACAGACTTTCCATTCCTCCAGCACAAGCGAGAAGCAATGAGAAATTCCACAAAATTCCCCATAGGAACATTGTTCAGCTGCGTTACGGGAAAGAAATATGATTCTCTACTGCAGGCAAACAACCTCCTTCTTTCCCCCTTGAGGAAGAAGAAGAATAGCTTGGCAAAAAAAAAAAAAAAAAGCCAAAATCCCACTGCAATAACATTTAATAAGAGACCAAGGGGGTTTGGCTAGGAACATCCTGAATTCAACAGAATAATTGTTCCAAGACATTTATGTCTAAAAACAAGTCACTAAGATTAAGAAACCTCTCCCTCTCCGTAAAAAGCAGACAAATCCAGGGTCATGAAACAAAGATCATTCATTATGATCTTGTTAAAAGAGAGACTGGTCATCATGAATTACAGTCTCAGAAGAAGGGATGAAGTCCATGTAATTGCACTACCCAGGCTCATCATTCCACCTTTGGAAACCATTCCCACCTCATTCTTTCATACTAACTCAATAGCCCTGAAACAAAATATTATGCAACCAACCTGCCCTGTTCCATCTAGGCATTTATATCCTGGTTTTACTCAGTTCTAATCTAGTTGGTAGATGAACAGAAAAAGACTTTAGCAAAAAACAATACACAAAAATGAAACAATTCTGAGGAACATAAAGCTCGACTGCTCATCGTAATTAAAGAACCTGGCCCAAACCCTCAGCTGGTGTAAATCTTCCTAGCTCCAAAGAAGCTATGCTGATTTATACCAGCTGAGGGTCTGGCCTTCCCAAGTCACTGTTTTAAAGACCACTGTCTTTTAGCTAACGTTTCATTTGGGTGATTACCTTCTAAAAGCAAACCCTGTCCTGTCCCATGTTTCCAGTGGTAGAACGTTCTTCAGTTCCTGTTGCAAACTGTTGTACAGCATTGTTGGCTGCTGCTAAACGGCAGCCATGCTTCACCTGTTTGTATATTGTTTGTATGCAGGTGGGTGGGAAGGGCTGTGCTTGGGGTGAGAATCCCCAGCAAAGTGATACAGTAGCAGATCCCTTAAGTGACAAGAGATTCATCCAGATGACACTGGAAAGCCACCACCAGTTCTAACCATCACAGCTCCTTGGCTACAGCTTCATGCAGTTTAGGTGATAAGTAAACAAATTTAGCATTTTGCAGAGGAGCAGACACAGGGCTTCTGACTCCAGTTTAGGACTTGGGGTGGGGGTGGGGGTCAGGAAGCGGGACCCTGCCTCAAGCTCCCTGTGAGACTTTGAACAAGTCACTCTGCTTCTCTGTGCTACCACTTCCCTGTCTGCAAAATGGGGATAAACTATTTCCCTATCTCAGAGGGGTGTTGCAAGGATAAATTGATTAATGTTTGTAAAGTGCTTTGAGAAGCACAAACTGAAGTTGCTATAGGAGTATAAAGCATAATGGACTAGATCCTCAGCATTGATTACACTGGACCTACCCCAGATTATACGAGTTGTGGAATAGGGACAATTATTTCCATCTCCCTCCCTAGCACACAAATATTTAACCACCAAAAATATGAATAATATTGTAAACAGCAAAAAGAGAACATTGGCGAGCTTTGGGGAGGGAAATGCAGAAAACTCCAGTTACATTCTTCTTCTATGATATCACAACAAAGCACTTTCCTTAATGGCAAGGGGATTGTGCTCATTTTTCTCTAAAAAATGAAGCTTGTGAAAGCTTAAGTGATTATGCCAATAAAAATACAACTGGAGCCTTCTCTTACCAACGCGGAATGTTAGGAGGACACAGTGTACTAGAACTGCTTAGCATATGTCACAGCCTCACTGCCAGAGCAAGGCGTGAAGAGGTTTGGGGTATGGTTAGGAACCAGTTGGTGGGATTTAACTGTACTGATGTATTTCCATGGTAATGGATGGCTGTGTTATTTGTAATGGGACATGGAGCCTTGTACCTCAAAGATGATGGCTGAAATACAGCCGAGGTCTGTAGTGATTTTTAGAAGGCTGTTTGGTGGTCTTCATTCAGTTGCTACTGGACAAGTGTTCACATTGCAAAATTTACCACCACAGTTAGCAATTGTCGTCTACCTCAGCTGCAGGGACAATGATTGAATTAGCATAGAGGCAGGACTACTCTCTCATCTTTAGTGCACAAATCTGGGTCAGGATTGAGGCACAGGGTGGGAAAGTTTATACTTCATGCTTATAGCCTGTGATGTAGCTAGCCTGTGAATAAATAAGAAGGCAGTCTCTCAGCACATTTCTCTGGCACTAAACCTGTTGTTTAAAAATCAGACTATTATTCCTAGTGTCACAGACCCTATGGCCTTGGATAAGGTTCTTGCTAGTATGTTTCCCACATAGATGCCAAGGAGCAGCCAGCTACCAAGACAGACTTATTAGCCAAAGCTGCCCTCCATAGGATAGAGGTGAAACAACAACTTCAAGAGATTTCCATAAGAGCTGAAATCAAAGAGGAGTGATTTTACCAGAACTGGCTCCAGTTCACCTTTGCTAGTGTAAGGGCTTGTCTACACATGGAATTATTCCTTATTAACTCCCTCTAGATTAATAGATTCTAAGGCCAGAAGGGACCATTGTGATCATCCAGTCTGACCTCCTGTATAACACAGGATTTAGGACTTCCCCCAAAATAATTCCTGTTTGAACTACAGCATCTCTTTTAGAAAAACACCCAGTCTTGATTTAAAAATTGCCAGTGAAGGAGAATCCACTACAACCCTTATTAAATTGTTCCAATGGTTAAATTACCCTCATGGTTACAAATGTATACCTTATTTCCAATCTGAATTTGTTTCACTTCAACTTCCAGACACTGGATCTTGTTAAATCTCGAAC
This sequence comes from Eretmochelys imbricata, assembly GCF_965152235.1. NCBI lineage: Eukaryota > Metazoa > Chordata > Testudines > Cheloniidae > Eretmochelys > Eretmochelys imbricata. The sequence continues at coordinate 27,801,376 of NC_135577.1, read as the reverse complement.
TCCTAGGCTGACGGGCCCATTATTGAATATTTGTTCCCCACGTAGGTACTGTAATCAAGTCAACCCTTAACATTCTCTTTGTTATGATACATAGAGATTGAGCACTTTGCGTCTATCACTATAAAGCATGTTTTCCAATCCTTTTATCTTTCTTGTGGCTCTTCTCGGAGCCTTCTCCAATTTTTCAACATACTTCTTAAACTGTGGACACCAGAACTGGATACAGTATTCAGCAGTGGTCACACCCGTGCCAAATATAGAAGTAAAATAACCCCTCCACTCCTACTCAAGAGACAAGAGTCCCTTGTTTATACATCCAAGGATTACTTTAGCCCTTTTGGCCACTGTGTTGCTCTGGGAGCACTTGTATTCCTGAATAAGAGTGTCCACCCATGGAGTTAACCAGGGGAAGTTAATCAGATATAACCATGTGTAGATAAGTCCAAAGTTTTCAAAAAATAAGGGTCAAGGATTTTCCAAAGTGACTAGTGATTCTGGGTGACCAACATGAGACACATTTCAGAGGCCTGCTATTCAGACAGTGCTGAGCACCTGTCCTCTGCACATCAGGCCCCTTTAAAGTGTCTCAAGTTGGGCACCCAAGACCTGAAAAATGTTGCTTTTTAAAGTCTTGCCCTTGAAGATTCAAATCTTCGAATTGTGAGCAAAATGAGCAGAGAAAACAGTCTAACTCAGGCAACACATGACAGCAAATAGTAGGGACAGGCATCACAGAATTTTCCTCTCAGAATCCAAAAGGGATGAGGAGTCTGAAGTCAGAGCAGAAAACCCTGGAAGTCAGCCCTTTCAGGACATCCCATATTGGCAAGAGAGCAGAGCATTCCAGCAATCTTTTCAAAACATTGGTGCCCTCTAGTGTGCATTACCGGCAAAACATTGTATGGCAAAAGTGTGTTCCAATCCCTTCCCTTTTAAAGTACACCTCTTCTATACTGTAATATGTGGACTAATAGCTGGTATATTGTTAGGGGACATTTTCAAACCAGGGCTGACAGTGCTGAATGAAAAGCATCGTAGATATGAAAACTTCTTTTGACAAACAGACAAAAAGTGGCATTGAAGCACAAGATGGAAAGGTGTTTGTATAGTAAGTGCTGGGAGCCACACAAGTATCTAGTTAAATAAGTCCAGCAATGTCCCCAGATACACACTTGCAATGACATGAAAACAATGGGCTGAGAGATACCCAAAGGAAAAGGAAAAACCCACAATCCTGCCAATTTCCCCAAAGGAAGGTTCCATCCAAATTTGGCATTCTGTTTATATAAGTGCACATGACCTACAATCATGATTAAAGCAGACAATCTATGACAATTTTTGCTTTTTGGCAATTAATGCTTGTGAAAAGACAAACTGACTACACTGCATGAGAAAGTCCACTTATGAGCATGCAAGAGTAACACACATCCATATCCAGTGACAACTATTTGCCCTTTCAGATCCAGACAACCCCTGAATTAGAGGTTTTCCCAATTTTCATTTAATTGAACTGTATAACTGCTGAACAATGGATCATACTAAATCTTAGCTTCAAATACGTAGAACTGAATTATAGGCAAAGACCACAAAGAATTAAGAAGTTGAAGGGTTGAAGTTGTAAGGATGCAAAAGCCACAACTGAGGTTCTTTTCAAAGCCATTTAACATAAGAACGGCCATACTGGGTCAGACCCTCCATCTAGCCCAGTATCCTGTCTTCTGACAGTGGCTGTCAGATGCTTCAGAGTGAACAAACAGAATAGGGCAATTACTGAGTGATCCATCCCCTGTTGTCCAGTCCAAGTATCTGGCAGTCAGAGGCTTAGGGACATTCAGAGCATGGGGTTGTATCCCTGACCATCTTGGCTAATTCCCATTGATGGACCTATCCTTCATGAACTTATCCAATTCTTTTTTGGGCGCAATTATAATTTTGGCCTTCACAACGTCCCCTAGCAACGAGTTCCACTGATTGACTGTGCCATTTAAATGAAATGAATGCTACCAATATGTAGATACAGAACAGAGATTTTAGCAGCACTTTCACCGTACCATAGAATATCAAACATGATGTTTTCTACTGCTTTGTCATCCTACATATATTATCAAGGTCAAAAGTAATTCATAGTACTGTGCCAACTGCAGACAAATGGAAGCATAACACAAACCAAAGGAAGGTAGACAAAAAATAGGATTTTCAATACCAGAACTGGTCATGGCCCATGTAGAGAATCCAGTCTTTGACACTGGGAAGCATATTAGAGTGCACATTGTTTTGCAGTGCTATACTACTGGGAAAAGATTTTCCTGACTTCGGATGTTGATTATTAAGGGCCTGATCCAATGCCAATTGAAATCAGTGGCCATCCTTCCACTGGCTTCAGTGAGAATTTAATCAGCCCCTCAGTGCTCTGAAGAAAAGAGATTTCTAGCCCTCGTAGTGGATTTAGTGTAACTGTAGATATGGCTCTTACTCAAATCAATGTCAAACCTTTCGTGCATCTTTCTAAGGTATTTGCCTCAGTAATATCCTGAAGAATCACAAAGTTCATGAAAATGGAATTTTTAATTAAATTGCTTAAATGTTTAATTAAGTAAATGGTGCCCAGATTCATCAAAATAAAACCAAACAATATGAACAGAGATTATAACTGTCATGTATGGAACCCAACTACTACAGCATGAGAAGAATGACTGCAGGTCAACAGTGGCATCAAGTGGACAAAGACTTACAATCTACATACCACACAGACTATGCTGACAGCTTGTGCCACACGCTCTCAAAGAAACTGCGGAACCACCTGATCAACATCCTCTACAGCAAACAGGGAAAGATTAAGCATGAGCTCTCAAAACTGGATACTCTCATAAAAAAACAACCTTCCACACAAACTTCCTCGTGGCTGGACTTTACAAAAACTAGACAAGCCATTTACAACACAAACTTTGCTTCTCCACAAAAGAAAAAGGACACTAAAGTATCTAAACTACTATATGCCACAAGGGGCCACAACAATGGTTCCCTCAACCCACCCAGCAATATTGTTAACCTATCCAACTATACTCTTAGCCCAGCAGAAGAATCTGTCCTATCTCGGGGCCTCTCCTTCTGCCCCTCCACCCCCACAAACATGACAGAATTCTGTGGTGACCTAGAATCCTATTTTCGACATCTCCGACTCAAGGAATATTTCCAACACACCTCTGAATAACATACTGACCCACAGAGACCTTCCTACCAAGACTACAAAAAAGAAGGATTCTGGATGGACTCCTCCTGAAGGTTGAAACTACAGACTGGACTTCTACACAGAGTGCTTCCGCTGACGTGCACGGGCTGAAACTGTAGAAAAGCAGCATCACTTGCCCCTTAACCTCAGCCATGCAGAACACAATGCCATCCACAGCCTCAGAAACAACTCTGACATCATAATCAAAAAGGCTGACAAAGGAGGTGCTGTCGTCATCATGAATAGGTCGGAATATGAACAAGAGGCTGCTAGGCAGCTCTCCAACACCACTTTCTACAAGCCATTACCCTCTGATCCCACTGAGGGTTACCAAAAGAAACTACAGCATTTGCTCAAGAAACTCCCTGAAAAAGCACAAGAACAAATCCACACAGACACACCCCTGGAACCCTGACTAGGGGTATTCTATCTGCTACCCAAGATCCATAAACCTGGAAATCCTGGACGCCCCATCATCTCAGGCATTGGCACCCTGACAGCAGGATTGTCTGGCTATGTAGACTCCCTCCTCAGGCCCTACGCTACCAGCACTCCTAGCTATCTTTGAGACACCACTGACTTCCTGAGGAAACTACAATCCATCGGTGATCTTCCTGAAAACACCATCCTGGCCACTATGGATGTAGAAGCCCTCTACACCAACATTCCACACAAAGATGGACTACAAGCCATCAGGAACAGTATCCCCGATAATGTCACGGCAAACCTGGTGGCTGAACTTTGTGACTTTGTCCTCACCCATAACTATTTCACATTTGGAGACAATGTATACCTTCAAATCAGCGGCACTGCTATGGGTACCCACATGGCCCCACAGTATGCCAACATTTTTATGGCTGACTTAGAACAACGCTTCCTCAGCTCTCGTCCCCTAACACCCCTACTCGCGCTACATTGATGACATCTTCATCATCTGGACCCATGGAAAAGAAGCCGTTGAGGAATTCCACCATGATTTCAACAATTTCCATCCCACCATCAACCTCAGCGTGGACCAGTCCACACAACAGATCCACTTCCTGGACACTACGGTGCTAATAAGCGATGGTCACATAAACACCACCCTATACCAGAAACCTACTGACCGCTATTCCTACCTACGTGCCTCCAGCTTTCATCCAGACCGCACCACACGATCCATTCTCTACAGCCAAGCTCTATGATACAACTGCATTTGCTCCAACCCCTCAGACAGAGACAAACACCTACAAGATCTCTATCAAGTGTTCTTACAACTACAATACACACCTGCTGAAGTGAAGAAACAGATTGACAGAGCCAGAAGAGTATCCAGAAGTCACCTACTACAGGACAGGCCCAACAAAGAAAATAACAGAACGCCACTAGCCATCACCTTCAGCCCCCAACTAAAACCTCTCCAGTGCATCATCAAGGATCTACAGCCTATCCTGAAGGATGATCCATCACTCTCACAGATCTTGGGAGACTGGCCAGTCCTTGCCTACAGACAGCCCCCCCACCCTGAAGCAAATACTCACCAGCAACCACACACCACACAACAGAACCACTAACCCAGGAACCTATCCTTGCAACAAAGCCCGTTGCCAACTGTGTCCACATATCAATTCAGGGAACACCATTATAGGGCCTAATCACATCAGCCACACTATCAGAAGCTCGTTCACCTGCACATCTACCAATGTGATATATGCCATCATGTGCCAGCAATGCCCCCCTGCCATGTACATTGGCCAAACTGGACAGTCTCTACGTAAAAGAATAAATGGACACAAATCAGACGTCAAGAATTATAACATTCAAAAACCAGTTGGAGAACACTTCAATCTCTTTGGTCACTCGATTACAGACCTAAAAGTTGCAATTCTTCAACAAAAAAACTTCAAAAACAGACTCCAATGAGAGACTGCTGAATTGGAATTAATTTGCAAACTGGATACAAGTAACTTAGGCTTGAATAGAAATTGGGCGTGGATGTGTCATTACACAAAGTAAAACTATTTCCCCATGTTTATTCCCCCGCCCACCCCCCACTGTTCCTTAGACGTTCTTGTCAACTGCTGGAAATGGCCCACCTTGATTATCACGACAAAAAGTCGTCCCCCCCCCCCCCCCGCTCTCCTGCTGGTAATAGCTCACCTCAAGTGATCTCCTTACAGTGTGTATGGTAACACCCATTGTTTCATGTTCTCTGTGTATATAAATCTCCCCACTGAATTTTCCACTGAATGCATCCGATGCAGTGAGCTGTAGCTCACGAAAGCTTATGCTCAAATAAATTTGTTAGTCTCTAAGGTGCCACAAGTCCTCCTTTTCTTTTTGCGAAAGACTTATTAGCAATTTTGATTTCTTCTAGTAACAAGAATTCTCAACTACTGTTAACTCTTTCGCCACATAAAATATTTAAGAATATATGTGGAAGAATCATGGGAACTTGGGTCATTCTACCTCCTGAGAGAAAGATGAGTCACCTCTCACCTCCCTAGTGTTATCAGACTAGAGCAGTCTGTTCTGTGGAAAAGATCAAGAAGTTGGTTCTTATCTGGGAACTGAACTCACACCACAGGTGCACAGATAATTTGCTCCAGTGAAACAGTGGGAGAAGGGAGGCCTGCCTGTCAACCTCTTTTAACAAAGCATGCTGCGAAGGGTAAGAGTCTGAGGCCTTATCAAATACAGGCCTTTTTCTTTTTTGTGACTGTGGAGGAGGACAATGCTGAGGAAAAACGGTGCTGGCTGCTATACCGGGAGGAGAATGCAAGTATAGGTCCAGAAGGATTTTCCCACTTGGAAGACTATCTAGCTATCTTTGGTACTTATCTGGCTCCCATTATCATATCATTTGAGTACCTCACAATTACTGGTGTATTTAGCCTCACAACACCCCTATGAAACAGGGAGGGACTATGAACCCCATTTTACAGATGCAGAAACTGAGGCCCAGAGAGACTAAGGCCCAGATCTTCAAACATATTTAGGTGCTTAATTCCGAAGGACATACAGGGATTTATTACAGAAGTGGGTGGGCAAGGTTCTGTTGCCTGCGATGTGCTGGAGGTCAGACTAGATGATCATGATGGTCCTGACTGAATGGAGACTATCAAACTTGTTAAAAAAAAATCAAGGTTTTCTATAGCAGCAAGTGCAGACACGCTTTTAAAGATGCCTAGTGGGTTTACCCGAAGGTCTAGAAGGAGCCCTGGGAATGATCAGACTTGACAAGTTTGGGTTACACTCACTCATCCTTGTTTTGGAGGGGGCAGACTGCCTCATTTGTCGCACTCCCCCTCTCCAGGCCCTCTTAAGCTCTGCTCTCCTCCCTAAGGTCCCACATTACATTAAGCATCCCTCTAAGAATGTTGTGATTTTGTGAGCCTCACCCTGCTTGAGATTTAAAGCTATACCAACACCATTTTTAAATAGCACTTAATACACTGGTAAAGTTGCTCCACAATGCACACAGCCCTCAGTGCTTAGGGAGTTACGGGGTCAAGCCAAGAGCCTGGACTAGGATTGCTTGTAGCTTTTAACTAACTTTTTAATAATTGCTGTTTCCAAAGCAACTGAGACATGGATATTAGCCCAGCTTGCAGAAATGGGATTTACAACTAGGCTTATTTAAAACAAGAAATAGTGACACACAGTGGAACAGATGACAAAAGTGATTGATCCTTGGCCCTTAAGATATTTTGTGCCACCAGGGCTGCACAAAGGGGCTGAGTATTTCCCCAGCACAGGGTTATCCTGGAGTGGTGTAGAGCTGCCAACCCTTCCTGACCCTTGGTACAGGGGCCATTGGGCATGGAAAGCATTCTAGGATAGGGAGCAGATTTGGAGTGTACTGCCTTCTGCTGATTCCTGACCAGTGAAATACAGGACCATTCTAGCCAGTGCAAGTTAGAGAAACCCTGTGGCTGCTCTAACTGGTGCCAGGGGCTGATTTGGCCCCAAGATCAGGCAGCGGCAGCTGAAAATTGCACCCAAAGAATAAGGAAAGAGTTATATGTTTGTACATTATCAAATGAGGGGAGAACAAAATACCCCTCAGCAGCTGAATGAATTGTTATAACTGCATGACAGAAGTAAAACACAACTCAACCACTTACCCAAATTTTGTGCTGAGTGTCCCACCCAGAGATGATCCAATGATTACTCCTATTCCAAAGCAAAGTCCAAGCTTCCCTAATGCATCTGCACGCTCAGCATGAGTAGTCAGATCTGTAATGACCATCTGAGCACCTACACAGATATTTGAAGAAACTTAATAAGAAACACTGAACTAAAAGAAACGTATTCTGGTGTCTGAATGATAAATGTATTCCTTGAGGTGACCATGCACAAATGCAAATGACAGAGCTTTCCCAGAGGTCAGGCCTTGTAACACTGAGCCAGATCCTCATGCAATGCCCCACTGAATGGGAACTGACCCCAGGACCTCTTCATCTAAAAGCACAAACTTCTACTATTTGTGCTTAAGGCCTGAGGGCCAGATCAACAAAGAGACTTAGGATATGTCTACACTGCAGTTAAACAGCTGTGGCTGGCCCATGCTGGCTGACTTGGGATCACAGGCTGTTTAATTGCAGTGTAAAAATTCTGGCTCAGAGCCTGAGCTTTGGGACGCTCCCACATCGCAGGGTCCTAGAGCCCAGACTCCAGCCCAAGCCCGGACATCTACCCTGCAATTAAATAGCCCCGCAGCCCGAGTCAGCTGGCATGGGCCAGCCTTGGGTTTTTAATTGTAGTGTAGGCATACCCTTAAGCACTTAAAACCCTTTGTGGGTTCAGCCCAGAGTCCAGTAGTCAGGAGAAGGAAGAGACTCAGAACCTCTTATGTGGACCAACTGCTAATGGGGGTGAAGACCTCCGTTGGTTTAAACCAGCTGTGTGTAATCCACATGAACACGATGAGGGTCTTCGTTACCCCCAGTGGCGATACTCCATCAGCAACGCAGATTTACACCAGCTGAGCATCTGGTCTGATGGTTTTTACTGGACGCAAATGGCTGGAGCAAAACAGAATGGAATGGTGCAAATGAAAGCCACTGTAACGCAGCTTGCCATGTCTGAGGTACTCACTAATGCTGACGTGCAATTTGCTAGGCCGTGTGTGACCGCATGTTGCTAAAAAATTATTCTGGGACAATTCTTGCTTCGGTGAATGAAGCTGAGACATTTGAAATGGCTGCACTGCAGTGAAGGACACATGCCGTTTATTTTATTGATACGGTTTATTCCATTGGAATGAATTCTGGTCTGCTAAAGAGACACAGCTCTTACCTCTGTCATAAAACCAGGGAATGGAAAAACCCACTCACGCACTGCAAGTTGCAATGAGTGGGGCCAGGGAGCTTTTGACCTCCCATCTGGGGTAGAGGGGGAGGAGCTGCTCAAATGCGGCTGTTCCTTTAACAGGAAGGCTGGGAGGGAGCAGAGCAGCTCAGGCATCTAGTTCTTTTTCTAAGAGAGTGTGAGCTGGAGGAGCGATGCTTTTAACAGAATTAGTGGTGGGCATGGAGCAAAATAGCCTGTGAGCTGTGGCTCCTTAAAAAGCATGGGGTGGGGGAGGAAATCTAAAAGTATAGGGCCCAGATGGATGAAAATGCTGGGAAGCAGAGAGCTTTACGTCCATTCAGGAAAGCAGTGGAAATGGCAACTGCACAAGGAGAGGTGCTGGGGGTGAATTGGTTTATTGGGGGGAACGAAGATCCATGGCTGGTGGGGGGGGCATAGTAAAGTAGCTTAATGCTCAAGCAAGTAGATATCAGTGAAACTTTTCAAGCCCAAGTAAAAATAATAAACTATGCTTTGCACTTCTAGAGCACCTTTCATATGAGGGCCTCAGAACACTTCACAGACATGAACAAGTTAAGCTTCATAACACTGTGGTGTGGTGTGGCCAGGCCAGGCCAGGAGGTTAGCATTGTCATCTTCCATTTTACAAATGGGAAAGCTGAAGCACAGAGAGACTAAGTTGTGATGCTGTGTGTACGAAAGATGACCATTTGTATCATTGTTGTTACTACTGTTAGACAGGTTTCAGAGTAACAGCCGTGTTAGTCTGTACTTGCAAAAAGAAAAGGAGTACTTGTAGCACCTTAGAGACTAACCAATTTATTTGAGCATGAGCTTTCGTGAGCTACAGCTCACAAAAGCTTATGCTCAAATAAATTGGTTAGTCTCTAAGGTGCTACAAGTACTCCTTTTCTTTTTACTGTTAGACAATTGCAACAAATCTTGCACAAAGTATGGGGTTAAGGAAAAAGTTATGATTTATTAAGTACGATTATCCTGTTTATATGCATGTATCATCTTTGTATCTAAAGCTATGACTATTGGCTATATATGTGTATCTCCAACATGTGTGTTGTTCCTGGGTGACACTCTCCAAATAGATTTGCATCAGGACTAGACAGCTATGTGTTGATGGGCCATTAAAGACACACAGCTCACAACGGGCCATTGAAGAAATTTATCCTGCCCAGTAAGCCTTTCCAGTGGATGCCTCAGAAAGAATATGGGCAATGGCTGCCCCTGTGAGTCAGCAAAGCATGTAAGGACATATGACCCTGGACTCCATCTTGGGCCAGTAACTTTCTGTGAACTTGGCTGTAGGCTTTGTTTGGGACAGTAAATTTCCATGCACATGGCAAAGGATATAAAAGACCTCTGAGAGACCTCCATGTTGCCTCTTTCCTGCTCTAATTCTCTGGACTGTGGATTTACAACTAAAAAGAGCATCTTGAACTGCCGTCTGAGGACCTTCCAATCTTTTGGACATTACCAGAGAGACTTTACAAACCAGCAGCCTATTCCATCACGGCTACAAACCTGATATAAGGACTTTGCAATCATTTGTATGTATGTGATCTATTAACCATTTATAACTCTCTTCTTCTATGAATAAATCTTTAATTAGTTTACTGACAATGTGATATTTGGATAAGATCTGAGATTCAGATTGACCTGGGGATATGTCTCTCATCCTTTGGAATGAGTAAGAACCTCACACATGGTGAAATTAGTTTTCGATAACCTTTCATTATATTAGACTAGGTTGTCTGGACGGGAGCCAAGGACTGGAATGCCTAAAGGGAACTGTGTTTGGCTTCTGGTTAACCAGTGTTGTACTGCAGAAGCTCTTTTGTTACTGGCTTGGAGAACCTAATTATAGAATAAACCACCAGTTTTGAGGATTGTCTGCCCTATTTCTTGCAGTCTGCCCTGAGTGTGGCATTCTCAGTGTGGTCTATCCCAGGCACCCGATCACATAAGTGACTTGTTCTAGCTCACACAGCAAATCAGTGGCAGAGCTGGGAATAGAATTTTGTTGTCAGGCATCCCAACAACCTCCTCTAACCGTTAAACATGGTGCCTCATGTTGTTAAAACCCAACTACTCAGAGACTGATTCTGCAACCCTTATTAGTCCTACTGACTTTAACCTACTCGTGTGAGAAAGAATTGCAGGGTCAGGCTCTACAAATGGATTGGAAAATACAGAGCCCAATATTCGGGTCATCTTATCATGTCATTACCTGGTAGCCCATGCATGAACACGGATGGAATTCTGGACAGGAAGAGAAGTGGGACGCTGGTGGAGATGGACAGTAGCAGAAAGAAGGCAGATCCAGAGAGATACGAAAGAGTTAATGCAGCTCGGGTGCCATACTGGTCAGCAAACCTAGCATATAAATTATGCAGCATTTTAGAAATGGAACTTTTTAGCAATTGTAAATACAGTACATCCAGGCTGGCAATGCTATACTGTCATCCCACCCACCCACATTGATCAGATTTTTCACTTTTGAAAACCTGGCCCCAATCGTGGGTGCTGAGCACTTGAAAATGTGGCCCTGTGAGAAGTATGAAGCTTTGTCTGGACTAGGATTTAGCAGTGTGGTGTTACGCCCTTTCAGATAACATAGTGCCTAATGCAGTCTAAAATTTGGTGCTAGCGTTTTCAGACATGTACGTTAAAATGTTTTAAATCTAACCACACACACCTTTAAATCCTGGTCTAGACAAAGCCTGAGAGTGCAGGAGAAACAGTTATTGGTGACTAGACATAAGTCACCACAAGCTTGGTCCTACTAGGCTGTCTGTTTAAAAGATTCAATTAATCTTCATTTTGTTTGGGTTTTCTACTAAGGTTATCAAAAAATTGTGATCTGGCACAAAAATGAGTTATGTTAAACTAAGGAAGCAGAGAATCAAGTAAGGCGTGGCCTAAAAAAAAAGACACATTGATTTCACTAAGAGATGATTTTAAACTGATTTACATTAAACCAGTGCAACTTGTGTGTGTAGACAAGCCCTCAGTAAATTTGGGTTTTTGCTGTTTGTAATCCCAGGAGACCAGTTCATGAGATGATCTGGATTTTTTTTTAAAGAAAAAAAAAATCTAGCAGCTTCAGTGCTTGCAACTTCACATTAGTTTTAAGCAAAGTCATCCAGATACAAGGAAAACTGACTCATTCTCATACTCTGAGGTTTGAAAAAAATGCAGTTAGTGGATTTGTTGTGAATCTCTATTTCCTCATTTTTGCATTTTAGCTAAGATATGGCATTCCCCTTTATATATCTGCTTCCCCATTGGGACAAACAGTTCTCACAGTACCACCCTGGGTGAAGTTTCAATCTCAGATTTGCACAGCAAATTTTGCTTTCAGCACAGCTACTTTGATTTACAACAGTTAAGGATCTGATTCTAATTAGACCCCTGTATTTTGTTCCCCTCATTCCTGCATGCATCTCTCATTGCTATGAGTAGGTATTCCACCCACAGAGAAAGAACAGAGCTTCAGGAGTAAGACCAGCTTTTCACAGATCCAGATCAGAATTATTTTCTATAAATTTGTACATTTATAGAAAAAAAATCACTTGAATTATGCCACTAACACCACCTCAGATTTGTGGACAAGAAGGAATTCATTTCTGGGCAGTACTGGTAGGGAAACTGACTATTATTATTCATAATAATTATTGCTCTCCTATTAGCACCTTTCAGAGTAACAGCCGTGTTAGTCTGTATTCGCAAAAAGAAAAGGAGTACTTGTGGCACCTTAGAGACTAACCAATTTATTTGAGCATGAGCTTTCGTGAGCTGTAGCTCACGAAAGCTCATGCTCAAATAAATTGGTTAGTCTCTAAGGTGCCACAAGTACTCCTTTTCTATTAGCACCTGTTAGCCCTACTGTGCTAAGCAAGAAATAGTCCCTGCCCTGGAGAGCTGGTAAAGGAAACAGAGGCACAGAAAAGCAACCTTCCCAAGGTCACTGAACAGACCAGTGGCAGAGACAGGAGTGTAACCCAAGTCGCCTGCATCCCCGTCCAATGCCCTACCCACTGGACTACTCTGCCTCTCCTTTTGTGCATCTCTGAACAGGGATAATCTATTATCTGCTGTATATTCTCCATATCTATTAGGTTTTTCAAGGCCATCTCCTCTTCTATTTGGAGCAGGAGTACGTATCCCATATCAGCAATTTCCTGCAACTGCTCAGAGGCAGAAACACAGGAGATCCTCAAGTCTTTCCCCCGCCTTCCTTTTGCTAGGGCTGTTCGAACTGTAAATATAGAGTCCTCCTGATTCTAAGCTCACTGATACCAGTATAAATCAGGAGCAACTGCACTGAAGTCATTTGCTGTGACATAGTGCAATGCCGGTATAAATAAGATCCGAATCAGGCACAGAAATTCTATGATTTCCACTAGAACTATTTATTAATAACATTGGTTAATAACGAAAAAAAAAAAAAAAGGCCAAGTTACACTCATCTTCTGGGTTTCCCAGTCCTGCCAATGTTCGTAAAGTTGCTTATATGCGTAAATGATTGCAGGATTAAGGCATTAGATTGCAAGCTCTGCAAAACTAAATGTTTTGGCTAAGCACACTGTCTGGATCCAAATAATCAAATTTAGAGAAATAACTAATACAAAAGCCATTTATATGTTACAATAGTTTTAATTAATATTTATTTCTCTGTAGCCTGTTTAGTAAATCCAAATAGCTTCTTAAAATATTTCCCAAGATTCAGAACGAGGAATGAAGTAGATTTATTTAAAAAAAATAAATAACTCTGATCTTCCCCAGGAATGGAAGGTTCACAAGATTGGTTCCTATTTACCTTCCAAAAATAGGACCTCCCAGAAGTTGCAGAACGCCAAAGGTTGTCTGGAGGTAGCCAAATCCAACTGAATCCAATCCCAGGCTCTTTGCCAAGTACTAAATAAAGCGGAGAAAAAGTGAAGTATGTTACATTTCTGAATGTTAAAGAGCTTAGTAAGTACAGGACTACTATAGTAATAAGTGAGCATGTGCATCCGTTCAAAATAAAAATCACATTGCTTGCCCACAGATACAATATAGCATGAGGAATATAAAGGTTATTTGATAAAAATCAAAAGTCTCTGGCCCAGATCATCAGCCAGCGTACATCAACAGGGCTCCGCTGAAGTCACCAATTTACATCAGCTGTGGACCTGGCTCTCTATTTTTACACTATTGCATGCAGTGTTGCTGTAGCTGCGTCGGACCCAGGATATTAGAGAGATAAGGTGAGTGAGGTGATATCTTTATTGGACCAACTTCTGTTGGGGAGAGAGAGAAGCTTTTGAGCTACACAGAGCTCTTCTTCAGGTCTGGGAAAGCTACTCAGAGTGTGACAGCTAAATACATGATCCAACAGATAGTTTAGCGCAGGGGTTCTCAAACTGGGGGTCATGAGGTTATTACGGGTAGGGGGTTGTGAGCTGTCAGCCTCCACCCCAAACCCTGCTTTGCCTCCAGCATTTATAATGGTGTTAAATCTATAAAAAGTGTTTTTAATTTATAAGGGGGGGGCACACTCAGAGGCTTGCTATGTGAAAGGGGTCACCAGTACAAAAGTTTGAGAACCACTGGTTTAGCGTAAGTAGCTAGCACATATTTTAATGGACCATTCAAGGTGAAGTGGCCGGTTAACATCCCTATAGTCACAGGACAAAAAGGGAGAGGGGATCAGTTGTTGTAATAAGCCATAAATCCAGTGCCTGTATTAAGATCATGATTTTTAGTGTCTAGCACAGAGTTATACATTTAAGCTCCCAGTGTTGTGCAAGGTTTCCTTTGAGGATGAGGATGTTCCCCCATGGCCGATATGGGTGTTTTTGTCTTTTATCATTTTTCAGTGTGTAGTGATTGCCTGGTTTTTTTTCATAGATATTTAGGTCAGAAGGGACCATTATGATCATCTAGTCTGACCTCCTGCACAACGCAGGCCACAGAATTTCACCCACCACTCTTACAAAAAAAACCTCACACCTATATCTGTGCTATTGAAGTCCTCAAATTGTAGTTTAAAGACCTCAAGGAGCAGAGAATCCTCCAGCAAGTGACCCGTGCCCCATGCTACAGAGGAAGGCGAAAAACCTCCAGGGCCTCTTCCAATCTGCCCTGGAGGAAAATTCCTTCCCGACCCCAAATATGGCGATCAGCTAAACCCTGAGCATATGGGCAAGATTCATCAGCCAGATACTACAGAAAATTCTTTCCCAGGTAACTTGGACCTTACCCCATCTAAAACCCATCACAGGCCATTGGGCCTATTTACCATGAATATTTAATTACCAAAACCATGTTATCCCATCATACCATCTCCTCCATAAACTTATCGAGTTTAATCTTAAAGCAAGATAGATCTTTTGCCCCCACTACTTCCCTCGGAAGGCTATTCCAAAACTTCACTCCTCTGATGGTTAGAAACCTTCGTCTAATTTCTAATCTAAATTTCCTAGTGGCCAGTTTATATCCATTTGTTCTTGTGTCCACATTGGTACTGAGTTTAAATAATTCCTCTCCCTCTCTGGTATTTATCCCTCTGATATATTTATAGAGAGCAATCATATCTCCCCTCAGCCTTCTTTTAGTTAGGCTAAACAAGCCAAGCTCCCTGAGTCTCCTTTCATAAGACAAGTTTTCCATTCCTCGGATCATCCTAGTAGCCCTTCTCTGTACCTGTTCCAGTTTGAATTCATCCTTCTTAAACATGGGAGACCAGAACTGCACACAGTACTCCAGGTGAGGTCTCACCAGTGCCTTATATAACGGTACTAAAACCTCCTTATCCCTACTGGAAATACCTCTCCTGATGCATCCCAAGACGACATTAGCTTTTTTCACAGCCATATCACATTGGCAGCTCATAGTCATCCTATGATCAACCAATACTCCAAGGTCCTTTTCCTCCTCCGTTACTTCTAGTTGATGCGTCCCTAGCTTATAACTAAAATTCTTGTTATTAATCCCTAAATGCATGACCTTACACTTCTCACTATTAAATTTCATCCTATTCCTATTACTCCAGTTTACAAGGTCATCCAGATCCTCCTGTAGGGTATCGCTGTCCTTCTCTAAATTAGCAATACCTCCCAGCTTTGTATCATCTGCAAACTTTATTAGCACACTCCCACTTTTTGTGCCCAGGTCAGTAATAAAAAGATTAAATAAGATTGGTCCCAAAACCGATCCCTGAGGAACTCCACTGGTAACCTCCCTCCAACTTGACAGTTCACCTTTCAGTAGGACCCGTTGTAGTCTCCCCTTTAACCAATTCCCTATCCACCTTTCAATATTCCTATTGATGCCCATCTTATCCAATTTAACTAATAATTCCCCATGTGGCACCGTATCAAACGCCTTACTAAAATCTAAGTAAATTAGATCCACTGCGTTTCCTTTATCTAAAAAATCTGTTACTTTCTCAAAGAAGGAGATCAGGTTGGTTTGGCACGATCTACCTTTTGTAAAACCATGTTGTATTTTGTCCCAATTACCATTGACTTCAATGTCCTTAACTACCTTCTCCTTCAAAATTTTTTCCAAGACCTTGCATACTACAGATGTCAAACTAACAGGCCTATAATTACTTGGATCACTTTTTTTCCCTTTCTTAAAAATAGGAACTATGTTAGCAATCCTCCAATCATACGGTACAACCCCTGAGTTTACAGATTCATTAAAAATTCTTGCTAATGGGCTTGCAATTTCTTGTGCCAATTCTTTTAATATTCTTGGATGAAGATTATCTGGGCCCCCCGATTTAGTCCCATTAAGCTGTTTGAGTTTCGCTTCTACCTCAGATATGGTGATGTCTACCTCCATATCCTCATTCCCATTTATCATGCTACCATTATCCCTAAGATCCTCTTTAGTCTTATTAAAGACTGAGGCAAAGTATTTGTTTAGATATTGGGCCATGCCTAGATTATCCTTGACCTCCACTCCATCCTCAGTTTTTAGCGGTCCCACTTCTTTCTTTGTTTTCTTCCTATTTATATGACTATAGAACCTTTTACTATTGGTTTTAATTCCCTTTGCAAGGTCCAACTCTACTTGACTTTTAGCCTGTCTCACTTTATCCCTACATATTCTGACCTCAATAAGGTAGCTTGCCTTACTGATCCCTCCCTTCTTCCACTCCCTATATGCTTTCTGCTTTTTCTTAATTACCTCTCTAAGATGCTTGCTCATCCAGCTTGGTCTACAACTCCTGCCTATGAATTTTTTCCCCTTTCTTGGGATGCAGGCTTCCGATAGCTTCTGCAGCTTTAATTTAAAATAATCCCAGGCCTCCTCTACCTTTAAACCCATAAATTCTTCAGTCCAATCCACTTCCCTAACTAATTTCCTTAATTTTTGAAAGTCAGCCCTTTTGAAATCAAAAACCTTAGTTGCAGATTTATTTTTGTTAATCCTTCCATTCAGTTTGAACTGAATTAGCTCATGATCACTTGAGCCAAGATTATCCCCTACAACCATTTCCTCTATGAGGTCCTCATTACTCACCAAGACCAAATCTAAAATAGCATCCCCTCTAGTCGGTTCAGCAACTACTTGCTGAAGGAATCCATCAGCTATCGCATCTAGGAAAATCTGAGCCCTATTATTATTACTAGCACTCGTCCTCCAGTCTATATCTGGGAAGTTAAAGTCTCCCATGATCACAGAGTTTCCATTAGTATTTACTTTATTAAAAACATTAAAAAGGGCTCTATCCATATCCAAATTAGATCCACGCACATTGCTGTAAAAAGCCATAAATGAAGTGCACCCAGTGCACTAAATGCCCCAATAATAACGATCTGTAACCCACAAACTCCCTTGACTACAGGGGCGTTAACGGGTCACTTCACCTTGAATTGTCCCTTGAAATATGTGTTAACGACTTATGCTAAACAATCTGTTCGGCTTGTTTCAGAGTAGCAGCTGTGTTAGTTTGTATCCGCAAAAAGAAAAGGAGTACTTGTGGCACCTTAGAGACTAACAAATTTATTTGAGCATAAGCTTTCATGAGCTACATCCAATGAAGTGAGCTGTAGCTCACAAAAGCTCATGCTCAAATAAATTTGTTAGTCTCTAAGGTGCCACAAATACTCCTTTTCTTTTTGTTCAGCTTGTATTTAGCTGTGACACTGTTGAGTACCTTTCCCAGACCTGCAGAAGAGCTCTGTGTAGCTGGAAAGCTTGTCTCTCTCACCAACAGATGTTGGTCCAATAAAAAAAATATTACCTCACCCACCTTGTCTCTCTGTTTTCACATTGGCATTTTGAGGCAGACAAGGAAGTTCTTAACAACTCAGCTAATGCTGAAGGGGATGATTTAACTTTACCCCTCGTTTGCCTTTGGATATGAAGTGCACATCACTCTGAGCACCACACAGGAGGATCTTGTGGATCACGTCATCATGACACCCTATTTAATCAAGCAAGCTGCATTAACAGCAAATATCACATAAACAAAATGGCATCTGTACTACCAGTCCCCTCCACATCCCAAAGCTGGAAGCACCCTAAAAAACCTTGTGCCCAAGGGACAGATGCCTCAGACTCAGGCTTTTGCTTTGTAATGTTTAATGCAAAAGTAATATTTTGAAGCTTCCAAAGCACTTAATACCACCTGCGCACAGAGTCACCAGCCCTATAAATCTGACACTTTCACTACCACTAAATACACTAAACACATTTTGTAAATGAGAGAGCCACCTTGCACTGCCATATGGCATATCCTGGGACTGTTCATGCTGTGATACTGTGCACTGCATAAAATTAATTTGCCTAAAAATGTACATATGTAGAAAATCACTCAAACTACAGCAAACAGCTTCTTTCTTGTAGCCCAGCCTATACACTTGTAGCCAGCCAACACTTAATACTCCAGTGTGAGTTCACCATCCTTGGGCATTTAGAGGGACATTATAAATGCAAGACATTTTACTGTCTGGACAGTTTTACACACTATTTATTACAACCAGTATTTGAGAATACTGCCGCTGAAAGAGTAAAGCAAATAATATATCTAGCACAGGTATTTCTGTGGGTTTAATCTTTGTATTGGAGAGAGCTTGGTGAATAGTCAGAATTCCTTCTGTGTGGAAAGTTAGTTTTACTTAGTCCCATAGCCCAGCGTGATTACATCAGTCACCCACAGACAAGCACTAAGAGACCATGCAACAGAACAGCCACTGTTGGATTGGTTTATGAAAGGGGGGCACAGAGTGGACTGTCTCTGGAGACACAGAGATGGGAGAGAGCTCTCATAGCAGGCGAGAGAAGAAAAATGAGGAAAAGAAAAATAAGAGGAAGAGCTCAGAGCTGTGAGTGGAGTGGGAACTACATTTTTACTTGATAATATCCTTTTAAAATGACCTGCAACTTGATTACTGCAGCATCCTCCAGTCTGGCTTTGGCATCTGCAACTCTGTACCCTCTAGGCCATTGAAATTGCTGCTACAGAGATCATCTTCTTGACTCATTGTTCTGATCACACCAACACCACTTTTGAGACCCACCCTTGACTCCGCCTCCTGGACTGCATCAAACACAGATTTCTTGGCCTTCCATGCAGACACCTTCACAATTCAGCCCTGCCATAACTAATCCGTTCTATTGTCTTAATGCAACCTCCATCCCCACCTCTACTTGGACAACAGGGCCAGTTGCAATCTTCCACAAACACTTTTGCTCTCTCTACCACGAAGCCTCTTACATGTGGGGAAAGTGCCCTGTCAAAATCTGTAAAGCCACTATTTTATCAACCTTCAAATCCCTCCTTAAAATTCACCTCTTGCATGGTGTCTACAGAAAGCTGCCACCCGAGAACCACTGGACAAGTGGCGCGTTGTGATTACAGGCTCCTGATTGGCTTATTACACATACATACTGTGCACAAAGCGGTCTATGCTAATATATTCTATTATTGTTACCCTATGCTCCCTACCCATGCCTGCTTGTTAGTTCACCTACCTACTACAGCTTGTGTTTTAGATTATAAACTCTTTGGAGCAGGGACTGCACAGGGCCCAGCATAATGCAGCACGCGTCTGGCAGAGGCCTCTAGCCACTACTGCAATATAAAAAATAATCATCTGCCTGCCGTGCTTAATTGGTAATGAAAGAAGTGCCAGGGCTCAAGCAATTTCATAATTGACACGGCAAGCCCAAAGGTCCCGGGGATATGAACTGCCAAGCCTCGAGGTGCTGGGGCTCAGCCTGATAAGCCCTGGTACAAATTAAGTACTGTCTGCCTGTCATTAGTTATGTGCATCTATTCACCGAATGTACATGGAGTGCCATGTGAAAGGCCAATATATTCACTTACATCTGACTTTCTAGTCAGATCTAAACTTTCTCCCCTATTTCCTGGTAGAAAGTCTCCCCTAATGTTGTTGAAAAACTGAATAGTCTGTGTTGAAAGAAAGTGGTCTGGTCTATTAAAGCAGGCTCAAATGGTACTCACTGGAATGATCCCAATCTGCATGAACAAGCAGGTTAGGTCCATGGCTGTGATCAGATAAGTGAGCCGGATCACTTGCTGCTTTTGGATCATATTTTCTGGCTTGTTCTGGTCCTGCAAGATCGCTCTCTTGAATATCAGTTCCTGTTTCTCTCCTCCAGAGCTGGCCCCTTCATTCATGCACACTGCCCAGGCTGAAATGTAACCTGAAAGGGAACTTTTAGCTAGGCACATAAGCTTATTTACATGCAAGGTGCAAAAGTCACATTTGCAATTTGAGGCTTAAGGGCGTGAAAGCTGCTGAGTCACTGTGTTTTGCTGAGTCTTTTTCTTTTATTTCGTTTTTACAAATGGAGACCTTCTGTGTTATCTTTGATCCCGACATTAGAGTGGACCACTTTAATGACAAGGAATCTCATTCGTGTTTCTTGTTCTCGACTTAACCATTGGATTAAACAGAACTGTTGTAGTGTTAAAGAAGAAGGCCATTTTTAGAATCCCAGCAGAGCTGCAGTTGAACTCAGTACCAAAGGGCTAAAATTATAGAGCACAACAGTCCCTCACTTTGTAATTGTTACTGCGTCAACACCTTAAGGGTATGTTGCAGGGGTGGCAAACTACAGCCCGTGGGCCAGATCTGGCCCGTCAGGGCTTTGGATCTGGCCCATGGGATTGCCGCCTCCGTGGTGCCATGGGCCCCGCGTCACTCCCGGAAGCAGCCGACACCACATCCCTGCAGCCCCTGGAAGGGGGAGAGGGCAGAGGGTTCCGTGCGCTGCCCTTGCCTGTGGGTACCTCCCCCTGTAGCTCCTATTGGCTGGGAACAGGGAACTGTGGCCAATGGGAGCTTTGGGGGAGGTACTCACAGGCGAGGGCAGCACACAGAGCCCTCCGCCCTCCCTCCTCCAGGGGCCGCAGGGACATGGTGCTGGCCGCTTCCGGGAGTGGCGTGGGGCCAGGGCAGGCAGGCAGGCAGGCAGGCAGGCAAGGAGCCTGCCCTGGCCCCGGTGCGCGCCACTGCCACCCTGGAGCCGCTCCAGGTAAGCGGCGTCAGGCCAGAGCCCGCACCCTGAACCCTTCCTGCACCCCAACCCCCTGCCGCACCCCTCCTGCACCTCAACCCCCTGCCCTGAGCCCCCCTGTGCACTCCTCCCTGCACCCCTGCCCTGAGCCCCCTCCCGCACTCCGAACTCCTTCCTGCACCCAACCCCCTTCCCTGAGCCCCCTCGTACATCCCGCACCCCTCCTCTGCCCCAACCCCTTGCCCTGAGCCCCTTCCTGCACCCCGCACCCCAACCCCCTGCCCCAGCCCTACATTCATGGCCCTGCATGCAATTTCCCCAACCAGATGTGGCCCTCGGGCCAAAAAGCTTGCCCACCCCTGGTATGTTGAGTCACCACTTTTTTTTAGCTGACTGTTTTGGCTTCTCTAAGTGCTGCCTTTTTAAAAAACAAAAAATGGCAAGCCAAAATAAACATGATTAGTATTGATTTTAAAAAGTGGAAAATGAAACATGATGTGGAATCACATTCAAGCCCTGAGTCTTTGTGCTACTTTTAATGGATCTGTGCAGACACTGGACCAACCCCTGCTCTCTCACTCATAGACATGGAAGGTAATCTGCAGCTATACCTAAAGCGGAACTGGACCCTAGGGCTCTAAAAGGGAACGTAAAGGGCAACCTGTGATCTTGAGGGAAGACAGAGAGCCAACAACTCAGAGCTTTGACTCCAATGAGAAAGTGCATTTACTCCATGCTTTTAAAGTTTCAAATGGCTGATCAGGTACTCTCTTACTAACTTAGTCATGGCTGTGCCCATTTATGGTAGTTAGTAGATTGACATATGCCATGTGTGCTTGTTATTATTTAATATTTATATTACCATGTGGTCCAGAGGCCCAGATTTGGGATCAGTGACGTATTCATAAATGTTAAGGCCAGAAGGGATCACTGTGATCTACTAGTCCAGCCTTAATGTGGGGTGCAGCCCTCCGGTGGGGCATAAAGGACTGGCTGAAGGAGCCAGGTGGATGTCACGTAGATTGAGATGAGGACTAACAACACATGAGGAGATTGCAAGGCAGGTAATGGTTTCATTTTCCTGAATGGTGGTTCAAGTTTTCCAAAGTTTAAGAAACACTGGTCTAGTCTGACCTTCTACAGAACAGAGGCCATAGAACTTCAGCTGGTGATCCTGCAGCAAGCCAGGACCCCGCTGTGGTAGGAGCTGCACAAACACACAGCCTGCAAACACTCACATGTGACTTCACTGACACCGAAGTCAGTGAAACTAGTCCAGGATTGCCAACCCCAAGTGTTCAAAATTCACCCGTCAGGTCCCCAAAAGCCCAGAAGATTGGCTTTAAAAAAATCGTATAATTTTAAAAACAATAAGATTTTGGCCTCTTTTTATTTACCTGTTGATTTCTGAACCTGTAGGGTCACACTTTGTAGCTTTTTTCCTGCAATAAAGGCTGGAAATTGACCTCATTTACCTGACTCCAGGAGCTGAGGCTCTAAGAAAAATACCAAATTTTGCAAGACCATGATAAACGGTGACAATGGCACATCTGTAAAATGACCTGTGTGTGTTTGCAGGGTTGGCTCCATAGAGGGCGTCGTGGTTCTTGTAACTGTTGGGGAGGCAGACTGTAAACACTTTGGAGCAGGGACCATCCTTTTGTTCTGTATTTGTACAGAGCCTCGCACAATGGGGCCCTGGCCCATGACAGGGGTCTTAGCCAACACTACCATAATACAAATAAATAGGGAGGTTTCATGTTACAGGGGGAGGTGTTACCATAGTCAGAGAGTTCAGAGCAACACCATATTTTGCCAAATAAGCTGCAGCATGAAGAGCTGAAAGCAACACAGAGAAGAGACATGGTTATTGACTCTGATATTGTAAACGCCGTGGTCAAGTAGAGTCAAACCCCTATACAACCAGGGTCACATTTGTCACAGAAGAAGAGGAAATTACTTACAGGCTGACAGTTTTGTGGAAGATTGGTGCTAACATTCAACTCATCTGAGCATGAAAGAATGGGTTCTTCAGCAGCTGAATTTCCTGGAAGAGAGCCGCAAACAGCGTAAAACAAACTTCCTGGTTGAGAGTATGATGGGACAGGGGACTGTGAACAATTATAATACTCAATATAAGAGTAAAATTAACAACAAAAGTCTGTCTTAGAGATTTTGAGACCATCAGAAATCCAGTCCAGACAAAGAACATGTAATTACTTACTGCTGACAGGAAAAGCTGCCGATCTGCACTTAAAAATCTTCAGTGAGTTGATTGATCAGCATGTCTAAATTGGAGCTGAAAACAGTCTATGTAAAGGCTACCAAAGAAATTTGGTCACACACCCCACTACTCCTCCCACAGCTGTGCTCCATACTGCACTGCCAAAAGGAGTCTGTATGCAGTCTCCCTATGTGCACTTTGGATTGACCTGATGTTTACTGGCACTAAGAAAGGAACTGAGATGAGAGGCCAGTTTTCGCGTCTAGCCTGTGGATCAAGGTACCGAAGGGACAAGACTCTGAAAAGGTTACACCTAAAGTTAAGCTCTCTCTGAAAAGGTTACACCTAAAGTTAAGCTCTGAGGCCAAGATTTTCAGTATTCAAAACTGCTAATTTTGGATGAGTCAATGAATTGAGGAGCAAGCCGCTCTGTCTGGCTTGTTCCTCTTTGAAGTCAGAGTAAGTTACAATGCAAAATGCATCAAAAGCTACTGCTTATCAGTATGATTTCACACCTCCGCTAGGAGGCCCTGTGGGTTCAGCTTTTTGAGAGGTATCAGAATGGCCTCAGTTCCATGGGATCTTCACGGATATCTCCCACAGATCTCCAGATAATGCAGCTCATTACGATCATTCCCACTTTACCAATGTGAAGCCTCCAGCCCCACAAGGAGGCATGACTAGATGGTCCATGTTCTCTTTCCACCCAGCTTTACAAGGAAAGGGAGCATCCTGCCCTGTAGAAGCCCTTGAGGAATTCCACCATGATTTCAACAATTTCCATCCCACCATCAACCTCAGCGTGGACCAGTCCACACAACAGATCCACTTCCTGGATACTACGGTGCTAATAAGCGATGGTCACATAAACACCACCCTATACCAGAAACCTACTGACCGCTATGCCTACCTACCTGCCTCCAGCTTTCATCCAGACCACACCACACGATCCATTCTCTATAGCCAAGCTCTATGATACAACCGCATTTGCTCCAACCCCTCAGACAGAGACAAACACCTACAAGATCTCTATCAAGCGTTCTTACAACTACAATACCCACCTGCTGAAGTGAAGAAACAGACTGACAGAGCCCGAAGAGTACCCAGAAGTCACCTACTACAGGACAGGCCCAACAAAGAAAATAACAGAACGCCACTAGCTATCACCTTCAGCCCCCAACTAAAACCTCTCCAACGCATCATCAAGGATCTACAACCTATCCTGAAGGACGATCCATCACTCTCACAGATCTTGGGAGACAGACCAGTCCTTGCTTACAGACAGCCCCCCAACCTGAAGCAAATACTCACCAGCAACCACACACCACACAACAGAACCACTAACCCAGGAACCCATCCTTGCAACAAAGCCTGTTGCCAACTGTGTCCACATATCTATTCAGGGGACACCATCATATGGCCTAATCACATCAGCCACACTATCAGAGGCTCGTTCACCTGCACATCCACCAATGTGATATATGCCATCATGTGCCAGCAATGCCCCTCTGCCATGTACATTGGCCAAACTGGACAGTCTCTACGTAAAAGAATAAATGGACACAAATCAGACGTCAAGAATTATAACATTCAAAAACCAGTCGGAGAACACTTCAATCTCTTTGGTCACTCGATTACAGACCTAAAAGTTGCAATTCTTCAACAAAAAAACTTCAAAAACAGACTCCAACGAGAGATTGCTGAATTGGTATTAATTTGCAAACTGGATACAATTAACTTAGGCTTGAATAAAGACTGGGAGTGGATGGGTTATTACACAAAGTAAAACTATTTCCCCATGTTTATTCCCCCCTCCACCTCCGACTGTTCCTCAGATGTTCTTGTCAACTGCTGGAAATGGCCCACCTTGATTATCACTACAAAAGGTTTTCTCCCCCCACCTCCCTCCCCGTCCCGCTCTCCTGCTGGTAATAGCTCACCTTACCTGATCACTCTTGTTACAGTGTGTATGGCAACACCCATGGTTTCATGTTCTCTGTGTATATAAATCTCCCCACTGTATTTTCCACTGAATGCATCCGATGAAGTGAGCCGTAGCTCACGAAAGCTTATGCTCAAATAAATTTGTTAGTCTCTGAAGTGCCACAAGTCCTCCTTTTCTTTTTTCCTAGAACACTGACAGTAGATGGAGCACTTCACCCAGGGAGTAAATGACAAATAGGGAGATGGCAGAGATAATAATCCTACACTTCCTTAATGGAGAAGGCCCTGAGCACCATGCCAGTTAAACAAGCACACCCAGCTCTTATTGAAGTGCAACAGGGGCTGCACCCACACAACTGATAGGATGACACAAGTCCCAGGATCTTTACATTCAGAGTTCTATGTAGCTTTCCTCATGTTTGCTCTCTCCTATCCTCTCATTCACAGCCTAGCCCTAGACAGTCTTATTTAGCCCTAGACAGTCTAGCAAAATCAGTTTTTGCTGAAAACAGAGAAGGAGGAAAGAGGCGTGGGGAAAGGAAGGAGCAGATCTTGGGGTAGAGATGTGGGGTTGAGAGACAGAGAGGCTTAAAGAACTGCCGGAGAGTCTGGTGCATGAAGTTAAGCCTTTGCTGAATCAATTTGAGGCTGAACCTTCCTGCTTTTACTTATTCCCACTCTGCACTTTTTCACAGTGGCTACACACAGAGTGGCAGATTAATTTTCTGATTTCAAACCAGCTCTGTTGATCTTTAAAGGTCTGATCTAAAACCCACTGAAATCAATGGAAAAAGTTCCATGGGCTTTGGATCACGGCCTAAAGTCTTTTGCTCTGTCTCAGATCTTATCCTTGGGCCTTGCCTCTGTAGGGATGTCACGATGGTACATTGAGTATGTTGGCCCTTATAATGTGGGACTCAGTCTACCTTGGCACCTATCTCAGACCACTTAAAGTATATAAAACTTATCCTTCAAAAAACTTATTTTTTATTAGAGCTGTTAAAAAAAGTGAAAAGCTAATTTTGTTTAAAATGTCACAGTTGTTTTCAATTTAAAGTGGTTCAAATTAACCCCTTTGTAGTTTTATGGGTTCCCTCCCTCCCTCCCCCAATATTATTTTTAAACGAAAACCACAATTGAATTTTTTTTGTATACCAGAAACCTGATTTTTTTGTTTCTGAAAACTAAAACTTTCAATAACCATTTGCATAAACATTAAAAAACAAACGAACAACCAACCCCCTATTTGGGCCTAATTTTTTCATAGCAATTCTTATTTTTTTAAGACTAGGTCATTTTTCAGCAGCAAAAAACAACTAAAATAAAACAAAAAACCCCACAAAATCCCCTCCCCCTACAACTAATTCAAAAATTTTCAACCAGCTCTGGGTTTTATTATGAGCACGCGCACACACACACGGTATTGCAAGCCATTTTCCTTCCATCCCTTTTTTCTTCAGTATAACCTCACCCCACTTTTGTCTCATGCGGGTGGGTTTTGTTATATTCCCTGACAGACAGTACTTCCATAGTCTAGTTACCCTGAATTATCAGACAGTGCTCCTAGCACCTGGTAGCAGAAAAGTGGCTTGGGGAAAGGCTGCTTTATTATTAACATTGTTATAAGAAGAGCCTGCAGAACTAAAGAAGCCATAGTAGGTGCTGACTGTGGAGGAAAGGTTCCTCTTTCTTCAGCATGGTCAGAGTTGACCCATTCTCATTGATCTTAAGGCCAGAAGGGACCATTATGATTATCTAGTCTGACCGACCCCTTGTTATAACACAGGCCATACCACAAAAAAAAAAAAAAAAAAAAGGATGGAGAATCCACCGCTTCCCTTGGTAGTTTGTTCCAACAAGTTTAATCATTCTAGTTAATACAAATTGCAAAAGGAGGTTTCATGGATTACAGTTAACTAAGTACAAGAAAAACTGTTTTTCCACCTGAAGTTTTGGTGGTGAAGCTTTTTGCCCTGATGATGCAAACACACATATGCTTTCCTGTGACTAGCCCTATTGGAGTCAGTAAGTGTTTGCAAGATTGCCTTACATTTCATTAACCTATCCACCTTAACATTTCCAACTTCCTACATGCTACATCCTATACATGAATTTTTAAAATGCTACCCCTTTGAAATCAGATGCCCTGCTAATGGGCCACACTGCATGATTACTAACTTGTTTCCAGGGAAAAATTCTTCTTACCAAGCTTGGAATGATGGGTATGCATCATCCAAAACCAGTGGCCATCTATTGTGCATGCTAACTAGATCCAGTATATAGCTCAAGTCAGCAGAATCTCTGTTATAGTTAACCCAGACTTCCTTACACAGGACAATATTCAAACATCAAAGAATTAATTGTATTAATTTAAAAAGATGAAGTGAGGGAGGGAGATTAAATCAGTTAAACAGTCAGAGACAAAAAAGTCTCAGCATCTCTTTTCCCATTCTCCATATGGCTGTAATCCTGACCCTGGAACTGTTACCTTTCGGTGGAATTTATGGGCAAAAAGCAAACTTCACCATTGGCATTAGAAAGCCCCACTCCACTGAAGTCCAAGTAGCCTGGCACACACTTATGCCAGTGGTGAATTTGGTTCCACAATTTAGCTGAGAGTCAACAGCAGTTTGAGAAAAATATGTTTGGCTAAAACTTACAGAATTAGATGTACTACTGGGCCAAATTCTACTCTTGGTTACCGAGTTGTAAACTTCCACTGAAGCCAATGACACTATAAAATGGAAATCTTGTTAATTAATTCTTTGATCCTTTGTAGTAGTAATGTTAGTGAAGAATTGGCATTGGAGAAGCATAGCAGTTTTATCTGAAAGCACCTTACTAGAGTTAGTAGACTAGATAATTGTTGATAGCATGTGATAACTAATTTGTCACACTTTAAAAAAGATTAGGGCTTTCAAGCGATTAAAAAAATTCATCACATGATTAATCACACTGTTAAACAATAATAGAATACCATTTACAAATGTCAAATTATGTACAAAAAACCTGCACAATATAAAACTTTAGAGCCTACAAGTCCACTCAGTCTTACTTCAGCCAATCACTCAAACAAGTTTGGTTACATTTGTAGGAGATAATGCTGCCCACTTCTTGTTTTCAATGTCACCTGAAAATGAGAGCAGATGTTCACAGGCACTGTTGTAACCAGTGTAGCAAGATATTTACGTGCCAGATGTGGTAAATATTCATGTGTCCCTTCATGCTTCAACCACCATTCCAGAGGACACGCATCCATGCTGATGAAGGATTCTGCTCAGTAACGATCCAAAGCAGAGTGGACCGATGCATGTTCATTTTCATCATCTGAGTCAGATGCCACCAGCAGAAGGTTGATTTTCTTTTTTGGTGGTTCAGGTTCTGTAGTTTCTGCATCTGAGTGTTGCTCTTCTAAGACTTCTGAAAGCATGCTCCACACATTGTCCCTTTCAGATTTTGGACAGAACTTTAGATTCTTAAACCTTGGGTCAAGTTCTGTAGCTATCTTTAGAAATCTCACATTGGTACCTTCTTTGCATTTTGTCAAATCTGCAGTGACAGTGTTTATAAATCAAACAACATGTGCTGGGTCATCATCTGAGACTGCTATAACATGAAATATATGGCAGAATGCAGGTAAAACAGAGCAGGTGACATACAATTCTCCCCAGAGGAGTTCAGTCACAAATTTAATTAACACACTATTTTTTTTAACGATCAGCAGCAGCATGGAACCATGTCCTCCAGAATGGTGGCTGAAGGGGCATTCGAATGTTTAGCATATCTGGCTAAATACCTTGCAATGCTGGCTACAAAAGTGTCATGCAAACACCTGCTCTCACTTTCAGGTGACACTGAAAATAAGAAGCAGGCAGCAGTATCTCCCGTAAATGTAAACAAACTTATTTGTCTTAGCGATTGGCTGAACAAGAAATAGGACTGAGTGGACTTGTAGGCTCTAAAGTTTTACACTGTTTTGTTTTTGAGTGCAGTTATGTAACAAAAAAAATCTACATTTATAAGTGACACATTCATGATAGAGATTGCACTACAGTACTTGTATGAGATGAATTGAAAAATACTATTTCTTTTGTTTGTCATTTTTACAGTGCAAATATTTGTAATAAAAATAATATAAAGTGAGCACCGTACACTTTGCATTCTGTGTTATAAATGAAATTAATATATTTGAAAATGTAGAAAACATCAAAAATTATTTAAATAAATGGTATTCTATTATTGTTTAACAGTGCCATTAATCCACGAATAAATGGACTGCTAGAGCAAACGGAAAAGGACTTACTAGTACCGAACAGATACACTCAGAGGGGTGGGATGGGTTGAGAAGGTGAAGGTGGAGGGAAGGAAAAGACAGAAGACAAATCTGTTGTGAATACTATGCGGATTGTGCTGACTGCTATCCCTCATTGTATTCACTGATGAAAGCTATCTGAGATGTGTTTTACAGTGTTGATGAATGACTTGTCTATCTAATGCCGCCTTCCTGATGTTTGTTTACCTGGCAATTGCTGGAAGAACACAAAGAATGGGAAAGCAAAGCACATCTTCAAAACAAGGGTTTTCACAGCTTAATGACTCTTTTTATTATTCAGGCAGAATTCCCACTGAAGTCTCTTGTGAGAATCAAGGCTTTCTAAAAGAGTGTATTGGAGATATGGGAATCTGTCCACAGCAAAGCTACTGCTTGGAAATCAAATGTTAGCTTAAAAAGGGTTGGGGGGGGGGGAAGGTTCTTTAGATTCTTAAATAAATTAATTGTGAGGAATCTGTAAACAGTCTCCTCTGTTCAGCAGTAGATAGCAATTTTTATTAAGCAGGTTAAGTTTCCTTTGTCAATTTAACATGTACGGGAACTATTCAGCCTTATCTCTAGCATCGCTGAGGAGGTTGGGTGCAATCCACCCGCTATGCAGAGGGCCAGAAAAAATGCTGATGGACCACTAAATACAGGGCATACATGGAATGTGAAAATAGCTTAAAGCTGCTTTCCCTTCTGGCTGTCCCGCCCCTACACCATTTAAGACCTCAAAATAGAGCAAGGACCAATAGTCAAGGAACTATTATATTAGTATGTTGCTTAAACACTGTCAAATATACAGTTTAGATGTAAAAAGATTCAGTGAAGACAATTATATTGTTACTTATCCTCAAAGTTCTACCTCCTTAAATCCCATGTGATAGCACCCAGGAAGGGACGAGAGGGAGAAATATCCCAAAACAAACTCAAAGTATATGCTAAACTGCTTTAATGATGTTAACTACTAAAAGGAGGTTTTTGACTCTGCGGTCCTTCAAAGTCATGGGCTCTCGTCTGGTCTGATACACATCCTAAGAATAGCAGCAGAAAGGAAATGGTCCTCTGCAATTCTCTCTGGGGACAGAGTACAGGCAGCTTCCTCATCAAGAAACATTCTCCTAATAAGCATCCAAGAATGCTGTGAGAGCGAGCTCTTGTTACTCACTTTAAATTAGTCCCCCCATCTTTGACTGAAATGGTCTCATTTGTAATATGGTGAAAGATTTATATAGTTAAGCAAACAAGAGGGTATATGGTCTGATATTGCCAGAGTTATGTCCCATGTTTGTTGAGTGATTTATTCCTTTGTCTAATTGTGTTTAAAAAAGAAAAAAGGCAGCTCACTAATGAATGGAAAAAGAACTCACATGGCCAGCAGAAAAGCCATGTTTAGTTTACAAAAAACACAGGCTTCAGGGATTTTCATAAAAACTACAGAGACAGTCCAAATCGGCAATTAAATCAGACTCCCAGTGGCTGCAGATTTCTTTTGGCTCTTTCTATGTGGGTATTCAATTGCAAAGAGCAATTATTTATAATTTGTTCTTACACAATACTGGTGTGCTTATTCTGCCTTGTACATTTTTTGTAGAATGGAAACGACTATTGTTCATTCTTTCGGTAAGTCCTTTGTTACGTTGCATATTAAACTACAAATCACATTGTGTCTCAGCTATGATTGATTATTATTAACGTTTTAATGGGAGAGCCCAAAAGCCCAATCTGAGACTGGGGCTCCATTGGGGTCTGAACAAAACACATCGTAAGAGAGAGAGTCCCCGGCCCAAAGAGTTTATAATCTAGACAAGAGCAAAGGGTGGGAGAAAGGAAGGATTGTCGTCCTCATTTTACAGATGGGAAACAAAGGATTTTGTGGCTTGCCCAAGCTCACACAGGAAGTCTGTAGCTGAGCTGGGAAGTGAACTCAGATCTTCTTCCAAGTCCCAGTCCAAAGCCTAACCCAGGGATTGGCAACCTTTGGCACGCGGCCCACTAGGGTAAGCCCCCTGGCGGGCCAGGTCTGTCTGTTTACCTGCCGCGTCTGCAGGTTCGGCCGATCACATCTCCCACTGGCCGCGGTTCACCGCTCCAGGCCAATGGGGGCTGTGGGAAAGGCGGCAAGCACATCCCTCGGCCCACACTGCTTCCCAGTGGGAGCAACGATTGGCTGAACCTGCGGATGCAGCAGGTAAACAAACTTATAATTTACTCTGTGCATAGTTCAATTGTAATCAGTGGGACAACTCGCTAGGTAAGGAACAACTCAGCAGGAGGAAATGTGGCAGGGCCTCTGACCCTAGTGTTGCATTGGCATATATAAGAACTGTGCTGGGCCTGATGTATCTTTGCAACAAGAAGATATTTTGGAACCCATTTTCAGTAATGACATTTGGTACAATCTCAACTGCAGCGAGAAACAAAAATCACCAAGCATGGCTGTTGTCATATTCAACAATGATATCATGGCACCATGTGTGTTCTCATGTGGCTGTATAGTCCAATCTGTGAGGAGAAAGATTGTGAACAATTGTCACATAAGAATGTGCAGGCTCCCACTGAAGACTTGGGATGGCGCTTGGTCTTTTTTTCAATCAGTTCTTTGCGTCTGTCTTCCTCAAAGTGTTTACAGCCTTTACTGATATAGTTGCTCTCCATTCAGGCCTGTCCTTGGCTGTATCTTCAAAGTTATCAATATTTGTACTGTAATAGATGCGATTCGGCTTGTGGTGTCTGATTTGTTTCCGTTGACCATCCCCTAGTGCTTTCTGATTTTCAACTCGTCATAGACAACTTTTTTCAGGAATCTATCACCACCCATTCTGATAACATGACCTGTCCATCTAAGTTGATCATTGAAGATTATTGCCTCGATGCTGGGTGGTTTTGTTAATATGTGAGATTTTTGTCTTGCCAGTGGACCTTTAGAACAGAGCAGTGACAATGCATGGGAAAAATTTCAAGTTGCTTAATGTGTCTATGGTAAACCACCCATGTTTCACACCATATATAAGGGATGCTATCACTGCTGCCTAGTACATGATCGTTTTGTTAACTGTTGGTGGTGTGCTGGTTGAGTAGCCAATGGTGAAGACTTGCAAAAGCTGGCTTACCTCTCGTATTCAATTTGATATTTCTTGAGCCAGGGTCAGGAAACTATCACTTTAGATGGTACTGCCAAGATATGTTAAGTGATTGATGCTCTTTAGTTCTATACCATCAATGGTGATGTTTGGCTCAGTAGTAAAGGTTGATGGACCTGGTTGAAAAAAGGCTTCAGGTTTTTTCCAGGCAGGTGGTGAGAACCCAAACTGTTTAGTTGTCTCTGAGAATCTGTCAAAGACAAGCTGTAGGTCACTTTCACCATGAACACAATCATCTGCAAAAAGGGTTTTTCATACGAGTTCTTAAAAATTTTTTGTCTTTGCAATAAGCCTTTGGAGACTGAAGAGCTTTCCATTAGTTCTGTACTTTATGTAGATGCCCTTTAGAAGATTGTCCACTGCATAATTCAGAATAGCTGCAAAGAAGAAACCAAAAAGGGCAGGTGCCAGTCCACAGCCTTGTTTCACCCCATTAGGTATGAGAAATGGTTTAACAAGGGCACCCTCTGAGAGTACTTTACCAGTCATATCTTTGTGGAATTAACATATGATGTTAACAAATTTGGTGAGGCAGCCTAACTTTTCAAGAATTTTCCAGAGGCCATTTCTTTAGCACAATGCTAAACTTTTTTTTTTTTTTTAAGACTAACAAAAACAGGTTACAGTTCCATGTTTTGTTCAATACATTTTTCCTGAATCTGTCTCACAATAAAAATCATATTTGTGTGGCTCTGACCTGATCTAAATCCACACTGGATTTCTGGTAGAAATTGCTCCAATACCATTTTGACAAGCCAACTGAGCAAAATATGGGCAAGGATTTTACCACCTACAAATAGCAGGGAGATACCCCGGTCAGATCTGTTGCCTTTATTTTTCTATAGTGTAACTATAATTGCATCTTTGAAATCCTGTGGAATTTCCTTAGCTTCTCAGATATCCTTAATGATTTCATGTAGATAGCAGAGAGTTTTGGGACTTGTGAGTTTAAAGATTTCAGCTGGTGTGCTGTCTTTGCCAGGTAATTTGCCTGACAATTTGTTTGACAGCTTTTTGCACTTCCTCAGTGATAGTTGGCTGAGTGATTTCTTCATATATGGGGTGCTGGGTCCGTTCCTCTAGCACCTGTGGGTTGACAATAGAGGAGTGGTTGAGTAGCTCAGTAAAGTGCTTTCAGAGGTGCCTCTCTTGTCGTTGATTAAGATAGATGCACCCGAACTCTTCAGTGGAGCTGGTCCCAATTTTGATTGACCATAAACGGCCTACAGGGAATCATAAAACATCTTTGTATTGTTAGCAGTGTGATGCTGTATTTCTTCTGCTTTCGTTTCCCACCAATCATCTTGTAGGACACAAAGCCATCTCTGAGACTGTGCTTGCAGGTAGTTGGATTTATCTTTGATGTTGATTCTTTGTCATTTTGCTAAGACAAATATATCATTCTCTTCCTTAAGGATTTTTTTTATTTCATCGTCATTTTCATCAAACCTGTCCTGGTGCTATCTTTGATTTTTGCCTAGCATTTCTACTGAGGCTTGAAGGATGGCTGATCTGAATATATTCCACTTTTTGAGTATGTTACTGAGTGATGATATAAATGCTGTCCAATTTTTCCTCTAAGTTTTCCCTTCAGTTTTATTGAAGAAATGGATGACTCAGCTTTACTATATTCAATTTTAATCTGTTCAGCACTGTTTCACTAAGGGGCAACAGCATGTAAATTAAAAATGGCTCTGATCATCCTGTGATCAGTCCAACAGTTTGCTCCTCACATTGCTTTTGTGATCTTCATGACCCTTTGCTGCGACTATGCTGGATCTTGGATACATCCAAGAGATTTGATGTTTGTTGGCTTGCCCGAAGCTTGGGCTCAGCACACTTGCTGAGTAGGAGGAGACCATTGTTGGTCATTCTTCTGACTCCACTGGTCATTATTACACCATTTATGCCTCATGGTCTTTTCCAATTCTGCTGTTAAAGTCTCCCAGAAGTATGAACTTGTCTTCACTGGGTATAGGTTTCATTATTTCATCCAATCAGAACAGAACCATTCTTTGTGTCTTCCATACTGTTCGTGGTTGAAGCATAAGAACTGATAGAGTCACAAATTGTAATTTTCCAATGGGAAGTTGTAGAGGCATTAGGTATTCATTTTGCTCACAGATAAGTCTTTCAGTGATTTCAGGAAGCTGTTTCCAATTGCAAAACCACTGCCATAAATCTTCTCTTCCTATGCTGGTTTCCCTTTCCAAAAGGCAGGTATAGCCACCTCCTAGCTCCTTTATGGAGCCTTCATGTGCAAGTCTGGTTTTGCTGGAGGGAGCTATATTGATGCTGTACCTCGCACATTCCCTTGCAATTAATGCTGTGCATCTTTCAGGTCTTGATGTGTTGTTATCTGTGTCCCCTAGAGTCCATATGTTCCATGTCACCACAGTGAGACTCATTTTCTTAGAAAGACAACTTGTGTGAATGATTTAACACCAAGGTAAACTGGCCAGATTATAGTTGGGATGGCAATATTTTGGGCACCTTTTCTAGCCCATTTCTTTTACTAGGTGAATGGTGCTGTTCTGAAAAAGGGCTGGTCAGTCACTTGGGGTGTTGCTGAATATCCTTGCTACCCAGGAGTCAAGATGAATGACCAGAGTCCCAGGTCATCTGCATGTAGGTTTGTGACTTTGAGTGAGTATTCATCTACACCAGACATTTCACCACACATGCTCCCCATTGCCACTGGACTTCCTTTCTATGATGCATGAATGCCTGTGTACAAGATTTTTAAGTGAGAAGACCATTGCATGGAGGCAATCTCACTCTCTCAGCTGCTGAAGTCAAAGAGGGAGTGGCATGAAGGGTCGTGACACCTGGGAACTTCATTAGCTGCAGTGGATAGCCATTGATGTGTTTGTGTCCTGCCAAGCCTTACATATTCCATGTAACATTGTTTTGCAAAGAGAAACAAACAAACAAAATAAATCACAAACAAGTAGTATAAGATGAAACTACTTAAATAGCTTTGAAAGGGGTCTGAATCTAAGATGTATGTATCTTTTAATAGGAGGAATAAGTAGCTTTAATTAGATGCCAACAAAATAATTAGCTCAGTGTTTCTGTTTTGCATACTGTGCCAGATATTGCTCTAATTTGCTCTGGTATGAAATGGGGTTACTTCGTTTTCTTACGCCATATTTAAATGAGTTGGTCCCTTTTCTCTCTTCTATTTATAGTCCCGATCCTGTACATGCTTATGTATGTGTGTAAATTTACATGGGTCTACTCATGTGTGTGGCATCATACAGAAGCATTTGCATGTACGGTCTCAGGTAGGTTGATCCTAGGCCATTTATGACTTTATAGATCATAAACTCCACCACAAATCTGATGGGAAGTCAGTGCAACTCCTGGAGCACTGGTCTTACATGCTCTCAATGAAATGCCTCACTCAATAAACGACCCACTGTGGTCTGCACCACTTTCGGTGTCTGAATGGTTTCAAGACATAGCCCCTTGTAGACCACATTGTCATAGTCTAATCAAGAGTTAACAAAAGCATGGATAACAGTGGCAAAGTCCTCATTTGAAAGGGAAGGTTGCAGCCTCCTAGCTAGTCATTGATGGCAAAAAGCTGACTGAGTTACGGCTGAATATGGTCAGACAGCAGCTGGGCAGAGGGGTCTAAAATCCCCAATAAACTGCAAACACTAGTAACTAATGGCAGATGTACTCTTTCAATCAATGGGACTGATATTTCCTCGGCTATCTCCTCTGGCTGCTTTCCCCAGCCCCTCAGTCTTGCTGGGTTGAGCTTCAGTCAGTTCACTCTCATCCATACCCCAATCTCAACTAGACACTGGTTGAAGCCATGGGGTCCAGAATATACACACAACATACTGAAAGCCCAGTTTTGATGATTGAAGTCTAGAGAAGTGTAAGATGTATGTATACTGTGACTAAAGCTGATCTATAATAAAAATAAAACCTAAAAACTTTCCTTCAACGTACGAATATTTCATCAGACTAGTATTATAGAGCCCCTCTCTGGAACTGCAGCAATGTCTGGAATGCAAAAGCTGTTTATCATTTAAATAACATTTAAGCCATTATGATCATTTATAAGAGAACTGTAAATGATCTGGGCTGTATGAAGACCCTTGTTGTGGTT
Organism: Eretmochelys imbricata; assembly: GCF_965152235.1. NCBI lineage: Eukaryota > Metazoa > Chordata > Testudines > Cheloniidae > Eretmochelys > Eretmochelys imbricata. Next base: position 27,764,599 of record NC_135577.1, on the reverse strand, counting down.
TGCTGCAGGAATGCTGTAGATTTTCTCTGCACACACTTCATTTTGCAAACAATGGGAGTTTGAGACATTTTCTGCCAGTTTTGAGGCTCCCGTGTTTAGCAAAATAATTTTCCTGTGTCAGAATCAAACAATTGCTTGATTTCATAACATATAAACATTCAAAAAACCACCAACAATATAAACAAGAATTTCTCTGTTAGTGAGTGGTCCCAATACTCTATGCAGAGCACAAACTATGGAAGTATCCTCAATGTTTCTGATCATATGTTTCTGCAAAAAGTCATTAAGAACTGCAAAATGTGTTGCTGTAAATCCTTGTGCATTCAAGGTCACTTTTGGGTGAAATTAACTCTCCAGCATAAACCCTGAATAAATGGGCCCTGTGTACGGGAGCTAGTTAGGGTCTGGGGACAATGGAACCCAGTCCTTCAACCCACAGCCAGGGGTCAGCTATGCAATCCTGCTGTGGTCACCACCCTTAGTCCAGCACAGTCTACATGCCCTGAAACAGGGATGCTTGTGGCCTGACTTATGCAAGTTCCACTGTAGAGTTCCCCCGCATGTCAGATCCACAGCACATAACCCATCTGATCTGCAGAACAGCCACTGGAGCCCTCCATGAACCCTTTTATGATGGGTGAATTTTGCCTCTTTCTCCACTCTTTTGAGCTAAAGGATGAATTCCCTTAGCTAGAAGCTTTAGTAGACTCATTAACTGCTTATGTGGACCAGCCTCTAAAGCAGGGGTGGGCAAACCCTTTGGTCTGAGGGCCACATCTGGGTTTGGAAATTGTATGGCAGGCCATGAATGCTCACGAAATTGGGGTTGGGGTACAGGAGGGGGTAAGGGCTCTGGTTCAGGATATGGGTTCTGGGGTGGGGCCAGAAATGAGGAGTTCAAGGTGCAAGAGGCAGCTCCGGGCTGGGGCAGGGGATTGGGGTACCGGAAGGTACGAGGTTTTAGCTGGGGGTGCAGGCTCTGGGGTGGGGTTGGGGAGTTTAGGGTGCAGGAGGGTCTCCAGGCTGGGATCGAGGGGTTCAGAGAGTAGGAGGGGGATCAGGGCTGGGGCAGCGGGTTGGGGCGTGTGAGGGGTCAGGGGTGCAGGCTCCGGGTGGCGCTTAAGCAGCTCCCGGAAGCAGCAGCATGTCCCCCCTCCAGCTCCTACGTGGAGGTGTGGCCAGGTGGCTCTGTGTGCTGCCCCATCCACATGCACTGACCCTGCAGCTTCCATTGGCCACAGTTCCCGGACAATGGGAGCTGCGGGGGCAGCGCTTAGGGCGGAGGCAGTGTGCGGAGCTCCCTGGCTGCCCCTACGTGTAGGAGCCAGAGAGGGGACATGCCACTGCTTCCTGGAGCCATGCAGAGCAGCAGCATGTGCACACGGAGCGGCCCTCCCACCCCACTCCCCGGCTGGAGTGCAGGAGTGGGGCAAGCTCTAGACCCCGCTCCTTAGCAGGAGCTCGAGGGCCGGATTAAATAGGCTGGGGGGATGGATGTGGCCCGCAGGCTGTAGTTTGCTCACCCCTGCTCTAGAGGGTGAAAAAGATCCACACTCACTTACTGTGGGTTATAAAAGTATTCAAACATTTGTGTTGTAGCAAAAACACACACAAAATAGGACTTTCAAATAGATCTGAGCAAAAGAATTTGTTAGCCCCAAACAAAGTTGGCTACAGCAACTGGAAGGGCTTGTAATTCAGAATTACAGATGTGCCAATTGCTTTTTGCTATGATATTTGTTTACGGAAGGTTTTTACTGTTACTAATGCCTAATTCAAGGAAACTCTCAGGGCCACATCCTAGGCTGGTATAATGGAGTGGTGCATACACATGCTAGGGCTGAACTTGCCAGTTTCAGTACATCTTGGCATTCATTTACTTTCTTACACCATGGACCGGGTGGAAATAACACAAATACAGCAAAGTTGTCATTTAAATCTGCAATTCCGTCTTTCGTCTTCTGGCAGTAACACAAATCTTTATATCAAAGACATAAAAATCAAAACGTAGTGTACTATATACTTCCCAGAAATTAAACAAGTCTGGCAAAGTCCAGTCCAAATTGTGCTAGCTTTTTACAAATAACCCATAAACACCAGGTCTGGACCTACATCTTTTGCAAATACCTTAGCTACAAAAAGAGTGCTGCATGCAAAGAGCGCTGTGCAAGACGTATTAACGTAGCTCACTTTCCTGACAGCCTTCAAGATAGCCTTAGAATTGGCTTCATTAAGCTGCCTCAAAGAGGGAGCTCAAATGCAAACACTACCAACCTTTTAAAGTACGACTCTGGTCTGAACAGCTACACTGCAAAAATGACACCACCTTACTCAACAGATCAGCTCCTTGCATCTGTTCAGATTCTCAGCTGCTGAGTTTAAAGACAAAAATAAAGTTTTAGTCATTCTCACTCCTGTTAGCCCAGGAGAACCAGCACAACCATGAAAATGAGCTGGATTCTTTTCCCAAATGTGCATTATCTATAGAATTGCTTGCTAAATTCCAATCACTAACACACATGCCAACCCACTGACAGCTCAGGTGACATTGGGGACATAGTATGAAGACAGCAGAACTGCATAGATATCTCTGAGGCTCTTAATTTGGCCAGCAGAACCTTTGCTTACTGTTGATGATGCAATAAAAGGAAAGAATCCAGCTTACGTTTGTAGGGCTGGCAGTTAGAAAAATATTTAGTTATATTTTCAAACTGAGCACATTTGATCCGGAAATCACAATAAACACAGAACCTCAGGATGTTATTTTTTACACAATCATTTTCAAACTAGAACTCACTTTGAGTAGGCAACTATCAGTTTAAATTACCTCAGCTGTTTTATATTATGGCTCCAGCATACCAAGAATGACCAGTTGTCTCACTTTTATTTAAAGAAGAGCCCAATCTGAAAGATCTGGATTCAGATCCACCATTTTCTAAAGATCCTAGAGTGGAGTCCTGGCCCCATTGAAGTTACGGGACTTTTGCCATTGACCTCAATAGGGTCATCTTTGCTTTTATTTTTATTTAAAAAACATTCAGTGCAGTAATGCTGAATGATGAAATAAAGGATCCAGTTTGTGTTAAAGGTCTTTCTACTACATCGTCTTAAAACGTCTTAATCTGCTATTGCGTGTGTGTGTGTGTGTGTGAGTGAAAGTGTATCAGTGGGAGGTGTGTTTCTCTTTATAAAAGACTACTGTGGGTGTTATAGTCCACTCTAGGCCAGATTCTGACACCCTTATTCACACAGAGTCATGCCTTTCTCTTCAAACTGCCTCAAGTGAATCAGTGGGACTACTTGCAGAAGAGGTACAATGAATAAAGGTTCTTTCTGTATGTTTGTGTGGGGAAAACTGCTCTCTGTGGAACAGAAGGGCACCTGCAGTCCTGTATAAGAGAGTGGCAAGAACGTGTGCCTTTCATCTCATGTCTGCATGAAGGGATGATTACATCTTTGTGCCTTATCCTGTAGTTCTTACTCTGGCAAAAACCCCATTTGAAGTCCAGCGGCTAAAAGCCTGGAGTTAGCCTTCCGTGAAATTTACACTGGCAATAGGTTGTGCAGAAAATCGCACAACAGCTGGGGAAATGTGTAATATGGGCCACTGTGGAAGAAAACATATATTTGTCTAACATTCTCCTAGTGCAGACAAAGCCTTAGGTTTCTCCTGGATTCCACTGCCTACTTGAGAGGCATTACATATACATGCCTCATCAGGGTTACACTCACCAGCACTTCTGAATAGGGCCCAAGGACCTCAAAACTGAGCCCTTTACATCTTAGCCTAATCCAAGATGTGTGACAGACAGACAGAAATAATATTTGTGGGTTTAAAACAGTGACTCATCGCATTAGTTTAATATAGTATTATTTGTGGCTTCATAGTATCCTCTCTCTCCTCTCTGTTTTAACTAGGAATATGGCAATTTCACTTTTCTTAGAACCAGTTGGAAACCACTTGAGCTGGCTTATTAAAAAAATTGTTGTTGTTTTAGATGGCAGGTATAATTGGTCAACTTACATGACGTCTCACATACAGAGCATGGTTTCTGTTCCCAGAATAGACAGATACTCGGAGTTTGTAGTGTGTAACAGACCAATGCATGTACAGTATATATTACAGAATATATTGTGAAGAGGCGATAACTTAACCTAGTTAAGGGTTTAAACCAGATTTCATTATAAAACCCTATTTTACCACCCCACAGCCCAAACTTTAGTTTGGTAAATGGCTTGGCCTGAAAATTGCCAGACTTGCTTTGTAGGCAAAAGGGAATGTGCTTGCAGAGTCCGAAGAAAATTCAAACTGCTTTTGAAGCATAAGTCATTAAAATATTATCTTGCTTCTTTGTCTCCCCCTAGCTTAGAAAGGGCTCCTTGTTACGTGCTTAAGAGGTGACCCTTCCAACTCCAACAGGACCATGGAAATACAATTTTACCTTTTCAATACCTACAGTGTATCCATGTACTCCTCTGATGAGATCTAAGGACATTCTCTAGCAGTTACATGCTGACTCCGGTGGGAATTGTACAAGAGATTGGAAGAGGAGTATAAGCCAAGGAGATGCTCCAGAATTCTAATATGCAGGAGGAACACTGACTGTGAATGAATAGGGATGGGAAATACACTGGAGGGAAGCCTGCCAAGTCTCGGAGATGAACTTTTGGCATGCGTTAGAAATACTGTGAAGCAAATGTATCCCTTTGCTGTTCTTGACAACCAGCTGATACGGTGCCACGGTTGCATTGGGAAAGGGTAACTTATTGCAGCACAGCTAATATAACTTGCATCCAGAACTCCACCTCTAAGTCACCTCTTGCTTTCTAGATGTGCTGGTCAAATAAAAATGGCTGCATTTAAATGTGTTCAAAGACAAATCTGGTGCCATGCGACACAGAGAGGAAAGTGAAACTGATTGTGGCCAGGTGGGGTCTGAAGAGAAAGTCAGGATTGTAACAGAGACTCGGAGGTGAGTTATTACAGTGTCCTCTCTCTACTCTGCACAGCTACTCAGAGCAGTATATGAGGAGAATACCCTTTAAAGGTTCTTTGGACATCAGAGGGCGCCATCGCCCCACAGATACATGACATCATCCACCGGCTCTAAAAAATCTGTGCCCTGGAGGAGCAGTCCCTTCTCTTTTCTGCTTCAGAAACCGACTGGAACCAGTCCAGGCGCTCAAAGTAGCTTTGTGATCAGAGACGTCTCAGCCTCAGTGTGGGCGATTCAAGCAGGAGAAGCTCTCCGATCCCCCAGTCGACATGCAGCTTCTGTAAACCCTAGGTGCTAGAACAGGGGTTTTCAAACTTCATTGCACGGCAACCCCCTTCTGACAACAAAAATTACTACAGGACACCAGAACGAGGGACTGACGCCTGAGCCCACCTGAGACCTGCTGCCCTGGGCAGGGGGTGGGGGGGTGTCAATTCCAAAGCCTGGTGGGGCCAAAACTGAAGGCCAAGGGCTTCTGCCCCAGGCAGGGGGTGGAGTGGGGCTGTAATCTGAGCCTTGCCACCCAGGGCTGAAACCCTTGGGCTTTGTCTTTGACCCTAGGTGGTGGGGCTTGGGCTGTGACCCCAGGCCCCAGCAAGTCTAATACTAGCCATGGTGACCCCATTAAAACAGGGTTGTGACCCACTTTGGGGTCCCGACTGACAGTTTGAGAACCGCTGAGCTAGAACAAACAGAGCAGGGTGGAAGGTGATCACTTGCTGCTGTAGCTCACGAAAGCTCATGCTCAAATAAATTGGTTAGTCTCTAAGGTGCCACAAGTACTCCTTTTCTTTTTGCGAATACAGACTAACACGGCTGTTACTCTGAAACTTGCTCCCTATCTTTCCTGCTGGCTGCACTGGTAGCAATCACAACAGGGACATAATCCTTGGAGGCTCCTTGTACCAATTCATAGCACAAATTCTTTGATAGGAATGATAAACAAAACAATAATAATGAATAAATAATATTAATATCGTAACAAAGGAAAGCTACATAATTTGTGTTAGAACTACCTAAAGACAAAGGCTATGAAGCACATCCTGACACTTACCATCACAGCCCAGTTAACCATAATCCTTCACACAGAATGTTCCCCCTCCTATCCTGGCACCAAATTTTGTCATCACCTGTATAATATAACCCATCTAAACCACCTGACCGGGATAGAAGGTGACACCGATAGATGCTGTTTGACAAGGGAAATAAACAGCTTGTGGCTATAATTCTATCCTTGCATGTAAACGGCACACAGCTTACACTTTTTTATTAGTTTTGTGACTAAACAAAGGACTTCAGACTCCAGGCACTAAAATAAAATGGATCTTTTGTGATATCTGATTTAAGTTCTTGCACATCTCTGCCCTCCAGAATATTTATCAGGATTCCTCTTCACACACATTCCTCTCAGAAAGGTTCATATCTCTCTCTCCTTTTTTTTTTCTTTTTGGGCAGGGGGGTTGCGGGGAGTGGGGAAGGTAGGCCAAAATTTTGTTTTCCTTGAGTGTGGCAGTTAGAGTGCTGGAATCCAGGCTGAGATTTTACTCCTGCATTTGACAGTATTTTTGTCAGCAGCAAATCCCTTTTAAACAAGGTCAAGTGCAGGATATCTTTAAAAGTTGACAGTATGTCAGAACCCACTATAAGCCTGGGATGGAACAGAGCCAGAGCACATCATGCGTGCTCAGTTTACAAGCCCTGCTCTGAGCTCACACTTCTGGTCAAAAAATAATGTAAAACCAGAAGCAGCAGCCATTTGCTGAATCTAACCTCCCAGAACAAGATCCCCCACCTCCTAGTAAATACTGGCACTGGGAGCCATGATGTCTGAAAAGGTAGGCAGGAAAAGCTATCAGATATTAGTCTATGTTAATCAACTGTATGGACACTAAGCTGAATTGGCAGGAGTATAATTTAAAGGCAGGCAGCATAGTCCAATGGGAAGGGCATTGCATTAGCAGCCAGGAGCCCTGGAGTCTATTCCTAGCCCTGCCACTGACTTGCTGTGAGTGCTTTGGCATGTCACTTCACCTATGTTTCCACTCCTACCCTTTGCTTGTGTTGTCTATTTGCTCTGTAAGCAGGCACTGTCTCTCACTATAAGAATTTATAATGAGTAGCAAAATGGGGCCCTGATCTCAGTTAGAGCTTCTAAATACACCTGAAATATCATAAATAAGAAGAAGCTTAATTGACACAATAGATTACATGAAAAGTCTCCAGCAGAACTGGCACAAGACTTTGAGTTACTAGCACATCTGGCATAAACATGGTGTTTTACTTAAACTTTAGAATATGCTTCCAAACAAGAAATGATCATCCTACAATTCTGCCAAAAAAGAACACCTTCTTGGTACAAGAAAAGTAGAGGGCCAAAGTGAACATTAAAAATCAGAATTTAGATTTTGAATTGAAAATAGATTAGTGTGAGGAATGACAAAGATCAGTAATGGTTAGAGTCAATTATTTTCACCCCAGAAGATAGTAGGAAAAAAGCAACGAATCCACTTTGAACAGAATTCAAAAAATTATATATGTATATTTTAAAGTGACATCTTGGCGAGGAAGGACACAAATGGAGGACTGAACCAAATTAATAATTAATGGAGTATTTCATTTCCAGTCAAAGATGACTACATAGGAAGTCAACAAAAAGTGCCATCTTCCATAGTAAACATACCACAAGTCTGAGGCATTGCTTATAAATTATTACTTTCTATCATGCTTTCTAATTCACAACATATACCAGTAAGGTTTGCTGAATACACAGAAAAAAACAAGCTACACAGAGAATCCTGGAACTTATTAAAGATTCTAAGGTAATGGCTGCAGGCCAGGTTGCAAGAGCATTACTGGACTTAACAATCACTCCTATCTATTAAATGTCATGAATCTAAAAGAAAAGGTATTACTAAGAAGGGGGAGCCTACTAAGGCCAAAGCTGCATTAGTGGACTGTGCAACAGACTAGGCTAGATTCACTAGCTGCTTTGCTCTCCACTAATGACGTAAACCAGCTTAACTAACCAGTTAACAATAAAGAGCAAAGAGGTTTCTCAGTGGATTCCAATAGGATTAAATATCAGGGCTGACCTTAAAAGGAAATCATTTGCCATACTTTTTTTTTTTTTTTTTTAATAAAATGAAAAACTTCATCAGGCTTGAATTTTTTCCATGAAATTTTCCAATTTTTCAACAAAGCAATCTGAAACAAACAAAATGGGTCAATTCAAATCTAACGGCATCAAAAAGGAAAGGTGGGTTTTCCTCCTCCCCCACTTTAAAACCAAACTAAAATGTTTTTGTTTTGATTCCATATAACTCAAATCAAAATAATTCAATTTTTAATTGTTTCATCACAAAATCAGAAAGTTTTGAGTATGAAAGGTTTTGTATAATTCCAAATGCATCTTTTTGTTCAAAAAACCTTTGATGAAAAGTTTTTGACCACGTCTACTAAATAGTTTACTTGTATTTGAACTTTGGTTTTGCCTGGTTTCTTTAAGCAGGACAAGAAAGACGGAGGGGTACAATGAAATGTTATTGATGTAAATGTATAACTGCAAATTATTCCTGCATGTATGCATAGTGCTAAAAAAGTATATGATAGACAAACAACTAATATTTATTATTCCATTAGCTGATATAATTATTTTAAATTAAAGTATTGTGTGTCAGGTTATTTCATATTTGGAGTTTTCGTATACAATGCATTTTGGATAAATACAGTAACTTTACACATAATAGGGACCCTTCACAAGTAGCTTGAAGCATAAGCATTTTAGGGTATGTCTACATGGCAAAGAAAAACAGCCAACTCAGGCTCATGCTGAGTGTTTCATTGCTGTGTAGGCTTCTGGGCTTGGACTGGAGCCCAAGCTCTGGGACCCTCCCACCTTACAGGCTGCATCCTGAGTCAAGAAGTCTACATAGCAATGAAATAGCCCTGCAGCCTGTACCCCACAAGCCCAGCTCAGCTGGCACGTGCCAGCCCTGGATTTTTCTTTGCTGCGTAGACATACTGTTAAACTTGACAGTCTAAAGACTTGCTTGTTTATTTGACTGTGCCTCCAGAACTAAACCATTCATGCCTAAGATGACTACTTTTGGAATCTTCACAAGGAGGAAGACTGGTTGGTTGTTTTGTGACAATATATCATAGGGATCTGTTCATCTTACTTATACAAATATACTGTCAAAATGGCCACTGAGGAGGTTAAAGTGCAGTTTAGTAACAAAAAGCGACTGTTAAAATAACAGGGTCTGTGTTCTATATTTGTTGTCTTAATGACTTCTCATCAATTTTCCTTGATTTACAATGTAAAGAGTTTTTTCCCCTAACTGCCAGCCCAGAAAACTCAACATGGGTTCTGACAAACTGGGTTCTCTCTCACTCAGAAATAGTCATAAGTAACAAAAGTTATGTATTCACAACTGTTTTGATGCATGAGGCAGAAAAGAGTCTAGCTCTCTCCCATAGCCCTCCAGAGCCAACACAGCTAACAGAAGTAAAAGCCAGTTTAAAAAAGTATTTTTGTCCCCATAAATACACAGTTTATGACTCTGAATACACGCAGGGTGCAGGTCTTTGTGGTAAAAATGTGCCATTCCTACCTAGATGTTGTTCAGACCATCACTGCACTTTAATTATTCTAAGTATTATGAATACTTTCTTCTCCTGAAACAGAGAGACTAGAAATTTCTAAATGAGATGCTGTGGTTCAACCAAAATTGAAGGGCTTAATAGCAGGAAATTTCTGGGTAAAATTCTATGGCCTATGTTATACAAACAATTAGACTAGATCAACCTTTCCAGACTACCTTTCAGGAGTCTGATTTGTCTTGCGTACCCCCAAGTTTCACCTCACTTAAAAACTACTTGCTTACAAAATCAGACATAAAAATACAAAAGTGTCAGAGCCCACGATTACTGAAAAATTGTTGACTTTCTCATTTTTACCATATAATTATAAATCAATTGGAATATAAATATTGTACTGTACTGACATTTCAGTGTATCACAGAAAGAGCAGTACAAACAAGTCATTGTCTGTATGAAATTTTAGTTTGTACTGACTTTGCTAGTGCCTTTTATGTAGCCTTTTGTAAAACTAGGCAACTATCTAAATGAGTGATGTACCCCAGGAAGACCTCTGCATACCCCCAGGGATATGTGTATCCCTCTTTGAGAATCACTGGGCTAGATGCTCATCATCATGCTTTCTGGCCTTACAGTCTATGAATTCAGCAAACTAAATTTACTTTCATGAGAAAAGCATGGGCGTGTCAGGCCATGCCAGGATGTTCTCCATTAATGTGGATAATGTGGATACATGTGGGTAATGAGAGTGTCATAATGCAAGACAACATGACAAAGGGATGTGAGGAGCGGGGTTAGGGAAGGTAACTGTCTTATTGCAGGTGTGCATCCACCCCCAGAGCCACTGGATCCGGACTCCAGCCATACAATTGTTTCAGCCGACAGGTGAAATGGAAGGTGAAGAGACTGCTCCCACAGGCCCAAACATTGGGCAATCGATGAATACACTTTCCCTTCATGGGTGTAAATATCAGCATCCCCGAAGTAACATGTAAATCACTACTGTGTTAGATAACCCTGGAACGTTTTCTATGTTGGCTGAAATTTGGGTTTTGAGAGAAAATTCCCAGATCTTCTAAATGCCATGAATGGTTGTCTGCACAGTGTGTGGTGATTCCTTCAGCTGTATGAAACCTTGGGCACAGAAAACAACAATGGAGTTACAGCCCTCTCCCATCACACTGTTGAATGAATCTGCTAAGAGTTCTAGCACGGTCCTCTGGGTTCCCTCCAAGACCCCTGTCTTGGACTGACTGGAATATCACCTCCTTATTCCAAGTCTGAATATGTAGTTGTCAGCACTGCTCGAGTTCTTCTCTGGTCTGAAGAAATAGAGCAGTGGTTCTCAAACTAGGGCTGCTGCTTGTTCACGGAAAGCCCCTGGCAGGCCGGGCCGGTTTGTTTACCTGCCGCGTCCACAGGTTCAGCCGATCGCGGCTCCCACTGGCCACGGTTTGCTGCTCCAGGCCAATGGGGGCTGCAGGAAGGGTGGCCAGCACATCCCTTGGTCTGCACCACTTCCCGCAGCCCCCACTGGTCTGGAGCGGCGAACCACGGCCAGTGGGAGTCACGATCGGCCAAACCCGTGGACGCAGCAGGTAAACAAACCGGCCCATCCTGCCAGGGGCTTTCCCCGAACAAGGGGCGGCCCTAGTTTGAGAACCACTGAAATAGAGGGATTTTTCTCCCTGTACTTTATCCAATTGACCCAAACACCCCTTTCCAACTTCAAGATGGTACAGGCAGCCTGGGAAGATTGGACAGAAGCAGAGAGAAGGCCTAGGAATCTGGTAATCTCTCTCTCTGACACCAAATCCATATGCAACACGCTTCTCATTGTTTCCTGTCTTCCAAGGTGTGAAAAATAAGAAGTCTTAGCAGTCCTTGGGAGGAATCAACAAGCCCAGAAATGTTAACTCCAGTGTTGTCTTTTGCTCTTCGCACAACAAAGTAATATGTAGAAATCATACAGACACAGTGGGGTTCCAAATATCATGTTTACTAAATATACAGAAGGTCTAGTTACTTATACATCGTGCTGCTGTGGCTGGTTTTTAAAATATAGAACACAGAAACCTCTAGAGGTCTCACAAACTATTTAAAGGGATACTATCCCATTCCGAAACACTACATTCTGGAAATGCATAAGGAGAGACTGCTTGTAAATTATAACTAAGCCTCTAGTACTTAGGTAACTTACAACACCACTTAAAATGTTCCTTATCTGTGCAAATATACTGTGCAACCCCAGGCCACCATCATCACTTTTATGATTTTTCTTTCTTTTTTTTTTTTGGTGAAGCACCAAAAGGCTAATATTAGAAAGAATTATAGCAAGTGAACTACTTGCCTTTGTTGTCTCTGCTGGATTGTAATAACTTCAGAGCGTACTTCACTCAGAAATACCAGGCATAGGTCTTTTAGAATGAAGCACACCATCTAATTTCCTTGGGAAAGAATCCTTACCCTTGACATAGGTCACCACCAGCACATGACAGGTTTCAGAGTAGCAGCCGTGTTAGGCTGTATCTGCAAAAACATCCGATGAAGTGAGCTGTAGCTCACGAAAGCTTATGCTCAAATAAATTGGTTAGTCTCTAAAGTGCCACCAGAATATGTAATTCTGTCAGATGATCCTGTTTTCTTTCCAAGCAGAAACAGGTTGCTGAGAAAGGTTTATAATGGAGGCAGCACCTGCTGAATGTACCTCTCTCGCTGTAGAGCAAACTAGCTTCTGCCTTAGTGAAACTAAGTGCAAGGAAAAATTCTGGTGCAGGGTTTCTGAGAACAAGATCTGCAGATTGGTTACTGTCTGCAGGGCTCATAAATCACTGATAAGTTTTTTTTCAAGTCTTGGGGGTGCAGGAGAAGGAGGGGGAGAATGAATCCTGCCCCTTTTTGCCAGTGGACTAATGATGAAAAGGATACCCATATAATGCTCATCTGTAGGCTGAGGCTGAACTGGCTTCAATCAACCCATTCATGAAGCTCCCCTGAAAGGTTGCTAAGGAAAGGGAAATAATATTGGGTTCATCTGTTGCCATTGAAGGCCTTGCTGGTGAGCAACCTCTGCTTCTTTCTTCCCTATCAAAAACCTTTCTGACGCTTCGATGTTGTCTAATGAGGTGAACTGTTCGTGCCAATGAACCAAGATAGCCTTTGTATGAACTGTTCACTGAACAGCTTCTCTTTGGCCTGCAGACCATCTTCCAAATGGAATACGGTCTTCTTGGAGTCTACTTCAATGAGGAAAAACCCATGAAGTAACATTTCCTCCAATACTACTGCTGGCTAGTTTCACTCGTTTACTTAAGCATCCAAGCATATCTGACAAGGCCATAACTTTTCAGACATCTTTTAAAAATTACCTTTGTATCCCTTATGGGAACTATCCTACCCTTCCTGTGATCCTAACAGGACTGATCCATATGTACTATGAGTTGGTCATGTTCCTGTACGATTCCTATATTGTCCTGGAAAGATCATCTGTGTCTTCATCTGACAACATTACCTACTAGCACAACCAAATAGTAAAGAAAGTTGCTACATGGATATTAGGGGTCTTCAGTCTGAAGACTTTAATTGTTTTAGCTTCTTTACGTTAAACAACTGCTGACCTTTATCACTAAGCAGGGTTGCCAGTCCCTTGGTTATCAGAAAATGTTGAATTCAAGGGGTCAAAATTGCCTTTAGCCTCCTTTTACTCCTCAGCCTGAGGAGGAGCATTGCATATGTCCTTGGCAGGCTCTGTGCTGCTCAAATCACATCTGTGACTTTACTGGACTTGGATGTTGAATATTTCTCTTTACATAGGAGTCTAGGGACTTGAGTGAGGCCAACAGACATTTCCAGCCTCTCCTTATGGATGCAGATATCATGTAACACTAGAGATATGGCAATGAGTGGCCTCTATGCCTTGCCTTGACATCTGACAATCTGAGAACTGTCTCCACATTCAAAGTGACACTGGAGGCATTACCCACCAATGACCTCACTGTCTGCTCACCCTCCATGTGGCCAACGTCCTCACTGCTAAGGCTTTGGAACCCAGTGGCCTCAATGGCTGATCTGAGGCCCGCTGCTTCACAGCAGTGGGGATTAAAGGGTAGAAAAATGTTTAAAAGAAAAGGTTTTCCTTCTGCTCAAGGGCACTGCCTGGCTCTTGGAACTGATAATGAGATGCAGAGCCTTTCACCTCTAGTTTTCCATTTCCAGTCTGGCCCAACTCAGTACTGATCATCAGCTCTCCAATGGTCTAGGGCACATGGAAACTGAATCATCTTCTGCCACATTAAGAAGAATGCTCCCCCTTATCAGGGTGCAGAGGCAACAGTTAACTGCTTCCTACTCTGTACCTGTTTGCTGGATAGAGACAGGACTTCAAGTCTCCATTGCTCACTCAAATGGACACTTTTCACAAACACCACATTCACATGCAATTAAACATTCATCCTCCTCACTCTTCTTATGAAAGCAGCAAAAAAAGATGAGCCAGTCCAGGGGTGGCCAACCTGTGGCTCTGGAGCCACATGCGGCTCCTCAGAAGTTAATATGCAGCTCCCTGCACAGGCATCGACTCCCGGGCTGGAGCTACAGGCACCAACTTTCCAATGTGCCGGAGGGTGCTCACTGCTCAACCCCTGGCTCTGCCACAGGCCCTTCCCCCACTCCACCCCTTCCCACCCCCTCCCCTGAGCCTCCTGCAGCTGATCAGGACATGCAGGGAGGGAGGGGGAGGTGCTGGGAGCAGGGGTGGGGGCTGCTGATATATTACTGTGGCTCTGGCAATGTACACTGGTACATTCTGGCTCCTTCTCAGGCTCAGGTTGGCCACCCCTGAGCCAGTCAAAAGCACAGGCTTCACAGAGGCAGTAGCAATGTGTAGGAGTGAGAAGAGTGCTCCCTAACCTGCAAACCACTGTAAAGTTGATCTTTTCCCTTGTTTGCTTCTGTGCAGAGGAGCATTAAAGAAAGCCCATTCTGGTCGGAGCACCTTGTAAGATTCTCTTCCCCTCCCCCATCACAACAAAAAGCAATGATTGCAACGATCGATCGGCAGAAAATGTAAAGGACAAGTCAGCTGATTCCTGGCAACACAATAGTAAGATTAGCTCATCTACAGCACACAAACGTGTGTGTATTATATGGGTTTTAAAGTTAAGACAGGCAAAAAAGCTGTGGTTTTCATATGCAATGCTTCTACTCTGTAAAGCAAAAACATATCTAGTAACTTATTACTTCCAAGTGACTATAAAAAAAGCCTTTTAAAAAACATCCTTTCCCTTGTTTTGAAATCTACATACATCAAGCTTTGTTTTGTACTAGTTTTTCCTGACAACTTTTTGTCCATCATACTGCCATATAGATTTCTTCAAACCCTTTTCTTTTAAACCCACTTGCCTTTTTAAAAAGCCCAAATTAAACAAATCTAAGCGTCTCCCTCCGGAAACCCAGCGACTCCATTCTGTGACTGGCTCCTAAATGTAAAAAAAAAAAAAAAAAAAAGCAATCACACAGCAGCAGCACCAGCCACCGCTGCCTGCAAACAAAGGGGGCAGGGACCTGTTTGCAGGCTGGGTATCACGTTACTCAACCTTCCTTCTCTTTAAATCTCAACCCCCGCCCCCCACAATCGCCACTATATAACTCAGACTGACAGGTCCTACTGACCAATGGCAAGGATCTTGCCACTTTTGGCGCCCGGCCACCGTTTCTCCTTCAGCCAATGGGGAGCGGAGATCGAGGTATTACACCCAAGGGGACAGTGGAGCCTCCACCAATGGCAGCAGTGTTATTAAAGAGAAATACTATTATGCTAATAGATGTTTTGCTCTAACTTGGTGAGGGCTTTAAAAGCGAGGCAGCCCCAGGCTCACCAGCAGACTGCCGAGGTTCCAGGCTGGTTGTGCTGGCTGCCCATCGAGCGGGGACGGGTGGAAATCACAGCCCCTTTCTCCCCAGGAGCACCACGTTTGGGTCCCTGCCTTCCCTGGGCGAAGCAGCAGCAGCAGGACCATCATGTCCAACGTGCACCTCTCCAGCGCCTCGGCTCTGGAGCGCTTGGCCGCCCGCAGGACTTTCCCCTTGCACGCCCGCACGGGGGTCTGCCGGAACCTCTTTGGCCCCGTGGATCACGAAGAGCTGAGCCGGGAGCTGAAGAGCAAACTACGGGAGATCAGCGAGGATGACCAGAGGCGGTGGGACTACAACTTCCAGACCGACACCCCGCTGGACGGCCCGGGCAGGCTGCAGTGGGAAGAGGTGGAGGGAGGCTCGGTGCCCGCTTTCTACCGGGAGACACTGCAGGTCGGGAGGTGCCGCTTCCCGGTGCTGCTGGTCAGGTCCAAGCCACCTCTGGGGGGCATGGACACTCCCGCGGGGGTTAACCCCAGGGACCCTCACCAGGAGCTGGTGGTGTCCGCGTCCTCCTCCCCCAGCCCCCAGGGTAAGACGGCAGCCCTGGAAAGCACTATCGCGGGGGGTAAAGAGCGGCTCAACCAGGAGAACCGATCCGATCAGCTCAACAACTACTCAGGGATTACAATCAAACCCGCACCCTGCGCGCCAGCGGCGCTCAAAAGGGTCTCGTCCTCCAGCGCAGCCCACATCACAGGTAAGGCTGGGGCATGCCCCGCGCACGGCACGGGCGCAACCCTCCCCCGTGTCGGGCTCTCTGCGCTTCAATCCCCCTGCCTGCCCCTGGGGTTTAAAGGGCCCCGGGCTTCGCTCGCTCCGCGAAAAGGCTCGCGGCGCAGCTCGCTGGGGCCGGGCTCGGCGCCCGGCCGGGGAAACGCTTACACAGCACATTGCGCGCTGCGGGCCGGCGAAGTAAACAAACCCGACCCAGCTGCAACCCTCCCCCGAGGCAGAGAGGGGGAGTCAAGAGCCGCCAGGCCTCCCGTGCGCACAGTTATGCGGGGGCCCGGGCAGGGCGGGGCCCGGCTGCTGCGGGAGCACGTTCGTGTGTCCGTCCGTCCCTCCCCGCCGCGGGGGCCGCCCCTGGGGGAGGCGGCGGCGGCGGCGGCCGGGGTGCGTGGGTGTGTGTAACGCCTCGCTCCTGCCTTGGGTCCCTAGATTTCTTTGTCAAGCGGAAAAGGCCGGGGGACTCCAAAGCGGCCTGCGACCATCCCGGCGGGTGTCCCGCCTCAGCGCCCGCCGTGCCCGCCGAGCAGACGCCCCGGAAGCGGCTGCGGTGAACCAGGTGAGCGCCCTCCCCGGAGACCAGAGCGAGCCCCCGGCGGGCGGGCGGCCCCCCGAGCCACAAAACCCAGCCGCGGCGGGAGGAGGAGGAGGAGGGCTGCTGCCCAGCGGCGGGGCGGGCCTCGGGAGGGTGCTGCTGGGCCGGGCCTGGGGCGAGGGCCGTGTCCGGCCTGGCGCTGCGCAGCGGGGCCCCACGGAACGCCTCTCCGCGGGGCGTGCGCGCCGCCAACCCAGGAGCGGGGCCTGAATCTCACCAAAAGCTGCGGGGCGGGTCCCCTTGGAAGGCGGGCCAGGCTGCCGCCCCGCTCTGCCAACGCACACGGGAAGCCACTTCCCCGGGGGGAGCCGGGGCCGCCCCGCCCTTGTGCAAGCCCCTCCCCCGCTGATGGGTGAGCTGGGAAGGAGCTGGTTTCGCTGACTCATTCGCCGAGATGGAGGGGCAGATGGGGCGGGGTCGGCCGAGTTACTTTGTGGCCGCCGGGGGCTCTGTCTGTGGCTGCTGGAAGCAGCAGTCGCGGTTACTTTCAGTGGATGTTCCTGAAATTCATAGGGCTGCTTCGCTTCCCTTCCCCTTTTCTCCTCAGATTTTGCACTATGACACCCTAAGGGAGATTTTGCTTCGTCTCTGGAGGCGCGGAGCCCAGCGGCTGTTCTGCCCACGCTTCGGCAAGGGGCAACTCTCAAGGGAGCTGGAGCAAGGAGGATTAAGATCTGGGCTCCCTACACCCTCTCCCACACAAGGAACTGCATGTAGTGAGAGTAGCTCTGACTACAGCCACGGACGGAGCAGTGTTAATTTACAACTGTGCAATGTATTGCGTTTTATATATAAATGTATTATGCCTAATGTGAGTACACTGGCCAGAAGTGTAAAGCTTTAAAGTCATTTATATGAAATGTTTAACCTTTGCTGATCTCTCAGTGCAAAAAAAAAAAATGTATATTTGTACAAATTTTTTTAAGAGTTATACTAACTTATATTTTCTATTTATGTCAAATGTGGATAACGTTGGTTGATACCCAATAGGCTGTTTGTTTTTTTTCTTTTGGTTAAGCCAAAGGGCACTATATTTGCTTTTATTTACAAAATGTAAATTTATTTTTATAGTGGGTTTTTTTTTTTTGCATTCACAAAATGTAGCTATAAATCAAAAAATTTAGTTTTTACTTGAAGACATCTGTTTCAATGGTTCCTGAGCCGGTCTGTACCACTGCCATTGCAAATAATGCCACAAAGTTCAAATAAAAAAAAAAGAGTCCAAAATCTATTGCTGTTAATTCGTATTAAGGAAACATCTAGTGGAACACAAGTGACAGAAAATGCCCTAGTTTGCAAACATCAGAAAACACGTGTGTAAGCTTAAAGTTACTCCTTAGAACTCAACTGTCTTTCCATTCCATTAACTCATTCATTCTCACACTCCACAGCTGCTGGCGCAGGGGGACACTACAAAACAAGGCCAATTTCCATACCTTTGTAAGGTGCTCAAAGAACACAAGGATTGTGGTACAAAGAATCTCAGGATAAAAATGTGCACCACCCCACCAGCCACTATAAATATTTAAAAAACACTTTGCGTCTCAGTGCCTCATCCGTACGTATTGCATAGCATAACAGATTTTTTCTAGTGGTGAAGATTGTTAGAGGCACAATTCTATTCCCCCATATACTGTAAGTACACAGTTGATTAGCTGTCCATGGTATAGAGGAGTTTAACTTTCTCTAAACCAGTAGGGTTGTAGCCACTGCTGGAGTTAGCATGAACCAATTATCTGATTCCCAGAATCTAAAATACACTACATTAACAAAAAGTTACAATCCCTCAAGCCTTGCTTTTATAATTCATATAGATAACATTTACATACAGGTCTAGACAAAGTTCTGGCCCATTTAGTTCAGGAGAAGACTGAATTTATGTTCAATACAATGCCTTTTAGCGTTGTTTCATGCTCCCTCTTTGTGGGGAGGGATATTTATTTTGTAAAGCATCTTGCCATCCATATAAAATTAGCTCTAATGGCTATTTTTTAAACCCACTTATGCTGCAGTTAAATCTGCCCAAAGTGCAACTGTAGGATGACACTGTCAGGCGCTTCAAGTACCACTACCGTGTGCCAAGCTTTGACACACCCACACACCATTTGCAAGGATTTGAATGGTCTGATTCAAAAATCTTCCAGTGACCCATTATTTACAGATCAGTAGCATGATAAACCATAGTGGCTCCTCTGCTGTGTCAATGCATTTAGGGAGTTCTTAATCCTTGACACAATAGATGGAGCCTTTCTGCTCTTGTTTGGAAAAGTTTATATATTTAAAAAATTTTACACAGCATTATCTGGCATCACAGTATTGTATGCATCAAAAGACCACATGCCCAGCAATAGCTTTGTAAACTACAAAAACAAAAAACCCTTAACTTGTATTTGATTCACTGTTGTATTGGAACACAACAACATCTTAATTGCAAGAAAGTGCTTCCTGGTATAGCAATTTAAATCGAGACTATGTGCTTATGAGTCAGCTATAAATCCTGAAAAATATAGTCTAATAGAAATGGTAACATACAATCGTGCTTGTTAACTATAACATAGGGTCTAGTTATTAAAAAGCCATAAATCAACATTTTAGTATTAACATTTTAGGCCTATTTTGTCACAAAAATGGACAAATATCACAACCTATTGTCAATTAAGTACACTACCTCTGCAGCCCTGATGAGGTTGAAAACATGGGGGACTATTACCAAAATAACCCCACTTTAAAATCTATACATGGAAATTACTCACAATCCAGGCAGCATTAGCATTCTCTCTCTCTCTCTCTCTCTCTCTATATGGGGTGGGAAGGAAGGTTGTAAAGCAGGTCTAAAAAGCCTTCCGGGCATAGTATTCTGTGACTTAAATTATATTATATATATATATATATATAAAATTGTCACTAATTTTTCTTTAAATTGTTTAGATTTACCAGTTTTGAATGGCTGGATATTATTTTCAGGATTTTCTGCACTTACGTAACTTGAAAACATATACACACACAAGTTGTAGCTCAGTGTAATTAGGTAAACTATACAAAAAATTAGTTTGAAAGTGGGTGTGTGCGGTCAGTACGTTTTCCTAGTAAACGTTTAATAATTTTTTTTAAAAACTGTCAATATCGGTGCAAGCAAACACAATAGCATAGAAGAGGCTGCAAAGGCAGGGATTTAACGTTGTAGACTACCAAGGACCTGACAGAGTTGACGGCCAAATGCCAGCCAGGTTTCCAACAGTTTCACTCACACGTAGGAATGAGGAATCAACCCACATTTCCCATCTGAAATCTCTTGCCCATGTGGTTTAATGCAGGCTCTTAAGGTAACGCTTACATGGAGTTTTAGCAGCTGAATTTCCTTTGGTTTTTACGGTAATTTCTGAGGTTGGATTATATTAGCCTTTATGTACCTATAAAATACTCATAAGTGGTTTAGTGACCCTTTTGACTCCTCCCCTCTAAACATCGCTGTATTTAATCTGGCGAATTGAAATCTGTGTCCTGCCCCTCTCCCCAAGTTAAATCCAGCTGCTGATTTATACTGCTGAGCTGAAACTTGCGGTTCCCCAATTAATGTCTCAGCGCTAGCTGAGAGGGGCGCAGTTTTAAATCCTGGGCTAACCTTAGGCAGGGAGAAAAGTGGCTGGCGGTGAAGGAAGCTTTAGCTGAGCTGATCCACTGTGTGGGGAGCTGGGGAAGCACAGGAGGATTTGGAGAAAAGACCCGGGAAAGGAGCAAGAGATCCAGGGGCCGAGGACGGAGAGAATCCGGGACCGGGGCAGAAGGATCCGGGTTGCCCAGTCAGGAGAAGGAGACGTTCCCGATTCATTCCTTCCCCCAGTCCCCGTTTAGGCCCGGCTTCCGTTCAAACACTCCTCCTTTCCCCCTACAAAATCCCCAAATAGCACAAGCGCCGCGGTCCGTCTGGCTGAGGACTGCGGTTTCACATGCTTTGCAGCCTCCTGCCATGCACTCCTGCAGCGGTTGTGCGGACAAGTCCCCGACTCCTATTAGCGATCAAAGCCACTATTTCACGATGCCAGGGAGGAGGAATAAAGCTTCCAGCGGCCAGCACGTTTTGCCCGAAAGGCAATCACCTTTATTTCAAAGTCAATCACGCGAGCCCCGTGCGTAACATTGATTACCTCAAAACGAGATGATCACTTAATCAGAACTAGATTTTATGGTGCCTGCATCAATGGGTCCTGATTCAAAACGATCTTCTCCTTTGAAAAGAAGAAGAAAAAAAAAAAAAGCTTTTCCCTTTCTTATGAAAAGCCAGCAATACACGGAGGGAGGCAGCTGGATCCTCCAGGATTTATGGGCTTTTCTCTTGCTTTCATGGAAGCAGGTGCCTTTGGGACTTCCATTGTCTCCGCGTCTTACTAATAATAGGACCTTCTGAAATGAAAGATCCATACTCTGTGTAGCCTTCAAAGACCTCGTATGGCGGAGCCACAGTTTGCACAAAGGTGCAAAAACCCACCCCAAGGCAGAAAGCGTTGGAGGTTTCAAGGGAGTTTATTTATTTGTGTTAAACGCTCATTTTCTTTACCCCAACGCAATCGTTTCGAAGGACTGCTAGCAGGAAGCGCTGGGAAAAGCTTGGAGCGCTAGAATGGGAGAGGCACAATGAGCGTCTCCGCTCACTTGTACAGAATCCACCACACAGCGTTTCTCCGCGCACACAGAATTGAGTCTAGTCAGTCTTTGTTTTTATGAATCTTCCAGTCCCGACTTTCTCTCTCCTCCCCCCCCCCCCCCCACCATGCAATTTTAATTTCCCGGCAGGGCCTGTACCCAACCAGTGAGAGTGGCCCTCTGTTTGAATGACTTGGTCTTGCGTTTGTGGTAAAAGAGAAAATATTTTTTGTATTTATTTTTGCTCCCCCCCCAGTCCTTATCTTTTGGAAGGTGTGCAGCCCTGCTTCTCCTTTAGAATCTCCTGCTCCACCCAGCTTGGCACTGCCTTCTTCTTATTCCCATCACAAAGCACACTGCCCCTATTCTTCTGGCCTTTGTAGCCATATGGCAAATCCATGTAGACACAGCCAACATCCATTTATTCAGGCACATAATGTCCCGCAACAGGGAACAATTGGAACTTTGTTTGCTTCTATTATTGATGCGAATGGGCAGAGAGAGAGAAAAAAATCATTTAACTATAAGAGATATCCAGCTAATTATGAGCCATATGTGCCTATAGTTTCAAAGCAATCCAATGAAGTTCATTTTAAATCTAGACTACTTTATTAGGTATAGAAGACAGATGTCCCAACAGTACATGCATCAGAGGAAACCATGTAAAGAAGTTCTTGAAATATTTAACTGGAGCTCATTCACTGTGAGAGGGACTTTAAAGTGCCCTTTATCACCAGGATACGTAGGGGAAATTCAGGGGAGATTTCTAATCCCCATTGCCAAACAATTACCCTAAAAACCATTCCAGCTTGGATTCTAGGAGAGAGATTTTTTTTTGAAACAAACATCAGGCTCTTCATAAAATTGTTTATGCAGTGCAAATCCTGGCCGAAGTCAGATGCTTATTTGAGCTGTATTGAACCTAGAACGAAGAGCAAAGCAACCCAAAGAAATCGCTCAGGTTTCCAGTGCAGAGGGCTGCGTGCTTCCTAAAACGGTGGTGCACTTTTACTACTATGCGAACTGGGAGAAGGGGTTTATTATTTTCAGACCTCAGCGATTCGATCATTGAGAGTACCCTTAAGTGAGAATCCTGCAGTGCAATGCGAAAGGGAAACGGCACTGCAGGGAAATTAAAGACAAACTCGTTAGAGAAAATTCTTTATGAAATGCAATTATTGGCAGGCTCTCCAGCCCTGGACACCGCTCTTTCACCCATAAAGCCAACTATCTAGGTTAAAGGATTAGCGTTATCTTTAGCAGTGATTGCAACATCTATTAGTAATTAAAATATTTCAGTTAGAGGAAATGGTTGGCTCTAGAAAGCTTCCTTTTACATCAAAATTATTGAAGAGGTTTAATTGTTTTCCCCAAACCTTGTTGTATTTATATCACTTTAAAAAAAAAGCCATTTCCCCACCTTTAAGCAAAGAATCATCTCTCTTCAATGAGCAAGAAACATTCAGTATAAATAACACAAAAAATTTCAATTTTTTAAAGAATAAACTTCCTACATTCAAGAATCAAGATAGAAAATTTCTTCCTAAGCATCCAGTTCACACCAAATGTATCATCTGCTTGGTGACAGATTTCTTGGCATGCCGATTGCATTTAAAAAAACTGAGGCAAGAGGGAAATTTAATGATCAGGTAAAGAAAAAGAAATAGGTATAGAAAACCGTTCTGCTGCCTACATGTAAAGAAGTAATTAGATGAGCGCAGCTGGATTTGCTTGAATGAAGTAGCCAGCTTTTGCTGCACTTCCACAGAATATAGGGTAAACACCAGATGTTTCTTCACTGGCCCCATTCTTACAAAACTGAGGTTGTGTTTCTTTCCCAAAATTTAAATATAAATTCAAAATGACAATAAAGATGATCCCTAAGGATAGGGTAATATCTATGTTACTTTCTACTCTTCCACTGTGTGAGCACATATCAAGGTGGCTCCTCCACTCACAGACACAAATAGTAATATGTAAAGGCCTGATCCACCCCCTATTGAGATAATTGGAGAGATTCCCAATGAAGAGTCTCCCATACAGAAAACAACGGATAGGTAGGTAACTGCTGTTTAGACTTAGGAGAGCTCTGTTCTATTCCACACCCTGACAGTGACACGCTGTCACACACCTCAGGCAAGTCACCCTACCTATTTTCCCTCCTATTGTCCATTTAGATTGTAAGCTATCTTTGGGGCAGGGTCCCTCTCTTGCAGTTCCTAGCAAAATGGAGCCCCAATCTCAGTTTGAGGGGGCATAGGCACTACTATAATACAAATAAATAGTACTAATTACTTCAATGGACATTGGCTCAGGCCCTAAAAGAAAAGGAGTTAATACAAAGCAATGGCGTTTAGTGTGGGCATGGCAAAAAGCATCACCTATTTTTAAGGTTGCCTGACACTTCCCATAATAAGACCCTGTTTTCTGTTGCTTTTGACTTCATCAAACTAACTGTTTGAGCTGAAATTTTCCATGCTGTGTGCCTTGTCCGAGTCTGAATATTTTGGGGAAAGTTAAACCAAAACAGATTAGCCATTTCCAAGAATGAGACTTGGGGGAAAAAAATTGTTTTGCTCATCTTAAATTCTGTTTAACTGTTCTTTGAAAAGTTCTACCAGCCTCATGCTTTGAGGAAGGGTCTTGAAATTTGGTAGGTGGATGGCCTTTGTGTCAGGAATGTGCCTTTTGCTGGTGAAAATCCACCCAAATTTGGCCAAGTTATAAGCCTTTGAAAGATCACATTTTTCATATGTTCAACAGACTTAGATTTTAGTAGCTAAATTCCCTAAAGATTTCATCTACACCAAGCATGCTCCAGCCCTGGAATGAACTGACTTTCCCTGCAATTGCAGCTCTGAGCCGCTATAAACTGTGCCATGTCTGGGCACCAGAACTGAGAGCAGGGAGATTGCCTCTCCTGTGCTTTCAATTAGGCCCAGGCCACATTAGAGGAAGAAGCTGCCTGACTCAAATGCATAGGGGACAAAAGCTGAAACTGTGGAGAGGCAGGAGTAAAAGATCGGGACAAGGAGCCCGGTGGGGGAGGCTGGAAACCAGGACTAGAGAGCGGGGGATTTAGGCAGAAACTGGGACTGGGAATTGGGATCTGGGAGGAGACTGCAACTGGCTGGATGAGGAGACTGGGCCAGGACTACAGAAGAGGGAGGGAAATGAGGTAGGGGGAGTGGGAGCCTATAGGTTGAGGAAAAACAGATTGGATAAGGAGCCAGGGAGGAGACTGGGTCATAGACAGGTCATTTAATCTCTTTATGCCTCTGTTTCTTCTCCCACTCTCTTTTCTACTTCAACTGTAAGCTCTTTGGGAGAGGGAACTGTCTCCCAAACACATGTAAGGACAGGATCTAGCACATTGGGGCCCTGATTTTGTTTGGGCCTCTAAGTGCTACCATAGTACAAATAATAAACAACCCCCAACATGTGGGGGTTATGAGGAGAGACAGAGGAAAGGGGTTGGGCCCAGGGCCAAGCATGAAGAAGCTAAGCAGATTTGGGACATTAAAGAAACTATATATAGAGTATTGCTCACATGTTTGGCATGTGTGCAGGTAGCTCCATTCTCTGCATGGGTGACTGGACGATGCATCTACAAGCCATTCATTTCATTATATATTACATAAACACCCCCCTAAAATTTAGAACCACATGCCAGTGCCTGGTTTGACTGACTGGGTGTGGGAATAATGCCTTTCGGATCATGCCGGGATCTTTATACATATTAGCATGACCTGGATGCTTTACATGCTTTTTCTTCAACAAAGCAGCCACCTTTTCCAGAACACAATGCACAGGAACTAGTTGGTTTAATGCAGCACAAGGCAGTATAGGCACTGTTCTACTTGGAGCACTAAACAGAAACAAGCTAGTATTCAAATAGGACTATGGCTAGCGTATTTTTAGTATTGCTTAGCCAGACATCATGGACAGGGATTTCTCCTCCCCCCTCCCCCCCAGTAACTCTGGTAGCCAAAATGGTGCTATAGATTGTCCCTACCCCCATCAGAGTTATAGAACACGCATCCTGATTCTGAAAACCTTCTCTCACACAAGTAGTCCCAGGGCTCTATTTTCTAAATTGACTAGATTTCTAGTAGTTAGAACCCCCTTTAAACGGTTTTAACATTTTGGCCAGCCATTGTGGAGTGGGACAAACTGTCTGAGACTACTACTGGTGCACAAACCTAGTCTCAAATACAGTTTAAGCATGTTATAAATGTCAAATAATTGAAAAATGTTTGAATATTTTCCCCGCCTCCCCATCTATACTGGAGTCCTTGCTGCACAAGGAAGTTGATCCAGATTTCGACTGTAGACCTCTCAAGTATGGCTGAAAATGGTTTGGCCATTAACATAGACAAAGCCAAATTAGAGCTGGTCAGTAAAATTCTGATGAAAGTTGTTTGTTTGGTGTTTTTTTTTGGTTGGAATTTACTGATTTGTCAAAATCCAAATGTTCCACAAAGACCGTTAGATTTTGATGAATTTCCTATGAAACCTGCCTAGTTTCTTGGCAATCCACTGGAGGGGCTTCTGGAGAGTCCGGTGTTCTAGGGCCCACCTCCCCAGGGCTTCCAGGAGGATTGCCCCTAAATCGGGGACCTCAGAGGTGTCCCTTTCACTGAGAATTTCAAAAATTTTGGTCTTCCTTCCTAATCAGAACTCAACCAAATGTCAAAATACTGAAATCTTCCTTGAAACAGAATTACTATTATCCACAAACTCTGAGCCAAACTGTTTTCAACACCCACTGCATAACCCTGCTTGATCCCACATTCCACAAGGGATCTAGCCTTTTTGTGACAGGACCAAAACCGCTTGCAGCACCTGTTAAACATTAGTGGCCAGACTTTTCAACCCTGACAGCTGGCAGAGAGGGTGCAATAGGACCTGCATTTGACACCTGTTGCCAAACATGAGTCATTCTCCTAGTCTGGCCAGCTTAGCTGTGTTGCAATCATTTTAACCCACATCAGGAAACATGTTTCAGGGCATATTATCTCTATCTCGATTTAAAATCGCTCATTATTTGCATTACAGTGTCAGTAGCAACTAGAGAGCCCAACTGAGGTTAGCTACACATAGTAAGAGACAATCCCTGCTCTAAATAGACAAGGCAAGCAAAGAGCGGGGAAAAAGGAAGTATCATTATCTCTATTTTAGAGATGGGGAACTGAGGCATGAAAGTTGAGTAACTTGCCCCTGGTCACACAGTGAGACTCTGGCAAATGCAGGAATTGAACCTAAATCTCCTGAATCTCAGTCGAATTCTTAAACACAAGACCATCCGTCCTCTCTGTTGAGGCCATCGTATAGTCCCGGCAGTGAGGTATGCTAACAAACATGCTGCTCCCTGGCAATAGAGAATGATGTCCCTCATCAAGTGAGGATGCAAAGTACACTGCAAAAGGTTACTGAGCATTATGGCAGCTCTATGACACTGGAGTCCTGAACCATGGAACATGTTCCTGCAAGAAAGGTGCAGCTAAAGAACTCAGACATCACTAAAAGTTGGGTTTTCACGACATTTGTCCAAGAAAATGCATGCCTGATGCTGTCGGAAGTCCGGCTTTGGCTGAATTCATTGGGAAAACTATTAAAGAATGGTTCAATTTTTAATAAAAATTATGCTACAAAATGCTACATGATACCTTATGTTGTTTCTTAAATAAGATATATCTGCTGCTGAAAAGCCAGAGCTACTTACATCAGCTGAGGATCTGACCCCCTATGTCTACATATTGGTTCCATAATAAATAATTGCTCTTAGTTCAGCTGTGTGAGAGGGGAGGGGGGAGGATTATTTCTTTTTATCTAGACTTTTTGGATTTGAAAAAGTCCTCTCAGTTGTGCAAGATTATAATGAGAAAGACTTTCTAATTGTACATTTACTGTGTGTTAAAGCAAAACTAAGGCGTGAGAGAGGATACATTGAGGGTGAGATTGTGAAGTATTAGGGCAGCTTTCAAATGATCAAATGATCATATTTCAAATGATATAGCATTTGGGCTGGAGCTGCTGCTTTGCAGCTCTGATTCTGCTGGTACAATTCTACAGCATTCGAACAGCCTGTCTTGGGTGTGATTCTCCTCTGCAAGTCTGATTCTGCAACATGAGCTACTTTCCATAGGTCTGATCTTTTAGCTGCTTTGTGTGTGATTCAGCAGCTCTTTCAGTTGGTGTGCCGCACTGTCCAAGGGCCCAGAGAAAAGGAAGGTAACTAAAATGATGGTGGAAAAATGTGTAAGTTCGAGCAGGCAACCAACACTTTCTGGCTCAGCAGAACTCAAGTTACACTAGCGGATGTTGCACTCACATTGGAAAATGGGTGTAAGTAGATTTAAAGGAGTCTATCTGGTCTGAAAGGCCTAATTCGGATCTCTCTGATAAATCAGGAGTATTTCCATTGAAGTCTTATTACAGTGGTGTAATGGGATCAAAATCAAGTCAACTGATTAGAGCACAACTTGGAGTCGAGAGACTGGAGACCAAATCCTCATCTCCATACACTGGAAATCTTGAATAAATCTGAAGTCAATCATTTGCGCTGGCGTAATCAAGAGTGGAATTTAGTCCCTGGATTCTAACTAGAGCTACACAACTAACTGATTTTTGGGTCAACCTGAAATTGGAATTTTTCAAAATTTTCAGCAAGTCAAAACAGTACGGCTGTAAATTAATCACAATTAATCACACTGTTAAACAACAGAATACCAACTGAAATTTATTAAATATTTTTGGATGTTCTTCTACATTTTCAAATACATTGATTTCTATTATAACACAATACAAAGTGCACGGTGCTCACTTTATTTTTTATTACAAATATTGCACTGTAAAAATGAAACAAAAGAAATAGTATTTTTCAATTTACCTCATACAAGTACTGTAGTGCAATCTCTTTATTGTGAAAGTGTAACTTACAAACGTAGATTTTTTTGTTACATAACTGCACTCGAAAACAAAACAATAATCCATTAAGTCCTACTTCTTGTTCAGCAAATTGCTAAGACAAACACGTTTGTTTACATTTATGGGAGATACTGCTGCCTGCTTCTTATTTACAATGTCACCTGAAAGTGAGAACAGGCATTCGCCTATCACATTTGTAGCCGGTATTGCAAGGTATTTATGTGCCAGATATGCTAAACATTTGTACACCCTTTTATGCTTCGGCCACCATTCCAGAGGACATGCTTCCATGCTAATGATGCTTGTTAAAAAAATAATGCGTTAATTAAATGTGTGACAACTTCTTGGCCGGAGAATTGTATGTCTCCTGTTCTGTTTTACCTGCATTCTGCCATATATTTCATGTTATAGCAGTGTTGGATGATGACCCAGTACATAGAATCGTAGGACTGGAAGGGACCACGAGAGGTCAGCTGGTCCAGTCCTCTGCACTCATGGCAGGACAAAGTATTATCTAGACCATCCCTGACAGGTGTTTGTGAAATCTCCATCATTGGAGATTTTTAAGAGCAGGTTAGACAACCTCCTTAGGCAATTTATTCCAGTGCTTAACTACCCTGACAGTTAGGAAGCTTTTCCTGATGTCCAACCTAGACCTCCCTTGCAGCAATTTAAGCCCATTGCTTCTTGTCCTATCCTCAGTGGTTAAAAACAATTGTTCTCTCTTTTCCTTGTAACAGCCTTTCATGTACGTATTCATTTTAAGAACACTTTCACAGCAGATTTGACAAAATGCAAAGAAGGTACAATGAGATTTCTAAAAATAAATACAGCACTCGACACAAGGTTTCAGAATCTGAAGGCAGTCCAAAATTTGAGAGGGAGGAGGTGTGGAGCATGCTTTCAAAAATTTTAAAAGAGCAACTCTCAGATACAAAAAGAAAAGGAGTACTAGTGGCACCTTAGAGACTAACATCTGATGAAGTGAGCTATAGCTCACGAAAGCTCATGCTCAAATACATTGGTTAGTCTCTAAGGTGCCACTAGTACTCCTTTTCTTTTTGCGAATACAGACTAACACGGCGGCTACTCTGAAACCACTCAGATACAGAAACTACAGAATTCGAATCACCAAAAAAGAAAAATCAACCTTCTGCTGGTGGCCTCTGACTCAGAGGATGAAAATGAACATGCATTGGTTCATTATGCTTTGGATTGTTAACAAGCAGAATCCACCATCAACATGGATTCATGTCCTCGGGAATGGTGGTTGAAGCATGAAGGGACATATGAACCTTTACACATCTGGCACATAAATATCTTGTGACGCCGGCTACAACAGTGCCATGTGAAAGTCTGTTCTCACTTTCAGGTGATGTTGTAAATACGAAGTAGACAGCATCCTGCAAATTGTAACCAAACTTGCTTGTCTGAGCAATTAGCTGAAGTAGGACTGAGTGGACTTGTAGGCTCTACAGTTTTACATTGTTTTATTTTTGAATGCAGGGGTTTTTTTGGTACATAATTCTACATTTGTAAGTTCAACTTTCATGATAAAGAGATTGCACTACAGTACTTGTACTAGGTGAATTGAAAAATACTATTTCTTTTGTTTTTTTACAGTGCAAATATTTGTAATAAAAATATATAGTGAGCACTGTACACTTTGTATTCTGTGTTGTAATTGAAATCAATATATTTGAAAATGTAGAAAACAGCCAAAAATATTTAAATAAATGGTATTCTATTATTGTTTAACAGCGCATTTTTTTAATTGCACGATTAATCAGGATTCTTTTAATCGCTTGACAGCCCTTCAAAATAGTAAAAAAAATTGTTCAACCCAAGCCCAAATATTTCATTTAGATTTCAAGCAATTTAACACTAAAATACAAATGAATAGAATGAAAGGAAATTTTTAAACAAAAAGTAGTTTTGAATAAAAAAATTGAAATGTTTAGTTTTGAAAAAGTCAATATAAAATATTTCAACTTCTGTTAATAAAGTTTCTTTTCAGGACTAACAATACAGCAAAAACCATTTTAGTGTTGCCACATCTGCATTTTTCACTAAAAAAAGTTCTGGTCAATGAATTTAACTCAGCTCTAGTTCTAACCCCAGCTCTGACTTTCTGTATGATCTTGTGCATGTGACTTCTCAGTGCCAGGGGCTACATTCAGAGGAATTTTTCAAAATAAATAGATATACCCCAGATTTTTACTGCTGGAAGTACCCTTTGTGCCTCAATTTCCCAGTCTGTAAAATAGAGGTAATAATACTTAGTGACTTTATATGGGTATTGTGAGGATTAATTCATTAATATTTGCAAAGTATTTTGAGATCCTCAGATGGAAGGTACTGCAGTATGTAAAGTGTCAAGTATTTTTCTACAGTGCTGTGTTGCTCTTTACAGATGCGTTTTTGAGCTATTCCTTGTGGGGGTGATTCTGCAGCATTTGAGTTGAAGACCTTGGTCAGAGATAACCACACCACTTCACGTATGCAAACCCAAAAGAGAATGTTTATACATAGGCTTGGAAGAATTAGATATTTATCTGTTAATGTCTATTTCACTGTACACACACAAGCCAAAAAAAATATTTCCATCAATAATCATCAACATTTACAGATAGGAAAAGAAAGAAAAATGCTGCTTCAGAACTTATCAGCATTTGATTTAATGCTATTTACTTTGTATATTTTGACATATGATGTTGACAATTTGTGTTTTAACATTTATAATGCTTTAACTTTTTGAATCTCAGTGTCTGGTCATTAAATTATTGGCACCCTGCATAAGTTCCCACAACTGTGAAAATTTAAAATAAAGAAAAACAAATTAAAGCTTAAAACTGATAATTTTGTGCATTTAAAAAGATAGAAAAAATGCTTAAAAA
The DNA here is from genome assembly GCF_965152235.1 of Eretmochelys imbricata. NCBI lineage: Eukaryota > Metazoa > Chordata > Testudines > Cheloniidae > Eretmochelys > Eretmochelys imbricata. Next base: position 27,733,298 of record NC_135577.1, on the reverse strand, counting down.
TAAACATTGATATTTTGCATTGAAGTTATAAAAATGGATTTTTCTGCCAACCCTATTTGCATGATATAGTGCACATGCACAAACAAGCAACATTAAAAGAATATTATTAAGGTTGCAAAGTCAAGCAGTTAAAAGTTAGGAAATGCCAGAATTAAGGTTGTCCATGCAACTTTAATTTCTCCCCCTGTGCATATGCATTATGATACAGTCTTTCATTTTCATGAGGACAGCAAAATGTACATCCTTGACACAAAGGCCACCACCAAATTTCAAGTCTCTGCTCTAAAGCAAATTTATAAGCAGCTGAAAACAGGGTCTTCTGATGCAAAATGTTGGGCAGCCTTCCTATGGCAAAGGTATCTTGTCAAACAACATTTGTTGCAACTTAAATTAAGTGCAAATAACAGGGTGGGGTTTGTTTTTGTTTAGTTTTTTGGAGTTTATCTGTGGCAGCTCTGAAAATGTACTATGAAAATCCCTTTAACCACCACATGAAACACAAATCTTTTCATGGATTCGATAGAAGTTGGTGAGGGGGAAAAGAAGACAGAAAAAAATGATTAAAAATAAAAGCAGTCTATATTCCGTGAAATATCCTGCCAGGGATGGAGGAAGCCCAATAGGAAAAATAATAATTTCTCTATGACAAATAAATACCGAGCTGGAGGATGATTATTGGTTGAAGGGAAATATTCTGAAATGGCAGAGAATGGAAAGAGTTTTCCCCAACTCAAGGAAATATAATGGCAGATAAAGAGATTGACCATTTTGGGAGGAGGATGCCTTCATTTCTCTACGTGACTGTAGATTATTTCGGCTTCAGAAGACAAGAATGTCCCTTTAACATCTGACCTGGCCTTTATTTTAGAGAAGCACTTCACGGTTCAGAAAAGACAGACAATTTTCTAATTCCCAGCTCTGCTGGAGGCTGAGGCAGCAACTTCCAGACAGGACACCTGCTAACACTAGAGAAATGGCATTATTATGTCTACAAGTTTACAAATCTGAGGATCAAAAAGCCTTTGCTGTTGCCGCTACTACACAGGCCAAGGACAACGACTTCTTCACAACAGAGTTTCAGAGGTTTTTCCCCCTTCCCCCCTTCAAGCAATGGTCTCTTTTCACTTTCAGTCGCAGTAGATTGGTTTCCACGTGAAGAAGTCAATCGTCAAAGAGTTTGCTAAGTTTCATTGGTGTGTAGCAGAAAAGGGATTAGACTTGGGGCCTTTTTACCGGCCAGCCTTTAAGCAAATAAATGTTCTTGAATTCTTAGAGAGAGAATTGTAACTTAAAATAAGCAGTATTCTCCCAAACGAAATAGTAAACAAATCAATGCAAAATATTTCAGTAAAGATTTGGGGGAACATAGGGTTAAAACTTTGTTTGCTGTACTTCTCTGCTTTTAATTATTTCTGTTAATTATTCCTGAGGGCATAGGTATTTAGACATTAAAACATACATATACATAGCACTAATATTGAATGATATTTGAACATTCATTTTTAACATATCTATTCAATGAAGGCCTGATTCTCAACCACTAGCAGCAATGAGGATGATGACGGAGGGAGGGGTTACACTCAAGGGCAACATATTTTAGTACTAAGATTCAAAATTTTATTACATAGCAATAACCTCACTAAACAACAGTCCCTTTGGGCCAAATCCTTACCCCAATGAAGTAAAAGTACATTTTTTCCCTCTTAGTGGATGATGGAAACACTGCCATTTTTCTTAAATCCAACCCATTGCCATAAATAGAATCATAGAATCATAGAATATCAGGGTTGGAAGGGACCCCTGAAGGTCATCTAGTCCAACTCCCTGCTCGAAGCAGGACCAATTCCCAGTTAAATCATCCCAGCCAGGGCTTTGTCAAGCCTGACCTTAAAAACCTCTAAGGAAGGAGATTCTACCACCTCCCTAGGTAACGCATTCCAGTGTTTCACCACCCTCTTAGTGAAAAAGTTTTTCCTAATATCCAATCTAAACCTCCCCCACTGCAACTTGAGACCATTACTCCTCGTTCTGTCATCTGCTACCATTGAGAACAGTCTAGAGCCATCCTCTTTGGAACCCCCTTTCAGGTAGTTGAAAGCAGCTATCAAATCCCCCCTCATTCTTCTCTTCTGCAGACTAAACAATCCCAGCGCCCTCAGCCTCTCCTCATAAGTCATGTGTTCTAGACCCCTAATCATTTTTGTTGCCCTTCGCTGGACTCTCTCCAATTTATCCACATCCTTCTTGTAGTGTGGGGCCCAAAACTGGACACAGTACTCCAGATGAAGCCCCAATAATGTCGAATAGAGGGGAACGATCATGTCCCTCGATCTGCTCGCTATGCCCCTACTTATACATCCCAAAATGCCATTGGCCTTCTTGGCAACAAGGGCACACTGCTGACTCATATCCAGCTTCTCGTCCACTGTCACCCCTAGGTCCTTTTCCGCAGAACTGCTGCCTAGCCATTCGGTCCCTAGTCTGTAGCGGTGCATTGGATTCTTCCATCCTAAGTGCAGGACCCTGCACTTATCCTTATTGAACCTCATCAGATTTCTTTTGGCCCAATCCTCCAATTTGTCTAGGTCCTTCTGTATCCTATCCCTCCCCTCCAGCGTATCTACCACTCCTCCCAGTTTAGTATCATCCGCAAATTTGCTGAGAGTGCAATCCACACCACACAAAATCACTGTAGCAGGAGTTTTAGTACCCAAAGGATGATAATAGAACCAAATAACATTTTACACTTTTGTTAGACCTTGAATCCAAAGCGCTTTACAAACTAACTACCCCTGGTTCTGCAAACATGTGCACAGGTGTTTAGCTTTAAGCCTAAGTAGTCATTGGGACTACTCATACTCAAACACCTGCGTATGTGTTTTGAGGCTGAGGATCTAATTAAGTCAACTCCCATGTGAAATGGATAAGTATTAGCCCATTTCAGATTGGAGAATTTAGAGAAGTTAAGGTTTGGATCCACTAAACAACGTAAGCATTGGAAAACTGAATGTCACAGTGCCTAACTTTTAAGAGCCTAAAAATTCACGGGAACAACACTGTGACCCACAAAGCCTAGTTAGGCACCTACATTCCCCATACAATTAATGGGGAGAGATAGGTACCTAAGAAAGCATTTCATTGGGTGAAAATCAATTTATAGCTCAGTGGTTAGGGCACCCACCTGGGAGATGGGAGACCCCAGGTCTGGTCCCCTTGCTTCATTTCTTTATTCACAGTGGAATAGCCTCAACAGGAGAGATTCAGGGAGCCCTACAGGAGAATATCTCAGTGCTTAAAGCACTCTCCTGAGAGGTGAGAGACCCCTGCTCAAATCCTTTCTCCCCTTTGCCTGAGGGGATAGTTGAACCTAGGTTTCCCATATTCCAGATGAGTGCTCTGATCATCGAGCTAAGAGTGGTAAGATGGGCACCATCACCACCTTCTCCTCCTCTCCCCAGATTTTGAATGGGGTGCAATTTGTTGGTAGCCTCAGAACAGGTCTACCGGATTGGGCTGCACACAATTTAGGCAGGTGAATTCCAATCTTCCCCTAGTTCATGAATTGCTCTGTGGCTTAGACAGGAGATGGGCATCTTTCTACAGGGAATCAGCACTGTGCATGCCCAGAGGCAGGAACATAGGCTCCTAGAGAAATTTTACTCTGACAATGTAGGCTCTGAGAAAGTTTAGGTATCTGTTGGTTTCACAGGAGTTTTGTGGCTCATGGTGTAGCCCAAACTGGGATTTAGGCACCTAAACTGGAGAGTTAGGGCTTGCCTACGACCTACAGCGCTCAGTGAAGATGCTACTTACACCGACAGGAGACCTTCTCCCGTCAACATAGCTACTGCCTTTTGGGGAGGTAGAGTACCTATGTCGACAGGAGAAGCCCCCCTGTCTACACCGGGGGTTAAGTCAGTATAACTATGTAGTAATACTGACAAATTGGTAGTGTAGACCAAGCCTTAGTCTCTGCCATAATTTAGCCTTTTTCCACTGGCATCTTTGGACCAGTTGTCTTCTCATTTAGGGCCTGATTCAAAGCCTCCTGAAGTTAATTGAAAGACTTAAAGGTTTTGGATCAGGCCCTTCTACTGGTATAAATCAAGAGCAACTCTATTGAAGCCAGTGCATTTACACTGTCATAAAAGGAGGACCTGACCCTTCTGTTTCTAATATAGTGGACAAGGATGGCTGAGATTCTCCAACAGAGAAAGGCTCAGATCCTCAAAGATATTTAGGTGCCTAACTCCCATTGATTTCAATATAAGTTAGGTGCCTAAATACCTTTGAAGACCTGGGCCTAAGTGATTTTGGGAGCCCAAACTGAGATTCTGAAAATTTACACCCCTTTTAAAAGTACGTGCTGAACACCCACCCTCTGCGAAGCACACTGCTTTAAAGTCAGTGGTTTGAGCATTGGCCTGCTAAACCCAGGGTTGCGAGTTCAGTCCTTGAGGGGGCTGTTAAGTTGATCTGGGACAAAAAAATGGGGATTGGTCCTGCTTTGAGCAGGGGGTTGGATTAGATGATCTCCTGAGGTCCCTTCCAACCCTGTGATACAGACAAAGTGTCTCACACTGAGCACTCAAAAATGGAAGCACCCCAAATCTTAAAAATCTCAGCTATGTATCCAAAGCAGCGGTTATCAAATTTGCTGGTTATCCTTCCCTTTTCTCAGCAAGAGGAAAGAAACAATCCTGTTTCTTGGAAGAATATTTTTTAAAGAGCCAGATCATTTATTTTCATTCAGAACCTAATTTTGTAGAATAATAATAAATAATAATAATAAAGGTTTCAGCGTAGCAGCCGTGTTAGTCTGTATTCGCAAAAAGAAAAGGAGTACTAGTGGCACCTTAGAGACTAACCAATTTATTTGAGCATAAGCTTTCGTGAGCTACAGCTCACTTCATCAGATGCATTGGTCAGTCATGGCATCTAAGGTGCCAATAATAATAAACAAATTAAGCAAAAAAGTTTCACTTTTCCCATCCCAGGAAAGTGAATTCTTCATGGACGTTTGCCTTGCTTTCAAGGGTCGGCTGGGTTCTCTTTGGTTCCCAACCACAACCATCCGCACCAATTCAGGGAGAGGATTTTTTTTGGGGGGGGAGGCTAAAAAGGGAAGGGGGAGGGAATAAGCAGATCTCATGTGCTGATTTTAATCTGGTCACTTCCCTGTCAAACTAATCCCTGCCTGACTCGGATTGGACTTTAAGAAATGTGCCTGGAAACCAAAAAGCAAACTTCATTTGAATGAAGCACACACTCCGGAGCCCCCATCTGCAAAGGGCCGCAATTAAATGCAAAGGGGGGGGGGAGAGAAAAAATTAGCATTTTCCGCGGCCATCTGGCATGAGGAGCAGGCGATGGGGAACAAAAGGAGATTTAGGCAAAGGGGAGAGGCGAGTGTGCCATGGCATTGACCTGCAAATGAGCCTTTGTGAGCGAATTAAAGCTTCCCGGACCCCCCGGGACACCCCAAAACAGGCACCATTACAAACCATCCGGACAAAAACCCACTCATCAAAATTGTCTGCGATTGGGGGGAGGGAGGAAACGCCAACCATTTAAATATGCACTAACGCGCCCCCCCCCCCGACTAAACCTCTCTGTAATAGGCGGTTAATAGTGGGTTGGCTTAAATGAGCTCTAAGGTTCTGATAAACCTGCTACAATTTCTAGCCTGGGGCCTTCCCCCCTCCCCCAGGGAAATGCTCTGGGATACTGCTGGGTTTTAGGAATTAATTTAATTTTTACAAGAGGAAAAATATAACCCATCCGAGGCCTAATTTATAGCCCCACCACCAAACAATACAAATGGGGGAGACAGAGGGGAAGTGGGAGGGCAGTTGGTGATCTATTAGCCTCCAGATGCTGTTTATTAAAGTTTTGATCTGTTGTGGGGGTAGTGGTGGCTTGAAAGTGTATTTCTAAAGCAAACAAGAATCATTTCCCTAGGACAATGTGTGGAAGTTTGTAAAAGCAACTGGAGCTAGGGGGAAAAAAAAGGGGGCCGGGGAATTTTCATATTCCAAAGAGAAGTCTGAAACCCTCAGGGCTGGCAAACAACTGCCCCACCGCCATGGCTCCTGCCTGCAAGCTAAAGAAACCTTTAAGTTATTTCAAAAGTTAAATCAAAGCTCCTGACACTGACAACTTGGTAAGGTGCAAGGGAGAAAAATAATTTCAAAACAGACCCTCTCCCCAGAGATGAAGGGGGCCAGAAGAGGGAAACTTGTAAATACAACGTGTTTCTTTATTACCCTCCTCCCCCTGGGGAATAGCCCCATTATAACCCATCAGCAATATATACTCAGCTGCTGTTACTCCGGGGCTGCAGCAGGTAGATTAAAGAACAGGAGGGGGGAGGGGAGGCAGAAGCGCTGTCTGTCTCCAGATCGGGCCGAGAAACAAAAGCAAATGGCCATAGCAGGCAATTTACTCCTGCAAGCAATTCAAGAGGAGCCGTCCATAGAAATCATCAATCACTCGGAGGGGCCTTGAGATTCAGCTACCAGCACTGATTCGAGCACACAGAGGAAATAAAAAGTGACAGCTCTCGGCTCCCCCCCCCCCCCCCCACTCCGCCATTCATCGATAAAATAAAGATCTCGAGAAAGTCAGAAATGTGCAGGGCAGGAACAAGCCGCCTCCGTAAAACGGGGCAGATCGTAAGCAGGCCGCCTCCGCTTGTGAAGCGGGAGGTTTGGATTTAGACGATCCCAATCCCCTGCCTTATTGCAACTCGCAGCCTCATGGAAATGCCCCACGCGGATTAATAGTCAGGCAGGGTTCCTCCCCCAGAGCACCGAGCTTGCTTCCACCCAAGAAGCCCCAGCCAGCGTGCCGCAGCCCCTGGGGCGTCCCCCACCCCCCGACGGAGATGGGTCTGGGATCCGCATGTCTCTGCCCCCTTGGCTCGCCCTGCAGGTGGGAGCGCTCAGTCACTGCCTCTCCGGCGCTCTCCGCCCCCCCGGGGCCGTGTTTGGCGCTCCCAGGTGCCGCTCTCCCTGGGTTTGTTTGCAGTCAATATTCATGTGTTTCTGTCACCAGGGTGGCTCTTTTCACAGTGATCAGCCGGGCAGAAGGCTGAATGACAGGAGACTCGTGGCTCAGCCGCTCTGGGAGGGGGAAAGGCAAGGGGATGGAGGCGAGTCCCCAAACTCCTCTGCCTTGGTGTGTGTGTACACACTGCCCTACAGAGGCGGGGTAAGGAACTACTCCAGGCAGCAGTTCAGACACATTGCAGGTTGATCTGAGCTGGGCTTGCCCTGGAGTTTAAGCAGAGGCACACATTCCTCTGCCCCAAGTTTTCTAATAGGATGGACCAAGAAACATAAAAGAGAATCTCAGCTTTCATTTAAAAACAGATTTTTAGCCCCCCCTATAAAAAGCCTCCAAAACATAACCGGTACAAACCCATCCGCAAGGCTTAAAGCCTGGCGCTGATTTTTCCTAAGAGGTCACATTGTACCTTCCCGTGCTCCCCCCAAAGGCTGGACTTAGGCGTACAGAAAAAACATTGCTATAGGTTTCTTGATTTTTAGGAAGACCCCAGATCTAATTTTACAGCTGACATTTCCCATTCCCCCATAAATAAATGTGTCCCCCAACTTGGCTAATTGCTCATAGACACATTAGAAGTAGGTCTGGAGGAAGCATTTGAAGCAGAGGATAGTGATCTTATGGGATCAACATAAAGAGGGTATTTCAGGTGTCCGCGCTGCTGTGGAAGAAAGCAGAAGAGATAGTTGAGAGAGAAATGGATAAATCTGAGGTGGAGGATGATGACCCTGCTGGAGTGGAGAGGGTGAGTGGCAAAATATTTCAAAGGCTTGTCTGGCAAAAACTGCTAAGGCCAGCCATGAGAGTAATAAATAACCACCTGAATTTATCTAGCGCCTTTCATCCCTGTTAGTTAAACTTCATGACACTCCTATTTCACAGACGGGGAGACTGAAGCATGAATAAGGTTAAGGCACACAGTGGCAATGTGGAAACCTTTTATGCTTCAGGTTATTCCAATTCATTCTGGCAGCAAGTTGCAAGTTAAAAAGTAATTCTTTCAGTTACAGATGCTGATAAACATGGTTGAATATGCAAGTCCAGCTATTTATTATTTCCCATTTCCTTCTTTATAAGCATACAATCTAAAATCAAAGGCCCATCCCGGTGCTCCAGATACCTCCCTCTTGTGCTGCAACTTTGTTTTGTTGTTTACATTTAAAAAAAAACCTCCATACTTGTGATTTTCAGTCTAAATAGAAATAAAAATCACAAACACGTTTTACGCAGAGGTGAATAAATTATAAACAAGAACAAAGAGGATACAATTGAACAATGTCGCCAAGCCAGTGTTTGCTAGGGAATTACTATTCCAGTCTTTGAAATCAATTAATACATAATTAGATTCCTCAAGAAAGGACAAACAAGAACTGCCATTCACCCCCTCCTTCTCCCACATGCATCCCAAAGAGAGACCGGGTCTTTAGCACAAACCAGACAGACAGCATTCTCCAGCAGTAAAAACATATTCTGGCTTTGGGTGTTCATTTAACAAACAGATCCTTGAACCTTGCTTCTGTTTTCAGTTTATTTCAAACATGTTTCTTTGTCTTCAGTTCATTAAAACATGTCTCTTTTGAGATCTATTTTTACATTTCAAGAATCCAGTATTGTACTTTTGTGGTGGCAGATGGCTCTAGACATCCAAGCATAAGCTCTCTTTCCTGCTTTTCCTTTCTGAGTCTCTTTCTGTACTACACTTGAAACCATGTTAGTAGCGCCCTTGTTTGCAATGTCCAAGACTAGCGCCCAATTCAGGAACACGGTAAATGTATGGCTTGGTCCTTTCTATGCACTAAAGTCGAAATATTTTAACCACAGTGAGCACTACCGCTTGTTGTGTAACTGAGTCCCACAACCTGGTAGCTTTTCATAATGAGGATGGGATCTTAATTGTCTTTTCACCATGTCCTTGTGTTTACTTCATGTTAATGTAAAATAGGTCTAAGATGGTTTGGTTAGCTGTTAGGCTGACAATCCCTCAAGAGAAAAGCTAGGTAACCTTGCTGGGCTATAGCAAGGGGAAAGAAGTAGTCTCTTTGTAAGAGGGTGCAGCAAGGTCTATGGTATGCCTGATGGGATTTTGACTATATTGGACACAGGATAATTTTCTTGTGTAAAAAAACCTGATTCTAAGGGCATGAGAAAATATACTATCTGTACAAGACAAATGTTAAGGGTTGTTAAACACAGCAGTAGCTACTCACTTATTGGATCGCCTTATTGAAGGCATTGGCTTAGATGCCCTGTACATGCTAGTTGTTGATGAACTAGCAACAGACACTTCTAAGACCAGTTATCAAGCACGGATCTGAGAGGACTATTTGCCAGCATGGTTGTTAGCATAATTTATCTGTCAAATATGTACCAGATTTTTTTCCCCCAACAGTTGTGCGAAATGCTATAGACTAACCCACTGGGTAATCTGATTTGTAACACAGCCTGTAACCAGTTAGTTGATTGCATCTTATTAATTAGCAAGTACTATACAATAGGGCAAGAATTACAGTAAAACTGACAAAGAAGTGACTTAGAGACTTTAGACAGAGGTGAATCTGGATTTTTTATAACAATAAGGAAACGTTCAAAGATGTGTACGTGTGGTTGAATAATAATTGAAGCAGAAGGGGGAGAACAGATACAGCAGTCTATTTGAACTCCAGTGTTCCAAGATTCTGTATAGTTATATCGAGTTTAACATGGTTCATTGTTTATCCTGTGTTACTTGTAGTACTAAACAGGGGCTGAACAGCAAACTCTAAAGATAAACTGTACAGGTGGAAGTGTGCCTCAAAGCTTTTCTTTTTACTTCTGTTCCCAATACAGATTGGAAATCTGAACCCAACCTGCTTGCACTCCTGCCCAGAGTAAATACAGGTGACAGAATGGTCCCATCTTTGCTGTAAATACCATCAGTAACAACCTGATAGTGTTTACCTGTTCAGTCTTCCAGGGTAGATGGGCCCAAACCCTGGTTGAACCAGGCTTCCAGCTGTACATTTCTAGGATTCTAGAATCCTGAACTGTGGAATAGTGTAAACTTTTGTGTTTTAGCTACTTCAGGAGAACAGTATTATAAACAAGACCCACACCATAGTAGGAATTACAGTATCAATGGGATCCGTGGTAGGAGACCATCTCCAAAGGAATTAAATTTCTGTCTCACTCTGTGTTGGACACCAGGATATCCTGGAGACTGAAGATATCTATTCAGCCACAGGACAGGACAAGACAGCAACAGTACAAGCTAATGAAGTCTCCATGTTCATTCACTCCTTGGCGTCCTGTGTCAGAAATTATTCCCATCTCAGAAATCATAATGGAGTCATGGCATCACTACTTTTTTTTCTAATATGAGAGTGAGCAGGATAGCCTGAGGAGGCTGGCTGAGGAATAAAATTATGGTAGGATCCATGGGTCTGAAGCCTGGGTTAGAAAGGGCCCTTGAATCCACAAAGGAAGATTTGGAGAGGTGGGGAAGAGGGTGAGGAGTTACATGAGAGAACTAGAGAGCAGGAATTAGCATTGACAGGGGAGGCAGAGTCTTTGGTTTGTTTGTTGAGAGGGAAGAGAAAAAGGACTCTGGCTGGATCTAAAACCCATTAGTCTTAATCCACCACTAAGAACGCCCACTCCCTTCCCTAGAGCTCTTGCCCTCTTCCCTCTTTTATTTCTTTCCTTATTCCTTTTAAAATGTTTATTTAGACTTACCTGCTTCTAGCTCTTTCACTGTTGCAAGCTGCAGTTGCTTGGAGAAAAGAGTGTCAGAATGGAGGACAGGCAATTTATACATTAAGATACTTGCACACTCATAATTAATTAGGGGGAACACCTGGAGCCTTCTACAGAAAGCAGCCAGAAAATCTGAGTTGTATTCTGGAGAGAGAGATCCCAACTAACACTTTTTAATTGCATATAGAAAATAAAGAATAGATAAGGGCTGGATAGAACATAATAAAGGAAAACAGACAAATGCAATAGAAATGATGTCACCCGTATTGTTTTTTTTAGGCCTTAATCCTGCAAAATGGATTTGTGCAGAGTCCCACTAATGTCAGTGGGTCTCTGTGCAGATAGAGGGGTTTGCCCACATGGAGCAGCTTGCAGGTCTGGGGCCTCAGATCATAAACTGTTTGGGGCAGGTCTTATTTTGTGTCTGTAAAGCACCTACCGCACTTCGACTGCTAGATGTATAGATAATAGCCAGGTCTATAGTAATAACTTTTAATTGTATTATCCGGTCTGGTTTTATTTTGATCACTCTCACTTGCATTCAATAGCCACAATTTATAATAAGAGCACACAAGAACTGGACACAAGATTGTTGTTTAGCACTCCCCATTCCCCATCACTCAAGGCAGTTTGATAGACTTTCTAGAAAGTTACTATACATGCCAAGTAGGGACAATGGTGATGTCATCTATCGCATTCTAAGTCAAATATGTAAATGTAAACCTATCTACACAAAACGGGATTCAAACCTCCATAATAATATTCTTAGAAAGGAGAGTCTATTTAAAGCAACATGTTTATTCACAAATATTTTCAATGCAGTTAAAGAAAACAAAGAAATCCCTTTTTCAATTCTTAGCCAAAATACAAAAGATGAATCCTGTTATATGAGTGGTCATCATAACTACGTCACAAGGTAAGACATCATGGAAAATTAAACAAAGATAAAATATATAGATTAAGGTTTATAGGGCCAAATATGACCCCTACAAAAACTGTTACAGACTAATGTTCTTCAGATTAAAAATATTTCACTTCTATTTTAAATTTAAATCTACCAGATTCATCACTGAGATGGGAAATGCCAGTGCAGTTCCGGGGTCCACAAAAACACAATGTTGTATGTGCTCCCTCTACTGGCTCTGCCACAGCAGCTGTCTAAAAATATACATGGAGTCACACTGACATCTGATGATGTAGAAGCCCAGTGTTTGGAGATAAAACAATAATGCCATCTGAATTTGAAAGCAAACACCCCGTCCCCAAATGCTAACATGAGCTTTGTTCAGAAGATAAGGGGAAATGGAACATTTGCAGCATGGAAGAGCACAAACTCAGTATGGAAAACATTGCAATTTCTGCTGGCTTTACAAACAAAGAAAAGAAAAACAAAATGATACCCACCCCCAATCCCGTGTGCAGACAGCTGCTCCTGCACAGAGCTCCAAGCAGTTATTTATTTAATATTATTTGTTTTGTAGTAGCACCTAGAGGCTACAATCAAGACTGGAGCCTCGTTATGTTAGGCACTGTATATACACAGAATGAGAGACAGTCTCTGCCCCTAAGAACTTGCAATTTAAACAGACAAGACTGGCAAAGCGTGTGAGGGGAAACAGAAGAACAGAGGGAGAGAGGAAAAGACACTTTGTTAAGATCACAGAGCAGCTCAGTGCCAGGAACAATAACAGAACCCAGGTATCCTGCTTCTCAATCTAGTGCCCTATCCACTAACTAGACCATGCTGCTTCTCAATGAGTTCTATGCACAGCCCTGCAGTCCGTGCATGAACTGTCAATTGCAGAACTAGGGACCTTAATGTCTGAGAAAAAAGTTTAAGTGTTGTTGTTACTAGTGGCCATTTTAGACTTGACCCCCTCCAGTCAGTCAACGCCACCTTTGATTATGAGCAAGGCAAAAAAGTAACTGATCTGCAAATAGAACCGTTCTCTTATTAAGGATCTTCCAATTATCATCCAGTATAAGTTGTGCATCAGGCAAAAACATAGAAAAAGAAATAATTAGTCAGTCTCTCAACTGAGCCACAATGCCTAAAAACACCTATATAATACTGCAGGTTAGATGATCCTTTCGGTGCTGGAAAGATATAGTTTTTATTTCAGTGCTGACCTGAACACAGCGGATTTTAATAACAGTTACAAAATGCTGAAGGGAACGGCTGGTGCCATTAGAATGGGAAAAATAAAAGTACGTGTGCTGTCTGTGTTCTCACAGTAGCTGGATTTTTCTGCTGAAATGATCAGCAGTGAAATGGTTAATGTTAACACTACATTTTCACCACTGCTCTTCAGAATTAACTCACCATTGAGATAAGGGGGCAAGTCTGCATTAATATTAAAACTACTGCTTGAGATTTTCAAAGCAGTCCAGGGGACTTAGCCACATTGTACCGTTAGTGAATGATGTGTGGCTAAGAACCCTGGACTACTTTGAAAATTCAACCATTTCTTTCTGTCTGCCTTCAGCAGACTCAAGACAGCGCTGCATTGGTTCACACTCATTTCATATTTGGAATGTCACGTTCAAATTACAGGGCTAGAAATACCCCTGTCCTCTTTTTTTAATGGATTATTGGAAGCCTAAATTTTGCAGAAACTACTGGTACCACCAGACAAGTTCAGGAGTACAGAAAAAATAATTGGGCACCTCACATTGGTATAGAAACCACAGAAGTATCTGAGGACTTTAATTTGCCATAGATCAAGTAGAATATTTAAGCATCTACTAATTAAAAGAGAAAAGAATTAGTAACCCTTAGGGACGATCCATTTTTATATAAATATGTGTTGAAGGCAACTCATAGACTTTAAGGCCAGAAGAGACCATCATGATCATCTAGTCTGACCTCCTGCTCATTGCAGGCCACAGAAGCTCACCCACCTACTCATATAATAGACCCCTAACCTCTGGCTGAGTTACTGAAGTCCCCAAATCAAGATTTAAAGACTTCAAGTTACAGAGAATCCACCATTTACACTAGTTTAAACCTGTAAGTGACCCAGACAGGCCCCATGTTGCAGAGGAAGGCAAAAACCCCAGGGTCTCTGCCAGTCTGACCTGGGGGAAAAATTCCTTCCTGACCCCAAATATGGTGATCCGTTAGACCCTGAGCATGTGGACAGACCCACCAGGCAGACACCTGGGAAAGAATCTGCTATAGTAACTCAGAGCCCTCCCCATCTTGTGTCCCATCACTGGCCGTTGGAGATATTTGCTGCTAGCAGTCACAGATAGGCTATATGCCATTATAGCGAGGGAGTCTCGTCATACCTAAACTTCAGAATTTAAATTTAATTTAGTCGTTTAGAGAAGATAAGTGAACTGACTTAGAAATGAATGTAATGCTAATACTATGATGGATATATGGGAAATAATTATCACAATTTAATAAGACTCCACATTTTGATCTTTGGATGGATTTTGATAGAAATACAGGAATTTTAAACTTTTAAGACCTATTTTGTTAAAATGAAGGCTATATTAGACAATATTTATTAGTAAAAGGTGTTACAGATTAAATCTGGCTAAAGTTTAAGACAGGTAGCAGAGTTGATCCAGGGGGAGTATATACAGTTTTGTAAAATGAAACAAATATTTTCTAAAACTAGCGTGGATCTGTGATCACTTAAGTGAATTATGAATGAAAAGAAAACAATAACACAACAGAGAGTAAAAAACAGCGACACTGATAATAAAAGAGAGTAAAAAGAGAGGATATCAAAAGGGTATTCAAAGAATAAAGAAGAAAAATAAAGCAGAAATAATTGCAAAATCTATTAAGATAAAAAATAAGAGATTCTTTAAACATATTAGAGGCCTGAAAAATACCGGAGAATGAGTGAGGCCAATAGCAGGATTGCTGAGGACTAATTGGTTATTTACAAAGAAATGGTGGAAAAATGAAGGCCTAGATTTTCAGAAGTGACCAGTGATTTTGGTTGCCTCATTTGGGACTTCTCAAATTGGCCTGCTTTTCAGAGGGTACATGCTCAGCACTTTCTAAAAATCATTTGTCTCATGCTGGGCTCCCAAAAATTGAAACACCCCAAATCACTAGTCACTTCTGAAAATCTTGACCTAAATTGTATCTGTGCATCTCGATATGAAAAGGAGAAATATTAATATGTTTATGACGACAGCGTTTCTGTGTCCTAATGACAGTGACTTGGAGGAACCTTCAGTTACTGAACCAATGGGAAGCAAGTTTCTGGAGATGGTAAAGCACCAGGTAGTGATGGATTATATACTCATCGTGATACGAGATTAAGGATCAAATAGTTGCACCGTTAACTACAATACTGTTCCAATATTTAGAAAAACAGAAGTTCTACGAAAAAGACCAAACTATCACCCTGCTCCTGTCCTGCAGCCTGGCCTAGCTTTGCTCTGCAGTTGCTGAGACATAGTCTAATCCTCACCAACAGTCTCACCCTCAGCAACAGCTCATATCGCACTTATGGGACCACCAAACCCTTGCCTAAGGGCAAAGTGTGTGATTCTACCATATACTACACTAGGTTACTGGGGGATGACATCAGGGATAGCAGTGCTTCTTTAACATCCCAGAGTGTGTTTTTCTCCTAAGGAAACTGAATGAGCTGCACTGCCTGGGGCAAACATCCCTGGCGGACAGCTCCCAAGGACCATTAAGACGAGGAAACTGCCATAGTGAACAACACTGCATTTTCATAAATTAAATGAACCCCCAGCCCCATTGCACTGACACTGAAAGGTGTATTCTATTTCTCCCCTTTCATACTAAGTTACCTGTGACTGGGAAACAGATGTTCCTCCTTCAGACAAGTGCTAAACTAGCAGCAGCAGGAAAGGTCACTTTTTTTATTTTGCTGACAATGCGTTATCTCTGGTGCACTAATGTGTTTATTACCTTTTCCATGGTAGTACTTAAGGCAGCATACAGATGAGCTGGCCAATGAAACTCTAACTAAGCACAAAGGTTAACAGGGGGTCATTGTCTATACATGTCAGGCATCAGCATTTTCTCTGTATGTTTAGTTAGAGGCAAGTGATTTTAATGTAAACACAGGCCCACATTCCAGAGAAGCCTATTACATAGAAGCTATTTATTACGTAGGTTTACAAAATAGAGCACATCCAAAGCAAAGACTTCAGTGAGCAAAATAACCACGGAAAATTTGCTGCCAGTTTTCCTGATGAAAGTGTCCCAAAGTTCCCTCAGTCCTACAGTTCTTACCTTAGTCAAAACTCCCACTTAATGCAGGGAATCCAGAACTAAGATCTAGCTGACTGTGTGATTCAGAATGTCACAGAGGTTCAAATCACTCTGCTACTATCCCTGACCGTCCCACCACAGTGGGTTTTGGCCAGTGGATCTAAGTAGCTGTTGATCCATTGGCTACGCTCCTACTGTACCCCACCACTATCACATAGCTGCACAGAGACTTCTGCTGCAGATTCCCCCCGCCCCCCACCACTTTTCTTTTTTTTAAACACAACACAAATTAGCCTGTGAAATTTAATGCTATGTTACGCTACTGAGGCCAAGAGTTTAGCAGGAGTCCAAAAGGCACTGGATATGGATAATGAGAACATTTGCAGTTACAGGACATGAGATAGAAGTATTAAACAAAAAGTATGGAAGGAACAGAAGCCAACCTCTAACACAGAGAGAATCATCACAAAAAGTCTCTATGGGCAGTTTATTCCATAATCTCATACAGTGGTGCTTCTTGCACCTGCTGCTGAAGCATCTGGCACTGACCACTGTCTGAGCCAGGATACTGGAGTGGATGGACCACTGGTCTGAACCAACATGGCAACTCCTATATTCCTACATACAGCATGTCTATGACAGAAAACTGTCCCACACACCAGAACTGGAGACTTCTGTTGACCTTTCATAAGTGGCAGAACATGGACATAAGGCATGGTAATTGTTCATGTTAAGAAGCCTGTCAGTGCAATAGAGTTTTAACTGTTAAATACTGTCAGCAGTTTTAGATTTTTATCCAGCATTAGGGCCCAGTCCTTCAACACCCTTACTTGCACGAACAATATCATTGGGTTCAGCAGGATCACTTCTAGTAGGTAATATTAGCAGGATTGGTACCTTTCATGGTCTGTGTTGGTTTGAAGAATAGTATACTACAGTGATGCTATGACTTCTGGATACTGGGAACCCCTGGAAAATGAGGAGCCAAATTCATCACTGGTGTAAGCCCATGCACTCACACTAAAGACTAAGCCAGTGTATTCATCTCATGATGGTATCCCAACCAGTATGATACACATAAGTGCATGCTATACATAAATCCATGTCACACAATCCCTGTCTATGCTTTTTTGGGAGTGCAATCTACCCAAGTGCTTCCATATGCTTTGGGGTGACCTATTTTTGTTCAGTAGTATAGATTACCTCTACATTTTGATAGTACGATCTTTTTACTCGGTCTTGAAGATTTATTTGGCTCCCTCCCACTGCAGGCAATTTATTTCATTTTGGTTCTTAAGCTAATTTTGTCGCCACAAAACAACTAACCCCAAAGCTTTTTTTCAGTTGGCTTTATACATAACCCATTGACGATGATAACTAGCCACAGCAGATGTAAGGGCAAAGTCCTACCCTTTATTCTGAATTTCCTGACTTTTATAAATTTAAGCCAGGCCCTTGTTGTTATTTTAATGCAGAATGAACTGTCTTGTTTTCATGTGTGTGCACATGAATTATATTTCAGTATATAATTGGTTTGCAGGGTAGGAAATTCCTTGTTGGCCAATAACGAGAGAGTCCAGAGTGGGAGGGTGGGGAAAGTCATCAGTAATTTCATTATGGGCATTAGCTTCTCTAAAGATAAAATCTGTTAGAAAGTGTATCTGAAACTTCATTAATGAATATATCTATATCTATCTATCTATATATATCTGTCTATCTATATATCCACGGAACACAAAAGACTAGGTTAAACTAACATGAAAGTTCATGCAATTGATAACAGATTTTATCTTTTATAATTATAATACAATATAATTTACAGCTTTGGCTGCATACTTTCTAAAACAATTAAAGACACTTGCTCTGGCTCTCTAGTTTTCAGATCAACTGTCTCTTTGCTTGGACCAATCATCTAGAATTGTGTGATGACCCACATTTCCATCCCTAAGGATGTCATACAGGGACAGTTATTTTTAAGGGAAATGTACTGATTTGTTTCAGTTTCCATACAGTCAAGCTATTGCTTCTCAGTGTGTTGTAATCAAGGCTCTGTGCACTTTACAGCAAACTGGTCTTTAATTCTGCAGCAGGTTTTCAATGAGTTAGAGATGAAAAAAAAGTATAAAATAATTTACAGTAGTGCTTTTATTATATTAAATTCAGTGTCCTACCCTGTCCACCCCCATTTCCAGTTTTCCACATACCATATATTTTTATATTATCAGTACCTAACTAGATTTGCAGACATTGCCAGATAGAAGTTGGAGGCATTTGACAGCTGGGAAGCCATGGCAGGCCGTTTAGGTTTGTGGCATCAACACATTATTTCTGCTATGTGATCAGCAGTGAAATAGTTAATGTTGATACTTACATTGATTCACTGATATTGCTGATACAGCAGAGTAAATCAATACCATCGGCCTTTCACCAATAACAAATCAGAGTACCAGTTCAGGTCTTTGAGGTGGGGGCTGCTGAATGAGTCAGGGGAGTCGGGGGTGGGGGTGGGGAAGAAGGCCAAGACCTAAGGATGCACAACAGTATTAACAAATAAAATTGTTTTATTTTCCATTGCTCCCCCCCCCATTTTAAAAAAACAATGTTGTATGGCATTGG
The DNA here is from genome assembly GCF_965152235.1 of Eretmochelys imbricata. Lineage (NCBI taxonomy): Eukaryota > Metazoa > Chordata > Testudines > Cheloniidae > Eretmochelys > Eretmochelys imbricata. The sequence goes on along the minus strand of NC_135577.1, from coordinate 27,714,667 downwards.
TATTAACAGTTAAGTTATATCTTTACCACAGATGTGTGTTGGGTAACAAATACATTGGTAATCGTTGTATACAGTGTAATGGGCAGCCGGTGACCCAGCCACTGGGGGAGGCTAGACCCCTTCCCCCCCCCCCACCAGAGCACCCCCACCGTGGTCCCCGGCCCCAGTGCACCGGGTGGCCCCAGCCCCAGTGCACTGGGCACCCATGCCCCCAGCGGCACAGCCGCAGCGTCCCCTGCCCCTGTGCACCGGGTGGCCAGCCCCAGAGCACTGGGCAGCGCGGTCGGAGCACCTGGTGGGTAGCGCAGCCCCAGCACCAGCCGCCCTGAGTCTCTATGGGATGCAGACTGGCCAGCCCCAGCCAGCCTGAGCCAGCCAGGGCAGAGCGCTGGGAATTGCAGGAGGGGCCTGGCTTGGGGGAGGAGCATGGGTAGGGGCCCCGCTAGGCCGCTCCCTGCCTATGATACCCGCCGCCCATATACAACGTTGTAGCCATGTCGGTTCCAGGATATTAGAGAGACAAGATGGGTGAGGTAACATTTTTATTGGACCAACTGCTGTTGGTGAAAAAGACAAGCTTTCAAGCTTACACAGAGCTGTATTCCCTTCATCTCAAAGTGTCATTTTTTTCTTTCTTACCCAGTCCAGTCTGCACTTGAAAGTGATTCCTACTGGATGGGATACCAGTTCAGAGTGCATCCTGACAGTCCACCTAGAGTTGTGTATTGCAGGTCTCAAACTTTAGACAGGAATATATAGCAGTGAAAGAAGAAGATTAGTGGCTGCTGTGGGAGTTGGATCAAGTGCAGTAGTGTAACACCGACAGATCTCCGGTTGTCGGCGGGTGAGATTGAACCTGGGACCTTTGGAGCTAAATGCATGAGCCTCTGCGGCATGAGCTAAAAGCCATATGCCCCTTAGCTAAAGCTGTAGAGCAGACTCATTAATCTCTCTCTCAGTGCCACTAGATGGGACACTCAGGAGGTGTGTGGGTTACATACTTCCCCTAGCTGAGGAAGGGCGACCCGAGCTTCATGGACTCTACAGAATATGCCAATGTGCTTTGGAACTTTGCTATTATTAGCTAAAGTTCAGTGCAATGCAACAAAAACTGGTGATAGGAATCAAAATACTTAATAGTTAAGCACAATGCACAGCTGGAAAATGTGCCAATGGTATTTCAATGCAATTTCTCAGGCTACAGATTTTTGTTGTTGCAGATGCTAACTGTAGTAACACAATTATTTTTGGTTCATACTTCGCTGGATTTGAAAGTCTTCTTAAGAAGCAATGCAAGTTTTGCAAATCCAGAAAGAACATTGTTGAGACTTGTTGAGCTGCTCAGCATAAACTGTAGCACACAAGCCATTCAAACAAAGATATCGTCTGGCACATACAGTACCCATATGGATCTTTCAAAACCAATCTCCGGCTCGGGAGCTCCTATGAAACATGAAAGTTGGTCATCTGAGTTTGTTTTATATGTTTCTAGAAGATCCTTTTGTGAGGTTTGCTTTTTGTTTGTTTTTACTCCTTGAATTTGTTGCCAGTGAACTGGGAAAGAAATCTGATTAAGGACCTGCACTTTGCTTAATAAAATTAAGAATCTTCTAAAGACAACTCCAGTGGCAATTACCTTTAAAAATCCCAAGCGATATCTGTGCTTTCTTTGTGTGCTCATAGCTTTTAGTTTGGACACTTACAGATGTGTAGATCTCAAACAGACCTTTAGAAGCACCAGCCAGCCAGGATATGCACAAACAAAATGACAAAGCTGTCCACCACTGTGGACGTATTCTGTGCCAATAAGCAACTCCTTCTATGAGTGGCCGAACTGATCCATCTCTCTCTGACAGTCCCATTGTCTAACCTGACTGTTGACTGAAGCTTTAAAGCTATGCAGTGGATAAAAACTTACAATCAACCATGTCCAATGACTGACTCAATCATGTGACGTTTCCCCCATGTACATAAAGGCATAATTGACACTTTGGACCTTGCAGATGTTTTGCAATTCATTTGGTTCCCACAATGATATCAGAAAATAAGTCTTGTGAACTGGCAATAACTGTTTTTCCTCTGAACACGTTCTCATCTCTAAAACCTATTTAGATGCAAATTGCATCCTGCCTCATGTCATGGCTTGTCCCTCCACCCCCCATTAAACAGACTGTGCTCTTGACTCTTTGGTGTAAATATGAAAACAGGAACATTCAGGCTTTGTAAAAATAAAATTGTGTATCTGGCTTTTAAAAAGGGAGTCTGTCCCCTATGTATGTATCTCAATGCCTTCTCCTGCCTTCTGTGCATGGCAGTCTGTTTTATTCTCCCTAATCTAATTTGCCTTTCCCATCCTTCAGTGATCCATGTCCCCCAGACAACCTAAAAAATAAACTCTTCTACTTAGAATCCATTTGCTGTGCGCTTAGTTAAAGCTGATGCTATATACAACTGGCCAATATTTCATCTGCATGTGAGAAGTGGTCTGGTCAAGTGAACAGAAGCATGGTCTAGTGATGACTGATTACAGCACCGGGAACTTCTAAGATCAAATCCCAGTTTTGCCACTGACTACCCATGTGACCTTGGGTAAGTCATTTAATTTCCTTGTGTGTTAGTTTTCCTGTCTGTATGATGGGGATGATCACACCTCCTTACCTACCTCGCAGAGATGTCGTGAGTAACGTCTATGCAGCACTTTGAAGGTGGAGTGTGCTAAGAACTGTGCGATCTTCACAGGCAGCTCATGAAGGTTCTTATGGCCTTGACTGAGAGAGAAAGAGTGCGCACACAGAAACACTCTTTGGAATTGGATTTGCAGCAGAAATGGCTGGGCTTGATTTTTGCAAGGGCAGTCTTGAATCTAGACTACACCATTATTCCTTCTCTCAAAGATTCCAGCTTGGGGCAGCCTACTCCTCCAGCCAGAAGAGCTAACTCAGTGGCTCTCAACCTTTGCAGACTACGGTACTCCTTTCCAGGAGTCTGATTTGTCTTGTGTACCCCCAAGTTACGCATCACTTAAAAACTTACAAAATCAGACATAAAAATACAAAAGTGTCACAGCATACTATTACTGAAAAATTGCGTACTTTCATTTTGATCATAATTATAAAATAAATCAACTGGAATATAAATATTGCACTTACATTTCAGTGTATAGTGTATATAGAGCAGTATAAACAAGCCATTGTCTGTATGAAATTTTAGTTTGTACTGACTTTTCTAGTGCTTTTTATGCAGCCTGTTGTAAAACTAAGCAAATATCTAGATGAGTTGATGTACCCTCTGGAAGAGCTCTGCGTACTCCCAGGGATACACGTACCCCTGGTTGAGAACCACTGAGCTAGAGGCCAGCAATACCACTCCTGAGCTGACTAGAGGGGGCCACTCAAGAGCAAAGCAAAGCACTCCACTAAAGATGAGCATCCTGCCTGGAGTCTAGGGATGGAGACTACCCTCAAACTCAGATGCCCCACAATGCAGTACTGACAGACTGAAAACTCAGCCCACTGGATTAAGAGTTTTGCAATAAATAGCACTTGCTTCCTCAGATTGTGATTTCTTGTTCTTTGCCTGATGCACCTGGCTCTCATCTCTGTCACTTTCTCAACAGCCGCTCTGAAGCTGTTAGGATGATATATGTAGAAATAAGAATGACAGACCTGTAACATACTGTTAAAGCCCCCACAGTTTACCTGTGAGATTCAGGATTTGTCTGACTCAGGAAAATAGCTGGTCTCTCCTTTCCCACAGGAGAAATAAAAATGTTTCCATTGGCAATAGATATTTTTGGACTCAGAACCTGGATGAGCATTTGTACTAAAGATGAGGTAAATTTTAAATGATTTCTTTAGAGAGATTCTCTTCCACACTGATGCCTGAGTCTTCTTTTTTTTGGCTCTCAAATTCCTCTTGTTAAAAATCACAAAAACCTTACTCAGATCAGCAGTTGGCCTTCTTTGGAAGTAGCTGATATACATGACCCTCCGCACTATCTTAGGTGCCAAAGTTTAAGTCAACTTGATTGACACTCTCCGTAAGCACACTTGGCTTAAAAGTGGACCAGGGACTCTTGATAACATTACACAAAACAAAAGAGCAGGGCAAGTGTTGTGCTCTTAGCAGCATCCTCCTCTGGTCAGTGAACAGGGACAACAGCCATTCCAGTCTTGTTTTTCTTTAAGCAGAGCAAAGAGACTCATTCTAATGCAGAAATCCCATGGTGTGTCTTGTTAGATAGCTGATTGCTCGACACTCTTTTTTATATATATTTTTAAAGTGAATTTAGGGCTAGCAAAAGGTGCTTGATTGACAGCCCTGGTCACTGGAGTCCTTTGTGCACTGCATGTATAGAACGTAGGCAGCTGCACTGCAGTGTAAGCTCCCCTTTTGTCCACCCCACCCTACCCTCAATACATATGGACAAAGTTTAAGGACCACAATGCTTTATCAGCAATGCTTGAACCCCCCCTCCCTCCCAAAAAAATTACCAATGCAAGTTCCTTGTGAGAAACACCTACCTGATTCTGCAATAACAAGGCCTAGCGGCTAAAGTTACCAGGGTTTCAAACAGACATCTAGAATTTGCAGGTACAATATTGGTCAGAAGAGATAATTAAACTTGTATCTTCCTGTATCACATCATGTGTCTACCTTTGCCTTTTTCTCACCACAAGGAATTCTTTGCAGACAGAACAATGCCCTTATTAGGTTATATGCTCCATATTGTTGCTAGTACAGGATTATTACCTACACCAAAAGGCTCTTTAACCTAGTGGAGAAAGGCATAACCAGAATCAGAATCAATGGCTGGGGGTTAAAGACAGTCAAACTCAAATTAGAAATAAGGCACAAATTTTTAGCAACAAGAGTGTAACTGATGGATTCTCACTCTCTTGTAGTCCTCAAATCAAGACTGAATGCCTTTCTGGAGAATATGCTTTAGATGAACACAAGTTATGTGTTAGTCAATCCCAAATTATTGGTCTCAATACAGAGTTAACGGAAAGAAGTTCTATGGCCTACGTTACACAGGAAGATCAGATTAAATGGGCCCTTCTGGTCTTGGAATCTATTGAACTGTGAAACAAGTTCAACTTGAGTCGGACTAGATTGATACAGCATCCTCACCATGGCAATTCTTTATCTGGAGGGGACAAAGGGAACATGTACTCTAGGTCACCTTTAGTCACTTTCATGAAGTTCTAGAGGTGCTGAGGAAGCTTTGATCTGTGGTTTGCAAGTCAGACCCATCCTCCTCCTGGCTAGTAAATGGGGGGAGGTGCTTGGTCTGGTGGTGGTGGAGATTGCTAATATCTCCCTTTCAGATAAAGGGAGAGGGTGCCAGTTCCCCACAAAGAAGCATATGTTAGGTTCATGGTAAAAAATTTAGTGATCTTACCAGTTATCATCTTTTCTCTAATCCTAGAGATAATTATGGGCAAAGCATCTTGGGTGATGTACGAAGTTCTCTGATATTCTTCACCTCCCCTCAATCTGGCATTCATTTTGGGATTACCCTGATCTTGCTGAGTGATCACCTCTTCCTAGTGACGAACACAGATCAGATGACCATACTAATTTGATACTGGATGGTTTATTGCTGTCTCCTTTATATTCATGGAAGAGGAAGAATGCAGCAGATTTCCAATCAAAGGAGCTTCCTTCTCTATTGAACTGAGACCAAAATGGACCTACTTTTATAATCACACCCAACCACATTGTGTGCCAAACACAAAGGCCCATGTTGAGGGCAGTGCAGAGCCGCACTGCCACAGGGGAACTAGGGGGAGGGATTGTGCCTCAGGAAGATTGTCCGTATGCACGCCTCTGCCATGTTAATTATTTGGGAAAGTGCTAAGGGAAGAGGGGCAGGATCATATCTCTGTCCCTGACTGGGCAAGTTGCTTCCTACTTGTGCACAGAAGTGGCAGTCCCTGTGCACTCCTGAGTACATGGACTACAATTGTCCTTGGCCCTTGAACAAGGCACATAGGAGGCAGGAAAGGCTGCTTGTTCCTTTCCCTACACTGATCATCTGCCCCAGAGCCTGGGAAGAGTGAGGAAGGTTGGCCTTTGGGTTAAGGCATTAGACTAGTCTTTGGGAGAGCTGGCTTCTATCCCTGGCTGTGCCACAAGGTTTACTGTGTGATTTTGGGCAAGCCACATAATCTCTCTGAGACTCAGTTCCCCACCCGTAAAATGGGATAATGATAATTCCTTTGTCTACCTTTTCTGTTTAGACAGTAAAGTTATAGAGGCCAGGACTGTCTCTTATTATGTGTGCCTATCACAATGGAGTCTTCATTCTTAGCTGGGACTGATCAGTGCAACTGTGTTATGAATAATTAATAATAATGATAATAGCCCCTCTCCGTTTTATTAAGATTGCAGTAATTGGGAGTTGGGAAGAATGAAAAATGAGTCTGTAGGTTACAGAAAACTTTTACAGTTTAAAGAACAGCAGCAATTTGAGGTACAGTGTTAAAAAACCTCTTTGGCTGGATTTTGATCTCTCTCACACTGGTTTAACCCCAGCAGATCCACTCTTGACATATGCTGGTTTAAGTGAGATCAGAATCAGTCTCTCAGACACTGGTATGGTTCAGAGAGATCAGGGCAGTAAAGAGTGGCAAAAGCACTGCAGTCATTTACAAATGTGAAGTACTGCAATTAAGAATCACAGTGATTAACTAATAGTAGAGCTGAAAAAAAAACATTTACAAAAATCCTGACATTTTCTTCTTGTTCTTCATTGAAATTTCAACAAAACGTGCCATTAAAAATCAAAATTTGGAAAATTGCAACAAGTTCTAAACTACGGCAAAACACAATAACAGGCTTGAGCAGCAACATTTATGTTGGGAATTGGATTCTGAACCTTCCAGTGTTTGGAACCAGGGTTTGGCTCAGCCCATTGTATTTCACTTGGCACAGGTTCCATCAAAGTCAAGGCTGACTCTGCTCCTACCAGTTGATCAAAAAAGGCTCTGTTTTGACTCACCTTTCATCGCTTATGCACCACCAGGTCCCCAGCTCAAACTGGAACTGTGATAATGTACGGAACCCTCTCTCATGCACGCACATACCCAGAAAGTCAAGGCAGTGGGAAGGACAACCCCACCTACCGAGAAGTCAAGGATGTGGGAAGGACACACACACACACAGTCAAGGCAGTGAGAAGGAGAAGACTCTGCTAACTAATTAATTCCTTTCTAGTATCTGGCTACCATCCAGCAGACATAACTGTACTTGCGTAACCCATTGGTGAGTTTGTTTTCCAGGTTCCCTGCTGTGCCCAATCCACAGAGGATACACATTTGTTACAGTCCCAGCTACAGAGTCTTCGCTCTTTAGCTGAAGCGGTAGCAGTAGGTCCCCCGTTGAATCCCTGGTGTGTTGGCCAATATGGAAGCCATCACCCCTACATGGACATTTCCAAATCTCCCTTTATCAACACAAATGCTAAGCACATTTTGCAATTAGCAAAAAAAAAAAAAAAAAAAAAATTCTGTTCAACTCTATAGAAGCCTGATATATTTCCAGCCCTTTCTTCCTTCCATTGAATATCTCTGATCAACTCATAAACAAAGATCCTGTCCATACTTATCTCTACCCCTTCCTGCATATACATTCTGATACAGTCTTTACTTTCATGATCACATGCCTTTTCTCAATTGCCACAATATTTCTCTAGCTGTTTATTTTGTGAGCCTAGCAAAAATAAAAATAAAATAAAACAAAAGGAGTGAAAAAGGCATGGCATGTGTGCAACATGCAATGTCCAAAAGACTCCAAACTAATCAAATTAAAACCAGATCTCACTGGAATACTCAAAGGCACTTCCCTTCAAAGAAGACTATCCCCACACCATAGTCTAACTTTCTGCCTCCCAACTCTCATGGCTGTAGAGTTGTTCTAAACACGATTGCAAAGATTTTTTCTTGACAGGAAAATTATTTTTTTTTCCGCCCGCCTCATATTAAGAATTTGACTGAAACATTTTGGCCCAAACTTTAAAAAATAAAATTAAGTAAAGCCTTTACGCAAGTAAACCAGTGTGAACATCTCACTTTGAGAGGCAAAAGCTTTAGAAATTTGTGAATGACTGAAAATAGGGAATTAAAATGGAACCAGTATGCACACAGCTGCCACTCTTGCTGTACTATCTATCTAGAGGATGGAGATAACTATTCTTTAACACCGATGAAGAGAACCTCTCTCGTCCATTGTTAGGTTTCTAATAATATTTCCTTGACTTAGTCACTTTGCTTTAATATGCACTGTCTTAAACTGAGACAGATAGTATAGAATATTTTTTTAAAGTCACTCAGGCCCTGATTCAGGAAAGCACATAATTTCATATGCTTAACTTTAAGATAGGCTTAAGTTCCACTGACATCAAGTTAAACATGAGGTTAAGTGCTTTCTTGAATCAAGGCCTCATCTCCAATGTTTTAATTTTTTAAAAACAACTACATTCAGTTTGCCATATGAAATAAGTAGTGGAGTCCATCTGGATTTAGGAAGTTACTTGGAGTCTACTTAATTGGGGCAAGTTAGGGACAGCCAATGATGGTAATGCAACTAATCTGCAACAATATAAAGGAAAGTGTGGGACACCGGGCTCTTATTGACAGCAAAAGCTTTTATTTGCTATTGCTAATGTTGTTGGCAAACCTTTCTGGAGTACTTTGCTAAAATTGGATTTTCATAGGGCAGGGTCATGTATTATTTATGGCGTTTGCATTTGATGATAACCTAGAGATTGGTTATTTAAGCAACCGAAGGATAACAGCGTTAAAAAAAGGTTATTCTGAAGAAGCTAAAAAAACAGAAAGAAAGGGGAAAAAAAATCTGTGTCAAACAGAGTCACGAATAATTAGAAATCTGGGGACCTCATAGTCAGTGAACTGACCTGTTTCCACAGGAAACTTATGAAAATACATCATCTGCTTTTATTTTTGTTCTGGATAAATAGTGCAAGTCCCTAAAAATACAGCAAATAAAAGTTTTTAAAATAAGCCACCTCAGTGTTTCATGGAAATGCTGCCTTTCGCAAAGGCTTGTCCAACCACAACCTAAATAATTCAAAGCATTGTCATTAGGCAGCAGCAAAGTCCTCGTTCTAAAAAGGCACTTGCCTTATCACTCTACAGCAGATGCTTCAGTCAACCATTGGATATTGAAAACATAAATAATGAAACAAAATTTGGAGACAATAGTATCTGGGCTGGGGACAAAATACTCACGGATATTGTCAGTCTCTGAGTAACCAAGCAGCAAAAGCCCAAGTGACAACAATAGCAAGGAAAAGAATAGAGACAAGTGAGGAGGCCTGAATCTGAATAAGGCCTAGAGCTGCACATGCTGCTGTTACCGTAGAAACTAACCTCTCCCCTGAAGAGGTTTGCTGGGGCATTGTTTGTGGGACACAAGATGTGTCATACACCAGATGGTCGTGTGCTGTATAACTCAGTTATCTGAGAGGACAGAGTAAAGGAATGTGCACTACAGATCACTTCAGAAGGCAGAGCAGGGCACCATCTGTTCTTTCAGACTGAAGGCACTCCCCCCCAACCCCAAGAAAGGGGGGAGACCACATTTAAAATGATTCACTATTCAGAAAAAAAAATTCCTGATACAGTCACCATATTTGACTTTCATTTAGCTAATTTTATCCTTGGGTTTTATGTCAGGTGAATTGCATTTTTACGCATGGAAGAGCAGCAATTATTTCTCTCTCAGGAGTCTATCATTTATAAATAAAACCCTCTGGAGACCTCATCACTCCTTTACTATCTGAAGCCCTCAAAACAATTTTAGCCATATGTTCTTTAAAGTCTCTCTCCTCCTCCCGTTAGTTGTGTACCAATGTTTATACAACATGCGGGGTGATGGTGGTGGGGGGGGAATAATTCTTCCTTTCCAGGAATTGTTCTATATTTCAGCCAGGAGCGGGCAGGGTGGGGGAGGGAGGAGGCACACAAAAAAATCAGAATCGTAGTTTGGGTGACTGATGGAGGAAGGAAATTTTAATTAGGGTATGTGTAATACCAAGCAGCGATGACTAACATGTCTGGTAGGTAAGGTGCAAATAGGCGTGGGCAGAGGAATAATCCCACATGAGCCTGCTCCAAAGCCCACTAAAGTCAATGGAAAGAATCACTGACTTCAATGGGCTAAGGATCAGGTCCCTGTGAACTCATGGGCGTGGGGAAACCTGAAGGAAAATTAAGATTCAGTACTTAAAATGTGCTTTAATGTTACAGTAAAGCTGAGAGCTTCAGTGCAAAGAAGTCAGGACAGTGGAAAGTTGTAGGAAACCTGAATTTGGCTCCATATTCACATAATATGGGGCATTTTTGCCCTCTGACACACTCAGTGGGAGTTAATCACACACAAGTCATCCTAGAATGAAATTTAGCTCTCAGTGGTTTGTAATACTCTTAAAAATCCTATGCAGCAGATCCTTCTCTCTTCTCTGTGGGCCAGATTCTCTGTTCTTCTGGTTCTGTGTTGAGTGGAGGAAGAGGGCAGGGAAAAGGGACTTAAAACCACCTTTCTGCCTCCCAGTTCTGACCCCAGTCCCTGGGCTGCTGTAAATTATACCATTTAACAAAGTCCTCCAGAGCTGTTATGCCAGTTGTGGTGCAGTTCTGAAGATGAGGTCGCAACCACAGAGTGGATCCTGTGGAATCCTGGAAGGAGAGGATTCTTTTTCTCAGTCCCCAAAGGGATCCCCAGCACACAGCTTCGCCACGCTATGGTTGTGCTGGTGGGTGGGACCTTTAACTTACAAAAAAATGAATTATATTTTCTCCTTGACATTCTTTGCCTTAAGGCTGCAATAACTTACATTTTAGGTGTTTCTGGTGGGTGTATCTAATCTATTCAGGCTATCTATAACTCAAATAAAATGCCTGCTGGAGATATATTTATATATATGCAACCCATCCATACATTGCCCTCCCCCCAAATATGGAAAAAATTGGGAGAATAAAATGCCTGCTGGATTGCACATTGAAATAACAGACACACATTTGAAACCACTGAAATAAATGTGTTTAAAATCTTTGAAATAATGGCTGCAGGTGCACACAGGCTGGGGCAGTTATGAGTCTGGAGCTGCATGCAGGCCCTTATGGAAGGACTTCTGGGTTTGAATAAATGTACATTCGGGTGATTTGGACTTTAAAAGGCAGCAACTATGATTAATAACCCAGCAGAATATAATCAGGGCCCAGGAGAGAAAAATGCAGCTTCCTACATCTGGATAACTGCCACACGTCCTCTCCCTGGACCCTGCCTGAGCAGCTGGGTTGTGTACACTGGAGATCTCCAGGGGTGGGAGAGGGAGGAATCCACAGCTAGCCTCAAGACTACAGTAGTCTCTGTAAAACTTCCTACTCCTCTTACTCTGAACAGGGAAAGAGCCACTGGATCCACACAGAAGTGGATCCGTTGGTCATACCCACATGCTTCTTCTGGGCTGTCCCCATATCCCTGCTGCATGGTGGTGAGCAGGGAACCCTGACAGAGGTAGGTCTCATGGTGGACAAGGGATGTACAACCCCTATATTCTGTTTCCTCCTGAACAGCTTGATCACACTGGCTCCATTGCAGGCAAAGCCTTTGGGGACAGGGTTTGCTCCCCACAGCATGCTTGTTTAATTATCAATGAGGAATGTAGTGTGCATGACAAAATGGATCTGAACATCAAGATTCACTGAAATCAATTGGAATCCTTCCATTGACTTCAATGGGCTTTCGATCAAGGCCCCTTGTGATACCAGGCCCAATGTGTGCTAGTGGCCCAAAACGTCTTTATTTCTCAGCTATATTTTTTTAAACAAATGCTCCTCATGGAGGACTATGCACATGTGAAGTGTGAAGTTTTAAAACACAACCATTCTTGTGTTATTCAAACATCAAAAACAACAACAAAAATAGCGTGAACAATTTTTAAATCACGGAAGTCTCCTCTTGCACGCCCCAAACTCAGTAGATTAAAAAAAAAAATCTGGATGTATTTTTACCAAACATTAAAAAACAAAAGCCCCTTTGGTCTGAGAACACGAGCCTGAAAAACTGCAGCCCCAAAGGAAATGTACTAAGAACATTCCAAGTACTTGAAAGTCAGATTTACTATGGAAAGACCATCTCAGCCCTACCTACAACATTCCCTACAGAAGTGAAACGTCTCAGTTTAGGAAAGCAGTAAAGCTCATGCTTAAATCCATCTGTGTTCAGCAAAGCACTTATGCTTAACTTCAATCTGACTCGAAAGGCCTCGTTCACCACAAGTTTTATGTGCTGCTAATGCTTGACTGTTGTGGAACTGACCTCAATACTGCAGTAGTATCAACTCATCATTTCTACTAACTTCTTTTTCACTAACCACTAACTTACAATAATTAATATCCTCAACCTCTGTTTTGCTTATGTCTGGAAATGTGGACATTTCAGTATCTAAAATTTCTATATACTCACTATCGGCCAAATCCTGGACCCTGGATACACTGGCTGGCTGGGTTGCATGCTGGAGATCTCCACAGGAGCTAAAGGGGAAAGAGCCCTCTTTTTAGGTTGTAGAGAGATAGAGGAGACGCTGCATGGTTGCAACTGCCCCTGTGGCATTCTGCTGCTCCTTTCCATGAGAGTGATTGACCCTGAAGTTCTGTAGGTAGTGAAAAATGCCTGAGATTTATCTACCCGATAGTTTCTACCAGTTACCACAACATGATTTATCTACACTGCATCAACCACCGCTATACTACAGCCATGCTACACTACCTATCTCCACCTCAGTTATACCTGCTACCATTATGCCGCAGCCACATTACGCTGCCTATCTACACTACAGCTTCCATTAGCTACCACTGGTGGAGAATTACAGATACGAGGCTTGCTAGTGCAAAGGTGGCCTAGGTGTGTACTTCAGAGCTGCTGCTGTCTGCTCTACTTTGTGCTCCATCTAATGCCTGTGAAGCTTCCATATTCCTGAGGGCAGGGGAGCATCCTGCACAATTATTTGATTTCCATGCACGCTTTTATGCATGTGCCATTTCTATGCATGGCTGCTGTGCTCACCTGGACCCATACAGCTTGGCAAGTCTTCATCCAGCTATTTATGATTACTGTACACACATGTAGGTTAAGCATTTTCTTCCACTTATATACTATGCATTACACTACTCAGATAAGCCAGGACGAGAAGGAATATTTTGAATTAACACTTAAAAAAGTCACCATGGGGAAATAACATCTATGAGGTGATAAAAAAAGAGAAATGGGATGAAATTATCATTTACTATAGCGCCAGTCATAGACCAGGACACAGACACCCACTTTCCATTGTGCAAGGGGATGCTCAACCCCTGGCTCTGCCCCAGGCCCCGCCCCCACTCCACCCTTCCCCCAAGGCTCCACCCCCCACGCTGTCTCTTCCTGCTCCCACCCCTTTCCTGCCCAGTTCTGCCCCCTCCCCCGAGCGCACTGCATCCTGGCTCCTTCCCCACTACCCCAGCCTCCTGCACGCTGCGAAACAGCTGATTGCGGAGGGAGGGAGGGAGGGGGAAGCACTGAATGGTGGGGCTCGCCGGCAGGCAGGAGGTGCTGGAGAGAGGGGGAGGTGCCTATAGGGGGCCTGCCGGTGGGTGCTCAGCACCCATCATTTTTTCCCTGCAGGTGCTGCAGCCCCAGAGCACCCATAGAGTTGGCACCTATGGACCAGGACTTCGTAGTGCTGCTGCATAGGCACAGAACAAAAAGATGGTCCCTACCCCACAGGGTTTGCAGTCTAAGTATAGGACATGAGACAACAGAAGGATACAGACAGACAGGGGAGTACAAGAAAACAATGAGACAATATTGGTCAGCATGATGGGCAGTGGTCTCTGCACACCAGCAACCCAACTGCTGTCAAGTTTTTTGTAGGCATCACAGGAGAGTTTTAAGGAGGGCAATGGTTGGATGTGTAGCATAAGGGCCACAAGAAAAAACTGGGTCACACTTTCTATGGAGAATACATTTATAGATATCATTTATTAAACTTTTAGAAACTAACAGATTTCTTAATAAACAGCTAATCTATAGTAATTGATGGTAGAATCCTACAGATTGCTCTTGATCATGGTTTATAATCATCTATAGCACTTTCTACTCATGTGCTTAGGGACAACTATAACACTGCTCATGTCTATAGTATGTTTATATCATCTATTTCCTATTTATTAACTCTTTCTAAATCATTTATCGGGGTACGCTTAATATAAATAGGCTTAGCAGAATTCAGTTTTTACTTTTGTATAATTTTGATAGATACTGTTGATGTTTATATGTCAGCACTTTTTGTTATCAATTAAAATGTTCACAACTGTGCAAAATTATGGATTTTAAGCTTTTTTGATTTTTATTTATTTAAATGTTCAGTTATGGGAAATTGTGGGGGAAAGAGTGAGACAATAATTATTAAATGACACTAAATGTTGAGATTCAAAAAGTTTAAGCATTATAACTGTTAAAACACAAATTGTCAACATCACATGTCAAAATATATAAAGAAAATATCCTCAAATCAAACTCAAAGTTCTCAAGCAGCATTTCGCTTACTTTGCCTATCCGTAAATTTCAGTGATCACTGATGGAAATATTTTCTCGGTTTGCATGTGTATGGTGAAATTTACTCACATTTACCAATAAAAATATATTTTCAAGCCTAAATGTAAAGTGGGACTAAACTGAATGGCTTTTCCCCCCAGCAATGTCTTTGTAACACCATCCACAAGATGGTCAGTGTCCAACTCCTCTCCCAAATGAAAACAATGTGCAGAGGAATTGTTAAGTTGGTTTGAATAGAATAGTTAATAATAATAAAACGTGTTCCATTATAATTAATAAAACGGACAAATAACATCCAGGGGAATGATAGAGAGTTTGTTTTCAGAGCAAAACCCAAAAGATAGATGTCAACTTTTCTGGTTCTGGAAGCTAGACCAAGGAAATGAATGTACAAAAAAACCCTGCTGAATAGCAGAAGCTTTTAGAGCTGCCACATATTGACACGATAAACTATTAGGAATAGAAAACATCTACAAAATATTTCCGCACAAGTGGCTTTTAAAAAAACTAGGCAAAATGTGGAGACAATAGAGCCTTAGTTATATTTATGCATATGGTAAATTATGGCAAGGAAATTACTAAAGACTCTTATTATTCACCCCTAAAAGATTTGCTGCTCTGTGTTCCAAGCAAAGCCTGTGGAAGATTGCAGATTCTACTTCTGCACCTGGCTGAGTGATTTACCAGAAACTTGACAGGGTCGTGGAAGCTTTATTTTCTTTGTTCCATGGGTGCCTGCCATGGAGAGCCAAGGCTGGATTAACTGATTCTAAATCCCTGGGCAGTTTGCCAGAGCAATGCTTATGCTGAAGAAAATGGAACTTCCCGGAATGATTTCAGGACCAGTTCTATGTATTCGTTCTTCCTATGTTCAAAAACCATGGGAAGAGAGTATAATGCCTCATGTCAAGCTGATAAGCTTTTCCCCATAGGGTTTGCCAGTGTGAGAGTTATGTGAGCATTCTGCCTACCTTGGACAATGCTTTTTCTTTGGGCCAATTCCTTTCTCTGGCAGCACTCCATCACTAGTAATATAGGTGTCTTCACACTGAAGAACATACTGTTTTAGGATAATGTGCATGGACATGTCTAACATGCCTAACCCGTGCCTCCATTTTCTTTCTTGCTAGCATAGCCATTTTGATTCGGGAACTCCTAGCAGTGCCATGTCCACTTTTAGCACACTGTCATTCATAGTGCTCCAATCTGGGTTAAACCTTGTTGTCGGCTGAGTTAAAACCTTGTTAAAACTGATGTGTGAACAGACCTTTCACTTAAGATAGTTGTAAGAGACAGTTGAGGGTCACAGCTAAAACAAGGCATAATGGAGTCTGCCCAGAAACTAGCACTATATAGGCAACAGGTTCCACTGGGTATTGTTCTGCCCAGGTGGGCAGGGGTGTCTATGGGTGTAGAAAAGTCTAGTGGGGGAGGGCAGACTACAAACAGAGAGACTGAGGGAGAGCAAGAAAGCTAAGCAGGAGCCTGTAATTGTAGGGTGTCTTTGGGAGAAGCCTAAAGAGAGCTTTTGGCTAAAGAAGCTTGGGGCTGTAAGCAAAGCAGCTATCCTGATTTTGGAATCTCTTGCATTTGGAGAATCAGGACTTCATACATTCCTTGTAAATAAACAAGATTGCAACAAAGAAAATGCCAGATTCCATCATAAATTTCTACTCCCAACTGGAACATCCCTGGGGCCCTGAACTGCGCGTAGCCACTTGTATCAAAAAGGGGTAAGAACCACCATACTGGATTAGACCTATCGGCCATCTAGATGAGTGTCTTCCACCAGATGCTTCAGAGGCAGGTGCAAGAAATTCTGCAGTAGACAGCCATGGGCTAACCTCCCACAACAGAAAGTTTCTTCCTAACCCCTAGTATCCAGAGTGTGGCTTATGCCCTGAAGTATGCAGGTTTGCATCCCTTCCAAACCTCTATTTTTGGAGGTTTATTTTAGTTTTTTCTATTCTTCTTCTGCATATTCTTATGGCTCCTGTAAGTGGCTAATCCCTTTTTGAATCTAAGTTTCAATGATATCCTGGAGCAATGAGTTCCAGGTTGAGAGCTATGTGGAAAAAGTACTTTCACCCGTTTTGAATTTGCCTCCTTTCATGTGCAATGACTGTCCCCTAGTCACAGCTGCCATGTTCTATGCAGTTCAATGTGTGACATTTTATGCACATAATTTAATGAGTGAATGTGCATAGTGGGATTTTCAAAAGCACCTAGGCACCAAACTCACATTGATTTCTTTTGATAGACTTGAAGGGAGTGTGATGTGAGATCAGGGAGGCTGGGGAGAAGAGGGATGGTCTAGTATTCAGGGCCAGCTCTAGCATTTTTGCAGCCCCAAGCAACAAAATTTTTGGCCGCCCCCGCTTTTTTTTTGTGCCCCCCGCCCCTTGCTCCACCCCTTCCCAACCCCTTCCCCAAATCCCCGGCCCTGCCTCCTTCCCCGGGCATGCCACATTTCCCCCCCCCCGCTTCCTGCGGCTCCGCAACCCCCCCCGCCCTCGCTCACCTCCGCTCCGCCTGCTCCCCTGAAAAACGCTGCTGCTCCGCTTCTCCCCCCTGCCTATCAGACGAGGGAGAGGCAGCGCATTCAGGGGAGCAGGAGGAGCGGACATGAGTGAGGGTTGGGGGGAGCACAGGAAGTAAGGGGCGGGTAGAGGAACCGCTCCCCGCCCCAGCTCGCCTCCGCTCCACCACCGCTGCCTCCCCCGAGTGTGCTGCCGCTTGGCTTCTCCTCCCTCCCTCCCAGGCTTGCTGCGCAAAACAGCTGTTTGGTGCGCAGCAAGCCTGGGAGGGAGGGGGGAGAAGCGGAGCGGCGGCGGCGTGCTCAGGGGAGCGGGTGGAGGCGAGCTGGGGCGGCGGGGGCACATTTCTAGGGGCAGCATGGCCGGCGCCGGAATGCTGCCCCTAGACATGTGCCCCCCCAAGCACCTGCTTGTGTTGCTGGTGCCTAGAGCCGGTCCTGCTAGTACTCAGGCTTAGAGCTGAATAGGTGGATCAGGGATTTTAACAGTAGGGCAGTTGGACATTCGTTTTGCTTAGTGCTCATGTTTCCTGGGAAGAGAAGGTTCCTAAGGTTACGTACCCCTGTAGGCAAGGTGCAGATTAGCTCATCTCACTGATTTGGCGGGAGATTGCCTGATTCTGGATGAATTTTTAAGCAGTTTTAAAAATACCTCCCTTTTGTGCTGAAGGATTTTGTTGTGTGCACTCCAGTCATTTATAGAGTCCAAGGCCAGAAGGGACCATTGTGATCATCTAGTCTGACCTCCTGCATAACGCAGGCCATAGAACTTCCCCGAAATAATTCCTAAAGCATATTTTTAAAGAAAACATGCAATCCTGATTTAAAACGTATTAGTGATGGAGACTCCACTACAACCTTTGATAATTGTTCCAATGGTTTATTACTCTCACTGTTAAAAATGTATGCCTTATTTCTGGTCTGAAGTGGCCTAGCTTCAACTTCCAGCCACTGGATAATCTCTGCTAGACTGAAGAGCCCATTATTAAATATTTGTTTCCCAAGTAGAAACATATAGACTGTAATCAAGTCACCACTTTGTTGAGCTAAATAGACTGAGCTCCTTTAGTCGATCACCATAAAACATGTTTTTTAATCCTTTAATAATTCTTGTGGCCATAAACACCAACTCCATGGGTGCTCTGGGGTTCAAGCACTCACGGACTCTGGCCCTACCCATGCTCCACCCTGACCCCACTCGGCCTCCTTCCCCATGGCCCCACCCATGCCGCACTTCTTCCTACCCCCACCCCACTCTGCCTCTTCCCTCTGAGGCCCCCTGCTACTTGCTCCTCTCCACTCCCTCCCCTGTCACTCGCCCTTAAGGCAGGAGGGGACAGAAAGGAGCGAGCAGTGGGCGGACAGGGCCTTTGGGGCGGAGAGGAGTGAGCGGTGGGCAGGTGGGGAAAGTCTTGGGGGAGAGGGCAGAGAGGAGCAGGCATGAGGCACTCAGGGGAGGGGGCAGAGAGGAGCGATGGGCAGAGGGGCCTTGAGAGAGGGGGCGGAAAGGAGCAAGAGGTGGTGGGGTGGGGGCGGAGCAGGGGTGGGGTCTTTGGGGGAAAAGGGCGAGCAGAAGCGAGGCCTCAGGGCAGAGCGGGGTTGGAGCACCTATTGACAAAAACAAAAGTCAGTGCCATGGGTGTCAGGTGGAGCCCCCCTTCACAGAGGCTAGGCCCTGGCTCTACCCCTTCCGTCTGCAACCCCACCCCCGCAGCTGAAGCCCTGAGACTTACTACCCCTCCCCTGTGGCTAGGGCCAAAAGTCCCACCCCCTGGAGGAGTCCCAAGCACCCCGACCCCCGCACCCTCAGCTGGAGGAGCCCTGGGCCAGCCAAAGCCCAGAGCCTCCCCGCTCGGAGGTGCCCCAAGGCCCCCCCCCCCCCGGAGGAGCCCTGGGTCAGCTGCAGCCGCGGCACGCCTCTCCACCCCAGACCCCAAGCCGCTGCAGGGAAAAGCCTTTCGCTCTCGTCCAAAGAAGCTTTTCATATTCCCCATCCAGGTTCCAGGGTGGCTGAGGAGGCAGTATTTGCTACTCAGCTTCCTGGGTTCATCAGTAATTTCTCTGGAGTCCAGGGAGATTACTGATGAACCTGGGAAGCTGAATAGCACATATCGCCTCCTCACCCACCCCGGAACCTGCACAGGGCATAATAAAGCAAAAACTTCCCCCCAAAACCCTGCAACCTGGCGTCTGGTGGCCGCGGCAGTGCCAGGGGAGGCAGAACTTCCCCTGGCCTATTATACTCACTGCCCACGGTCAGCGCCTGTGCTTGTGGCTCTTCTCTGAAGCCTCTCTAACTTACCGACATCTTTCTTGAATTGTGGGCACCAGAACTGGACACAGTATTCCAGCAGCAGTTGCACTGGTGCCAAATATAGAGGTAAAATAACCTCTCTATTCTTACTCGAGATTCCCCTGTTTATGCATCCCAGGATTGCATTAGCTCTTTTGGCCAGTGCGTCACACTGGAAGTTTATGTTCAGCTGATTATTCACCATGATCCCCAAATCTTTTTCAGAGTCACGGCTTCCCAGGATAGAGTCCACTACTCTGTAAGCATGGCCCTCATTCTTTATTCCTAGATGTATACATTTATAGTTAGCCATATTAAAATATATATTGTTTGCTTGTGCCCAGTTTACCAAGCAATCCAGATCACTCTGAATCAGTGACCTGCCCTCTTCGTTATTTACCACTCCCCCGGTTTTTGTGTCATCTGCAAACTTTATAAGTGATGAATTTGTGTTTTCTTCTCAGTCATTGATAAAAATATTAAATAGCGTGCGGCCAAGAACCAATGTCTCCAGAACCCACTGGAAACACACCTGCTCAATGACAATTCTCCATTTACAGTTACATTTTGAGACCCATCAGTTAGCCAATTTTTAATCCATTTAATGCGTGTCATGTTAATTTTATATCATTCTAGCTTTTTAATCAAAACGTCATATGGTACCAAAGTCAAATGCCTTACAGAAGTCTATTATGTCAACACTGTTACTTTTATCAGTCAAACTTGGAATTTCATAAAAAAAGGTATCAAGTTAGTTTGAGAGGATCTATTTTCCCATGTTTATTTTGATAGACTTGAATGGACCAATGAGAGATCAGGGAGGCTGGAAAGAAAATATCTCTGCTTCTAATTGCCACAGCTTGAGAGTGCTGAAGGTCCATGAGGGTGGTGTGATCTAATAGTCTGAACACAGGACTGGGAGCCAAATACAGTAACTCCTCACTTAAAGTCGTCCTGGTTAACATTGTTTTGTTATTAGGTTGCTGATCTATTAGAGAACATACTTGTTTAAAGTTGTGCAATGTTCCGTTATGAGATTGTTTGGCTTGCCCTTCTCCATCCGCCCACCCGGCGCTCCTGCCAGGCAGCGGGGTCAGGGCTCGGGGGCTTGACCTGCTCCTCTTGCCTGGCGTTCCAGCCAGGGAGCAGGCAAGCCCCTGACCCCACTCCCCAGCAGGAGTGCTGGGCGGGAGAGCGTGGCAAGACCCTGTGCCCCAACTTTGCTACGCCCCTGCCTCAACCAAGCTTCACAATCATCATTGGTGAGTACAGTATTAAATTGTTTGTTTAACATTATTTAAAAACTTATACTGTATATGCATATAATGTCTTTTGTCTGGTGAAAAAAAGTTCCCTGGAACCTACCCCCCTCCCCTATTTACATTTCTTATGGGGAAATTGGATTAGCTTAACATCGTTTCACTTAAAGTAGCATTTTTCAGGAACATAACTACAACGTTAAGTGATGAGTTACTGTACCTATGAGTTCACATCTCTCTGTCGCCTTGGGGAAGTCATGTAGGGCCAGATCCAATTTCCATTAAATCTATGGAAAGACACTTATCGTCATAGGCATAGGCGCTGACTCAGTGGGTGCTCAGACCTGGAGCACCCATGGAGAAAAATTAGTGGGTGCTTAACACCCACTGGCAACCAAACTCCCCCCTACCCCCTACTTCCACCTGCTGCTGGCCCCTGCTGATCAACTCCTCCCTCTCCCTCCCAGTGACTCCTGCATGCTGCGGAACAGCTGTTCAGTGGCATGCAGGAGGCACTGGAAGGGAGATGAAGGAGCAGGGATGGGGTGCACTCAGGGGAGGGGGCGAAAAGAGGTGGGGCGGAGGATAGGGCAGGCCTGGGGGGTGGAGTGAGGGCGGGAAGAGGCAGCGGTGGAGACTTGGGGGAAGGGGTGAAGTGGAGGAAGAGCCTGGGGCTGAGCGGGGGGTGAGCACCCCCAGGGAAAATTAGAAGCCAGTGCCTGTGGTCATAGGCCTTGAAACTGCGAAGATTTACACACATGCTTAATTTATGCTTGTGTATAATCTCACTGAAGTCAGTGGGACTACGCAAGCGTAATAAATTAAGCACATGTTTAAATTTTTGCAGATTTGGGGCCACAGACAGGAATTGGATCAGGCCCTTAGTCTCTCTGCATCTTTTTTTCTCCCCTCACACCGCCCCCATCAGTAAACTGGAAAGAATAATACTTATCTACCTCAGCAGGGGGATATGAGCATTAGTTATTTTAAAACTACTTTCAGTTTTACTCTTAAAATTCCTGAAAAAATTCTTCCTTTGTTCTACCTTTTTTGTTTGTTTTTAAGAAGCAATTTGCTTGCCCAAAACTTTCCAGCCAGGTGCGGTGGGAGTGGAGGCCTTGGAATATCTCCATCTTCCTCAGAACTGATGATAAAACAACAGTAGGTGCCTGCTAGCAACAATAGGTGTTAACTTGCTGCAGTCAAATGGCTATTTAATCTGTTGACTAATATATCAAGCTATTTCTGCTGTTTCTAGTATTTGAACACTGCATTTGCCCATTAATTTATTTGAGATGGGCCCAGTTTATAACGGGGAAAACTTTCCAGGTGAAAATGTCTAGATTTTGTTCTTTTTTGTGATTCTTCTGTCAAAGGGAAGGGGAAAAAATGGTCATCTTGACAGAAGCACTTCTAACTCTGCAACTACCAAATCTCAAAATAATAGGGACTTTGCATGGAGCAAGGCCCTGAATTGCCTTTTGCTTTATTATTTGTCTTACAGTAGTGCGTAAAAGCCCTGAAATCAGGACCTCATTTTGCTAAACACTGAATAACTATATAGTAAGAAACGATCTCTGATTTGAAGGGTTTGTAATCTAAGCAGACAAGATAAAGGGTGGGAAGGGCAACAAAGGTAAACAACAAAATGATTTGCCCCAAAAATCACACAGTGGTCAAACCAAGAATAGAACCCAGGTGTCCTGAGTCAAAGTATAGTCCCCCATCTGCTAGATTATACTGTTACCTTTTCAAGGGAAACAAAACCAAAACCACTCTTTTCTGTCATGTATGAACTTTCTGTTGAATTTCTTTAAAAAATGGGGAAGAACAGTATACAACCAAGGCCTTGTCTACGCTAGAGCAGCTTTCCACGTAACATTTACTTCCCCAAACTATTTTAAAACATGTTGTGTCCACTTACAAAAAGTGCTCCAAATAGTTTACAAGGGTACTAACTACCATT
Organism: Eretmochelys imbricata; assembly: GCF_965152235.1. Lineage (NCBI taxonomy): Eukaryota > Metazoa > Chordata > Testudines > Cheloniidae > Eretmochelys > Eretmochelys imbricata. The sequence continues at coordinate 27,691,988 of NC_135577.1, read as the reverse complement.
CTAATAACGCTTCAACGGGGATTAATAATGATTGAACTGCCATTGTTTCAGTGCCAGCATGGAGACGGATTAGCTGCCACAGTTCAACTAGTCCTCTACTAAGTCCAAAGCTGATTGCAAAGAGTTACAAAAGGATCTCTCAAACTGGCTGACTGGGCAACAAAATGGCCGATGAAATTCAATGTTGATAAATGCAAAGTAATGCACATTGGACAACATAATCCCAACTACACATGCAAAATGATGGAGTCTAAATTAGCTATTACCACTCAAGAATGAGATCTTGGAGTCATTGTGGATAGTTCTCTGAAAACATCTGCTCAATATGCAGCAGCAATCAAAATAGCTAACAGAGTGTTAGGAACCATTAGGAAAGGGATAGATAATATGACAGAAAACAACATAATGCCACTATATACATCTGTGGAATGCCCACACCTTGAATACTACATGCAGTTCTGGACGTCCTTCTCAAAAAAGATACATCAGAAATAGAAAAGGTAGATTAGGGCAACAAAAATGATTCAGTGTATGGAACAGCATCTATTTGAGGATAGATTAAAAAAACTGGGACTATTGAGCTGGAAAAGAGATGACTAAGCGGGGGCGGGATATAGAGATTCATAAAAAATCATGAATGGTGTGGAGAAAGCCAATAAGGAAGTGTTATTTACCCCTACACATAACACAAGAGCCAGGGGTCACTCAATGAAATTAATGGCCACCAGGTTTAAAACAAATAAAAGAAAGTACAACACAGTCAACCTGTGCAATTCATTGCCAGGGGATGTCGTGAAGGCCAAAACTATAACTGGATTAAAAAAAGAATTAGATACATTCATGGAGAATAGATCCATCAATGGCTATTAGCCAAGATAGTCAAGGATGCAACCCCATGCTCAGGGTGTTCTTAAGTCTCTGATTGCCAGATGCTGGGACTGGATGACAGGGGATTGATCACTTAATGATTGCCCTGTACTATTCATTCCCTTTGAAGCATCTGGCATTAGCCACTGTCGGAAGACAGGATAGTGGGCTAGACGGTCCATTGGTGTGACCCAGTATGGCTATTCTTATGTACTACTTTCCCACAATGCACCAGTGATCTTGAAAATCTTCCACCATGCATTGCTTCTTGAAACTGAGCTAGAAATGTGGGATAAGAACCCACAGGGCATTTCAGCTAATATGGTTTAAGACAGAGCTAGTGTAGCCATGAGGCAAATCTGCAAGCATTCTTAACACAATTCACTTTGGCTAGCATGAATGCAACGAACCATTTTTGCTTAAACCAATCTTATACAATTAGTTCAACCACAGTCATTACTGCTCGCTAGTTGAGATAAGGACCCAGAGTCCCTTACAACCACAAGCTGTTCAGCCCCATCTATTATGGGAGTCGGTTACAACAAGACAGCAGCCAACAGAGTTCAAACATAGGGCAGAAGACTATGAAATGTCTCTATACTCATTCCCCTCTTATTTTTAAAAACCACTCTTTGGAAATACGTTAAAAAATCAAGCTAACAGAGAGCAGGAAAGATATATGAGCAAGGGAAGTGGTGGATTGTCCAGTTCTTCATGTCTTCAGATTAAGACTGAATGCCTTTCTGGAAGACAACCTTTAGTCGAACATATTATTGGGCTCAATGCAGGGTAACTGGGTGAAATGTAATGGCCTGTGATATACAAGAGGTCAGACAAGCTGATATGATGGTCCCTTCTGGCCTTAAACTCTATGAATTTATGAAACACGGTTCGGTTTTGTAGTATATGAAGGATCAAACCATGTTTTAATCACATTGGGTGCTACTTCCTTGTAATTGAATCTGCAAAAAGTGCATTTTTCTATAGCATATCTAAGATTATATCAACAAATTAACTGATGAGGAATATGGCACGCCTTGGCAGCCAGAAATACAAGAGGAAAGTGTGATATAGTGTTATAGATCTAAACCTGCTTTTTGTTGTAACAAAGGTCTCTTATAGGTAGCATAGATTATATATGTTACCCTTCTGCCAGGTGGAGTCGGCAGCAACCAGGGCCGGGTTCAATATCTAAGAGTTCCTTTTCAACAATACAACACAGAACCAGTTCGAGCCCCAATCCAGTAACCTGGGAAAATTACCACACCACCCCTGAGCGCCTCTGAGAGGCAATACTTCCCCACTCGCAAGCACAGAGTCCGAGTCTAGAAAAGAAACTTTTAATGAAAGGAGGGAAGTCACCCAACATTAATTAGGGAAATGCCACAAGCAAGATTCATAATCATTAAACTATGAGCAGGACACCCACCCCAGACTAAGTGTGTATGGCCTTGTGTTCTTGAGTTCTACCAGCAAAAGTTCCTTTTCTGTGCCCCCCTCTGCTCCCTCACCATACCCCACTCATGGCAGTTGTCCTTGGTCAGTGAGGACCCAGGGTTCAGAGGTGCAGTTGTGTGAGTTCACCTCCGACCCGGGGAAGAAGGCATCTTGCTTGCTCTGCCATCTGAGCACTTACTCTGGCTGACCACTGCACCAGCCACGGTTCTTCTCTGCTGGCTGCCTCGCCAGCCACTGTTCAACTCGCTGGTCACCTTCTGCCACCTGTCTCTCTGCTGTGACCTCTGCAGGTCAGTCTCTTAGTGATTTTCAGCTCTGAGGCTGGACAGAGACACTGTCCCACCACAAGTGATTATCAGGTCTTTTGAGCACTTAAAATAACAAAAGACTCCTAATGGAGCCTATTTATCTCGATCTTTGATTAGTGGGGAAGAACAGGTTAAACCAGACTGGGAACCCTTAGGGAGAGTCCACTCCTCCTGGCTGGGATACCTGTTCCCACCCCTCTCTACTTTCACAAGGGTCTGGCATTCAAGCCCCTGGCTTAATGAGGCCCTTTTAGCTGAGGGTGACCTCCTCATTTGAGACAACACAGTTCTGCTTCCCTTTACTCAGACAATAAAGACAACACCACTGATAAAAACATTTCACTACCCCTGCATTCAGATTTAATAATTTTATTAAGATAATGTTGAAATAAAAAGAAAACGGTACAGAGTTCAAGCATAAAAGTTTCTGGTTATCAGGGAATAAGGTACAGATTATCAAGGGGTGCGAAATTCGGTTTAGGAGCTGGTGGCGTAAGGAATACATAATCTGCAATCTCCCTGACTGGGGGTAAAAGTTTAACTGGTCAAAGTACAGACATTGAGATATGGGGATATGCTGTCCATATAATGGCTATGTTCAGGTGTGGGGTATAATGAGCGGATATGATGATGGGGATGGATCTACCCTCATTTGGTGGGATTTAAAATTCAGTGAGTTTATGGTTCCAGTTCATATGGTCCAATGGAAAAAGCCTCTCAGTCCCTTTCCCATAGTGGATGCACGATGTCGTACCGGCTCACACCGCCTGGTACTGTCGGTGGCCGGTGATGTGTTTGATGTAGATGTCCCTGGACCATCGGATGGTGTCCGAGACCATGAGGTGCCGCATGAGCCGTGTGTAGCATTGACCGATCCCACAGGTCCGCAGCACACGCTCATTGCAGGGGTCCCAAGCGCCCAGGGCTCCTACGATCAGGGCATCCATCTGCACCTCATAGCCCTTTGCTCTCAGGGTGTCGGCCAGGGGGGTGTATTTTTCCAGCTTACAAGCTCGGACTTCGCGGAAGGCCGGGATCCTGTTCTTGAAGGAGACTGTGATGTCAATGAGGATGATCTTTTTCTGGGCCTCGTCGGTGACTACCACGTTGGGTCGCAGCTGGCTGTCAGTACTGGGGATGTCGCACTTTACGGCGACCTCTCCTAGGCGTGGTGCGATGGCTTTCACTAGGCGGTTCTGGATGGTGTTGTGGCGCAGCTGCCAGGCTCCGGAATGGGGCTTGCAGCTGCACAGGACGTGGGGCAGGGTCTCGTTGGAGTAGTCGCACTTCCTGCAACGCTTGTCTAGGTTCCTGTGGCGGACGGCTCCGTTGAGCGGGACGCATTTGAGCCGGGCGTGGTGGATGAACCGCCAGTCGGCGAAAGGGGTGAAGCCGCCACCGGCGAGGAAGTGGTTGCTGGCGTCCCACTTGCTGGTCAGTTCGAAGGCTTTACCCTGGTCTGGTTTACGCTTCAGGGCTTCCATGTACAGCGAGTGGATGGCTGCCTTCAGGGTCCTCTCCAGCATGCCCCTGGTGCTCGGGGTGACGATGGTGTTATCCTCAGACCTGATCTGCGGCACCAGGACTGCCAGCTCCTGGTGCTCCTCGCACCACTCCCAGCGGCAGCCGATGTGCTTCCCCAGGCGACGCGTGGCATTGCGAGCGCGGGACCACAGTGAAGCGATGTTGCACCCGTCCTGTCCCAATTCGCCATCCAGGGAACCGCTCAGGAAGCTGGCGGTGTCTTGGTTGGAGGGGGCTCTGCCGATCCGCTTCTTTGTTGCGTCATGGAGGGCGTTTGCTGCAATGTTCCTTACCATAGTGTCGGGACACATCAGCAAGTGGAAGACGTGGGTGATCACCGCGATGTCACACAGGTCACCCATGCGGGGGACATTGGTACAGCCATGCCTGTGGGTGATATAGACCAGCTCGTTGCTGGCTCTCTGGGGAAGGAACAGCCACTTCTTCACCAGCTGGCGGACGAACTTGTCTGCCTTGTTGAGGGGTACCTTCGCCATGGCGGATCCCCTTAGGATGAACGAAATGCGGGGGATCAGGAAGGTGTTCAGGGCGTTTGATCTTCTGCCACGGTGCTAGCAGGGAGGTGTCGATCTTGGCGGCATCCTGCAAGATCTCCTGGATGGTGTCCTCGGGTGTCTGCTGGACACGGAAACCCGTCGGCGTGCCGAGGTGCCGGTAGGCCTGCCCCTCTGCCAGGGGGATGATGGGCTCGCCCTGGATCTGGAACCCTGTCGTCTGCACCGAGTCCCTTTTGCTGCCGTCAATGTGGAGAGATGCGCACTTCTTTGCATTGAAGCGGAGGCCCATCCAATCGGCAGCTCGACTGGTGGCATCTAGCATATGTTGGAGGTTCTCTGGGTCGTCCGCGGTCAGGACCAGGTCATCCGCGTAAGCCAGGAGACTCACCCTCTCACCGTGGAGGTTGAGAAGCCATCTGCGCCATTGGAGATCGCTCACAGCAATGGCTCCATGGCGAGGTTAAAGATGATGGGGCTGAGAGGACAGCCCTGTTTAACTCCTCTCCGGATCAGGATCTCGGCGGTCTCCCCTTCGACCGAGCGAATGGTGGTGCTGCATCCCTCGTACACCTCTCGGATCACACGGAGGAAGTTCTCTGGCATCCCAAACTCCTGGAGCACGGCAAAGATGTGGTGGTGGGACATGGACCCAAAGGTGTCAGCCAGGTCGAGCCATGCTACAGTGCACTGCCTCCACGCCCTTCTGGCTGTTTCGATGGTGGTTTGGAGGACAAAGTTGTGTTCATAGCAGCCCTCGCAGGACATGAAGCCTTTCTGGGTGGAGCTGATGGCTCCCCTCTCACCGACCACTCTGTGATCCTCGACGCCAGGCAGCTGGCATAGAGCTTGTACATCGTGGAGCAGAGGGAGATGGGCCTCCAGTTGCTGGGGTCATCCTGCTCACCCTTCTTGTACACCAGTACCATCATGACCTTCTTCCAGGAGCTGGGAGTCCGGTAGAATTGTTTGCACTGGTTGAAGACTGTGGCGAGGACCAGGCAGCTGGGATCTCACTTTTTCAGGAGGCTATAGGGGATGCCGTCTTTCCCACAAGCTGTGTTTTTTGTTTTTGAGAGTCTGGCCACCATTTCCTTGGGCGTGAAGTCAGTTTCCAGGGCACCTGCTTCGTCGACACGGGGCAGGGGGCGGAGGCGCTCCGGGCGCTGCGCGTCATCCTGGGCTGTGCGGTCGGATACATCCTTGAAGTAGCTGTAGAGACGCTCAGATGGGATCATGCAGTAGGGCGAGGGCCCGTCGAGGATCTCCCTCATGGCTTTGGAGAGGTTTGCCCGGTACAGCTTTTGGATCCTTGAAGCCGCTGCTGGATCGTAGTGGCGGCTGGCGTCTCTACTTCTGGCTCCCCTGGTGGTGGTGTTGAGGTTTGGAGCAGGCGTTCTGTGGGCAGGCGGGGCGTTCTCCTGGTTCGAACTTCTCCTGCGAGCGGTTTCTGCAGACAGTTCTTGGGTGAGCCTGTCTACGAGGAGGTTGAAATCGTCAAAGGAAGCTGTTGCTTGTAGCTCCTCAGTCCAGGCATGGAGTGGCAGCCCTCACCATCGGCTGCTGGCCCTCATGGTCCTCGACCTCGTCTGGTGCAGGCTCAAAGCCTGCGTGGTCGGCCTGCCGTTTATCTCGTGAGTCAGGATTCCCTTCGGGTGGGTGCTGGGGCGGGATCTCTGGTGGGATGCTGGCGTTGCTAGTGGTCGGAGAGCCGCGGTCCGGCTCGGGGGTTGCTGGGACACCGCTGGTCCTTCTATGAGTGGCTGCTGCCTGGGCGGTTGCTGCTGGAGCGTGAGATCTGCCGTAGGCAGCGTCCCGCAGAATGGACTCGGGGGCCATGTTGGACCGTCTGGCGATGAGGGCTCGGTGCTTTCCTGTGGCTGCGGGGCTGGTTCCTCCAGTAACGTCTGGAGCTCGCGGGGCAGTCTGAGGCTTGGCACTGGCTCCCCCTGCTGCTGGAGTTAGCAGGGCGGTCTGAGGTGAGGCTCTGGCTCCTCCGGCGGTTGGGGTTCGTGGGGCGGTCTGAGGCTTGGCACTGGCTCCCCCTGCTGCTGGAGTTCGCAGGGCGGTCTGAGGTGAGGCTCTGGCTCCTCCGGCGGTTGGGGTTCGTGGGGCGGTCTGAGGTGAGGCTCTGGCTCCTCCGGCAGTTGGGGTTCGTGGGGCGGTCTGAGGTGTGGCTCTGGCTCCTCCGGCGGTTGGAGTTCGTGGGGCGGTCTGAGGTGTGGCTCTGGCTCCTCCGGCAGTTGGAGTTCGCGGGGCGGTCTGAGGTGAGGCTCTGGCTCCTCCGGCAGTTGGGGTTCGTGGGGCAGTCTGAGGCTTGGCACTGGCTCCCCCTGCTGCTGGAGTTCGCGGGGCGGTCTGAGGTGAGGCTCTGGCTCCTCCGGCGGTTGGAGTTCGCGGGGCGGTCTGAGGCTTGGCACTGGCTCCCCCTGCTGCTGGAGTTCGTGGGGCGGTCTGAGGTGTGGCTCTGGCTCCTCCGGCGGTTGGAGTTCGCGGGGCGGTCTGAGGCTTGGCACTGGCTCCCCCTGCTGCTGGAGTTCGCAGGGCGGTCTGAGGTGAGGCTCTGGCTCCTCCGGCGGTTGGGGTTCGTGGGGCGGTCTGAGGTGAGGCTCTGGCTCCTCCGGCGGTTGGGGTTCGTGGGGCGGTCTGAGGTGAGGCTCTGGCTCCTCTGGCAGTTGGGGTTCGTGGGGCGGTCTGAGGCTTGGCACTGGCTCCCCCTGCTGCTGGAGTTCGCAGGGCGGTCTGAGGTGAGGCTCTGGCTCCTCCGGCGGTTGGAGTTCGCGGGGCGGTCTGAGGTGAGGCTCTGGCTCCTCTGGCAGTTGGGGTTCGTGGGGCGGTCTGAGGCTTGGCACTGGCTCCCCCTGCTGCTGGAGTTCGCAGGGCGGTCTGAGGTGAGGCTCTGGCTCCTCCGGCGGTTGGGGTTCGTGGGGCGGTCTGAGGTGAGGCTCTGGCTCCTCCGGCGGTTGGGGTTCGTGGGGCGGTCTGAGGTGAGGCTCTGGCTCCTCCGGCGGTTGGGGTTCGTGGGGCGGTCTGAGGTGAGGCTCTGGCTCCTCCGGCGGTTGGAGTTCGCGGGGCGGTCTGAGGTGTGGCTCTGGCTCCTCCGGCGGTTGGAGTTCGTGGGGCGGTCTGAGGTGTGGCTCTGGCTCCTCCGGCGGTTGGGGTTCGTGGGGCGGTCTGAGGTGAGGCTCTGGCTCCTCCGGCGGTTGGAGTTCGTGGGGCGGTCTGAGGGGCGGTGCTGACTCTTCCAGCGACAGGATCTCGAGCAGCGATGCGCGATGGGGCGCTGATCCTTCTGGGGATGGGGACGTGCTGGGCAGGGGGCAAGGTAGTACTGAGTCGTCTCAGTATGGAGATTTGCTTGGCGACGTGAGAGGGTGAGACGGGCCTCCTGCTTGCGAGGACCTGGGTGGTGTTCCCCGCGGCAGCAGGTACCTTCTCAATCGCAGCACCCCGTTGTGCTGGTCTGGCGATGGGGGCAGGTTTCTTGACGGCAGCTTGCACAATCGCTTTTCTTTGTTGAGGCTCAGAAGCAGCGGCCCGGCGCGCAGCAGGAGGGCTGGGAGCTGGGGCAGGAGACTGTGTTGTTCCCTTGAGGCGTTTCCTGCAGGCGACTTGGTGCGTCTTGCATTGCTTCTGCGTCTCAAAGGGCAGGCTGCAGAGGGCACAGCTGAAGGCAACCCCAAGTGATTTGTTACCCAACACCAGCCAAGGTTGATTACTAGGAGCTGTGCAGCTCCTGTCTGCTAGATACCTATGCAGACTAGATGTGTTCAGGTAAATACAGTTTGCTCCAGAAGTCTTTCCTCCTCCCCAACTTGCTGTCAGGGGGAGGAGGAGGGAAGTTCATTCAGACCCTGCTTACATATATACTGGTAGCACAGATTAAACTGGAGTTTAATCAGTTTAAACAGAGCTGGTTAAGATTTTCTCTTATGCCCCCGCATTAAGTCCAGGACCAGAGATAAAGGCAGATTCAGTATTGGGAGATAGGTGTGTTTTTTCAACTAATATCCATGTTCCTTTCAAAATCTGTCACTATTTGCTCAGAAACAAATAAATCACATTCAACAATAGTCATATCAGATAGGGAAGATTATGTTGGAAATCTTCCCAATTAGAATCAGTCCTGAATTTTGGCCAGTTGAACACAAAGTGACAAAGAGGCTTTCTGAAAAGGGAAAAGTTGGGGCAGAGCCATGGCTGAGGTGAAGAACTCTTACACGACCTAAAAACCACAGGTAAATTTTCATTTGTATGCACCTCAAACACCTATAAATGAAATAGGTGGAACCCTCTGACATAACGCATTTGTATTCTGCTCAAGTGGTGCTATTTTCCCTGAATATGTAGAACCAATGTGGATAGTACAGGAATTTCCACACACTCACATTCTTCCTGCTTTGCCACTTACCTATCTGTTTCAGCTGGAGATCTGAGGCAGAGGTCTCAGTATCGGAGAGAACACTCCAGAATATTGTGGCCAGCTACTGAAGGCCATGCCCATCCTCCACTTGCATTCTCCAACCATACCATGAATAACATTGGTGAAAGTACTCATCTGGTGAGTCCATTTTTGCCGTCAGGATGCTCACTTCCTTATTCCAAACCACAGCTAGAATAAGTTATGCATGGCAAGTGAAAAGAGGTTCCCATCCAGAATGTGTACAGCTGGCCAGTGGGCATAAAAATCACGTTTACTGTGGCTCTGAATTAAGAATAATGGGTGGATCGGGGCAACTGTAGTATACTTCAGTAAGAACTGCAGTGCCTATCTTTGGGATCACAAGTCCTGTAAATGTGCCCTTTTCAGGAACAACTTGTCACAATTTTGACCATCTTTACAAAAGGGGACTCTGACTGGCCAGATTGTGGCCCATTCCTGAGGAGGAAACTCATCTTGGACTTTGAAAAAGCATAAGGTCCTATACAAATTCTAAGCAATCTGAGTGTATTTTTTGTTATCCAGAGTAGTTTGTAATACTGATCTTGGGGACTTATCAGAAAATGTATGAACTATGGCAAATAAAGAAGTCACTTCAAGTTATCAAATCATTAATAAAAACAGTTCAGACGTCTCAATGATTATATGCAATCATATGATTAGAGTACTGCCTGTAATTTTCCTTATTATTACTAAAGATATCAACAAATTGTTTCATAAAAGTTCATCTGCTCCTGCTACTCCCTTTCAACATGAAGACAATCCTCCAAAATACTTGGTCTATACGAAGTTCAATGATGAGTTTGGGTCTTTGAACCTTTTTTTTTGGCCCAAGAACCAAGATAGATGGTTTAAATCATAAAGAGATCCAAATTATCCTGAACTGTCAGGCGACACTTTCCTGTCAGTTACAGCAGTGTAAATCCAAAGTAACTTCACTGAAAAGGAGTTGCTCTAGATTTACATTGGCATAACTGACAGCAAAATATGATCTCTTCTTTCTTGGGTGGTTCTTCTGAAGGAATAAAAAAAAAATCAGATGTGGGGAAAATGGAGGAGAAATTGGACATGATCCTCTTTTACACTAATCCCCTTTACTTGCCTCCGGCCTTTAAGGCCTCTTTACACTGGCAGAGCAATCTTTCAAGAATGACTAGGACCCTAAATGTCAATGGTTATTTGACCCCATGCTTCCTTTGGAAAAGATATCAGTCTTCCTCCTAGAAGGACACACTCTCCTGCAGAATGAAGAGTTAAGTCAGAAAGGATTTAGGAGCTGGTACCATGTTTCTGAAAGGAATGACTGGATCCAGATCTGGAATAGCTAGTTGTAGACCTGAGAAATAACCATTGCAAGGTTTGAAATCTTTTAGGAAGAGTTTAGAACAGGATTTTGGTGAACGTGGTTTCTGAAATGTATACATTCACACATCAGTGTGTAAAGTGATGGCTTTTAGATCCTTTGGCATGAAATGTGTTGTGTTCAATGTTATTAGTACTGAGGTTTACCTGCCAGAAAGAAAATGAAGATATGATCTTGGAAGGTTTGGGTGCTGGTGGCAGAGCTTTCTTGGTAGCAGCCCTGTGCCTCTGGAAATATGTGTAAGCACGAACCTGGTTGCTTTTAGAAAGAGCAACAGGACACGTCTCTTTGCCTGTGTCTTCTCAACGTATTAAATCCTGTTTTCACAGCTCTCTACTTAAGATGCAGGCAGAACAGGAGGATGGAAGTTGGTCACTCTTACTGAGATCTTGTGTTTCAAATAAGGCATGCACACACCATGGTGACAGACCCAGAAAAAATACCAGTCTTTCTGGAATGTACCACGTCTGTGGAGTTCAGAACAAATCAAAGGCATAGCATCTCTGTCCTGTATTTTATTAGGAAATTAACAGTCAGATTAATAACCTGAAATTACACAGTGAACCTCATTAAAAAAACAAATTCAAAATCATCACAATTATTTTTGATTTCTATAAAACATAATGCCCAGAAATAGTCCCTGTTTACATCTGTAAATTTCTAAACCCTTAAAATGATCTACTGTATAGCAGCAAGACTGAATAATTTTAACAATCGGTATAAGGAGATACAGTATGCTTTGCTCTATAATCCAACTGAGATAAAACATGTTAGAAGATGAAATGTTTAAAACAAAGCCCAGACCTATTACCTATACTACCCTGTGAGCTCAATTCAATTGATATGCACAAGTATTTCATATTACTCATATGTTAAAGTGTGGTGAGGTTAACTATGTAATATTAAGTGGGGCATCAGTTTTGCAATACAGTCCAATTCCTTTCAAATGTACAGGACTAAATATTCAGATCTTTGATTTTTATATCTATTGCTACAACAGTAGAAGAGTTTGTGACCCATCTACCCTCCTCTTCATTTACCTGCAATAAACCTAGTCATTAATTTGGCCTAAATATTTGTTTTGTAATCACCATTTTCGGTCACTCTCTCAACCAGGGTGAACTTCATCCATATTTAGAGAGCCAATACAAGACTTGTGCACCATTTAAGTCCTACTGAAGCCTTCCAAGTGGATAGGCTTTGTGCTGGCTTTCTGAACGGGGTGAATTTCACTCTAAGTCACCTAAGTCCAAATCCTGCTCACCTCACTCATGTGAGTAGTCACACTGGGCCAAATTCTGCTCTCATTAATACAAAAATAAATGTGGAGGAACTCCATTAACTTCAGTGGAGTTACTCCAGATTTACACTGGCATAAATGAGGGCAGAATTTGGCCCACTGACTTCAGCAGGGACTACTTGTATGAGTGTGACAAGAGGGATTTGGAGCCTGAATGACCAAGTCAATATGAGTCTTTGGTTTTAATGGCCGTGGTCCCCTACATTACGGCCTAAGGCTTTGGGGGTGTTGAGTATTTCCTGTTGAGAGCTGAGTGATTTGAGTCCCTGATTCAGGAAAGCACTTAGGCATGTGCTTAAGTCTATCCCTAGTCAGGAAAAAACTTGCTTAAGGACTTAATGTATGTGCTTACATGCTGTACCGACTAGAGATGCATTTCTGATTGGGGCCTTGGTTCCTATGGAAGCTGTGGATGCCCAATAACTGGTGGATTCAAGCACTTGACCAGCAAGATCCAGTTGCTTTAGACTTTTGCATGTATTTACTTGTAACATTTTTGGAAATAATGCTACAGAAATTAGATATAGAAAAATATAAAAGCAGCGAACACTCGTTTTTGAAAGATCTTTCTGGACAAGCACATTTAGATAGTTGTGTTAACATTTATATATAAACTCTTTGGCAGCAGTTTTCTAGAAAGCATAATTATTTTTTTTCATTGCAATATTTTATCCTTCTCCCATGAAAACTTCGTATCTTAAAAAATCTATAGCACTGTCCTCTATAAATAGTATTGTTTCAGATTAACCACTACTTCTTCCCTGAAGAAAAACAGATTAAAAAGAAAATCTAGTTGTTATCTGGTAAGTGTTCATGTAACAGGAAAAAGAAAATAATTAACTGTGCGGTTTGTCATTCTCTAGAATGTCAGTGGTATGTTTATACAATAAAATCAACATGTTACCCCATTTTGCTTTAAAATCTAACTAGTAAAACTATATTGCTATCAGTAGATTCATAAACAGAATGCACACATTGCTATCTAAGTTCAAGTATTACTATTTTTCTTTAAAAGGAGCCACAAATTCCTTGCAATTTTGCCTGCCTTTTATATTGTTTTGGTCTTGCAGTGCCATGATGAATTGCACTCGACTGTTCTTGAACAAAATAAAAATGGAACTTAAGAGTGTACTGTGCTGTACAACACAGCACAGAGGCCTTGAGGTGTGTTAGGTTGATAAACCTTCATCTGATATGAGTGACTGTCATTGGAAGGAGTGTTTCGGAGGCTAGAAACATTGATTCAGTAGTCATGTGTGTTCCATGTGGCTGAGAAATTTAACTCTTTCCAGATTCACAACCTTCAGTTCCATTTAAAAAGGGGAAAAACAACCACCTGTATTTCTACCATATCAGGATATGTCGTCTTGGATTCTTCTTGGTATTGTCAGTTGTTCATAAGTGGGGAGGGTGTTGTTAGGGAGGAAGTGATCTGAGTTAACAGGGTTGCTTCTCTGAGATGATTCATTACTGCTTTGGCCAGCCTGCTGATTGGAAACCAGGTGATGCAGCATATCTGTAATGAGGTTCAATTTCTGGTCCATTTGCATTACCTACAAAAACAAAGCAAAACATTGTTCAGTGTCAGAATCTGAGAAAGTAATAAGAAGACATGGCATAAGTATGACATATGAAAAATAGCTTTTTCATAATTAGCACTGGCCCGACTCCCTCCTATTCATGTAAACTTCTGTTACTGAAAGAAAACCAAGATACTGAATCCATTCATTATGATAGGAGCATATCCAAGTGTTGGTTTGAGAGAGGCTTGTTAATATTCTAGCTAGGAATGTACAAGTGCTAGAGGAATCAGGTTCTTAAAGAGCAAGATCCACATGTCAAAAGGGAACTGGGAAGCAGAACTTAGTGCTGAAGAGCATAATTAAAAGTGTTTTTTTTTTAAAAAAAAGACAAACTTCTAAAATGTCTGTCTGTGCTAACTGCTTTAATATGCAAATTCCTGCTCTACTTGGAATTATCTTTTTGTCAGACACAACTTGTAACTGAAACTTGTATTGTGTTCTTTGGGCCAGATTCCCAATGGCATAACAACCCCTTGATGTGACCCCAGGCCACAAAATGCCAAGCAGTCCCCTGCCTGAGGGGAAATCCCTGCTGGTGCAAATGCATGGTAGCCAGGTCCTACGTCTGTGCCCACTCCCAGTCCAACTTAGTAGGTTTATTGGGGTGGTAGAGAGGGGGGTGCACAGGGTGTTGTGGAACTCTGTTTTGACAAACCAATCCTCCATTGGCATTGGGTCCATTAAAGGCTCTTTGTCAATGGTGCATTTTAGAGCAGCCCCGTAGCTGCTTTAGTTTGCACTGGGGCCAGGGCTAGCCTCAGAATCAGGGAGAAATAACTAGCTCCCTACTGCCCCTTCCCGCCCCACCTCATAGCTCCACTGTACATAAATTTCTTCTACTTTTATTTCAAAAAATATTTAAAAAAGAGAATCTGCTGTTTCAAGAAATATAATGGCTGGCCCATGCCAGGTGACTTGGACTCGCAGGGCTCGGGCTAAGAGGCTGTTTATTTGTGATGTAGACATTTGGGCTCAAAGTGAAGCCCGGTCTCTAGGACTCTGCAAGGTGAAAGGATCCCTTAAACAGGAAGTCCCTTAAACAGCCCCTTATCCCAAGCCCCATGATTGCAAGTCAGCTGGCATGGGCTGGCCGCAGGTGTCTAATTGCAGTACAGACGTACCCTCACAGAGCTACAATTTGAGAGTCTGGTTTCCCCCTTTCTTCAGTGAGAAAGTAATCTGTAGCAACCCTTTACATGGATAAAATACTTTCCCCTCTGTTTCACATCAGCTGTGCTGGCTGTGCATTGAGGGGGCAGATTCAAAGCTACACCCACCCCCTGCCCACCTACATAAGCAGCAGAGTAATAGTCCTATAGAGGCTGCTGTTCTGCAACACAAGTAGCCTGCTTAGGGCAGCAAGAAACAAACCACAATATTGCCCTATTTGGATCCAGAGATCATAGCAGTCCTAAGATACTAAGAAGAGATACAATTATACACAAAAAGATGTAGCAGATTTTAGAAAAAGAAAAGAAAAAAATAACTTGATGAATGATGACAGAAAAATTATTGCTCAGAATATCTGCTGGAAAGTAGTGAAAGGTATTTAAACCAGCACAAGGTGAAGCAATCTATGTATGTCTGGCTATCATCCAAGTAGCAAACAGGATGGTAAACGACAATAAGACTGAGTAAAACACCAATATACCTGGATAATTTCAAAAGACGCTACAATGTTTTTCCACTGTAGAGAAAGTGCTGTTTTTAATCAAATGCTTTGTACAACGAGTGGGGAAGCAGATATAGAAAATTCAAAAATATGAGGTGCCAGGGATTTATACTTTGCAGCTGTTTTTGAAAATATTAGTCAATGCATCCTAGCTGGTACAGAAAACACTGGAAAGACTGGATGGAAATGGCAGTTGAAAGATGAGATCCTTAAAATGAAGAAGTTCAAGAACATATTATGAAAAACTTCTAGAAGGAAGCAGAGATGGAAAATGGTGGAGTTTTACTAAGCTTTGGTTTCAATCTATTAAACACTGGTACATTCCCTCAGAGAAAGGTGTATCTTCTCCGAAATGCATCCATTGTGGACGGTCCATTGAGGATGCTTCAGGGCATGATAGAAAGCACAGAGTTGGCGTGCATAATATCTCAATCCCGCATCCCCCACTGCCTGAATATCACTTGTAGGATATTTCTATCACTTTCCCTGGCCCATTTGATTAAACTTTGAAGAAGTCATTACCGAAAGCTACAGTCTAATAGCCGTCTTAAGATGCTAAGGGATAACTATTTCTATAAACAGAAATGTCATTTACTTAAGTATCCTAATTTCTGAGAACTGTGCACAGACTTCTCTCTCTCTCCTCCCCCATACTCCCTCTCCTCAAACAGGGATCTCAACAGAGGAAACTCTGATAAAAAATGTACAGAACAGTATAGATTCATAGAATATCAGAGTTGGAAGGGACCTCAGGAGGTCATCTAGTCCAACCCCCTGCTCAAAGCAGGACCAATCCCCAATTGTGCCCCAGAACCCTAAATGGCCCCCTCAAGGATTGAAATCACAACCCTGGGTTTAGCAGGCCAATGCTCAAACCACTGAGCTATCCCTCCCCCCTAAATTGATGGTGCTCTTGAAATGGTGAGCTATTCAGCACGACAGTGGATTGGACTGAGGTTCTTCAACAGCTGTGCATCCCAGGAATGAAGATACAGAAGAGTAAGTGAAATATGAATACCCTTGCTCGGAATCAATTCCTGGAGATAATTTTCTCTAAGGAACCAAGGTTAGCTGCTGCAGCTGTGCAGTGCAGGAGGCCCACAGAAGCAGAAGAAAGGCTAATTATTATTGAGCTGAGTCATATGAGATTAAAAATAAAGTCCTTACTCCATGCCCCTGCTTATCTGTGTAAGCCTTTAGAACCACAGGACAGAGTTTGTAAAATGAGGTGGGGCTAGTTGGTTTTATTTATTGGCCTTTAATCTGTTCTATTTTTAAATAAAGAAAAACTTTTCCTAAGTGACTTTAGTGCCCGTGAAGGGCTTGATCCAAAGCCCATTGAAGTCAATGGAAGTCTTTGGAAGTCATAACTTTCCACTGACTTCAGTGGGCTTTGGATCAGACTCATAAACAGCTGGGTTGACCGCTCCAGCGGCTAACCCCTTCCTTCAGATATTGCAGGGAATGGGGAGATTTAAGTTTCCCTGTGCTGCTTCACGCATGTGGCTCATCCCTGTCAACCTTTACCCTCTGTTGAGTCTGCCAATGAGTGTCTTCCATGAGGAACTTGGCTAAGACCAACAATATATTTCATGAAAGCTAAAGAACACCCATCAGAAGGTGAAAGTTTTGTGTTGCCACTAGCCTATGATGTATTGGAACCAGCGGCCCTGTGGCGAAAGACTCACATGCTAGCTTTCCTCAGTCTTCCTGTTTTCATCCAAATATTAATCCATAATGTATCTCTGCAAACTACTATTCATTTGCTTCCGTCAAAGAGAATTGCACTAGTTACAAAACTATTACAGTGAAGTAGTAGGAATAGTGCCTTACTTATGAAACTGGATTTCAATACATTTAACATATCTTGTATAGAAATGTAAGATTTCCCCTTGAACCATACTTTCAAACACATTTACTTGATTAGAAATTAACTATGGTGCCAAAAAGTGTAATAAAACCAAAGCAAACAGAAAAACTGCTGACGTTAGTGTAATCTCAACTCCTCTGGACAACTCTGATCCTTTTACTTAAAACAGCAAACTGTGCTCGTAAAACTGAAAAATAACTCACACTGATTTTGTTTCTTTTATGTAAATACCAAAGAAAGTGCTATTGGCAGGCTAGAGTTTTATAGAAAAAGAATATGCAAAGTGTATGTGATCAGATGCTCTAGATGCAACTCATTTTCACTGTTTGTATGTTTGCATTCTGGAGAGTCGCTGGGAGCAGGCAAGCAGTGGTTTGAAATCTTTTTTTGGAAATTACACACTGACATTAATCTGAAGTCACACACAGGAGTTTCTATGGATGAAAGCAGCATTCCCTCCCACAAGAATAAATGCCCTCTCCTTAAAAAAGTCATGTGACCAAGATTCATAAATTGACTTCAATCAAGTTAAGCAGATTTATACCATTTTAGGATCTAGCTCATAGAAACAAATCTAAATCTTCATGAAGATACATTAAACTGAAATCGTACAATAATAGCTTTGCTCAAAGACTGATGGTTCAGAGAGCAAATCTGGGATCACTCATCATGAGCAAATGTTACAACTATATTTACTCTCTCACTCTGAAGAAGTTATAGGGGTGTGTGATTCACCATGAATCACAAGTACTCTTCACTATGAACCACAAGGTACTCTTATAGCATGTTTTCAGAAAAAGCTGTTTTGTTCTACATAGTCAGAAATAAAATGACATGCCACCTTTCAAAAAGGTACCAAAAAGCATTCCAGGAGGTGTTAGTGAACAAGGTGAACAAGACAGAAATTATTCTTGGATTGACACAGCAGAAATGTTCAGCATACACAGTATCTGCATAATGCTATTCAGTTAAATCTAGTGACTGCATTTGTGCTTAGAACAGGAACACAGGAAAAGTGTAAACAGACACACAGTAGTAGCAGAATGTAGGCTACACATTGCTAAATGAACACTTGGATCTTAATACCAAATATCCGATGGTTTCTAAAGACCAGCGTCCTGATTCTGCAACCCTTACTTATTTTGAGTAGTAATTATTTTGTGAGAATAGTCACTGAGGGCTTATCTACACCACGCAGTTTTTAGAGACAAGGCTGTGTCGACACAGCCTTGTCGCTAAAAGTCAGGGAGTGTAAACGCTCTTTTTTGGTACTTTGTTGGCACTTTTGCCAACAAAATACTTCTAGTCCGTGAGCAGCATTAGCTTTGTTGGTAGGAGAGCGCTTCTGCCGACAAAGCTGCGTTCACAAGTGTGTCGGCAAAACTTTTGTCTTTCGCGGGGGTGGGAGGGGGAGCTTTTTAAAGTACCCATGAAAGATAAAAGTTTTGTCTACAACTTCGCAGTGTAGACAAGCCCTGAGTTTAATGGGACTATAGACTACCCATGTAAGTACTAGTCAATGTGTTCAAGGGTTCTGGAAGAGGTCGGTAGGTCTTATACTCCCTTATGGCTTCCTATTGAAAAGTAGCTCACTGTTCTTTATTGTGCTGTATCTCACAGCCATGATTTACTCCTAATTCTTTGGTCCTCTGAAGAGAAACTCCACTTTTAGTTGCTCCTTGTGCCTTTCTGTTTCACTGCAGAATCCTCTCTCCATTCTTCACTCAATACCAAATTCTGGAATAATCCAACATTTTCTCTGACAAAAATCAAACTTTTCTGTTCACTTTGGGAATCACGCAATCATATTCAGATGGGCAAGATTCTCAATTGAAGGGAAGATCGCAACAGCAAGACTCACAGGATTCCTTAAATTAGTTTATGCAAGCACATGTGGAAAGGATCCTGCATCAAACTGTAAAGCTTTCTATACTGCCCTGTGGAAAAGGAATGGTATATCTGGAGCTAAACTTCCTTTTGCAAGCCATTGTTCTAACTGGCTAAATTATTTTGTGGTATCAGATGTCTAGTCTGTTACATATTTTATGTAGGTTTCTCGATAATACATGGAGAAGTTCCAGAGACCCAGTTCTCTAGTTCCTTTCTTATCTATTTCACCGTTTGTAGTATCTGAGCACATAAAGAAGCTTGTGTTTAATTCTGCATTTGCTCCCATCCAAATGACAATGGAAACTTGGGTTTCCAGTACAGTTTTTTGGTTATATCAGGGGTAGGAAATGGAAAAGTAATAGAAATCTTGGTAGCACATTAATTTCATTCCTTCTATTCTACCTGTGGCAACTAGTGGTAGAAATCTGATTTAATTTGTTTAATGGTTTCAGTATTATTATAGAGGTTCTTATTGATCAGTTGTGGTTCCAAGACATCAGAAACCTTCTTTATTCCAGTTACAGGACTCAAGATTCCAGAGAACTCGTGCCCTCTTATCAGAGCTCCTGATTTAGATTTGTTTACTTTGTAGTCAGAGATTAGGTTGAATGCTTGTAGTAGGCTAACGCCAGTCACTGAGGCATTTATAGGAGAATATCATCTGCATGAAGAGAGATTTTCTTCTCCAGACCATCTATACTTTCCCCTGAGAGGAGTTGTCCAAAGAAGGGTGGTCTGTGTGGGGTGGGTGGGGGACCGGGGAAGTCAGACCGAAGCGGAAACCCTCTCCCTTGATACACAAATCTTGGCCTTAGAAAAAGAAACACCTGAACATTTGAGCAAAAATTAGGAAGTTTTATGTGCTTTACGTAACATGTTTCTTTGCTAGTCAATAAAAATAATAGTCACCATAGCAACTGCCACATAAAAATGCTACCTTCGAAAAAGAAAGCACCTTCAGAAATAAAGACGCTTGCTACATACCATGTTGGATTTTATAAAACTCACAAGGCCTAAAGAAAAGGAGTACTTGTGGCACCTTAGAGACTAACCAATTTATTTGAGCATGAGCTTTCGTGAGCTACAGCTCACTTCATCGGATGCATACTGTGGAAATTGCAGAAGACATTATATACACAGAGACCATGAAACAATACCTCCTCCCACCCCACTCTCCTGCTGGTAATAGCTTATCTAAAGTGATCACTCTCCTTACAATGTGTATGATAATCAAATTGGGCCATTTCCAGCACAAATCCAGGTTTTCTCACCCTCTGCCCGCCCACCCACAAACTCACTCTCCTGCTGGTAATAGCCCATCCAAAGTGACCACTCTTTTTAAAATGTGTATGATAATCAAGGTGGGCCATTTCCAGCACAAATCCAGGTTTTCTCACCCCCCACCCCCCTCCAAAAACCACACATACAAACTCACTCTCCTGCTGGTAATAGCTTATCCAAAGTGACCACTCTCCTCACAATGTGTATGAAAATCAAGGTGGGCCATTTCCAGCACAAATACAGGTTTTCTCACCCCCCCACCCCCCCCTTTTTTTTTCTTCAAAAAAACACACACACAAAAACTCACTTTCCTGCTGGTAATAGCTTATCCAAAGCGACCACTCTCCCTACAATGTGCATGATAATCAAGGTGGGCCATTTCCAGCACAAATCCAGGTTTTCTCACCCCCCCCCCCACACACACAAACTCACTCTCCTGCTGGCAATAGCTCATCCAGACTGACCACTCTCCTTACAACGTGCATGATAATCAAGGTGGGCCATTTCCAGCATAAATCCAAGTTTAACCAGAACGTCGGGGGGGGAGGGGTTAGAAAAAAACAAGGGGAAAGCCTTCCCCTTGTTTTTTTCTACCCCCCCCCCCCCCCGACGTTCTGGTTAAACTTGGATTTATGCTGGAAATGGCCCACCTTGATTATCATGCACGTTGTAAGGAGAGTGGTCAGTTTGGATGAGCTATTGCCAGCAGGAGAGTGAGTTTGTGTGTGTGTGGGGGGGGGTGAGAAAACCTGGATTTGTGCTGGAAATGGCCCACCTTGATTATCATACACATTTTAAAGAGAGTGGTCGCTTTGGATGGGCTATTACCAGCAGGAGAGTGAGTTTGGGGGGGGGGGGGGGCGGAGGGTGAGAAAACCTGGATTTGTGCTGGAAATGGCCCAACTTGATGATCACTTTAGATAAGCTATTACCAGCAGGAGAGTGGGGTGGGAGGAGGTATTGTTTCATGGTCTCTGTGTATATAATGTCTTCTGCAGTTTCCACAGTATGCATCCGATGAAGTGAGCTGTAGCTCATGAAAGCTCATGCTCAAATAAATTGGTTAGTCTCTAAGGTGCCACAAGTACTCCTTTTCTTTTTGCGAATACAGACTAATACGGCTGTTACTCTAAGGCCTAAAGGTAACCCTCCTGTACAAAGCTATCAGTGTCAATCTCTCCCTCACTTTGAGGATACTAACAGTTTTGTCAGTAAAGGGAGACTGGTGTTGCTCCAGTCTCGCTCCACAATTTTATAGCTCTAAAATAGGAACGCCTGAATGCAGGTTTTTTTTTTTATTAGTAACTGTTAAATCACTGCTACCAAGTCTCCATTAATCAGTGCATGACAACGTGTGTTTTCAAGTGTGCAATGGTGACTGTGGAGTGGAAAGAAACTTCCAACTCACCAGGTGTGGATCAGAGCTCAAACACAACTTGGATTACAGTGAGGTATTTTCTGTACATATAAGCCAAACATTGGCTCTGGTTCCTAGGGACTTATCTGGATAACAGGCTGAACTGCCGAGCTGTTAAAAAGGACTTGACTTGATACTATAAATTCCTCACGCACTCTAAGGAAATTAAGTTTTGTCACATACTTTTCTTAACTTTGGCACAAAGTTAACAAATTGATAAACCAGTTTCTGAGAACCAACACCCGATTTTCTTGGATGGTACCACACACTATATCCAACACCAACATCTGGCCATTTGATCAATGGCTGTAGGGCTCTTAGCATTTTAAAATAATGTTTTCTTGACTCAGATGTACTGTTCAGCTTCTCCAGTAAAATCTTTAAGGCGCCTGATATTCAAGCTACGGGTAAAGAGCAAATAGGGTAATATTTTAAAATGAGATGTTTAGCTTTATTAAAATTGAGGGAGGAGTAGGAAAAAGGAAATCTTAGTAAGATGGGTTTTAGTCATAAGAAAGGCTATTGAAAAATAAGAGTCACTGATTGTGATCTCACTTACTAAAGCGTAAATATATCTAAGGTACTTTACATGGTCCCCATCACCACAGTACTGGAGTGCTTCACAATCTTTAATGTGTTTATCCTCAACTCTTCTGTGAGGTAGGTAAGCACTGTCCTCTCCATTTTACACATGGGAAACTGAGGCACAGAGAGACTAAGTAAAAAGTTGCCCACAGTCACACAGGAAGTCTGTGGCAAAGCAGCGTCTTGAACCAAGGTCTCCCAGGGGTCCCCCAACCTAGGCTTATGCCCTAACCACAATTCCTACTCTCCCAAATGCTGAACTGAATGAAACCAATGGAGTTAGCCCTGTGTTTAACACTGATATGATCTCTTACACTTACATTTCTTTACTAAATAAAAATGCCTCATAGCTTTGACCTTGCAGGTTTTATGTGAACTAAAATCACAACTGCTTGAGGCCTTTATTCAGAAACCCCAAGGGAAAAACAAACTCCACAAGTTTATGCTAAATAATCCAATTCTTATTTGTTACATAGTAGTAATTCAGCACAGTTTATTTAACATGGACAGATTTGTGCAATATTTTTGGGAGAGGATAGAGAGCTATTTTGATGCTATTTTTCGGAGAGCCATATGAGATTCCTCTTTAATTTTGTTCAGCTACGTGACAAATAATAAAAGACTTGCTCTGACAAATTAAACACACAAAATCACTTTGACAAAAAAAATTAAATGCTGCACCCTCAGAATCTGTGACTTGCATGGAAACCAGCACTGAACATGTGTAGCATGTTTGAATGACTGCACCTTTTAAACACTGATCTCTGCAATTTCCAGGAGGTAAATAACTCATCAGGAAAGCTAGAGGAATGACATGTGCTCTTCCCCATGATGCACAATCAGATAAAGCACTTTATATAGTACGAGAATAAGGAATATTGTACAATGGAATAGAAGTCCTTCATAGACTATCTTTGATCCTTTCTGGCCACCCACACAAATTCATCTACACTCCTTTATGTGTGCATGTTTCTGACAATGGTTGGAATGGCAAGCACAACATGTAACTGTTAAAAGAGACTGTGATGCTGTACTACATATTCTTTATGGAAATATGCTTATGATATAGATATGGCATAACAGATATAGTTTATGCAAGATGTGTCATGTAAGGTATCATTGGAAAGGTTATGATTTACTGAATATGATTATCCAATTTGTATGCTTGTATCATTTCTGTATCTGACGTTAGGAATATTGACCATGTAGCTGTATTTCAGATGTGTTACTTTGGGTGACACCCACAACTAGCCCTTCAGGTACAACAATGAAAAGCTAGACAGGGCTGATGGCCCATCAGCAAAGACAATGGACTGTGAAAGAGTTTAGTCTTCCTGTGGATGCTCCACACAGCCTACGAGTAATGGCTGCTACGACCCTGCAGAGACATGTGACTGAGCCACCTAGTACTAGACCCCTCCACCTTGCCCACCACCCCCATGTTGGAATGCCAGTGTTTTTCCACTGGCAGACAAAGGGTTCCCGCCATACACAAAAGCTATAAAAGGCAGGGGATGGACATCATCATGGTTCTCCTCTGCCTCCCCGCCCAAAGAGACACGGGGAGACACCTGGAAGCAAGAACTGAACTGGGGGGAGAAAAGTTGAGCCCAAGCTGGAAGGATGTCTAGCCTGTGAGTAATAATACCTGAAGTTTCAAGCTGCAGGCCAGTGCAGCTGGCTTTCAAGACTCTCTGTAAGCTGCCTGTGACAATATTTAGGATGAGAAATTGCTATTTGTAGCCAATTTCTTT
The DNA here is from genome assembly GCF_965152235.1 of Eretmochelys imbricata. NCBI lineage: Eukaryota > Metazoa > Chordata > Testudines > Cheloniidae > Eretmochelys > Eretmochelys imbricata. Next base: position 27,668,160 of record NC_135577.1, on the reverse strand, counting down.
CGTGAATCAAGCTTAGTTTGTGTGTTTTGTTTTATTTGCTTAGTAATCTGCTTGTAACCTTTGACCACTTAAAATCTGCCTTTCATAGTTAATAAAATTTGTTTTGTTTATTATTAAACCCAGTTTGTGCAACTTATAACTGGAGGGGACAAGAAGGTGTGCATATTTCTCTTCACACTGAGGAAGAGGGCAAATTTTTATGAGCTTGTGCTGTGCAGATTTTTCTATACAGCGCAATACAATATACGTTTGGGTTTATCTCCCAAAAGTGGTGTGCATGCGAGTACAGGGTGAATCCTCTCACACAGAGCTGACTTCAGTCTGTGTCTGCAGCTGGGTGTGGCCCTACCTGTGTGTGTGTGCTGCAAGAGACCGGAGATCCTAATTCAGAAAAACAGGAAGAGAGAATCCAGGCTGGTGGAGCAGGAGAGGCTCAGTAAAACCCCATCAGGTTTTTAGTACATCAGTACATCAGGTATCATCAGGGTGGGTCCAACTGTCACAGAGATCTGAGAAGAAATCTGTCTTTTTGTATGTGTGTTTGTGGCTTCTTGATCATGTAGAAAAAAGGCCCCAAAGCCTGGATGACTCAAACTGGCAGGGCTATGGCATGACATATACAGAAGAGGAAAACGTGGTTAACTGAGATGGGATGTGATTTTTAATAAGGTTTAGTTTTATGTTTGGCTTTGTTAAGGATGTTATGTTTGTTAAGGATCTAAAAATCTCTGTCTTTTGTTAATGACTGAGCAAAACTCCCAGTTCACATGTCTAGGTCATTTAAGAAGGGTTCCAACAAAACCAGGGAACAACTAATAGTCCGTAGAAACTTTTTTTTTCCTTTAAAGAAGATTCCTTTAAAACCTTCTTCATATGTTGTAAAAAAATAAAAATAAAAATTAGGGTTGTCAAGCGATTAAAAAAATTAATCTCGATTAATCGCACTATTAAACAATAGAATGCCATTTATTTTAAATATTTTTGGATGTTTACTACATTTTCAAATATATTCATTTAAATTACAACACAGAATACAAAGTGTGCAGTGCTCTCTTTATATTTATTTTTGATTACAAATATTTGCACTGTAAAAACCAAAAAAAAAAGTATTCTTCATTTCACCTCTGTAGTGCAATCCACTGTAGTGCAATCTCTTCACCATGAAAGTTGAACTTACAAATGTAGAATTATGTACAAAAAAACCCTGAAATAAAAATAAAACAATGTGAAACTTTAGTGTCTACAAGCCCATTCAGTCCGACTTCTTGATCAGCCATTCACTCCAACAAACAAGGTTGGTTACAATTTGGAGGAGATAATGCTGCCTGTTTCTTGTTTACAATGTCATCTGAAAGTGAGAACAGGCATTCACATGGCACTGTTGTAGCTGGCGTTGCAAGATATTTACATGCCAGATGCGCTAAAGATTCATATGTCCCCTTCATGCTTCAACCACCATTCTAGAGGACATGCTTCCATGCTGATGATGCGTTCTACTTGATAACGATCCAAAGTGGTGCGGACTGACCATGTTCATTTTCGTCATCTGAGTCAGACGCCACCAGCAAAAGGATGATTTTCTTTTTTGGTGGTTTGGGTTCTGTAGTTTCCACATCAGAGTGTTGCTCTTTTAAGACTTCTAAAAGTCCACATCTCATCCCTTTCAGATTTTGGACGGCACTTCAGATTCTTAAACCCTGGGTTGAGTACTGTAGCTATTTTTAGAAATCTCACATCGGTACCTTCTTTGCATTTTGTCAAAGTGTTCTGAAAATGAACATGCACTGGGTCATCATCTGAGTCTGCTATAACATGAAATATATGTAGAATGCGGGTAAAACAGATCAGGAGACATACTATTTTCCCCCCAAGGAGTACAGTCGCAAAATTAATTGATGCATTATTTTTTTAACGAGCATCATTAGCATGGAAGCATGTCCTCTGGAATGGTGGCCGAAGCATGAACGGGCATATCTGGCACGTAAATATCTTGCAACGCCGGCTACAAAAGTGCCATGTGAATGCCTGTTCTCACTTTCAGGTGATGTAAATAAGAAGCAGGCATCAGTATCTCCTGTCAATGTAAACAAACTTGTTTGACTTAGTGATTGGCAGAATAAGAGGTGGGACTGAGTGGACTTGTAGGCGCCAAAGTTTTACACTGTTTTGTTTTTGAGTGCAGTTATGTAACCAAAAAAAAATCTGCATTTGCAAGTTACACTTTCATGATAAAGAGATTGCACTTCAGTACTTATATGAGGTGAATTGAAAAATACTATTTCTTTTGTTTATCATTTTTACAGTGCAAATATTTGTAATAAAAAATAATAATATAAAGTAACCATTGTGCACTTTGTATTGTAATTGAAATCAACATCCAAAAATATTTAATAAATTTCAATTCATATTCTATTGCTATAAGTGCAATGAATTGCAAATAATTTTTTAAATCACGATTAATTTTTTGAGTTAATCATGTGAGTTAACTGCGATGAATTAACAGCCCTAATAAAAATTTTAAAAGGTACAAACACATAATTTGCAGGTTGCTTTTATAAGAGTCTCTGAAAATATGACACAATGAAAATGATTTAACATATTGCAGCATCTTAATCATCTTTAAATTGAACTGATTCTAAGAGGAACCTGATGTGCGTTAGGAATTATTGCTCCCACCTATAGCTATTGCAAATGTGCAGAACTATTTTCAGACTAAAGTGATTTTACACCCTAAAATGGTCCATAATTTCAAATCCATCCAACATCAGTGGGCTGATTTTTAAAGCTGAGCTCCTCATGCATTTATTTCTCAAGCACAGCCTTACAGACAGAACCACTTTGGTAGCCCAAGAAGATGGCAGTTTGCTTTTCCTCCCCAATTCCTATCAAGGGGGTGGGGGATGGATTCACTCACGCAAATATGAAGGGTACCCAAATGGGGCCAGCACTAAGAACTCCCTCTTGGCTACTGGTGGATCACATGTAGCCTCTCCATTGCATGCAAAGGGCTATTAAAGCTTCCTGCCCTAATAAAAGCAGAGGATTCAAAAGCTACCACACAGCGCTCAGTATGAGGAATGGGGCTCTTTCACCACACAAGGGGTCCTCTTGGTCCAGAGAATCAGAAGAAGAAGGGGCTATCCTGTGCCAGAGATCTGTTCTCACAGTCACAGGGACAGGAGAGGTAAAAGATAGTGGTGTCCTGGCTCAGAAGAAACCCCCAATCAAAATGCCATCACAGCGGCAGAAGCCATCTGGGCTCCAAAAGTACCTTCTATCCAACTGAGAGCAAGCAAGATCAGAAGGTCTCCTGGTGTAAAGATCCCCCTTCTAATGAGCAGGTCAGTGGGACATTACTGGGGAAAGAGGGACAGTCATGGGAGGGTGAAATACATTTGGGACTGGGATTGCTAGAGTGAAAGTGATCTTGGGGGCGTTTTTATCAGGGATAGGAAGGGACTCAGGAGGCCAAAGGGATAAAAAGGATGAGAAGTGGATGAATGTAGGGAGACCCAAAGGACCAAAAGGCGGATATAAGAATGAGGACTGGGAGGTAAATGGAAGGAGGAGATGGGCATGATGGGGGATCTGAGTACCAAGTGATATCAGTAAGCAGGAGAGGGATGGGAGAAACTCAGGAAAGAGAGAAGTGGTCGGGGAAAGAGAGCTGGAGGATTGGTGAGGACATTAAAGTTCTCCTTGGAATGAAAGAGACATGGGGAAGAATAAGGAATAGTGACAGGATAGCCAGGGTGGGAGAAAGAACAGAAATAATAAAAATGGGGAAAGAAAGCAGGTAGAAAAGTGAGAAGAAAAAAAAAAAACCAGAATGGAGAAAAGGGAAAATAAGAAAAACAGAGGACAGAAGGAGAAAAAGAAGGGAATTAAGGAATGGGAAATGGAAAGAAAAAGCAAGACTAAAATCAGTAGTAGGGTTAATAGGTTCCTATGTATCTGATGTCTCCCTTCTGCAGAGATGAGGACTGCTGAGCATGCTGTGGCAATAAAAGGGCACAGCTCTGCACTGGGGAGGAGACAGGCATAGGTTGAACTGGCATAGGTTGAGGATCCTGATGAAAAACGGGTGGGAGAACCAGGAGACCTCAGGAACTGTGAAGACAATACATCACCATGCACCAATGTAGGGCCCTGGCATAGAGATGCAAATATTGCAACCTTGCCTCACAGCACAATTCGGTAAAGCAGGTTGGAAAAATGGGCATTTCCTCACCTATTCCCCAAAAATTTCAAAGAAAGCTAACAAAAATGTGTTTTTGCTGACATTTAAATTTCAACTTTGTTGAAAAAGCTGGAAGTTGTCTGGTTTTGACAAAAAGTTGAAATTCCAATTTTTTGTGAAAACATTTGGCTTATCAAAAACCCAATTTTCTGTTGAAAAACAATTTAGATAGAATTTTTTGACTATCCCTAAACTGGAGTTTGGGGGAGGGAATCCCTCTGACACCAGCCGATAACTGGTCTCACAGCCCCAAACAAATGCCCAAATGCTTACAAAGTTAATGGGCAATCAGAGGGTTACAACCATGCAATTAAAATTTGTGATTGAGTTTTGTTGTAGATAAATCAGACATGACTTAAAATACATGGAAATTCTCAGGCTAGGACACTGTCCCAAATCTGCAGTCTTTGGACTGAGCACAAGCCTCAAGATGCAGCCTACTCTACAGAGAAATTAAAAAAATCTCTGACCTTTGTAAACCCTTTCTTCTGACACACGTCATAACCAGAAGATTGAAAACAGATAGACTGTAGATAGAAAGTAGAGCTAGGATTTAAAGTGCTGCTTTTCTTGTTCATAAAGTTAGGGAATGTTAAAAGTATGGGATATTTAGTGGAACTTGTTCTTCTAAATTACTTAGATACTTTTGAAAACCCCACCTTTTGTCTACAGAGATATAGCAATTGTCATGCTGAAACAGACCAATGGTTCACTGAATGTAGTGTCCTGTTTCCAACAGTAGCCTTTATCAGATCCTACCAAGGAAGATAAAATTCCCCTCCACTGCCAATAGAAAATCTAGGATTTTTCTGTAATTTACTGTGACAGAATGTACCCCTGTATTCACACCCTACACACTATTGTAATAATCTTTGTACAAAGTATACCTTGTAAGGTATCATCTGAAAGCTCATAATTTGCTGATCGGTATCATCCTGATATGTATGTGAAGTTAAAAGATGGTGGTATGGTGGTGTTAACACATATTCCAAACTGAGATTAGCAGACAGGTCTGGCTCAGACAAAGGAATGTGTGCTCTGCTTAATTTGCATTTAAGCAGTAAACGGAGTCATTAAGCAGGAAGGGAAACAAAGGAAGCTCAAACAGGTGAGGAAAAAGTAGCAGGGAACATCCTTTCACATAGATTCTGTCTCCTGAATCTCAGCTGCAAATGTTTTTCAAGAAGGGCACTGACTCTATAAAAAGGAGGGACAAATACCCCAAAGCACCCACGCCCCCAGCCCATCGCACTGATGGCACCTGAAGCGACAAAGGAAGCAATGATTGGGTACTGGGGGAAGGGGTCCGGACCTAAAAAGTTTGGTCAGTAAAATATGAAGGAATAGTCTCTCCTTGACCAATCACATCTTCCCTTCCAAATGTGGACCTTACCTTTAAAACTGAGAGATCATCATCTTTACGATAAGGGAATGACAACAAAACCACTACCAATTTATAGACAATATCATCTCACATCTACCAAGAGCCTTTAATTTCAAAGGTTTCAGAGTAACAGCCGTGTTAGTCTGTATTCGCAAAAAGAAAAGGAGTACTTGTGGCACCTTAGAGACTAACAAATTTATTTGAGCATAAGCTTTCGTGAGCTACAGCTCACTCCACTGAATGCATCTGATGAAGTGAGCTGTAGCTCACGAAAGCTTATGCTCAAATAAATTGGTTAGTCTCTAAGGTGCCACAAGTACTCCTTTTCTTTTTAATTTCAAAGTGCTTTACAAACTATACATCACTGAAAAACAGCTGTGCATAGGGTGACAGCCAGGGCATGGCATAACAGGATGGGAGAAAGGAAATATTGGCCAGAGAAACTGGAAGACTCTTCTTTGAAGAAATGTACCACGGGACCCTCAGTGTCTACAGACAGTGAGTAGATTCTCAGTTTTTAAAGACCTGATTTGAATGACTGGCTCACAGCTAATTGCATGGAACTCAATGTAGATAGCTCTCATGAAGGGCAGAGTCAACCCTGCTGTGATTTAACAGACATGTATAGGCACGTATATCTCTGAACGGGAAGGAATATACAATGACATTTATTTCCACTGGTTATGCATTGGCCCCTAATTCATGAGAGATGGAAAAAATAATAATTGATAGCATCTTCAAAGCGATGAAGTAACATTAACTAATTGATTCTCACACTGCCACTGTGAGGTAGCGGAGTATCATTATTCCTGTCTCAAAGACAGGAACATTTAGCAAAGCAGTTAATGGCATTTTCAGGAGTGCTGAGCACTCAACTCCCAGTGAACTACTCAAATGAGACCTTAAAAATAGGTCTTCTCTGTTCTGGGTTGACCTCAAAGATCCCAAGAGCACTTTCCATAGGAGCAGGGTGGGGAGTTATGCCCTGGTTTCCTTGGGCAGTATTTCTGCTCCGCTGCCTGTATGCAAAGCATTATGCACTGGCTGTCACATTTGAATAGGAGTTGTGTGTGCTCAGCACAGGTGAGAAGTCATATTATAAATAACTAGCTCAAGGCCACAGAACCCGTCAGTGACAGAGGAAAGATTAGAATTTAGCAATTCGTGGTTCCCAGTCATATGCTCAGATCACTGGACCACATCTCTCTCACATGTCTTGCTGACTTTGGATATTAGACAGCAGCATTTTCCCAGTTGCTGCTTTCCATTGTGAATGTGGAACAGAGGAATAGGTAGATATTTTAGGGTTAAACAAGCAAAAGACTTGAATTAGAATAAAAAAACCTCCAAAAACTCCCCAACTTAAAAAAAAATTGACTTCTTTCCAAAGTGGACTGTTACGCTTCTTGCATCCTTGGCTCTTAGCCCAGTGTGATACTAGGACTATGACTAATAACCCCCTGCCTGAATACTGCTGATAATTTCACAGTTGAGTAGCTGTCCTGGTTCACCATAGCATGCACTGATGTTGCCAAGATTTTATTAAAAAAAAACAAAGAATGAGATACACACTCACAGGTCCCTAGTGTTATAAATACATTTTTCAGTCAATGCATTTAGCTTCTATGCTGTTACAAGACATTTCCCACCCTACCCCCCAATAGTTATTTTTCAGATGCCTACAAAGACTGTGGTTCTCTCTTTCTGTCTCTGACGCACACACATTTCTTAATTCAAAACAGGTTTGAAACGGCTTCTATTTATTTTAAGCAAACATGCCATGTATCACATTGGGTTAGGTCAGCTTTGCTTATGTTATGTTTCACGCTTTGCCCAGATGAGCCAGCCATATTCCTTTTGAAAGGAGATAAAACCAGACTTGGTTTTCTAATTGGAGGGGAAGGTGAGGGAGACCGACATTTTGTGCATTGCATAAGAGGCCCCAAATCTGGCTTACAATGGAAACTCAGTTGCAACATTTACTATGATACCACCAGCACCACTCCATAAAACAAAATAAAACAGAGGGAAAAAAGAACAAACTAAGCTAATCAATAAGCAATTATTTTGTTGCACAAACACTCTCCAAAGCTTTAGACCAGGGATGGGCAAACTTTTTGGCCCGAGGGCCACATCGGGGTTGCAAAACTATATAGAGGGCTGGGTAGGGAAGGCTGTGCCCCCCAAACAGCCTGGCCCCTGCCCCCTATCTGCCCCCTCCCACTTCCCTCCCCATGACTGCCCCCCTCAGAACCGCCAACCCATCCAACCCCCTCTGCTCCTTGTCCCCTGACCACCCCCTCCAGGGACCCCCGCCCCTAACCATCCCCCAGGATCCCACCCCCTTATCCAACCGCTCCTTCTCCCTGTCCCCTGACTGCCCCGACCTCTATCCACGCCCACCCCCTGACAGCCTGCCTGGGACTCCCACCCCCTATCTAACGGCCCTCTGCTCTTCTTCCCCTGACCACCCTCTCCCAGGACTCCCCACCCCCAACTGCCCCCCGGGATCCCACTCCCTTATCCAACCCCCACTGCTCCTTGTCCCCTGACTGCCCCCCCGACTCCTATCCACACCCCCATCCTCTGACAGGTTCCCCAGGACTCCCACCCCATATCCAACCCCCCCTGCTCCCTGTCCCCTGATTGCCCTGACCCCTATCCACACCCCCGCCTCCTGACAGCCCCCCGGGACTCCCACTCCCAACCCTCCCTGTTCCCCGTCCCCTGACTGCCCCTCCAGAACCTCTGCCCCATCCTACCACCCTCTGCTCCCTGACTGCCCCCTGGGACCTCCTGCCCCCTTGCCATGCTGCTCAGAGCAGCAGGAGTGCGCCACCTGGCCGGAGCCAGCTGCGCTCCCTGCGCTGCCCGGTAGGAGCAGCGGGCCAGAGCTGCGGGGGAGGAGCTGGGGGCGAGCCTCCCCGGCTGGGAGCTCAGGGGCCGGGTAGGACGGTCCCGCAGGCCGGATGTGGCTTGCGGGCCGTAGTTTGCCCACCTCTGCTTTAGACACTTTTTGCTTTCATAGATTCCTGGATTCCAAGGCCAGAAGGGACCACTGTGATCATCTGGTCTGACCTCCTGAATAACACAGGTCATAGAACTTCCCCACAATAATTCCTAGGCCATCCTTTAAAAAAATATCCAATCTTGATTTAAAAATTGCCAATGATGGCAACTCTTGATAAATTGTTCCAAGAGTGTGGCAGGGTGTACTTCCAATCTGGACCTTACAGTCAAAACAGCCTGGGTGCAATCAAGGAGCACCCTGCCTGTCCTGTGCCTGGGGAAAATATATAAACAAGAAAAGGAAGCTGAGCAAGAGAAAGTTTCTTAAGGGCTCCCTTAGGCTCCAGGACACTAGCCTGACCTGACCCTTAAAGACTTTGTTTTTAAGTTTGGCTGCTCTGACTCAAGGCTCTGAGGAAGGGCATTATGAATTGATTAAGCCGCTCCTTCTCTGACCTGAAGCCTAAGGGAAAGAGAGAGAGAGCCTGCCTACCTCTGAGAACAATAGGAGCGCTAGAAACTCTCGCAGAGTCTGTTTGATGACCTTTCTAAAGGGGACTTTTTTTTTTTTTTTTTTTTACTCCTTAGCTTCCCTCCCGCTTCTCAGATCTGGATCAGGGAGACACCCCTAATCTTCCAGTTCCCTTCTGACCTGCAGGAAATGTCATGGGTTGGAAGAAATGCATAATGGACAAGATTTTCAAAAATGACTAGTGATTTTGAGTGCTTGGGGTGCTCAGCTTGAGACACCGTGAAGGGGCCTGGTTTTCAGAAAGTGTTGAGCTCCTGTTCTCAGGAAATCAGGACCCTTTAAGATGGCTCAAGTTGGGCACCCAAAAATCACTAGCCACTTTTCACAGCTTTGGCTGCTGCTACTGTGATGGTAACAAGAGGGATAATACTCAGTTCTTTTCCATACATTTTGTCTGGCTGAACGTATGTCTTGAGGCTGAGGGTGGGTGACACCAAAATGCTGGGCAGAGGGAGAGGATGGGTGTTATGTAGCATGGGAGCAAGTGCTGCTGGTACAGGATGAGAGGGAGAGGACTGGATCTCCCGGTGTGGAACCCTGACCCTATAGTTGGGGGGAAAGGGCTGTGAGGATAAATCCATTAAATATTTGTAAGGTGCACTGAGTTCTCTGCGTGGGAGGTACTCTAGGAGTACAGAGTATAATCATTAGATTATTGTGGGAGGGAAAGACCATTGACTTTTAACATTTCCTTTTCAGCATAAAACATCAAGGATGACTTCAGTTAGTTTTTCAAAAAGACTTTCTGCCAGTTCATTTTTTAGCATCTGTGATCTACTCATTATTTGCAATTTGATAGTTATTAAATGGGTAAAAAAGACAAAAGCTCTTTTATACCTTAAATCACCACACAAAATTAATAACCATACGATGACTTCTGAGCAATCAAAAGAGAGAGAGAAAGAAAAAAGCAATTAGAATAACAGCTAGTTTTGAGATTCCCTGGGGGGCACTGGTGATTAAACTAACACCAACATAGAATCTGTGTTTGATGTGGTCACAAATTTGTTTTCAAAAGAAAATTTTTGAAAAGGGTTCTTTCAAGAGAAATTTTTGCAGAGCAAGCTCAGCGACATAATTGGACCAGAAATACTTTGATAAATATTATGACAATGAAGAGGTCATTTATGAGCTGGTGGCATAGGAAGGTTAGCAATCCCAGTGACAAAGTGACAAGCACACACTCCTTTTGAACACACATAAATTGCATGGTACGTAAAGAGGCTGCCTGTATTCTTTTCTACTGCATTCACTTTTACAAACAAACAGATGCAAGACAAAAAACTGCAGTGGGAAATCTCAGTGCAATGAAAGGAAACCACATAGAATTCCAAAGGCACATTTTTTCTTACCAGGGGCTTGCACAAAGTTCAGAGGAGAAATTTGTGATAAAATGTCTGAAAGCAAGGTCTACTCCACTGCCTCCTAACTGCTAACACCTTTAATGAAATGGTATTGCTGGAAGTACTACCTCCAGAAGGCTCCAGATCTGAAAACAATGGCCTCATTTTTCAGATGTTCTGAGTCCCACAACCCACTGAAGTCAATGGGAGATGCAGGTGCTCAACACCTTTGAAATTCTGGCCATCACAGTTACTTGCTGGACATTTCAAGTGGCATCATGGCTGAGGCAGGTAAGACCAGGGCCAGGAAGCAGCCAGCCAGTGAGATGGACTGAACACATCAGTCAATGAGCATCCCGTGTCTGGAAGCAGCAGAATCATTCTGATGGGCTCTCTCACAGGGGAGACACAGAGAAACTTATGCAAAGCAGTAGAAAAGTTACAACAGAGGCAGTTGATTGTCTACTGAGGAGAGTTTTGGGGCCCATTTCCCTGACACATGCAAAGACATTAGATTAGCCACACCAGCAGTCAGTCACAAAAGCAGCACTAAAATTTACCTGTGGAATTTGGGTTGAATAACAACAATAATAAAAAATTGCAGGGTTGCCAGTCCTCATGAATTTATCATGAGTATCATGATACTATACTTCCCCCCCTCTCAAAGTCCCAGCTCCTGGAGTCAACTGATTACATGAGAATCTCAAGTTCCATTATTAAAAAAGTAAAATTATAGCCCACATTGTTGCAAAGAAAAGTGTTTTTAAAAAGTTTTAAAATATGGTGCCATTCTCTGAAATGCTTTCAGTTGTACATGCAGGCCAGTTAGTCGGGCAGAACTACAGGATCTCAATGCATGGATGAGACAACGATGCTGGGAGGAAGGATTTAGGTTTATTAGGAACTGGGGAACTTTTTGAGAAAGAAAGAGCCTGTACAGGAAGGATGGGCTCCACCTAAACCAAAATGGAACCAGACTGCTGGCATGTACAATTTAAAAACTCCTTAAGACCTTTTTAAGTCAGGGCTGGAGGAAAGCCAACAGGTGCGAAGGAGCATGTGATTTGGACAGACAAATCCCTCAGGAGAGGATTTATTAAAGGGTATATTCTATATTCTAGTAAAAAGGAGAGAATAAAACTTGATAAAGTACAAGTAAGAACTGAAGGGAAACAGTCAAATTAAAGAGAGTCCCATTCAATTATATCACATGAAGGGAGACAACTAAATACATTTTGTAAGTGCTTGTGTACAAATGCAAGAAGTCTAAATACTAAGATAGGTGAACTTGAGTGCCTGGTATTAAATGAGGGTATTGATATAATAGGCATCACAGAAACTTGGTAAAACAATGATAATCAATGGGGCATAGTAATACCAGGGTACAAAATATATAGGAATGACAGAGCAGGTTGCTGTGTGTGGGAATGGCACTACATGTGAAAGAAAGCACAGAGTCAAACACAGTAAAAAAAAAAAAAGGATCAAACTGTACCACAGAATCATTATGGATAGAAATTCCATGCTTGAATAATAATAGCAATATGAATAGTCTACCAGTCACCTGATGGTGATGGTGGTGGTGATGACTGTAAAATGCTCAGGGAGATTAAGGAGGCTACAAAAATAGAAAACCCAGTAATAATGGGGGATTTCAACTATCCCCATATTGACTGGGAACATGTCACCTCAGAATGGGATGGAGAGATAACATTTCTAGACACCATTAATGACTGCTTCTTAGAGCAGCTAGTCCTGGAACCCACAAGAGGACTAAATCAAGAATTTTCTCTCCCAAATGGCACACAGGATCTGGTCCCAGAGATGACTAGAGTTGAATCGCTCAGTAATAGGAACCATAATGTAATTGCATTTATCATCCTTGTAGAGGGAAAAATACCAAAGAGACTCACCACAGTCGCATTTAACTTCAAAAAGGGAATGACACAAAAATGAGGAAGCTAGTTAAACGGAAATTAAAAGGAACAGTCACAAGAGGGAAATGGCTGCAAGCTGCATGGAAACTTTTTAAAAACATTATAATAGAGGCTCAAACTAAATGTGTACCCCAAGTTAAAAAAGAAAGTAAGAGGTCCAAAAAATGCCATCACGGCTAAACAACAGAGTAAAAGAGGCCGTTAGAGACAAAAATACATCCTTTAAAAACTGGAAGTGACATCCTGCGGAAGAAAATAGAAAGGAGCATAAACTCTGGCAAGTCAAGTGTAAACGTCATATTTGGCGGAAGATTCTGCTCTATTTTACATCTCATCCAAAATATGGCACCTTCTCCAAAACAGGGTCCCTTAACTCCGTGCTGGGCACTGGTTCATTACTGACTTGGGGGTAAGGTACCACTTACTGCATCAATGCCACCACTTTCCATGGCAAGCAGCAGCCCGAACTTCCTGGAAGTGTCGCTTTCATGTTCTCACACAGTTGAACTGCCTTAGGTTGTAAGATAGGAGAGGGTCACAGCACAAAACTGGCTGAGCTGCAGGCAGTTCTTATTTTTCCCTCGTGTTTTCCTTGAAAAATTGAAAGGGGTTACTATGGAGTTAATCATTTCGTTCCCTTTCCATCTCTACTTCTGCACATTTATGCAGGCATTAAAAAAGTAAAGTCAAGTAAACTTAAAGCTGAAGAAGAGGCTGAAGCAAATGGAAGTTTGATTTAAATCATAGTACTGTAGTCCCTTTCTCAATCTGAAAAATTGACATGGCCTGTGAATAAGTGTCATTTTCCAGGCTAGCATTTTTATATGAATGCTTCATATAGATAAAACTTTGACTTCTACATGTTTGGGGTCCAATATTGCAATGTGCAGAACACTTCCTCGAAGGTGTCCTCCACTCTCACTGAATTGAATTATTAAGACGTATGCATTCAAGAAAAACTAACTATATGTGAAAACACACAGTGGGTCTTGAATGTGATTTGACCTCTCAACCGTGTCATCACTTGGGATGTGTTACTTCCCTACACAGCCCTCTCCTTTCAGTGCAGGTTTCTTCTTTTGAACAACAGTCCTTGATTTTCAGCTTGTTATAGAATTTGCTAATATCTGTTGCCTATTTCTTCAGGATGTTTTAGACCATCTGCAGGCTAAATTACCAGTAACAATCCACGAACTGCCAATCAAAGCTGAGTCTATACCTTCTGTGCATAGCGGTGATTGCACAATAGTAGAGGTCAAAACAAGGTTTCTCTCCTTGCGTATTGTAACCACGGCCTATTTACAATTCTATGGATAATTTCATTATTGCAAGAGGCTTGTATATCAAAGCTGGACAAAGAAGCTTTCCATGTGTAGAAAATTACTTGAACTTGACCTTTGCCAACAGTCCCACAGCCTGCAAGGACTTTTGTTTGTACAGTGAGCACCTGTACTAATTACGCACTTCACTAACTTGAGGTCACTGCTTCTGACAAAGGTTTATATCAGCCACCACAGGGGACAGACATTATAATATCACTACAGCAGCCATTCCAAAACCGCCAAAAATAAAAAATAAACCATCCCAACCAAACCTCAAACCAAGCAAACTCAACAACGTACCAAACAACAAAGTATCTATAGCTAAAGTTTGCCTATTGAAAGACTGAAATATCCCACCATAAGGCAGGTTGAGACTGTGTCTTTCGAGAATCTAAGGCCATGTCTACGCTACACAGCTTTTAGCGACACAGCCGTGCTGCTAAAAGGAGGGCAGTGTAGCTGCTGTTTGTCCTCGGGAGAGAGCTCTCCTGCCAACAAAAACATTCCATCCCCAAAGAGCAGCATTAGCTTTGTTGGCAGGAGAGCGCTCCTGCCGACAAAGCACTGTTCACACTGGCACTTGTCATCGGCAGAACTTTTGTCTTTCGGGGGTATGCGGTTTTTTTTTTTAACGACAAAAGTTTTGTCTTTCACTCGCCAGAGTAGACAAAGCCTAAATAATGGGTGAAGATTAAAGGAGAAATTAGAAGTTATTGTCAAAATCTAAAATTTAGTATTATTTTTGGATTAAAAAATCAAACAATCCTTTAAACTTTCACGCTGACTACTTTTTTCATAGCATATCAGCGTACAGTAAAGCCCTGACCCAACAAAGCTTGTAAACATGTGAGTAATGCCAAATGATATAATTTCACTCACTGTGTGATTCATGGGGACCCCTCGTGCACCTATTGTTACACGTGCTTCATGCTTAAGAGTCAACTCTGACCCTCTGACTGAGGCCCCCAGGCACTACGATAAAACAAATAATAAATAATAATAAACTTATGACTATTGCCTATATGGAGTTCCATTTTTGAAGTCCTCTCTAGCCATTGCAACATTCTTCAATTTTCCCCATTAGCCTCCCCCCTTTTCAGGTGACACTAGTCAACACCATAACGCTCCTTAGCTAAACAAGCCATTGTTAGTTCTTGGCCTCTCCCTTGCCTATTGCACGCACCTATCCTCAGCCATTGCTCTGTGACTGCTTCTGCTTCCTAGGCCCTGTGTGACTTTCTTCACTATTCTTCCCCCAGCTATTTCTGGTGCAGCGGGGTTGAGCGACCAACACACAATATGCGGGTGTCAGTTTGTATGTCTCTGGTACCCTACATACTCCCAGGCTTGTCAACTCATGGTTATTGACAAGAATGATTCCATTCCACAACTTTGACAAATAAGCCTCGTCCTGTACCGTATTTCTAGTCATTGATGCTCTGTTATCAGAAGGTATTATATTCTGGAAATAATGGCATTCAAACAATGGTGTTCCAAGTCTGGAGATAGACAGCATGGTCCATGGTATTTAATCTGGAAACCAGCCTCTAAGGGTATGCCTACCCAGTTCAGGGCAGGGAGTCTTCAGCCGTGGGTTGACAAACTCGGGCTCGTGGGGTTTGCGCTCCTGCACTAAAAATAGCTGTGTCGATGTTGCGGCTCAGACTAGAGCTTGGGCTTTGCTGCCTAGCGAAGGGGGAACGGGGGTCAGCGTTTAAGTCTCAACCTCTACACAGCTATCTTTAGCGCTGTAGCATGAGACCGAGTCTGTCGGGCTCAGAGACTCGCTGCCACACACTGTATAGACATACCCAAAAAGATGTGAGTGAGGTTCAGAGCGACCTGTATTCTACCAATTTCTCTCACAATCGCTCTGTCAATCAGGGATCAAAGTTTAACAGTGGATCTCCAACCTGGCAATTCATACACATAGTTGAACGGCTACTTCAGCTTCATGCTTGCTCCAGTTTAATACACCTCGAAACTTTTTTTTCCCTTAAATACAGTAATTACATAATTCCTGTCACCTAGAGAGAACCCAAAGTGACTGACACAGGGATCTCTACAGAAATGCAGGAGCCATCTTACACCAGCAGCATCATGCAAGGGGTAGAATGTGGAGAATAATTTCTCCAACCGAAACTGAAAGCAGGGGGTAGGGAGGCAGAATGATTGACAGGGGGAGCCACCCACCTAAAATGTGGATGCTAAAAATCCAAAAGGACCCAAATCCCAGAATCACAAAAATCTACACAGTAGGCCCTGAAATGCTGCTAACACCTTTCCAGCAAGACCTAGAAAATTACGTTTTATAGCAAATTACCTCTAAATCCTTTAATCTATACTATACTTAATCCTGTGAAATATTTATAGTTGATAAGCAGATGGCTTAAAATTTTAATGAAAAATGTGGATACACAATTCTCATACTATTTATATGATCTTTCTCAATCAGATTAATTAAACAGCATTAGAAGAAAGTTCCCTCATAGCTCAGTGTATCCTGCTTTCTGGAGTGCCATGAAACAGCTCATCATTACTCATCAGCGAAATGAGCTTTCCAACAATGTATCCGAAACACACAATGGGCCTGCTCCATTTGTTTTTACACTGGATTGAATCAGGAGTAAATCCATTGATGTCAATGGAGTTAAACTAGTTTAAGTGAGCTGAAAATTAGGCCCACTTTTAGTACTTCCTAGAACAGTCCATTCCGAAGACACACCATAGCCCCCACCAGTAATGACAATTTCATATCGCTGTCACTGATATTTGTTAAGCAATTCTTTCGTCAGGGGTACAAGGAGAACAGTGATCCCTTTTTACACTGTTAGAAAAATTGCAATGTACAGAAAAGCACAACCACTTTATATGACATTTTTATTTCATTCTTTTGTTATTTAAAATTGCAGATTTCATTTTTTAGAAAAGCACATGGTCCATAAATATGCTGTAAAAGAGCAAAACAAACCTGGCTGAATAACTTCTAAACTACTAAAGTTTCAGATAGAAAATTACAAGGACTTTAGAATGTACTGTAAAATTAATAAGTGTAAGGTTATTTGAAGTATAATTTTCAAAATTTGTTTGCGATGTGTTTAAACACACACTCCTGAGACTATATGTAAAAGCTCCAAACTGCAGAACAATAATTGGCTTGTGAATTAGGACTGTAAATTGCCTATTTTCAGAATGTGACAGACATCAGGAGTATACATGATTGAGTCAGCAGTTACTAAGATACATTCATACAGTACAGGCCTCTCATGACTCAAACCCGCCATTTATCACTTCCCGAGAGAACAGTTTCTTGGCAAAGCTCCTTTGAAAACAAAAATTTTTCCAAAACAACTGACCATTCCAGCAGGCTATGAATACCACTATAATTTGGACTATTTTTCATATCAAGCAGACTGTGTGTGCTAGTTTTCAGTTAATTAAAGAAGCCTTTTTTTCAGATTTCTAAGCTCTGTTTGCAGCAGGTTAGGTACTACAATGAACCAGTTCTAAGAGAGTGCCAATCATGGACTGAACTGTACAAAGACAGAAAAAAATAACCCAGATGTGTAAATAAAAACAAAATCTGGAGTAATGTTGTAAGTCTAGCTTACATAACACCATGTTCAGCTGCTCTGCCAAACTACTAGCTTTTGTTTGTAATAACAACCACCATCTTGGGTTCAATTTCCTTTCATACTCAAGAATCTGCAATAGCTCAGAGCTGTCTATTAGAACTCCAACTTGATGTATTATTGTCAAATATTATAGGTATTACAGCAGAAGCTAGAAGGTGCATCTGTGATCAGGGCCCTATTGTGCTGGGTACTGTACATACACACAGTAAGAGACCATCTCTGCCTGGATAAAACTTACAATAGATCAGACAGACAAGGGATGTAAGAAAGGTAGTATTTTATTCCCCATTTTACAGATGAGGAACTGAGGCACACACAACTTGCCCACAGTCACATAGGAAATCTGTAGCAGAACTGACAGTTGAACCCAGATCTCTTAAATCCAAGTTCAGTGCCCTTAACCATCAAGACAATCTTTCCTCTCTAGCCTTACAGTCACTTACTGCAAGAGACGGACTCTGCAAACACTATTAGTTATAAGTGAAATACTCAGGGGCCAAATTCTGCCCTAGGATATGCACACTACAGGCCTGGACACAGCAAGGGAAGAACCTGGCAATAGCTCTGTCAAAACATCCAGGTTAATATACAAAGAGACGATTGTGGGTCACTGTTCAAGGTTTTAAAAAAACCAAAACTGAAAAAACTTTGCCTCTGTTCATTTTTTTTGCTTCCTTCTTTGGCAAATGAAATCTAGATTCCACCATTTCTCACGAGAATTTGTGCTGCAAACAGCCACAGCAACTATGGACTATGTCATACTTAGGAAAAAATCAACATGGAAGTAATCTTATAATGGATTTCTCCAAACAACTGTCATGTCCGTCATCACCGTTTAGATGTCCCTTGTTATTTGGGAAACATCAGTGTAAAATGTCTCTTGCTCTGAGCAGAAATAGTCTGGATCCCATACTAAATAGTCATACCCAAAAAACCTGAAAAGTGGATAGAGATTGGAAAAAAGGTTAAATTATACAGCAGAAGTTGGAGGGAGAGGGGGAAAGAGAAAAACAACAAGAAATTCATACTGGTTGTTAAGCCAGTTCTCACTCCATTTCCTCCCATCTCTCTCTTCCACCCACCAGTCATATCATTTAGTATGAAGTATAAGTGCATGTTTCTCAATGAGCATGTACATATCATAGGGGAAACTGGTTGCACTGCCTACACTTGGAGTTGACCAATGCTTCTCATTATAAGACCCTGTTTCAGTTGCTTTTAAGTTTGCTAAACTTTACCTGTTCTGGCTGATACTTCTCCATTCTGGCTGTCTGCCTCAGGCTGTTGGTGGTGATTTCTTTTTTTTAAAGTTTAATTTAAAATGGTTCAGCGATTTCTGAGAATAAAGTTAAGGAAAAATACATCATTTTGCCAATGTTAAAAGAATTCTTATAGCCATAGTTTTCAGAGTGGTAGCCATGTTAGTCTGTATCAGCAAAAAGAACGAGGAGTACTTGTGTTAGAGACTAACAAATTTAATCTCTAAGGTGCCACAAGTACTCTTCGTTCTTATAACCATCGTGATTTTCTTATGGAACATGTGAGAACTGCAATTTGTCAGAGGCTTACAATTTGATCAAATATGGATGTTTTTTCAGGAGAACAGGAAAAGACACACTCCTGATGTCAGGGTGACTCCCTGTCACATTTCAAGTCTCTGCTATAAAGCATGGACCCGACAGAGCTTCTCTATGAAACAGCTGTACATTTTTTTTTAAACTTGGGCAAAACGTATTCTTTTAGCCATATTCTCAGAATTGACTGAACTTCCAAAAAATTTCCAAAAAATTTCAGCTTTAAGCAGACACCCAGCATGGAAAAATTCAGGTCAAACAATTAAAGTTATAAGCAACTAAAAATAGGGTCTTATAGTGGGAAGTGTCGGGCAACCTTAACTATCGGTTTCACCATATGGGCCACCTATAATGCGCGTACACATACACACACACTCCATGTACACACATGCATACGCTCTCCATGCATTTACACATAGACACATATACTATATGATACAAGGGATGAGGGGAATCCAATTTAGTGTGAATTGGATTAACTTCCAGTTACATACAGTCACACTTCACGTACTGGTCATGCATTACGTTGGTGCAGCTGAGGCTGAGCAGCACACAGAGTGTTACTTGGGGGGTAGGGAGTGAAAAATGATGGCCCCAAAGGTTTGTTATGGCAGCCACATATCATTGGGGTGCTGGGAAGGCCCTGCCATGTCCTTTATGCAGGCTTTAGGGGCAGTGGCACAAGGGCTCTGTATTACTTGGGGATACCCCCACACAGAGGTGATACTCTACTGGCTTCGGGGCTGCTTTGTGTTGGCAGTGTGGAAAAAGTGACCGAAACGTGGCAGAGAATGTGTATCCCCTTCATATTTTACATCATTTGGATCAAGAGAACGCACGTGTCCTCTAAACACACAGAACATCGTTCTCTCCATCTGTGTGTGTACATATTATATATACCGGGGTGGGCAAACTTTTTGGCCTGAGGGCCACATCTGCGTATGGAAATCTTATGACGAGCCATTAATGCTCACAAAATTGCGTTGGGGTGCGGGAGGGCTCTGTCTGGGGGTGCGGGCCAGGGATCGAGGGGTTTGGAGGGCAGGAGGAGGATTGGGGGGCAGACTCCAGGTGGCACTTACCTCAAGCAGCTCCCAGAAACAGCGACATGTCCCCCCTCCAGCACCTACGTGGAGATGCAACCAGGCGGCTCTGCGCGCTGCCCTGTCTGCAGGCGCCGTCCCTGCAGCTCCCATTGGCTGCAGTTCCCGGCCAATGGGAGCTGTGGGGCAGCACTTGGGACAGGGGCAGCATGAAGAGCCCCCTGGCTGCCCCTATGCATAGGAGCTGGAGCGGGGACATGCTGCTGCTTCCAGGAACCGTGCCAAGTGGGGCAAGACCCCGACCTGCTCCCCGGCTGGAGCGCTGGAGCAAGGCAAGCCCCGGACCCCGCTTCTTGGTGTAAGTTTGAGGCCTGGATTAAAATGTGTGGAGGGCCGTATGTGGCCCCCGGGCCACAGTTTGCCCAGCCCCGTTATATACACACACATACACTCAAACAAATCACTTTACCTCAGTGGTAGTGATAGGCCTGTAATAATTGCAAAACACATCTGTAATATGCCTCTGGCCACATCACTTGCCCTCTGCTCACTAACCCATGTTCCCAAGTTCAAATTCTAACATTCCAAACCACTGCCCCGCTTTAAATAGCTGCCAGTTTGCTTTTCAAGTCACCTGCCTCAGAAATGTCATCATTCTTCCACTGTGTTGCTGGTCTGATGCCCTGGAGTAATGACTAGTTTAAGGTACAATATCTTGTGAACCTGCAGAACTAGAAACGGGAGCTTTACATATTACTGGAAAGAGAAGCAATCCCAGATTTCCAGTGGGGGTGGGGGTGACAGGAGGTCACAGTACTTGCTTCTATCCCTAGAAGGTATCAGGATATTTGACTTTAAAAGTGGTGATGTGTGTGTGTACAGGAAAGGTATTTTAATTATTTTTTATAGAGTTTTAAAAATTAGTCAGTTTTCCCATTAATTATGGGACCATGAAGAAAATATGATGCCACTGCATAAAGATTTTATTGCACTCATTTGGGATAGCCTGCAAAACTCATTTGTGGTTTAGTCACTTGTCAGTCAAATAGACATCCTAATCACATGCTGAGAAAACACTTTGATCATTCATAAGGCTGCTACAAAGATGACTGACCTGGCTTGTCGCTTTAACCAAGCCAATCTTCTCTTTGCATCCCTCCACTGGCTCATCTTCCTCCATCGCAGCAAACCCAAACTACCCATCTTAACTTCCAAGGCCCTTCCCCGTCTGTCTCTACCCTCCCTGTCATCTCAAAGGCTATGACTACACCAGCACTTTCGTTGCTAAAACTTTTTGTCGCTCAGGGGTATGAAAAAACACCCCCCTGAAAGACAAAAGTTTTAGCGATGAAAAGCACCGGTGTGGATAGTGCTTCAGAGGTGGAAGACGCACTCCCATTGACGAAGCTCATTCGGGGTGGTTTTATTTTATTTTGTTTTATTTAATAATAAATTTATTATTAAAGCACGGCCACACAGCGCACCTTACAACGGCACGGCTGCAGCGGCACAGACATTGCCTATGGCCTGTGATTGGCCCATGATGCCAACCTTCGTTGCCCACTTGTGAAACTTTCAAACAAGCACCTCCATTGTTTTTCCCAATCTGCCCCTCTCTCACACCCGTAAAACACCCGTAAAGCCACCACCTTGTCCTCCTTCAAATCACTCCTTAAAACTCTCTCTGCTGCGATGCCTACAAAAATCTTGACAACGAATAGGCTGGTATGCTGAGTCCACTGATGATCTTATGGACCATTATTATCGCATGGCTTCCTTGTGCTCCCCTGTGTGTTTGTCTCCATCTGTAGTCATTTGTCTTATATCTGGACTGTAAGTTCTTTGGGGCAGGGACTTTTTGTCCTGTGTTCATACATTGCCTAGCAATGGGGTTCTATTCCACGACTGTGGCTTCTAGATACTACTGCAAAACAAGTAATAAATAATATAGAATGATAATAGTTACATATATTTTATTTTTGATAATGACATTCTTCTGCAGCCTTCTATATTCAGTTCTACATTCTACATATCAGATCAGCATCCTGAATTAACAGATTTGGGGCATAGAAAATGATCAATAATTGATGAAAATGCTTTGGTAATGCTTCTCAACACTCAATAACAATCGAGTAAACATAACAAGTCCCCAAACATATTTCCATAGAAGACAACATGTTTCATTATTTGCCTTCAATATAACATCATTGGTTAGCTCCACAGACGATACTATGGTTATTACCAGACCTGGCTGGAAAATGGAACTTCCATCCCCAGGAAATGTCAACATTTTGAAATTTCTTTTCATCCTGTCAAAATCTCAAAAGATTCTGTGGAGTGGAAATTCCCAACTCTTTTGATTCAGAAGCATCTAAATGATATCAAAACATTTCATTTGGATAATGCTGAAATGTTGTGTTTCACTCATGTCAGAATATTATTAAAGTCTAAATAAAATGAAATGAAACAAAACAAAGTCTAAATTAAATATTTTGGCATTAGTGAAATGAAATGAGAAACTCAACACAAATTATTTTGAAAATTTGCCAACAATGTTTGAAAATCTACACATTCCCATGAAATGTTTTGATTTTGAGAAAATAGCATTTTCCAATGGAAAATGGTTGTGTTGAAAGTTTTTCAACCAGCTGTGGTTATGACGGTTGAACAATTAGGACTCTTTTAGTTTTTATGACCAATTCTTATTCCTGTCTTGCCATCAGGGTGCCTCGTCTATGATTTTGACATTACAAGAGTCTGCTCATTTGGGAATCACTATCTGAGGGAGTTGGCCTGTGAAGAAATGTCTGCCATCAGGGCTATCAGTTTTAAAATCTTTTACAAAGCTGGAGAATTTCCTGTTTCTGTCATTTTGTCCAGCTGGCTCTTTCTAGCAGGAATCCCTGGAGAGGGATTTGTTTCACCCTGCACAGAATTGTAACTACTGATGCTGTGAATAATGTGACTGGAAATAAAATAGGAGTGATCCCTGAGCAGAGAAATATACCTCTCCACTCTGAATTCCACCATGGGTAATGAAGTAACATGATCTGCCTGGGGTTTCCCTAAAGCATACTGTGTTTTGGATCAGCTGTCTGGGTGTATGTCTACACTGAAAATGCTACAATGGCACAGCTGCAGCTGCGCTGCTGAAGTGATTCAGTGTAGACACTACCTCCACTGAGTGGAGGGGTTTGACCATCAGGGCAGAAAATCCACCTCCCTGACAGGTGGTTGCTATGTGAACAGAAAAGTTCTTCCATCGACCTAGCACCGTTTACACCAGGAGCTAAGTCAGCATAGCGACATCTCTCAGGACCATGGATTTTTCACACTCCTGAGAGATGTAGCTATTCTGATGGAAGTTCCCAGTGTAGACCAGCCCTGAGGATGTTATTAACTAGAATGGATGATACTTTCTATTCCTAGCTACATATTCTGCATCAGTAAAGTCAGTGAAATCTATGGCAAAACTCCTAAAGGGAGAAGGATCAGGTCCAAAAGTGCTCTCTCTTATCCAAAACATAGTTACTCTTGAGGCCAATCCTAAGGGTCAGCAACTCAGGTCAGAGCTGACCGTTGAGGCCTTTGATCCTGGGAGTCTATTAATGTCAATGCTAAAATCAGTTTTCTTTTTTTTTTTTTGGTTAAAAAAAGGGGGTCTCTCCAGGCCTTTTAGTAGGGAAATGTAAATCAGTGTGAAGCAATTATTAGGACTGAAAGTTTTCCATGTTTGATTTGGGGGATGCAAAGATTGTCTTGAAGACCACCTCAAAATCTTAAGGACAATATGCATATATTGGTCTGATCACAGGGGAATACAGGGGCAGAGAAAAGTCCTGCAGGCCCACCCCTAATTGTAAGGGCAATGCTTTGTAGGGAGAGCGGGAACTATGGCTGAACACTTATCCCTAATTGTCTTTGTGGGGGATGTGGCAAATTCTGGCTCAGTCAGGGTATCACTGGACAAAAGGTCAAGCTTGCTTAATCTCCACCACCTGATGATGTGGAAATCCCAAAGGTAACCTTGACCCTTTTATGGGTCCTCAGGGACAACATATTCTTGATAACACTGATCTTCAATGCTTAACAAACATCATCAGCAAGGGTCTCATCCATAACTGCATCCTGATGAGACTAAGACATGACCAGCAAGACCATGCACAGGGCTGTTTTAATTTAAAGAAACATTATTTTTAGATGTTCATTACATAAAAAGTATGGCTGTGTGGTGAGATTTTCAGAAGTACAAGGAGAACTGACTTTCAAGGGGAGTTTGGCATCTACTTCCCATTTGTGCCTTTGAAAGTCTCCCCCCACAGATTCCAGTGTGTTTTATATATTTTAAATATCTGTTTATAATTTAATGCATCTTTAGGGAGTTGTTACAGCTAAGAAACCCAGTGTCATGCTGGTGATAGATATAACTTCAAGCCACAGAGTTAAAATCGGCACACAGACCTAAATTGCATCTTCCCCCACATTCACAAACCTTCGCGTTCAGGATTCTGGTTTGATCCCATTGGTCTGACCTGGGAAGTGATCTGGACCAGAATCTGAAACATACTGAAGTCTAGGGAGACTCCAATTGATTTTCCGGTTTAGTATGGGTCCATCTCTAGTTTGTTCCACATTGTTGCTAGAAGCTCCCAGTCCTTCCAAACTCACAAGCCATTTGTCATGCTTCACATTCCATTAGGTAGCTTTGGAAAGGCCAAGGCTGGATCCAAAATGGTAAACACTGGAGCTGTAATTCTCTACTAGCGAGGCACCACCAGCAGGTAGCAGCATGGTAGAAGCTGTAGTGTCAACAAGACTCAGGCATTTTTACCACCTTGTCGTCAAACCGTACTTGGAGCTGTGGTAAAGGTGGTTAAAAGACCCATACTCTCTCTTCACTAGTGGAACTGAACTGGTGGTGAATTACATGTCTTAATTTCCCAAAATGTGTAAATGTTTTGCCTCCTCCCTAAGTATTCAAACAAGGCTCACTGATCACTCCTTTGCCCTGTGGCTCTCCATTACTCATCTCCATGTGGCGGTCACTCTTTCCCTCCCACTAGTACGGCAAGGTTTGCAGCAACCTTCTACAAGACCCCAGTTTCAGTGCAACTCTGCGGATTGGCTGGCAGGTGGAGTAGGGCAATTAATCTCTATTGGCTGGTGGGCCAAAACATTGGTCACTGCATTGAACAGAACTCCCAACAGTGGCCAAATTTTAGCCCCTTTCTTCAATATTTTCATAATTTAAAAAAACAGTTCAGCATCAGTTCAACTCAACACAAATCTTTTCACAGACTCTACACTGCGATAAAAAACGCGCAGCGCCGAGTTTCAGAGCTCAGGTCAGCGGATTCAGGCTTTCAGGCCTCAGGCTGCAGGACTGAAAACAGCAAGATAGATGTTTGAGCTCGGGCTGGAGACCAGGCTCTGAGACCCACTTCCCTTGCAGGTCTCAGAACCCAGGGTCCAGCCTGAGCATCAACATTGCAATTGTAGCCCCTCACCCTGAGCCCCACAAGCCTGAGTCAGCTGACCCAGGCCAGCTGCAGACATGCCATGGGTCTTTTATTGCAAAGCAGAGAATACCTTTCCTGAATCCCAGGATTTGCTGCCTAATTTTTCCTACAGCCTCCCCGCATTAAGGCTTCTATCCCTGTTTCCTGCAAGGTATCTTCCACCTGGCTGGTGCAGTGAGTTCCTCCTGCATCCATTCCCTGCCCCTGCATCTCCCTCTCTAGTCTCAGATCTCTGTATATCATTGGTTAAGTCCTGGATTCTAGACTAGCTAATCCTTTACCCATGGAAATTATGCAATTGCTTCTGACATTGTATGATTTTTTTCCACAAAAGTTCCTGGTTGAAAACAAAACAAATAGTAAATTTTCATCATATACAATTTGTTACTAATATTTTCCTTGCAATAGTTCCCATGGCTGTTTTTATTCCAAAATAAAGGCCCAAACGTTTACAGCCAGCACTCAAAGCCAACTAATAATTTATTTGAACCATATTGCAAAGCTCCGGAGGATTTCTGAATGAAACATTTAGTGAATAGACTGATAGCCAAATACTGCCTTGGAGCCCTGCCACTGTAATACTGAGGATGCAGGGAGCTCTCTCAGTGACCAAGACATAAACTGAAAAACAGTCAATCAGATGATAGTAAAGTTTTTTAAATCTAAGCTAGGAAGGATACAGTAGGTTAGGAAATTGCTAGCCTTGATATTTCCTGAACTTGTCAATGGTTCCTTGTTATGACTGAATATTTAACGTTTACCACTTGAAAAGAAGAAAAGTTCAGACTTTATTTTTTATCCATACGACCATAATACAGATAAGGCAAAATTTTACTTTTCTGTACAGTATGGGAATCTCCATTTTCTGCCTGTAGCCTTTAGCGTATACAAACTGCTATGGGTTCCTTTAGAGTTACAGTATGTGCATGTGTAGACTGCAAGATCAAGCTCTGAATGGTAAATCAAAAGAAGAAAGCATGCAAAAAATTTCAGAATTTTATTTGAAAAAATTATATTTGGGAAGCTAAATGAAAAAGACACATTTCAGGGCTGAGCACGATGCCTTGCCAAATGTAAGCTAGAATATATATCACATTTTAAACCCCTTTTCAGAAGCAAATAGACCTAAAGTGTACAGAGAAACAATCTCAGAATCTAGCTTTTACTTGGTTAATGAAAAAAAAATCCAGAATGTTGCAAAAAATTGAACTTTTCTGTGATTGAAAAGAAAAATCCCTAAGACCATTTTGTAGCTAAAAGAAAGTGAATTCAAATAGGAGTACAATGTGAAAACACAGACCTTCCCATTTACTCATCCCCTCGTGGTGCAGAACAATTTGCTTCCAATATTGCAATAGACTGGAGTTTCTAGCACCCTGTGGCTTTGGCTGGACTGAGAGCACTAGGTTAGCCTTGATTTGAACTTGCTGTTTACAATACCCTGTAAACTCTTCCCTTGCAGCAGACTTACAATGAGGACTGTCTGAAAAAATTCTCACATCTAGCCAAAATCAGCAAAAAGCAATGCACTTTCATTTTTCCATTTCTTTATACAATATCTTTTTCCAGTGCAAAAGGGGAGAATTTAATTTTCAACAAATATGTAGAAGTTTGCAATTTTTACCCAAACAATAGATTTTTTGCCACTTACCATATTCAGCTGAATCCTCTCATCTCTTCAGAACCTTGAAAAATTCTATATGATCAGCCAAGCTGGGAATGTATGGGGTTGGTTTTTTTTTTAAGCTTTTAGTTTTGTAATTGACTGTTTCAGCTTGTGAATGTCAAAGGGTTTGGAAGCTGGGTTCAATAAGCAAGCAAACAGAATCTTTTCTGGAGCTCATCTGAACCTCCTGAGCCTGCAAAATTGGGCTCAGTATATAAGGAAGTCTGGCTTTCTTATGGCATTTCAGCACTTCTAGATTCTACTTAGAAACAGAAGCACAGATATAAGTTAAAAGAAAATTAAAAAAAAAGTTCTAATTTTTTTTCAAACCTCTAAAAAGTGTCTAGGTCAGGGTCGACTAATATTTCAACTGACTGATCCATCCCTATATTATTTTGCACATTTAGGCCTCCCATCTGGCAAGGACTTACCTATATGCTTGACTCACACGCACTGTGAGTAGTCCCCATTGACTTCAGTGGGACTTCTTATAGTCCCTGAAGTTTAGTACATGCAGAAGTTATTGCAGGATCTGGACTTTAGTGCATATTCTATCTCAGGGTCTGAAAACAGCTTTACACATATGAAGCTCTTGTGGATAAGATACTGGACTATGACTCAGAGGATCTCAATTCAGTTCCTGACTGTGACATAGACTTCAGTGGGACCTTGGACTAATCACCTGGAAGGAGATTTTCAAAAGCATGTAAGGGATTTAGGAGTACAGGGCCTATCTATCTAGACAGTCATAAACGTTAAGGAGCTAAGCCCCACAAATATAGATGATGAACTTGAAACAAACTTGAAGAAGTTCAGTTCTGTATCCAGACTGTATGTTTCTGCCCCATCTCTACTTTTACTATTTATTATTCTTACTGCAGTGGCACCTACGAGCCCCAGTCACGGACCAGAACCCTTGGTGCAAAGTGCTATACAAACACAGAACAAAAAGATGGTCCCTGCGCCAAAAAATGTACAATCTACTCACGACACTTTTATGAGATAGGGCATATTATTCATATTCTACAGATGGGCTAACTGAAGCACTACAAAGTTTAATGATTTAGCCAGAGTCACACAGCGTGAGTGGATGGAAATACAACGCTAGCTGGATGGACTCCCAGTCCCGAGCAGGCCGACACTACACAATGTAGTACAAGACAATCTTAGCATTTGATTATTTACAGCCATTGGCATTCCTAAGATCTGTCACATCAAGTCCCTTTACCATGATAAATCTATAGATTAATTAGTTGTCCAGGAATGTGTGGAAGGAAATTTCGATTCCTTTGCTTAAGCACACCAATGGAGAGATACTTAGGGTATGTCTATACTGCAATTTAACACCTGTGGCTGGGCTCCCTCAGGTGACTCAGGCTCACGGGGCTCAGGCTGAAGGGCTGTAAAATTGCGGTGTAGACGTTTAGGCTCGGACTGGAGCCTGTGCTCTGGGACTTGCCCCTCTTGCAGGGTCCCAGAGCTTGGACTCCAGCCTGAACCCAAACGTCTACACTGCAATTTTATAGTAGCCTGAGCCCCATGAGCCCAAGTCAGTTGACCCAGGCCAGCTGTGGGTCTTTAATTGCAGTGCCCTTAGGATACGTCATCACTGCAAAAAAATAAAAGTCTTCTTAACTCAGGTTAGCTAACCTGCATTAACTAACTTGGATTAAAATGGCGGTGAAGACATGGTAACTTGGCTTTCAACTCAGGCTGGCAACTCAAGTTAGAGCCAGTAGGACAGTAGTTTTCATACTTTTTGTATTGGTGACCCCTTTCACATCACAAACCCCTGAGTGTGACCTCCCTTATAAATTAAAAATGGGGGGGGATTAATGTAATGGGGGCTGCCCCACAGAGCTGACAGCTCGCAACCCCCATGTAACCACCTTGCGACCCCCAGAGGGGTCACGACTCCCAGTTTGAGAACCCCCAGGGGAGAATCTGGGGTTGAACTAAAGCTGCTAACCTGAGTTAATAGCTGAGTTGCCATGTCTTCACTGCTATTTTAACTGGATGTTAGCAAGTAAACAATGAACTTTTTTCCCCCTGCAGTGAAGACATACCTGTGGAGAAAAAATTCTGCCCTCATTTCCATGGTTGCAACCCAAATGAA
The DNA here is from genome assembly GCF_965152235.1 of Eretmochelys imbricata. NCBI lineage: Eukaryota > Metazoa > Chordata > Testudines > Cheloniidae > Eretmochelys > Eretmochelys imbricata. The sequence continues at coordinate 27,638,840 of NC_135577.1, read as the reverse complement.
ATTAGCTGAATGCAGAATTTAGTGGTTAATGTCTTCATGTTGTTTAGTAGAAGCCTAATAAAATATCACGTGGTCGATGCTTGTTCCGGCATATTTCTGTTAGCATATCATCTCTTCAAGTATCAGTGAATAAACAATTAAGGTAGCACAGTAATGTTTTCACTGTATGACTCTGTTGTCTAAACAAATATGAAAGAATTGGATCTCAGCTCAGGTTGTTGTATAACAGGAACACTGGCGAAGCATTTTCCAAACCGGAGTTATTTATCAGACCAGAGAACTCTCTTTATTTTTTCTCTCTGTACACACTTACAAACCTGACCCAACTTGTTTCCAGAGAATCTGGGTCTGTTGTTGCCAAGCAATGACTGCAGTCATTTTTTAAAGCCCCACACTGAAATGGGGGAGAGGGAGAAGCTCTTTGTTTGCAAGTGAGAACAACTGTGTCCAAACATGTCTCTTCAGTGTATTTTTAAGTTACAAAAGTGATAAGAGAGAAAACTGTACAGTGATTTCCTTTGCTTGCACTGCCCTCTTCTCTAGGAACTTTCTTTGCTCCTGGTCCCATTATGGATGAGTTAACTCTTCAGAAAAGAGGTGTCCCAAACCACAATCCAGATCAGCAAACTGAACACATGCCTTTTCTTCGGTTTTATAACATTTGGTGAATTCCCCCCACCCTTGGCTTCCAAAAGACCTTCTGTCTTCACATTAAATCGATGGGGTGACTCCGTGTATATGACAATCTTTGCTGGCTTGGCTGCTGTCTTCAAATTTTATGGATTGCACGGCTTCCCAGGGAAAGGGGAGGGACAATACTTTTTTCGGGGCCTCTCCTATCCAGAGAGACTCTGAAACTCATGAGCTGTGAGAACTGCAGCTGGCTAAAAGCCAGCACAGAGACTGTTAGATTTAAAAGTCTCTTAATGGACTATCACCAAAGCTCTGAATCAGAGCGAGCGAGCGAGCTAGGAAGCTAAAAAGATTTGGCTGGGTTGGCAGTGGAGAGGGAAAGACGGGATGTATTAAAAAAAAAAGGGAGGGAGGGGGAATCTCAAAAGCAATAGATAAGAATCAGAGAGTATGTATCATCCAATATGCAAAGGCTTTTCCAACCCAAGAAAAGAGATAAAACAAACCTCATTGTTCTTTTACACACAAACTAAAAAAATTAAAAACCTCTTGCCAAAACCTTGCCGCTAACTTTAAGTCTGGGTGTAACATGTTCATACTGGATCAACCCAGGAATGTGGTTCCTGTCCATTCTTGTTTACCTTTAAGAAAAACCTAAAACATCGCTTGTGAGTGAATTTTCAAGCTTGCGACCATTGTAATACATGATACAAATACACACATCTGATCAATCTTTTTACAGGCAACAGAGAGAAAAGGGGAGGGGGAGAGAGAGACTGGTTTTGTCCATGCATGTTCTGGGAATGATCTTGACTTAACCCTCCTGTGACAGATACTGGATCAGTTCATACAGGTATGTTGGCCACTTCTCAGAGAAAGAAAATGCGCATAAACTGTATAGGTCCCTTGCGGCTAAGCCCAGCAATGAAGCTGATTGTGTGTCTTGCTATGTTACTCTAATTTTTAAGCCAAAACCCCAGCTTTTATTCTTCCTTAGGAACGTACCAGAAGGTCAATATTTCAAGAAGAAACACACTGAAAGAAGCAATTGGAACATACACTGTAGTAAGTTCTGGGTACAAAGCTGGGGAGCCACTGATTTTTGTAGCATTTTGCTACTTATAATGGCCCACATCAAACAAATACCCAGGATTTATTTATGTAATGGGATCACCAGGGTTTTTTCCAGGGTTCTGTTAAGCTGTATTATTAGACCTGTTAGATTGGGAATTAATTGGATGCACAAGCTGTATTATGCCTCTATTTTAGTGCAACAGTAATTTCCTGAGAGCTGAACGGCTCAGGAAATTGGTAATGGGAGGGTGAAACTTTTCAGTTCTAAGGTGCTTGTTTCAATCTAGTCCAGGTTAAGTATATCTAAAAATTATCCTCATCTGATGGTTGTTCAGTGGCTTATCTATGTAATGAGTTTGGTGGTCTCAGTCCAGTAACCAGTGGACAGGTGCCAACATCACAATTTGCACTAATTAGAACCTTAGACATGGAGGATGACTCAGAGTTGGTCCCTCCAACTTTGGGTTGAAGAACATTGGTAGGATATGGAGAGGAAGCTTGAATTAACAGAATAACATAAGATTTTAGTCTCTAGTCCAGTCAAATCCACCAGCACTAAATTCATGTGAAAAGAAAAAAAGAACGTTTTTAGAAAGCTGTTTGTGCAAAGGACAGAAGCATTGCCTCTTCACTCGGTTAGAAGTGAGTATCATGTGTTCCAAGGGTTACTGAAACTTTAGCATAGGTCAGAGAAATTGTCTCAGGGATACTTTCCCTGCCATTCATGACCACACTGACCAGTTGTTTTCATGGACCAGTAATATATGGAAAGTAGATAGGCAAAGTCCTTTTTCAAAAGTGACTAGTTATTTTGGATGCCTTCAGTTTTGAATACCCAACTTGAGACACTTTAAGGAGGCCTGATTTCCAGAAGGTGCTGAGCACCCACCTTGGAAAAATCAAGCCCCTTTAAAGTATCTCAACTTGAAAACCCCAAAATGGAGGCACCCAAAATCACTAGCCATTTTTCAAAATATTGACCATAATGTTCTTACTTTATTTTAATGCAATATAGCATTTGCAAACAAGCAAGATAGCCCACTCAAAGCACCAGCCATCTGCCTGTAGTGAGTTCTTCACAAACTACAGGTAGTCATAAGAACGGCCATAATGGGTCAGACCAAAGGTCCATCCAGCCCAGAATCCTGTCTACCAACAGTGGCCAATGCCAGGTGCCCCAGAGGGAGTGAACCTAACAGGTAATGATCAAGTGATGTCTCTCCTGCCATCCGTCTCCACCCTCTGACAAACAGAGGCTAGGGACACCATTCCTTACCCATCCTGGCTAATAGCCATTAATGGACTTAACCTCCATAAGGTATCCCGTTCTCTTTTAAACCCTGTTATAGTCCTAGCCGTCACAACCGCCTCAGGCAAGGAGTTCTACAGGCTGACTGTGTGCTGAGTGAAGAAGAACTTCCTTTTATTTGTTTTAAACCTGCTGCCTATTAATTTCATTTGGTGGCCCCTAGTTCTTATATTATGGGAACAAATAAATAACTTTTCCTTATTCACTTTCTCCACCCCACTCAAGATTTTATATACCTCTATCATATCCCCCCTTAGTGTCCTCTTTTCCAAGCTAAAAAGTCCTAGCCTCTTTAATGTCTCCTCATATGGGACTCTTCCAAACCCCTAATCATTTTAGTTGCCCTTCTCTGAACCTTTTCTAATGTCAGTATATATTTTTTTTAGTTGAGGGGACCACAGCTGTATGCAGTATTCAAGATGTGGAGGCACCATGGATTTATATAAGGGCAATAAGATATTCTCTGTCTTATTCTCTATCCCTTTTTTAATGATTCCTACCATCCCATTTGCTTTTTTGACTGCTGCTGCATACTGAGTGGACATCTTCAGAGAACTATCCACGATGACTCCAAGATCTTTCCCCTGATTACTTATAGCTAAATTAGCCCCCCATCGTATTGTATGTATAGTTGGGGTTATTTTTGCAATGTGCATTACTTTACATTTATCCACATTAAATTTCATTTGCCATTTTGTTGCTCAATCACTTAGTTTTGTGAGATCTTTTTGAAGTTCTTCACAGTCTGCTTTGGTCTTATCATGAGCAGTTTAGTATCATCTGCAAACTTTGCCACCACACTGTTTACCCCTTTCTCCAGATCATTTATGAATAAGTTAAATAGGATTGGTCCTAGGACTGACCCTTGGGGAACACCACTAGTTACCCCTCTCCATTCTGAAAATTTACCATTTATTCCTACCCTTTGTTCCCTGTCTTTTCACCAGTTCTCAATCCATGAAAGGATCTTCCCTCTTATCCCATGACAACTTAATTTACGTAAGAGCCTTTGGTGTGGGACCTTGTCAAAGGCTTTCTGGAAATCTAAGTACACTACGTCCACTGGATCTGCCTTGTGCACATGTTTGTTGACCCCCTCAAAGAACTCTAATAGATTAGTAAGACATGATCTCCCTTTACAGAAACCATCTTGACTTTTGCGCAACAATTTATGTTCTTCTAGGTGTCTGACGATTTTATTCTTTACTATTGTTTCAACTAATTTGCCCAGTACTGTTGTTAGACTTACCGGTCTGTAATTGCAGGGATCACCTCTAGAGCCCTTCTTAAATATTGATGTTACATTAGCTATCTTCCAGTCATTGGGTACAGTAGCTGATTTAAAGGACAGTTTACAAAACACAGTTAACAGTTCCACAATTTCACATTTGAGTTCTTCCAGAACTCTTGGGTGAATGCCATCTGGTCCTGGTGACTTTAAGTTGCTCAATTAATTCCAAAACCTCCTCTAGTGACACTTCAATCTGTGACAATTCCTCAGATTTGTCACCTACAAAAGACGGCTCAGGTTTGGGAATCTCCCTAACATCCTCAGCCTTGAAGACTGAAGCAAAGAATTCATTTAGTTTCTCTGCGATGACTTTATCGTCTTTAAGTGCTCCTTTTGTATCTCAGTCATCCAGGGGCCCCACTGGTTGTTTAGCAGGCTTCCTGCTTCTGATGTACGTAAAAAACGTTTTGTTATTATCTTTTGAGTATTTGGTTAGCTGTTCTTCAAACTCTTTTTTGCCTTTTCTTATTACATTTTTACATTTAATTTGGCAGTGTTTATGCTCCTTTCTACTTACCTCACTAGGATTTGACTTCCACTTTTTAAAAGATGCCTTTTTATCTCTCACTGCTTCGTTTAAATGGTTGTTAAGCCACGGTGGCTCTTTTTTAGTTCTTTTACTGTATTTTTTAATTTGGGGTATACATTTAAGTTGAGCCTCTAATATGGTGTCTTTGAAAAGTGTCCATGCAGCTTGCAGGCATTTCACTCTAGTCACTGTACCTTTTAATTTCTGTTTAACTAACCTCCTCATTTTTGCATAGTTCCCCTTTCTGATATTAAATGCCACAGTGTTGGGCTGTTGAGGTGTTCTTCCCACCACAGGAATGTTAAATGTTATTATATTATGGTCACTATTTCCAAGCAGTCCTGTTATAGTTACTTCTTGGACCAGATCCTGCGCTCCACTCAGGACTAGACCGAGAGTTGCCTCTCCCCTTGTGGGTTCCTGTTCCAGCTACTCCAAGAAGCAGTCACTTAAAGTATTGAGAAATTTTGTCTTTGCATTTCATCCTGAGGTGACATGTACCCAGTCAATCTGGGGATAATTGAAATCCCCCACTATTACTGAGTTCTTTATTTTGATAGCCTCCGCTAATCTCCCTTAGCATTTCATAGTCGCTATCACTGTCCTGGTCAGGTGGTCGATCATAGATCCCTACTGTTATATTCTTATTAGAGCATGGAATTACTATCCATAGAGATTCTATGGAACATGTGGATTCATTTAAGATTTTTATTTCATCTGATTCTACATTTTCTTTCACGTATAGTGCCACTCCCCCCCCCCCCAACCTGTTCAGTCCTTCTGATATATTTTGTACCCCGGAATGATTGTGTCCCATTGATTGTCCTCACTCCACCAGGTTTCTGTGATGCCTCTTATATCAATATCCTCCTTTAACCTGATGCAACTCTAGTTCACCCATCTTATTATTTAGACTTCTCGCATTTGTGTACAAGCACTTTAAAAACTTGTCACTGTTTATTTGTCTGCCCTTTTGTGATGTGTCAGATTCTTTACATGAACGTTTCTCGTCTGATCTGGCCCATACTTTATCCTCTTCCATCCTCTCCTCCTCACTAAAACCGAGAGTATCTCTATCAATAGACTCTCCTCTAAGAGACGTCTCTGTCCCATCCACGGGCGCCTCTGCAGCCATCGGCTTCCCCCCCATCTCTCAGTTTAAAAACTGCTCTGCAACCTTTTTACTGTCCATAGACCACAGTTTGGGCTCCAGCACCCTATTCCCTCAATAGTGGACTGTGGGTATTAAGAAATCCCTTTTCTGGATGCATGACTCCCCCTCCCTTCTTCTCACAAGGACCCTTCATCTTTGAGTCAACAAAAGAAAAAAAAGGAAGAAGAAAAATAGATGCTGTATATTTTGAGGAGTAATCGTAACTGCACATAGATGTCAGAGTAACAGCCGTGTTAGTCTGTATTCGCAAAAAGAAAAGGAGTACTTGTGGCACCTTAGAGACTAACCAATTTATTTGAGCATGAGCTTTCGTGAGCTACAGCTCACTTCATCCACAGTATGCATCCGATGAAGTGAGCTGTAGCTCACGAAAGCTCATGCTCAAATAAATTGGTTAGTCTCTAAGGTGCCACAAGTACTCCTTTTCTTTTTGCACATAGATGATTATTCTTAAAAAAAAATAAAAAATAAAATAAAATAAAAAAAAATATTCAGAGGCCCAGAGAAGGGAGACAGTTATTTTTATATGTAAAAAGAAACCTTAAAAAAGGTTTTAACATTTTGCTGGCAGACCTAATGTGAGCTAAGTTAGAGTTCAAAACTATGTATGAATAAGTCCAGACTTAATCTAAGGTGGGCATATGAAAGCTTGCACAACACTAGATATCCTTTCAACATGCCTCAGACAGTTGCCAACCTTTTTATATAAACATTAGGTATTAAATAGTGTAAAAGAACCATCAGGCATTTCAAAATGTACCAAATGTTTCCTGAAGTAGTGCTCCTCATACAGGTAAAAATCGCTACCTCATCATCGAGGAACCTGACACAGTATTCCTTTGACAGTATATGTCTCAGGCCTTGGGGAGATTCAGAGGGTTGAGGAGTGTTAAGAGCACGCTCTTAAACAACAAAACAAAACCCTGCGCCCTGCTTCCATTTGCTTCGGCGTTTCTAAATCAGTTAAATACAATTTTTCATTTGCATTTATTTTCTTTACTAATAAACAAACAAATACGGAACATTTTCTCCAGGGTGCATGTAGTAGATATTCCTTTGGCGCCTTTCATGTTTAGGGCAAGATTGCACCTGGCCTCGGCAAGCCTTCGCCACAAGCACAGGAGGTGGGGCTAATAGTAATGCCCACGTTTAGAGAGCACAAAAAATGCTGAAGATTACTGTTGTCCAAAACACTAGTCTGTCCAAAGGAGCTGGTATGAGAGTATTGAGCTGGCCCCCTCTACAGTGGTCAACAGAATTTAGCGGGACAGTAAGCGGATAGTAAACCCACCCCAATGACTGTCCTTCCCACGTGCAGCCCAGAGCTTTGGGGGACACCATGCTAATGTAAGACACAATGCTAATGGAGCACCTCTTTGGACAGTGCATCTCCATATTGCCCAAACATGGTTCCGTGAATAAAAAGGCTCAAAAGAGCCCATAACGTTCCCTAATTTTGCGTTTGCTGAAACAAGTCATACAATATGTCCAAATTAACAGATGTGGCCAGTATGGTGCTAGTTTTACAGATGATAAATCGCTGATCCCAAAACTAACTTCTGTTTTTTGTGGTGATTTCCAGTTCTGAAAGCCTGTCTATGGCCTCTTGACAAGTTTGTCAGACGCAGGAGTGGTGGTGAAAGCTTTAAAACCTTTTCAGATTTTTTTTTTACATTGATTTTATTAATGATGTGTTGTTCATTTCCCGGCATGTGCTTTATGTTTAATTTCATAACTATGGAAACTCTTCAGTAAACAGATTATTACACAGTCATGGCTTGTTACAAGAGGATCCAGAATTTATTGTGATTCAGAGACTAAGGGAGGTAATTTCTAACACTTGAAATCTTCTTGAAATGGCATTTGTTTGTTGAGGTTTATTTAACACACACGATTCAGAGAAATGTTCACATATTTCACCAAGCAAGATGTCCTACATATTTATACTTAGTGAACATACTGCTGTGTAGACTGGGACTTGGTGAGGATTTTTGCATTAAATAATATAAATACTTGGAAATAGCCCCCTAAGTTCCCTTCTCACATAGTTAAGGGCTGGAATTTATGAAGGGAATTATTCAGATAAATAGTAGCCTCTAGCTAATCTTTTCCCAAAGCCTAAAGAAGGCGACAGCCACATACAAGCATGGGCCAGCTGTCACTTCCACTTACAATTTCAATTTGGCTAGCAGTAAATTCATTCTCCTTTTTATAAGGACTTTTTAACTGACCAGTTTAGGGCCTGATCAGGCGTCCATTGATTTTGAAGGGAGTTGGATTGGGCCGTTAGGTCTTGGAAGGAAAAGAAAATACCTCTGAAAGAAAAACAAAACCACTTGGCAGTTATCAGTAGAAAGGTAGGAAAATGTGCTATTACACTGCTTAAAATAATGTGTATTCAGTAACAGGTACTAACATGCACGTTACATCAGCGTATGTAATTTCTGAAGGAAGCAGCCTATAGCTCAGAAATCACTCAGGTGCCATGATAGTCATATGCAAGGATACTTTAATTTCTTGTTAATTAATAGGTACCACCTCCCTCCCACCCCCTAAATCATGATTCATAAGTGGAGTTACAAAATGTCCTGGGCCCACAGAAATGCACATTTTTCCTTTTCAACCCTTTCTTAATGTTTGATTTCGTAAGTGTGCACATCAGATGTGTTAGTATCTGGTCTAGCCCTCTTCTGGATAAGTTCATTTCCTATGGAGGCAATGAGCCAAACTCTTCTTATGGAGATAGGAATTCTATTTCCAGTAGGAGTGAAGCTAAAGAGGTTTAACAAGCCTATGGAGAAAAAAATGGCATGAAGATGCTGTATGAGTGTAAGTTACAAGAAATTACTACAGTGTGATTTCATTTGCAACAGCCAGCACCATTAATGTGCAATACAACTAAAAATAAAATTCTGGGTTGGATTCTCAGCTAATGTAAATCTCTGTGACTCAACTGAGTAAATGGAATTATGCCAATTTACACTAGCTGAGGATTTGAGCCCCTATTGTTTAGTCAGATCAATAACTTTCAAAGGAGTCATCTAGTTTTCAAAGACATTACTCTGTCTTGTTAGAGAAGGGGTAAGGTGAATAAAGGTACCATAGCTTTTAACATAATTCAGTTTCAATTAATAGAAGTCACAGTGGTTTGCCTTGTGTCACTCAAAATATCACTATACTGATTTTTTTATACAAAAATGTTACACTGTTCAGAAAACAAACAAACCCTTTGTAAATGCTGGCATCGCATATCCAGAACTCATGTAACAATGGTTTACAGTTACTTCTATTTACTTTACAATTCTTACAAAGAATGGATTTATACCAACAATGCCAGCAAAAAGCAGCAAGATAAATAGCGTTTTCATCATCTTTAACTTATCCAGTGTCTGACAGTTATTTCAAATGAGGGTTAGTTACTTGAAAACTAGCAAGACAACATGAAAATATAAAGATTTATTACTTCCACAAAATGCTTCTCAAGTCATAACGACTTGGTTTTCAGTGGGAAAAGTTCAGACGTAATCCTGACAACTTGGAAGTTTAATTGCTGACTTTACCAGACTCTTCAAATGTCTTTTGGTTTGTGCCAAGCAATGAAAATTATTTATGAATTATCGAGTTTCAAGAATATGTTGTCTTCCTGTCTCAGTACAGTATGTGCAATGTGAAATCCTGGTATTATAACCATATGAATCAAGTTTTAGCTTCTATAGATATTATTAATGGGGGAGATATATATATATATATATATATATATATATATTATAATTTAAACTTAAAACTTACTGAATGACAAAGATCTGTTTTAAAACAAAAACTGATTAAAATCTTTAAGTGATATAAAACTTAGAAAAAAATTAAACCAATAAGGTAAGATGGTTGAGTACTTTGAGAACCAAATTAAAAATTTTATTACCAAACAAAAATTATGCTTAGTGACTGTTAGAGTTGTGGCAGGACACACCCCATCCATCTAAACACTTAAAGCAGGGAAATAAGACATTACGGGGAAAGACTTATGCATTCCTTTCCACAACATAAACACTGTTGATATCACACTCCAATATTCCACAAGGCTTTCACTTTCAACTCTAACAGATTCCAAAAGCAATACGTATCCCAACTTAATCAAACTTTTGCTCTAATGAAAACTCTTAACAATAACCTTTATATCATATAGATCCGTACTGACTGTCTCATACCCCAGCTGTTAGGAAAGTTAAAAATAACTTATATTATTTTACTTATATTACTGAAGACACTGTTAAGGTTTTGTTGTCAAATAAAATTTGGCAGCTTGAGTTTGGTGCACAAATTTGCCATTGAGGTGAAATAATTCCAATATACTTTATAGGCAAACTGTACAAATGTATGACTGATATTCTAGGACTCAAGTACATGAGGAGCAATAATGTAGCCAAAGAAGAGTTCCAAGCGCGTTTTACCTTTCTTGTTAAAGGGTTACCAAAAAAAAGTCAGACACTCCCTAGCAAAATTTGCAAATATGCCTATTTTTCAATACTTATTATGAACTTTACAGAATTTAAAACTGTACAAACAGTAGAACCATAGGGTTAGCAGGGACCACAAAGATCATCTAGCCTAAACCCCTGCCAAGATGCAGGATTTGTTGTGTCTTAACCCTTCAAGACAGGTGGCTATCCAGCAACCTTTTGAAAACCTCCACTGAAGGAACTTCCATGACCTCCCTAAACAGTCTGTTCCATTGTCCTACTGCTCTTACAGGTAAGAAGTTTTTCCTGAGATTTTTGTCTAAATCTGCTGTGCTGTGGTTTGAACCCATTGCCTCTTGTCCTGCCCTTAGTGGCAAGAGAGAACAACTTTTCTCCATCTTTTTTGTAGCAGCCTTTCAAGTATTTGAAGATCACTATCATCTCCCCTCTTAATCTCCTCTTTTCCAAACTAAACATACCCAGTTCCTTCAGCCTTTGCTCCTATGGCTTGTATTCCAACCCGTTGATCATCTTTGACACTCACCTCTGGATCGTTTCCAGTTTCTCTACATTCTTTCTATACATTAGTAACCAAAATTGCACACAGTACTCCAGCTGAGCCTTAACCAGTGCCGAATAGAGTGGTACTATCACCTCCCGTGACTTGCATGATATGCTTCTGCTAATGAAACCTAAAATTGCATTTGCAATAAACACAAGTTCCATAATTAGCCAAGGATTACAATCCAAATTTCATTTTACTAAAACTCAGACACCATTCTTTCCATTGTCAAACAGAAACTCTGTAATGCAAACTCACCCATGGTATAGTTACTGCTGTACCATAATATTAAAAAATGTCCAACATAGTAAGTGAAAATAATCGTCATTACAGAGGACCCTAAATTCATTTTCAAGGTACACCACCAACTCAAAATTCTGCATTTTGGACACATAGAAATGTTTTCCACCGCTATCACTGCCCCTAAATCTTGCTGAAAATTGTGTGATTGTATAACCACATTATCCTATTTTTAAAATGTTTTTCTCTCCTTTTTGCTGAGACCTATGCAAGCAACAGGGGACACTAACTAATTGACTATATTCCATGGAAACAATGAAACAGACTATAGACAAAGTTCTGACAAATAATGCACAAGTTAAAAGGATAGACAAAATAATGTTTTACTCTGATCTTTCAGTTATAACAGAAATTCTCAAACATTTCATTTTGTGGACCACGTCCTAATAGAGAGACTGTCTTTTGAACAACCTTGGCTCCAGTTGCATGATCACATTTCAATCCTGTGTCAGCAACAACAATTGCTCACATGGAAAATTAACATTAGGAAAGTAATGTGCTCTTTTACTGAAATTTAGCAGCAGCAAACAAGGAGGCCAGCCAGCACTATGTGACTAGCCAGCTCTGTAGACCACCAGTTCATTGTATAGGACTATAGCTTTACAGACCAACAATGGTGTGCTCCAGCCTTAGCTGAGATATCTACACTGCAGTTTTATAGACCCACAGCTGCAAGCCTGAGTCAGCTGACGTGGGCCAGCTGTGGGAGTTTTATTGCAGTGTAGACATACCTTTAGATGTTACTTGTAACAATAGTTGGCCGTAGACAGAAGTGTGATTTTTAAATTGATACAGTATACGTAAATCTGCACACAAAACAAATGTAACAATGCATGTATTTTCATATTGCTTTTCAACAAGTGCTCTCATGTTGTGGAATCTCCATCACTGGAGATTCTTAAAAGCAGGTTAGACAAACACCAGCCAGGGATGGTCTGGATAATACTTGATCCTGCAGGGAATCCTTGCGTGCAGGAGACTGGACTAGATGACCTCTCAAGGTCCCTTCCAGTCCCAGGATTCTATGAACCACGCTGAATCAGAAATATAACCTACATACAGTATGCATATTACCTCTCTCTTTTAGGGGGAAAGTCGCCCCATTCCCTCTTTAAGTCCCACTTAAGCCCTTAAAATGCATAGTAACAAAACACTACATTCTGAGTAGGTGGGTATAAGAGAGAGTTCTTCCTCTTCCTGCTCATCCTGTATGAAACAAAATAAAGACAGATTTTTCAAAAATAAAGTGCTTTTAAGAGGGAGGACTTCAAAACGTCCCAGGCTATGAGAAAAAGGAACATACTGTGCTTGATTCTCCATTGCCCTGCATCTTATGTAGTCATTACTTCAGTGCAAACTGAGTGCAAAGTGGGTTGAAATGCTATGGAAACAGAATAGCATTTTACCCCCACCTTTTTTACCTGTGTAAATGGCTGTGCAAGGTGTAGGGCAATGGAGAATCAGTCCTACTGCATCTAATTTTACCCTCGCACGCACCAGTGAGAGTAACAACACAGCTGAAATCAATGGCGGTTACTCCTGGTTAAAGCTGATTTAAGTGAGATCAAAATCAGGCCCTTTGTCCTTAACTAGGAAAACTGTTTTTGAGGTGGAATGGTTTTCATTCATTTTCTAAAACAGTGTGTTCATAATGACTTAGCATTGTATGTTCCTACTGTTTTAATACAAGAAATGGCTCTGAACCAAACCCTGGAGCTCAACAGCTCCGAAAGTGGGTAAAGTTCAGATAAAGAATCAAACTCTGCTGCTAGCTCTTGCCTATAATGGGCCAGACTAAACAGCCAGCTCTGAATACCCCCAAATTCTGGAAAAGTTCAGTTTGAAATTGTGTGTCTCAGGGTCATCTTTAATTGATGAAGTTTGTTTTAAAATCATATTTAAGATGCTACAGAGTCTCAGAAAGGGCCTGATCCAAAGCCTGACTGAAGTCAATGGGAGTCTTTCTCCTGACTTAAGTGGGTTTTGGATCAGACCCATTGAGCGGTTAGATTGATTAATCTGCCTGGGCATCAATCCCTGATCTTTCTGCTGACAGTAACGCTGGTGTTGGGTTTTTGTGGGGACTGGACCGAAAACATCAAGTTCATCTCATATATATATATATATATATATATATATAAGGGGACTCTTGTTCCCTTACTAAAACTCAGTGGGGGTGTTTTGGTTGGCTAGCTCCCAGGACCAAAAGAAAGGGGAAGGGAAATCAGATGGGAAATCAGAACCCTGAGACTGACGGTCCCTAGGGGAAATGGGGAGAGGCCAATGCTCCAGGTCAGCCTGAATGACAGGGCAGGCAGGTTCATCAGGGAGTAAGGAGGCCGGGGCGGTCCTGTCCTCCGTGTGAGCTGGATTTGTCTGGGTCAGACAGAGTGGGGCCAAGCTAAGGAGAAAGCAGGGGCCCAAGCTGAGCTGGGGAGCAGAGCTGTGCCAGATCCAGAAGGGCCAGAAAAGCGGCCCAGGAAGCAGGTCAGTGCTGGGACCAGAGTCACAGAAGCAGCCCAGAAAGCAGACCTGTCCTGGGAGCAAAGCTGCAGCAACCAGAGCCAGAGGGACCAGAGAAGCAGCAGCCGTGCTGAGGCAGAGTGGTGGAGCTGGAGCTGGAGCTGGGGCAGTCCGGAGCCGGGTGTGGTGAGCAGCTGGGGAGAGCAAGGGGGACCCTGGGCAGTGGGCGCAGCACAGGGAGATGCCCCCCAGCCAAGATACCTGGCAGACCAGACTTGGAGGGGGATCGTAACCCCAACAGGGTAGGGGCGACGCTGGGAAAAAGGGTCCTGCCACCAAGAGCCTGAGGGTGTGTGGCCACTGCCAGGGCAAGTGTCCAACCCGCAGCATCGCTGCAGCACAGCCAGGGCCTGAGACTTGTGAGGAACAGACTGAAGTGCCCTGACATTCCAGAGACGCTGGCTGTGACGTCCCCGTGCCACAGAGAGAGCATCCCGGAGTGGGGACACCCTAGCCCCTGCCCTAAGTGACCAAGACAAGGTTGGGGGTCAAGCCCCACAGGAATCCTGGGCCCACCCTTGTTGGGGTTACGAGGACTCTGCTACACAGGAGAGTGGAAGGGGAGTCCTCTGGGTGAGGCAGGGCTCTGGGTAAAGGAAGTAGGCGTGAGGACTTGGATCCTTTCACTAGCCCATTCACCAGGGTAGTGTATAAGCCAGGAAGGTTCCCCACAATAATGGGACCATTCCACTGGTTACATATAGGCCAGTGGTTCTCAAACTTTTCCATACTATCATCCTATGTTACAAGAGAAAATATTTCAGGATCCCCATACCATCTAGCCATAAAGATGGGGGGAGGGAGAGGGAGCAGTCATGACCCCTAGTTTAAGCCCCCATGACATATGTCAAAAACCGATACACTGTTAGATTGCCTAACACCATGCATATTAGACTGTGTGAGCGATCAGGGGAAAAAAAGCCCAAATAGCCTGAAACATATGAGAGAGTGCCGTCATATAGAGTAAAATAATTAATGATGACCCTTTACATAAATGTACTGGGATATTCTTGAGATCAAGAACTCAGCAGGATTGAAGAAAGCATTGGTGCATTTCATTTGGTTCTTTTTTTGCAATCTACAGCAATCTGGGTTTGGCAATGAATCAATACAATTGAATTAAGGTTCTGATGTCATGATGAATGACCCAGATCAGTAATGAATCACTGCTCTGTAACAAACCACTATCAGAAATATCACGTTAGATGTCACATACCAAAAACCTAACCGGCAAACATTGCATAAAACTGTTTTCTCTTAGGTTCCAGCAGCTGTGATGTTTAGGAAGGTTTATTTTTTCCTCCATTTAGGGATTCAGTTAAGCCTTATAAACATAAAGGAATAAAACAATTGTATTAATTACTAGAAAAAAGAGGAGGATCTAAATTGTTTATTATTTTATTAGTGAATAGATTCTAAATGTCATCTGACAGTTCATATGAATAGGTAGCATGTGTCTTGGAAATAAAAAGGCAAGTTTATGTATTCTGAAGGATTTCTTTCTTTTCTTTCTACAGTATCCAAGAATCCTGGGCTAGGATTGGAGACACAGTTCTGCTAGCTTCATATAACTTGAAAAAAATTTCTTTACTTCTCCTATTTCTTCCTGGAATTACTGCTTCATTCTGACAAAACTGCCTTGAATCTGTATGTGTGAAATTTCCATGATGTCTATTTGTTCACTTCCATGATATTTCTGTTTGATAACAATGCAGATCCAGGGCAGCATATGACTAAAATTCCTTCTGTCCTTTCCCTCTAACTCTCCCCTGAGAATTTGCAGTGTTAGCAGGATTCACTGAGCTGCATCTTGCAAACTGGAGTGGCTGATCTTTGCTGGGCACTATTGCAGCTCAAGATTTCTGGGCCCTTTATTTTGTAGTAGTTAATACACTTTCACTTCCCCCAGACCAGAAGGAACAGATGAAAATCCTCTTCCTTCTTCTGTAGAAGAAATGACAGCTATGACTTTAGGAAATGAGCTTATCAGCACACTTCACTTCAGACACTAGCCTTCTTTGTGATCGCGACACCTGAAGTTGCAAAGCTTCTATTCGATTTACACAGTAGTCATTCCAGTTATTGTAAAGCAAAGTGCAGTGATTCACACAAGCAAACAAGCAACCAGTAGCAGTTCCATGTGGCAACATATGGCTCTTAGTTTTGGAAAGCAAGCTCTAACATTATAGCCCTCATGAGAGAAATCAATCTGGCAGTCCAGAGTACCATTTCATATCATTACAGGGTTAAGGACATACTAAGTGGGTCTCATGATCTACAGAAATCTGACTAAGTGGATGTCGACATAAACATAATGGTAACAAAATACTTTTGGTGGAAATGTCACAGCTTCAAGCTACCCATGTTTCTACATGATTATGATCTTAGAAGGAAACATCTGTTTGTCAAGTGAGCCTTTTCCAGGAAAAGTAGTTTTTTCCAGATATATGGAAGTAATATGGTAATTCAGTGGTGTAATTAATATAATCAGCATTCATTGAAGTAAATCAGGCTTCTGGTTACATTCATAAATGCAGGAGTTTCACTTCTAAATATGGATTTCCTTTATATAGTTTTATGAATCCATTTGTTTCATCTCATTAAACAAAGTTGTTCCCAGTGAATAAGAGAGAATTAGCTAAAACAAGTGAAGGACGATGACTTAAAGCAAAGCACATTTTTAAAAGTCAATGTGGAAAGACTTTATCTAAATTAATAATATTTAATAATACTTTACTCTTACAATGCCAGATTTCTGGCCTCTCAGGTAGCAGCACATCACTGGCTTGCCACCTGCATCAACCACCTAGGTGGGCATTCCTTTGGTGTAGGGGAATCATCAGGGGGTGTAGAGCTGGCAGAGCTGATTGTACATAGAGCTGATCCTACAAAAACTCTGTTTCGTTGGAATTTGCTGATTCAGGTCACATCAAAATGTTTCATGGAGCTGGTTCTATTTTGCCAAAGTTCTTATGCAAACCTGCCTGGTTTCTTCCCAGCTTGCCTGTTCAACTTTGGTAGGCTATCTGGAAGGCTGCTGTACAGCCCAGGGCCACCTGGGTCCACATCTCAGGGGCAGCCTCCCAGGCAGACTACCTCAGGTAATAACAGGGACCTCAGATCTTTCAGTGTCCATGGTTCTGCGGAAGCCCATTGGGTGGACTGTCCTGGTTCTGGGGCACCATTCCCTTTCACTGAGAATTTCAAAATTTTTTGTTTTCACTCCTAAGTGGAATGCAACTAAATTCCAAAATCCTCCACAAAATGAAATTACTGTTCTCTTCCAAACTCTAGCTGTATTCCACCAGACACTGGTACCAGGAGCATGTCAGTGGGGCGAAGGTGTGGCCAGAACCAAGTGAGTCCCTGTTGTGCAAAAGATCCTTGGATGCCTTTTGCAGCTAGATATAATTTAGAACAACTCTGAGCCTGCTCTAAATAATTCCAGAGATGACCTAGCCCTAGAGAAAGGGGGAGAGCAAAGGTGGCTTAAACCCACTTTTCCCTCACTCCCAACTATGCTAAGTGAAGTTCTTGCACTGGTGAAGAACTGTTTCATATGGCATAACCTTTTTTTCAAGTGAGGATCTCAACGCGCTTTACAAATGTTAGTTATCTGACAGGTTTCAGAGTAGCAGCCATGTTAGTCTGTATGCGCAAAAAGAAAAGGAGTACTTGTGGCACCTTAGAGACTAACAAATTTATCTGAGCGTAAGCTTTCGTGAGCTACAGCTCACTTCATCGGATGCATGTAGCTCACGAAAGCTTATGCTCAAATAAATTTGTTAGTCTCTAAGGTGCCACAAGTCCTCCTTTTCTTTTTAGTTAACTGAGCTTCACATAATTCCAGTGAGGTGTGTATTAGTACATCATTTACCAGTGTGTATACCAGGATACAGAGATTAAGCTGACTTGCTGAAGGTTACAAAGTATGTCAGTGACATAACCAGGAACAGAACCTAGGAATACTGATAAATGGTCCCACCTCTTATCATTTGGCCATGTTTCTTCATTACAACATTGTGTCATAGAAAAACAGTGTGGTACTGGTGAGCTGGGTCTGATTCTTCCACATTATTATTATTATTAGCATTACAGTAGCAACAGTAGAAACCAACAAAGATCAGGGTCCCACTACGCTAGATGCTGTACAAGCACATTGTAAGAGATGGTCCCTGCTCTTAAACCTACAGAGACAAGACAGACAAAGGAGTGAGGTGAAACAGAATAGAGAGGTGAAGTGACTTGCCCAAGGTCACACATCAGGTCCCTGGCAGGGCTAGGAATAGAACCCAGGTCCCAGTCCAGTACTTTTCCACTAGCTAGACCATGCCCTCTCTCCAAATAAACAGCTGCCCTGTTAATTCACTTACTGGGACCTTAAGAAATGTAAGAGCAACTCACCATTCTGTAATCGGAGTGCACATTTTCCTACAACGATAGCTACTGAGCCAAATTCACTAGCAGCACAGATACAAGCAGAATGCTTTATAATGGTTTATGCTAGTGTAATTAGTGGTGAAAGTCCCTTGGGACACAAACTGAGCCTGGGGATCCAAGGTGTGCTGGAGGAAAGCAGCAACATTTGCACTTGTGGGAGATGGAGCGCTGTCATGGTCAAAGCAACAGGAAATGTGGGCAAAGCTAATACAAAAGGGGATTTGACCAAAGAGGCCATGTGGTTTTGTGAGGAAGCTCCTACTGATGGGCGTGTCACACTAAGTTAAAGCTCTTCTGCCCACAATACCTAACCCAGCGTAAACTCAACTGGGCAAAGCCAGAAGCACCTCCTCTCTCCAGTGTTTTGTGACTGCAAGGTTCACTGCGGAGGTGGGAAGTGCACTTTATACCCTCTTCACCAATTGTTCTGAATTTGGACTGCTATATGCAGCATTTAGTATTAAGCTGAATCTGAATATTTGGCCTGTATGCTCTTCCTTCACCTTCCAGTCCATGGTATCTATATCATGTTTTCATAAAAATATTCAGCAGATGCAGGCATGTGTGTGTAAAATTCCAGCCCTTTAAAGTTTAGGAAAAAAATGTTAGAATTAAAGTATTATTTTTAGGGCTGTCGATTAATCAGTTAACTCACGTGATTAACTCAAAAAATTTAATCGTGATTAATTGTAGCTTTAATTGCACTGCTAAACAATAGAAAACCAACTGAAATTTATTAAATATTTTTGGATTTTTTTTACATTTTCAAATATATTGATTTCAATTACAACACAGAATACAAAGTGTACAGTCCTCACTTTATATTACTGTTGATTACAAATATTTGCACCGTAAAAATGACAAGCAAAAGAAACAATATTTTTCAATTCACCTCATACAAGTACTGTAGTGCAACCTCTTTATCATGAAAGTGCAACTTACAAATGTAGATTTTTTTGTTAAATAACTGCACTCAAAACCAAAACAATGTAAAACTTTAGAGCCTACAAGTCCATTCAGTCCTACTTCTTGTTCAACCAATCACTAAGAGAAACAAGTTTATTTACATTTATGGGAGACAGTGTTGCCCGCTTCTTATTTATGTCACCTGAAAGTGTGAACAGGCGTTCACATGGCACTGTTGTAACTGGCGTTGCAAGGTATTTAGCCAGATATGCTAAACATTCGTATGCTTCTTCATGCTTTGACCACCATTCCAGAGAACATGCTTCCATGCTGATGATGCTTGTTAAAATAAAGGCATTAATTAAATTTGTGACTGAACTCCTTGGAGGAGAATTGTATGTCCATGGTTTTACCCGCATTCTGCCATATATTTTGTATTATGGTAGTCTCGGGTGACAACCCAGCATATGTTGTTTGATTTAAGAACACTTTCACTGCAGATTTGACAAAACACAAAGAAGGTTCCAATATCAGATTCCCAAAGATAGCTACAGCACTTGACCCAAGGTTTAAGAATCTGAAGTGTTTTCCAAAATCTGAGAGGGACGAGGTGAGGAGCATGCTTTCAGAAGTCTTAAAAGAGCAACACTCTGATGCAGAAACTACAGAACTCGAACCACCAAAAAAGAAAACCAACCTTCTGCTGGTGGCATCTGACTCAGATGATGAAAATGAACATGCATTGGGTCCGCACTGCTTTGGATTGAGCAGAAGCCGTCATCAGCACAGACACATGTCCTCTGGAATGGTGGCTGAAGCATGAAGGGATATATGAATTTTTAGCACATATGGCAAGTAAATATCTTGTGACGCCAGCTACAACAATGCCATGCAAATGCCTGCAGGAAGTATAATTTCACCATAAAAACAACTGCCAAGTTTGATTCTCCAAACTGAGCAACGGGAACAAAGTTAAACAGGATCCAATAATGTTGCTTTTCAAAATACTTTATTAACCAAATGTGTTATTATTTTAACTAAGCTGATAATGTTTTTTATAGAATGTTATTTTTATCCTGACTGTGTCCCTTTAATAACTCTTGGACGTAACTCTTTCAAAGAAAGCACACACGTCCAGGATACCTGCACTAGCTGCCTCTGCTAGTATTAGTAAAACGTCTGCATCTTTACTTCATCAGATGCTGATAGTGAGCTTATTGCCTTTTCTAATATCCCATTGAGAGTGATCTGTAGAACAAGTTACAAGACTTTGCAGAAGAGTCATTGGCTATCTTACCTGAGAGGACTTTTCTTCCCTTTGTTACTGAGGTTTGCTCTCTGCGTATCATCATGTTAGATCCCTGGATATTCTTATAGGAGTAGCAATTAAAGGCACTTTCTTCTGTCTGCACCTGTTTGGCATAGTGCAGCTATACTTTTTGCATGAGGACCATGCCACAGGCAATATAACCAATGCTATCTCCAGGGTGTATAGGTGCAATGTGTTCTAATTGTGACTACACCTTTAGACCACTTGGAAGCTTTTACTAGTGCTGGAAACAGCTGCATGCTTATTGAGAAGTATTTCATGCATGAAACATTTTGTGGATGCATTTTAGGGTATTGACTTTGATTTATACAGTTCTGAATGGCTACAGTACCTCAGAGCAATGAGCAGTGCTTCGCTTTTTTTGGCCTGTTGATTAAAAATAATAGGACAAAAATTGTCCTGTGACCTCCCTGTCTCTCAGTCCTTTGCAGCCACAAAGGTAGTTGACATCTGAGTCATGGCAAGAAACTTGGGTAATCTGTGGATGTTGGATCAGAGATTTGGTGCTGCAATAGGCAATGGCTCATGTTGAAGGGTGGGGCTGTCCCCTGAGGCATTGGGTTCTCTCTTTGGGCTGGGGGAGGACAGTTTTTGATAATTAATGTTGTTGGCAGCAAGGGTCAGAGAAGGGTATGTTTGCACAAAGAGCCACTTTACCTCCCCTTCTCCTGAGTTACGCTGAACTCTCCTCAGCCAGAGCAGAAGATCAGGGCCTTAAAGTTCTCTTATGGTGTCATGAAATTTTGTTAGCTGTATGAAGAAACTGCACTAGATTAAAAAAAACCCAACAAACCAGTAATGGAAAAATTTTCCTCCCGGTCTGCAAAAGTTAAACCTGCAGCTGCTTTTGGTGAGCATTTAGTCATGTCAGAAGGGCTTTTCTTCCAGGTGAAAACTGGCTTTTCTGTCCGAAATCCACCTAATTTTATCCAGCAGAAAATACGCAAGCTCCAGGGAGTTCTAGGATCAGACAAAAACCAAAGTTTTCAAAAAAAACCCAACAACCCCTTTCCTCTGAGGTGATCTTGGGCTTCGTGTAATCCTTTTGGGGGTCCGAAATTCCACAGTGACCTAGCAGGATATTCTGTGGAACTCTACTAGGCAGAGGTCTTTAAGGGATGGAGGTACAATGCGTGGAACTAAATCCCACCAGCCACAAAACTTGCCCTGAAGTCCAGTTGACTATTTCAGTGACGCTTCATGGAAGCAAAAGAAGCCTTATTGGCTGTTGCGTGTATTTTCAGTCACTGTGACTTGCATTTTAGATTCAAAGGAACTCTACGAAATAAAGAGCAAATATCCTTCAAACTCTCTCTCACTGCAGCAACCTTCTGTTGTCTTACAGGGAGTGCCCTGTGGGCAGACCAAGGGGACTGTTTTAAAGGTGCAGCATATAAAGAACAACCAAACATCTACATGCGCCACATAAGGAACTGCATTTCTCTCCAGTTCAGGTCTCTCCTAGGAAAACAGCCTGCTGGAAGAATCCTGAAAGGGAGCTTCTGAAACAGCAGAGTAGAACCCAAGAGGATGGGCCAGGTGGTGAAATGCCACCCAGGAGAGAAGGAGCAGTAGATACCAAGAAGAAGGAGATTTATTTTATTTTCTTCCCATCTTGTGTAATATTTTTCTCCGTTCCAGGTGTGTTTGGGGTGAGGGAGGAAGAGAAACCAAATGGGAGATTTGTGCTCAGGTGCAAAATTTCACTATATTTTGCTGAATCGTCTCCCTAGGCCTAATGCAAATTTCACAGATATTGGTGTTTGAATAAAAATATACAAACCCCAGTTTGTAAAAGGGGAAATCCAGTAGCACTGTGCCACACTCAGCACATCAGGACCCCGGGGTTTGTGTGAATCTTTTCTTTGGGTTGGCTTTATGGGGGGCTGCTTTGGACCCGTGTGTTATCTGGGAGCTGAGCTTCACTTTGTGCCCATGCAAAACCAGAAACCAGCCCAAGTTTGAGTGAAACTGGGCCCAGGTTTGCTTGGCAGGCTGGAGAATTGTAACAAAACTTTCCATGCACCTGGACTGGGCTTTGAGTTTGTAATGAAACTGAAAACGAGCCAAGTTTCTCCTGGCTTTGTTGCCAGGCTTTTGCCCAGATCTACAATTAGGAGCATTGTAAGACACCACATTTGTTTCCTTTAAAAATGAGCAATTAGAAAAAAATGTTTGTTTGATTTTTGAGGGGAGGGGTAAATGTAAAAAAAACAAAAAAGGAACAATGCTGGTTTCCGTCCAAGAGTAAGATGCAAAATTGCAGCATATGAGTAAATATCACCACAACGGGCCCAGTAGTTATAAGGATAGACTGATAGCTTCAAATGTAGGACATTCTTAAAAAAAAAAAAAAGATAGAAGACAGAATGATTGTTGTTTGTCTTGGCTGGCTAGCACAAACTCCCCACCTGCATTTGATTCTACTCAGTCTCTGACTCCTCCCTCACTTTGGAGCCATGGAAATACAGGAAGTCAGGAGGGGAAGAGAGACAGAACACTTTGTACTAGCAGCCAGACCACTGTTTAACTTTTTCAGCCAAAAAACCAATATGAATATGGAAAGACTTTATGGCTAGATACATCAACATTCTCAGCCATTCTGAAAACCCTTTTACTGTCGCTCATTTGAGGTTTTCAACCTGTGGACTTCTGCAATTATTAATCCTGTATTTATTTTCTAGTGCAATTATTGACAATTTAGCAAATTACATAAAAAGCTCCATTGTTAAAGGGACCTATGTACTTTGCATCCTGCAGGACTCTGTAGTATTCACTTGTATATTATCCATCTTAATTATCTCTTCATTTTCACTACTCATTAATAATGAAACACGTAAGAATTCTATGCTTTTCTTAGCAATAGAATCTGGGTCCAGTCCAGTAGAAATACACTGACTCTGAGCTTCCAAACACACAGGAAAGGACGGACATACAATAGCCAGCAAAACTCCTATGGAAAAGGTAGCTAGGATGTTTCATATGCAAAGTGAAACCACTGAATTTTGTCCAACTGGCAAAACACAGAAAGGGAAAAATAAACCTTTCATGCCAGTCTGCTTTTGCGTGTTCCCTTCCCTCTAAGCGCCAAGCAGCTTTCAGCAGCACAACCGCTTTGCACAGAAGTTAGGTCCGCAACAGGGGAAGAGGTCAAAGGGTAAATTCCACTTGTTGCAAAAAGTCTTTGCGAGCTTAGGCTTCTCCACATGACCAGGGTGATTCAGCTTTGCGGGGGAAGAGGGGATCACACAGTCAATGCAGGAGAAAAAGGCAAAGAAAGCAAGTGAAGGGATGAGAGATCTACTATAAAGCTTTAAAGTTGTCAGCTGTAGTACTGTACCCTGTGAGACCAACAGCTTGATGTGTCTTCCAGATACTTACTGTCCAGATAGGCCTGCAACAAAATCCTACAGATTAACATTTCTGGGCTTTGTGGACAGGGAAAAGTCTTGATCTGAATTTCACGGCCAGTTTCTCCTTCTATACCAGACTGAACTGCTGAGCCCGAAGACTCCAACTCTGGTTGTTCACAATCTGGATTTAGCTTGGAATTTTGCAGTTTGAGGCCAAATGGATACAGAGATTTCCTATGAGGGGAATCTTCCAAGACAACAAGGGTTATTACACAGGAATAGCAAGGAAACAGGAAAGGTTTGTTCTCAGCGAGTCAAGTAGTAACGTGTTTGGGGAGGGAAGGGAGGGAGAACAGGAAAAAGAAGTTCTCACCGTTTTGTGTGTGTGTGTGTGTGAGTGGGAGAGACAGAGTGATTGGGGACTGTCTACTACTTTTTCAAAACCTATTTTTATCCTTGTTTTGGAAACAAATCCAAAAATGAGAGGAGAAGAATGCTAGTAAAAGCAAGTCATGCAAATAAAGACTCAACAGCAGAAGCAAAGCCTAAGTGTATTGGGTCTGGCCGTACCCCAAAAACAATGCTGCGAGGAACAGACAGGGCAGCAGCAACTATTCCTTCAGGTCTTACAAAACCTCAAATACAAAAATACATCCTCTTGTTGAGATTTGTCTGAGACATCAGACACTTCAGAGGCAACACATGCAGTGCAGCTAATGGTGCAAAAGCTGTTGGAGAAAGCAGGAGTAATGAAATGGAAGACATTAAAGAGCCAGGCATCATGGATTACTGAAACAATAGGAAAACATCTCTTCGCCTTCATAAGCAGACCATCACAGAGATTCACTCTAATATTCTGCTCTCACCTAAGGCTTGGGGCTGGCAGGAGAAAGAGACAGTTATATAGACAGCAAAACCTGTCTTCTAGTTTTGGCAAGGACACCGGGAAAATCAGGTTGTGCCCGGTTCCCTCTTTGGTGCCACCTGGGAATGGGGTACCACTGACCCCTCTGATTCCCCAGCCTGGACTCCCTCTCAGCACTGTGGTTTTATGACAAGCGGCACACCGCTCCCGGTCCTACACTCCCACCGGCATTCGCACAGGCAGGGACAAACCCAGCTGCAGTTACATGCAGGCTGACCAGCCACTGTATGAAGCAACAATAGAGAGCCCACAGCCAAGATACCCCCAGGTTCCCAGTCTAGGACCCCAGAGTTGTCCTGTCCTGGTGAAAATCCTGACCAGTATGAATTTATTACCCAGTTTGCCTCTCCCTCAATGTGGAGAGGAATATGCAGCAAGCCTGTGTTAATCAAGCTGAGATTTTTCCTAGACACTTCACTTAAAGGCACACTGGTTTAGATAAAGCAAAAACCAACTTTATTAACTACAAAAAGATAGATTTTAAGTGATTATAAGTGATAGCAAACAGATCAAAGCAGATTACCTAGTAAATAAACAACACCACAAACTAAGCCTAAGATACTGGATAGATTGGATACGAATTAGCAATTTTTCACTCAGGCCCAAAACCAGTTCCCAACACAGTTTGTGGAAAAATACAGGTACCTAAAATGGAGTTAATTATCATGTGGCCTGGTCACATACCCTTGCTGAGTCATAGCAGCCATTACTTACAGGCCAGCCGAAACATTTACAGGAAAGCTAAGCTTTTTCACAGTCCATTGTCTTTGCTGATGAGCCATTAGCGCATTCTGGCTTCTTCATTGTTGTACCTGAAAGGCCACTGTGATGGGTTCCCCCCAGGGTGCCTTTTGGGACTGGGGTACCACTGAGCCCCCTGACTCACCAGCCTGGGCTCCCTCTCACACTGTGCTGCTGTGACAAGCTGCAGACCGCTCCTGGTCCTATACTCCCAACAGCATTTGCACAGGCTGGGACACACATAGCTGCAGTTGCATGCAGGCTGACTCACCACTGCATGAACCAACAATAGAGAGCCCACAGCCAAGATACCCCCAGCTTCGCAGCCTCACTCCCCACACAAGGACACTCCTGGAAACATCTGAGAAACAAAGACTGAACTGGGGGAAGTGCTGGTCCCAGGCTAACAGTTACTTTTGTGTCATCTTCATGATTATTATTATTTATTATTTGTATTACTGTAGCACCTACACAGACAGTCCACTATTTTATCCCACTTTGGTAAGGAAGAAACACAAAATAATTCACCATTTCAACATCAACCTGTGGAACTTGTTGCTAGGGGATGTTGTGAAGGCAAAAAGTATAAGTGGGTTCAAAAAAGAATTAGATAAATTCACAGAGGATAGGTCCATCAGTGGGTATTAGTGAAAATAATCAGGGAGGCAACCCCATGCTCCAGGTGTTCCTAAACCTATGACTGCCAAAAGCTCGGACTGGACAACAGGGGATGGATCACTCAATGATTGCTCTGTTCTGTTCATTCTCTTTTAAGCATATGTCACTGGCCACTGTCGAAAAATAGGATACTGGGCTAGATGGACCATTGGTCTGACCCAGTATGGCTGTTCTTATGTTCTTAAATACACAACACAGATGTAGCGAGTTTCCAATCCCACCTCCCTTCATTCCAGCAACTGGAAAATTAGCAACCCTTGTAACACCTCTTACTATCTACAAGGATCTGGCTTCCAGAGCTGTGAACATCTTAAACCCTTTGGTGAACAGAACAAATGTGGAAGTTCAAGGAACAGACATTTTTGAGATAAGTTGTTTAAAAAAAGAAAAGGAGGGGTAAAAAAAAAAGGGAAAGACGTCTCCTGTTTTCTCAAACTCCCTAAAACATCTTGTCTGATTCACAGCAAGTTTGAAAAAAAAAAAAAAAGCTCTTATGGCAAGGGGCTGCATATGCAAAATGTCACATGGATTGATTTCTGAGGGAGAAATTTAAAGGGAGTTGGGGTAGGGTCGGCTGGGGAAAATTGGGTTTATAATGGAAAACTTTGTCACAGCCTTCACTGTGGAGAGACTATGGCCTCCCCATAATAGGGCATTTCCAATTTAAATTCCATTGCCTCTCAACCTGCTAATTGTGTTTCAAATTGCCCTACATGGTGCCAGAGGCAGTAATAAAAGTAAACAAAATTATGATAATAATACAAGTTTGGTTTTGTGGGGGTCTCCATAGTTGGGTGGCACCTAAATAAAACCATCTAAAGTACCAGCAGTGAATCTGAGGTTTGGTTTTGGATCCATTTTTTGTTTGGATTGGATTTGAAACAATTCTAAAAATGGGTGGGGTTGGGTATAGGAACACAGAACCCTCTTATTCCTGCGGGAAGGCCATGTTTTATGGTGCTCTCCCTTTCCATTTGTGGTTAGTTTCTCCATTGGGCTATTAACTATGATCAAGAGAGCAGACACTCACCTCACCCACTTTGAAACTCTTCAGTGTGCATGTGGCAGGGAGGGGCCTTGGCTTAGGAATTAGAGCAGGAGTGAAAAAAATAAGGGTTCTCTTCCCAGTTGGTGAATTTGCTAGTGAATTGCTGTGTGACCGGGGACAAGTCATTTCCCTATCTGTAAAGCAGAAACTTTTATATCTTACAGGGGTACTGTGTGGCATAAAGTTTGTTGAGATCTTCTTATGAAAGGTATGATATTAAGTTAGAGTATATAAGCATCTCCTTCATGCCCTATTTACACCAAAGATCATTCCAACAAATAAACCTGCTGCCTCTGAAGAGCCCAATATCTTGCTTTACACAGCAAGTAATAGCAACTGCAAACAACCAAAGATATTAATTTGAATCACCAATATGCTGTGAGTTGCAGTATTCTTGCTCAAATAGATAGGATCATACAGGGAGTTCAGGAATATTGTAGTATTCTTACTGCAAGCGAACTCAGAAAAGGTGTTCTGTTTTGTGCTTTTCCCTCACTGCAAATAAACCCTGTGCACAGTCATGCCCAAACCTTTCAGTTAGCTGTGTTCAGAACTCTTGGGTAAAAATGTTTTTCTTACAGCGCCTACGTGACTTAAGTGTCCAAGTCCCATAGACTTTCAGTGGGACTCAGGTGCTTTTGACAATTTTACCCTCTTGTCTATTTGGCACAAAGATTGTGCCAGGGTTCCCCCTAATCCTTGAACTTCTCTACATTTGGAATTTTTCATTGAAAGTTTCCACTGTTGCCACCACCAGTTCAGCTCCACCGATGGCAGCAATGGTTGCAAGTCAGTGGAGACAAGGTGCCTGCAGCTGCCAGCATTTTAAGCACCATGCCATATACACCTGTTCTGGGCAGGTTTGGATGACACTGTGCTTGAAATGCCTGTCAGCTTTCCTGGAGCCCTGTCAATAGGAGTGCTGTCAACAGTGGAGCTACCCTGGTGTGAGTGATAGTGGAAGGATTTTTTTTTTTAAAGAGAAAACAGGTTAGTGTAGGCAGCTCTTCAATGGATGTCAATTAGTGTAGCTCCATCATGATCAGGCCCACAGTTTCCAGATCTTTATTGGGGACGCATATTTGTGTAACTCATTTCTCCTCCCTCCACTGTCGTGGATTTGGCTGTGCAACGGTTTGATGCTGGCTTCCATCCCAGAGCTGGCTGTCATCAGTGTTGTACATATCTAGGCCCCAGTCCTACCATCAGATCCATGAAGGCAGACCCCTGTGCCTGTACAGAGCCCCACTGAAGTCGACAGCGCTCTGCATGGGTGTAAGGCTATATCTGGGGCTATTGTTTGCAGAGCACACAGGGATATCTCAGGATGAAGAAACAGTTAAGTTACTACTATTATATTTTAACAGCTACGTTTGATTGCCTTAACAAGACAACCCGTGAAATGAAATCCATGGCTTCCAGATATTTTAGGATGGGAATGGGTGAATCCAGATGGAACATCTTGGGCACAGACTGTTAATGGACTGGGTAAACAGGAGTAGTGAGGCAGTTGCGAGGTTTATACCTGACTTTATTAATTTGCCCTAAATATCATATTTTGTGATTTGTGCTGATTCTTCAGTTTGTGGGATTAGTTACAGTTCACTGTAAGTTCTAACTGTATTTCCATGTAGTGTGTTAAGGCCTGATTCAGAAGTAGTTATATTTGATAAAAAACAGATGTTCTTGAAAGAGACTCTCTCCTTCACAGTACAAAACATTATTCTTATAAATTTTGTAAGGTACATACAATTTCTAAGCACAGCATCTCCCTGCACGACATACGACATTATTATATTTTTCCCTGTTGAGGGACTTTTAAGTCCTGGGGTCATCACCTCTCTGCCTTATGAGAAATGGAGAAGCACATGGTTCTAATTTTATCTTCAACCCTGCCCTCATGCTGACATGTATGTTTACAATACGGTTCATCTGTTGACCCTTCACTCACATTTAAAATATTAGCTAACATTTTTCAATCCCAATCAGGGCTGTACATGGTGATTAGCTTTTAGACCGGTTGTTTTCCTTACTGAATTTCGACATGTGCAGCTTAGCCAAAAGCCCTTTACTGGTTTTCTAGTTTGGAAACAGCAACAAACACGACCCCGTTTTGCACTGATATTTCTGCTCTTGCTATGACACTGTGAACTTCATAGCCTTCCATACAAAATATCACCAGACTTTTAGGGAGATGGGAAGTGTTATTTAGTGGTTATAGATGCACACTGGGAACCAGCAGATCTAGATTCTATTCCTGGCTGCTGCTGAATCACGGAGAGACTTCAGGCAAGTCAATGGGGGGAAAGGAGGGGTTCAGATTACACCTTGGGGGTGGTGCAGAGCTACACAGCCCACTGGAAACGTTTCAGGAACTTTGGCTGAGGGAGACACTATCTCAGAGAGAAATGTGCATCAGGATGGTGGTGTGCTCCCCTTTCAGTGTTCACTCCCAGTGGGAGGGGACATGTCCACACAGAGGTGAAAGTAAGCTGGTCTGGTGTACCGGCAAGAGCCAGTACGCCGTGCTGGACTGGACTGGCTTCCCCAGGCTGGCGATTTAAAGGGCCTGGGGCTCCCCGCAGTGGCCAGAGCCCCGGGCCATTTAAATTGCCTCCCAAGCCCTGCTGCCAGAACCCTGGGGTAGCAGTGGGGCTCTGGAGGCAATCCCCTCCCTTTTTCCATTAGAAAAGGGGGTGGGGGGAGTTTTTTTTAAAAAAAGGTTAAGTGAGAGAAAGACAACTACTTTCAGAGAACAGAGCACTTTCATTTTTAAGTGGTAAGCATTTATCTCACTTTTTAGCCCTTTCTCTTTAAACACAGGAAAGTAACACTGACATTTTTCCAGTTGAAAAAATAATTAAAAAGTGAGTGAAAGAGGCTTATTTAAACCACACTTTCTTTTATGTTTTAATCTCCCTGTCCCCCATTATGTTTTAATCCCCCCTGAAAAAAACAGGGATAGGAAGAAAAGTAAAAAGGTGGGAGAAAGTATCTTTTCCCTCCCACTTTTGTTTCACTTTTTATTTTATTTCCCCCCACATTTTTCCAGTGGCAAAAGAAGGGAAAACATTTTAAAGGAAGGTAAAGTGTAATTTTCCCCACGAAAATTAAATGAAAAATACAAAAACTGAAAAACGAAATCTTTTAGGTTTAAAAAACATTTCATGAAAAAACCCAAATCCCAACAACAACCAACAGCTTTGACCAGATCTATTTACAAGATTTCAAGAGATGTTGGAGAACACTTTTCATCTTAATAAAATGAACTTCAGTTATTGAATTATTTGCATTATTTCATATTTCAGCGATGAAGAATAAATATATATGGTACCTCAAATTGCATGATGTGGTATCACATTTGCAGCTCATCTGGCACAAAATATTTGATATACTTCATAGTATTATAGCACAGCACTGTGAATTAGATACTATACAATCTACTGTCTAATTAGATATTTCTAGTCTATCTGTCGTTGTCATATTTGGTTTCCACCAAAATTACATCAATCAACAAACAATTTGCTGGGCCTGTATTTTCCAACACTGTCACATTGCTAGAGCCAGCCTGTGTAAAGATACTGTCATAAATATAAAGGGAAGGGGAAACCCCTTTAAAATCCCTCCTGGCCAGAGGAAAAATCCTCTCACCTGTAAAGGGTTAAGAAGCTAAAGGTAACCTCGCTGGCACCTGACCAAAATGACCAATGAGGAGACAAGATACTTTCAAAAGCTGGGAGGAGGGAGAGAAACAAAGGATCTGGGTCTGTCTGTCTATATGCTGCTTTTGCCGGGGATAGACCAGGAATGGAGTCTTAGAACTTTTAGTAAGTAATCTAGCTAGGTATGTGTTAGATTATGATTTATTTAAATGGCTGAGAAAAGAATTGTGCTGAATAGAATGACTATTTCTGTCTGTGTGTCTTTTTTGTAACTTAAGGTTTTGCCTAGAGGGATTCTCTATGTTTTGAATCTAATTACCCTGTAAGGTATCTACCATCCTGATTTTACAGGGGTGATTCCTTTACTTCTATTTACTTCTATTTCTATTAAAAGTCTTCTTGTAAGAAAACTGAATGCTTTTTCATTGTTCTCAGATCCAAGGGTTTGGGTCTGTGGTCATCTATGCAAATTGGTGAGGATTTTTACCAAACCTTTCCCAGGAAGTGGGGTGCAAGGGTTGGGAGGATTTTGGGGGAAAGAAGTGTCCAAACTACGTTTCCCAGTAAACCCAGTTAGAATTTGGTGGTGGCAGTGGTTATTCCAAGGACAAAGGACAAAATTAATTTGTACCTTGGGGAAGTTTTAACCTAAGCTGGTAAAAATAAGCTTAAGAGGTTTTCATGCAGGTCCCCACATCTGTACCCTAGAGTTCAGAGTTGGGGAGGAACCTTGACAGATACTATGGACCAGTTTTGTATATGTATTTAGGTGAGGTCTCATTGAGGTCTCATGTTGGGGAAGCAGTGGTGGACTGTTTGAGTGTTGCTGTGGGAAGATTTTATTAAAGCTCTGAAAGTAGTGAGATCCAGGATCATCCTGATCTATGGTGGAAAGGAATGCCACAGCCAAGAAAAAGCCTGACTCTTGCAGGCCTCACTTTGGCACAGTGAGCTTCAGAATCCTGAATGAAGACAGGTCACAGAGAGAGAGAGAGAGTTCCTGGGATAAGCCAGACCCAGTCCACTGAGTGCTTTGCAAATCCAGACTAGGCCTTTGAAGTTCCTCCACATATTGGATGGGGACTAGTACAGAGCACTGTCGTAATGTGCTCTCTTCATCCTGACATAATATACACACATGTATACTAGAAACCATAGAAAAGTCGCTATTTACCAACCATTACCACACACTAACTGGAGATACTTATGTTCCAAACACTGTGGGCATCACAGATACAACCATGTTATAACCTGGCAAATAATTTTGTTTTAATAATATCCTCTGTACTCTCAAACTAATTTATAAGGGTCCAATCCTGCAAACTTTGTCGATCTGAGTAGTCCTAATGAAGTTAATGGGATTACTCATATGAGCTGGTGTTAGAGGACCAGACCCTAAAATCTGAATTATTTCTGTATTCATAGAATTCATTTAATTTAATTGTTTACCTTTCTTCTCTTGCCTGCAATTGCCAAAAACATCCACATCTTGCCAAAATGCTTGGCAATCTTGTGTCTGAGGAGTTGATGCCAATGAAACTGCTACTGGAGTAGCACTGATGTTCAGCATAGCTGGCTCCTTTCCTTACAGCAATTAAGACATCATGCCACCTCTGCCTTCCACCATCTCTGACTTTATGATCCTGAACATGGAGTCTCTCAGTGCGGTATAAAATCAGTCAAAGCCAATGTCAACAAGGAGGCTACCAGTTGCCATGTTTGCAAGTTACTAATCACGTGTCCTTACTATGACTTCATGTGAAGAATAGATGTATATATCATCCCTGAGATAGCTACAAACTGGAACACATTATTAACCTCCATATGAAACTATTTCCAAAAGCCTCTAATGCACATTTTACATTGTTTATTTTGCGGTTTGTGCACAATTTTAAGATGCATCAGCTCATTGGAGTTGTGCCATTTAGTCATACATTATAAAGCTGCATTATTCTCTTCAATTGCCAGGTAAAAAACTAGCCATAGAAGTGAAAGAAGATGCATAGGTTTACCGGTACAAAAATCAAATTCTGATAGATTAGTCTGATGCTAGAAGATGTGGGGTTTCCTGCCTCTCATTTTCACCAATACATGGCAATACAAGCTTATTACTGGAAGCTTTTGTTTAGTACCTGCATTGCTTTTTATTCCGATATTTCTTGTGACAGTGAAGAGCAGATACATTTGCCACACGGTATTCTGTCTATAGACTGTCCTGAATGAGAAAAATTGTACTAGCTGTATGTGATTTAGACAAAGGGAGGATTCAAATATGGGCATACAAATTCCTTTCTTTTAACCATTGAAAGAAACAGTATAATAAAAATGC
Organism: Eretmochelys imbricata; assembly: GCF_965152235.1. Taxonomy (NCBI): domain Eukaryota; kingdom Metazoa; phylum Chordata; order Testudines; family Cheloniidae; genus Eretmochelys; species Eretmochelys imbricata. Next base: position 27,605,576 of record NC_135577.1, on the reverse strand, counting down.
ATTGAATTTACAGAGCACCTTGTATTTATGTCTCACAAAATACTTTACAAACATAAATGTACCCTCATAACACATTGGGGGCAGAGGGGGAGGAAAAGTATTATTGTTCATGTTTTACAGATGGGGAAACTAAGGCAGAAACTGTCCCAAGATCACATACAGTCAGAGTACAAGGAGAAGATCCCAGGTCTCCTGACTCCTAATTAAGTGTTTTATCCATACCAGCATCCTTTCTTCTCATGGATCATAAATTAACACACAGTTTATACTTTACACAATATTTTTCAGCTGAGGGTAGTTTACAGGAATGGCTCTGAGCTATGGAAAGTGGTTGCGAAAACTACACCAAATTCTATTCATATCAAGGCCTCTTTTTACACCCGAAGAGCTTTCTGCCTTTTGCTGCTGGTGCCAATCTACTCTTGACAGCTGGAAGAATGCCAAGCTCTTGAGCGTCTCATGCCAACCTAAGGGATAACATTTCTTGCATAGGATTATACAAGGCAATACATTGCTCTTGTGGGTGATTAAATGCTGGAGCAAAGAGGAATATCTTGTGAATATATTTCCGTGGCCATGAAAATTACTGCCACAGTGAACTGCAGCAGGCCCAGTGTTTTGACCTCATAAGGGTAATGGGTTAAATCAGTACCATGGTTTCAGGAAATCTAAGGACCAAGTTCACTGGTGACGCACAAAGGAGTCAAAAGGATGGTGCCTTGTTATCACGGTGACTGGTGCACAATAGATAAAAAGTGTAAGATCTAGTAGAGGGTGAGGCTGGTTTATTTTACAGGCTCCTGTTGGTTGCTTTTCCTACCTTTTTGCCCCTTTGTTGTATAAATTACTCCAGCTTACACTCATGCAGACTTACTCACATGTAACACCAACATTTACATCTGCTCTGAATTTGACACCAGGTGTTTCAGACCAGATCCCTATAATTGTAAACCCAAACCAGACCTGTAGGGATTTCTTTGGATTAGCCCTAGAAACAGAGTGCTTCCTAAGGGATGGGCAGTCAGGAGCAGGTGTACATTTGTTGGTATGACTAAGATCCAGGGGGGAAAACAGGACTTGGAGGCAGTTCAAATAGGATATAGCAAGAGGCTCTTACAGGGGGGAGGGGAAGCTGTGTTTGTTTTGAGGCTTTCTGTGTAGGGAAGAAACTGCAGTATCACCATTGTGGGTCAGATCAGCCTCTTGTTGGGAAGGCAGGGCAGGTATCGCTGCAGAGATGAGAACATCAGTGCAGATTACTTGAATTTGTTTATGCTATGATCAAGAACTCTGGGTCAAAACCTAAGTTGGTGTAAATTGATCTAGCTCCATTAAATCAAAAGAGCTACACCAGTTTACACCAGCTGAGGTTCTTTCCCTTTGTTTTAATATCCTCCTGGTTTCATCTACTCTAGTCTACCTCTTAGCTCTAGAACACCTCACCTCTGTTCCTCAAATCTGGCAAGCAGAGAAAGCGCATGAGTCTAGAGAACTTTAGGACTACTTCATTGTTTCTTTGGGGTGGCAGGAAAGAATGGGTAGGGAGATGAGTTCAATATAACTACAATAGTAGCTCCTTTAAGGATCCATCCACTTTGCTACTGTATACAGCTGGCTATATTCAGATGTATTTGTATTTTCAAATGAACTACATTTTAGACAAGGCAGTATGGATAGGGAACTGGACTGGGGCTCAGGGACCAGGTTCTTTGACTAGTTCTTTCACAGACATGCTGTGTAACTTTGGACACATTTTCACCTCTCTGTGCCTGCTTCCCCTCCCGCTCTTCATCTGTTTTGTCTATTTCATTGATGAGCTCTTCTCTACAGGAGCTGTCTCTTACTCTGTGTTTGTAATGAGTTTAGTGTGATGAGGATTGGGCCTTTGGGTGCTACCATAATACAAATTACATTAACAAATAAAAAGCATCAATATGTGTTTCACTTTAAAATAAGAAGCACTTTGCTGACCACCTCATTTAAGCAGAGAAAAATAGTTTTTATGTATTTAAAAATCAATGAGAACATCATGCCTAAACTAACTTAGAAGGATCTGATTTGAACTTTCAGACTACTGTATTAGACATAAGAAATGGTTAAGTACCATATATTTTACACACACACACACACACACACACACACACACACACACACACACAAATCCATTGTTGAAACAAGATAGCCGGCCATTCACTCAGTTAAAATGGTTTGAAAATATTAACTCTACTGAGGGTGATTTATTTGTATCTGATCTGGGGAAGGAAAGGAACTTGACAAAGTGAAAATGTACTTTCAAACTCTAAATGTAGCAGATGTTGTTTTGGTCACTTCCAGCTGGCTGTGAATTTAGAGCCCCAGAACTGTGGTTTAGTATATGGTACAAGTGTTGGCTGAATTTATGTTGGAAAAAAAAGGAGAAGACGCTTGCATGCAGAACCTGGCATGCACTGTTAAAAAAAAAAACAACAAACCATGTCTGTCTTCAATTATTTTCCATTACAGCATTGTCTGTATATAATTGTTCCATGTTTTCCATTATAGAGTGCCAAATGAACCAGTATGTTAGAGTATAGAATGTACAACTTCTTTTGGTAATTCTGCCCTGTCTCAGTAAACAACATGTAACACAAATCTCACATGACCTGCATGACGTTCACATCGAATTAATCTGGATTTTTCAAATGTACGACATTATTTACCATAACATCCAACAGCAACTGAGCCTAATGGCTAAGCAACATATCCAGGCAATGGAAGCTTTGACACTGATTTTAACAGGAGTAGGACTGGGCCATAACTTGTCACTCAAGCAGCTCTGGTACTTTTGGAACCTGAACTTGTACATGCAAATAGACACTTGTTATGTAAAACAAACAACAGCATACCTAACTGCTCCTTTTTGTGCATGAAAATAGGCATTCTGCACAGTCAGTCAGTGCATGTGCATTTTCTGCAGGTGACATATTTGAAGACTTGGCCCAAAATGTAATTTCATACCCAGCTGAAATCATAGGGAGGGTCTCCAAAATACACAAGAATGGGAGCATAAATAGCCCCCTTCTCCCGGCCCTTGCCATAAGGCACCCCCTTACTCCCATGTGTTGGCTACTTAAATCACAGACAGCAGTGTGGGGAGGAGAGCAGCCTCTGTTGGGCCGTTATGTTCCCTCGTACAAGCGGGCAGGATGGTGCAGGGAATGGGTAGAGCTTTGGGTACATAGCTATGCCAGTGGACCAAGGGAAGTACACTATGCCAGGGATGGACTTTGACTTGACACAGGATATTTTTCTCCTTGGAGCAAGGGGGAATCTGGAAGTCAGATATCGACTCTGTCAGCTACATGCTGCTCCTTGCTTGGGGCTCATGGCAAAGCTAAGGTAATTGCAGAACAATTTCATTTTTGAAATCTGTAATTAACCAACTAATTCATTTAGCCAGAAAGTTAAATACATGACCAAGAACAATTACAGTGTACATACAAAGTAGTTAATGTACCTGGATTCTAATAATATGTGTATTAACATCACTGCCTAAGGGGTAACAGTAAGTAAACCAGGCATGTAGTTAACTATTTGGGTTTGTGAATTAGTGGTATCCACACTGGAAACAGTGTGATTATACTATATCTGCAATGTAACTATGCTATAATTTTGATCCCCTTATTATATGACCAAACTATCAAGATGTGCACGTCTAGACAAAGCAAACCTATGATTTGAGTGTTATAAACCTTGTCCTACCTTATCCCTTCTCTTTTTTTGGCCACATTACTCTCACTAGTCTAAATTCTAGATTGTAAGCTCTTTGGTACTGCCAGCTCATTTCAAGATGTTGATGTTTGAATGTATTCACACAGTGAAACATGATGTGAACTAGTAATAGAAACTAAACCAAAGTTATCACCAGAAAGGTATGGTCAGGGCACTTAACCTTAATGAGGTGAACACAGACTGACACCAGTCAGATAAGTAATTTTAGGCAGAAGTTTCAAAAAGATCAGGGAGTTGTGATTTTCTATGGAAAATACTCAGCTCATATCAGAGCCATTTGTTAATTGGATTTGGCAGAAGTTCCATGTTTCTTTACGTTATCAGCACATTCAGAAACTAAAGCTGGATCAGCTCATGGTCATGGAGCAAAACGGTCATGTATAACTCTTTCAGTGGGATTTGTTTTTAAAGCTGCTGTTGTACGGAGCAAGAGCAATAGCAGCACATTTCTCTGGTAAACACACGTTTTCAGTACAGCTGTTGCTACTTGTTTATTCTGAAAAAAATGCAGTGAATAATGGAACACAGGAACTGTAACATACTGTACAGTTATAGCTGAATGTTCTGTATAAAGTTGGTTATTTCATCAAAGCAGTTCCAAAAACACATGCTTGTTCTGAAATCACGTCTCATTAGGGATAGGACAGCAGGTTTTATATTCACACACCAAACAATTTTATATGTTATATGCAAGTGAAGAGGCTACTCGCAGCAAGAGATCAATCAATATTGTAAACTCTTTTGTGTGCACGTTTGTACAACATCTAGCACAACAGGGCCCCGATCTTGACTGGGGAGTCTGGGTGCTATTACAATAATTAAACTGGGACCATTTATCCAAATATATTTGATTTTAGGAATCTGACTCCAAATCATACCCACTGCTGCTACCATATTGCAAAGTCAAATCAAAACGCACCACTGGACTTTGCCCATCTCCACTACTCATTAAAGGGCCAAATTTGCCACCCTTACTTGGGCTGAGTAGCACTGTAAGGTGGTGAGCTCTCTCACCAACCCACGAAAGAAGCAGTGCCACATCTGAGTTCATTTAAGAACCTTGTCTCAGAATACGATTTATTATTCAAAGACAAAAAAACAAAACTTTCCTCGGCCAACATGGGCTTCCCTTTGCCTCTCCTAGTCCCTAGAAAGAGGACATGACCTTACCCTAAATCCCTTGCTGCATTATATGACTGGCCTTAAGCCTTTCCTGGCTGTTGAACCCTTCCAAAAACACCTTTCTCTGTGAGCAGGTCCACTGACTTCAAGTGAAGCTGCCAATGAGTGCTCACCACCTCTAAAGATCAGGACATTTTATTTGGATTGAGGCGCCTAATCTTAGGCACCCAAGTTTGAACAGTTTGGCTATGCTGTAGATTTTTCCATATAAAACTTTTTTCAAAGCATTAGTTATTCAGAAAAAGTAAGAACTCAGTGGAAATGTACTAAATTCTCTCCTTGCATGTCTGTGTCCATAAAAACATAGTTCGGCCCACAACAGAAGTTTACGGTTCGGCCTCAATGCTGCAAAAGGAACTATTTAGACGGACCCCTATACCTGGGCATAGACCCATTGTCTTTACTGGGGGTCCACTCAGGGATCTGTCCACAAAGATCTCCACAGAATCAAAGCACAGGTGGCACCATGCAAGACTTCCAGAATCTTGAGTTCTCCTCAAGGTCTCCAAGTATAAGACAGCTGTTAAAATACACTCAGGAGTTTAACACCTTTTCTTAGCTACAAGACAATATGACCCATTGGGAAGACTTTATATACCAAAATAAAGCCATTGTCATGGCTTACTGCACTGAAAAGACGCTCAAGGGCGAATTGCAGACAATGGGGCTTTGCCATTGACTTGAGTTGGGGGGGGTTAGGATTTTACTCCAGATGTTTATACATACTCCACAACCACCACCACACCATTTGTGCCCTTTAGTGATGTGTGAAGTGGGAAGAAGAAAAATGAATAGCTTATGAAATGCCCCAATGAACTTTTCACGAGGAGCATGATTTACACATTTTACAAAACCAGCCAACACACAAAATGACTTTTGATGATATGGAGAAGCTACAGCTGTACTATTTCCATGTCACATCTAGGATTCCAAAGTAAGATTGGATCAGAAAACTAGAAATAAGGAACAGGGGGGCTTCCCTCAGCTATGTGGCCTGGAGAGGAGAAAGAATTAGGGCACACATTATTCCTGTAATTTTAAACCTGCTGATGTTCTTCCATGCCTTCTCTGCACATAGGGGCTCCACTGGGTAACTGGGAAGCGGCGAGTCTCTGCAGCATGCCTCTTTAGCAACCCATAGGAGATCTGAATAGAAATCCATCTGGGACTTTCAGAATTAACTGCCGGGGGAGTCCCCTCTGTGGCTTCTTCTGCACAGTGGTATGCACATCAAACGGGAGCATGGTGGTTCAGAAACAAGCCATGCTTCTCAGCATAGAGGCTTTGATATTGTAGAGGAAAGCCCCTAACTCCTCACAGGATCTTGAGCACAAACTCTCCACTTCTTCCACAAGGCCAGTCACCCCTCCCGCCTGAAGGGGAGAATATTGCCAAAGAACTGTAGATATTTTAATTTGATTTTTTCCATCCCCTTCTGTGTATTTTTCCAGTGTAGCATTGGGCTCAGAGGATTAGAAAAAAGTCAGATCTGAGTCTTCTGAACTGCGGTTGTATTTTCAATGGTGACATATACTGTGTTCTACCTCTGTATTGAATTAATACTACAATACAAATCCTCTCACTTGTTACTGTATTTGTGTAATGTGCAAATTCAACATGAATGGTTATTTGAGAGAATCTAATCAAATCCATTTCCAAGGAACATCAGGTTTTAATCTAAAAACAAAACAAAACCTCTCTCTCTAATATAGAGCCCAGATGAGTAAGGCCTGGTCTACACTAAAAAGTTAGGTTGACCCATCTATGTTGCTCAGGGGTGTGAAAAATTCATACCCGTGAGCAACATAAGGAAGCCAACCTAACCCCCAGTGTAGATAGTGCTAGGTTGATGGAAGAATTCTTCCACCTAGCTACTGCCTCTCTGGGAGGTAGAGTACTACCCATCAGCTTAGATAGTGTCTACACTGACGTGCTACACCGGCGCAGCAGTAGGGTTGCCAATTTTCTAATTCCAGAAAACCAAACACCCTTTCCCTGCCCGCTGCCTCCTCCACATCTAGCATGCACTAACACATATACTTCCACACTATTTATTATTACAATTGTTGTTTAATGCCTAGAGACCCCAACTAAGATCAGGGCTCCAGGGGGGTAGGTGAAAAGAGAGAGTTTGTAATGTAGCTAGACAAAGGTGGGGAGAAATGTATGATACATTGGCTCTTCTGCAATTACTAGTCAACAACATTCACTTTTTAAGAAATAATAAGTTTCTTTTAGAGTTCCCTTCCTTTTAAAAACTTGTTACGAAATGAATACACACATATTTTATGTCATCAATTTTTGTGTGCGTAAGCCAGAAAATAGGATAAAAGTCAAAGAGTTAGGCTGCAAATTTTATTCACACAGGTATACACGGCACTTCCCTACACAAAGAGACAATCTCTTACACACATACAATGCATGCATGCACACACTTGCCTACACAGAAACACTTTTTCATACACTTTTCCAGGGGCTGCCTAAATCACCCAGCCGGCAAGGGAGCAGGGTGGGCTGGAAGGGAAAAGACGGGGTGGGGGTGGAGGAGAGAGGATGGGGAGGAAAAGAGGCCAAGGATGAGAGCAGGATGGGGGTGAGACGGGGCAGTGAAGGAGAGAGGAGGAGGTATGTGGGGTGGATGGGGATGCAGGTGGAAGCAGAAGGCTACAGATGCATGAGGATGTGGGGGGCATGGGGTGTATAGAGACATAATGGGAGTGCAGCAGTGAATGGGGTGCAGGGGTGTGGGGGTGAGGGACATGCGGGTGGCGGCTCTGGGAGGTGGAAAGGATGGGTGGGAGAGCGCTGTAAGGGATACAGGGCTGGGATGGGACGGGGAGGGATGCAGTGGGGGGGTGGTTGGGATGGGGAGGGATGCAGTGGGGGGGGGGCGGGGGATGCCGCCCCATTACCAGCATTCAGAGACGGGGATACACATTCCTCCAACTGCTGGGTGCCAGCAATGGGGCAACAGACCGTGATTCGCCACAGGGCACGAGCTGCAACTCGAGCCCAGCTACGTGAGGAGAAGAGGGCTGGCCGGGCAACAGTGGGAGAGGCGCGTGCCACGCGACCCCTCTCAACAGCCACCTGCTGAGTGCTGGAGCGACGCTAGTTCCTCCCCTGCCCTGCCCCAGCCAATAGGAGCTGGACCTTAGGGTGCGGGGTGGAGCAGCCCCCCCTCCAGGCAGCCCCTAAGGCTAGGAGCTGGACGTGCCGGCTGCTCTGCAACCTGGGAGGCACACAGGCCACGGCACGGCATGAGCAGGGAGCCTGTCAGCCCCGCTGCGGCACCCTGCGAGCCAGACAGTCAGCGGCCTGGTCAGCGGTGCTGACAGAAGCTGACAGGATCCCTTTTGGACCGGGTGCTCCAGTCCCAAACTGGACACCTGGTCACCCTATGCAGCAGCAGCACTGCAGCTTTGCCACTGTAGCATTTCAAGTGTAGACAAGCCCGGAGACAACGCATGGGAGTCGGTCCTACTGAGATTTAGAGTGACGAGTTGCAGAATCGGGCCCAGGTTCACACTTTTCTCTTCCTGTGGCCAGCATACGACGTGGTTCAGAAGAAATACACAATTGGAAAATCTTCTAAAGGATAGGATACCTTCCTTAAATATAGTTAGAGAGAGAAAGGAAGCTTTATGGACTGTTCTGAGAGCTAAGAAGAAAGGGTAGCAGGTGATTGGACAAAGGTCAGGTTATGGGTATTTGTTACTCGAGGTGGGGAGTTCTGGAGCATTTGACATCTAGGAGAGAGATCCTGTTAAGGGAACGAGCATTCGAGTACAATTTGGCAGGTGAGTGAGGGATCAAGCTGGGGTTTTCTCAGGGGCACGCAGAATGGTTTGTTAGCACAGATCGGGGCTATAGGGACTTTGCAATATTTTGGCAGCTGGAGTCACTGAACGACGACATGTGAGATTTGGTAGCTGGTGTTTGGATTGGGGCTCCTGTCCTGAGTACATTTTGATGCCATTAGTGATGCTGACAGTGGGGGAAACCTAAAACTAGACTTTGTAAGCCAGTTTCCAAGTTTAAGTGTCTTGAAGAAGAACTAATCATATTTAAACACAATAATTTAATACAGCTTTTCTAACTCAAGGTGCATGTGCAATGCCTCCTTCAATCTCTCTTTCTCTCCTCCCCCACCCCCAGACTTGAACTGCACTCACAGAAGTCAGGTATGTGGTTGTAAAGAACTGGGCCTTAATGTTTAAATATTAACCATAAACATTTCCCCCCCTCTACTTTTAAACCAGTATGAAAGCAGCCTTTCATCAAGAGGCCAGGAGATCAGAAATACTAATTGTAACTGAAAGCTAAAGAGCGAATGGGACCACTCCACAAAATTCAAATCTGTAACCAAACTTGAAAAACCGGGAAGGTTCAGAACCCCAATTTTGGTTTGGTTAATTAAACAGCTAGACAAGCAGTTTGGGGGTGTTCAGATTTTTGGGTTGTGATTTGATCTCCTCAGGGGGCTTTGCTACAACCCATTCAGCTGTGAAGTACAGATCCGAATATTAAAGTGTGGAGAGAAAGGTTTCAATTCTGGGGTAATGCTTTAGGCCCATGTCTATCAAAACCCAAAACATATACAGCTGTACATGATGATGAAGATTTCTTACCAGAACAGGCTTTTGGACTGAGCAAAATGAGTGCAGTTTTCTTTTCAGAAGGAGAGAACAGAGTCATGTAAGTTATGGCTATAACTCTGCCTTGTGCTGAAGCTCTGGTTTAATTCATTTTTAGCATTACGTGGTTTATCAGGAAGTATCTTATCCCATGGAAGAATTTGCTAAATTAACAAGGCAAACAGAACAGATTGTATTAAAATTTGGTGTTCCTGGGAAAACTAGCTACAGAATATTTACACTGCTCAGGCCCAAATTCACTGTGAATTTACACTAGTGTAAATAAGAGAATTCGGCTCCCTGACCTTATTGAAACAGGTAATTATAGTTGAAATATTAACTGATCTTAGAATAATATTTTTGCTGCTAGGGATTTATTTCTGTATAAAAGTTTATGGAACATCATATTCTTTGCCCTTTAAGACTGATACCGATATATGTAAACATCATTGGGGTTGGTGTGCCATAGCTTAATCCAATCTCTCTAAAACTGGCTAAAACAATGGAAATATCTTTCTGAAACCATTGTGGGTTACATCCAATATAGTTAAAAACATCTGACTCCAACCACAAATATGCTGGTATTTAGCTGTGCTATAAAAACATTTTTATGTCAAATATAACTGGGACTAATACAGTAAACTGCTAGTACAGTTAACCCTCGGAATGAATTACATTTAGAAGCTTGAAGGTTAAGGTACTCTGATTGTTTTTATTTTCTTATGAATAGCACAAAACGTACCTAAGATATAAAATATTAATTACCACTACTATTTCTATGACATCTTTCAGCCAGAGTACCATAAACACTCAGACTTTATAAAGTACTGTAACTACCAGCTATGGCCCTCACCCTTCACCCTTTATACAGGCAATCCACCAGTAGCTTCAAAGGGAATTTTGCCTTAGCTGAGAGTGTAGAATTGTACCCTATCTGAACAGAGATCTTTTGATCCATCACTGAAATGCAGCTGAATCTGGGGTGGATGGAAGAAGCTTTTAAACAGCATAAACCAAATAGGAGAGAAGGAGAAGGCTGTCTTATCTAGTTGAGAAACAGGGACATTTTTAGGTCACAGAATATAAATATCCTGGAATGTAGCCAGAACACTACTGGGTCTTTACTGTACTAATTAAAATTAAAAATTAAAATAGCTTATTGAGAAAATTCATCTAGTAAATTATTCAATCAGCTTTAGCTTTAATAGCCCTCCTCTAGCTGAAAAGTGCTCTGGTGTTTTGAATCTCAAATGGTCAAAAGCTTGGCTTGGCCTCCACCAACACAGTACACCTGAGCACCGTCCTCGGGCCCTGGTTCAGCACTGACTCAGAAGAAAGAGTACTACTTGCTGTAATTCAGTCCAGGACAACATTTTTAGTAAACAAAGTGCATACAATTGCTATGCAATGTACATAATTTTTAATATATATCTTTTATATAAAGGTGGTGTCAGAGTGGAATTTACTTTAATATATATATAAAAACCTAGGGTAAACATTTCAGGTGTGTCTAGGTGATTTAGGAGCCAAGATTCCATCATCAAAAGTGATTTAGAGATCTGGATGCTTAAGTCTCACTGAAAGTCAAAATTGCTTTGGAAAATAGGCCTTAGACGTCTAAATACTTAGGTGTGAAAGTGTTGCCCCTAGTTTTTATTTTTTTCAGAGTAAAGGAAAATCTAAGAGGCAGATTGTCGAACTCTTAGTCTGAACACAGCAGTTTATTTTTCAAATAAATTAATACTCAATGTTTAGCAGCACTTACATCCATCTTTAAACTCTACTCAGCTACTGAGGGATTGGAAAAGGTCAATTATATAACCTGGAAAAACAGCGGTTTATCATAAGTAGTAGTATGGTTTCGTTAGTGGTTTGAGTATGGAGTGGGAAGCTATACTCTTCCTGAGCATCGGTCGCAGAATAGCCACTGACTGGCTGTGTGACCTTGAGCAAAGCACATAACTTCATTTCTCTGTGCATCAGTTCCTCTGTGCATTGGTATAAAACAGGACTAGTCATACTAACAAACAGAGGTGTTGTGAAGATTAATTAGTTAATGTCTATAGTGTCTTGAAGCTGTAACATGCTATATAGGTGCATGCCAAATATCACCAACTGTAAATGAGCCGAGATACTTGTCATGCTCTCAGTATCAAAGTTTGCTGGGCATCTGAGTTTCTCCTCAGAAGGAAGAGGAAACCTGTTGAACATATCATTGGAAACAGAAACGGAATAGATTTGTCTAAATAAGATTTCCTGGTTTTGGCCTTTCAGTAATAGAGTCTTTGTGTTTGTAAATTGATTTAAAATCAGCCGCTACAGCATGCCGTATTTGCAGAAGTATGTACTGTTATAATATTTCTTGGTAGGAAAGTGATTAAAATTCTGTCCACTACCATAACATAAATGTCAATTTCACACTTCTAAAGTGAATCAAGGGGAGTGCTACAGACTGAAGCAGTAGGCAATTTAACAGTTATATATGTGCAGAAACAGTGCAAATCAGATAACCTTCTCCAGCTGCCTGAAAATCCAAGCTTTCCAAGTTTTTTTGGACCTTCACTATTAATACATCAATAACTTAATCCACTGAATGCTTACATTAATTTATAAATAGCAGTGGCATCTGTTTCTGTACTATTAAAAAGTAGCTAGCGGTTTTTAAAAAATGTGTTTATTTGCACATATGCTCCACTTGTCTTCATGTCTGTAGTTTAAACGCTGTTTTAATTTTTTTTATATGATCATATATAGGACTCAGTCATGCAAGGTCTTGAGCACTCTGGCACTGATCCAGCAAAGTCCTTACATAAGCATGGCTCCGATTCAACAAACCACCATCTATGCAAGCACTTAAGCACATTTTAAAGTCCCACTGACTTTAATGGGAATTAATTTCATGCCTAAGTACTTTGTTGAATCAGGGGCCATGGGCTTGATCATGCACTATACAAATCAATGGGAGCTTTCCCACTGATCTGAATGGGAGCAGGATCAAGCCCCAGGTGCTTAAATTTAAACATCTGAGTGGTCTAATTCAAGACCATTGTTGACTGGGCCAGAGTGAGGCAGGATTGACTCTATGGGGCCCTGGTTCATGACTGGGGTTCCTAGGTGCTATGGTAATACAAATAATAAGAAGTAGGCCATTTACAAGGGTGTATCGTTGAAATAACTTAGAATATTGTCAAGTTGAAAAATATATTAATAAAAAAATACAAGGAATAGTTGATTTTTCATTGTTGTATCAAAATATTTTCCACCATTTCCTTGGCTGATGAGTTTGTAATTAGATCAGTCTTAGTGATGGTGTTTTAGTTGTGTGGACAATATTCTGCATGCATTTAGCATTTGTGAAATAAACAATAATTGAGGTCTTTCAGTTTTCTAATCCCTTTATGTCCTTTCTGCATGTGTTTTGGGATGGGCAGCTAATACTTCAGAATGCTGCTGTTTGTATAGGTTAGTTTTTGCATGACTAAACTATTCCCAATCTTTACCCTTTCCACTTATATGAGGCTCGCAGGTCCTCTTATTTCGCAGTTGCAGTTTCATTATAAAACTAAACACATCCAGAGTATGTGGTTTTGTTACACAAACAGCCTCAGCTTATCAACAGTTTCGCTAAGTTCCATTGGCTTTTCAGGCAAACTTGGGCTGGAATATCATTTCTCACTTAAAACTCTTGAAACTTCACAAGGCTTCACAAGGGTATGATGTGAAACCAGCTGAAACTTGGAGGTTTCCTCTGACTTTTGCTCAATATGAAATTCAGGATATGGGGGGTGGGGGTGGGAGGTGGGAGTTTGCATGACCTCCTTGTAAATTAAATCTACTGAATTTCACATAATTTCAGTCATGAGTAGCTGTTGTTCAATTTTTATATAAAAGCAGTAACAATTTATATAAAAGCAGTAACAAAGATCTGAATTTACAATCAAGGTACAATAAGATAAATAAGTGTTGACTGTTAACAATGGAGCGACTTGTTTGCCACGTTACTTCAAAAATCAATAAAGAAAGATATCTGGGGAAGATGTACATCCTTAACTCCCTTTAAATGTAGGAGAAGGAGAACTTTAAGTAGACTAGAAAGAAAAATATGTATTTTACTTAAAAAAAATAGGAACTGAAATTGAAAAATAGCAGCTAAACTAGTATGAGATCAGAATCAGGCCCATATGTACTCTGTGTACAGAGTACCATTCTCTTGGCGAAAGTAAATGGAAGGGAGGTGAATGAGTGATGATATGAGTTTGTCTGATTTTCAAAGATATATCAATAGTGTACCAGCAATCTCTGGTCCCACCCTGCCTTGTCAGAGGTGCTTAGCACCTGGGAGGGTCAACCTTTTATTTCCAGATATTTGGGGAGTAGTTCAAGAGGACTCTCCAAAGGTTCCCTCTGGACGGCAGTGCTGACTGGTGATCAGTCAATGGGCCATAATGATTTATAATTCTAATCAGACCACTAAAGAACATCAAGTGGGAAATACGAATACTTCCTTTATGCAGTGCACATTTAACCTATTTATTCCATTTTAAACAATAAAGAAAGTTAACTTATATCAAAATAAAAATCCTGTCAAGCTCTTCTGAGAACTCTGTCCCCTTTCCTACTTCTCTTCTCTCCCTAAAATGAACATTGCCAGCTTGCCAGTGTGAAATTACTGGTTAGGATAAGGCTGGGGAAAAAAATCAGTCTTGTAAACAACATGGTTAGGGCCAAGTGTTGTCCTCAGTTATATGCACACATATCTCCCTTATTTAAAGCCCTGATTTTGCAAAGTACTTCAGCACACATTCTTCTGTAGTCAGTAAAGAACTTAAGCTCATGCTTTACCTTAAGGATATTCAAGTGTTCTGAACAATGATGGATTTTAGCTTGTGCTTGAACTGAGCAGATATGTAAGTACTTTGCTGAACTGGGGCTGCAAGTAGGAGCCGTTTTCCACATTTTACTTTTACTGAAAGGTTTCTTTTTTTCTGTGTGTGTATTTTAAGTTTTTCCCAGTTCCTTGGTTCCATAAAATCCACAGCCCTCTGCTGGCTCCGCAGAGAATTTTATAAGCAGAGTGGAATTTTAAAAGTTGAAGACCACTTGCCCAGTATTATATCTAAATCTCCCTTCTTGGACACCATGTAGATAAAGTAAGCTGCAGGCCAGATAAATACTTTTCATGCTTTTCTTACTGGAGCACACAAAGTTTCCAAGATTTTATTAATTCAGTTACATCCATGTTCTCAAACCTTTAGGCAGTAGGGCGTGAGCTATTTATCTTTTGGTTTCTTGTAAGGAATTCACACTAGACTCACTGATAAATCATTTCCCCTGTACTACTAGTACAGGAAATTAACTATAAATGAGCTATGAAAACAAATCATTCTGTTACAATTTTCCATTGATATTACTTTACAATTTTAGTATATTCAGGCAAAGCAATATAGCTAAAAACAAGCTTACAAAACATTAACATACTGATCCTTCAATTATGCGTTTTCCTGTTTTAACAGACACCAATCGTACGACATTTCTTGTTTGTTTTGCATAGCATACATTTTAGCTGAAAACATCCTTACAATTACAGCACTGTGCTCGCAACATTATAGTTAAGACTATAAAGACAATTTCATTTTGCGAATGCTGTTTGCTGGTGCTTGCAGTTCAAGGAAGAAAAGACAAAATAAAAAAAAAATCCCTTTTCTCATATTTTTATCCAAAAGGTGAATTGATTTTGAAAGTTTGTAAGATTCTAGTTGGCCATTTTTGATGGCCAACCAGGATATCTTTCACTAGGTAGGGATGTTTTCATAATTTCTTCCCTGCACCAAAAACTACGTAATTAAAAAAAAAAACCAAAAAAAATAAAAAACCATTGAAACTTGCCAAGGACTTAAGTCCTCAGTGAGGACTAGTCCTCTGTAATTGGTTAAAACACATACTCTAAATGTGGAATACGTATTTGCCTCAAAAATATTTTTAAACAACACAGAAAGGTACTTATAGATGCCTTTTCCATGTCTACTAAGCTACTTCAGTAAGCTTGTGAAAACTGAAGGTCAGTTTACATGACGTGGAGTTACTGAACGAACATTCATATTACATATTTGCGACTGAGTGTGTGTGTTTTTTGTTTATATATAAAAATCCCAGATACAGTGCTAGGATCTGAATACAATAAAGAGAACAAACACACACACAACTGTCTGTATGTAGGCACGCATTATGGGTTAGACTTTCCCCTGGTGTAATGCAGCCATGCAGAAGAGTAGGGGGGAGTTAGGCTAATATACCACTTGTGCATTCACATGAGAGCTTCCTGGATTGAGGCATCAGGCCCAGGGGGTCAGAGCAGAGATTGTGCCTCAGATGCTCCCACACTGAGCAAGTAGGGAAGGTTGGAGCCATAGCTCCATTGTCTGAGCAAAGCAGCTGATGCCATGGGATGGTGTTGAGGAACTTGTGGGTGGGGAGAGAATATGCTGAACCACAAAAAGAGATGATGCAAAGTACTTCCTGCCCAGTCAGTACAAATATGGAACCTTGAAGCTCATAGTGCCTGTGAAGTACAATGCCTCCATCGGCTTCATCTGAGGGAGGTTCTACTCTGTATCACACCTTGCTACAGGCTGGGACTTAGCACCCACAATCTAGCCCTTACATGTGTATTTATCTCTTTCTGTATCACAATACAGCTTGTTAGTTAAACTCTCTGGGTCTAATTCTGTGCTGAGATTGCATGGGTGTAAGTCAGAACAGAATCTGGCCCTTTGAATTTTTCTGGCTTTGTGATTGTTAACAAATAGAACTGGTTGAGAAACCAACATTATTCCCATGAAAAATTTTGCAGGGAAAATGCCCGCTCAAAATCTTTCAATTGAAATTCTTTTGGTTTTTCATGGGAAATTTTGAAATGATTTTCTGGGTGAAATATTGACCCTTTAAAAGTTTGTGGCAAAACTCCCATTGACTTCAGTGGGGCCAGGGTTGCACCCTTTATTTCATTCTAAAATGTTTCATTCAGGTATTTTCCATTTTCAGTTTCTGGATTCCTCCTTCCTGACACCCACACCCCTTTTTACTCCCCACCCCTCTTTTTCACTGAAAAGGGGTGGGGTTTAAAAACTATGAGAAAGTGGAGAAAAACTCATTTTTCAAACTTTCTTATTGTTTCCCAACTTTTTGGAGTGTAAAAGAAGTGGGGCGGGGGGACAGGAGGGGGAGGGAAAGAGGTTTAAAAAAATAGAAAGGGGAAGAGACCCAAAAATCTAAAACTCAATTTTTTTGTTTCCAAAAACTGAAATGAAATGGCCTTTTAAGTCAAAACAAAATAAATTTTTCATTTCATTCTGAAATGAACTATTTTTGTTTGGAATTTTCCTGTTGGAAAAATCACAATATTTTGTTGAAACCATCTTTTTCTCCACAGAAAATTTCAATGAAATCTCATGTTCCGATAAGGAAATATTTTGGTTGGAAAATTTTGATCAGCTCTACTAATAAAGGACATTTCGTGCTTAGCAGACAGAGTTACCTGCCAGTAGATCAAATTCTTCTATTAGGTATGATTGTAACTTCGTGAGGAGCTGCAAAATCACATTCAAAGAGAATTTGTCCCAATGGGAGGATATTACTTATTAGTAGCAGGAGAATTAAGTACAGAACCTGTAGTAAACAAGACCCAATATCAAGGTGGTAGTAGACTATTACTGTATTACAACTCACAACAAGCAAAAGCTCCAATGGATTATTTTTCTCATCAAAAGAGCCTGGTGTCTGTTTTTTGACTACGTAATCTTCTCAACGTACAATATTAGGATGAAATACAATGTAATTTACCAACTAACCAAACCAAACAAAAAACCTAATGCGAATATGAGATTTCTTGGATAGAATTCTAGTATCATTTCTTAGATTTTGTTTTTAAACACAATGAATTGTTATTCAATAAATACCTTTGTAACAAACCCTATCTGTAACTGTTTTCATTCAAACAGATTTAAAATGAAATTCTTGCATATTTATTTTGTCAGATACACGGAAAACTCAGAAACTGTATGTACTGTTCCAAAAAGAGCTTATTAGTGAAACAAAACCCTATTTTTTTTCCAGTCAGTACTGTTTGTGCAGTTACCTCATGACATCTATTTGGATTCAATCCAAGGGGAAAGAGGCCAAATACAGTTTTAGCATTTGCCTGCTACAGCATAAACATAGTTATTAGTTAACAGATCTTTCCTGGAAGTCTTTATCTAATCCACAACATCAAAGTGTATGATATTCATGAAATAATTAAAACAAACACTCTACACATTTAGCATTTTGTGTACATTTTTTCTAGCAGCCTAGGAGTCTTCAAGAATTAGAATGTGCTCTTTTAGGCCCTGATCCAAAGCCCCTGGAAATCAATGGAATTCAGCTAGAGTGGCACATAGGGAAAAGCTGCATATTATATGTAGCACTTCGGGCTTGTCTAGATGAGCAGTTAGTGCACTGGGTTGTAAAGCTACACAGAATTAATGTGCTGTGCACTAACTGTCCATGTGGACCTTGGTGCTCAGGATTAAAAGTTCCCTAGAGCAGTGGTTCTCAAAGCCGGTCTGCCGCTTGTTCAGGGAAAGCCCCTGGCGCGCCGGACTGGTTTGTTTACCTGCTGCGTCTGCAGGTTTGGCCAATCGCGGCTTGCACTGGCTGCGGTTCGCCACTCCAGGCCAATGGGGGTTGTGGGAAGCGGTGCAGGCCAAGGGACGTGCTGGCCACCCTTCCCGCAGCCCCCATTGGCCTAGAGTGGCCATCCATGGCCAGTGGCACCCGTGATCGGCTGAACCTGCAGACGCGGCAGGTAAACAAACCGGTCCGGCGAGCCAGGGGCTTTCCCTGAACAAGCGGCAGACCGGCTTTGAGAACCACTGCCCTAGAGCATATTGATCTACTCCCATATGAAAGCATTACAAAGTAGGTCAATCTGCATTAGAGAACCTTTAGTGCATGGTGGCAGGGTCCACACAGACAGGTGTTGCAAAACATGCTGTGTGCGACAGTTATACACCCAGTTTGCTTTGCACTAAATGTTCATCTAGACAAGCCCTGAGACTTGGTAGGAGATAACGGATGTTGTTGGGTTAAGATTTTAAAAGGTTTTATGTTAACTGAGGAGGAAGAAAGGATCAACACCACTTGGTAAAGAACTGCTGTAGTAGCCACAGATTTTAATCGGATACAGACCATTTGCACTATAAGGGTATACGGTAAGGATTTATCCTACACCCATCTGTTCTGTGACTTAGGGCACTCTTCATTTCTCTGTGCCTCTGTTTCCTCTCTCTCTCTTTGGCTGCCGTGTCTGTTTAGATTGTAAGCTCCTTGGGGCAGAAACTGGCTCTCACGTGTTTGTACAGTACCTAGCACAATGGGGCACTGATCACAGAAATGCAGGGCTGGACGGGGCCTAGAGCGGTCATCAATTCTAGCCCCTACACTGAGGCAGGAGTAAACCTACACCATCCCTGACAGGTGTTTGTCCAACCTCTTCTCAAAAACCTCCTATGATGGGGATTCGACACCTTCCCTTGGAAGCTTATTTCAGAACTTAACTATCCTTGTAGTTACTTAGGAAGTTTCCCCTAATATCTAACCTAAATCTCTTTGCTGCAGATTAAGACCATTATTTCTTATCCTACCCCAGTGGACATGGGGAACAATTGATCACCATCTGTTTCTAACAGCCCTTAACATATTTGAAGGCAGTTATTAGGTCTCCCCTCGGTCTTCTTTTCTCAAGACTAAACATGCCCAGTTTTTTTTTTTAACCTTTCCTCATAGGTCAGGTTTTCTAAACCTTTTATCATTTTTGTTACTTTCCTCCGCACACTCTCCAATTTGTCTACATCTTTTGTAAAGTGTGGCTCCCAGAACGGAGCACAGGACTCCAGGTGAGGCCCACTAGTGCTGAGTAATGTGGCACAATTTCCTTTTTTGTCTTACATACAACATGTCTGTTAATACACCCCAGATAATATCCCAGATACTAGCCTTTTTTGCAACTGCCACATTGTTGATTCGCATTCAACTTATGATCCATTATAATCCCCAAATCCTTTTCAGCAGTAGCACCACCCAGCTAGTTATTCCCCATTTTGTAGTTGTGCATTTGATTTTTCCTTCCTAAGTAAACTACTTTGCAACTGTCTTTTTTGAATTTAATCTTGTTGATTTCAGACCAATTCTCCAATTTGTCCAGGTCATCTTGAATTCTAATCCTGTCCTCCAAAGTGCATGCATTGCCTCCCAACTTGGAATCATCCACAGATTTTATAAATATACTCTCAACTCTGTAAGCCAAGTCATTAAGGAAAATATTGTCTAGTAACAGACACAGAAACTGAACCCTGTGGGACCACACTAGGGACACCCTCCCAGTTTGACAGTGAGTCATTGATAACTACTCTCTCTCAAATATTTCTGCACTCTCCTTATAGTTATCTCATCTAGATCACATTTCCCTCGTTTGCATGAGTGCATCATGTTGGACTGTGTCAAAAGCCTTACTAAAATCAAGATATATCATGTCTACTTCTTCCTCCCCATCCACTAGGCCAGTAACCTTGTCAAAGAAGGTTGTTTTAGCATCATTTATTCTTGACACATCCACGCTGGCTATTCCTCATAACCTTGTTATCCTCTAGGTGCTTACAAATGGATTGTTTAAATTTTTTTCCAGTATCTTTCCAGGTATCAAAGTTAGTCTGACAGGCCTATAATTCCTCAGGTCCTTTTTGTTTCCCTTTTTAAAGATAGGTACTATTTTTACCCTTCTCCAGGCTGTGGGACCTTACTCATCCTTCGAAAGTGCTCAAAGATAATTGCTAACAGCTCTGATCTGAGGCCTCTTCATGCTATGGCAGTACAAAACATAAATACCACCAAGTGAGGTGACCGTTAAGGATAGTTTGGGACAAGCAATCACTATTTAATAAGGTTTCACATTTCAAGCACTGGAAGTATTCTGGATACAAATAAAGGAAAATTCAACTTGTAAAACGCTCAATTTGACAAAAAGGAGGAACACATGAAGTGAAATACCGTGGCAATGTTTATTAGCAAGTGGCGTCATAGTTGGCTCAGGGGGAGTACATACCATTATGCAGAATGAAATGTAAAACATAAAAACCAGTGCAGATCATTGGTAAGTTGTTTAAGTTAATTGTAAGTGAAAACAGAGTTCTAAAAAGTTAGAGGGAGCAAAAAGCTGCAGTATTGTTAGAATTTTATCAGAAGAAGCAAAGGGAATGTAAAGAGGGTAGTCAAAGAGAAAAAAGAAAATGAAGCACAAGTAGCCAAGCATACTTAGATAGAAACAAAAACCTTAAAACATATTGGAAGACTGCAAAATAAAATGAATTCAGTGGGGCTATTAAGGGCCAGATCCAGAGCACTCTGAAGACAGTGACAAGACTCCTATTGACTTCAGTAGGCTTTGGATCAGATCCTAACAGAGCAATGAAGGAATAGCTGGTTACTGACAAAGGAACAGAAGAAAACTTAAATGATTTCTTTACATCTGTATTTGATATAGGGGATATGGATTACATCCATGAAGGTTATGTTTGTAGGTACTAATAAGAACAAACTGGAGGAGCCTGTGATTACTGAAAACAGCTATAACGAAGTATTTGGATAAAAGGAAGGACGATAATGAGTAGTGATTTACAGCTAGAGCAATGAATACAATTGTGTGCATTCACCTGCTCATTGTGAGGTTTATTTGTAATGATACTTTAAGGTTCAAAGTTTGCATGTATAACTTCAATGCATACTTTGTGTATTATCGAATAAGCATCTTTAACAAAAAATAAATAGAGACTTAATGTATTAAAACACAAATATCTTCTTAAACAAAAAAATAGGATCTTGGGATCCAGCTGATCACCAGATTTGGTGTTGGCAAGGAATTTTCCCCCAAGTCAGATTGGCCTGGACTATGTTTCCCCCCACACCTTCCTCTCCAGCATGGGGCACAGATTGCCTCCTAGGACCATCTGGGTATATCCCACCTAATCAATTTCCTGCCATTGCTGGACCTTGGGCACTGGGGGCACTTTGGTCTCTCTTGTTCTCCAAACTGTGGCACACAGCTTAAGTCTCCTGAGGACTGAAATGCTTGAGTTTAAGTAAAGTCTTTGGGTTTAATATAGAGGTAGCCAGATAAAATGTAATAGTCTGTGATATACAAACTGGCCAGGAGATCAGACTAATGACTCCTTTTGGTCTTAAATTCTAAGAAATTATGAAATCTTACTGGAAAGATTCTGCAAAAGTAAATGGCACTTTTAGCTTTAAAAAATACTTTTATTGTACATTTCTAGCTTGTAAAGAAACTGAGATCTCATACTTCATAAAGCAAGCCAGGGCAGGTTTTGTAATGAGATAGGAAGTAACTAGAGTAAAGCTTTTCTTTTGCTTGTTTTGTTCGCGCGCTCTCTCTCTTTTAACTATTCATGTGAACAATAGTCAAACTGAGACATTTCTGAATATGAAGTATCATGTATGGATCTAGTCCAGGTCAGATTATTGGTTTAGACACTTCATAATATTAGGCAACAAAGAGTCCTGTGGCACCTTCTAGACTAACAGATGTATTGCAGCATATGCTTTCGTGGGTGAATATGTGGGTGACATGCGTCCGATGAAGTGGGTATTCACCCACGAAAGCTTATACTCCAATACGTCTGTTAGTCTATAAGGTGCCACAGGACTCTTTGCTGCTTTTACAGATCCAGACTAACACGGATACCCCTCTGATTCATAATATTAACAAGTAGAGGCATGTCTGAACAAAACTCTCTAAATCTTTAAATGTGAGCTTACTCCTTGGGTCTATAGTAATTATCCTCCAATACACTGGCAATCTATACTTCCTTGCCTTAGGCAACAAATCTTTAAGAATTACAAAGTCTATTCTCAGTGTGTCATTTCATAGATTGCCATTTTACAGCCCTTCCCCTCACACTATGCCATTCCTTTGGTCTATCAGGGTATTGTCATAAACCAGATTAAGTTTTGGACTGGTGAGTACTTGTGTGTAGTACAGAAGGGAACTGGGGTTAATTTTTTGTGAGTAATTTCCCTTTAACATCTAAACAAGTGTCCCTCTCCCATTTGAAGGGGTTGTGGAGGAGGGCTGGCCTCCATCCAGATGTTTATATTTTGTACAGCCAAGAGAATAAATGGCATTCTCTGTGATGGATGCTAATGTTGCTCTTTGGAAAAGCCACCTGGATATTCTCTTTTGTTTTCCTCAAGTCAACAATTGACTATTCAGACACCATGAATAACCCAAGAGATATTTTAATCCATGATTCCAAGTTGATAACTATTATTAAAAGTCTTCCACCAGAGAATGCCAAAACGCCCATGACTCAGACACAGGGCACTGCCTTAAAAAAATCAATCCTCCCGGGCACTGGACTAGACACAAGGACGGTACCAGTGCCAGCATTTTAGGTTCTACTGAAAATACAAATAATTATTTTCCTTCCCCTTGGCCAGGGAACACACACCTCAGCTATTCCCAATGCAGATCAAGTACAGAAAAATGTTATGCTCTAAAGCCACTGAGATCCAGCTTATTCCTTAGGTCTACAATAATTATCCTCCTATACATTTCCAATTACAGAATCATAGAAATTTGAGTCTGACAAAAGACATATTTGGTCATCTAATCCACCCACTAGCAAGTGCATGATTGTGCCCTACAGTACATTCTCCAGTGCTTTGTTCAGTGTCATTTTAAATATCTGAAGAGATTGAGCTTCTGGGTTTCCACCATTTCCTCTGGAAGACTAGTTCTAATATTTCACAGCTTTTTTCCTATTCTGCAACATGTAGCCCGTACCAACATGTGACTATATAAACCGAAGTAAATGACTGGATGAGCATTATGCCCAAATAGCAACTCTTGTGTGGACTGAGCAGCTTTCAGAACCTTAGAAGAATTGTCACACCATGCACAGGTATGGATTATGGCTAATAAATGGAACTATTGAGACTAATTATCCCTCCATCCTTAAAATATTTTTGTCCCACTTAAAATCTTCTATTCTCTCTTTAGGTGACATTTTGCATAAATCCAGCCAACACAACATAGGTTATTATAAAATAATATTATAGTAATTGAGGAACAAAGTTCAAGTGACAGTCAATTTAAAAGAAATGACACTTTCGTATGAAAATTGTTACCTGCTACTGTTACAAACAGTACTTAAGTTTGTACAAAACAAAGAGGTTTGAGAAAAATACATCTTTCCATTTATCAGTTGAGTTCTTTTGTGCATCTGGCAGCACTTTGTCTCTGATTCAGCAAAAACACTCATGCACACACTTAAACGTGACAAGTATCATTATGCTTGAACGCTTTGCTGAATAAGGTCTTTGTGTACAAACAGTTTCAGTGTTCCTCTGAAGAGTCAGTTAGGCTTGGACACCTGATTGCAGGATTGGGGCCTTTCCCCTGAAATCTGTGAGAGTCTTTCACACAGTAACAAATAGGAACATGTGATTGAAAAACCCCAAAATTGGTAGAGGAGCTCTGGGGCAAGCATAGTCCCTGAAAACACATATATTATCTCATAATGCAAAGCACTCTAGAATCACATCACAATGGACTGTAAACAAAATACACAGGAGTCATTGGCCAGCAATCTTCCTCCACATTTCACAGTCTTCACAAAGCTTTGAGACGTTCACCTACTGCATCCCATCCAGTCAACCATATCATCATACCACAGTCATCCCTGGCACCAATCCCTGCAAAACTTGCTCTGGCAATCTTCTGCCACTTGTCCAACCCACGAGTCCCGCAAACACTCAAGTTTTCTTTGTCTAATCATCTCGCTATCCTGAGTTCCTCCAGTTATGCAGTGTTGCCTCAGCATTTCAGTTCAAAGGCAGAAAAGCCTCTTAATGTCCTGGTCTCAAATAAAGCAAGATGCTGAAGGCAATAAACTGCAGCCATTTCATTTTACACTTCATGGTAATACCTGTGCTTCTCCAAATATGACTGAGTGTTGCTGGCGCAGCAGTTAGGAGTTCAATTCTAGGTTGGATCTCTAAGGGATGTTTAGCTTACCTTGTAGTCATACCAGCCAGGTATCTGAAGTTCTCACGCACTCCAATGCCTCCTCAGATTTAGGTAGGAATATCTTTGCTTTTTCAACTGACTTAGAGATGTCACCATTTGCTTGGTCTTTTCATGTGATATCTTTAGATCTAACTTTTCTGCTTCCACCACTCTTTCTAGCACCCGTTTTTTTGCACCTTGTCTTGCAAAGAGCCAATCAGGTATTTCAGACCCTGAAAATACTTTTGACTTTAGAAAAAAAAAACTGATTAATTTCAAGCTGATAGTGTCCCTTCAATATCTCTCTGTGGGGAGGAAAAAAGAAGGCATTTAGCAAGCTGGGAGTCAGAAGCAAGAAGAAGAATATACTGGGTTTTCTTCATACTGTCATTCTTTGATTTGTAATGATTTTGGGACTGAAATTAACTTTCCCCAATAAATACCTGGTATCTGATACTAGAGGGCTCCTCAATTTACAAATTTACAGACAAAGGCATAACAAAAGTCAGTGGCTGTAAGTTGAACTGAAGAAAGTTCAAATGGGACATAAATGCACAGACAGGGTAATTAACCACTGGAACAGATTACCAAGATGTGAGGATTTGAAGCTGCTCTGTAATAATTGATGAATACAGTCTACTGACCTGATGATTGTCAGAAAAACAAGTAGACAAGAAAGAATGGCACAAGATAAGCCATTTCTCAGCAAACACTTGAGAGTTGTTAAGAGACAATGTTAGGAAAGAAAAAGGCCTGTGAACATAGGAGATCAAAAGAATGGTGGCAGGTTTAAGAAATTACACTCTCTCTTGAGAGAGGTGTACTTGTTTTGGGGAATTAGGCTGAGAGTAACCACTGAGGGTGACTGAGGAAGTTAGGCCTGCTTAGGCTGCCATTAGGGGATGGTAAGCCTTTAGGTAAGACAGATATGCAGCTGGACCATCTTTGTTGTTTTAAAATCCTTTTTCTCTAAACACACGGTTCCTACTGTTAAAATAAATAGTACTTTGGTTTTAAGAAGGCTGTTTTGTCATTGTACACCACTGGTCACAGACGCCTTAAGGGAAGAACCCAGGTGTCTGAACGCAAATGGACTTGCAGGCTGAGAATGGTCAATACACAGGGTACTGTAGCCCAGGGCTAAAAGTGGGAGAATTGTGGAATTTCACCCAAGGAGACATAAGGGCATGAGGTCTGACACTCAGAGAGATCAAATGGGGGACAGAGGTGTAGCTAGCTCTGCAACCGTGACACAAGGGAGATGATAAATTCTCCATCACTTGCAGATGTTAAATCAAAGTGGGATGTCTTTCTAAAAGATATGGTTGAACAACAGAGTAAGCTGTTGGGCTTAGGGTTCATAATGGATCTTTCTGGCCTTAAAGTCTATGAAACACCTGTTTTGAATTCTTATGGATGATTTAATATTTATTTTTTTTTAAATCTAAAAAACATTTGTCACCTTTCCTTCTCCTTCCACCCAGCCTCTATGTGCTTACCCATCCAAAACAGGTATTTGCCTTCTCTAGTCCAAAGCCACCAAAAATCAAGAAATAGCATTTAAAAATCCTTTTATATTTTGCCATTCGCATTTTACTGGTTTGGAAATGGGACAATGATGTAGTATGTGCTTAGGCTAGCAAGACCCAGTGCATGCTGTTACAATCCCATATGGCCTGGCCAATCACCCACCAAAATACTGTCAGCTCAATCCATTTTATAAAATGTTACTCTATTTCTACAAGGAAAAACAAACAACAATGCCACCAAGCTGCACACCGACCCCCAACAGTTAAGCTGACAAAACTAATAACACTGAAACCCAAACCATGAGAATGAGAGACTGAAAGTTTTTGTCATAACTTCTCCAGACCCCATTCTACTACAGAACTGCTGATTTCTTAGAAATAGAGTGTATAAAATAGACCTTTGTAGCTTTAAAAGCAGGGAGGGGGTCTCTCCAGTGAGGTTTTAATGAACAGACATTAAGGCTTGGACTATAAATAAGTCACTCGGAGAACTGGTATGTATGCACAGTAGTGTAACATTCCTGTTGATTTTATTTCCTGTGATTACAGTCCCTC
Source organism: Eretmochelys imbricata (assembly GCF_965152235.1). Taxonomy (NCBI): domain Eukaryota; kingdom Metazoa; phylum Chordata; order Testudines; family Cheloniidae; genus Eretmochelys; species Eretmochelys imbricata. The sequence goes on along the minus strand of NC_135577.1, from coordinate 27,578,784 downwards.
AGTGGAATGACAGTTAATATTTACTAGGCTGGGGCTAGCTTGGTAACAAACCCCAAGCAAGGTAAAGGCTCTCTATGTTCACTTCACTCACAAGCTTAATGCATAGAAACAAGGCAGAACTGAACAAGAGTGACATGAGGTTAAAATTTAAGCACTTAAATAGTTTTTAGAAGGAGCCTAACAAAAGTTTAATAATAAGTTTAATAATAAGTCAAAATATGAAATGCTCACTCATGTGCAGTTCAGTTATGTACGGCTAGATTTGTTTTGTAAATAAAAATTCCTTCCCTCTCACCCCTCCTCTCCATGTGTTAGGTGTTCTTAGTTTTTCTTTCAGTGCTTCAACATGCTGGTTTGGTGCTCAGCACAACTCTCTCTGGTAACAGGACTAACTCTTTGCACATGGGGGTTGAAAGAATTTGTCTACAGAGGCTGAGAACTTCCTCCCACAGGATTTTTTTTTTAAATTAAAATTTCAGAAAGACCTGTGGGTCTGGGCCCTACAGTATTCTCTCAGGTCACCCTCCTGCACTCCTGTTGTATGGTGTCAAGTGGTGCAGATGGGAGCATGACCAATATATCTTTACGTTTTGGCAATCCCTGGTTGCTGCAGTTGCATCTTGGGCTTGTTGGAACCCAGGTATAAGCTACAGCAACATAAAGCTGTTCTAATTTATTTTGGTGAGTGGCTGCACAATCAGGCAAACACCCAATGGCAGCATAAAAACCACCTTTGCTCTCCTCCCCCCATCCTGTGCCAGATGCCAAAGTATCTGGACCACGCTGCCTAGAGAAACACCCAAATCAAACAGCAAACTACAGTTGCAGAGATCTATGTATCATCATGCAAGGGGGTGACGGCACAGCCCCAGTGCATTTGGCAGTTGCTTTTCCAATTAATTGCTATTCTTGGGGAAATTAAAGTTAAAAAAAAGGACAGAGTTTGGGAAAGCAAGGGTAAAATGGATGGAGAAGCAGATGCATGTTTACTACAGGACACTACAGGTCCCTTTGCAAAACAAGGCCTCCAATTTTGTGCATTCAATCCTGTGTCCTCTGTTATTAATGCCAACACTGGGGTAAGTCTTGGATTTAGCACTTTATCACCTGTTGAATTACTACTATACATTAACAATGAAGACGCCTAACCACTGTGCAAACAAGTGCAGCATATTCTGCTGTGTATTTCTGCTATTGGTATGGTAAGTTACACCACAGTTGGGAAGTGGCCTTCAGTGCACACAATACATTATGTGGGCCCAATCCTGCATGGTGCTCAGTACCCTTAATTCCTATGTCCTCGGTAGGAAAAGAGGGTGATTAGCACTTTGCAGAAAGTGCTTACAAAACTTCACCCTTTACACAACCCCAAAACAAATCCTATTCCAAGTGACGTTGGGATACTTTTCACCGTTCCCTTGGCATACAATAGCCTTGACTTCAAAAGTGTGAATTGCTTGCCAGTCCGAGTTTGTAAACTTTTTAAAGAAAGAATTAACAGCAACAACATTTCCCTGATGCATAGCTCTTTTCGTCCGTCGATCTCAAAGCACTTCATAAAAGACACTACGTCACTATCCCGATTTTACAGATTGGGGCACAGAGAAGGGAAGTGACTTTCCCAATGCCAAACAGCAGGTCAGAGCAAGGCCAGAAATGGATCAATGTCTAATGTCTTTAGCCATTAGTCTCTGCCGCAGCCAAACAAACTTCTTTGGCAGCAAGGCGATAAGCTCTGAGGGTCTCATTCATTAATACTGCACATACTTGGCTAGAGTTTTGTTTGCATCTTCTGCTATTAAATCTGTTTGTATTTATTCATTGCTTATGATCCTGAGCCAGTCGGATAATGGATGCCCCTCGTTGCCATTGACATCAATGGGACTTGAAGGCACTGATCAAACTCACAGGAGATGCTGATCTCCTGGCAGAACAGGAAATGGTTTTCCCATCCCACAATGGAAACCTTTCTAAGTTTTTTTAAAAAAGAGATCACCCCAGGATTCACAAGGTAAATAAAAAGAACCCCAAAATGTACTGTTTTCTTAAATCTCATGGTTTTTAAGCTAATGTCATGATTTGTTGGGGCCTGACTCAAAGGTTTTGACTATCTAGGATTGGCAATATGGATGTATATATTTATTTATTTCTATTTCCCTGCAGACCCTAGCCTAATCTCTAGACACTTCAGAGTAGTTAGGACTAGACTGTGATGAGCCATGCCTAGCCTGCTGGAGGGGGCTGGAGTAGGAACTGGGGTAGGAAGCCACCACTCAAGGCTTCCCATGATAGCAATCCTTGAGCTCTGGAAGAACAGGGACAGCTCATTACTTTCCCCCCTTCCCCTGGGAAAAATTTACCTGACACAGGAAGTGGAGGCAGGGAGAAGGCAGGACCATCACTGTTGCCACACTCCTTCTAGGCTCAAGGAGCTGGGTTGGAGTAGCGGGGGAGGAAGAATCCATGCCACTTGAATGGCTAGTGCAAAAGGCACAGTGACCTTTGTGCCTGCTTGAGTTACAGTCTCTCCAACTGTTTGTCCTGGGGTGGTTCAGCCCTGCACTGCCCCTTATGTAGGGCTGTGGAATAAGTTCCCCAAATTTAGCCCATAAAATATAACTAGATACCCCCTATTTACTAATTGATCTGCCATATAATATAAAAATAACCCTGGCCACAAAAACATGAGAGATAAAGGACCATAACAGGAGAAAACTGAAAGTCATTACACAAAATCAGATTTAATTCACAATAACACAATCTCTTCATCTGACTAAAAGTGCCTGCCTTGGTTTCTTTATTGGTCTCTTTGATGTCAGTAAATGTGCACTCTATTAAAAGAATTCAGAACAAAATAGACATTTTCTCTTTGATGAAACCATGACTCATAACCAACAGGGGAGGTCAGCATGGGGACATGATGGTGTTGAGGTGACACTTATTGGTTACTATACTGAAAATTAGCCTGATGTTCTGACTCAATTTAACAAGAAATCTTAAGGCTGGCAACAAAAATAAGCTTGAGAAATACTGCTTTCTACTGACCCTTCAAAAATGTTACATCACAGTAGCACCCGATGGGATATGTGTGTGTCTGTGTCTCTCTCTCTCAGGCAAATGCTCCTTTTAAAATTAAATTTCTTGTAGATAAAATGTTTGTGTTTCACTTGTTTCCTTACCCCATGAATGAAGGCCAAGAATATAAGGGGCAGATTCCTGCCTGCAAATGCATTCTGACAAACCCAGAGCACACCCGCACTATTCAGTCGTTGACTGTGTGCCACTCTGGTGGTGCTAAGGGGCTGCTCAGGATGTCTCTAGCATGGCTGGCTCTACATCTTTCTTTGCCAGCCCAACCCTGGGGTACAGAGCATGCTAAGGGGTAGAGAGAGGGGGGATGGTCAGACATAATGGTGATCTCTAGCTGGAGCAACAGCTCCTCAGGGGCCATTACGCACAAAAGTTAGAGTAGACGCCAAGTGTCTATAACTTATGAAAGGGCTGAACCAACCCATGACTGACCTGGGGTTGGGGAGCACAGCAGCGGTGTACAGCAGCCTTTGCCCTCTTATTGGGTCTTGACACAACATCTAGCAGAGCTTGGCTGACCCCAGGATCAGGGCCTTAGAGTACATTGCCCCTGCTCTTTCGCTGCTGTGCAGCTGGTAAAAGCAAAGCCAGGTCTTATGAAAGATTTTGTTGTTACACCATGAAGAAGTGTCCTTCTGAGTTGACCTCTCATCTGTCAGGCAATGTTTGCATGTGGTAGTTTATTGCACACCTCGGCTATACTTGCTGCTGATTGCACCTTACTGACTGAAGAAACAGAGTTTGGACTTCACACCCTTTCTAGTGTAAACATTACCTGTCTACTCCTAAAGTAAACATTCTTTATATTATAATAATGGTATCTTGGCCCTCATCTCTTAGGTCAGGAATTTTAAAAGAACTATAAGATGAGGAAGGATTTTTCTCACCAGAAGGCCTCACAGAATGTAGACTCCTGCTGTTTCCAGGCTCCTGCTTATATGTTCTGTTCCATTTCTTTCCCAGAGCTGTTTTTGGGCTTTGCAAAAAGACTTTCTCCCGCAAACATCCAAAGCATTCAATATCCCCCTAGGACTTTGAAAACAGCTTATCTACATAAGGGGATGAGCTAACAGTTTATCAAACACTTCAAGCTAGGCTGGACCAAGGGTTTGTGGAGGCAAAATATTCACTTTCTTTAGAGTTGTTTTTTTCCACAAGCACATTAGAAGGTTAACATTACAGCAAAGAGAAAACAAAAATCGATTTCTTTTCACATATCTCCGCTGAATAAAATAAAATGCTACACACTGTTACATTCCTGCACTGCTCCCATGCAATAGTTTTAAATGTGACTTGACTGAGATGTGTTGATTTTATTCTTGATATGATGTTTTTGTTATACATTAAACCTTGGGAAGCCCATATGGTTTTAGGCACAGGGCTTGCTTCCAAGTTCAATATATAAGCATTTAACACCATGAATTAGCTACTGTGCCTTTTGGAACATTACTAAATCAAGTTCCCTAAAAATGAGGGTTCTGGGTCCAAATGACAGATGAGCCTCTGACTCCCTGTGCTATTTGGGCAAGTCACTTCATCTCATTATAGCTGAGGAGGGATGAAAAACAGGTAAAAGGCAGGATATGTTACTGAAATCCTGGTGCTGAATCTGAGCTACCGTTTCCTGAGTAAATATGTTTCAAAATAAGAAGTTGAGGTTTTGCTAAAATGACTAGACTATCCATACCATTGGCTTATTTATTTATTTTTAGTAAGAGTGAGAGTCGAGCCATTTTCCCGTGTGAAATTGGTCTGGTAACATTCAATTGGTCAATTAACTCTGGCTCGCTAAAAATAGCAGGGTAGATATTTGGGCTCAGGCAGGAGTCTGGGCTCTGAGACTCTCCTCTCTCACCGGGTTTCAGAGCCCAGGCTCCAGACTGAGCATCTATACTGCAATTTTAAACCCAGCAGCCCGAGACCTGCAAGCTGCAATCAAGTGACCTGGGCTCTGAGACCCAGGACCACAGGTTTTTCTTTGCAGTGTAGACATACCCTAAGTGGTTAGTGTGCTAGCCTGAAAGTCAGGATACCAGGATTCAACTCCCTGCTCCAGTACAGGTTTCCTGTGGGACGTTGGGCAAGTCACTTGGTCTCTCTGCCTCCATTTCCAGTGTTGTGAGGGTAATTATATCAAAGGTTGTGAGGTGCTCAGTTACTATGGTAACGGGGGCCATAGAAGTAGCTTAGATAGATAGGAGCTAGGTGCCCAGCTTCCAGTGGGATTTATGCATCTAAGTCTGTTCGACCCCTTTGCAAATCCCAGCCCTAATGCATAGGAATGATATTTATGGCCTTCCTATTTCTTATTTTATATATTTTCTACCATTGTGTGACTTGCTTCTGGTCTAGAAACACCTACATTAAAATCCCTTCTTCCTCACGATTCAGAAGCTGTATGTGAAAGGCCATTGTCCAATAGTCTTTGTAGATAAAAAAAAGTATACTCTGCAAAATGCTGGAAAAACTGGTTACGTTTTCCTCCATCTGACCAGCTGTTTGTTATCCTGCCGGTGAGCATATCTGATTTTCCTGACATGAAGAAATATGAATGCTCTAAGCACAGAATCAGTGTTCTGCTTCCCCAAAGACAAAATAATACAAACCTTTCCATGTATGCATCCTTTCTGGATTCTGTTGTATAGATTATAACAGGTATTGAAAAAAAAGTGACTAAAAGAAGGTAGCTATCCGTCACAAGAGGGGAACTTTTACATATCAGCATTGGTTTATGTCTCTCTTTTACGAGAAATTATTTTAATCCCATATCAAGGCTGCATACCACTTTGGTATAACTGGAAACATATTCGATACCTTATAACTTACTGAACAGCAGAAACCAAAATTCACATAAATAACACTGCTAAATAATGCACTGCTTTCCCATGTTGTGAAACACCAAGTTACCTGGGATTACAGAATCTAACCTTTAAACTCTAAAGAAGTGTCAGCAACTTTTAATACCCATCTTATAGAGCACCCAAAAAACCTAATTCCAGGACTCTGGAAACACAAAAAGCTTCTGTCTTTAAATAATTTGTCAGCATCTGATAGATGCTAAGTTAGAGAGAAAAATACAGTAGTCTTTGGTCACAGAGACCGTTCTTGTACATTTACTGTGGCAAAGAATGCAGTGCTGCATAACCATTTACCACAAGAGAGATGCACCTGTAGCAACTCAGAACCTGGAAACCAATCCTTTAAAAATCAACTTCAATTAACATGCCTCTATGTCACCTGAGGCACCTCTGAGGAGAAAGAAGTGGATATGAAAGTGTGTTTGTTTTACTTTGACATGCCATGCAATAAGAAATTTCATTCAATATTTATTTAAGGATTTCAGTAGTAAGTCCAGAGTTTGTGGCAGATGAATGAATGTTTTCACAGTGCTGTTGTTACTGAAGTTGTAAAGTTTCACTTATGATTGAATGTTCAAGCTGGTAAAACCCCATGTCTCTTTACTGCTCACAGATGTGTCAGAAATAAATTTACTATAATGTCTGTTTTTTATTACTGTTCTGCTGATCTCTTCTGTTGACCTTCCAAATGCAAGTTAGAGCTATCAGGGAATGCATCTTCCAGATATTCACATTAAAGCACATAATTAATGTAACATAAAACATACTACAACAAAGTGCAATAAAACAGTCTAAAAATGTAAAAAGAAAGGGAAAAGTACTTTTGAAAGGAAAGCTTGATTTTCTCTCTCTCAAATTTTATTGATCCAGTTTTGGAAAGAAATATGTGTAAGCATACAAAATACGTTCAGAGAAATATCACCCCAGGTGTTCAGATTCAGTTAATTTCAAACCAGAATGATTTCTACTAAGAGATTTTATCCATAAAATTTAAAAACAAAAACGACTAAGTCTTCAAAGAATAAGATGTATATAAGATGCCTATATTTTATCTATATGGAAATCACCAATATCTCATGGCATCAAGGTCAAATCCAAGACCTAATTGTACATCTAGGATAAATAACCTTTCTACTGCACAACCATTAAATCCTAATAATTTTCTAGGAGTTCAAGATCAATCATTCAAACAGAATGTCCAAAGTTATGTTTTTATAAATCTCTGCAATTAATGGCTACTGTATTCCTGCTGCCCGCCAAATATTCTATGTTGTTTGTATGCATCTTTCTATAATATAACATTTAGGCCAACTTTATATACTTTACATGAGGATTCAAAAAAGCAGCATCATGCACACTTATGACATTATATAGATAATACAAAAAATGTACTTGTTTTTTAAGTCCTCCATGTCCTTCACCAATAAACTATCAGATTAATCCTAGAGGACCCAATCCTGCAAACACTTATGCACACAAGCAGACACAGTGAAAGGTAGTGTGGTTTGGAGGAATGAGTGCTGGGCTAGGAATGAGGGTATCCTGAATTTGTACTCTGGGGCTCTGCCAATGACTTGCTGTGTGGTCTTGGGCAAGTAAAATAGAGATAAATAATGCTTACTCACTAATGTTGTGTGGATTAAATAGTTCAAAGCACTGTACAGACATTAACATGGAAAGGACTGTAGAAATGCTCAGGATTATTATTCCCATTGACATGAATAGGACTATTAGTATAAATAAGGATTAAAGGGTCAGATCCTTAATTTTTGGCTCTTTTTTTTTTATAATTTTTTTTTTTTTACAAAAAATACCAACACTTCTCTTTTCACCAGTTCTTCCTCATAATTCCTCCACTCATTTGTCAATATTAGAGTGTCATCTTAATTTCTGAGGCAATCATGAGCTTTAATTGTAAACTGTTCAGGGCAGGGACTGCATCATAATATGTATATGTACAGCACAATGTGGGCCTCTGTTCCTGATTGGAACGACTGTGTGGGCAATACCATAATGTATTTATTATTACACATTATTATTATGTATTTATTAGCTTACATACTGGCACTGAGTTTAGTGGGGCCAGGATTTCACCCATTAATTTTAACATGTGAATCTCCTCTGGAATAGGGAAGACAAAAACATTTCTATTTGGGTGATGTTACAGGTGCCAAGACACATATTCATTTTCTCCATTGCCAGAAGGCTGTTTGTTTTGCCTATTTTAGGGTGTTTTTATTTTTTGAGTAACTTCTTTAGCTGTTGCAATGAGGATATTTAATTTGCTGGTTTTATCTGCTGACATATTAAGCAGTGAAAAGGCCCTTTTTCTGATAAACCCTATGTAACAAAGATTCATATTTAATGTGATTAAGGAGCTGAGAGATCGAACAGATGGCATCTTTCAGGACCCATTATTTTAATCAAAGTCACTAGAGTCTATCCTCCACCCAATGAAACTGGCAAATTACTTTATACAAAGCAGCCCCATACAATATAACATTTTACTCTTGCATATACAATAGCTGAGAATATGCCCCTTTGTAGAGGAGTCTGGATGGATAAATTATATACAAGATTGAACAGAAAATATTATGTGGGTTTGTTCAGCATGGAAGGTATTCTAAATTCACCACATAGTACTTACATAATCAATGCCTTGTTTTCATAATACATCTTGTTCAGATTCTGGTGAACCTAAATTAATTATTGATGTAACCAAAGTGGGCTTTTCTGTGACCTAACACATAGTGATATTTAAACACCTGCAAAAGAAACTGTTGCTTTGTATTCTCTAATGCCGTGAACACTTCTCTCTTTATCATCTGAAAGGAGTTTAATTTCTTATCAAAGCAGTTGCTATTAAGGGATGTAATCTGCTTTAATATATTAAATGTGTTATAACATAACTTTTTCCTTTGACATGAATGAGATTTCTTGGCTCAAAAGGGTTGAGGCCATGTAATGTATATTGCCCCCCTTATGAAACTTCTGCCCCAAACAAACATATTCAACATACGTTTTTGCATTTGTTATGGTTCACTTTACTCTAAAATTATTTCTTGAACTGGATTACTTCTCATGTTATCAAAATTAAATAGATGACTAACAAACAGTGAAAACGTGTATTTCATTACTTGTGTTCTTCAACTGAAACAAACCCCTTTTATTCACATGCTGTTGTTTACTGCAGATGCTATAAATCTGTTTGTTTTTTAAAATCACTTACCAGCTCTTAGTAAAGTTATCTATATTGGTCCAACAGAAAGAATTCAATGTTAACCATATCTAGGTCAAATAGTATTTGTATACAGATAGTATACGATTATAGCTGACTTATCTAATGGTATATCTGCTCCCTTACTCCAAGTGCACTTACTATCCTTTAAATAAAACAGCTGTGAAATGCATCAACTGTTACGAGATGAAATCCACTATATCATAAAAAAAAATCGTGAAGCAGTTCAGCATTAACTGATTTTGACATAAATTGCATGTGGCACGTACCATCTGGCTTGCTCAAGAAACCTAAGCAAAGCCAGTGCTGTGCTGGGAGACTCCACCCCCTTCCGTGACTTGAGTATAATCAGAGGGACGCAAGATCGAGCAACAGAGATTTGCTGCAGGTAATGGTATCGGCACATAAAAAATGGCAGCTGTCAGAAAGATTCAGAACTTGTTTCAAAGGCACAGTAACATGACCATGGCTAATGAAACTTTTTGTAACACAAAGGAAGGTATAGGACAAACAGTAAATCATTGGTCTTCTGAGCGGTAGCTGTCCATTGGAAAAAATGTAATTTCAAACAGAGAAAAAAAAGAGGTAAGTATAAGTATTCCATATAAATCCATATCTAAAGAGCACATTGCTTTGGTGGAAACTTTTTTCTTTATTGTTCTGTGCTTTTAGGATCCAATCCTGCCCCACTGAACTCCTTAATGAGAACCAGAGCAAGCCCTTATTTGCCCTAGTAAGTTGCTTTCTGATCCTAGCATTGTACAGCATCATAGCAGCCAATACTTTCAAATGCTCTTATACTTTCTTGTATAAAACGTATCATTGCTTTGATAAATGTAGCTTCCTAAAGTCACTTCATGAAGGTTTCAAAACGGAAAAAGAAACTAATGTTATTGATTTTTATACCTTCCAAACAAATGCCCAAGAATCCACTGAACAGAATCCATTTTAAGAAGACAACTGCTATATTTAGTTAAATATTAAAAATACTTCCATATATATATATATATGAATGATGTAAAGATCTTGTCTATGAACACACACCTCTCTCCACCCCCAGTTTTGGCAGGGCATGTGGCTGGTTATGATTCTTCATTAGTGATTGTGAGAGGAAGTTCATAGTTTTCTTAGATTCTTGCACAACACAGGCCATAGAATTTCACTTATTGATTTCCTGCCCCTCAAACTCTTTCCAGAGGGTTTCTCCACAGTAGTGGGTAATCTGGGCTCATATTATTTCTGAATCTTTTGACTCTAGACTTTTTTCAGTAATCAAATATTGAACAATTTGCATGTTTGCTTTTTTAAAAATTTCCTCCTGGTGCAAAATTCAGCCAAAAAATAGATCAACAAAAATATACTTGGAAATAGAGGTGATTGAAAATCAGAATTTCCACCCTGTAAGAAATTCTGATATTTCAACATGGGTTTTCCTCTCAAATTGTGGTGAAAAGTTGAAATATTGAAAATTTTTGTGGAATAAAAAATTCCAAAAAAATTTACTTTAAAATGTCAAAATATTACATTTTATGTCAGTATGTTATTAAACTGTATCCACCTAAACACTACCAGTGCCTCATTGGAATAGAAGTTCAGGTGCCTCAGGCCCCCATGCTCTGAAATAGGCAGGCTTCCCAGCTGGACTACATGTCCCAGGATGCAATGAGGTTTCCTCCTCTCTGGCTGAGCCACCCCTGTGCATCACATGAGTTCCCCGATCATAGAGCCTCATGGAAGATGTAGTCCAGTCAGGGAGCCTGGCCCATAGGTGAGAACAGGGACTCGATGAGCCTAAACTACAACAAGGCACCACAACAAACTCAGGCACACAAATTAATGTCAAACCAACCCAAAATGAAAAGTTTCAATTTGATTTGATCACAGACATTTTGATTCAACCTGACCCAAAACCGACGTTCTGTTTCAATTTTTCTGATGGAATAATCTTAACATTTCAGCACAACTGATGTTCTCCTGTAGAAAATTTGGATTTTGCAGAAACCACATTTTATGCCAAGCTCCCCACCTGCTAGCCCCCCCCCCCCCAAAAAAAACCCAGTTGAGACAGAAAATTCCCAACCAGCTCTACTTTGCAATAATCAACATCAACTAGGTGTGTGCAAAAAAAAAATTGAACCATTCCAGGCCTAAAAAAAAAAAAAAAAAGCCCATTTCTTATCATCGTTCAATTCTGTCCACCAGTGCAGGATTCAGATTGCTAAAAATTACTGTTGTGTAGATGACATAGGTGCTACAGCATGTGATCATAATACATGATCCCCCCATATCTTCATTGCTATTGTTAACTGCAATAGCTAGATTCGAGCTATGGAAGGCAGGCATTCCCACACTACAATTACACCTTAATTTGTGGTGTAGACATACCGTAAGGCTGTCAGTGGCCTTCAGAGTAACTTTCTATATTAGGGATCCAGTCTCCTGACTAGGCTCAGCTAGTAAGGATTTGGGACGTTTTTCATAGCAGCAAATGAGAAAATAAAACTTGCCTACTTTGCAGGCTTTTCAAAAGCATTTACAGCTCTAATCATACCCTGTTTCCCCTAATCTGCACTGCCATATGAGATTTATCAGTGACTTCCTAAACGCTATACAACAGTGCCGACTGCTGAAAAGGAGTAAAGCGCTGGAAGGAAACCTCGGGAGTCCTGTGTAAATGAATGGGACACATGGGACTTCACTACTTTTCAGCAGTCAGCACCATAATATGTAACTTACTGGCAAATAAAGAAAACTTTGGAAGTTCTTAGTCCTGTTTTCTCTGTGGTGCTCTGAATCTCTGGGAATCTGAAGTTTTCATACTGGCAGATTGTCTAGTCCTCACCCTGGAGATAAGGGAGCTGAAATTTTCTAGTGTTACATGGATTTCAAGACATGTGGTTGGAGTCCTTCGCTTTCACACACCCAATAGCATTTATACACTAACTCACAAAATGGGATATTAATTGTGATCCAAATTTCCCCATAAAAATGGAAGTTTCCTCAAAGTACTATAGTCACTTTAGGCCAAAAAAAGAGATAATAAAATTCAGATCAGGCCATTGATTCAGGAAGATACTTAAGCACATAGCTAACTTTAAGCAAGAGAGCAGTCCCATTGCAGGAGTCAGCATTCACTTGTGCTTAAAGTTAAGCATGTGCTTAAGTAGGGTTACCAAATAGCAACTGTGAAAAAACGTGCCAGGGGGTGGGGGGTAATAGGCGCCTATGTAAGAAAAAGTCCCCAGAAACGGGACTGTCCCTTTAAAAACGGAACATCTGGTCACCCTATGCTTAAGTAACTTACTAATATAGGGCCACGTGTGTATTATTCAACTTGTAGGCAGCCATTTTCTAACAATGCATTACACAATAAGCAAGTGACCCAAAATGTGCTACGGTTCCAGACAGTGCTTTCAGAGGAACACAAAATGGGTATGTAGTCTGCTGTGCTGAAGGTTGGAGCAGAACTCAGCGTGCTAAAGCAGCATAATTAAGAAGGGTGTGAAATGTTGCAGAGTAGTTCCATGCAGACTCACAAATAAATATTCAACAATTCTGTTATATGCTAGTTTCTTGTCCTCCTTCATTGTCAGTTTTGTCCTTTTGTGCGTGTTTTATTTTTCCTTATTTCAGGAAAGTTTTTAAAAGAGAAAATGGTGTTTGTCAGTTTTAAATTAAGGGTTAAAAACAACTCCTGATGCTCAGTTCCTGCTGCCTTACAGAGCAGATTCAAAGAACTTAATGCCTTTTCCCCCCACGTGCATGTAACTCCTAATGCCATTAATGAGAGTTATACACATGAAGGCAAAGAGAAATCAATCTCCTAAACGGATGACTGGTTTTTAAGGGCTGGTGCACTGGGCCATAATCATTAATAAAGAGGAAAAAACCTAGCAATTTTACTTAACTGGATTGTTCTAAAGGTACCTAAAACCACAGAACATGGTAAGTTTCTTTTTATCTCTTTGCTTTTTCATTTAATTTCAGCTCACCATTCTTTGAAGATACTATCTGGCTGGTTATAATGAGGCACAAGGACTCTGAATCACGATGTGTATAGTCTACAGCACTTACTAAGGAAATGTGCTGCCTGACACAGTCCAAGAGGACCATGACAGGTTCAAGGCATTTCCAACTATAGCATTCTTTGTCCCCCTGCTTACTTTTTAAAATCTCCTGAAGAAAAAAAAGACACCACCCCTACTCGCTTTTCCCCTTCCCCCACATTTCTGGTGCTGGAACATTTCCTTCTTTATCTCACTCAGCCTTCACAGGTTATGTTACAAAAACATAGGAATTACCACATCTGATCAGGCCAATGATCCATCCAGTCCAGCATCCTTTCTTTGACAGTATCCAGTATTACATGCCTCAGCCCACAATATAAGAAACCCCATAACGTACAATTATAGAATGACCTCCCTATAGCATCTAGGAAGAAACATCCCCTATCTGTTACTGATTAGCATATGCCTTAATGTAAAATTATATATATATAGAATTCTAGGCAGGGTTGGTAGTGTTGCCTATTATTAAGGTTGCTGAATGTTTCCTATTATAAGATCCTGTTTTCAGATGTGTCTAAAACTTGGCCAAACTTCTACCATTTGGGCTGAACTTTTCCATGCCTGGTATCTGTCTCAGGTTGACTTGATCTGGAAAACTTCAGCTGTTTCTGAGAGCAAGGCTAGGGAAAATCATATTTTTTGCCATATTAAAAAATTCTGGTGATCTTTAGTGGCTTGCTTTTTGGAGCAGGGACTTGAAATTTGGCAGGGAGATAGATGGCTGTGTGTCAGGGATGTGACTTTTGCCATCTCCATGAAAATGAACTGAAATTTGGCCAAGTTATAAGCCTTATGAACTGAAATTTGGCCAAGTTATAAGCCTTCAAAACTTTGCAGTTCACACATGCTCAGTAAAGACTTCTTAGATTTTAGCAGCTAGATTCCCAGAAGAGTCTGTCTGCACTAAGCATGCTTCAGCCTGGAGCCAAGCAGAACTCTCCCTGCAACCACACCTCTTTGCCACCACAGACCATACCAACCCAAGGCACCTGAACTGAGAGCAAGGGGCCTGTTTCTCTTGTGCTCTTAATGACTCCCATGTTGAATCCAAGCAGCCTGGAGGAGAAAGTTGCCTTATTTGAATGCAGTGGGGTCAAAAGATGGACATATAGAGGAGATGGAAGATATAGAGTGGGACAAGGAGCCTGGGACTGGAGGCTGGAGCGAATAGAGAGGAGGGAAGCTGGGTCAGGGAGTTGGGGTAGGTGGAAGACTGGCACTGGCTGGACAAGAACACTTGGACTGGGATGAGAAGCCTGAGGAGGGGAGACTTGGACTAGCTAGGTGAGAAGAATAAGACTGGGAAGAGACAGAGTCAGGTTGGAGGGGACAGGGAAAAAGGGTCAAGTCTGGTGAAGAACAGGCAGAAGACTCTGTGCCCACTAGAGCACACACCCCTCTAGTGCATGGAAAGGAACCCAAGATTCCTGAGTCTCACCATTGCTCTATTTTCACCAAATACCTGTGAAACCTAAAGGCAAGGTGTCCCATTCCCTATAGTGCTGGGCCGCATAGAGAATGACAACATAGTACAGCTATCAGTTACTTCATTAGCACAAGTGACAGATTTGTGCAGGGAATCTAAAGATCCCAACCCTGGTGATGACCATGGGGGTGTCAATATAATGCCACAGGATGAAATTTTTGTTGATTCAGTTTGACTTATTAAAAAACCTAGGAAATAAAAGACTAAAGAACTAGGTTAAAAGAACATTACCAAGGTTACAAAGTCAAATATTCAAAAGTTAGGAAATGCCAGAATTAGTGTTGCCTTTGCAACCTTAAAATGGCTCCTTTGTGTGTATGCATTATAATATGGTCTTCAATTGCATACTATTTTTCCCCATAGGATTCCATGCCTTTTCTAGTGTACAGAATGGACCTGCTCTGGGAGTGAATCAGGGTTGTGTAGTGAAGCAAACTGCTGTGTGTCACACACCAGTTCATTTCTACTGAAGTCGGAAGGTGTGTAGTAAGTGAGGCAGGGGATTGCAGTAAGAGAAAAGATGCTGTAATGATTAAGTCAGCAGAATGCTTCCCTGGAGAACTGGATTCTATCCCTGCCTCTGCCACAGAGTTTCTATGTGACACTTGTTAAGTCACTTAAATCAAACTTTTCACAGGTGATCATTAATTATATGTTCCTCATTTTCTGAGGGCCTGACTTGAAATTCGGGGTTCTGATTTGCCGACGTGCTGAGCACTCACAACTGCAACTGAAGTCAATGTGACCTGTGCTTCGAATATATAAAGTGCTGTATAATGCTATGTACTCTAAAAAATCAATTCCTAGGTGTTTCATACTGGGAACCCCAAAATAATGAATACTTTTGACCCAAATCTCTGGGTGTCTCAGTTTCTCACAACTAAAATGGGGATAATAATACTCTCTCTCTTCTCACAGGGATATTATAAAAATAAATGTGTTAGTATTTGTGAATCACTCACATACTACAGAGATGTGTGCCATAGAAAAGCCAGTAAGGAAATTAATAATTCTATCATCAGAGCAGGGTTTGAATAGTGCACAGTAAATAAAGCATGGGGGCCACACATTGAACAATGAAGAGAAAAAAATACAACAGCTGCTCATTAAGTGAGAACAATCCATTCTGTGCACTGAATTAGGCTAACGTCCTGTGGGGAAA
The DNA here is from genome assembly GCF_965152235.1 of Eretmochelys imbricata. NCBI lineage: Eukaryota > Metazoa > Chordata > Testudines > Cheloniidae > Eretmochelys > Eretmochelys imbricata. Next base: position 27,562,883 of record NC_135577.1, on the reverse strand, counting down.
AAAAATACATAGTCACTTAACTTGAGACTCTAAAATAACACATACTCACAAGAGAGCTGAATGAAGATTACACAGACAGCCTTAATTCTGGTGTTTCTAACTTTTACATAGTTGATTTTACAGCCTTCATAATGTTCTTTTAAGGTAGGTGGTGTGTGTGTAATATAAAATATCTATCTATAGCTACAGGAATATATATAAATAAAAGGGTCTAACATAATATAGCTAATATTCTGGTGGATGCCTTCATTATCTAAATAAATGTCTAGCCCTTTTAAAATCCTTCTTGGTTGCAATAATATAGTTGGCAATGAGTTCCACAGGTTAATTATGAGTTCTGTAAAAAAGATTTTCCTTTTACCGTTTTTATATTTATTGCCTGTGAGTTTCATTGGCTGTTACTGTCTTCTTGTATTAGGAGAGAGGATAAATAAGTGCATCCAATTCATTTTCTCTATGCCATTCATTATTTTGTGTAACTGTATCATGTTCCATCTTTATCGCTTCTGTAAACTAAACAGTCCTAAGCTTTACAGTTGCTGCTCAAATGGAAGGTTTTCCTTGCATTAAGTTATATTTGTAGCCCATTTCTGTTACCCTCTCTATTGCTGCTATATCTATAATGAGACAGGGTGAGAGTATTCCAAAAGAGGGATATTATAGATTTATATGACAACATCATCATATTTTCATTATTATTCTTTATCCCTTCATTAAGCATCCCAAGATTTTGTTAGTGTTTATGACCGCTGCAGGGTACTGAGCAGAAGTTCTCATTGGGCTCTACACAAGGATATCCAAGGTTAATTAATTCAGAAGCCAGCAATGTATATGAGTAGTTCAAATTAATCCTTCTAACATGCTTAGTTGCTACATTGTATTTATATTTGGTGGATCAAGAATATTTGACTTTATCCTACAAAAGACATGAAAGGAATAGCTTTTTAAGTTCCACCAAAATGCAAAGTTTCTTTTTTAAGGAAGTGAAGATGCAAAACTCTACAGTGTAAAATTATTTTTCCCTTCCAAAATAACCCCTAAACCTGTAACAAATAAAAGGGAGGTGGAGTGATATAATGCAATTATTCAAATGCTTTTCTTCTCTAAAGTAACAGATTTTTTATTAATAACTCATAAGCTATAAAATCATCTTAACAAAACACACACTCACCCACCACAACAGCTTAGCTTCTGGGTATTAACTGTAATCCACTTTGCAAAATTAAGCAGGAAATGTTCTTTCAACAGGTAATACCAAGTTCTTTTACCTAATATTGTTTAAACAAGTCTATTGAGCCTGGAGGCAGCACTGTAGCACCTGGGAGTAGCACTGTAAGAGCCAAATTTTCCTCTTTGGTGTCTACGTTATTCCCTTTGGCATGTGCATCCAAAGGCAGAATTTGGCCCTAAATGCAATACAGTCCAGGCATTTTCAAATGTTAACAGAAGGATTGTCTTGCAGACACTTTCCCTCTCATTTATAATCATGTGGACTATCTACCTTTCTGCTGGTGAGTGCTTACAATTCCTGTCATAACTACTCCAATTGCAAGCGTAAATCAATATAATTTTAGCAAAGTATTTAATGTACTTTTAGCTTCTTTGAATGCAGTTTACTGAGAAGCAGGGTTCCAGTACAATGTGACCACCAAGCTCTCTAGAGACCCACAGACCACTGTATAGGAACTATTGTGTTAAATCATGCAGAACAAGGCTGCACAAAAGATGCAAACCAATGGCTGAAATGAGTCTACCTGAGAAAAGTGTCAGAATCACTGTCTAATTAGATTCCACTCGCGAGACAGGGACCTACCAAATTTATTCAAGGATCCACAAAGACGGGATGGGTAGCATGTTAAGGGAAAGCAGGGGAAAGGATGTGTAATAAATTAGTTTCGAGAGAGTCTTGTTTGGACCTGAGTCTCATAAATTCGAGGTCTTGTGTCATTTTTGTTTGGTTTGGTTTCTGCCCAGCAAGAGAAGCGGACTAAGAGCCATCATTGGTACACAGAATTAGGAATATACTGTGTTCAAAGTAGCACTGAGCAGTTTTTCTTTGAGGCCAACACGTTTCCATGTAGCTCTGTTAAATGTAGGCATGAGGCAGTTTTCACCTGAAAAAACCTGTGCCTTTTCCAGAGCAGAAAAATGCAAAAAAAAAAAACCTGGTGAAAATTCCACTTACTTTTTATTGCTATTGTCTGTGAATTCGGACAATCTTTTCTACCTCTGTGGCAACAGCTTTATGAAAGACAAGTGTAGCTTGCCCCAGAAACGAAATAACTGCTTCCCCCCCCCGCCCCAGAAAGTCCAAGAAACAAAGTTTGCAATATTAGGTCAAATAATTAATTCTTTCATCCTATTCTGACCAGCATACTTTTATATGCTAGAATTGTAACCAAAATATTAAACTGAGATACAAATAGTTGCAAAACAGCCCTCGAGATGTGGTGCATAGAAGAACATGTTGAAAATCAGAATCAGAATAGAGTTCTTTGCTGTAAAAATATTTTTTTAAACTGATGACAATGCACACTGCAAAATACTGCTAGAGAACTTTCATTGTTGCTAGCAATGTTGTCATAAATCAGAAAGATTCTTAGAAACAACTCTGTGGTTACCCTAGGTGAGAATATTGAACAATAGCCTATTGTTTCTAGAGGAGGATTATTTGACACCTCTTAACATCACCTCATATATTTAGCAACTGAGACTCTACATTTAATTTCATATTTCTTGCCTAGTTTCAGAGGACATAACTAGCTCTCCCTCTCTCTCTCTCTCTCTCTCTCTCTCTCTCTCTCACACACACAGCACCAGAATAAATGCAAGTGTCACTCACATTGACTGTTAGCATTACATGTAAAGACAAGTAACATCTTCCTAACATATTATTGGGAAAGCAAGAAACAGTGAGAGAAAGAGAGCCTTATTTCATCATCTCTTGAGAAAGTTTCATGATGAATCTCAACCTCTGGCAATTGCTGTGCAAAACACAGATCAGAACTGGCCAATCACCTCTCAGCATAGCTGTAACACGAACAAAAGCAAACACTTTAAGGCCCCTGCAATGTTACCTGGCAGAGCAACTCAACACCCAGTTCCACTCTAGAAATAGCTAGAGTCTCATGGTTTTTACCAAAAACATCATCATGAAATTGCCCAATCACTACTGGTTTTAGCTTTCTAAATGAGCCATCATTGTTAAAGATGTTTTCTATATGGCCACTGAACACCATGAGGATTGTGGGTGCTCTTCACCTCTGAAAATCAGGCCATTCATTTAATGCAGGGGTCGGCAACCTTTCAGAAGTGGTGTGCCGAGTCTTCATTTATTCACTCTAATTTAAGGTTTTGCGTGTCAGTAATACATTTTAATGTTTTTAGAAGGTCTCTTTCTATAAGTCTATAATATAGAACTAAACTATTGTTGTATAAAGTAAATAAGGTTTTTAAAATGTTTAAGAAGCTTCATTTTAAATTAAATTAAAATGCAGAGCCCCCCCACCCTCCCGGCCCGGTGGCCAGGACCTGGGCAGTGTGAGTGCCACTGAAAATCAGCTCCCGTGCCGCCTTTGGCACACATGCCATAGGTAGTCTACCCCTGATTTAACGTATGTTCATTGTTATGGATTTAGGTGACTAACTTTAAGGCACACAGGTTTTACGCTCTTGGCCTAATTTACATAGGGTTTGTCTACACATGAAAATCGATCTGGAATAAAACAGGGTGTGAATTTTAAATAGATTAACTATTCCTAATTAACTCCATGTGTAGACACTCTTCTTATTCTACAATACGAGCATCTGTTTATTCTGAATTAGCTTAATCTCTGGAATAATTCATCAGGCAGTGTTATTCTAGAATAACTGTCTGTGTAGACAAGTCCTTCGTGGAATACAACAAATCTATGGGAAATTTACTGCCAGCTCCTTGCTCAAATCACTACCGAGCACAACCTTTATGCCTATGTGCAGTCTTTATGCCTATGTGCAGATCTAGGAATAACCAAATGGAATAGCAATCATTTATCACTGTTTTCCTCACACAGGTTCTAATTGCATAGACTAAGGTTGTCAGAACAGGGCTTATGCCTTCCAAGCTCCCTTGAACATTTTTATTACTCTATGATATATCACCATGCAACATGAGACTTATTTTCTAGCAACATCTTTAGTTTAGTTTAGACAGAAGAGAGCAAGGTTGATCTTATATTTACAGGAAAAACCATTCAAAATCCCTTAACTATCAGAATTACCCCAACTGCCTGTCACAGAGCTATATTGTATCAAGATATTTTTCATGGATAGACTTTCTCATGATGTACCTGTGGAAGTTCAAAGCTCAAATGTAATCAACTTGACTAAGTGAAGACATAAGTGGTCCAGTAGGAAGGAAGCAGTTGGCATGTATGGCCCTGGCCTCTTGCAGATTCCCTGATATCCACATGGACACATGGGGATCTTCAGGGTTTGTGGGATATTTCCATCCCTTTTCCAAGATATTTACCATATGAGGGAGAGTATTCTGGCCTCCAGAGCCTCTCCCCCCATTGATTTCTATGGAGATTTTTCCTGCATCAGGATTTTCTCTGAGACTGGGAATGGGTGGGACCTGAGAGACAAAAAATTGATTTCATTGTTGAAAGAGCTATTCACCCTCTCCTGCAGACTTCATGCACCTAGCCTGGTTACCTTCTGACTGAATACAGATCACTCATTATATAAGAAACCTGAAACATCTTGGCACTGTTCCAAATGCCAAACAAAAAGGGGCTGTAAACTTTAACCAACCTGCCTTCCTATGTCTGGCTAGAGAGCCTGATTTTCTGAAATTAAATCTTCTTGCCCCCTCCCACCTCAGAAGAAAACAGTACATTCCTGGAAGGTCTCTCGGCTTAAAGACTTGCATGAGCCAAATAAGGTTCTCCTCTTCCTCTCCCCTGGTTACCCTTTTCTGCCATGGGGACATCAGAGGGCATCAGACAGAAGTTTAAACCCTCAGCAAGCAATCAACTTGTCTTAGGCAAGAAGGAAAGAATAAACTTGAGAAGGAGGAGAGGAAGAGAAAAAGAAAACACATGGAAAGATACGTGTTATATTTTTGAAAATACCAGTAACCATTCCCCTCCTCAAAGAGAGAAGGAAAAAAAAGTCACTAGGAAAGTCAGTGGTAGGCCATCTGATCATAGCTCTTTGTGGGCATGCTCAATACTTAATTGTTATATACCACAGTGTTAGATACCATGGTAATATGTGCTTTAGTAGTCCTGAGACATGCAGATTGATATTATATACACACACACACAAGGACTGTCAATTAATCACAGTTAACTCATGCGATTAACTCAAAAAATTAACTGTGATTAAAAAAATTAATCGCTGTTAATCGCACTGTTAAACAATAAAATACCAACTGAAATTTATTAAATATTTTTGGATGTTTTTCTACATTTTTAAATATATGATTTCTATTACAACACAGAACACAAAGTATACAGTGCTCACTTTATATTATTTTTATTACAAATATTTGCACTGTAAAAATGATAAACAAAAGAAATAGTATTTTTCAGTTCATCTCATACAAGTACTGTAATGCAATCTCTATCCTGTAAGTGTAACTTAAAATGTAGATTTTTGTTACATAATTGCACTCAAAAACAAAACAAAGTCCACTCAGTCCTACTTCTTGTTCAGCCAATTGCAAAGACAAACAAATTTCTTTACATTTGTGGGAGATATTGCTGCCTGCTTCTTATTTACAATGTCACCTGAAAGTGAGAACAGGTGTTCGCATGACACTTTTGTAGCAGGCGTTGCAAGGTATTACGTGCCAGAAATGGTAAACTTTCATATGCCCCTTCAGGCTTCAGCCACCATTCTTGAGGACATAGTTCCATGTTGATGATGCTCATTAAAAAAATAGTGCATTAATTAAATTTGCGACTGAACTTCTTGGGGGAGAATTGTATGTCCTCTGCTCTGTTTTACTCACATTCTGCCATATATTTAATGTTATAGCTGCGTCGGATGATGACCCAGCACATGTTGTTTGATTTACGAACACTGTCACTGCAGATTTGAGAAAATGCAAAGAAGGTACCAATGTGAGATTTCTAAAAATAGCTACAGCACTGACTTAAGGTTTAAGAATCTGAAGTGCCTTCCAAAATCTGAGAGGGACGAGGTGTGGAGCATGCTTTCAGAAGTCTTAAAAGAGCAACATTCCGATGCGGAAACTACAGAACCCAAACCACTAAAAAAGAAAATCAACCTTCTGCTGGTGGCATCTGACTCAGATGATGAAAATGAACATGTGTCAGTCTGCACTGCTTTGGATCGTTATCGAGCAGAACCTGTCATCAGCATGGACGCATGTCCCCTGGAATGGTGATTGAAGCATGAAGGGATGTATGACTCTTTTGCATCTGGCACGTAAATATTTTGCAATGCCGGTTACAAAGAGACATGAGAATGCCTGTTCTCACTTTCAGGTGACATTGTAAATAGGAAGCGGGCAGCATTATCTTCTACAAATGTAAACAGACTTGTTTGTCTGAGCAATTGGCTGAAGTAGGACTGAATAGACTTGTAGTCTCTAAAGTTTTACATTGTTTTATTTTTTGTACATAATTTGACATTTGTAAGTTCAACTTTCATGATAAAGAGATTGCATTACAGTACTTATATTAGGTGAATTGAAAATACTATTTCTTTTGTTCTTTACAGTGCAAAAATTTGTAATCAAAAATAAATATAGTGAGCACTGTACACTTTGTATTTCTGTGTTGTGACTGAAATCAATATATTTGAAAATGTAGAAAACATCCAAAATATTTAAATAAATGGTATTCTATTATTAACAGTGAAATTAATTGTGATTAATTTTTAATCATGTGACAGCCCATATATATATATAAAAATTAATCGTGATTAATTGCACTATTAAACAAATAATAGAATACCATTTATTTAAATATTTTTGGTTGTTTTCTACACACACACACAAATATATATACACCCATACACCCACACCCACACATAAATTCTCCATTTATGATGGTCAAATATTATGGTGATGACACCTTATAAATACTTGTAATAAGCAAATTAAAAATTGTTGGCCAAAGTATTCCTTTATGCAGGCCTAAACCATGTACTCTGCTTGCCCATGAAAGAAATAATACTGCAGTACTACGAGCAATGTCAGATTCCTCCTCTGCCTCAGTCCTTAAAATGTGGCTAGTATCATTGACCTCACATGTTAAAGAAGGGAGAGTCAGAATGAAGGAAAAATCTAGGTCCTTTTTTTTTTACTTTAAAAATATAGAAAGCTGTCTCTTTGTGTTTGTAGAGCACCTAGCACAATGGGGCCCTAAGTCTGATCCCATGGCATTACCATAATATATTTATTACTGCTACTAACTTGAGATAGTTTTCAGCACTTGTCTAAGTCTGCTCTTCTTCCTGCTTCCACACAAATAAAGCTGGGGTGCTTTTAACATAGTTTTTCAGAAGACTGGCTGTTTTTAGATCACACAATAGCCATGGCAAGATCTACTGGGGTGTGTGTGTGTGTGTGTGTGAGTGAGAGAGCGAGTGCGCGCGAGCGCGCACCCGTGTGTGTAGGAGTTGTGACACACTCCTTCTCATAATACGCACATAGCCCGATTTTCAGTGGTGCTGAGCACTCAGAGGTCCCATGGGCATAAATGGGAATTGCAGGGACTCAGCAACTCTGAAAATCAGGTAAACAGTGAAAGGGAAGGGAAGGAAAAGGAAGGGGAGTGGTGGAGCCAGTGTCTCATCTCTCCTCCCTGTCCTTTGGCAGCACTACAGGCTGACAAAGGGTGGAGGAAGTTGAGATAGGTGGAGCAAGGCACCTCAGCAGAACAACATGACTGCGTTTAAATGGCTTTTTGCTCTCTCCACAAAGGACAGTCTCCTGCTCCCAACTCAAATTGCAACACAGTAGCTGGAGCAGGTTATCATGAGATCTGAAAGCAAAACTGGCCAGTCTTTTTCACTGTCCAAACGCCAAAGATAATTGCAAGAAGTAAATGAAGATTTTAAAACTCCTTTTGGTTTTAATTATCTACTATATAGGCTGTAATATAAGTAACCATGTTTGTTTTTAAACATGTACATTACTTTTAACTTGACAGTATCCCTTTAACCATTTTTAAAAAAGTTTGGTTATATTTTGCTTAACTTTTGGGTGGAGCTTCTTGATCCTGTGCCCAGTTACATACAGTACAAAATGTTAGACTAAATTATAGGTACATAGCATGCCAAGAAAAATCAACACAGTATACTTTGCCTAGGCTCCCTCAAAGAAAACATGTGCATTGTGCCATTATTAAGGTTTAGAATAGCTGGCTCTCCAAGTCATAACACTACTGTACTCTGGCACAAGGTGACTGAGTACCCTTAATAGCAAAGGCACCAGCTAGCTCATGGACTCTAAGTGCCATTATGTTCTCTGTATAACATGTGCAACTAACAGCATCTTTTTGGTACAAAGTAATGGAAGAGGTAGGGAAAGGAAAGCAGCACAGAAGGAAAGGTGGAAACAAACTGGATATCTCAAAATGACCCTCATTATTATTCAACACAGACTGCTCACAGAGTCCTGATGTTAAATTGCAAAGTGGGTGGAAGAGGAAACCCCTTGTCAGTAGCAGAGACAACATCTTGAGCATTGGCAGAGGCTGCTTATCAGCACTAGTAGCTACTTAGTGCTGAGCTCCTGTATTTATCTCTGCTATTCTATCTGGTTAGCCTTTTCTGGACAGTTAGAATCCCTTTATCACATGGAGTGGAACATCTAACACTGTTCTGTTACCAAGACATTGACTCTACCATAAAGACAAGATACTTCAGGGCAGGAAAAGACCACTTGGCCCAACCAAGTAGTCTTCTTTGACTTTATCGCCACACCTTCATTTATGTCAGCTTTCTTCAGTCATTTCAAGGAAATATTTGTCTGTCTCAATCTGCTATGTATTAACTCCTTCCAGTAAATTTCTATGTCAATAAACAGTGTCCCGTGTCTTCAGAGTAAAATATTCACATTGTTCCTATAATTTTCTAATTTTTATACTATGTTCCCTGGGTTTTAAATCCTTCACAGGTGTGAACAGTATAAATCTCGTACCATAGAACTTGGCTTACTTCTCTTACACATTTTTGAAGAGATCATATGAATTACTCTGATGTCTGAATGTTGTCAGGAGAGTAAGACTGACCTCTAAGACTTTTCCACCCAAAACAATTTGAATTTAAAATGATCCTGGCTGCCAAAAGTTCCACTCCTTCCATGGCAATAGTTTCCTACAGAAGAAACAGTGATCAAAACATTACATAGTACTTTTTGAAAGTATTACCACATGTGCAGTATGGTACTTCTTTGGATTTACATTCAGTCTCATTTACCTCTATCAATACATTTTGGTAAGCTTGTTTCCTTCTTTAAAAAATATTGCAGTCATCCTAGAAGTTGACGACACCATGGAATTTTCTATAACAAGTCCTGAATCCCTTTCCCTTGTTGATAATTTTCTTGTTCTTTAGAACCATTTGGAGATTGTGAATTAATTGTATGTCCTACCAGGTATTTATCTGGTATGGCAATCTGGAAAATACCCATGTTTCAGGTGCTAGTGTGTCTGTTTTAATTTGCTGCTGCTGGTCATACGTTGTTTTATTTTATGTTTAATAGTCTAGGCACCCACAGAATCCAGATCCTTCTGGGCTGGAAGGACAATTTTTTATTATTTGCCGTATAGAATGTCCAAATTGTGGCAACACCAGGAAACTTTCTAGGCACATAATAAGAGACAGTCCCTGCTTACAGGGAAGAGTGTGAAGAGTTTACAGTCTAAATGGATAAGAGAAAGGGTGGAAGTGGAAACAGAAGCACAGAGAGGTGAAGTGACTTGCTTAAGGTCACATAGGTAGGGCCTTACCAAATTCACGGCCATGAAAAATGTGTCACAGACCTTGAAATCTGGTCTCTCCCTGTGAAATCTGGTCTTTTGGTGTGCTTTTACCCTATAGTATACAGATTTCACTGGGGGAGACCAGTGTTTCTCAAATTCGGGGTCCTGACCCAAAAGGGAGTTGCAGGGGGAGGAAAGGGGGGGTCACAAGGTTATTTTAGGGGGTTGCGGTATTGCCACCCTTACTTCTGCGCTGCCTTCAGAGCTGGGCGGCCAGAGAGCAGTGGCTGTTGGGCGGGTGCCCAGCTCTGAAGGCAGCGCCCCGCCAACAGCAGCGCAGAAATAAGGGTGGCAACACCATACCAGGCCCTCCTTACTTCTGTGCCGGCGGTGGCTCTGCCTTCAGAGCTGGGCTCCCAGCCAGCAGCCACCGCGCTCCAGCCGCCCTGCTCTGAAGGCAGCGCGGCCGCCAGCAGCCGCGCAGAAGTAAGGGTAGCAGCACCTCAACACCCCCCACAATAATCTTGTGACCCCCCCAACTCCTTCTCGAGTCTGAAATTTCAGATTGAAATAGCTGAAATCATGAAATGTATGATCTTTACAATCCTATGACCGTGAAATTAACCAAAATGGACCGTGAATTTGGTAGGGCTCTACACATAGCCGGTCAGTGGCAGAGCCGGGAAAAGAACCCAGGCTCTGTTAGACTATATTCCCTGTTTCCAAATCCTTATAAATGGGTTGAAACTTTCCACTGTGGGGGACAGATTCTCCATTACATCCTCGTTACACAGTTGCAGAGGCAGAAAGGAGACATAGAGCTAGAAGATCTGGCCATCAGGAGTACCACTGGGATAGAGGGATACCTTGGGTGGTGAAGAGCTGCCAAAATGGTTCTATGCAATGCCTCTCTCAGGCTCTGGCACAGAAGGCAAGGCCATGGGAAGGGAGCATGGCTAGAGAGGTTCTGTGTTCTGGCTCTTCATGGCTTCTGGCATAGCCCCTGAGGGCCATAGGCAAATGAGTAAATTAGGGCAGCTGGGCGGGGGGCGGGAAGGGGGTGGCATACCATAACACATGGAAGTACCTGCAGTCCAAGGTAGAGAATAGAGTATAAAGGGGAGAAGGTGAGTATTAGACAGAGTCTCAAAGCTGCTTAGGGGATTTGGGCCCCAATTAGTATGAGGACTCCAATTGACTTCAATGGGACTCTTCCCAGCACAGAGTTAAGCATGTCCTTTGCAGGATCAGAGCCTTGGACAACTAATTCCCATTAATTTTAATTAACTCCCATTAATTAGGGTGTCTCAGTCCCTTACCTGAAGAAGAGCTCTGGGTACTTCGAAAGCTGCTATCTCTCACCAACAGAAAATGGTCCAGTAAATGATATTACCTCACCCATCTCTTTAAATCCCTTAGGCAGCTTCGAAAATCTCAACCCTAATGTTTATAGAGTGCTTGGAAAATAGAGAGCTAAATATTATTCTCCTCCTCCTCCTCCCTCCCCCTTTCCAGTTCAGTGCTGAAGTAATTACCCTCAATCAGGTGCCTCAATGGGCTTAGCAGAGGAGTGCAGGGACAGACAAACCAGGCTTTGATGCATGATAAGTGGTTCTGGTAGCACCTGTTATTATTATGGTTGCCTGACACTTCCCATTAAATTGTTTAAAAATTACTTATAATTTTGCCAAACGTTAACTGTCTACAGTGAAAATCTGTATGCCAGTTATCTGCCTCAGGCTGTTTTTGCCCCCTGGAAAATTTCAGATCAAACAGTCCAGCTCTTCCTGAGAATGAAGCTAGGGAAAAAATACATTGTTTTGTCACATTAAAGAATTCTTGGTAACTTTTTCTTTGACAAGATCTTATGCACCCATGGTTTGGAGACTTGAACTTTGGCAGGGGAGAAACTTGTGTGTCAGGGATATGCCCTGTTAGGTCTCTGAAAATCCACTCAAATTCGGCCAAGTTATACGTCTTTTGGGGGTAAAATCACAATGTGCACATGCTCAGTACAGAATTGCTAAACCTTAGCAGTTAAAAATCTTTGAGGATTCCATCTGTACTGGGCATGCTCCAGCCTAGAGCTGAGCAAGACTTTCCCTGCAATTGCAGCTCTGAGCTGCTGGGGGCTGGGCCAGGTCCAGGTCCAGCATCTGGAGAAAAAAAAAAAAAAAAAAGGGCTTGTGCTCTCAGCATGGCGGAGGAAACTACATGAGTAGAATGCAAAGGGGACAAGAACTGGCCTGACAAAGAGCCCAGATGCAGGAGAAGAGCTGGGCCTGGCTGGGCAAAGAAAATGGGAAGAGGAGCCACGGACGGGGGGAGATTAGGACAAGGAACCAGGGACAGGATGGAGAGGAGAGACTGAGCTCAGAGAAGGAGGCTGGAGAGGGAGACTGGGACTCGGAGCCAGTGCACAGAATGGGCAATGAATGCTTACTTAAAGTGCAACTATTCAATATTTTGTTTTCTCCTCATTGTTCAATATGTGACCACATGCCCCGGCTTCATTAACTATACACCTTCCAGGTTCTGTAACAAATGAACCAAGGTTCTACAGACAGCAGTCTATTTCCCTATTCAACCCAGATTCACTCCCAGAGCAGGTCCATTCTGCACACTAGAAGAGGCATGGATCCTGTGGGGAAAAAATTGTATGTGCTCATGTAATTAAAGACGATCATCATGCACACGCACAAGTTTACCAAATTAAGGTAGCCTGGCATTAATACTGGCATTTCCTAACTTCTGAGTGTTTAACTTTGCAACCTCAATAATATTTGCTTAACATAGTTTGTGTGTGTGTGTGTAATAATATATATCTAGGCAGTCGGTAGACTACGTACACAGAATTTCCTTGAAACCTAATTTATTTACAGTTATCATGGCATTATGCAGTAACATTGGTGTGTCAAGAGTTTCTCCTCCCACCCCCATCCACCCATAGAGGCGGGGTGGGGGAACAAGCCAATCCTTTAGTCATCAAAATCAGTGAAGCATTTGTTAACAACAGCTATGCATGTGCAGTAAATGGGTGTGTTTTTATTACTGCAGCAGTCTCATGACTAACTGACAGATGGCCTGCGTTCCTCATTGATAATACATATGAAAGGGATCAAGAAAAAAAGAAGTTATTTGTTTTGGGTTTAACACAAAATAATATACACCAGGCCGAGCCACATACAGTTTTCCTGGATTTATCCCAACTTTTCTTTTTTTTAAAAAAAAGCCACGATAAAGGTCTCTATTTCAAAGCCTGACTTGTTGATCCTTGCTTTAGTTGTACCTCCATTTTAAACCTAAATTGTACAGCCAGCACATGCACACAGAAATTATGGTGACCAGCTGTAGAGGAGTCGCTGCTTTTTTGTTCTTTAACGTAGCTCCTTTAATTTAACTCGGCATTTCCCCCTTCATCTAGATTAAATGAAACTGATTTACTCTATCCTGCCTCTAGCACCTGATCACAAACCCCCAATATTCAAGCGTTCCACCCTTCAGTCAGATTAAGGATGTTTGAGGGTTTGTAAGTCAATATCTTGGATCAGTCCACCAACACTCTGTCCAGCTAGGCTGAGTATCTCTGCCTCTTCCCACTTTTCTATGCTACCCATATTTAATTTACTGTTTTAGCAGGGCTGGGTACCCTTTGATCTTAGAACCTGGCAAAAACAATGCAGTCTGAGGTGAGCGTGGAAGAGGAGAGTCACTGGCAAAGGGCCAGCGTCATTGTGAAGTCTCTGCTCCGAACAAAGGAACTGATTATTGTTGACCATCCATCCCCAAGGTATTTTCCTGTAAATTTCCTCTGTTTAGAACTTTGCAGAAACTATAATGGAGGGAAAGAATCACCTCTTCACCTTCCTCACACACAAGGCCTGGGATTACAAAAATCCCTGTCTCCACAATTGATTGACAAAAAATTTCAAACATGGTAAAGCAAGAAGCTCTACCTCACTGCAAGTTGACTTCTCTATTGCTTTTTACTTGTCCAGTATACCTCATCTGGGGGCGTGTGTCACCCATGACCATTGCTGCCCATTTGCATCCGGAGCCTTTTCTACACTAGGATTTTACAGGCTCATAATTCCCAATAGGTGCAGCTCCATCAGTGGCAGCTGTTGGGTTTAGACATTTTTACATTGGTACCAGCCATAGAACTGCACCCATTGGGAATTACAGCTCCAAACATCCAAGTGCAGACAAGACCTGTAAGGGCTGAACTCTACGGTGACTGGAGAGAAAATGCCACTAAAGAAATGTATATGCAGGAAGATGCAGTGAAGAGTGGGATGGGTGGGTGCTGGGAAGGAGCTGGAATGAATGGTGGCTCCATAATGAAAGGATAAATGAAAACCAAAGAAACTTTTCAAGAATAGTCTTTGTTCCCATCCACGCAGGGCTAAAGGCTAGCCCCATCTTCAGATGTTCATGGAAAAGGGCTATACACACAATCACGTGCATGCACACACAAATATCATTTCTATTATTCTTTAACAACCCTTTTTTTGTAGGTCAGCATTTTAGAGTATTTATGTTGCTTGGGGCATTTTCACTTTGGAGACACAATGTATTTATTCACTCCTTTTGCAGTACTGGACAAGGGGCAATATTTATTAGGTGTAGCTTCTGACAAAGCCTTCAGTATTGTTAATCACACCAGCTTCCTTGATATATTAAAGCTATTAGGATTTAATTGGGTTAAGATGCGGATGTTACTAAGTGAATTACCGCCTATCTGTTTAATGGAAATCAAGTGTTGCATTAAGTGGAGTCATTTGTTGAGAGAGAGAGAGAGAGAGAGAGAGAAACCAAAGCAAACCCAAGAGTAACAGATGGTCCAAGACTTTTTAATAGTAACTCCCTTACTGTCTCCTTAAATATATAAATAGCATTTTCCAAAAGGCATATATAACATCTCTCCTAACCCCCTCTACATGAGAGTGGGGGAACTATGTTTGGAGGTCAGTTCCCAGATGGCTTAAAGGTTTCTGTATAACATAGTTTCAGTATGTTTATATTGGCTGGCTTGGATTGTTATGGGTTTTTATAAACTCTTCTCGGGTACTGAATGCTTTTTAAAATTAATGCCCTAGTCCACACTGATCAATACCATCAGGTGAGGCTGAAGTGGCTTTAAGAGGAAGGATGGGACTAAGTGAGAGGAAGGATGGTTTGTAGTTAAGGCACTGGATTGGGATTCAGGTGATTCAAGGTAAATTCCTGGCTCTGCCAGTCTTCCTGTGTGACCTTGGGCAAGTCACTTGATCTCTCTGTACCTTAGTTTTCTCTCTGTAAAATTTCTGTCTTATATATTTAGACTGTAAGATTCTCTCCTGCTACGAATTCATACAGCACTAAGCACAGTGGGCCCTGACTGTGGGTGAGCCCTTTAGCCACTATTGTATCACAAATAATGAACAACAACAAATTGCCTCTCCTCACATAGTTCCATCAAGCCCAGTAATAAAATCAGTTTACGTAACAGACAGAAACTAATATCATGGTGTGTAAAATAAAGGCATTTGCAAAGCAATTCTGATTACGTGTGTGTCATATTTTTATAAATGAATAGAGGTCTTTGATTTGCACATACGACGATAAGCTGTGGTTGTGGCACAAGCTCTGTGAATGAGGCAGTGTGTTGTTATGCTGACTCAGGAGCAGCGATGGAAGCAGTTTATGATTCTCTCTTGCCCTCCCCTTCCCTAGGTGGAATCCACCATACAGCAGCCCTATTCCTGGCATTAAGGCGAAACCCATTCCCCACCTCTGCCTGAATGGGAGAGCAGTTGCACTACAGGGGTTGCATCCCCGTGTTTTCCTAATCACAATGTAGTTACTCTCCTGTGGCGGCTAAAGCGGGGAGGAGAGGAGATATATTTCCCTTTTGCCTGTATATTGCATGCACCCAAAAAGACTCCAAACTAAAATGTTTCCTCTTGACTTTAATGCACGTTCCTCCCTGATACCAATTTCAAATTAATATAAGGATCAATTATTTTAATTCTAATGAGGTTGTTCTGTCAACAAACAAGGACACTGGGCCAAACTCAGTCCAGATGCATCTGATTTCACTGCAGTTGCACCTTCTTACACCAGAGTTGAATTTAGCCCACCGTGTTAAAATATTTATTGATTTTTTTTTATCTACAACAATTTAGTGCTACAAACAAATTAAACAAAGCTGGAAGAGGGTCTTATGGCCTCTTATCTAGCTTTGAGGGAAAAAGCCCTTCTTGTAATTTTTTTAATAGAACTTTTTTCTGTTTTCTTTTCTGTAGGGTATTTACTCCAGACAACTGCACTACATGCTCTGTATGCAAAGTCACTGTGCATTTCCACTCCACATCAGATGTAAACGGCCTACACACTAGAATGGTGTGGGTTGAGTTTCAAGCCTTGCTTTCATCTTAAGTTTATCTTTGAAATGCTAGACAAAACAGGATTTGTGTGGTTTAACGGAAGATCAGTCATTTCGATTTGCAGACCTTGTATCCACTCACATCTCTACTCAAATATAAACACAAAAACAGATTCCCAGAATAGTAGCTAATTTGAAGACCGTTTATTGGATTATTTGTTTGATCAGCTGATAAATTCCTGATGGTTCCTCCTTCAAACCTTGCTGTTCATGAGTTACCAAACAGGGATTTTTTTTAAAAAAAATAAACACACACACAGCTTGTTATATAATTTTTTTCCTGAATTTCTACTTACTTAAAGTAAGTATACAGGTATTTGAATCACAAGTGACAGAACTTTAAGCCTGTATATAACAACTCATTCATTATTGCTAGTCCCAAACATTCAAAAATGATGAGTCAGGCACCCCAAAATCACAGAGTTGGCTTAAAACCAGGATTTTTAAAAATACATTTTGTATTTTTTATTTACCTTCTGGTTTTTGAGGCTTCAGGATAGATTTGAATCATGTTTTCCATCTTTTCTCTGCAACCATGAGAGCTAGAAACTTGGATAAAAACCTGGCACCTCACTGAAATGACAAAACTCCCATTAACGTCAATGAGGTTAGGACTTCACCTTTGTTTTTTTTTATTTTAAAACATGAAAACCGAGGCTCTCACATAATCTCATGACTTTAAGAGCCCAGGCTTTCAGGAAAAACACCCAATATTGTGAGACTTGGCAACACTACTCACTTCTTTTGTGCCCCATCACTGTAGTACCTAGGCACACGACGTTTAATGAAGTATTAGTGAAAATAACATTTATTTAATAAAAATAAAATTCAATTATTCATCTTATTTATTTGTATTGCAGCAGGACCTACAAGCCTCACTCAGTTATTGGATGCTCATTGTGTAAGGCATGGAAAACAACTTATCACCTCAAAACTAAACATACCCAGTTTTTTTTAAACCTTTCCTCATAAAAAGCTTAGAAAATCTGAATTTACCATGTTTGTTGCTCTCCTCTGCATTTCAAATTTATCCACATCTTTCTTAAAGCCCGAATTGGACACAGTACTCCAGCTGAGACCTCACCAATGCTGAGCAGAGCGAGGCAATTACCTCCCATGTCTTACATTACACATTCCTATTAATACATGCCAGAACAATATTAGCTTTTTTTGCATCACATTGTTGACTCATATTCAATTTATGATCCATTATAACCCCCACATCCTCTTCAGCAATATTACCTACTACCTAGCCAGTTATGTCCCATTTTGTAGTTGTGCGTTTGATTTTTCCTTCTAAAGTGTAATACTTTGCACTTGTACTTTTCACTTGCACTTGTTGTCTTTGCACTTATTGTCTTTGCACTTGTCTTTGTTGATTTCAGACCAATTCTCCAATTTATCGAGGTAATTTTGAATTCTAATCCTGTCCTCCAAACTTGGTGTCATCTGCAAATTTTATGTGAAAGTGAGATGTGATTTTAGTCCTGTTTATAGAAAACAGGTATCTCACATCACATAATACAGCACCAAAACTGCTACCCTACTCTTGTACCCCAGTCTCTGGACAGAAGCCAAAGATTGAAGGGGTAGTGATTAATCTCTTATACAGCTATTTTTTAAAAAAAATTCATCCTCTGTGTGGTTGCAAAAAAATTGGATAGCGGATCAGTCAATACTTGCTAGTAGCTGTATTTGTATTATTGATTTGATAGGTCTTTCTAAATTAAGGTTCCAAACAGATCATTTTTAGTTAGATTTCTGGGCAGCTAGAATATAAATTGTCAGATTTATATCTGCCTTCTGCAGGATGCTGATATTTAATAACTGCCAAAACTGGCTAGTACAAACATAGATCCAACCTGCAAAATGCTGAACATTTCCTTCTGTGCCTCTTTTTGCTGTCCGGGAAGCCATGGCACGTTAAAAAAAAAAATTAATTATTACAGTATCACGCCAACTTTTCAGCATTAATAGTCAATTAAAAATAACTTCAACGTTTGCTCTACTGCTGCTGCATACCCGTGTGAAAGACAGCCATCGTCTGCCTGGCAGGTTCAAAGACTTGCCTTTCAAGGGTGTGCTGCTTTTTATGGTGCAGCAGGAAGTAGAGTAAACATTCCCAAAAGGAGTACAGGGTGGTGTGTTGCTGCACTTTTAAAAGGCACTATGAATGGCTGTGTGTTAAGGAAAGCAGACACCTCAAGGAAAACAGAAAGGTGAGCAACATGTGAAGGATTCTTTTCAGGTGTACAGCTGTCAACATTAACACCAGCATTTGCCAATAGCTTGAGGAGTATCTGAGATACCACAGTTTTCTCCGGTATTTAAAATGGGAAATTACTGCGTTAGGTGCATGGTACTGTACCTTTTGGGAAATGTGGTCTTTTTTAATGATGATCATTGTCAGAACATACTGGCTTAGAAAAATGACAGCTCAATTAATATTGCAGCTTCTCTCTCAGACAAGCACCCAACATGAAAAAAATTACTGCATATCACTTCCTCATATGCTAGCCCTACAAGCCTTATTATTTCCTATGCCTCTGCACCGCAGACTCTGAAGACATGAATCATACCCACACAGGAGCATATGGGAATCAATATCAAATGCTGCCAACTTTTGTCTGTGAACTGGCATTACAAAGAATGGAGACAAAGGTATTAATGGCAAGAATCTTGTTCAGATGAATAAAGGAGCATCTATGATTTCTTGCCACATATGTGTCTGATAAAAACAAAGAAGAAAGACACTCTTCTATACCCAGGGCATTAGTGGTATTAGCTTATCTAGTAACACTAAAAATAAAATAAACAGTGCAAGTTCTGCTCAGGTTGATCTCATCACATACACTAAAGGAAGCCGTTTTCCTCTTCTGGACTTTTTTTTTCTTTTGCTATTTACACACATTGATTGGCCACTTTCAATGTCCAACATCAGTGTGCACAGCCAGAGGCTCTAATACTGAGAGAAAGACACATAGGTTCAATGAAGTACTTTCATGGATAATTATCACAACACATACATTACTGAGTAAGCTGGGATCACACAATACAGTGGAAAAATGAATTTCAATATTATATGACTATAAAAGGGTTCAGTGATTCAGCCCTTCCTGATCAGGGAAGATTCAAATTTTGGATCATTGTGACTGTATTATGTGGTGATTAAAGGCCTGCTTCAAAGTCCACCAAGTCAAGGGAAAGACTCTGACTGACTTTAATGGACTTTGGCACAGGTCCTAAATCTTTTTGCACTGGATGTATACTTGGATTTTGTATTACTAGTGGCATGATTTATCATTTACCTTATGATACTATAAAACATCAACTTTAATAAATGCCCACTGGATGGGCTGCTTAGGGGAATTTGGTGCAAGCGCAGTTGGAATTGAATACAACTATATAGACATTTGAGCATAAGCCTATTAAGCATGGTATCAAAACAGAAACTATTCAATAATAAGAGAGTTTGGAAAAGAAACTATGTTATGGGCTGATTAGTGTGTTATGTATTGGGCGGGATATGTTTTAGTGGGGAAGCTTTCATCTTTGGAAAATAGGAGGGGACAGATGGGGGATGTTGACTCTGCTGATTACAGTTCAGTGTCTAATTTCTGTCCATTGATGCCAGAGAGGAATGAAACACTCTAAACATAAAAAAGGCAAACAAAAATATCCCCCACCTTTTGAATTAAGTATGATGGATGATCTGAACCTAAAGCAAGCTTTCGATGGGAAAACTAGAGTTTAGCAAAGAATGATAGTTCTAGGGGTTTCCTCAGCACTGGATTGTTTCACATGATGCTAAATGTTTGCAGTGACGAAGCACAGGAAAAAAAAGTTGTTCACTTTGAATTTATTTTAAGAGTGGGGAATGATGGAATATGTTCTTGGAATTACATTATTTAACATTTAAAATTGTATAGATGCCCTGTGTTTGGAACTAAGAAAATGTCAGCATTTGGGCCTGATTCTTTGACATGCTGCATATTCACAACCTCCGACTGACTACAATGAAACTAACAGAAGGTGCTCAGCACCTCACAGGACTGGCTGCTCGATGTGCAAGAGATGCTCCATGCAGAAAACTTTTTCTTTTTCTTTTTTTTTTAAAGTGCTACTACTGTAAGTGCATAGTAGCAGCATGGGGTAATGATTATGTTGATAACACTATAGACTTCTATAGTGTGTTTTTTACAAGCATCCAAAAGTATCTTCCAAACATTCAATAATTAAACCTTGCAGCACCCCTGTGAGGTAGATATAGGATAACGCGTCATTTACCACTGAAAAGCAGCTACCACTGCTGTAACACCCAGAAGCTATTTATCAGTGCACAGCAAAATTATAAAAGAGTTTAGGGCAGGAAATGAGGGGTAAATTGCATTAATTTCAAACACAGTGAAATTTGGTAGGAAGACTCTAATATACCAGAGTTCAAATTTACCCAGGACATGAGGTACACCTGTATTATTATGAAAGGGCACAGACATTCTATGATGATGTAAAGTGGCCAGGACTTCAATTTTACATCCTGTCCAAAGAGGCACTAAGAGGATTTTTTTTTAAAAAGCATGTGCTGTCTTAAATATGTAATCAAATCCTTGCAGATTACATATTTGATCAGTTAGATACCTCTCACAGTATGTAACTACAGAAATTTATATTCCTTATCCAGTCTAGCAGGCTTTTAAACAGTAACAGATGCAAAAACCCAAAGTTAAGTATGAAATCTGCATAACAGGGAACTATTTGATGAAGGGCCCAACAGCAAAATCCAGGCAAAGAAAAAATAGTAGCAGTCAGCAACTGGATCTTAGGTTCCATCCATATTAAGGCTCAAACTGAGTGAAGGAACCAGGCTTAAAGATAGAAACTGGCTTAGCTGGAACTAATACATCTAGTATGGATAATTTCTAAACTAGTGGTCAAACCACAGTAGAAACCAATTTTGCCAGAACAGCATTTAGACACATTTTATATATGATTTTCAGACTCAGTTTAAAGCCCAGTGCACGGAAGGCCGTTGAAGTGTCACTGCTCTTGTTGAATATAAGTAAATTCCATACTTAGCTAACGTATTGAGAGCAGGTCATGTATTTACAATAGATTCTTTATAGGGAACCTATACATTTAACAATCAAACACCTTTTTAGAGAACTAGGCATTATAAAATGAAGAAGAATGGAGGAATTGGTTCCAATTTGTACAGAAGTGCATAAGACCACCACCAAGGGGTCAAAATACTGCTACACATTTGTCCATTGGGTAGTAACATGTAGGAACAACTTCTCAAAGAGTTTTACCTTTAAGAAACAGTTCTGTTTTCCATCATACCAATGGGCAACTGAATAAACCACTGTATGATTCTTTTTATTCAGAGAATTTATAAATATTTCAAGAATTATAAACTACTTCCCACAACAAATTTATTTTCAATTTGACTTGTGAATCTACATTTTCAAAAATACATGTGCAGTCTGCACACTTAGGGACCATACTCACTTGCATGACTAGCATGCCCACTTCTGAATGTGTTGTGTGGTTCCCTACAACAAGGCTTCCACTTATTTATAGAGTTCCCATTTAAGTCTTTACAACTTTATTTTTAGAAACAGATAACAGTACCAGGTTATTCACAGTATTCTTTATAGTTATAAAAGGTGTTGTAAAGATTTTAATGGTGACCATGCTAACTACTCAACGGTATTGATGATTTCAGTGAAATCAGTTATTCATGTTTGCACAGATAAGTGTACACCCAGAAAACTACTTTGAATTATAGTAGTGATTCTTAAGAAAGCAGAATCTAATTTTAATATAGCAATGATTACAGCAAAGATCTTATGTGGGAGAAGTCTACTTTAATTTCTCGTGAACATGGATTGTGATATTCTGCTCTTCACATTCAGACAGAACTTTTACTGACCTCAGTGGGAGTTTTGGCACAGAGGTAGAGCAGAATATCAGAATCCAGGACTGATAAATTTTGCCCAAGCTGTACGATCCAGCTGATCTCCCAGGATAACATATTTTGACATCAAAATATCTATGGGAAATTAAGTAATGGGTCCACCTGTACCCAAAAAAAAAATAAAAAAAAAATGAAGATTAGGCATACCATACCTAAAATAATGATTAGAAAGTGGTTGGATATGGTTATATTAATTTTAGTATCAGCAATTATCATGACAGTCACAAGACAAAAATGTCACATTGTGGAGAGAAGAAAGGATCCGTGACAAATAAAGGTTTGATAGCAGCCTACAACTACCTGAAGGGGGGTTCCAAAGAGGATGGAGCTCGGCTGTTCTCAGTGGTGGCAGATGACAGAACAAGGAGCAATGGTCTCAAGTTGCAAGTGGGGGAGGTCTAGATTAGAGATTAGAAAACACTATTTCAGTAGGAGGGTGGTAAAGCACTGGAATGGGTTATGTAGGGAGGTGGTGGAATCTCCATCCTTAGAGGTTTTTAAGGCCTGGCTTGACAAAGCCTTGGCTGGGATAATTTAGTTGGTGTTGGTCCTGCTTTGAGCAGGGGACTGGACTAGATGACCTCATGAGGTCTCCTCTAACCCTAATCTTCTATGATTCTAAAGAATTCTGAGAGTTAAACCACTGGCATGTGGTGTGTTCTGCAGTTCGATCAACAGTGGCACATAAAACAGCTGTGCAGATCTGGAAAACTGCTTTTGATTTTGCATTTGGTAGCCAGCCAGCAGCAGCCAGATTTCATGGGTTGGATGTCAGGGGGGCTGGACCTTCACAGATGTTACAGGATGAAAAGAAAGGTCTGGGCACAGCAAATAAATTGATTTGTTCTTGCTACATTCCTGCTCAGCCACATCCTCTGAGGTGCATGTTAGAGGAACAGATGGGCAGGGTGTGGTTCTTGACTTAGCTTCATCTTTCAAAGAACAAGGCACACGATACTGACTCTTACACAGCACAGAACCATGGCAGAACTAAAATGTGTTCTGAATACATACTAGATAGTGAGTGTTGTAGCTCTTATTATAGGCCACTCAGGTAGTGACACCTATAGTTAAGGTTGCTCGACGCTATTATAAGACTGTTTTTTCAGTTGCCTGTAACTTTGACAAATTTAAAGTGTTTGGGATGAATTTTTTACCTTTTCTTCTTTAATTTGGCCCCCGTGTGCACATGCATTATGCCACATATGATCACATACTATATTTTCCACAGGACCCTGCCTCATTCAGTACACAGGTATCTGGGTGATATTTTATACAGAAATAGTAAGGGGCATTTATTTTCCCCTTCAAGATCTAATGAGAGGTGCCAAATTCCACCACAGGAAGAAAAAATGTTCCTCTTTCAGTGGAAACAAAGGTGTGTTTCATGTGAAAATTAAAAGGTAGTTTTTGCTGGCAGAAACCACCCTCCTCCCCCAAACTGTTCCTAATTTCTAGAAAATAGTGTATTGGGGGGAGTGGGGGGCAAATGCATGAAAATTCAGAAATTTTCTGAGAGGGCAGAATTTTTCTATAACACACCATGATTGCTGGGAAAAATAGTGACATTTAACTCTGGATAAAAACCACTTATTAATAAAACAGAAAATTTTCTCTTTCACATACCATTGTTTGTGAAGTGGCCACTGCTAGCCATGATACATGTAGCTCTAGAACAGATTTGCTTCTCTCACTATTACAAACAAGTGTAAATGCTTTGCCAACAGTGATGGAAAGGCCGAGAAAGATCCAATAATGAAGGAAGTGGTTCACAAGGTGAGGAGAAGCTTTGAAAAAAGCAAGCTACCTGGAGTGAAATCCTGGTCCTGCTGAAGTCTATGGGAATTTTGCCATTGATTTCAATGGGGCAATGATTTCACCCCAGTCCTTTGGCTATTGTTATGCCGTCTGCAAGTAGTAACTTTGAATAACTGTTCTGCTGGCAGACTGATAAATGGATGCATCTGAAATGCCTTGGTCCCTTCCTGCTGGTGCAAAGAAGCTGGAAACTAGCCACTGAGAATTTGCTTGGCATGGAGAATCCTCATTTGGGGTAGAGCCAACTTATATGCCACTTATATGGCCACAAACTTATATGCCTGTTTGTGGCCAGACTAGGAGTGTGTGAGCAAGCTATATTGGAGGGGATATATGCCCAGTTTATATGCCCAGCTGGAGGACAGCCTATAGGACCATTGGAACAACCTGAGAATCAGAGAACCGTAACAAGCTTCGCGACAGCCCTACACCAGCCATTGCCTCCACTGTGCTCGGGTGCAGCAGAGCATCTGGGTCTGAATCTCTTTATAAAAGCATTTTAGTTACCTATGAAACCAGATGTATTAGATGGAGTATTTATCCGCCCTACGTAGGAAGTATCACATTTCCCGTCATACTGTTTAAATATGAATACATAGTACAATAGTAAATGAAACAATGAATTCACACTACTGGGGCTCTTTTGGGTAATGTTGATCGCCAGTTTGGCTCCTGAACCTCTGAGGTCTGAGTATCACTGTTTAAATAATTAATTACTATTTGTCCATCCTTACAAATCAGTACACCTTGAATTTATGACTGTTATATCTTGTCATAGAAGTATAAAAATACTGCCTATTTAATTTTGGCATATCTGGGTTAAATTTTAGCCTTGTTTTTAAGTATCAGATGCTAGTTTCTTTGTAGTTTATTAGGTCATCTGTGGTTTCAGAGATGCACGTTATCTAATCAATACAGCTAGTCCTATGTACAAAAACTTTATCTGAAAGTAGCTGTGAGACAAAAAAAATAAGGAAATTTCATTTGGACAGTACAAATATTCTGTTGAATATAGCAGTATCTATGTCAATACCTTGACTATGGTGAAATCAATTTTTTAACTGCAGCTGCAGAAGGTCTAAAGTTACTTTGTTACTCTAGTCTTTGAGATTATCTTCTGCCTTTCTCTTAAGCAAATGCTAAATAACATGCTGAAGACAGATTTCAAAACAAAATGGAATCCTTACAGAATACTGTCTAAAAAAATAAAGATCCAGGGTAAAATTTTCTAAAGCATCTAAGGAGCCTACGTCACTTTTGAAAATGGGACAAAGGTTCCGAAGTCCTACTGACTTTCAGTGAAACAGAACAAAGGCACAAGTGGTAACTTTAATTTTCAAGAAGAGTTAGGCACCTGCCATTTGTGCCTTTGATAATCTCCCCTTATGTGCTTAAGTCACTTGTGAAAATGGCAATTAGTCTTCTACGTCATTTAGGTGCTTTTGAAAATTTTATTCTAAGTGTAACATGAGACCAATATATTTAGGTTTTTATTGGTTAATAACAGTGCAAGTTAGTAACTTAATTACTTAATTACAAAGTAAAACCATCCAGATTGGTTAACTTAGATTGGTTAATAATTAAATCACACAGTATTTTAATATCATGTGCTGCAAAGAGCTGCCGGGGACATTTTTAAGAGTCACTTGTGGCTTGCAAGCCTCAGTCTGAGTATCACTGATTTAGAAAGTGGATTTCTGTTCCCTGAACCAGCTACAACTCAAAATCTTTTTATTGTACATTTCCAAACACCACCACACAGAATCTACTTTATCTTTTGGTCAAAAGCTAGTTGCCAAGGTGAGAAATGTTCAACGTTTGTCATGTTCAACATTTTTAATCCACCTCAAGGATACAACATAAGTAGCATGCCAGCTTTTTGAGAAATGAGCTCCATTTGCATGTATAATTTCCAAGTACAAATCCTTGAATGAGCACTGCACAGCACATAAATGTGCAAAACCTGTTTGGGTGCCTATGCAACCTTACACTCCCTTATCATTGCTTAGTACACACCTTGTCATGCATCGTCTCCGAATCCGACCCCTAAGTCTTCAATCCACATATTTTCTTTAAAACACCATTTACTAACACTATGCAGAAGTAAATCTCTGAGCACGATCATTTACATTTATGTAGTGCATGATGGAGAACCATGTGAGAAACAAACAAGTCATTGGTGAATCTCCACAGATTAGGTGTTGCCTAAGCAACCTGGAAGTTTGGATGCCTTGACCAAACCACTTTGGTCTGCAAAAGTGGACTGGAAATTAAAGCAAAACCAAGTTCTCTCATGAGATAATTAGTCTATCTTGTTTCCAATTGTGCTAGAAGTACCGTGAGAGCTTCTTTGCTCAAGATACTTCACAAATTGTACTTCTAGTCTTAACCAAACCAGAAAACTGAACAAGTGAGTGAAAATGATCATAAAATTAAAAGAACCCTTGCAAAACCTCAAACAGATTTATTATGAGAGACGGGTGAAGGCTCCAATCAGTGATTCTCTTAACTCTGTGTCTATCCTTAAAACAAACATAGGCAATTCTATATTTCTGAATTTGACATAAATCTCTATCTTTCTGTCTAGCTCATCAAGCGCAGCTAGCATTGAAATAAAGGGCTGCAGCAAAGCACTTAACTGTTAATTTGTGATTATAGAACAGCTTTTTCTCCCCTGGCTTCACATCTCTTGAAAGGAAAAACTCCATTTGTCATAAAGAATGAAAACCAGGACAGAACAACATTTGCTCCCACTCTCTCTAAGGAATAGTAGGTGGAGTTATATAAACAACAGAGCAATGATCAAAGAGAAATCTTGGGACTGTAATATACCAGAGTATTAAAGGAACAGAGCCTTTTATCTATCATGGAGGAAGGAAGGAAGTAGAACATTGAGACATGTGTAATACATACCATTAAAAATCAAAAACCAAGTGAGTAACAAAAGAGACTGAGATCAATTAAAAAGCCTGATTTCTTCATCTGTGCTGTTAAAACAATCATGAAGAAAATGCAACTTTCAGTGTTAAAATTATTTTCCATCACTTGGAAAAGCCAGCATGTTACTCCAATTTAAGCCATACGTTTTTCCTGAATACTATGAAACACAGCACTGTTCAGTAATGGACCATCTCCATCCACTACCACTACTAACTCAGGCCTACCTTGTCTTCCACTCTGTTCAGCCTTGCACCAATCGTGTTAGTCCCTCGGTCTTTGCTTTTTTCTGTGGAGCAAGGCATATTTTTCAAATGAATACACAGTGTTATAACAATATAGCATTAAGCCACAACACAAGGTGTCTAACTAGCTCACCAGTGCAGACTAATTGAACACCTTTGCTAGAATGATAGTTTTATTTCATAAAAGTAGCTTTTGTTTCTTTTATAGCATTAGTCCAAGCCAAGGTTTTTAATAGCTGTTTAGTCTAGAGCACTTTCAACCTTAATTTTATGCTTTTAACTGAGAGAATTAAACTGTTCCTAATTTAGTGTATGTTTCTAATTACAGTTGAAAAAACAACCTGGCACAATGTAAAGCTCTACAGCCATGTTGATAATGTTCATGGAGGATGTTTTATCTGCATTTTTTCTAGACATTTAAAACTGGAAATGACATTAACAAATAGCTCTCAGCAGCCAAGCAGATGATATCTATGTATGTGAACCACATCTCAAAACAAAGAAATACTATTAATACTTTGCACTTCTATTATGATTTCCAGTCAAAGCTCTATATGACGATGTTCGATTTTAGCTTCATAACACCCCTCTGAAAATAATCTCCAATTTAAGGCTGAAGTAATTGAGGCAGACGGAGATTAAAAACCAACATTTTCAAAAACTGGATGCCTAATATTAGGTGCCTAAATAAAAATCACCAAGTTTTCAGAGGTGCTAGTGGCTAAATATGAATTCAGGTGCCTAACTTCAGGCTGGAACTGGCTGGCAATTTCTGAAACTTTGACAAGTAATGAAAAGTATTTTTCATCAATATTTTCACAAAAATATGTTCTAATCAGCTTTATTCCAGGCATCTCTCTCACATTTTGAGGTTTAATTGTAGCCTGTTATTTAGTGTAGTATAATGATTAAAGCAGGGGGCGAGGAGTCAGGGCTCCTGATTTATGGTGCTGCCTTGGGCAAGTCCACTAAACCTTTCTATGGTTCAACTCCCACATGTGTAAAATAAAGAAAAATATATCACACATCACCATAGTACCTGAGCACCTTACACATTCTTGTGGTTCTTAGTCATATATTTATGCAGCAGACATTTTTTAATTCAAGCATGTCTCTGATAGTCTACATATAATTACAGGAATTAAAATGTATTATCTTACCTGAGACAGAAATAAAAAGAGATGGCTTCCCTATAGATTGGTCCAACCTGTAAACAGAAAGAAATTATATTTTTCGTAGCAGAAGATAACTCTTTCCTCAGATTTAAACAGAATATTCACTTTCTTTGGTTGAAAAACCTCTTCTCCAAATAACAGGTTGCAATATTCAAGTAATTCTGCTTTGCAGTACAAATGAACAACTTCATTTGATCCAAAGTTGGCCTTGGAAGTTAGGAAAATATCAGCCCTCTATGAGTATCTTAGTGCTTTAGCTATTTTATAGATTCTAGCAATGACCACTGCTTTTTATGATGATCAGTACTGTCTCATAGTTTCCTGATGCTTGTTTTGTTGTATCCATCTGTAGTATCTTTTCTTAGATTATAAGATCCTTGGGGCAGGCACTGTCTTTTTATTCTATGTTTGTATAGTGCCTAGCACAGTGGGGATACTGGTCTATAATTGGGCTCTGTAGCCACTACAGCAATACAAATAACTAGGTTCTGATCAATGGTTCTTAATGATTTAAGTTTTTTTTTTTTAATTCTCAAAATAGAAACCTTTACTGTGAATTATATCAAACAATATTTCTTTAATTTTGCAGTCCTACTTGCCATTTACAATCCTTTAAATTGTTTCATCCCCACCCGACTGCCCTGCTTATCAGAATCCTCTTCACAGACATTTACCATTTAGGATAGTGAACTTTATGCCATACCTTCTTTGCAACTCTTTGATTCGTACCATCAAGTTGAGATGACCCTGAGAATACTGTTCAATAACATCTCGTACATCATAAGGTTTTCTGGCTTGCTGCAAAATAAAACCAAAAAATGAAGCGCCTGACAAACACCACAGCAAAGACATGCCAGTGATTTGCCTCAATAACAGATTTTTCAGACAACTCACACAGATGATTTTCTACCCTATTACATTCATGAGAGAATATTGAGATTTTCCAGGGTTTTTTTTTTTTTTTTACCATGGCCAGGACCTTACACATTTATTGAAATGTGTTCATGAAAGTCTCTGTTTCTCTCTTGTGCCTTCCCTCTCCATACTGTAGGGATATGTACTTTTGGACAGGTTATTGAGGAATTGAGAGGTCAAAGAAGAGAGTTTGCATTTTGCTCTGAGGTTTGTGGTTATCTTGGGCTCTTCTGGAAGTTAGCTTCATGGTCACAGGCCAGTTGCCATAAACTCTCTCTCTCTCTCGCACACACAGATTTCACTCTTCTGAGCCAGTAACCAGAAGACCAGCAATTTCACGTCAGCCCATGCTAAAAGTACGGAGCCACTGGTGTCACTGAGGCCAGTCCCTTGACATGTGACAAGTAACCTTAACATCAGCCCAGTGTGTTAATGTTGCTGTACTAGTGACCTTACGGAGCGCTGTGCCTTGACATCAGCCCAGCAAGCAACATGTGTCGAACTAGAGACCTCCCTGAAATCTGGGCCTTCGCATCAACCCAGTATTCTAGATTAGCTGTTGCATAAAAGCTCCTTTAGGCCTGTAAGCAGACAAACACAGAAAACAAGATGTGCTGTGCAAGCAATTTTGACACAAGTCCAGTAATATATATTCACAGATTCCAAAACCAGATGGGACCACTGTGATCATCTTGCCTCTTCTCTGAACCCTCTCAAATTTATCAACAATCTTCTTGAATTGTTGACACCAAAATGGATACAGTATTTCAGCACCCATCACACCAGTTCCAAATACAGAGGTGAAATAACCTCTCTACCCCTACTCAAGATTCCCCTGTTTATACAGCCAAGAATTGCACTAGCCCTTTGCCACAACGTCGCACTGGGAGCTCGTGTTCAGCTGATTATCCACCACAATCCCTAAATCTTTTTCAGAGTCACTGCTTCCCAGGATAGAGTCCCCCAGTGTGTAAGTATGGCTGACATTCTTTGTTCCTAGATGTACACATTTATATTTAGCTGTCTTAAAACACATCGTTTGCTTGTGACTTGTTTACCAAGTGATCAAGATCGCTCTGTATCAGTGAAGTGCCCTGTTCATTATTTACCACTCCCCCACTTGTGTGTCATCTGCAAACTTTATCAGTGATGATTTTATGTTTTCTTCCAGGTCATTGGCAAAAATGTTAAACGGGGTAGGCCCAAGAACCAATCTATGCAGGACCTTAATAGAAACATACCCACTTCATGGTGATTGCCCATTTATGATTACATGTTGAGACCTATCAGTTAGCCAACTTTAAAACCACTGAATGTCTGCCATGTTAATTTTATATCTTTTTTTAATCAAAATGTCATGCGGTACCAGAAGTCTAAATATTGTACATCAACACTATCATCTTTATCATGCAAACTTGTAATCTACCAAAAAAAAAAAGATATCAAGTTAGTTTGACAGGATTTATTTTCCATAAACCCATTTTGATTGGCATTAATTATATTACCCTCCCTTGATATTTATTAATCGAGTCCTGTATCAGTCGCTCCATTATCTTGCCTAGGATCAATGTCAGACTGACAGGCCTATGATTACCTGAATCATCCTGTCTACCCTTTATAAATATTGGCACAACATCAGGTTTCTTCCAGTCTTCTGGAACTTCCCCAGTGTTCCAAGATTTAATGAAAATGAAATGGATGCTGTATCCACACATATGGAGGTGATACCCATGGAATACATTCATTTATTCTCCTGCTTTTGGGCACTTCATCTGCCTTCTAACCACTAATTCTTTCCCCCTGGGGTTTATTCCAAACCTCTGTTCCCCTTTACACCGCTGCCATTTGACTACCAATATCAAAAGCCTGCTAATTTAAATTTCTATCATTCTGCACAGTTGCGGTACTTTCAGTATGAAGAGATGGGCTCTCATGATTCAGCAATATTACCCCAAATTGTCATAAAGTCATTCTCCTTAAAAGTATTAGTAACGTTGCCTAGGCTTGTGTGAAATGTTTCTATTCCATATACGCATTAGGCAGTTCTTGTTTTCAAGCTTGTTTACCATGTATACATTTTCTGTTAGGCTGCATAACACAGCCCTTACTGTTTCTATAAAGCGAGAATCCAACAGGCTTACCCTTGGGAATCAGACCCAAGGCATGTGCATGGAATAGGGAAACAATGGTAGAGTTTATTCTTTTAAAAGTTGCAGTTTAAATAGCATCCATTTTCAAAGCTTCTGGTAAGATTTATTAGTAATGGTGAAGTTCAGCAACTCTTAAATAGTTCTCAAAAGTTCCAGTCTGCTGAGACACAATGAACAAATCCCCTGGTAAAAGAAACATCGTTGCACTAAAGAGTTACTACAGTGATGAATGCTGGAGGAATGCCTATAAATAAATAATGCAATAAAATACAATAAACCCTCACAGATATGTTTCTTACTCCAATTCAGTGTTTCCCAAACTTTTGAAAGCTGATCCTCTTTCAGAAAAATGAAATCAGTTGTGCTCTCCCTGCCAACACACACACACTTTCCATGTGCTGTTAAAGCCGACACCTCTTAATGTACGAGACTGCCACACGCTTCCAGTTAATCCTCCATACACTCCCTTCTGATAAAATAGTGGCATAGATCTTCCTCGCCTTTCTTATGTGCTTTGATCAGCAAGGAAATATTTTACGATGTTACTTTTAAAGTATCATTGCTAGCATCTGAGTAAGCACCCATTCAAATGAATGGGACAATACACACTTTAGAGCTATTGTTTCAGGCTCTCTGCAAACTCAGGCTGACATCTCTGCTTTGGTTATGTTCATTTCACATTCTGAAAGCTTTCCTCACACCCTAACATCAAATACTTCAGTTTTAAACCACAGGAAAGCTTAAGACAATTTGCAGGCCCCCAGCTAGTACTTTGGGTCCTCTTACAGGAGTACAAAGCACATTTGGGGACACACTACCCTAATTACTACCCACCTGTTTTGGAGAAAATTGACTCAGCTTGTTCTCAGCCATCAAATAAGAACATAGTATTTTAATACAATGGCACGCCCAATATGTACAGCCTTCTTGAGGACCATCATAACAGCCTTCTTAAAGAAGAAATACACTCAAACAGCTGAAGTTTTTAAGAGCTGATGTTGGAAATAGAATGACCTTTTCTGGAGAGAGAACTGATTTCCAGACTTCTCAAGTGTCTCTCAGGTGCAGGTTTCGCTACAGAGCAGTTCTTAGCTTTTCTCTGCTGCAATTCACCCCTATGCAGAGGGACAGCACAACCTATGCACTGATTCAGTTCCACTTAAGCTCTAGTTGGAGAGTTTAAGTGAGACTTAAGTGCTGTATAGGGCTTGGGCTGGACTGCTAGTCAGGGGCAGAAGTTCACGCTTAAGTGCTTTTAGCTGTCTTCAAAGTCAGACACCTTCAGCAAACTCGTTTCCCATACCATCCTGAATGTTTTCTCTCTTAGTCCATAAACTAATCAAATTACTACAGTTCAGATCTCTCTCTTAACATATTTACTTTTTTCAGTTCAATCACATCATTAAGGGAATTGTAGTTCAGTCCATCAGATACCCCCAGAGCAAATCACAAACTCATGTAGCTTTGGGTCACTTCAGAATTGTGGAAGTAGCAGGGATGAGTATATTGACATCTACATATGAGCATGGACAGAGGGATGGAAAAAATCACAGCAAACCTGGCTCTTTAAAAAAAATCCTTTAGTTAGGATACATCTATATTGCAATAAAAGACCCCCCAGCATGGCCGTGACTGGCCAGGTCAGCTGACTTGGGCTGCAGGACTAAAATTTGCAATGTACATGTTTGGGCTCAGGCTGGAGCGGGGTGGTCTCAGAGCATGGACTCTAGTCTGAGCTTGAGCATCTACATGGTAATTTTCAGCCCAGCAGGCCAAGCCCTGCAAGCCCGAGGTCAATTGACCTGGACTCAGACTTGTTGCCAAAGGCTTTTTATTGCAATGTAGACGTACCCAGATTCCACAAAGAAAGGGGCAAGTTCCTCAGCTGGTATAAATTCGTGTACCACCAATTTGCACTAGCCAATAATCTTGCCCATGGACTGATATTCTGAACACAATACTATCAAAAAATGTGAATACACGACTATGACCTTACACAATAGAGTCTTGTAAAATAAGGCTGAAAACTCTAAACTCAGAACTGCTTAGCTACAAGACAAGTCTAATTTAACAGAAATGAAAACAATAGGCCCGGTCTTGGGTTCCTTGCACTCACAGGGATGGGATGTGGAGGCCTGAAAACAAAATGAGTAGGTATGTTATAGCCTGCTTTTTAAGTTACCCTGCTGCTTCTCTCAGCTAAGGAATAATAAAGTTGGAGGCTTGGAGAGCTTAGATTGTGTGCATAAAGTTAAGTTGCATTTCTAGGAATAAGAAAATGAGTACTTGTGGCACCTTAGAGACTAACAAATTTATTTGAGCATAAGCTTTCGTGAGCTACAGCTCACTTCATCGGATGCATTCAGTGGAAATGCATCCACTAAACGGGTTAGTTTTTCCACTGAATGCATCCGATGAAGTGAGCTGTAGCTCACAAAAGCTTATGCTCAAATAAATTGGTTAGTCTCTAAGGTGCCACAAGTCCTCCTTTTCTTTTTGCGAATACAGACTAATACAGCTGCTACTCTGAAACCTGTCATGTCTAGGAATGTGTATTTAACAGTCAGAGCTGATTATCTTGAGCTTACTTTATCTAATTAGGATGGGCATGTGAAAAATTTACACACTAAATGATCTTTCAGGAGGAAATACTTATCATGATTATAACTTAGTATTCGGAAGGTTTGTTAGCTTGGTTGAGAAAAGAGAATTTGCAAGTTGGAACAGAATAACCAGGCCCTACAGTATTGGAAAAGCAAATATATAAGCCAGTTCCAATAGCTTTCAATGACATTGCCTGTTTCATCCCTTTGCTAATTAGGACCATTACTGATGATGATAATAATCTAAATGGGTTAGTGTGACAGAATACACCCTGTATTCACACCCAACACAGTACTGTAATAATCTTTGTACAAAGTATGCTTTGTAAGGTATCATCTAAAAACTCATAATATGCTGGTCAGCACTGTCCTGGTAAAATGTGTGGCAACACTGTGAAGTTATAAGATTTCCCTGTATGATATTATTAACACATGTTCCACAGCCCTGTCCGAACAGAAGTTGGCAAACAGGTCTGTCCTAAACAAAGGGATGTGTGCTCTGCTTAATTTGCATTTGAGCAGTAAACAGAGTCATCCGGAAGGAAAGGAAGACAAAGGAAGTTTAAACAGGTGAAAAAAAACAACAGGAAATATCCTTCCACATAAACACTCTGCATCCTGGGTCTCAGCTGGAAATGTTTTTCAAGAGGGGGACTGAAGCTATAAAAAAAGAGGGAAAAACCCCCCAAGGCACTTCCCTGCCTATCACATTCACTGCACCTGAAGAGACAAAGAAAGCAGGCACTGGACTCTTGGGGAAGGGTCCTGACCTGAGAGTTTGATCAGTAATCTGCTGGAGCATGTGGTGAGAAATTTTGCTTCAATCTAATAGGTTTGTTAAGTTAGGCATTAGTGAACATCTTTATTTTTCCTGTAACCATTTCTAACTTTTATGCCTCATTGCTTGTACTCACTTAAAATCTCTCTCATTGAAGTTAATAAACTTGTTTTCCTGTTTTATCTAATCAGATGTGTTCAAGTTGAAGTGTCTGGATAACTGCATTTGGGGTAACAAGTTGTGTGCATATAATTCCCTTAAAGGAGTAACAGACTGAATGTATTTGTACTGCCCAGGAGAGGGTTTGACAGTACAGGACATACATTTCTGGGGGAAAATCTAAGAGTGGAAATGTATTGGGGTCACCCTGTGGTCATTTTTGAGGTTGGTAAGAGCCAAGTTGTGGCTAGCCGGCTGCAGCACACACACAGACATAGCTGGGAGTAATTTACATGCCGGAGGCTGTTTGTGAGCAGCAAGGTACTGCAAAGGGTGCCCCAGGTTACAGGGCAGGGGTGACAGAGCTACTCACTAGTCTGGATTGTACCCTGGAATGCCACAGTCAGGAAGGATTTTTGCATCAAATTCAAGAACAGAGTTTTCAGAAGGCACAAGAGTGAATGCCAAACATTCAATATGGGCACATATTGTTGTTCCTTATTAGCTGAATGTGCAGCAGCTGTACGCACCCAGCAGTTCTCCAGGAGTCAGACTAGGGAAAGGGAGAGAGAAGCGAATGCAAAGGACATTTCTGGGAAATACAACCAAACCGTACAAATGTGTGCAACATCCTTTGAAGTACAAGTTGCTTTGAACTATTTTGTTTTCTAGAGACCTCTGCAGTGATTATAGAAGATTACACACACAATTCCTGATTGATAGCAAGGTAACTGAATTACATATAAAATACAGTCCAGTAAGTAGTAAGACTTTGAATTATAAGGCTATAAATACATCAAGAGCTTCTGGTGACATCACTATAAACCACAACAGAGACACTAGTTCCTCATGTCATCACTGCGACCCCAAGCTGTATTTTTAGCTTTGTACACCATGTACAGCAGATTTTTAATTTTAGATACTACAGTGCATGAATGAAAGATATTTTTGCAGACAACTAATGTAGTCAACAGAAAATTTACTTGGAATGAAATATATATATATATATATATATATATATATATATTAAATTAGATTGAGGACTCAGGGATCATGTCCTGCTCTCCTGTAGGTTTGTGTGCATGAGATTTGTACCAGTGTACATAAATTTGAGTCCAAGAGTTTAAAAGCATTCACAATTGTAAGAGAATGTAAAAATGTTATTATGCTAGTGAATTAATTAAACAGGACATTCAAGAATGGTACTCTGCTTTGAAAGTAAATTATAGGGTGGATAAACTAGGCTGTACTAGAAGTGATTTATTCCTGATGCATGAAATTCACTCTTGTGCAGAGGGGTAAAGTAAGACTTAAGGCACCACCCACGATCCTTTTAATCTCTCAAAATACCATTGTCTACTAGATTCTATAGAACCTTTCCTCAACAGTGATGTATTCACCCCTGTGCAAACAATACAGCACGTAAGCAGTGCACAGGACTTGCGCTGGTTCTCTGCTAAGGGGTGAAAAAATTTCTACACAATTTTAAACAATCCTACAGACTTTATTAGTGAATAATATCCTTGTTATAGAGAGTTCTACAGAATGGTTTAAAAACGTCCATGGAAAGAGTATTACTCTCTGTGGTGGTGCCTAATGATGCCATTATGTTTAAAGGGTTGTGTTATAAAATGGCCTCAGAATTGTGCATACGTTTCTGCTTTACTCAAAAAGGAAGGGGTCCTTTAGCGTAATATTTCACACTGTTACTTTTCATGCCATTAGAAATATCTGTGTGGACTCCATTAGGTTTCTCATTATAACTTTTTAACAAGAAGTCTTTGTAACTGGGCTCTGGTTGACATTTGTCTTTGGCAGTCCAACCATCTATTGTTGACTGATACTTTTTTTTCAAAAACAACATGTAGCTAGACAGAATTTGATAAACAGGTGTATCCTGAATACATCTGGTGCAGTTAAAGAACCTTGCTGCATTGAGACCTATTTTGGATAAATTTGGGACATTCTTTATTATTCCAACATCCTATTTATGGATGCACCCTTAAAAAAATAAATATTTAGGCACTGATCTTGTAAGCACTTAACTTTAAGCACAAGTAGGCCTATTGACCTGAGCTGATTTTTTTTTATTTTCTAACATTTTTATTTTCAACAACAAAAAACATACATTTTCCACAGAAAGCAGACACTTTTGGCAGAAAAATTTCACAAAAACTGTTTCTATGAAATTTTTTTGCCAACCCTAATTCTAAACATGCTTACCATGTTCGCCTTCAGGAGTGCCATCATTCAACATTGGATTAATTTAAACATTGGGTTGGACTGGCTAATAGAAACTGGAGAGTCAATAGCTGGTATATCTTTTAACTCTAAACATTTTATTCCCTTAGGGATCCACTTTGTGGGCATACAATAGAACAAAGTAGATTTGCAATATACTGTACATTCAAAGGAAGAATGTCTGATTTCTCCCAATTCAGTGGGAGGTTTTCAAAAGCACCTGGTAAATTTAGGAGCATAAATCCCACTGAAATTCAATGGTATTTGTGGTCTTTAAGTCACGTTGGCTTTTTTGAAAATTTTACCTTGAATACCTTAGAACTTTTTTGAAAATCGACTCCTAACTTTGTAATCCGAGATTATTGGGAAGTTATTTGGATAACTGCAAATAGAACTTTATTGGAAGATTCTGCAACATATCATTAGCATATAGAATGGCTTTGTGGTATATTTCATTTAGATGTAAACTTACAACTTTTGGTTCATTTTGAATGGCTAAGACTAATTGTTCAAGAATAATTACAAATGCTGAGAAAGACAGAGAACATCCTTATGGGATTTAGATAGACGGCCTGGAACATGTTTTCTTGTAGATGGGAAAACATACAGCAGAATTGGGAGCCAATTTAGCAAATCGAGTACCAAGCACAAACAAGTTTTAAGTATGAAGGGAATAGTCCCATTCTATTCAGTCCAATGGTTTTTCAGCTTCTATCTATCAAGCGATCTGCCGCAAGGAACTTTAGTTTACTCACCAGGAGGATAATGTTGTACAAGGTATTCAGGCATTTTCAAAATCTGTTTTTGACAAATTCCGGGTGGGAAGTAGATATAAGATGTGAAAGTATTGTTTCTAAGTCTCTTTGTTAATACCATGACCAATCTTTGACACCAGTATGAACCCCCTTCAAATTTCAAGTCCCTGCCCCAAAACATGGAGGAACCAGATTTTCTCAACTAAATGGTTGTAAGAATTATTTTTAATATGGCAAAACACTGGATATTTCCTTAAACTTGTTCTCAGAAACAGCTACACCATTTAAGTTGAAACTTTCCACAAAAATGTGACCTGTGGCAAAGACCCAGCATAGAAAATTTCAGCTTGAACAGTTAAGGTTTGGTAATGTTATAAGCAACTGGAGACAGGGCCTTATAGTGGGAAGTGTCAGGCAAGTCTAACTTATGAGCGGCACTACCAGCTACACCAATAATAAAAAATATTCCAGATGAGATTTTGTTTTCAAAATAATTAAACAGTATCTAAGTAGTAAAACATCTTTATAATGTTTATAAATTTCAGTGGTGAAATGAGGGCCCAGGTTTCGTGGTTGCAGGAAATAAATGTCTCATTTTATTTCTTATTAACAAATGGTGCTGCTAAGGATTGCTAATAATTGTTGACCAACTACTTTTCACTTTTGGTAGTCTCCATCCCCTTTAAATATTTAAAGGGAAGGAGTAACAAACTCATTTTAGACGAAGTGGATTGAAGGTGGGAAATGTATTATGATTATTAATAATGGTGCCTAACTCACTTTTGAAAATGGGACTTAGGCTCCTAAGCCACTTAAGCACTTTTGAAAATTTTATGTATTATGCCTATTGTGCAAGAATTTTCAAATTTATTAATTGAATGTATTACCATATATTTATTAATTAGAGTAGCAAGTACAATGAATGGAGCTAAGCTCATTTACAGCATTTCAGGCCCTATATTTTTAAATGTAAAACTAAATCATATAGGGGGAGATTTGCAAAAGGGTCAAAGGAATATAAAGGCACAAAGCCCACTGACTTCCATTAGTGAATTACGGATACAAGCTGCACTGATATAAGCTATTCTAAATCAAACAGAGTGTTGATACAGGGGTTTCTATTGGGTTAACTAAATTGGTTTAAAAAAAACCCATAGTTTTGACAGACAGGTGTAATTTTTTATGTTGACAAGGCCAAAGTTAATTGGCTACTGTTAAATGTGTATGTATCCAAAATACCAGCAACTGAAATGAGACAGAAATGTCAATGTAGGCTATAGGAGTAGAGATAACTGATTATCTTATGAACTTCGAAGGGGGTTTCTTACCTCTCTAGGAGAGGTAAGAGAAAAGAAGTAGAAACCTTCCAGTATGCTAACAAATTTCCATCCCTGTCCCTTATCAGGACTTCATTAACATTGAGTATGAGATAGAAAACAAGGTTAAAGTAGTATTTTAATCTCTAAGCCTACTGAGTCAGCATGACAGTAACATACAACTCAGAATTAATGAAGACATATGAGAATGTTTGCATTGCAAGAAGGAGATGAAGATAACAGCAGGTGAAAGGTCAAGTCCATTAGCAGAAAACAACATTTTAATTCAGGCTGCATTTCAGCAGCTTAGCCTATTCCCAGTGTGTCCACAGTGGACTAACCTGCTGCTAAACAACCACCCTATTCAAGGAGGGAGAGAATAGTGGCTGTGACTCACCATTACTGATATGAATTGTGCTAGTCTGTTTCTTATATTTATAAAAGAAACAATAAGCCAGGAGTATAAAAGGGCTTATTTAGAAAACTAGCCCTCTGTTCAAAACTTACCTGAAATTTTTTCTTTGCCACAAAGTACTGCATCCGTCGTATCACCTTAATGGCAGCACGGTGGTGTTCTCGCAGCCTGTAGGAAAAATGAGACGAGTGAGTTGGGTGAGAGAGATCATCTCCACCCATATAATAAGGATAACAACCTTCAGTAAGTGCTTCAGTGACAAGTGGATGTTTATGCAAGAAGCGACAATTCCTTCTGTGAACACAACACACCATTATTGGGACCACACATAGCTAAAAAAACCCAAAGCTTTTAAAATCTGAAATTTTATCTCTACGATTTATGCTAGGACGTAATGTATTGCACAATGTTAAGTGGTGACCATATGAATCTCTCCCTGTGTCAGGTGAGCCCCCTCCCATCTCTCCTGCTTTCTCTCAAAAGCCCCAGACATGAGCACTTAGAACATTAGTTCTCAGGTTTCTTTTTTATATACAAGCACCCCAGTATTGTAGCCTATAGTATAACTTTTCCTTTCCAGATCTTTTGCAAGTTTTCCTCCACTTGCACTAATTTGTTCTTTTAGGAAAACCATCGCTGTAAAATATCTTTGAGTGGTCAACTGCATGAATGGTACTATAGCAGTATATGAAACATTAACAATAAGTAACATATGGAAGATCAAAAAACAAAACAAGTCCCCTATAAACTACAAATAGAATTGAGAAATGCTAAGTACTTTATAATAACCAATTACCATAAAGCTTTTGCTTTTCACAACACATAGTGTTAAACATTATACTTTATTTAAAATAGATTATAAAAATGACAGGTTTTTCTTTATACTTTTAATTATATGTTAAAATATTTTAAATGTGATATATATTTTCTTAAAATTATAATCAGATAAAGCTGTGTTTATGATTTATTCAAATTATTTTTTCTTAATGGTCATTCTTCAGCTATAACAAATGAAAAACACTTAGTGTTACATAGACACACATTTGAGTGAATTTAATATACAAAGGTTCTTACCCACTATGAATACATAATTTAAAACTGGGCTACTTTGACTTTTATTCCAGTACTAGTCAATGCTTCTACTAACTACTAAAGGGCACAAGCAGTAGAGCAGCGCTGACCTTACTTAGATTTTCCAAATGTATTTTCTTTGTAACTTATTATCAGTAATGGTTGTTTACAAAGCCATATTTACACACATGAAGACTTCATTTGCTGCTAAATAGTGCATTCTGTTTGTACTGAGCTGACAGCCTTTGTACCCTCCCTGGGATGGGAATCTCTCACAACAAGGTCCTTTATATGTTTAGGTCTCTTGCAGAACACAGCTCAGCAGTATTGTCAACCCTACACATAATCTGATTTTTTTTCCTGAGTAGCCACACATTTCCTCCAGCAAACAGTCTTTCCACGGTGTAATTGGTGAAATTCCACCTTCTGGGCAGTTGGAGGGTTATAGACACCTGAAGCACAGGGTTGCATCCTGACCGTCTTGGCTAATAACTATTGATGGATCTATGCTCCAGGGAATTATCTAATTCTTTTTTGAACCCAGTTATATTTCTGGCCATCACAACATCCCATGGCAATGAGTTCCACAGGTTGACAATGCATTGTGTGAAGTACTTCCTTATGTTTGTTTTAAATATGTCGCCTATTAATTTCATTGGGAGACCTCTTGATCTTGTGTGAAGGGGTGAATAATACTTCCCTATTCACTTTCTCCACATCATTCATAGTTTTATAGACCTCTGTCATAGCCCCCCTACTCATCTCTTTTCTAAGCAGAACAGTCTCAGTCTTTTTGATCTAGCCTCATATGGAAGTTTTTTTATACCTAATCAATTTTGTTGCCTTACTCTGCACCTTTTCCAATTCATATATACGTTTTTGAGGGGGGGCAACTAGAACTGCACACTGTATTCAAGGTGTGGGTGCACCATGGATTTATACAGTAGCATTATGATATTTTCTGTCTTATTATTTACCACTTTCCTACTGGTTCGTAATATTCTGTTAGCTTTTTTGACTACAGTTGCAAATTGAACAGATGTTTTCAGGGAAACTATCCACAATGACTCCAAGATCTCTCTTGAGTGGTAACAGCTAATTTTGACCCCATCATTTTGTATGTATAATTGTGATTGTTTTCCAGTGTGCTTTATTTTGCACTTAACATTGAATTT
This sequence comes from Eretmochelys imbricata, assembly GCF_965152235.1. Lineage (NCBI taxonomy): Eukaryota > Metazoa > Chordata > Testudines > Cheloniidae > Eretmochelys > Eretmochelys imbricata. Next base: position 27,520,782 of record NC_135577.1, on the reverse strand, counting down.
CATTTGCCATTTTGTTCTCCAGTCACCCAGTTTAGTGAGATCCCTTTGTATCTCTTTGCCATCTGCTTTGGACTTAACTATTTTAAGTAATTTTGGATCATCTGCAAATTTTGCCACCTCACCCTTTTCCAAACCATTTATGACTATTTTCAACAACACTGGTCCCAGTACAAATCCTTGGGAGGGCTCTGCTATTTACCTCTCTCTTCATTGTGAAAACTGACCATTTATTCCTACCTTTTGTTTCCTGTCTTTTAATCAGTTACTGATCCATGGGAGGACCTTCCCTCTTATCCCAGGCCTGCGTATTTTGCTTAAGAGTCTTTGGTGAGGGACCTTGTCAAAGGCTTTCTTAAAGTCCAAGTACACTATAATAAATTGATCACCATTGTCCACATTTGTTGACCCCATCAAAGAATTCTAATAGATAGGCGAAGCATGATTTCCCTTTACAAAAGTGGCGTTGATTCTTCCCCAACTTACTGTGTTTATTTAGGAGTCTGATAACTCTGTTCTTTACTATAGTTTCAACCAATTTGCCTGGTACCAAAGTTAGGCTTACTGGCCTGTAATTGCCAGGATTGTCTCTGGAAACTTTTTAAAAAAATAGGTGTTATATTAATTACCCTCAGGTCATCTGGTACAGAGGCAGAATTAAGCAACAGGTTACATAGCACAGTTAGTAGTTCTGCAATTTCATATTTGAGTTCCTTCAGAACTCTTGGGTGAACACCATCTGGTCCTGGTGATGTATTACTGTTCAATTTATCAGTTAAAATAGCTTTCCCCAGAAAAATGCTAGTTTTTAACCTGGTAAAAATTGCCTCTTGTTTTCATAACCCCTTCTCCATCCAACCACATAAGGTTTTCCAATGCATCTGTTTTTAATCACTCTTTGTTTAATGCTAATGTTTACTTCTATGAAAGGAAAACAGAAAATTGACACATTTCTTTTATTCTTCTATACCACAACCCCTTTAGAAACTCCCACATAACACTTGTTGTTTTGCTGACACTGAAAAAAAACAAACGTCCCTGCATACAAGGCTCTCCTACTTCCCAGAGATTAAATGTTTTTGGAGGGAAAGAAAGTAATAAGATTTTAATTAGTAGCCAAGGTTATGATTCTTGGTTGTTTGATATCTTCTGCAAACTGGTAACAAATGCTTTAGTAAATTTAGAGTTTAAACATTAACTCGCAATATTTGATTGTATGACCATTTGTGACACACCTGTAGTCTCTAGGCAGACAGTGGATGTATTAACAAATCTATCATTTCAGGGACTTCGTCCTATGTGCATATTTGCCAACCAGCTGTACAGTACATTTTCATTCTCTAAGCAATATTTTCATGACTAGCTGCACACTCCTGAAAATCTGACCATTTTTAACTGGGAGCTCAGCACTCTTGAAAATCTAGCCCTTAAATTTCACAGGTTTGGACTTGCTTAGCTTTGGCAAAAGTTTTATAAATATTTCATTGGTAGGGTCAGGGGGAGGGAAAGCTGAGTTATTAAAAAAAAAACCACACACATTTTCCTTTCGTAAGTATATTTACATAAAACCATGCAGTAGACTCTATGATATACTGTTATGAACTTGATGGATATCTCTGAGGTGACCTGCAAGTAAATATCTCAGTGCTCCTAATAATCAAGAGAAGTGGTCAACACATCATCTTCTTAAAATTAAGCTTAAACATTTTTATGCCTGTAAAATCTAGACCCACAGAGAATCACTGACTGTGGCTTCAGGTGACATCCCAGCATGCATTTTGCTGGACAGAAGCCATGCAAGGCTTTTTTTTCTTTCCCAGCAATGTTTCACAGTTATTTCACTCTCTGAACTCTCCCCCTTCTTTATTTAAGTGAATTTAATGTTGGTGAAAGACAACCCTAATAGCTCAAGTGTTCTTTCCACATGGAAAGCTTGCAATGAACCTCAGGCTTGTTGTCGCAATCATCTCAGGAGGTGGGAAGGATATCATAGTTCTAATGTCCATTTTGTTTTCGGCCATAATAAAATTGGGACTGTCCATTGGTATCAGTTGTGACAATTGTCTTGGATCTGAACCCAGAATTTATTTCATATAGCTGACTGAGCAACCATCAGCAAGCTAATGAAGTCACTGTCAATCTAGTTTGAAATGAATTGGCTCCATGCTTTAGAGATGAAAGACTCTGTATCCCTCTAACAATCCCCTGAGCCACCTTTGTAAATATGTTCCTAATTTAAAAGGCTATAATAAAAAAAAACAACCACACATGTTAGAAAAAAGCACAATAGTCTCAGTATTGTCCACCCAACGGGTCAAAAATTGAGTCCATCCCCCCAGAATAATTAGACTGGCTTAAAAATCATTAGATTAAAATAAATAAGTAAAATAAATGTTGGTTCCTTCTAACTTTCTGAGTCTTTAAGGGTGCACTTGCTTCATGTTTTCAAGCCTCTCTGCAACCATGAGGGCCAGAAACTTTTTTTTTAAATGAAAGCGGAGATTCTCATGCAGTGTCATGATTTCAGCAACTGGGGCTTTAAGGAAATTGCAAGAGTTTGCAACAAAAAGGAATGTCTTTGACAATTACAAACAGATCTGTTTAACATAGTCCCTGATATTGCAAACTTTTATTCACATGCTTTACTTTACAGATGTGAATAATCCCATTGACTGTAGCTGACTAACTTGAACTTCAATGAAACTGCTCACCTCTGTAAAGTTAAGCATGTGCCTAAATGTTTGCAGGATTTGGGTTTTAGATTGCATGCCGCTTACACAGACAGACATTCTTCTCTCTCTGTGCTTTGTACATCTAGGGGCATGTTATCAGCGCTCAGTTAAAATTAAAAAAAAAAATCAGTGTTATCTGTCCCATGCCAGACACTAATGTTTTTTTTTTCATTATAAAAAGCACATAAAAACAAGGGACATTTAAAAACCAAAACAAATGAAAATGTCACCCATGTTTCAACAGAGCTGACAATTGTGTACAAGGTCCACATACACAGATTATGATAGTGGAAAGCAAGTGCATAACAATGACAGGCACACTTGGTATTCTTTAAAGGATTTATGCTTATCAGTGAAAACCATGTGTGCATTTTGCTGAGATAGATCAGAATCAGTTTACCCTTGACAAATAGTTGATGAACAATATGTTACACCACATTCAGTCATGTCAATTTGACTGTAATCCTTTAAATGTAATGGAAGCACAGCTGCATTCAGTAATATATATTCTGACACTCACAAACACTGTATACAGATCACATGAGATTTTCAGTGGGCTTTAATACATGGAATGGAGCTCTGGAACAACAAATATAACATCGGAATTGTTAATGTCATGGGAATTATGCTTCCGAATTGACTGGGGTATATATCCTTAGAGGGGCAGTTTTAATAATCTCTTGAGAGCTGACAGCAATACTAGGCCAGTAGGGCCAATGGAGTAACACAAATCAAGAGCATTTATATTCTGACATTTACAGACAAGGCTTTTGATTTGCACTCTAACATCAAGTAATAATACAAGGCTGTTGGAGGCACTCCTAATAATATCAGAGGCAGGGGCGAGAAAAGCCTAACGCTAAACTTTCAGTCAAGCATCCATATCACACATGAGACGTTTCAGAGTAGCAGCTGTGTTAGTCTGTATTCGCAAAAAGAAAGGAGTACTTGTGGCACCTTAGACTAACAAATTTGTTTGAGCATAAGCTTTCGTGAGCTATAGCTCATTTCATCGGATGCATTCAGTGGAAAATACAGTGGGGAGATTTATATACACAGAGAACATGAAACAATGGGTGTTACCATACACACTGTAAGGAGAGTGATCACTTAGGATGAGCTAATACCAGCGGGGGGGTTGGGGGGGGTTTGACAAGAACAGTTGACAAGAACGTCTGAGGAACAGTGGGAGGTGGAGGGGGGGAATAAACATGGGGAAATAGTTTTACTTTGTGTAATGACCCATCCACTCCCAGTCTCTATTCAAGCCTAAGTTAATTGTATCCAGTTTGCAAATTAATTCCAATTCAGCAGTCTCTCGTTGGAGTCTGTTTCTGAAGTTTTTTTGTTGAAGAATTGCAACTTTTAGGTCTCTAATCGAGTGACCAGAGAGATTGAAGTGTTCTCCGACTGGTTTTTGAATGTTATAATTCTTGACCTCTGATTTGTGTCCATTTATTCTTTTACATAGAGACTGTCCAGTTTGACCAATGTACATGGCAGAGGGGCATTCCTGGCACATGATGGCATATATCACATTGGTGGATGTGCAGGTGAACGAGCCTCTGATAGTGTGGCTGATGTGATTAGGCCCTAATGATGGTGTCTCCTGAATAGATATGTGGACACATTTGGCAACGGGCTTTGTCAACATGAGATGAAATTCATACCATACAATCTCTGTTGTTGGGCTTTCTTAATTATTTCTTTCTTTTCCTCTTTTGCAATTAGTTTACTCAGCTATAATGGAAAGTTCCACTTGGAGGAACAATAAACTCTTCACCGGCCAATCTGAATTATGAATCTGAAATGATATCCTTACCCCTTTAGTAAAACATCAGAGCTGCAGTTCTTTAGATAATCCTACAGCATATGCTGATTCACTAGTGAGACATTTATAATGCTCAGCAAATACTGTGGTGGAGCCATTTGCTCGAAGAGAGATCAAACATGTCTTTGACCAAATGATCTTTTTTATAACATAGTTCCCTAGAATTTCAGTGCATTTACAAAGGTATGTCCCCATCCTGTAATCCTAAATTTACACAGACCAACAGGGAAGTTTATGGGATTCTGCACAGATGCAAGAGTCCACACCAGCAATTCAGATTGCACGTTTGGGGACTACGGTCCCAGTACAGCAAATGAGCCAGTGGAACTCCCCATAAGATGTTGCTTTGCAGGATCAAGGTCTAAAAAAGAATCTCCATGAAGATATATTTTTGAATGCAATCTCTAAATGGGTTTCTTAGATGCAGGAAGAAAGCAAGCTAAATGGTTTGCCTATTTTTGTACTCCAAGAAAAATTGCAACAATTTTTCTGGACAAAAGGAAAATTTCAAAAGGTTGTTAGTCCATAACAGAGTAGACAATACTGGCATTAAAAATGAACAATTAGAGAATTATTCAATGCTATGGAATTGGCCACTGCATATGTGCAGTGTTCTACTAATTTAATAATATGCATCATAATTGAGATACAGAAAATTATCTACATAATTAATTTAAACAGCTACAATTCATTAGGTACCTGCTGTAATATGTTCTTAGAAATGGTGACTAAATATGTAGTAAACTGGTAAAATATATACAACTTTCAATGTTTCTCAAGAGATTTCTTTCCCTTTTTTGTTCCTATTTAAAATAGGTTGTCATACCCTACTCAGAAAAAAAGCCAGGAAATTCCAAATTTAAAGCTGTCACTCCATTCCGAGTGCACGTCAATGTGGTTTCCTTGTTTGTTTGTTTTTCATAATAACATGGGCTCAGAGATGGATTGGCAGCCTAAACTTTGAATTTCCTGCCTTTTGTTGATTTGTGTCACTGTCTTCATGACATACGTATTTGGAACACATTCTCTGAATTTGCATTTTGCTTGTCTATTTGTTTATTTTTTAAAAGTTGCATAATTCACTAAGAGGCAGCATTTATTATATTTAAAAATCTTCCTTAATTTCATATACATTCTTTAAGTAATTGCATTAAACACTGGCTCATATGCTTGTTTCAGGAAAATGCTTCACATACTGATTTAGTACTAATATAAATATTATAGCAATGAGGCAAAGGAAAGGTGGTGCTAATTTCCTGTTGATACTGTTTGTATTTTTTGTTCACTTGCACAATATATTATCACCAGGACCATCATGTTTGCCACAGTCCGTCCAAGGTACACAGACACTGATATTATCTGAAGTTAAAGCTCAACATTATCTATTCTGAATGAGCTCTATGAGAACTCTGAAGCTTAGCAGGAGAGAGTCACAGATTTATATCTTGTGCAAAATGCCCATTTTTCTATAAATCTGTCACTGAGTTGAAGTTGAGCTCAGTTTTCAAGCATGTTTAAATTCTCTGCAGTCTTCTTGGATTTTTGACCTTAGACAGAAATAAAGCACTAAGAACGAAGTCTGAAGTGGGTTGGCTTGAAGTTTTTGGCACTAATCTTTATTTAGACTTGAACTTTATCTTTAACACATCAGATTTTAATAATACACTTTGCAAGTGAACTGGCCATTTTCCACACAGGCACAGAAAATTGTTCCTTGTAACAAAATCTGGTGGAAGAGATTCCGAATACCTACATTAAGCCATTTCATTAGTGCATTAAGTCTAATGAAATCTTTCATCATTTGTTCTCTAGAGGCTTTCAGTATAGAATTTGCTATAGGCCAAGGTTATTCTTGTCTTTTCACACCTTCTGTCATTCCTTGAGCATTATGCTTGAAGGAGCTGCTCATTATTGAGCAATGTTTTAAATGCGATGGGTTGAAATGGATTAAGTTGCATCTTCATACATTATATAACAGGAAATGCTTGACCACAGTACTAGAGACTGAAATCAGAGTAACTGGCTATTGAAAACAATGTGTCCTACCCGGCTTTCTTTTATTTATTATATTATTATTATTAGTGGTTGGAACTTGGCAATCATTATTTACTTCAGATATTTAAGAAAGTAGACTTTTGTAAGAAACTTTATGATTTACTGAGAGTGCTCAGGAAAAGAACCTCACCCATAAATGATTCATTAAAACATCTTGAAGATGTATTACTGAAAGCTGTCCCTAAGTGTTGGAAAAGTACAATGACACTGTCTGGACAATATGGGTCCAAAATTTAGAG